>NC_140780.1:75608864-76858864 GCF_044657685.1 Stegodyphus dumicola
ATAAAATGTGCATAATGCAATAAATGCGTTATTTCAAAAATGAAATGATTCATTGATTGAACAATTCATTTGATTCATTGATTGATTGAACAATTCATTTGATTCATCGATTGATTGACAAACTGAATGATTCATTTCTGTTATGAAACACACAAATGCGATGAAATTTTTAAGTAAAACCTGCTTTGTATAAACCGAAAATAATGGAAAACTTATTTTCCCCGTATGCGCATTTACATCCGTGTGCGCTTTTATACGTGTGGTCTTGCGCATTTGTATCCGCGTACGCTTTTATACGTGTGGTCTTTTAACCATATGGGAAATTATGACTGTCGAGTTACTTCTGTGGTGTTCTGGTTCTATTTTAAAACACAGTAAATGCAATGAAATTTTGAAATAAGGAATCTATTCTGTATAACCTAAAAAAACGGGCAAATTATTTTGTTGTTTGCGACATTCATATCTGTGTGGGCTTTTACCCATGTGGGTTTTTTTAATCATGTGGGCAGGCATGATTTCGGAGATACTTTTGTAAGATTTTGTCGTATAGTTTTTTTATCGGGCTATCATAAAAAGTTTTTAAACTCCGAGAAACAGATCTATGAAGAAACAAATTATGCATGATTGATAATCAGATTGTTTATCTTATTTGCAGAACAGATTAAAATTGAAGCAGAACATTTTTACTTGAACTTAACTAGAATATGTTCCTTTTCGAATAACAGTTCTTAGTAATCTGTTCTAGTTTGATGCTGAAAATTTAAAATAAATGCATTTATAAATGATAAAAAAAAAAAACCGAAAAATACAGAAGCACTTTCATTTCTCCAACGGCTCTTGTTTGTGCACTTCTTTGTGAATAAAAATTAAATATACGCATCCCTTAGCCAAAGTAACAATAATCTTTATGTATCATCCACACGTTTTAAGATAAATTGCTTTTATGTAAGAATCACTTATTTGCTATAGACATATTTAAATAAAATCCTATATAAACAAAAACCTGTTACTGACATTAGATCATTAATCCTATTTGTCTAGAAATGCAGTACATTTTGATTGGACATTTTATGTTTTAGAAATCCAAAGACTTGGATTCAGATTTTATATTAATATTTAACTAATGGCTTAGGCAAAAGGAAAACGCAGATCTAAAGAGAATCTGACTTTTCATTGTGCTGATACTACTTCATGACCCAATTATATCTGCTCATCACTTGTAGGAAGGCTTACAATGAAATTCAGTTCTTTTATTTCCGTCTTCGCTTATGACAATTCATTGTCATAAGCGAAGAAATATTAGGAAATATTTATATGAATTGTCATAAGCGAAGAAATATTAGGAAATATTTATATGAATTGTCATAAGCGAAGAAATATAAGGGAATTAGAAAATATTGCATAGTTACTGGAATGTGGCCAATGGTGATATTAACATAAATTGATACTGTGTGTTAAAATATTAAAAAAAGTCTAAATTTTTGTTTTTATTTTTGCATGCTTTTCTGATATAAAATTTGTAGCATTCCACTCACTTAACTAGTTCCTTAATCCTTATGAGAGTTGGGCAACTTATCGCTTCGTCTATACAAGTAACAATAAACTCAAAAGAAAATTTAAACGAGCCTTTATATTTTAAACTTAACCAATAAATGAATTTCGCTTAAAATTTAATCTCTTCAGCTTGCGGTATTTCAGAAAACATAAAATGACAATTAAAAATTCAATGTAATTTAACACTGGTTAAAGGTCTATCAAACATTGGCTGTATCTAATTACCTGAACAAGTAATTCAAAAGTCTAACGCCGGATAAAGTACTTCTCAGAGCTACCCTTATTTACATAAGAATTGATGAAAAGTAGAAGTGATAGTATAGTTCAAATAATAATTAATGTGTTAATTAATCGGAACCTTAATAAATTGAATTGAAAGCTAAACATCTGTGTGTAGATTTCAAATGTCATTTAATAAAATCACAAATTTTGTAATTTTCTCAAAGAAAACAACAGTGAAATCGTTGTTTAGTTTAAAAGTTGAGGAAATTTAACTTTTGAAATGAATTAACTAAGTTACAAAGAATAAAAAACTAAAAAAAATTTGGCATAAAGGAATATGTCTGCGAAAAATAACCCCCTCTCTTCCCCCCAAAAAGACTCTAGTGTTAAGTTACGATTCTAGTACTCAATATATCGCAGTTCCTTCCCACGAATTGCCACATATTTGTGGGCAATAAAACGTTTTAAATAAAATATAATATCAGCTTTTGAAGTTTTAACAAGTCAAATAAAATATGACAGATAGCTCTAGTAAATAATATCTTCCTCAGATTGCGGAAAACAATAAAATCTAGGCAATAAAGAATTGGGTATATTACAACATACGTATACTGAGGCCACTTTTCCTCGGGCCATCAGACACTGGCAGCCATTGCATTGCAGCTGGAAATCAAGATCGTCCTAAGATTATCTTAGCATGCTAGTCTTATACACGTGTCACTTTATCACTTGCTCATTGAAGTAACTTATGATTTCCTTCGCGGGATGGATGAGAAAGACCGACCATCAAGCTCGCAGAGTAGGGGGAAAGGAGATTTCTTGTTATCAGGATCAACGGGAGAAGAATAACTGGGTCATTACTCTTTTCGCATCAACAATTTAGTGAGAACTTTCATGTTCATCGCAATTCCAATCGTATTTATTTTTATAAACTGACCTTTCAGCTGGGGGATAAAAAAAACTATAGATCTCAGATAATTTTATCTAACTATCTATCTGTCTCTCTATCTATCTGTCTCTCTATCTATCTTTCTTCCTATCTGTCTATTTATCTATCTATCTATAAATGCATCTATCTATATATATATAGATAGATAAATAGATAGATAGATATAGATATAAATATATGTATGCAAATGTATATGTATACAGTAATACAAATAAATTACGTTTGTGATTGGAAAGTGTAAACGACTGATGCTTTGAAGACATTTCATTTTGGACAAGCTATTCTCGCAAATGGAATGGGATACTTTTGTGATTTAAAAATTATTAATTAGCTTCAAAGTAGATTTTAAGCACTGGAAAAGCTCTAAAACTAAATCTAATTTATAGTTGAATTACATCTAATTTTATACTTTATACAATATTCAAAATAACACTTTTTCTATACATTCAAAAATAAAAATTTTCTATCCCACATCTAAGAAAACGTAGAATATGTCTGGTGACTGGTTTATCTGATAAAGTAAGTAAATCCTTGTCTGCATCATTCTCAGACATACCGCATGCCAGATTTTAAAGCAAAGTTTTAAAAATTTAAGCTGTCTCTTAAAGGAAAGGTCCGTCAGCACTCAAGCATTTAAAACCCGGGTTTAAATAAACCGCGTTTTCGTGGTTTTCCCCGTGTATAAGGTGATTACCAGCCGGCTGATTTCCTATAAAAAGTCCTCCATAAAGACATCCCTCTCTTTTATACCAGATTTTCCTAGAATACTTTGCCTTTATCTAGAAAATAAATCCAGTTTAATTAAATAGGATATGTGTTATTTAAATTGTCAAATCCTACTGCTGGTGAAAATAAATTTAAATTAACAAATACTACAGAAAACGCTTCTCCAGACATCAGACCATATGAAGTAAAACAATGCAATAAACGAGATGTTACCTATGGTAAGATATGTTGTTTACAACATATCCACATAGCCATAATTGAGTAAATAGCTGTTGCTACACCATTGAATGACTTCATTACTTTTATCATAGACTGATTTAGACTATAATAAAAGTAATGATCAGATCTAGTTTAGATTATGATAAAAGTAATGATAACTTAGACTAGTTTGATGAAATCTAGTAGTAGACCGAAATGAAACTTTTGATTCGCTAAGGTTCTTGTCTTGATATCCTAAAATATTACATAGTAGACAGTTAAAAATCATGCCCTAACTTTGGTTCTGGTCAATTAAATAATATCATTGAGTTAGATAGGTACCTTAGCTATTAAATAGTTAAAAAACACTCCTTTTCACCAGGTTCTGGACAGTCTGGAAAATATTTTACCAAGTTGCAAAATTTCTATGAGAAGAAGTCTGAATTAAAATTATTTTTACACAGGCGCTTTTTGCGCACTAGTTTAAACAAATGCTTGAATTAATTATTAAGCAAGTATCAAAAAATTATATAAAGCTGTTAAAACTGTGGTAAATATTGCACGCTTTTACATGAGATTAATTTATATGCACATGCGTTACATGTGCTATAAGAAGACTTTGAATCTATTTTAAGCGAAAAACAGTCATAATATTAGTCGATATCACACAAAATTAGGCATCGCAGGAAACAAAAGTGATCAAATGCTTAAAAAATGGTAAAGTGAGGAATTAAAGGATGCAATAAATTCTGCTTCAGTGTACATTGTTTCTACTAAAAACGTGTAAGGTATTTCTCTTGCCTTTTTGGCATGCCATCGTAGTGTGGTGGTCTGCACTCTGGGCGCGTATTCCAGAAAGCGTTGCTAATTTTTCATCTTCTCTGCTTCCAAAAAATACCTAGTGTCTCTACAAACCTAAAGCACCATTTTTAATTTTTAATTTAATATATAGCAAATAAAGTAAATGTTTATTATTATTAAATAATTTGATATAAAATTTCATCAGTTGACAGTTAAAGCTTTAACATAATAATTAATTCTTTGTTTGAGGGGAATTGTTACAGTGCTGTAAAATAAGTTTTATTTTCTTTTGTATTCAAAGCTTTTATAAAATACAAATTTTGTATTTAAGTAAAAATGTCCAGTTTGAGAATTTGAAGCTTACAATGTCTTTTAACTAAAAAAAGTGTGGCAATTAATACTTTCCCCTAGTTTAATTAAGAAAAAATATTTATTTAAAAAATAAAATTCAATGACAAACATAAATCTTCATACGGGCCAAACCGAATAAATTACATTTTGTTAGCCTGGATGATATGAGTGCATTTCCTTCAAATAGTTTTTTCCCGCTGTTTTTTCATCTTTATTTTTTAATCTGAAACACATATGCAAAAGATAAATTTAAAATTTAAATTCGAAATTTAAAACACGCAAATATTTTAATTACAAAATTTAAAGAAATTTAAGTAGGCTTGTTTATAAGGCCTGCCTCGCCGCATACCCTTCTGGTATAACTAATAGCACTTCCGGCTAGCATTTGAAAGATCCAGAATTTAAATCCCTGCAAGGTTTTAGCTGATTTTATTGTGTTTCATACATTGAAAAGTCTAATAAAATTGAAATCTAATTTGAATAGTCTATGTCTTTTACAGTTTATTTCAATATTTTTGCTTTGAGTGTTGTATATTTTACTTCTAGAATTTTTATAGAGCAGATTTCATATTTTTATTCGCAGTAATAGCAATGCATGATATTTCGTAGTATTTTAAGTCTAAATGTTCGCATACCCATATCATGCATATGGTATTCAAAACAGCATTATATATAAATAAAGCTGATAAAAAAATGATGTTCTGAGTATTCTTTATTGGCATAAAAACATGAAAAGCTACAAAAATTTTCAAAACCATTTTTAGTAAAACCTAGTTCTAGTTTAGTTAGTTAGTTTTAACTAGTGACGGAACTAAGCCTAGTTTAGTTCCGTAAAAAAATTTTTTTTTTTAAATTTTAATGTTCTTGCCATTATATTTCTGAAAAATGGAAAATCTTTCATTAGTTTTAGAGTTCGGAGTTATTCAAATAAAAAGAACCTATCGCTGAATACATTGTTTGCCTTTGTTATTATGTATCCATGAGCTTTTATATCGATATTCGCATTCAGAAAAAAATAATCAATAGTTTTCGGTTTCTTTTAATACTTTGTACTTTTTTCCCTGAATTTTACCTTTGTCTGAATGCCATACATTGGTAAAAGAATAAGGCGGGGCGTATCCTCGTGTACCGTTGTGATTTTCCGCTTCCCCTGCTTTGATCAGTTGAACAGGAACGGAAATAGGAATGATTTTCCCACGGCTTACCAAGTACAACACATTTTTATTTTATTTATTTTTCTTTGGTGGATTTGTTAGAACTGTGGAGAAAGTACATGAAGAATATATATGATGACGATGATGTTGGGAGATTTTTCAAGAGCGCAATTTCAAACAGCCACCGGCGTTCTTTCGGACACTGTTTTATCTTTTATTTCAAATGCGGATATCCACAATCTTGGCAAATAGTGTCCACTAAAGTTCCTTAATTATACCTGGTCTAGAGGAAAAATGGGGTCCAGGTGCTGTTTGGTCAATCGTGGACGATGTGCAACACAGCACACTAGTTGTCGCTGTAAGTAAATGCATGGATGGCTGCTCATCGACTTTGGATTCACTGCTCATTAGATGCTTGATTTTATCGGCAGGATAGAGCTTAAAAAGATTGTACACGAATTTTCGGGAACATTTTATGATGGTCTTCTTAGGGTAGTTGACTTTCTGTTATTTTTAAAGGAAATGGCAAAAATTATCTTCCTCTCTCGTGAAAGGGTATTGACGAAGCAAAATTTGCGCAGCGTTCAGAGTCGCGTTCTGTACTGTTTCCTCTCTTTTCTTTTTTATTCTTTTAACCTCTTCATGGGTCATGGGCATTTCCTTCGAATATAAACTTTTATCTTCGTGAGTACGTTCTTGCGTATTTCGCTGGGAAATTTTTGAAGCTACATTTTTCCCAGCTTCAACTGATTCTCTATGTGATTACCGGACGGTGGCACAATCTTTGTCAATTAGGCTTCTTTCGCTTCTTTCCGTGGCTTCGAATTTTAAGTATACGTTTTTTGAAAACAGGAAAACACTTCATAACCCAGTGAAGGCGACAACGCTTCAATGTAGTACTATTGTTCAGAAATTTTAATATTTTGCGCTAGGATTACTTACGATATTTGCTAACTAACTTGACGTAAATTAATTCTTAACTAGCGTTTCTATGAACTACAAAAGCTGATTTATTCAAATTAGTTTGGCCGAAGTCATTTCGTTCATTCACATTCGGAATTTATTGCCATGAAAGGCCCAACCAGTGACCGAATGGTTTGGGTTCGATCCCATAAGAACGGGCCGGTTGCATCGTTGGTTTTCTCCGATGTGTAATGTGAGTGCGAGCCAGTTTCACTTATAATACTCCTCGAAGGCATCCCATCTCTTAGGCAGATAGCTCTTGTGGCTTTGCCATGTTCAAATAACCTAATATATCTCATCAATCAGTGTAATTATCTCTTATTTGTGAACATCATTTTCGATAATTTAACCAGTATGGAGTTGGAAAAAAATAATGTGATTGCAATTTTAGCGTACGAGCAATAAAAAAATTCACTTTATTAATGAAAGGAAGAAAATTCAAAATATATTAAAAATAGGATAAAAATGCTATTTATAATGAAATGAAAGAAACCCATAGGCTTCTCAGAATAACTGTAAGTTTCCAGTTTCATAAATTGTACTCTATAATATTGTCAACATCAATGAAATTAAATGAGAGATTTTTCTCATATAATGGCAAACGTTCATTTGGGATGGCCTCGATATTTTTTATAATTTAATGAAATCTTTTGTGCTTTTGCTTCACTTTTTTTTTCAATTTTATGAAACTGTTTTAGTGCAAAGTAAATTTAAATTGACATAATCCATCAAAAAATACAGATACTGGAAAGTCTTCTCCTGGACTTTGCATTCTATTATTTTTTGTCTGCAGTGTGCTGAGATCATTTGTTTGCATTTCAAAATAATGTAATTACCTCGAAAATGTGAAATAAAAAAATTACTTTTTCAGCTGGAGCTGAATTGTTTTTGAAATCACTGACGTATTGTTTTCATCCATTGTTTCGATTAATCTAAATTCAACTAAGCAAAACTCTATATTTAATGTGAATTATTTTTATTTATTGCTCGTTTATCATTATACGTGTATTCGAGAGCAAATTTCAAATGACTGGATCCTTGTTCTTGGAATTATGCATTTGCAACACACTGCACAGAGATATTTCTTAAGCTCAGCAATCTAAGAAGATGCTTTGCGACATACATAAGGGAAAGAGAAGAGAAATAAAATTTGTGAATGATGCACTACACATTTTAACATAAGGTAAGAACTTTTATTTCTCACATTTTAGTTTAAAAAGAGTATTTGTTTTTAATTCTCAGATTAGGCACTTTTACTGGAAAGGAAATAACTTTTACATTTGAGTACATATTGAAACTATTACTGTAGATGCTTGTAGGTTGGGTTTTTCTCGTAAGTCTTAGCACAGATTCTCTCTTAGAGAACTCAAGTTTAAACAAAATTTTTTGCTGAACTAGATAACTGGAAGCAACAGATTTTTAGCAAAACAACTAAAGAAAAGTTCTTAAAGAACAGATTACTAAATTGTGAAAAAGCAAACGAAGGTATCACTTTCGGAAAGGATATAGTTGTTGTGGACCTTTCAACTTGGACAAAATGATGTTGTTGTAAGAGAATACTGCTCATATTTATCCGCATGTATGGAAACACATGAAAATATATATGTAGGCAGCTGATCCCGTAACCAGAAATTGAACCCAAGACAAAACAACCTGTATGCTCGGCATTGCAATTTCACCACTGTCGGGCCTTAAATTTGCAGACGCTCCCTCTCCCTTGCATGTATAACTATTATATAATGAAACAAATTGGTCCATTAAGCTAGTATTAAAAACACGATAGCAAAGGCTCGTACCATAATACCTTGTAGTGATTGAAATATTCTTGTTTTTTCTGGCGATATGTTACAGAGTAAACCAGAAACTCTTAAAAAAGCTTCATTTTAATTATGCTAAATTTCAACATCTTTCCCACTCGATTTTTTTCTGTCAGATAAGTTAAAGGGTTATTTAAGTTATCGATTTCCACAAAAATGTGTTGTACGAATTTTTATTTTCTGTATTTCTGCAGTGTAGTGGGAAGGTATTTTATCAAATATTATTAGCTGCCTGTTATCCATACTCAGGGCATGTATGGTTCACTGAATTTCAGAATGAAAATTGATAATAGTTAATTAATTCTATGAAAATAATTAGAAATCGAACTTGTATAAATAAATAAGTAATCGAACTTGCATAAAATAAATATTCATGCATCTACTTACCTGCATGGCATGTATATATGTACTGCCCTCACCTCATTTATGTGATTATTCAGGCACTGAAGGGTATAATCCGGAGAGTTTCTGAAATAAATGTTTCCTTGGCCATCACACTAGTTATGCACAAATTACTGCTTCCGGATGCTAAAAATAGAATGAGTTTGATTTAGAAACATGCAGTCTTTTAATTCAAAAAGAAAACTTCCGGAGATCACTGAAGGACATTATTTCTTTAGAAGTAACAGTACTGATTCCCCACATTATTGGAAATATACCTGGCGATTAGTTCCATGTCAAATATCTTGACGAATGCTGTTGAGTTTTTGCCGCAAATAGTGGAACGTCGATAAGACTCTCTATTGAAGAATGTGTCCTCATTCTTTATCGGGCGCTTTGAACAAAAACTTCACAGATACAGAGCATCCCCTCCCTTCTCATTAATGGATGCCTTCCCCGGGCGTCTCTCTCTCTGTGTAGTTTATAGCAAATTATTAGCTTCCTTATCTCTAGCATTCCCTATCGGTGTTGGAGTTTCCGACATTTTCCTATTAATTTCTTGCATCACCGGACAAAAACAGTGCCATGAAAAGCGATCAATCTACAAAAGTAACTTCACTTTCAATACAACTACCCCAATATTTCTTTTACAATTGTTTGGGGGAAACGCTTCGATATTTAGCTATGCTTAATGGGGTTTCGTTTTTGTCTATTGGCGCATCTAAGAGCGCAAGGAAAGTTCTTTGATAATTAGCCCATTATAATTATTGGTTTAAGTTTCATTTTCTTTTACTACTTTTTAAAAATATTTAACTGCTCCAAAATTGATAAAGCAATTAATCAATTATTATTTTCAACTGTCTAGCACATATCCAATACTCAATATATAGCCTTTGTATAAAATACATTCCTTAAAATTAAAATTGCGAATTTTTCCATAAGCAATTAGAATTTTTACTTGATAAGCACAGTAAAGCCTCTCATTATCTGATATTAAAAATCACTGTTTTACAGAAAGCTTGTTTTCCATACTGAATGTATTCTATCTGATATTAAATTGTAACATGTATTCTATTAGGGTTATTTTTAGATTTTAAAGAAATAAGTATTTGTTTAAATTAAATGAAAAATAGTGTTATGAAAAGTGTTAGAAACATCTGCAGATTTTTCTAGGGCTTACCTAATATAAAGCTCAGTGCAAAATTACACTAAGAAATGAATGAGACTAACAGATCTTGTTTTACTTTTTCAAACATATGTTAAGGCTTTATTTATGGTGCCTAATGAAGTAGGATGATTTCCATAGTAACCTCACACATTACAGTGTTGCTCTATATTATCCACCTTTGACATACAGTTTTACGATTTCACAGTAGAGATCTTATATCTCCATAAACTTCTTTTATGGCGTTAACGTGCTGCGCTTCTTTTCCGAATCTTCGCCATTCAGGTGTCTGTGAAAAGATTTTATCTCCTTAAAGAACAAAAATATCTGGCAACAGAAGAGGAAATGTGATCAAGATCTTTGAATTTATTCTTTAAGGGTTCAGTGTTTTTACTGATCGTTTGAATTCCAGCTGCGTTGTAAGTTCGTTGCTTCAAATTAAATCCAACTTCTATGCAATTTCGTTCCTTTCAGTATTTATATTACTTTTGCAAAAATATATTTTAATGCTAAGCAAACAGTTAGAAAACAGTATTAAGTTGAGTCCAAGAGAACTATCTTATAGATGACAGAATGCCAAAAATTGTTTTGGAAGTACAGTTGGTTAAAGAATGCTGTTTGCCTGAGAATTATATAATCAATCGAATGAGTTGTAGGAATCAAACTTCCAAAAACATTTGAGAGAAATCTCACATTTCACTTAAGAAACTTTTAAGACAACAAATACTAAATATTCGGTATATATCATAAATATCTATGCGGTTATAATAACTATTACGGTGGCGGGAAATACGGATCCCGTTTTCTCGGGATTTCCACACGATTTACTGAAATTTTATTCCCAGGAGTTAAAACACTTTATTCCCAGGAGTTAAAACACTATTTTCCAGGGGACAATAAATCATCTTAAATTTTGAGATAATAATGTTTAATAATGTCTAAGAAAAGCGAAGGAATAAAAGTAAGGAAGTTTAAAGGGAAAAGTTTTAATTAATGAAGAATCTAATGTCTTGTAGGACATTAGATTAGTAGGACATCAGACGGTTTAAAAGTTATTAAAAATTTTAGAAAGATTTTGCAGTCTTGATACCATAATGCATGCTGTCGAAGGTAATTGCGTTTCTTATTAAATAGTACCAGAAATCTGAATTGTAAAAGAAACCAAAAAGTAATATTAGGCAAAGGATTAGTGAAAGACATTTGTTGGCATGTTTCAGCTTTTAAATATTTAAAATATGTATAATTTGCATCTTGTTTTGGCGTATTATCATTTTTTTTCAATGCCAAACACAGAATCAGTCTTTGCATTTTTTTATGATTAAATTACTCATGGAAAACGAGGTATCTATTTAACCTCGATCATTAAATAAAGAGCCGAAGAAGGCGAACTGTTTATTAGACCCCTGTTACTGGCATACATACTAATAATATAGTTTTTTTCGAATTTTATCTATTCTATTTTAGTACAGGGTCACAAACAGAGTTTGAATTGAAATAAAAATTGCAATTGTTCATAGGAAACGGGCATTCAGTTTTCAATTTTTATTTAAATTCAGTTAATATGTTTTTTAAAAACCATTTCACCAACTTTTCTTACGGTTGAGAAATCTCTTTTATATTTGACTTATTGATAAACAAAGTTATAAATATTGAAACTTTAAAAAATCTTTTGTTAAAATACGCAAAGAAATTACCTGTCTAGAATACCGCTATCGGTGGAACATTTCAGCCTTGGAGAACATTGACTGATTGATATAAGGATGCGATAGGCTTTATGACAGAGCGCCATTGTGAAGATATCCCTTTATAAAAAAAGAGTTTAATATCCTATTTAATATATTAACTCCTGAACCGAAATTTCAAAACAGAATGAACATACGACGGCTCACCGTTAATTTAGGCAGCTGAAAACGTACTGGCCCTAAAAAATGTGTTCGAAGTACGTAAGTACGTAAGTTAAGTGGCATGATCAGAAGGTACTACAATAACAAAAACATCTGATTTACTATATTTTGGCGAGGTCGGAGAATAATTTGAAGAAGGCTTCGATATTTACTAAGAATACAGCAATTACAGTGTTCATTAAGAATATATAAAGTTTTTAACGTAATAGGTTTCAGGCAAAATCATCACGATATTACTTTTTACATCTTTGTCCGTATATGGCGTAAATGCCACGTCGAGCTACCATATTACTAGAAATTCAAAGTTTGGAGCACGGTTTCTACTGGACGTATATTTATTTTGAATTATCGTATAAACGAAAAATCTTAATATGAATCACCGTATATCGGGGACTATCAGTTCAATTAACCCCCAAATCCGAAAATGAAAAGAAGATACAAAAAATTAACGAAAACATCTCATTGTTCGATAAAGTTTGTGAGTTTTATTACTTAGAATTGCTATAAGCTTACCTTTAAAGAGACTAAATCTTGATATATATTCTGTCTGATATTCTTCGGATAAATCTACTGAAAAGATTCAGTATATCGAGCGATATACTGGCAAATAATGTCAAGCCACTTTATAAATATATTTCTTATTATGCAAAGGATTTAATTATACTACTGGGAAATGTAATGTTCGAAATGATGTTCAAGGCTTCATGCCATTTAAACTAAGAAAAAAATTTTAATTAGAGGGGAAAAAGTGCTCGTCATCTTACGGTTTTGAAACAATGAGTTAAGCTAATTGGGTACAGTGTAAGGTGAGTGCCTATCAAGCTCTCTAAGGAGACTGTAAAATAAGAGCCTTACTCACCCAGCTATTTATTAGCGAAATAAATTTGCAAATTTTCCCTCAGGGCAGAACAAGTAGCCGCAGTAATTAATGTTTCTGCCTGCTTCATTAATACCATCCCTTCACGGACAACCAATTTCTTTGTCACTATTGGTTTCGCCGTTTGAAGCGCGTTAAAAAAGCGCGAATAATATCAGGGGTAAAAAAAAAGGATCCCTTTTGAAAGTGATCAGGATGATTTAATGCACTCTTCATAATATTCCAACGCTTCTCGGCTGAAAATTAATGCATGTTAGGATAAGATTCGCTTGCTTGTAAAATATGACCATCATGTTCTGTTTGCTGGAAACAGAGAAAAGCCTTGCTTAACGAAAAATGAAATTTCATCGCTTTCAATGTAAGGAATTTGCCCTATATATTTCCTATTTGGGGATTAATTTGAGCCTATTTTTCTTTTCCTAGATTAAATGATGAATTTCTGCAGAGACTAAGGAATATATTCTTCCTTAAAACCATTAATACTTCTCACTCTCATGTTGAGCAACCTATAAAGCAATTTACTTATTATGTCTTCACAGCTTATTGTGGCAGCTTGTAATTAAGTAGAATATGTATCTTTATTACTGATTCATTTCATTTGTTTCAAAGTTATGTTTTTGTGAAATTATAGTTTACTTTTTTACCTGAAAGTGTACCGTCAAAATTAAATAAATAATAAATATCGTCAAAATTAAATAAATAATATATTTTGTGAAGTATTTTACACGTCTTTCGAAATGTGTTTTAGATTGCATGATTCGTATTTATGTTAGACATGGCGGAAATCACCCCTCCCCCCCAAAAAAGACTTACTTTAAGCTTACAACTAATTGAACACTTTACGAGCCGAATCAATATATTCAGTGGATATTAAGAAAGTTTATATTAGAGTTATGATCCTTTGAGTCTATCACACTAATGACGCTTAACGAAATTTCCCTAAAAATGAGTCGAGCAGTTTATAACGATGCTAAAAAAACGCTGTGATAGAAACACTCTGATGATACTAGCAGCCATTAATGCTGTTTAAAGAAACATATAACATTTTCTTGCTTTACATTCTCGATGAATATTTAGTCACTGATAGATTTTCAAAATAAAAATTCCATTGTGGAAAGGATTTTTACTTTTTAAAAATATTGCTGTGTTTTATATTAAAAGACAAAGGCTTTTCTAGGACTTATAAGGAAGTATCAATTTCCTTATTCCTGCTGTCATGGTGTAAGTTATTAGCAAGTCCATCTGGCAATGAGAGATCTATGGCTCGAATCCAGGGAATGGCATAGATGACTTTTTTCTGTTTTCTGTTCCGTAAAACCGAACAGGTTCTACATTAGCGCCCAAATTAAAATCTGGCGGACGATAACTCGTCTCGAACTGGATTCCGTTAACGGAGTCTTGCGCCTCTTCCTGGTCACTTTTTAAACGCAGGAGAATATAAGGAATTATCGCACTTCTCCCTAACGCGCACTTGAGGTACAAGTTACTAACATGTCCAACTGGCAGTGAGAAGATCCGTTGTTCGCATCCCGTCGAAGGCATAATTGATATGTCATGTTTTCTGATCCAAATAAGAATAATGTCTCTACACATTTTACCACATCAGACCAGTTATTTTTAACAGTACAAATTTAATCAGTTAGAAAATGTTCATTCCAATACATACGGTGAAGTCTCGTTAAGACGGCTATTCACGGTCATGTACGAATTTGATATTCTGTAGTAGTGGCCGTCTTAGAAAGCATCACATTGTAAGGAAATATTCAATGTTGTTATTTAATTATGTTGTTAGAAATGCCGAACATTTTCAAAGTAGTCGCTTTAGCAAAGGGAACGCTGAGAAAGGTTTCAGTATATCTTAAGGATATTCTTTGCCTCTTTTCCTTAAAAAAAAGTGAGAGAAAATTTTCGGGTACAAAGATACAACATACAAGTTATTACGCAGTAAATTTTCAGTTGTGAAGACAACACCGCGAATTAAAATTTGTATTTTAGGAAAATGTCTTGAAAGGTTTTCCTTGCTTTCTGAAATATGTATTCATAAAGACAACATTCGCGCCTGCCTCTTTAGGATTGTGGACGTCTTTGACTGTGGTCGTATTTTTCCATGTGGACGTCTTTCAAAAACGCATTTCCATCAACCGCAGCAGAAAACGAACAAAACTATTACCCTGAACCCATTTCATTTGTTTTCTGAGTGATATTAAAATGAAGGTGACGACTGTTTCTGCAATCTATGTATTCTTATTTATTGTTACGATAAGAAGTGTGGTATTTCAAGCCTAATATATCAAACGGCGGACACTCCCCCGCACGATTAAATCACCTTGGGGATCCTCTGTAATGGCGGTCGAACTCTGACCCCGAAGCATTGTTTGCTCTCTAGTTTTATAGCCTTTCTACACCGTTATTTACAATTACGAAAGAGACCTTCTTTGGTTGTGGTTGACCACTGTTCTGAATACTTACAAATGCGCATTTGATTGTAAACCTACCTGCTGAAAGGGAAAGAGGAAAAAGGGAAATCGCTTGGGAAATGCAATTAGCATTTTTCGCAATATTATGGAATTCATTCATTTCGTATTCTGTTTTTGTGCGCAGCTTAAACATGCTCATCAAGCATGTAATTGTAATGGAACATTAAGCTGATGAGTCATTCAATTGCAATTAAATTCTAGTAGCCTTCGGAATGGAGGATACTGCGAGTGAAGGAATGCAGATAGTAAGATTAATCATACTGATCATTTCAGTGTTCTAGATTCCATACAGAACTCCATTTTTATTGTAAGCTTGCATTACTCCCCCTCATTGTGTTTGTCGCTAAAGTCAAACATTTGTCACCGATTTTTAAAATACTACTTCCTGGTAAGCAATCTAGCTCAAATTTTGCACACATCCTCGTTGTAGACGACAATAGAATGTAGTAAAGCGATTGTTTTTCAAAATTTAATTTAGACTTTTTTTTTCTTTGTTGTTGTTTTGTTTTGAGTTAAAGTCAAATTGATTTTTCGCATATATCTTACTTTAACGAACAAGCTAAAACTTCCAGAATTTTGCTGTTTGTACCATAGGAAAATGCTGAAAGAAGCTGAAAGCTGAAAGAAAAGCTGAAAGAAAAATTAAGTGAAGTTTACATGAGATTTTTAACATTATTATTATTATTATTATTATTATTATTATTTAAGTGTTTTCGAATTTTACACAATTTTCTTTCCCGTTTGACGTAAGAAGAATTACTGGAACTAAAATAGCGATTATTTGTTGTTGAAAAATGAATTTTCAGTTGAATAATTTGACTGAAAACGTTTTATTTTCGACTAAAACGACGAAAATAAAAAATAAAATAAACCCTTTCATAAAAACTCATAAAGCCGTTAAGTAAAAGGAGGAAACTAGTATATCTTATAGTTTCATGGAAGCAAGAGATTAAGTAATTATTTTTACAAACCTCACCTACGATTTTATATCACGAATAATAAAAAAGTGGACTCCCATATAACGAAATCTAATAATCGAACTGTATTGCCAAAAGTATAAGTCATTATCTTTACAATTTTATGAAGGACAGCCCAAGCTTTTAGTATATGTGGTATAAAATTCTGGATAAATTTTATAAAAATTATTTAATTTCTTATTCTATTGAAACTATACGATTAGGTACATCAATTGCTTTATGAGTTTTAAATGAAAACTTATTCTATAAATTTTTCTTATTATTTCAGCTTGTCGTCATAAGAAACTTTGAGACTACATATTGCTAGCAGGTATTCGAAATATTTGTAGTTATTACTTAAAATAGGTTCCTTTTAAACAACTGAAGCCGCTTAAAATGCAACCAAATCCTGCCATCCTAACACATATGTAAATTAAATCGCAATGGTATGAATAATCGCTTTTAACTTTTATGCAATATCTTGATGATGTTGTCATCACGAAAAGTTTCCAATTTGTGTAACTTCAGCTTCTGCCAATTTATCCTACTTTTCATCAATTACGGAGATATTTTAAAAAACAACATCCTCCCCCTTGTTACGATTTACTCACTTGTAAATTGCCGTTCATTAAAGGAGCACGACCTTCTTCTAATCAACTTCAAACAGTACTTTGTAAAATATAAATATTAACGTTGAGAATGCAACCCTCTAATATGGAATTCAGTCTATTTGTTATTATTATTATTATTATTATTATTATTGCTGCTATTTACTAGCCGCAGCTTAACTGAAATGAGTTTGAGATGCATATCTCAAGATTTATAAAAAAAAAAACACTCCAAAAGACCTTTGCTTGACCTTTTACATTTTTTAGCTTTTCCTTCGATGTTTAATTACAAGGAACTTAGTGACACCAGTAAAATAAATTTTTCGACCTAGGCTCTCATATCCCGCTGAGCGACCTAAAGCAAAAAGTAACTGTTCTAGAAGTTGTCATCATATTTTCTGAAATTATCTACTCGTACGTTCACCCAAAACGAAAGCTTGTTTAAGAGAAACTTGGAATTTCAAGTAAAGTTCCTTTATTGTTCAGTAACTACATAAATAGTGAGAAGATCGACAAATCACTCTTTCTTCACTTGTATTTTACTCTCGTAGAGAATAAAAAAATTGAGGATAAGAATGGTGAATTATAAACGCTAATTCTGAATTAATGCTTGAAGACTGAGGGTTAATTAAGATCAGATGTTCTCTATGTCAAAGGCAATAATTTGCGAAAATGCTGTGGTCGTTTAAAGAATAAATATGTTTTGTTTCTCAGGAACTTCAGTGTTTAATTTATATGTTTTCGAGGTGAAAAAAAAATAATGATGTTCTGTTGCCTAATTAAACTGATGAACTGCATTTTGTTTAATTGTGCCTGTTATCTTCTGGAAATACGCATAACAATTTTATGCACATGTTAATAACCAACCTGAAAGACATATTTATTACATATGGTAATAAAAATTAAATTAAAATTAGGTATTTTTGTTTAAATAATTAATCATATAAATTGAAAATTCCGGAACCATATCGATAAATAACACTGTGTAACTTTTTATGAAAGTACTTGTTAGTGCTCCGCAAATTATGAACTTATCTGCCATTTGTTAGCAGTGGCGGATCAGTGAAATGGAGGGTATCTTACCTGAACGCATTTTTGGATTCCTTCTTTAATTAGGGGCTCGGTTAGGTTAGGCTATTTGAATATTGCAAAGCACTCACGTTACTCATTGCCTAAGGTGATGAGTGCCTTTGGGGAGGACCTTTCTAAAGAAAACTGTCTCGTATTCACGTTCACATCGGAAAAAACCACGAAAATCAACCGTGCAAACAGCCCGAACAATCAGCAATACCTCAGTCACCTATGTTACTACAGAGGTGGTGGAATAGCTTGTACCTGTCGATCTCCAAGTATTCGATGGTCTTGACCATTCGGCTACTGGTGAGGCTTAATGGCCTCACCAGTAATGGCCTAATGAGGGACTAGATAGTATTCTTTTTATGATTTTGTAGAATGTCAGTGACTATCCAGTTTTCAGTATTTTAGTAGAGTATTCAAATAAATAAATAAATAAATAAAATTTTTTTTTTTATTTGTCTTAATTTCATTTTGTTTTTATAAAGCAGTAAAATAAGTAAAATTAGTCGTATGAAAGTATTTTGAAATACGTTTGATTGAAAATGCGTACTGAAATTGTACCTTTAAATTAATAGTTTGCCTTTAGTCACAAAATAATATATCACTTTATATTTTTTCATTAATAATTTCCCAAATAATTTTAAAAAGGGGAAGAAGATTATGTATTTAAATAAGACAGAGCACACTAAGGTTACCTGCGTGAATTTGATCCCAATTTCGGCTGAAGTACCCTCAGCAATTGAGTTAGGGAGTCTCGTTTTCCTAAGAGGAAAAGTAATTGCTTAGATTTAAAGTCCGTATTTACTAATATTACTGAATTAATGTAATGCCTCGTTTAATTTTTACATTTATAAACACAAATTTTAAACCAAAATTCTCGTTAATTTCTCTAGCAGATGTCAGAAAATGCATATTAGAGTTAAGGAAGAAGCTGGACTTCAAAATTTCTCCTCTTCACCGAATTTCACTACTCTTATTTATATTAATTACTCGGTTATTATATTAAATTTCCTAAACATAACATAACTAGTTCAAGTATACTTTATAGACATTTTACTTAAATTGCTAAAGTTATTTCAGGAACTCTACTATAAAAATGTGCTTAACTATTTGCGTGAAACTTAATTAAATTTTTGGATACTAAAAAATTACTTAATCAGAGAAAACTGCGGAGTTTAGAAACCTGTAAACCCACCAGACTTGCGTGTAAAATCATCTACAAATATGCGTTTCGCTGATATGATTTGTATATATTTATAGTTCACTTGCATATGCACGCGGAGTGAAGAAGGCATGACGAAAATGCGTGCATACAGCTGACCAGATTTAGTCTGCCGAAAAGGTTAAAGTAGATTTAAATGCTTGAAGGTGTACTTTTTTTTAAGGGATAGCCCCGCCCAATGAATATGGTATCGCAGGAAAACGATGAAGCGTGATTCTGTAATTAAACTACAGTTTGCGATCATAAGAGGAAGGATGATGGGAGTATGACGTTTTACGGAAACGGTTCAAGCCGTCGCGGGTCACCAACGATTGGCGATACACCGCTGGACTTGTTGGAAAGAAGTCCCAAGTTGACGATGGCCTCCGGTTAGATTGAAATGTGTTCTGCTCCAGTTTGTAACGCGTACCAAAATACTCTTTACTTCTTTTTCACAGAATTCCTCATAATTGAGATCCTGGATCATTAAACGACCCTTCAGCTTAGAGAATTTCAAGTATACCGATTGATTTCAGTTACGGATTAGTATTCTGCGAATCAAAATTTTTAAAAACTCACCATCAGTACTAGGCTTATCATACGTGTTTGCATGTTTATGTTTTGAATTATTAAAAAACAAAAGAACTGATATCAACACTATGTTGTTTTATTTAATGTTAAAATCGTTTATTATTACATGGGCATCCACGCATTCGCAATATAGTCAAACTAGCTTTATTCAGCATAAAAATAACGAGGTAATGAGCAACAAATTCATAATGATTTTAATTTGACGTATTTGAATAGATATTGCTCTTTTTATAATAAACGTACTGTGAGCCCTAGAGCAAAATTTAATATTAATGCGAATATAAAAGAAGAATATATGTGACGACTGTGATTCGCCAGCGATAGTCTGAAGAATTTAAGGTATGATAGACATATTGTTAACAATTTTTGAAAGTTTTAAGGGAATGCGCTTTACAAAAACGTTTACAAAAGTTAACACGAAAGCGTTGAAAATAAACACTGGTTTTAAGTTTCTGAAACAAAAAGGTTAAGTTATGCCATCTTTATAATTAATTAACTTTATCTGCAGTTGCGGAAAATTAATTTTGATTCCTACTAATTTCAAAATTTAGGACAAGCAACTGCGTGTAATATTAAGTGCCCTGTGCTTTATAGAAAAATATTAAAATCAAAATATTTTAGTAGGAAATTATTATTTATTTTGATTATTATTTCCTATGTAAACTCGTACCATTAAGAAATTAAAAAAAGGAGAAAATGTAAATCACATCTAATAAGTAATGCTTAGATTGAAGACAATTTATCAGTGGTCTAGCATTCATTATAAACAGATTCGATTGCTTACTGTTATTTTATTATTGCTGATGTTGAAATATTCTTTCATGATTAACAATCGTCTTAATTATCTCTTTAGCTTGCTCGCATGCTAATAGTAAGTTGTTTCAGTTCTTTTCTAGGCAGTTACACCAAACGTAATATCAAAATCTTCGTAGCTTAACGTCACAATGAAAATATTTCATCAATATTTTTGGCTGCTCTAATTTAAAATCAAATGCAATTAATATATATGTTGAAACATTATTTACTATTACTTTCTATTGATGTATAATCCCTCAGAGAATAGCTTACCTTTCCAAATTTAAAAAAAAATTACAAAGATTACAAAGTAGAAAAAATAAATGTAAAAAAATCTTTTGAATATGCCTCTTTGCTTCTTAAACTAGAACAAAAAAAGTGCTATTTCCAATTCATAGAACTGAATTTTTACTGTTGAATAAAACTAAAATTTAGTCTCAAAATAATTTTAATTTATTTCTGCATTTCTTTTTCAAACATAGTATGAAAAGAAAAATATCGAAATATTAAAAAGGGTACATTACGGTTTGTATATACATATATAACAAAGTTATAAAAAATTATTAAAATGGACTTACAAAACTATAATTCAGTTTTTTTTTTTTTTTTTTTTTTTTTTTTTTTTTTTTTTTAAATTTTAATGAGTTTACATGTAATACCAAGTATTTTTTTCCCTATAAGCTTTAAGCACTTTACCTTCTTTTTGCTCAAAGTAGTTTAATTTCTTACAACTTTATTAGCTTTCCAATTTTTATTATCCTGGTAGTTATAATTTAATTTAATTATATATGTATATATATATATATATATCAAATGTTCTATGGTCTTAAATTCACTTAGTGCGAAATCGAGTTATTCTACTACTTGCGCAATTGCTGCAAAGTAAGTTACTAATAATTTATTTACTAAAGAAATATTGATTATATTATCTCCTAAGATTAATTTTAGTGGAATTATCTTAAAAGAGTGAATCCATAGTTAGTAAATTCAATTCCGAAAATTGTTTTAAAGTAAATTGAATGTAAATTGTTAAAAATGTTTAATGGGGACTTGAATTAAATCACGAATAACAAAATTTCAATTGTAAAAAGAAATAAATTAAAAGCAAGTAATTAAATTAAAAGCAAGTAATCATTGCCATTGATCGAAAATTAGTTGAATTTTCAAGGGGAACAAACCAACTCCCGTTCAATGAACAATAATTAAGAAATAAATACGAATATAGTCAATATTTCTTTAGTAAATATATATATAATTTATATCTAAAGAAGCCAAAGAAATATAGCAAAAGAATATGAAATAATGATATTGCAATTGTTGAAATTATAAAAACATTTTGCTTTTGTTAAAATTATACAAAAAGAAAACAAACTTTTAGTAAAAGAACACATGAAGTGAAAATAAAGATATGAACAGGAAAGCAATATTATTACTCTTTCACTTTTACTTTGTTAAGAGAGGAGTTTTAATTCTAACAAAAGCAAATTTTTTTATAATTTTAACAATTGCAGTACAAAATAATACTCATTGCAAACTGTTATTAGTACCATAAAAAAAACCTTCTGAATGATTTGCCCTTTCTTACGCTGATGAGAAATGTATTTTTTTAATAGCGAAGGTAAATAAAAGATGTTATGAATCGTTGTTGGTAGAAAAGACTCTTCGTATTTCTGATCTTTATTTATAACGAACAGAATTTTAATGCTAATTGTGAAATAATAATAATAACACTTCTTGAAAGTGTTTTAAATATTTTTTAATAAAATTTCGAGAAAATTTGAGCTTTTTTCTTAAATAAATTGAGTTCGTTAATTAAAATGATATCTATGTTTTTTATGAAAACATTTGTTACCAATGTTCTAGGCTAATTTATCACCCGGAAAAAATGAGAGCACTGAATTCACATTTTAATAACTAAAATGCGTGAAGGCAATTAGCATATGAATAGGAAAACGAGTCTCCGCGCGTCCTGTCCCACTCGCCATGTCCAAACACCCGAAGGAATATTTTGGCGCTATAGCTTGGCGAGAGCAGTTGGCGAGAAAGCAACCCTTCAATGAAACCGAGTGGAGTAAGGGCAGGCTAGAGCCGCCACTCATTCGCAGCCGAACCGCTGCAACATCTCTTCGATGTTTTGGAAGGGAGACCTTGACCCTTTACGAATGACTTTTATTTGGTCCGCGGGCGCACCTCACATGCGGCTTTGAAATATCCCTGATATTAGGATCAGGGAAAAAAAAAAAAGAGTTCTGGTTCTTGCAATGCGAGGTCTGCTAATTTTCTCTCTTTTATGGTTGATGTGGTTTCAGATAAGGAGGTGCCTAGGGACGGCCTAGTAACCGTCAGCTGCCACCCCGAGGGCGGTGCCTCATCCAGGGGTCAACAGCCAAGCTCCGCACGCGCCTCTTTGAGCCACTGCGAGATGCCGACGGACGCCCTGGCAGCTACTTCGTCCGCCGCCGGACATAATAACAACGCCGCGCCGAAAACTGAAAGGGGAACTCCGGAGCCGGAATCTTCTTCCTCACCGTCCATCTCGCCGCACTCTCCGAGCCCTGCGCGGGCCTTCCCGGCCCTTCTGGTACCCGGTTTCAACCTTGCCGGACTTCGAGTCAACACAGCAGCCCCCTTCTCTCCCCCGCCGGGAGGCTTTTCTCCGGCTACTGGCAATCCGGCTATCAAGCAGATGGAAATGATGACTCGGAACTATAGTGACTTCATGAGGTCTCTCGCTGCCAAGTACAACCAGAACAACGCTCAAGATAGGTAAGAAGTTTTTATTGCCAAACTGTTTTATTATTCTAATACTGGGCGCTGTCAGGACTTTTTCCAAACTGTGTCGAATTATATGGGCTATTTTCCTGTGTTAGTGATATCGGACACTATAAAAAGTTTAATTAATGTCAATAAATAAGAACGAAAGTTTTACCAATCATTCTTTCAATTCATTAATTAATACTGATTTGCTTAACACTGAAAGCGAAACACGCCAGTGCAAAAGTAGGCAAAAGAACAAAATAAGAGCAAATATTATAGTTTAGCATCGATTTTGAATAAAAACTCTAGCGATTTTGAAGATGATCAGACCCAAGTCCCTCTTGGTCATTAGTCAGAAGCAAAGCCAAACTGAAGTCCCCCCCTCTTTTTTTTTTTTTTTTTTTTTTTTTTTTTTTCCTGCTTTTTTAACTGATATACTTAATTTACTGCAGCCAAGTATAGAGTCAGGTACCAAGCATGAAAACTCCTGTCGGCGCCCTTGAAAATTTGCTGATTTATACTTTATTAGAAAAATCTGAAATTCATGGTTTCATTTATTTCATTATTGATTAATGTTGAAGAAAATTCATATAAGCGCTTTTCATGTCCCCTCCCCTCGAAATTTCCTAATTTGATATTTTATGGCCCAGTGAAAAGATTGCTATAAAATGTTTACTTTTTCTATATTAGATTAATTTTAGACTTCTAAAATGCAGCATTTTAACTACATATGTGTAATGAAGACATACATTTGATGTAGATATGTTATAGACGTATGGTGCTTTATTTTATGCATTTTGAGGGGAAGAACACTTTTTCTGATATAAAATGATCTTCTATTGCTTTAAGGTATCTCTAAATATTTTCTGATAGCAAAAGCGTAAACTGCCTATACTGTGCTATCATTCTGAGGAAGTATTTGCTGGAATTTTATTAACTAGGAATTTTAGAAGTTTTGTGTTAATGAATTGCATATTGCATAAAAATATTTAAAAATAAAACAAATAAACCTTTTAAAACTTTATATCCATCATATCCCTTTTGAGGTTATTTACGCTCACCTAAAGTTTTATTCCTTAAAATAATTATCCTAATTATAAGATTAGTTTAAAATTTTATCAGTCGATGTTTCGGGTTCGTATGCTGCAGTAGCTACTATTACGAGGCTAGACAGATGCTACTATTACGAGGCTAGACAGATGTGTCTATTGAATTACAGACATGCCTGTTAAATGTCTATTTACATTTACTTGTATAGTACATTTTCATACATAGTCCAAGCACTACCCAAAAGTATTCTCATGGAGATACAAACTGCGCGGCAACGTTTGATTTAACTGTTCAACGACTCTGAGTATGATTGTAGAAAACTATTTGAAAAGCAAACATGCACGTGAATGTAGAATATTACTTTTTTAGGTACTCTCTGTTCTGAAATTCGGATTTGCATTTGTGTTTTAAATATACAAACCATTTTATATTGGATTTTAAGTTTCTTGCAGGAACTTTCGTTTGATGTAAATCATCTTATAATATATGATGTATTATTTAATACAATATATTTGCTACAAGTATTAAAACAGTTAAATGCATACCTCCTTAAAATATCTACTATTAAAAAAATATATCACGTGTTCTTCTTTTGGATATTGATTATGTAAATAAAATAGGTAATATAAAGTGCCTACTTGAAATTTCAATGCTCATTTGTTCCTAACTGGGAATCGTACGAGTCTATTACTTCCATCAGATTGGATTTCCGGAACTTCACGGTATCATTTTATAGTGAGCTGATGAGTCCTTTCAGTTCAAATCTTATCTCTACAGCTTAAATGTCGAAAGCCCTAATTCTAAGGTCTAGGCTTCCAATTAAAGCCGGGCAGGGATATTCGCGTAGATTGGTAGCAAGCACTTTAACAATATTAAAGCTGTTTTTAAATTTTTAAATGTGCTTTGCATGATTTTTGTTTCAGGAAATGGATATAACTGTCTCATTCAGTACTAGTTAGATTCATAACTAGTTAGTACTAGTTAGATTCAATACTAGATTCATTGCTTAAATAATTCACTGATTTAAATCTTTGTTTCTTTCATTTTATACTTCGTAGTTGAAAAACTAAACAGGTAATGCAGACACAATGGCATGAAATCTGTATTATTCTATTCTGAAAATTGGAAATATACTTTGTTGACTGGAGATTTGAAAATCTTTAGTTTGCATTTGAAAGCCAGGTGTAAAGTGCACAAGGCTATGGGACAAAGAAAATTAAAACATGTGTTAGAAAATCACTCTAAGTTTGAGTAATGTTATGATTAAGACACGTCACATTTGTGCGATTGAACTGTGAGTCTTCTCTTCGCTTACAATTCATGACTTTTTGGATTATTTGTTAAAACAGTTTATTTGAATGAAAAGGTTTTCCATTCCCCTCGCCTCAATTCTTAAAATTTGCAATGAAAAGAGATTTATTTTTAAGATATTCTGTGTTGTGTCTACCAAAAGATTTCATTCCTAAATTTCCTTATTCAAGAAGTAAATTTTAACCAAAATGTAACTTTTGGAATCGTCAAATTAAATTTGAAGTTCTGGTTTTGTTTTATTTCGCAAAGCGATTGCCGGTGACTAGATTGAAAAAGAGGCTTTGATTTATTCTCTCATTTGGTACAATATTTCTGTTTACGTTCCTGTGTTAGAAAGGCGCCGAAATGAATGAAGTACTTTCGATTTTAAATATCCTTAATAAATCCAGGCACTCTCATTCTATTCAAACCAAACTGCATACATTTAATAAAATAACATTTACACGTAAACATTTAGTAATAATTCAGCAATACAGATAAGCTTTTATATAAGAATTACAACAGTTACAGGTCAGCTACGTTTCCTAGCGACCGAATTCTTTCGACGACAAATCTCAAAAGCGTGTTGCCAACGCAGGGCAACGAAAAGTGGAAATTAATTCGATAGGCGTGGAAGTGAACAACTCACATGCTGAGAGAATCGTTCATATCTCGTCTTAGGCGGAAAATTATTGCTTAGGAAAGTCTTTTAAGTTATATTACTTACGAAGAGAATGCAGTGCACATAAAGCTTGACATATAAAAATCGTAGACTGCAGGAGTAACACAGTGCAACAGAGACAAAGTTTAACTTCTAAATTTTAATTTTCTGCTTCAAAAAGAATGAACGATAAGGAAGCTAGCATCTTTCCAACCATCTCAAGGAGAAAGGGAAAGGACACAAAAAGGAAAATGAGCTAAATAATTTCCGTACACGTAACGAACTCTGCTTACTGCCATGAGCAGATGACAGATGTAAACAGAATATGAAGTTCGTATACAGTTTTCAGAAGATGATGATAGCAATCATCGTATAAATTACAAAAATACAGAATTTCGTAGAGTTCAGTAATCTTTCCGAGAATGAGTTATGCCGAGCTTTTGAAGTATTTCTCTGATTATGTATATGCACGCTTTGTACAGAATAGTATTTTGAATACATATTTTGCATAAACTGACTGCTTATAGAGCGAGAGCAAAAATATTATATCATTGCTTTACCGATTTTAGAAAGTACTTTTTTTTGTATCTTAGTTCCCCCTCCACGTACATTTTAAATATTTAATTCAAACGGTGTAGATTAAAATCTGGTACCGTCAAAATAAGCTCTTTCAATAATAATATTAAAGTGCAGTACATCGTAATGACTGTTTCTCCGAACCAGCATATGCGCCCACCAGCGGCCGAGCGGTAAAGACGCTGAACACTGGTAGTTCGGTCCGAGGTTCGAATCCCGCGAACGGGCTGGCTGCATGGGCGTTTTCGTGGTTTTCCCCATGTGTAACGTGTATACGAGCCAGTTTCCCTTAGAAAGTCCTCCACGAAAGGCATCCCTCCCCTTAGGCAGATAGCCCTAGTGTGCTTTGCCATAATTAAATACACACCATAAATACACACCGAACCAGCATGTAAGTTTGTTCGTAATATTAAATGAACATCGGAAAGACATCGCCAGATAATCTTCCATAAAAATGACTTATTACCTTTCCCAGTCGTCTGAAACCGTCTTATTTTCAGATTTGCTATCTTCGGAAAGAGTATGCTTGAACTCAGAGACCGATTAAAACTGTCTGGAGCCTTAGGCATTGAGGTTTAAAATACACTATTTTATAAACGAAATTTTGATTTAAATCTGCAGCTGCTAGCTCTCGCGGTTTTTCATCACATCTCCCGATTAGTAGATCATCGAATCTCTCGGTTTTTAATTTCGACCATTGTTTAATCGTTGTATTTAATTTTTCTTTGCGTTAATATAATGATACATTACTAGTTTTTATCCACACAGTAGTTTGTACGTTAATTATTAATTTTATTTTCATCGTATTTAAAAGATACGGTGATAAATAAAAGTTTTCCTTCCCTACTTGCGGAATTTTCTAAACACAAAAGTGTGAGAAAATTACAAAAAAAAACTAGCAAAAGAGCTTTAAATGTAGAATATGTAAATAAATGTTATATATTTTGCCCAGTATCATATTATAAGAAGTCCAATAACCCGAATTTATGTCAAGGCTGTGTACTTGCGAAATGGCGTCACGCGCAGAGAAAACCCTCTCCGAAATTATGCTTCTGCTGACTTTAATATATACCTAATAGTATATACTTTAATCATTGTAATATATAATATTTTCTGACCTTTTAATATTTCAGGGTTGCCACCCGAGCAAATCACACGAAAATGTTACAAATAAAGTATTGTAGTAGTTTATTTGATTAATTTTCATTAGGGAGATAGTATTAATTTAAAATTAAGGTGTTCTGGGCATGATTATGTAAATTTACTTGTGAATATCGAAACCCTTTAGGAATACATTGTGCAATCAAAATTTAAGCAAACAAAGACATTTGTGAGTGATCATTTCTCTCTGTTACATAAATTCTTAATTTGGCTAATGGAAACTGTAAAAGCCCTTGTTATGCTTCGTCTAATAAATGACATATTTTCAAAACCGTACGAGATTGCTATCATTTCTTTAGCTTCAGTATCTGCATCAAATAAAACTGTAGCATATTTGCGTTTGAGATAACCGTTATCTCACTGGTGTCCAAATGTTCGCATAATAAAAATCTACATGAAAATTGATTGGATAATACCGGAAATAGATTTTTTTAAAACATTTAGAGCTGTCTGTTAGTAAGGCATTGAAAAATCGCTATTTGAAATACTTTGAAAAATGTAAAATATGCCTTAACATTAATTAATTTTAGTCCTAAATGAAGGGATAATTAAAATATTCCGTACTCCATCCCCACAGTAGACACATCTGTTTGCATTTTACAAATACTACCCACTTATACGTTTAAGGTAGTGCATTAATTTTTCAGTAAATGAAGTAATTTCACTGCTAACAGCTGGAGTATGAAGATATGTAAAAGCTAAATATGCCATATTTTTTCGGTACTGATAAATTCATTCTTTTTTTCAGTAGGGACGTTACCCGATCTTTAATTTGCTGATTACAACTTTAAAAATCAAAATTTTGGAACTTTGCGCCTACAAAATCTAATTGCAAACATGAATAAGCAATAAAAATTTATTATGTCTAAAAATAAGTCTAGTCTAGATATGTTAGGACAGTACCACCTGTTGAGGTCGTTTACATAAAAAGGCTGTTTTTCAGTAGCGCCAGAATTATTGACCTTTGAAAAATAGTGTTATATTCAAACTGTTAAATATAAACATTTCTTTCGAGTCTGACGTATTAAAAGCCCAAAACTCAGAAGGAAGAACTGGTAGCAATATTAATTTTTAATTAAAATAGATGAGGTTTTTCATTTGAAAACTGTGTATAAGACATCTGTCTTTCCTGCTGACCTAAAAGCGTCTGTTCTCTTTTGTATTTACATAGGCATCTGGGCATTTTTTATTTGAAGCACTTAGTACAGCATTGAATTAACGTATGCTAATAAAAAATCCCAATCTAAAAAGATATTCGCACTATGAAATAAATAAATATTATTATAATATATAACCATATTTACGTATTTCATCGAAATGCTACCCTAAATTCTTATTAAAAATTATATTCCACATTGTCTTATTATGTAATTGACTGTTACTTTTTCTCCTGTTGCTAAACACGATTTTATCAATAATTATAGTTTTATTTGTTTTTTAGCTTTTATTAACATTGATAAAGAGCTTGAAACTATCATCAGAGTCAGCTTTTCGAAGTCAACATCTCCCGGCCTTTAATTGAGTACATGAAAAAGTATGAAATAGATAGAGAGCATAAATTTTTAGTACTGTAGGAGGGAGTATATATGTATAGGGTTCCCAGGCGTCCGGCATTTATATTTGCAGCCGGAATTTTGCCTAGGAACATTAAATGAGACTTATTGCGCGTTTATTTAATCAGTTTCACCCACAAATGCATCAACTCGTGTACAATCGACCTTTTTTTTCCAACTGTGAACAACATTTAGCCTTAAGAAAAAGATCGATTACATTTGCCAGTGCTTAAATATTATTTGAACTTAAAAGTGAGTTCCAAATAGTCATTCAGTTGTTTTTAAGGACATATAAAATACAACAGAGTGCTTCTAAGGAAAAAAATGCAAAAGCAAACATCCCAGCAAAAATGCTGCAAAAAGTTCTTTATAATATCCTGGATATTTTGCCAGTGCTATATAATTTCAATTTATTCCTCCATACCAACTTTTATGTGTTATACAGGCTTGTATAACGTACGTGTAGCAGGATTTCTAATCACTGAGGTAAATTTTTCATAAAATGCTGACAGACAAAACACTTTCCCAGACAAAACACTTTTGGGTCAGAAGTGGAGACAAATAACTACATTGATAAATATTTATTCATGAGTAGATTATAGAAAGATTATAGGTATTATGCATGCATATTGCATGCATCGATGCAAAACACATTTTTTTACTCATTTCAAGCTGGGTTGTATGTGGTTTCCTTCTCCTCCTCTGCGAACTTGCATGATCCGGAATCTTCGTTCTTAAAATATAGTAATCCTAAATATATAGTTAAAATTTCTTAGAAAATTTATCAAACTGGTTAAGAAATTGCGCTCCTTTACAAAAGTACTGCATGTTACTAAGACCTGGGGTGTCCAAACATTTAAACGTTTTTAGACGTCGCTTCTTAATGAAGCTCTTATCTCTTTTCGATTCCCCTCAGATAAATATAAATATTGTATTAGGTGCTTATAAATGTTTGTCGAATTTTTAACTGTATATATTTAAATAACAATTTAAACAATAACTAGCATTTGTTAAATCCTCTAATGTTTGATCTGGATCTTTATGAATAAGTTTCTGCAATCTCGGGTTCTTTTTACTTGTCATTAGTAATTTAGCCTCTTCCAAAACTTTAAACTTTGTTTTGAAAATATTGGCGAAACTCAAAGTTTTCCTGATTTGCTTTGTTTTTACAACACAACTAATTTGGTTTGGTCTGGTGTGGTTTATTTGATTGCGACAAGGACTGTCTGCCTAAGAAAAGAGATGCCTTTGTGGAGGACTTTTTAAGGGAAATGTGTAACATGAATCGTATACATGTTACACATGGAGAAAACCACAAAAACGCCCATGCAGCCACCCCGTTCGCTAGTGGGCCAAAATGCAACTGAACTTTATTTAAAACAAAAAATCATACAGTGACGTACATGAACTTTATTGGATTCCATTTTTATTTATAATAAAATTCTATTTATTATTTGACAAGCTTTTTCAAGCATAATAAATAACTATATATTAAAACTAATAGTCTATTTAAATGGACGAACTAAAAGCTGAAACAATTCTGTTGGCTAACTGAAATGGATATGACTAACTACGATAAACAAACAAATTATTGTTGGAAATTTGTGAATTTCCACCTGAATTACCATATTTACTTTTTTAGAATTTCAGTTAGCCAAGAAGAAGGAAAGGCATATTATTGGGAACAACTTCAGCATTAAAGCGAACTATAGAATCAAAATTATAGGAGTGAATTATTTTCGTAGAGATACCAAGAGGGATTCAATCAATAGGGAGTCTCAGAGGCTAAAGTAAACGGTTGCAAAATTTACTAGAACTGAAGCAAAGAGCTAAGCCAAGTGTCTTAAGTCGCAGATAGACTGGCACAGCGCCGAGGATCTTTCTCTTCATAACTAATTACTCAAAAGAAAGAACTATAAATATTCTGTGCTGAAATTTGCATCTTTCGACATCAGCTATTAGACTAAATAAGTAGAAATGAGCGAACAGAAATAACAAAACCAACTAGAAAGCAAAACATTTTTGACAACTGAAGGTAAAATTCAGTTTAGTGCCGCTCGCATTACTTTATTTTCCTTTTCTTCCCTGTGTTTGTGTAATGTTCGGTTGTCTTTCATTTTCATATTTTCAGTCTTATTATTTTCTAAGGAGTTAATTTCCTTTTATTTTTATCATCCCTCAAGAGTATCAAAATAATATATTTAAAATTTAATGAAGCAAAAGTAATTTTATTCTTAAAAAAATTGCTTTTGATTTGCTGTGCACATTAGGAGGCACTAAATATCAACCACTTTTTTGACATATCAGGTTTATTACATCTAAACAGTATTACTGAGTGTTGGTTTTCCTGCTACATTGATTTAGTAAAATTATCTGACCTTTTAAGTTTTTTATGAGCCACTACTTATCTTCCAACTTAAATAGGTATAGATTGTTAACTAATCAATTTCGATTTTTAAAAATGTAAGATAATTATATATTTGTAGCAAGGAGTCAAAAGAAAATCTTAAAGAACGTGCATTAGTTGTGATTAAAGTTCGAAGATTTATGTTCTTCATTAGCTATGTTAAACAGCATTAATTACATACGCAGAATGATTTCCCCAAAGGAAAGCTGAAATCGAGGTGAACTCAAAATTGAAAATTTTCAGTAGGCGAAAGATAAAAAAGAAACACTTGGGGGGAAAAGAGAGGAAAATCCATTAAGCAACAAACCAAATCAAAACCGTAGAAATGTCTGTACAAGAATTTGGGAATTCTTTTCTATCGATCACACATTGATCATGCACTTTCAGTATTTGACATGTTCGAAAGTATTCTGGAACATTTTCCTTCCTATAGAAATTGATGAGTGTTATTACATTTCCCCCCTTTCCTGTATGCCAATTTCTAAAGTAATCCCAACTTAGAGTATAATTAATGTCCGAACCTTCTGTAGTAATATACCCTCAATACTTCTCAGGACAAATCGACATCCTCATTGGAAGGCTAGCAAGAGAACAGCCCTAGGAGACAGCCGAATATCAGTGTCCCGTCAGAGGTCAGGGACAAAAAGGAAACAAAGGTCAGACGGCCGTGTACAAGTCATTAACCACTTGCTCTCGTGATCCAATGAGTCGCTGTTCATTGTGAACCATTTTTTCCCCTCCCTTTATTTTCTTTTTCTTTTCATCTTTGGACTTGCACCTTTTCTTGTCGCGCGTACTTCTCTCGCTAATTAAGGTTTTCGTTTCTGCCCCGCCATTGTTTTGTCGTCACGGAGTGCCTCTGACTTGTACGGTGAAGTTTCCACGTATCACTAGGGGGCACTCGCTAATTACCCTAACTTGCTTTGAGGTTACATGTCATGGAGTGCTTTTTAACCACCATAAGTATTTGTTTTAGATTGGTGTTTCAGACGTTGCCTGCAACCTGAGAGGGTCTAGAAATCTCATAACGAGTATTTCATAATTCGTCGTTGGGTTTTAACAGCTGATTTGATTGGAGTTTTTTGTTAAAATTTATTCAGTGCCTTAAAATGTGAACATTCCAAGTTCTAGGTTCTAGGTTTGATGAGAAAGCTAAAAAACATTTGCAAATGCATCTATAATTAATTAGTTGTTGCACTTACAGGCAAACTTCTTGAATATCATGTCATATTTAAACAATCGTCCTTATTTTGTTCTGCTACTCTATTTTGAGTTGCTGATTAGTATGTTGAATTAAATATGTAACATCTCCGATTGGGACTCTAGCCTAAGACGCCCAACTGAGGACATCGTGCTATACCGCTCTCCTGAAGCCACTAGACAACTCCTCGTTAATTTCCACCTGACATGATTTAAATTTGATTGATAGAAAGCTGAATTTTAATTAAACTGTAACATGACTGAATGTGCACATCATAAATATTATTACTGCTAAGAATAGTGTATAAGCAGCGAAACACAGTTCACTTATAATATTCTGTAAAAAATTCGACATATGAATCACATTAAATTCTTTCTTGAAAAATTAATTTCGTTGCTGATTTGTTTTTAAATTGAAAACTCTTTAAATCAGGAGTTCTTAATAAAGAAATTTAATAAATGCCTTTTTAAAACATTTTTCTGAAACGTACGTTTTATAATTGCTGTTGCATGAAACAATCAATCAAATAACTCATTTTAAATAGCCTGAAATTTGTTTACGTTTCCAGATTGTAATTTTTTTAGTAGTGTTTTTGCATAAAAAAATGTAAAGCATAATTCTATGAGTAAATCCGAAAGTGGTTTTTTTTAAGTGTGTGAGTGTGTGTAATGCTTCTTTAACAAACAAAATTTCAGCTGTTTTAAAAGAGAATTGTTAGCGTATATGCTGAAAAAAGCAATGGTTTCATTCTGCCGTGCTGAATAAGAGAAAATTCAAGAATATGTCTGAATTAATATCTGAACTTAGAATTCGATAATTTAATATAATGTGCTTTGAGAAAATTTTCATTCTGTCACAATATATTTTTTTATTTTGTCATAAATATAATTTTTTTGTGTATTTTTTTTTTTTTTTTTTTTTTTTTTGTGTGTGTGTGTGTGTGTGTGTTTGTTAAACCTATCTTGAGGTTTTTACCAACCCATTTCTTGAAGATGCATTATGTACGCCTTAGACATGCAGTGCATATAATAAAACAGTACTTAATACGAAACAAATTTAATTAACCGTTTGATTAACTACTTATATCAGAACCTTTTTACGTCAGGTGTTTTCCTTCTTCAGCAAAGCAATTTTACATTTTTAGGTACCATGATTAGCTAGCTATTAAATATGAAAAATAACCATTCCCGTTACTGTGGTAAATGAACAGAACGATCTTGAATCCTGAACTGATTCGTGGTCGATAGCCAAATTTCTGTTCTTGCTTGAATTTAGATATCTTTATAAAAATAAATTGCACGTTATAAAAATCTCTTGAGTATTTTGCAACCCTCTTTAAAAATTTTCTTTATGATATTTTTTTTTTTTTTTTTTTTTTTTTTTTTTTTCCGATTCATATAGTAGAGACAAAAATAATTCCGTAATTTGTAATCACTCCCTGTGATTATATTATTTGTTGATTTCTGACGAGTGTGGTTACAAAACGAGTGGTCGTTTCTCGTGCTCTTTGAACCCGCTTGTAGCATACCACCATTGAAATACTGATGGAGACATTCCGACTTTATTGCAACTTCATCATCTCATTGGTCTGTAATCTTTTTATTCTATTTTTGACCCTTTCTTCATTGTCACCATTAAGGTTCATCACAATGCGGCTCAAATTGATAGTCATTACGTAGAGCTTCTTTTGAATGCAAAGCCAGTCGCCATTCTACTACGCGTACGGATTCTTACGAACACGATCCTCGTCCGAGTTGTCGATTCATGAATATTTATGTTGAAAACTCCCCTCGTTGCTGCCAATTTGTAATGGATTTACTCTGAGGGAAAATTTCCACCTGCCGCTTTGATTTGAATGCATGCGTTTTATTGATGTTTTTTTCGCTTCCCATGCTTTCAAATGATATACATACATTCTTACATGTATAAAATTTCACCTGAGTGCTGAAATAAAACTCTGCTATACGCATTATCATATCTTTTGAAGTTATAATGTTTATATATATATATATATGTAGTTTTCAAATCTTAGAGAACATTCAACAGGTGAAACAGATCACTTTTAGACATGCATTAACCTTTTGATGGTCTCGACGAGCTCAGCTCGCGTTCCAGTTACGCACCGCAATTGGCGCAAGCGACCACAGCTCGCATTACAGAGTTATGACAGCAACCGCCGAGAGGTTTAAGAATCATACTGATGACACCAGACAGGCCTTTCTGTCTTAAGATAATAACAGTTAAAATTAGCTTCCCCCCTCTCGCAAAAAAAGATTTTACTTAGATTTTTGATTAATTCTCTATCGATTTCGAAGTTAATTTCACCAATTAATGGGCGTATCCCCTCCGAAAAGGAGAGACCTGTATCAGATCGCCTTAAAATCCAGTTTTATTTGAAATTTACGCCACTCTTATGTTTGCTTCTTCGTTCTATTTTAATTTTTACGTAAGTCCTTTGTTCTTCCAGTTATTTACTGCAGATTTGCCGAAATTGCAATCCTTATGCATTCGCGTCATAGTATCATCAAATCGTAAAACCAGAACGTAAAAAACTAATGTTACGAGATATAAAACAAAATGATATACAACTGATTTTATAATGCGCATGCGATTTTATAAGCAGCGATAATCTGAAGTAAAGATTTCAATTTGCTTATCAAAGCTAAAAAGAAATATTTAACAACGATTTCTTCGTTCAGAACTTATTTAACAATTATAAAAAAAAATAAATACAAAAATAAAAATAGTATAAAGAAATAAAAATATGCCAGTAAAAGTAAAACACATGACAAAAATGGAAAAAAAATTTAAATGCAGACTACAAGAAAAAATGGGGAAAATTTCCATGTAAAACGCAAGACAAAATGGAATATTTAGAACGATATTGCAAAAGCGTGAGCATCAGCACCGCATAGAAATAAACCAAAATATTCACAGATTTTCTTAATTTTGAAAAATAAAATGAATGAAGCAATATGAAAACGGAAAAAATGTGTAGATTGAAATAGCATATATGTTTGAACAGGAGAAGGCCTACCTGTAATTTCATTAGCTGCACTTTTTGACCTCTCCAGTTCACTCAAGAAAAACTTTGAAATTTTGAAAGTTTTTTTTATATAAAACCAAAATTTAGCGAGACTATGTCTCAGTCAACCCTTCACACCATTAGACAACATGTAATTTAAAAAACAAAAAACTGAAAAAAATTGTAATCATTCTAAAATATAGGCATGAGAAAGCAAGTGTGCAAAAAATCGAAAATGAATGTGAAAAAAAAATTTTATACATAATTTTATATGTAAGTCTTTTTTTCATTAAATTATTTTATATTACATATATATGTGAATTGATTTAGAAACTAATGGCACAGATACATGTGTGTGTGAGATTATGGCAAAGCCTCGAGGGCTATCTGCCTAAGAGGAGGGATGCCTTCGTGGAGGACTTTCTGAGAGAAACTGACTCGTATGCACGTTACACATGGGGAAAACCACGAAAACGCCCATGCAGCCAGCCCGTTCGCGGGATTCGAACCTCGGACCGAACTACCAGTGTTCAGCGACTTTACCGCTCGGCCGCTGGTGGGCGGCACAGATACATGAAAAAATAGTTGCAGTCCTAGTGACCGAATTGATATTTCTTTATTTTCGCAGGAAAACAGCATCATTGATGAATTATCATTGATCGGGAATGCATGCATCATTGATAATTTGTGACGCATCACTGATAAACTGTGATACATCACAGATAAATTGTGGCTATGCTAAGCCATTCTTGAATGAAATTTACGTTATTTAAGATATTACAGTAAGAAGGGAAGCAGCAATAGCAATCTATATAGAAGTGGAGAACCAATGCGAGATGCTCAAGATGAAAGCTTGAGTCAGAATGGTTTAGTTTCAGTTCAAATTTACCTCCATTGGCTAATATGAAGTTTCGGTTCTCAAATTTGAAATCATTATTGACTAAAGCCATATGTAAATAACCGTGTCATGAGCGTTACGCGAGAATCGTATTATATGATTAATTTTGAAATGACACAGTTTAAAGAGGTTTCTAGAAAGCACTTACTTCTTTAGGCCATAAAGGGAAAATAGCCAGATTAAAATAGTGAGTTAAGAGACTATTAGAAATTAAAATTCGAATTTTTATTTACGTAATTTTATCTTACATATATATTGCAGAACAGCTAAATGAACTATATATCTAAATGAATTAATAAAATCGGACTGAAAGTAATATTTTTCGATGCATAACTGAAGAAAAAAAGTTTCTTAATAGCAAAACTTACCACATGTTTTCTGAAGTACGCTTGTCTAAATGTAGTGCAATTCAAATGAAGAGTCTACACCTGTGCTACACTGGCAGGATAAATATCTTGTGAATCAGCTTTGTAGCTAAAGCAACGTTGATTTTTCATAATGATCTGCCTGATGATTGTTCTTATAAAAAGTCATTTTCTTTTGAATTTTTTAAGTAAATTGATTGTTAATTTAACATTTTCCATTTCTTTCTCCGTTTTTATTGTTACTCTGAAATAGTTTACTTTCTAAACGTACATATAAGTTATCTTTTGCAAATATGTGATAGTATTAATCTCTTCGTCTCCTTTTTTTATTATTATTTTTCAAAGTTATGAGAACTAGACATAATTTCCTTTTATTCCAATATGCAATTTAAACTTCCTTTTATTTTTTCCCTTTTGCCTTTGAAAAATGGCTTTTAGTATTTTAAAATATAGTATATTCTAAATATACTACTAAAATGCTTTAATTAAATAAAGTAGAGACGCTGGACATTAAATAAGGTGAATAGCTGGAAAACTATAAGAAAAAAATTTCCGTTGCTTATAATTTTAACTTAGTTTATAGCTATGTAATGGATCTGCCGTTGGTGGGAGAAAGAAAAATTAGATAAAAACGCTATCAATATGGTTTCAATTTTTTAATTTGATTTAAAATTAGAACTTGCGTAAGGAACTTACGTGAATTAAATACAGCAGCAAAATTACTTCAAATTTAGGTTTAGCATTTTGTGAAATTTGGTTATAAGATATGCGATATTATATACATACAGCACATCATTTAAGCATACTTTATAAATCACTATAAGGTTTCGAGATGTAAAACATGTAATCTATATCTAAATTGTTTAATATCATTGCCATTGTCCCTAACACTAACTTTCTTTGCTAATTTATATTCAAACTGCTGATTTTTGGTTTGTTTACGTAGAAACGGAAACATCATGAATATGTATTCATGCTTTAAACGAAATCCAATTTTGGAAACCTGTACTCAAATCGATTTTCGGGATGAAGCTTCTTTAGCCTGTAATTATATTTAAATGATTTTCAACATTAAAAAGAAATTTTATTTCACTTTAATGATTGATTTCTCAGTGTCTTATTCATTTAGTACTATAGGAAACATAACCGCATTTATAAAATTGTAGAAGTGATGAAAGATACTCATGCGTAGTAATACCGTAATCTTTTGCTATATGATTTACAACACTACCTACGCGTTCATATACTAAACTGTATTTAAAAAACTATTTCTAATAATACTCTCTTCCCATCATTTCATAAAACTAAGTACTTATCGGCTAGTTTATCTGCCTTATACTGATTAAGTGGTTCTAAAACCAAAGTTTACAGTGCAAGTGTTTATACCGGTTTTATGTCTCTCCATCTTATGTCTCTTTAGGTCTTTTATGTCTGTTTCTAAAACCATATGTACTCTCAGATTTCCTTTATGTGAACCAAATTTGAAAATGAGCCGTTAATGTAAGATATAATAAGGAGTCTGATAAAAGAAAATTTACTTGAACGGCGTTTCCCTGGACTTAGTTGAGAAAGTTACTCCAAATCGAGTAAAACTAATTGAGGAAATATAACTTTAGGACTTCCGACATTTTCTAAAAACGCGTTGTTCATATTTATGTTCAGATTTTCAGTGGAGTGTTTAGAGAATTTAATTGTAATAGTTGTTTAATATATTACAAATATGATCACAAATATGTCATGAATGAAATTTTTATTATATTGTAATAATTGATATTATTGAAATCTAACTTGCTTTTCAACAATTATCAGATGTTAATAACAGTAATATTTTTCTTTATTGCTTACCATTTTAAATCGTTTACGGTACAAATGAATTTATTCCATTACAGCCGTGATCAACATTAAAAATTTTGGGAGAAGTCGTAAATTCGTTTAATGATATCAAAATAATATCCAATATAAGTTTATCGTTTTGAATTCTCTAAAAATCAGGAAAAAAATTTTTGCATAAAATATGCAACAATAATTTTTAAATGATTTTATTTACCTTCAGTCAGTTCCTCCAAAAAATTAGAGTACATTCATATTTTATCTGCAGATCAAAACATTTTCGAAGTATTCAGCCACAGCCATGCTTAAGTATTTTTTCATTTGAAGCAAAATGGTAAATGCGCGCCCTTATATATACACTCTAATAAACTGTATCTGTATACTATTCAGCAAAGGTAGTTACACTAAATGATACGAAACTTCTTATAATATTTTAATCATAAATTTATGTGTTCAAAAATCCGTATGTAATGATTTATTAAAAAGAAAAAGTCAAGAAACATTTTTAATTATCTTTTATTTGAAAAAATAATGGTATTTAAAAGTTACTGTTGAGGCATGAGAAGATTCTATTTTTAAAACTGTTTTTAAAATTGCATGAACTTTTTTTATATAGTTTAAGTTGTTTTCTGAAGCATCTTTCACCCTAATATTAGTAACTGCAACATTAAAAATATTTTTAACGCAGTTTCCGAACTCATATATGATTTAACTAAAACGCAGTCCTCCGAAATTACATTTAGAAGATCTAATTTTGCTTTAGTGACCAGGATTATTAAAACAGCAGAGTTTTTAAAACTAGATATTTCTGATGGAATACCTGGATCATTTATATTTTTGGGGTGTTTATTTTAAGAAGAAACAACTTTTAATTTACTTAAACCCTATGATATAAATTTTTCACCAACTGGAAAGTGAAAGCCATCACCTTAAACTTTTGATATCTCCATTTTAGTTATAAAATTAAAATACCTCTCATTTTCTTTCATTTCCACTGTATTATATTTGTTTTTCAATTGGAAAAGCATACAAGGTCTATCTGTGTAAGAAATGAGATGCCTTGTGGAAATATTTCTAATAGAAACTGGCTCATATTTAAGTTACAACACATAGGAAAAAACACGGATGTATCTATGCAGCCAACCTGTTCACTGAGATTCGGCACTAGGTTAATCAATCTGTTAAGTATGTAGTTTTTGCATCGTTTAAATTTTTTATTGCAAGATTGCAAGCCTTTGTTTACCTTTTATTTTTCTTGCAGTACAAAATTGAACGAAGGCTTATCTAAAATTTTAAATTCATGATTTCCTGAAAGAGATTATTAGTCTTACTTATTGCAATGATCTATTCTTAGATGAATTACGTAAATTTGACCTTTATATAAATTTAAAGTAATAATAGCGATTTGAAAATTATGTAAAATACATGATGATGATTTTTATATCTCGATTTAATTATGTAATCATTAACAGTTAATTAAATATTTGATTTCGTTTGGTTAATTAATTAAGAAAAAGTAGGCGAGTGCGTAAATGCCCAATAATATAACTTATGATCTATTTTTAAACAGTGTTTTCTCGATGCCTTTCAAAACTGGAAACTAATAATGATAATATATTTTTTAAAATATTTTAAAAATGTCACTGCTAATTTGGCACGCCTCTTGGCCGTTCACCTCAGGCAAGTGCATCATGCTTGTCCTGGCCTCGGAACCCTTGGTCCGGGAATATTTTATCTTATTTCAAACAAATCAATTAATACAGTTATCCTAATTTTCTTCCACTTAAAAGTTCAAGTTCTTATGATGCGTACAGACACCAAAATGGTCAATCTTTCACCTAGTGGACTTCTAGTAAATTTATTATTATGTCATTAAAATTGCAAATATTTGACCCCGTAAGAAAATGTTCGTCGCCTTAGTTTCAATTTGTGAATAACTGTAGAACTCAGAATAAAATCATCGGAAAGAAAAACTTATTTGGGAAATTATTTGTCTGGAAAATTTACTTTTCCTAATTACTGCCTTTTCTCCTCTTCCCATTGTGAATTTAAATCTCATCATCAAGATATGTAGTTTTAGAAAATGTGTCACCTATTTCTTCGGAAATTTAAAAACCCGGTGGAACTGCCAGCCTCAATGGAAAATAATCACGCTGAGAAGAAATCAGAAAAGAATTTACTTCCGTTTCCCTTCAGTGATTTCTTAATAAGCTATATGATTACCGTTCCTGCTTTAAGAGCCTTCCTAAATTGAACATTACTGTTGATCTATATGCTTCAGTTGTTGTCTCCTTGGAAACCACGTAACAAAACTACGTATTATTCTTTGTTTCGTGGCAACGGAAGAATAACCCTTTACCGCTGTCCACGATTAATACAAACTAACTCAAATAAATAATTTATATCAATTGGCGTATGTGTTATTATATGATTTGCTAGCCTGGTACCTGAAAGTACGTTTTGATGTAATCTTTCCTTGCTGTGTTAAATTGCAACTTTTATTATCGAATTAAAGAATATAAATTATTACAAGTCTAAAACCGATAGCTGAATCAAGCTAAACAAAATAAAATCGTGCAGTATAGTATACGTTAGAAATACAGAAAAATTATTTTCGAGGTTATTATTTGTATATTTTTCAGAAAAATAAGACAGTTTAATGGAATAAAACAAAAAGCCGGTATATTTAGCTATAAATATCATTATACTGTGAAACTGCCCTTCTAATCACAAAAATGGAAATTGCTGCTGGTTTGGTTATTCGTGAGCGTGGTAGACAGTTTCATGTTGCAGAAGGTATCAAGAAACTTTATATATTGTTTAGTCTAAACTGCCAGAAAAATGTTTAACTCCTGAAAATATATAAGTGAAACTGTGAGAAAAATAATACTATTTCTTTTTCTCATCTGCCAGTGTAACTGTGAATCCCTTCTCAATATCTGTAATTTTCAGTGAAGTAATCGTAATAAATATAAAATATTATAGTTTGAAAGTATTCATTTCAAAATCTTCTGAACTTTTTCTTTTAATATCTAAGCTTTTAGTCTATTATTAAGATATATGTGATATGCAAAATATTTCTTATACGAGAGATAGTAACTCATTAAGCCTCTGTTTGTTGGATTCTTCTGAATTCATCTAAGTTCAGTTCGATCATCATGTCCAGCACACTTTTAGGGTAACTGTCTGACAATTATAAGTCTGAATACTAAGAAGCAGTCATATTTTGGTAAGAAACTGAATAAATATTTTAATCAATCTACTTGTTTTGAGGGTACTTTGTTGTGAAATTATGAAACCCAACTGTGTTTTTCTATCATATATTAATATTAAAAAATAGATTTTTATTATGATTTATAAAATGTCAATTAACGAAGTATTTAAATGATTAATCTTAATATTTCATTATTTAACGCGCGTGTGTGCAGTAATCCTTAAAAAACGTTAATTTACTAACACTCAGAAAATGCATTTGACTGATTGCAAAAATGTTTCTAAAAAGTAATCGCAACTTCGAAGACATAAATTTTCTTTTAGCCTCATCAATACATAATTGTTCATCGTGGCCCAGATTAACATTCGCGGCATGATGCGTGTTTATTTCGAATTCACCTGCATATGTGAATTATTAGAACTAATTTTCGGCTTCATTGTCGTATGAATGTAATACAAAACTTGTTGAGAATTTAAACGGACGGCAAAAGAATAGAAACGGGGGTAGGAAAAGGGGAAAAAATCGTTAACAGCAAAAGATGAACTAGTTAGCTGAAAATGCAAATTACATATAAATACAAATGAACTTTACAAGAGTGTGAGACATTTCGGAAATCACAAAAGATTTTATTTTGGTAATGTCAAGACAAAATTTTAAAAAAATTGCAGAGCTTAGTAGTCTTTAATGCATAAATATTTATCCTGTAATCATTTGCAATCTCTCAAATGTATTCATGACCCACCTCCACTTAAAAAGATGTACTAAAACAACGAATCAATTTCTGGAATTTTTAAGACCTTTAATAATGTAGTGCTATATTGTTAAGATTAATTTCTCCGAAACTCTTTTGGTTCCTATAAAAAACTGTAATTGTATATCACATCCACGTTAAAATAAAACTGCGTATACTAAATGACACATTTTTTGTTTCTTAATTTAGGGCAATTAATTACCAGTAATTTCCGTTTATACTCCTCAATCTAAGAAACATTGTTTCCTCTATTTGAAGGAATAAACTTAGGATTTATTATTTACAAAATTCCCTAGAATGAAGTATAATTTTCTCTTTAACACATGAAACATATTATTTTTATTGGATAGCCTTTTAAATTTTAACTATTCTAATACGAGTTTTGTAAATATGGTATCCAAAACATTTTTAAGTGTTTAACTATACATTTTCAACCTGAACTACCGCCATTTTTTTCACATGAGATTCTCATTCCTTAAACATGTCGCTGTGAAATGTATCTACAGAAACACAAGGGAAAGAAATTTAAATAAAATCAGTGGTAATTTGCATATTTTAAGTAAAATTTTAAAAATTGAGCTATGTTTCAATTTTAATATTCAGATGACAATAAAATCGTAAGGGAAAAAATTCTCTATAATGCATTTTATTAGGGTTATTAAGCTGATTGGTTGGTTTGATGGCAAAGAACTCGAGAGCTGTCTGCTGTAAGGGTAGTGAGGCCTTCGTTTAGGACTTTCTAAGGAAAGCTAGCTAGTATCCACGTTACACATGGTGGTTTGTATTTATCCTACAGGCTCGTGTTGGTCCTGCATTTGTGGAAAACTGCGAAAGTGCCTTTGCAGCTAGCCTGTTCGTGAAGGTTTGAACCCGGCTCGAGCTACTCAATGACTTCACCTCTCAGCCGTTGGTGAGCCTAGATTGATTGAGAATGTGCGCTTTATATACGCAGTTTTTCTTTGTACCTAAAGAACAATGATGTTAAGAAAGCTGAAATTAAGTTCTGAATCACTGAAACTATTCATTCATTGTACTTTGATTTATTTAAAAATTATTTAAGCTAGAATATATAGAATTTAGCAGAAATTTTATGTTTCATAATCTCTCTCTATACATTAAAATTATGGGAAATTTCTATTCGTAAAAAACTGTTGCGAAGTTTACGCAGTTTAAAATTTATTTTTATTCAAGGAAATTCTAATAATTTCTCACTGGGAAGTGAAAGTGAGTGTAAAAATAATAAATATTGCTACCAAATGGTCTTTTCTACTCTATGTAAATATTCATTTCGCAATGTAGAACATCAAAGTAGTCTTTCACGCATTTAATTATTTAGTTTTTCTTATCGCCAAAGTTTTGCATATCGGGAATTCCTTACGATATTAGAGATAATGATTTAACTGTAAGAAGCAATGAACGTAACATTAAAAAAATGCGTTTTAGTTAGCTTAGACTGTATTCAGGAGTTAAAGCAGTAGGATACTAAGCTTTGTTGGTATGTATCCAATAAATCACTGTACCAGTATAACCATCTTTCAGTATTTCGTAAATTCAGAATTTAAAAAATAGCCCATAAATTGTCATTAACAAAGGAGACATTTTTACTGAAATTACAGCATAAATCATATCTGCTTTTAGTATACCGTTATGTGTGTATAATAATAGGAAGAGAGAGAGAATGTTCTATTATATTATTGCATCTCTGATAGTATTTCCTTTTATGCACAATTCGTGCATTTTTTTATTTCTATTTTTAAAATTATTTTTCCATGTACGTTTTTTAATGCAAATTTCTACACGGTTTTTGAAAAAAATTTACACTGAAAAAGATTGACATAAACGAGTACAATTCTCCCTCCCATCGAAAAAGCAAACAAAAGAGAAAAGAAAATAGCTACTTAGGTTTGGTTTGGTTTATTAGATTATGGCAAAACACTCGAGGGCTATCTGCCTTAAGAGAGGGATGCCTTCGTGGAGGACTTTTTAAGGGAAACTGGCTCGTATACACGTTACACACGGGAAAAACCACGAAAACACCCATGCAGCCAGCCCGTTCACGGGATTCGAACCTCAATAGCTACTTAGGAAAAGAAAGCTGGTTGCTTTACCCATGTAAAATTTATCGCCAATTAAATCTAATCCGTGTTTTCTGAAAAAGATTTATAATATGTACCTATTAAAATAATATCAACAAAAGTTCTGTGAGTTCTTTACATGCTAAGAATCAGATAAATTTATTAGAAATATGTGCTCTGAAATTCTATAAAAATCCTAACGTTTATTCGTTTTTTCATTTTATTAACTTTTAAATTTAATACTTTTAAATTTTCTATATTTAGATCATGATTGAAAGAGTTATTTTATATTAATGTGTTTTCACTTTTATTTTTCTTTCCGAATATTACTTTATCTTGTGTACCCAGAATATGTGTATAAACATTTGTTTTCAAACAAAAAATTAAAATCCTAAAAAAATATGCAGCGCTTCACCAAGCTTGCCTTTATAGTAAATTACTATGTACTTATATATACGTTCCATATACATTCACATGATAAATAAGAGAATTAATTTGACTAAAATTAAAATAAAACTGATTTTATATTTTTAACTGTGGCTTTACAACTGTTTTCATTTTTTAAATGAACCTGATAATTTGAACTAAAACGCTAAATAAATACATATACTTAGCATTTTTAATATTCACAAAAAAGATGACGCCACCGTGCTTAAAAATTAACTTTTTTAAAAAATGATGTAGGATATATTTCAGACCCATAATATTAATTAAATGAATATTGAGCCAATAGCTATAAATATTTCGAGAAAAACAGATATATTTTTAACGCTAGTGTGGAGTTGCTGTAATAGTTATTGACGTTAGCTTTCTAACCTTTAACGATCAAACAGTGCATCTGATATGCAGAGTTAGAAGTAGATTACTGTGCAAACATATAGTTGATTTTTATCCTTCTAATTGTTCGGTCTAAATCCAGTTCTACAGGTGGTCGGAACCGAGGTTTCTTTCTTATTAATCAAGAAAAAAGAATTCTCTGCATCGAAAATCGCATCTTGATGAAACTTTCTGGCATCTCTCCCCGGGGATAGGTTCCGCCTCTCGAAGCTTACCTCTATATAATCGCACTCACGAACAAAAGATGGCCGAGCTCCGAATGTACGCAAATGTAAATCCCTAAATATCATGTGTCATGATCGTGGGTTTTTGAATTTAACAGTGAGACTCCGAAGTTTTCCACCTCTGAAATTATTTATTTCCTTTTTGGGTGTGGCATAATTTGCGTTTGGTTCTGCTTAGAGCAACAGAACCTATTCAAACGAGCTATTCTTTCCCTCTTCCTTAGAGTTTATCTCTGTTTACTTACCGACGATGGAAAGTGCATTTCTTGAACAAAACAAAACAAAAAACTGCTTTCACGGAAAGCCAGTGGTTTTTGGTTGGGGCCTTCTGGGAGTGCCTATCATTGTAGTGTAAGAATGTCCACGCAACAGAAGAATGCAATTGAAAATTGGCAAATTTCAGAAATGTAAACTTCTCCACAACAGGTTGTATTGTGTTTCAGAATTTACCTCGAGTCATTTGATATTTATTTCACAAATATCGCTAGCCTTACGTCGGAGTAGTTGCATTATCGATTTATCTGCACTGATTGGGAAAGAAAAAAAAAATCGAAGTGATTCTTTTTTTCTCCCCTTTCTTGGAAAGCTAAAACAAAGTAAAAGCAATTTCTAAGAGGCTATATTCACAATGCGAACAATTTTAAGTATACGCATTTTAAAAGCTATAAAACTTACGAACGTACTATTTGTCCGCTACGTTACTTATTTATAATTTCTGCTAAACGTATATAGTAACTACAACGTTGTAATAATAGTAATAATGTAATAATATAAAATGTAAATGTTGTAGTAATATAAAATTTCTTTAATTAAGAAGTCACGCGTACATTTGTAACTATTAACTCGAAAGAAAAATTTCATAAATACAATTATAATTTTGAAATAAAAAACAATTTTTGAATATAAAATCAAAATGGTTTTTAAATATAAGTGTAATTTTACGTTAAAGTACATCCAGACATAAATATTCGTATAAATTGGTTGTAAAATTATCTAAATAAATACATATTAAAATCGGCAAATATTTCAGTTATTTGAAATGAATCGAGCAACTTTAACAGTTAAATATTATATAAGCAGGCAGTAGCAGTTTTCCACTGTAAACATGACCTTGACTTCACAGCTGGATATTTTAAATGTTCCCGAATTCATTCACCCTTAGCCTTCAAGATGGTGCTAAAGCTGCAGGGAGCTGATTTTTCAGCCAACGCTGTCAGACAACTTAAAATATTTAAATTGCTTCCTAAAGAAATTCCTTCACCTAGAAGCGTAAATAGTTCACTTTCATGAAACATCATGATTAATAAATAATTAACGATAGTTAACCTCTCTGCTACTGCCAAATGGCCACTTCATTTTCTCGCTGCTGTATCATCGTTTATTAAAAAGTGTGACTGTTTCTGAACGAGTTGTAATTTTATTGCAATAGACTTTCGAATAGTGTGGTTACGAACTTCCTTAATTGTCAGCTGGAAGGTATTTCTGTAGGTTATTAGCCCTTTCTTCGCGTCTAGCTTTAAAGGGACTTTATATCATGTCTCTAGTCCCGAAAACAGAACGTGCCTTGCAATCGAAATCGTGCTGTTAGTGAATTTCGCGAGAAATTTACGGTGCAAGAGGCACGCGGGATAGCCGATACATCAAATATAAACGTCGGACATGTGGCACAGTAGAGGAAATTTAATTACCTAAGACGCTGTAAAACGAAGCTCTTTCTTAACACTGTGTCCAGTAACTCAGCAAAGGGAAATAATAATCATGTTTTTAAAATTTCATCAAATTTTCTCGTATGCATTTGTGATCTTGAATTTCTGTAAATGAGCTGCTTTTCTTACCATACATTAAGTGGACTTCAATCATGTCTACAGGGCAGTTATTATCTCTACAAGGAACAAAGGTAAAGATAATCCCCCCCAAGGAGTGCACTCGGATAAATTACTGATTAATATGTTATTGTTACTTATGCTTATTTGTCTGACCGTAACATCAGCCAAAGCCCAGAAATATCGCGTGGCAAGGAGTGCTAGTTTAGGCCTGTCGTTGGCAATAGCCTTGAGCATCTTACAGGTGACAGTGCGATTTTGCTCAGTTCCGCCCCCCTTGTGATGGAGAGCACCCGGGGAGGGGGAAGGGGTCCGAGGTCCACACCTCTCCCCTTCTACAAAACCATACGAGAGGACTTTCGGCTCGCCGCATATTTAAAGTGCCGCCATGCCGAACCGACACTATGCATTTGCAAACATCCATGCCTCCTCCGGGATTCGAACCCGGCAGTCAGCGACGCTAACCACTATACCGGTTCAGCGACAATTAATATGTAACTGTTTTAGATTAAACGTTTTGCTTAAATCTTACATTTTTGTTATACTGTCTTAAAATTTATAAAAAAAAAAAGTAAGGTCTTACAGCTAGTGTTGTTCGAAGCCCTGTCTAATTCAGCTACTATACAATAAAATATGTAATATATACAATAAAATATATAATATATACAATAAAATATATAATATATACAATAAAATATATAATATATACAATAAAATATATAATATATACAATAAAATATAGCTTCTATACAATAAAAATTATATTTTCTATGGAACAATTTATCAATACAAATGACATTTCTGTAATAATAGAGGGGATAATTTATTAAGTGATAGTGCAGTACTTTGCAAAGTGCTGTTTCAGTTCAGAGCGAGATTCTTATAGTATTATTTATGACTATGTGTGAAAGTATGTAACCGGGAATTTCAACGCTTTGGGCTCATTCAGTCAATGTTGATATTTCATTCCAAAACATTCACTTTGCTCTAAAAATGATTATATTTTCTAATGAAAGAAATATTTATGTATTTTCCCGTTTTCAGTATTTGTAATGCTGAAGATTTATATAAGCATTTTTTATTTATAAAGCGATAAAAAATATTTCTTTTCGTAATGAAAGATACCTAGAAACACGTTAACGCGAAAAATCTTCCACGTTTGCTGAATCAGAATTTTGAATAATTCTCTACCAGATCTAAAATGGCTTTTTCCGAACGTAATTCGCCATATTTTTGGAAAGAATCTTACGGAAACTTTTTATATCAACATCAGTTTTTTTTACCATCAAATTATTATTATATATTCAAGTAAATTTTTATTATTTGAATTAAATGATGTCTACAACGAAGTTTCCAATCTATAATCGTCAACAGGATGTTAAAGAGCGCATTTTAAAATAGATTTGGTGTATTTTATTGCCTCTTTTTCGCTAAGGTAAACATGTCATCTAAAGTAGCATTTGTGTTTATTTCTTTAATCCCGTGCGATCATTTACGGTCAAGTTGTTTTTAACCAGTAAAATTTTAAAAGATAAGATAACATAAATTGTACTTATAAGCAGATATTCTGCCTTATTTTGCAGAAGTGTTTGATCTGATGATGGCTCCTCTGTAGGGAAATTGTGCTGCGCCTGAATAGATTAAGGGAAGAGATTTGTAACTAAATCCCAAGACTGGCTGCCACTAACGAATAACAAATGACGATCAAGCCGAGGATGGGGTGGGCGGGAGAACTTTTTCCCCTCTTTCAGGTAGGAAGCAGCCGCGCAGACAGGTGAAGAAGCTGGAGTCAGGCCACCGTTGCCGCATAAGTAGAAAATCGTGCCCATTAAGCAGCACAGACTCACGCTCGCTTCAAGAAGCTCGTGCTTTGATGAAGTGGGAAAAACGGCAAAACTGCCACTGCTCGCCTTTAATGGTCGCTCCATAATTACCTTCGTGGCCACTGGATAATGTTCCCCCTATCCTCAAATTTTATACATATGTTAGCGTTAGCGGTCGAGAAATTCATAGACACCGAAGCATATCGTTTCAAATTACTCTACACCGTAACTTCCTACTACAAAATGTCACTTAAGCGATTCAAGGGAATAGGCTCTTTTTTGGAAGTTTTTCTGTTAAAACTTCACAAAAGTCTTTCACAGTTTATTTACGCATAAATTATCTCATTAGTAATTTATTTCTTTACTACCTATGTTTGATTAAAAACCATTTGAAAATCTGGAAGGAACGTTTAGCATTCTTCACTTGGAGCATGGGAATTAGATATTTTTACGTAGCCAATGCTCCGGATTAAAATTGCTCGAAACACATTTCCTGCTGACTCCTCTAATTTTTCTTGGATTTTATAAAATGTTTTTCTCGTGTGCATAATTTTCATTCATAAACCTAATTCTGTAGATTTTTTTCTTAAATTGATATGGAAATGAAGTGCTTAATGAATTATTCCTGCGTGTGCGAGATTTAAAGTGATTCAAAGTTACTGGAAATAAAGAACTGGAGTAATAACTGGAATAAAATTAGCGATTAACTTTTACAGGAAGAATTGCTGAAGTATCTGCGAAAATGTAATCTTATGGGGTTCTGCTATAAAATACACGTTTAAATACATTTTTGTCTGGAATATGCAATACCGTATATAAGTAAAAAAACAACCTTAGTTTGGGTAGATTTTGAATAACACTGTATCGATTCTGAGGGTGATCAGACGTAGATAGCTCTTCTTCAGGAATAAAAAAAAATTCCAAAGGCGACCAATACCTTTATCTTAATTGCAGGTTTAACTTCAGCCGTACGGTTTTACGTCTTGAATATGGAACCAAAGAAACGTTGATTAAAAGATGGTGAAGCAGACATCCCGCCTAAGAGGCGAAATCTCAAGAGAAAAATCATTGAATAGTGATTATGAATAACCATTGCATAGATATGAAAAATGGTGCAGATACAACAAAAGCAAAATAAAAAAATAGGCTAGTAAAAATATGTATATTTGTACAGAAATAAACGATACAAAAGTAAGAAAAATACATGGTTAAATAAATGAGATAAAATCTTGGATAAATACACGAAAAAAACAAGTAAAAACGAGTCGAGGAAAAAGAGGAACTCGGAACTCCCGCGGAGTAGAGTAGTATATACGCTTTTGGGACATGGCAAAAAAAGCGAAAATAAGCTGTCTGTTTAGACTCTATGTTGGGTCAGGAAGTACAGCGCAAAGTCGTTTATACCGCTACAAAACTCTGTGATCATATTTTAATATTTCGGAAATTTCAACATGGTTAGACCGAACATGGCATCAAAATATTTAACTGCTTGTCTTGGAGTTCTTCTTTGATGGTAGATAGTTTTTAACAGCGTGAATGATGTTATTTCCAAGAAACGTGGGAGCATCGGAAATAATTCGTAAAAGCGTGTTCTGCAGGACTTACAGTTTGTTTCAGTTAGAGGAGCAACAAGCACTTTTATATGAAAATTAACGGAGCAAATGAGGAAAAAAAAAAAAAAAAAAAAAAAAAAAAACGCGGCGCCATCTGTCGAGGCAAGCAGTAATGCAACATTACAACTTCGTAAGCATTGGTAAAAAAATGTACTGGGATATAGTCATGAACATGTCCTTTTTTGTTAATGATGTTAATTCCAATAGGGTTCTTTTTAATGTTTTCAAAATTCTGATAGCTTAGCCTTTTCACATTACTTTACTGTATTGCTTTCTCGAGAGATGGCGCTACGCTTGCTTTCTGTTTGCTTCACCCATTCATTCTTCTTATAAACATGGCTGTTGCCCCTTTGCAAAATGCTTATGCTTATGAAGGAGGGAGACCTTTGGATTGCTTTCGAAATCAAGTGAGGTTGCCCCCACCCCTCCTAAAATATTCACCAGTTTATGTCCGCTGTTTCAGGCATCAGTTATTTCTCTCCTTCCATTTTTTATCTTTTGTAAGTAAATGCCAACTTTTAATGAGTGGCTTTTGCCAATGAGCGCAGCTGTGTATGTTTCTTCCATGCTTAAGGATTTCAGAAAGGCTGGACAGAGGTCAACCCAAAAAGTGTCTGCGACATTTATAGTAATTTAAGCTTAGTGAAATGTTTATAATATAAAAGATTTAAAATATGTTATTGTGAAATTGGGACAAATGCACTTTCTTTTTTTTTTTTTTTTTATTTACTTAAATGCATTACTTTGAAATTTGATTTATTTTTAATAAATGTGAAAACGTGTAATGTAGGAAAGAAAACTGAATAATAATCATTAATGGTATGTAACTTTAATTAAGTTAGGATTAAAAGTTATAAAAGTAAAATACGCATTAGAGCTCGTTGTTTTGATGTTTCATTAATCCTTTATGAAAATAAAAGTTTGAATACGCGAACATGTATAGTTAGTTGCGCTTCATTAAAATCGTATTGTTCAAGTTAGAATGAAGAACGTTGCGTGTACTTTACTCGTAAGCGTTTAGGTAACAATAAATAATAATAATAAAAATTGAAAGGTTTCAGATTTTAAATTACGTCCAAAGGGGCGTTTTTTTTTTTTTTTTTTTTTAGCATTTTGTGTGTTACCTTTATTTATTAAATGTCATGTTGTTCGCACTTAAACCATAAAATTCAGTTCAACAGCAATGTCGCAAAATAGTTTTAAAATCAGCATATCTTTAGAATTTCTGATACACAGTTCCGCGCGCTGGAAACAAAAAGGTCCCCCCCCCCCCCCACGTAGAGTGTTGCCATTGCTCGCTTTTAAATCGTTGAGTTTGATAATCAAAAATTCGTTAAAGTTTTACAAAATATGAAATCGATAATAAAACTAATTCCAAATTTCAAATTTGGGTTTTCAGGTACTCATATTGACAGGAGGATTTATTCAAAATTTGAGGGCTGTAGGTACCGTTGTTGTATCACAATGCGAGAAACATACATACATTTATGCAGATTCTTCGTTATTTAATTTCTTTAAATATAATGCAGGGCGATAACATTTGGTGGCAACAATCTGAAAAGTGAAACAACACTTGTAGTGAATCAACGCAAAATGCTAAATAGAAATTAATAGTCCTTCTGGGCAAATTGCCCCTTTGGACTAAAAATAAATACGTGACCACATATCTGGCATCGCTTGGAAATTTTCGCATTTTTTAACACATAAATGATTGATTTCTGCTTCCTGCGATACGATTAACCTGTGCCGAGTGGCTCAAAAAAGGCCTTGAGTTATATTAGGTAGTTTGTTCCTAATTCGTTTATTCCCGAAGTGAAATGGCTGATTTCATGATTTTCTCCATGTCTAACGTAAACAAGAAGCAATATCTGTTAAAATATACCTTGGGTAGATAGCTACTGTGTGTCGTGCCGTACTTAAATAACAAAGAGTCATTTGGGATAGTTATTCGGTTTACATATACAATTAGGTGCGTATACGGAAAAGATAAGAAATAATCGAAGAGCTAATCATTTTCAAATCAAAATAATAGACATCGTTTCAGGTAATTCGGTAAGATAAAAAGTATATTTTAGCTGTATTTATGCATTCGATCTTTCAAAGGAATTTGACAGGCGATTTAAACAATTATCACACCCTGCTGCATATACATATATATATATCAGTATACTTCTCCTCCCTTAAGTATCTGAAGTTAAATTTTCTTGGAAATGATTTGAATGCTGATTCAAAAATTTGTTATAAAATTTTTGATTTGTTCATAACCAGTTTTAATTTTGGAAATACGGCGTAGCAGTCTTTGTATACCAATCAAGTGAGGTTTCCTCCCCCTCCTAAAATATTCACCAGTTTATGTCCGCTGTTTCAGGCATCAGCTATTTCTCTCCTTCCATTTTTTATCTTTTGTAAGTATACAAATGTATGTGTAGATAATCTCAAATGGTTAGCTCTGAATAAAATTATTTTTGTTAAACGGAATTGGCAATAACTTAAATCCATTTCGATTGGTCTTTAAATTTTTATGGCAGTATGAAAGAAAATATGAAACGTGTATGTAGTCCTGGAGGAAAGAAAAATAAAATAAAATTAGGATAAAAAGGATCAGTTATTGATTTGTGTAGACTTCAAGTATGATAAACTTTCTTCTTAGTCAACACGTAGGAAGTCCTCCACGAAGGCATCCCTCCCCTTAGGCAGATAACCTTAGTGTGCTTTGCCATAATCTCAGCAAAGTGGATACAGAAAATATCTGCGCACCCTATGTGTTGGAAAGTGGCAGAGCAGAAAGGAAAGGCTAGATAAATAAAAGACGCCTGGATCTGCAAAGAATTGTCATCAAGGAAAGACATGGTAGTTAGGAATTAAAACGTAACTAAATAGCTTTTGGTTGTTAAAGATAACGTTTCATCATTATTTATCAATTTAAGCCTTGAAACTGTTAATGGCAGCTGTAAGTAAAGGAGGATAATTTTTGTTTATTAAAAAGATTCCCTGAATTGAATGCACAAACATGGCACTAGGAGCATTTAATGGCCATTAGGTCAGACAGTTTAATTTCATTTTTCATATGTTCATTGAATATTATTGTCTTATGCCTAGTCGTTGTTTGTTTAAAAATCTAAATGCATTTTAATCATGATAAATTAAAAAACTACCCTCATTTAACAGAAAATATGCTTTTGAATTTGAATAAGTTTGGGTGTAATATTTCGAGCATCAGAAGTCATTATTTACACAGCCATTTAGATCGCTTTTCAAAATACTTTAGCGCTTAATAAATAGCAAAAAGTTTATACAGGTCAGAAAAATTTCTGAAGGGAGATAAAAAGGAAAGTCTAGAGCATAGCAGTTTATTATCAAAGCACCAGGTCTGTCCTCATAAATCTCATTCCAGGAAGTTAGAGTAGTTTAGATTATTTTAATATGACAAAGCACACAAGGATTATCTACCTGAGTAGAGGATGTTTTCGTGGTGGACTTAACTGACTTTATTCGCGTAACATCTGGGCTTGGGCGTAGCCAGAATATGAGACGGGGGACTTGAGATTCAGAAATTAAATTGGACTGGAATACGCTCGCAGTGGTCGAGTGAAAAAACAGATGAGTACTAGTAATCCGGCCCAAGAGTTCTAATCGCGGCGAAATGAATAGTTACATGAGCATTTTGGTGATTTTTCGCAAGTGTTCGTGTAGGACGAACACAAGATAGTTTCTGCTAAAATAATTCTCAATGAAGACACCTCTTCCCTCAGGCAGATAGTTGTAATCGAAATCCCGTGTTTTTTCTTAATCGAATGAACTGGTAAATAAGCAACGGCCTCGAATACATGAGCAAGCCAATTGTTCAAGTCTGGAGAATGGGAACGATGAGATTTCTTAATATTTTAGTCCAAAGGAGCAATTTGCCCAGAAGGACTATTAATTTCATTTTAAAGAATCTGCATAAATGTATGTATGTTTCTCGCATTGTGATAAAACAACGGTACCTAAAGCCATCAAATTTTGAATAACGTAATCCTCCACCGAATATGGGAATCTGGAAGCCCGAATTTGGAATTTGTTTTATTATCGATTTCATATTTTGTAAGACTTTAATGAATTTTTGATTAACAAACTGAACGATTTCAAAGCGAGCAACGGCAACACTGTACGAAAAAAAAAAGTTTTTTATCTCCAGCGCGCGAGACTGTGTATCGGAAATTCTAAAGATATGCTCATTTTAAAATTATTTTACAATATTGCTGTTCAATTCAGTTTTATGGTTTAAGTGCGAAGAACATTATATTTAATAAATAAAGGTAACACACAAAATGTTGAAAAAACGTCCATTTGGGCGTAATTGGAAAATCTAAAAGTTTTCAGATTTTTTTCCCTTTTACTGCAATAATTTTAATCTTCTCTGCGCTAAACCTCTCCAAAATTTCTTACCTATTTCGATTTTTCTTTCTTGAACTAGTTTTCGTTAGGCATTCAACATACATATAGTCATCCAAACAATCTCAGTAACTGTCGAGCGCAACCAAATTTTTGTTCTGTTTAAGGCACTTAATAGGTGGTACCTGTGGTACATGGTTCAGACAAAGAAATAAGAACATACTTTGAGAAAGAAAAAATTTTTGCTGCTTTCACGAAGTCTTCCAAATACCAGCTGTTTGTACTCAGTTACAATCCCCCTTTGAGTCTGATATATGATATATCCTCCTCTTGATAACGTTACATCGGATTTAATTGAATTCATCTTCTTTATTTATTTTTCTGGTTTTAACATATATTTTGAGACTTTTATAATTTTTTAGATTTTAATTTCACATTTCTTTAATTCTTTTCTTTTTTTTTTTTTTTTTTGTTTTTTTTTTTTTTTTTTTTTGTTTTGTTTATTTATTTATTGGATATTTTGAAATTTATTGGTATTGAATTTCACTTTTTTTTCCTGGGGGGGGGGGGAGGCTTTGTGTAAAGTAGAATCTAAATTTCTTAGTTTTTGTCTATATTGATCGATTTTCAGCAGCATATTGAGCGAAAACACTTTGAATAATTGTGCTTTTAAATACAAAAACATTTTTCCGATACCACATATGTATATTCCCCGGAGATCATATATTATTTATTCACACATATATCAGTTCAGCTGGAATATGAGGTAGCCCATGCTGTAATTAATACTGTGTTTGTTAAAGCAAAACTGATTCGAGTTTTAAAATCGGCGCCAAAAATACATCTAAAAAGGTATGCATAGCTTTTAAAACATGAATTTGTGTTTTGACCACTGTAATAGTTCTAAGTAAAAAAAAAGTGTTCTTGCATTCCATTGTTCTGTTTTCTTCACTGCGAAAGTAAGTAAGAATGGCCGTTTATTTGTAGAATGTTTGTAAAATGTTTGCTGAGTGTCTCAGAGTTCAAGAACGGCATCCTTCAAGGAAGTTTTATAACTTTTCGGAACACAGCAAAAACATACCGCTTTGTATTCAACAAAGGCTTGGTCACCATCGAAAAAAAAGAATGTCTTTGTTTTGGTAGGGTTTGAAAAATACAGCTGGCGTTATATGTTCCTAGACCAACTTCAGGCCAAAGAACTGAAGGTCACCGCTCAAATTAGGAAAGTTAAGGCGAAACGAAACTGGTTCAGAATTTTTTTGATGCCAATGGATATACTTACTTCCTGGGTAATCATTAAAAACTTCTGTTTATCTATGTAAATTACATAATAATTATGTTATTACATCTGGTCTCGTTTTAAAACATCAGAATTTAATTTTGGGAGCAAAAGACTGCAGTGTTGATATCAGTATTTTTATTTTAACTACTCAGTTATAAAAGCGTAAGTGTGTTGAAACTGGACTTAATGTTATGCATTACTTTTAGATCATGACCATATGGTTATAAAGGCTGTCAACTCTTCTTAAAGTGAATTTATTACGTTATAGTTAAAAACTGCTAGCACTTTATCTGGATTTTCAATCTGCATTTTGATTTCCATGATTAAAGAGGGCTTTTTTTTCAGCTAGCAGTGATAGTTTAGTCTATTCTCCTTTGTTTTTCCAAAATTACATTAAAAAATGTGTACATTAAATGTTACATTATTATACATTACTACATTTAAACACTACATTTAAAGTCTACATTAACATAAGAGGTTACCCCCACAAAAAAAAATCAAGAAGTAAAATAATCACCTGGCGAACAACTTTAGAGGAATATAAGCGAGAAATATGGATTTACTACTTGTTCCTTTTGTAGTTTTTGAAAAACAAATTAGCAGTAAATTGGATAAATGTACTTTTTAGCTGGCTATTTCGGTAGATTTAAAATATTATCTTGCTTATACAAAACATTTCAGTTAAAGAACACTTCTTCCGACCTTTTTAAACTTTTTTAGTTTTTCATTGTATGAAAAACAAGAAACAATCATAAATTCTTTGTTAAAATTTTCATCATCGTCATCCACTGTTGCGACATAAATCGATTTATATAAGGCTAATAATCCTTGTAAAGAATTCTACATGTTCAGTGAAATGCCTAGCTAAATGGCGATAAATATTTGCTTTTTTTAAGGTTTAAAATATTTGTTATTATTTTAGTTACTGTTTATACTGAGATATTTAAGGGTATTGAGATCCTGTCCTTGAGCATGTGGATTTTCTTTTGAGACGAGAGACTTAACTTGTGAAGCAGTTCTAGAAGTATGCATTTTTTTGCGTGCTCATATTTATTTAGTTACTTTTTTTGAAGGAGGTCGTGTAATAGGACTGCGTGTAAGTGGATTTTACTTTCGGCGATAATGCAGAAAGACTTGGCAGGAATATATCCACTGCACATGGTTTGGTGGTCTAGAGAAGCCGTTTGCGACGTCAAGAGTTGAAGCAAGAGCTCATTGGAGGACGGAGTAAAGATCTGTTGTGTTTTTTGATGAAAGCGGGTTCTATCTTGGTGCCAGTGGTTGGTTAAAAGAAGACCCGATGAGCGTCAGCAACCAACCTGTCTGCAGCCTAGACACACTGGACCTGCACCTGGCTTTATGGTCTAGGGAACAATTTCGCATGACAGCAGGATCACTTTCGTGGTTATCCCATTCGCCCTGATTGCAAATTTATACGTCAGTCTAGGGATTCAACCTGTTCTGCTCCCATTCATGAACAGCATTCGAGGGCTATTTTCCAACATGATAACGCTGGCCCTTCCACTGCTGTTGTAACCCAACATTCTCTACATGCTGCCTTGGCCTGCTAGATCACCAGATCTTCCTCCAGTCGAGCACGTATGGGAAATCATTGCCAAACAACTCCAGCGTTATTCGCAACCAGCATTAACCGTCCCTGTATTGACAAACCAATTGCAACAGGCATGGAACTCCATTTTACAAACTGACATCCAGCACCTGTACGACACAATGCATGCACGTTTGCATGCTTGCATTCCAAACTCTGGTGGCTACACCGGTTATTAATGTACCAGCATTTCACATTTGAAATGGTTCTTCTCGTGCTTGCAATAACCTGCGATTTGGAAAATTTAATCAATTAAATATGTTACTTAGACAAATGTATTTCCGAAATTTCATTAATCTATAATATTTTTTTCTTGGTGCTGGGATTTCTCTTTTCCTTCAGTGTATTTTTTTAGGAAATATCAAAAGCCTTGTCTTCGTTCCAGACTTGGCATTTCTCTAAAGCTGTATGTTTTGTCTGGTTTTTCGGGTTAAGAAGATGTTAATGCATACGTGTATTACATTACACATTCATTGATGAAAACTGACAATTAATATAATTAAACGAACTAAGTTCTTTTCGAAATAATCTATTCATCTGGAAATTCTTCTTGAAATTGAATGCTGTATGTTATTTAAAACTAAGTTAAAATGAATCTTAAAAGAAGAAATCAACATTACTTATATCGAAAAAAAAGTTTTTTTTTTTCCTACTATTCAATGACGAAAATATAAATAATAACGGCAACAGCTTTTGCTGTCAGAATCATTTACGTAAGAATTTCAATCTTTTAATATCATTTTGAGTAGTCCTTTGAGTTACCTAATCCTTCTTTTAGAGAAAAGTATTCGGATGAATAATATTAGCGCTGGCGTCAAAACTAGTCAAATGCTTTGCTTGGAAAAGCAGCTTAAAAGACTGTGATTACTATACATACAAAACTCATTGTATGGTGCATATTGCTCGACAGTTTGATGCAGTCAAGTCTTTGAATAAATGTGATTGATGTGAAGTAAGGAGACAACTACGTATCAGAGCTGTAGTTGGGGTTTTCATCGCCTGGGGGCAACTGAAGTTTCCGCCCACACTGTTTGCCAGGAATGGAAAACATTTCATTTTAAAATTTCGTAGATCAATTTGGCGTCCTTTGGTTTCTTCGTCCAGGGACAAATGTCCTTCTTCCCCCCCCCCATCTACACTACTACTACGTATGCACGTGCCTTCTTGCACTAAGCATCAGTCTCGGAATATTTGTGCAGACTATGAAACATTTTTATTGAAAGTGTAGAAATCGTGACACTGTAATAAAAGCGAAAGAAATGTTGACTAGGCAGTTCAAAGATTATAGTAAGCTGTCTCCGCTATTTTTGTGCTTTCAGGAAATTGGCATCTTCAGAAAATAAGCAGCGTGGCAAGATGACGTCACCTGTTTAAAGAACTTAAGTGCTTACTTACGAAACTGACAAAAAAGGAGGAATGGAAAATGATAAAAGGTAAAATGCGGAGTTTGTGGCAAAGGGTTCTATTCAAATAAATAATATTCGTCAATTGGGAACTTACTTAAGAGGAACAGGAAGCAGCAATTGCACACCATAGGTGTCTAATGGAGTCTAATGCCGAGACCTTTTACTCCTCGAAAGCGGTTTTCCAACCTAACGCTTCAGAGAACGTTTAAGAAACTAATGGGGGCTGCTAAGATATTAAAAGGAAACATTTCGAGGGCTTTGGCTGCTTCAGTGTTAAAACGTATTTCTTTCGTTTCACTTTTTTCACAGAAAAATTTTATATTTTCTGTTACTGTTTCGGTAAGAGACCATGTATTATGTTGTGTAGTAAGAGAATAATATGAAACTTCGTTGTTTTTGTTAAATTCAAGCTTTCCTCATTTATCAGCTTAGTAACAATAATAATAATTATAAAATGATGTACTGTAGGACTACAAAAGAAGAGTTTACTTCTATTTGCGTTATGCCGAAATTGATCGCAGGATGGTAATTATTAATGCATTAAAAAAACTTTCTCTTTTGTATCTACTTTAGCTATGATACTCGTACTATAAATTTCCGTCTGTCTGATGGCCTGTTTTATTGTACAGAATATGAAAGAAATTTACTGCATAATTTAAAAAATACATGCCAATCGTTTGCACTAAAAAATTCTGTCATTACTATACAGAAAATATTGCACTACTTTGTTCTCATCTAATACAGCATCATAAAAAAGAAAGCTGGCCCCACCTGTGGTCAAGTGGTTCAGACCCCTGAGTACTGGTAGTTCGACACAGGTTCATTTCTCGGCAGTGGGCTGGCGGTATGGTTAGTTTTCGTAGTTTTCCTGGTGTGTAATGCTAATACTGGCTAGTTCCCTGAGAAATTTCTCCACGAAGGGCATCTCTTCCCTTAGGCAGATGCCCTTCCAGTACTTTGCCATATTCAATTAACCTAATCTAACAAGGTAGGCTTTCTAGAACTGCTGCTTAAATTTTGTTTCAACCCCGTTTCCGCTAATCCTCTTTCTTTCAATGATTTAAATTCAGTATAGTTAGTTCTGTTAAAAGAAGCATGCGCTGTCTAAAGCATCAGCAATTGTGATAATTTGAACAAAATTTACAAAATGTTTACAGAAAAATAAGGGCTTTTATCGCATTATTTCGATAAATAACTTTAATTATATGTCACATTTTCTTTCTCTTCCGTAAACAATATTCCTATTAAAATATTCAAGATAATTTCTGTTTTGAAAAGTTTGTCCAACATTGACTAGCGTTCTTGATTATAATGCTGATATTGCATAAACCCGGTATCTGAATGCGTTCGAAACAGATTACGCCCTGCAATACAGGTATGTCATATGATAGTACATGAAAGAGATTCCGTATCACCGATAATCACGTAAATACGAGCCTCTATTTGATACTGTATTTTCCATAATGTATTGAAAAACACATTCTACTATTACTGTATTATGTAACAGAACTTTTCTACGAAAAATATTTCTAAATGTGATGGAATTTGATTTTATTGATCTTTTTGTAATGTATTGTTGAAGCTTACGAATTGTTTCCGTATTGTAATATAAAATCATAGATAAAATTTAAATTAATAGCATTTAACGTAAGAGTGAAATATATTGTGTTTTAGATTGCTGCAGAAATATTCGGTGGAGGAGATTTTTACTCTTGGGATGTGAGGTATTTGAAAAGTATAATCTAGTATTTTGTACAGTGTGCAGTTAAAAAAATGTCGAGAGTATCGTAAGAGTAAAGCTAAAGTTTTTTTTTTTTTTTTTTTTTTTTTTCCCCCCATTTAACCTGTTGCCCACTAGTGTGATCGCACAACTGGCAATGTTTGCTCAAAGTAATGCACAAATAATTTTAAGGTATTCATCAGTTTGCTGTGAGACGAGTTGATGACTAAGCCGTCGACATTAGTTTGCTGTTTAAATATCCTTTGAAAAGTTTATCAAACACGTTTGAAAGAACTAAATACTGTGGAAACAGAAATTGGCCATGAACCATGCCTGATACTTGCTCTTTATGTGTTCCTGTTTGAAGATAATGAAAGTGGAAATGAAGTTGTACGTCTGGTTACGTGCTTACCGAGCTTCAAATAAACCCCCGGCTTGTGGTCTTAAACTTCTCCATTTGATTTATTTTTTATACATATTTTGCGTTTTATAATAGCAATTTTTTTTTTTATTTTGGGTTTGAGGAAATTTTAAATACTAGTTAGTTATGCAGAGTGCTAATAAAATGTTTGCTATCATGGATTTCATGTGATTGTTAATAAAGACTGTATAAAAAAACTTTTATAATTTATTGATTGAGGTTTTATGTCTTTTTTTTTTTTTTTTTTTTCGCCTTTTGGAACAAACCGATAATTTATTAGTAAGTGCTAATTTTCTGTGTTAAAACGCACTAAATTATCCCTTGCAAAAGACGAACTGTTTTAATGTAGGATTTCAGCTTTGTCATCCATCCATCACCGATGCGAAAAACTGCCGTTAACATATTACAGGTGTCTGGAATAGAAGTGCCTTGTGCGAAGATTTAATCTAAGAGTTGGAAGATTTTTATTTTTGCTTCGACCCTTGGAGACTGGTCGATATGTGCCCCACCCTTCATATGAAGCTGCAGAAGGTGGATAAGGTTCATACGTTGACCCGTAACATCCGCCAGCAAGTCTTCGGCTTTGAGAGAAAACGGACGGTCATTACTGGCGACCGAGGTCACTAAGCCCCGGCGGGGTGTGAAGGTTCTTTTCCCTCTATTTTGGGTTCAGACTAATGATAGCGAAAGCAAAATATCCTACTCAGCGCTGGGCCCAATTAAGAAATGAAAAGCTAAACGTGGCTGCAGAAAGCATTGTCGGTATTTACCTTTTTCTTCTTTATGACATCCGCACTACTGGAAGATTTTCTTCTTTCGTTTTCTTTCGGAATGTCTCGACTGTTCGTGTTGCGGTGTAATTGGCTATTGTCAAAATGCTTCATCTTCGACTCTGTTTGTGGCACAGATGATGCCCATAACGTGTCTTCCCATCGGCTTCTCTTCCTTCATTAAGCTGCGCAACCGTTTTGTCTCCAAACCCTCATCTCTTTCCCATCCAACAAAGAATACCGGTAATTTGTTTCAAACTTATAATGAGTCATTTTTTATACTGGGAAAAGCTCAATATTCTATTAGAACTTTCATTTCTTACTTACGTTCAGGTCAGTGATTTTTATTTCTTTATTTTTCAAATTACCCTGAAGATAACAAACTAATTCGGTATTCTTAACTAAATGGCTCTATATGTACTTCAATTCGTTAATTAAATGAAGCTATTTTTAAAAAGATATCGGATCTCTTTTACAAGATGCATGAACTAACGAAACTGAACGAAGCAAGTATCCTTGAAACTGCGTGATATTATTCAGTGTCAGAATTTTAATGTCCCAAACTTTGAGATGTAATTATTAGTTTCATTTTCTCCCTACCTCCCCTACTAAATGAATTGTAAAGTTATCACGGTTTGTCAGTGTGCCTGCAGTATAACCAGATGTTTGTTCGTATTTTGGTATATATTTCTAGAATAATTGAAGAGTTTCTACTTGAAAAATTAAATGACAGTATTACAGCAGAAGCAAATTAATATAAATACTCACTTAAAAAGCAGATGTGGGTTGGGAATTTCTAAATTTTGATATTTGAGATGGATAATGTTATGAAGAACTATGGTAGTAATTTAGAAAATGCTAATCTTGTATATATTCTTGCGTGTTTTAATTAACTTTTGAGGGAAGGTACTGATTTATATAATTTGTGGTTTCCGTTTATGTCAAGCAGAAGTCCCTCGAAATTTATCTATATGAATTTGAAAATTTTGTGGTTTATTTAAAATGCTAGGTTTAATATCTAAAATTTAGCTGCGTACTAATTTGGAAAAAAAAAAAAAAAAGAAACTTGAGTAAAAATTGGAATTAACTTTTATATGACATGTAATAATTTTGTTATAATCCAGACCTCTGTTTGAATTGAATTAGCGTTTTTTGCCAATTTAAAATTTCGCAAAGTTTTTACTGTGGCATTTTAGTCACTAAATAAGATTAACGATTCTTTTAATGTTTATGGTTTGCTGTTGCGAGACGCAACGGCTTTAAATGGATTATTACGAATAAGGAATTTCTTAAAGCTTTAAAAATTACACTTCGAATTAAAATTTGGTGACATTTCTGTGCTCAGTTCTGCCCAAAAAGAAAACTGAAAATTGATTGGTAATTTTTTTTTTTTTTTAACTATTTGCTCCTCCCCTTTTTTTTTTTTTTTTTTTTTTTTTTTACGTGCTCCGCCCTTAGGCACTACAAGGAAAGCAGTGGATGCTTAAGGGGAACTGGCTCGTATCCACGTTACACATGGGTAAAACCACGAAAACGCCCATGCAGCCAGCCCGTTCGCCAGGACTCGAACGCTGTATCGAACTACCAGCGTTCAGTGGCTTTTACCGCTCGGCCGCTCGTGAGCCAATTGATTGGTATTAATTTCCAAATGAATAAAAGACTAGTATGTATTCTATGATTTCACATGTTTCTGCGTTAATTTTCGTTTGGTTTACTTGATTATGACAAAGCACTCGAGGGCTATCTGCTTAAGGGAAGGGATGCTTTCGTGAAGAGCTTTCTAGGAGAAACTTGCTCGTATACACGTTACACACGGGGAAAACTTCGAAAACGCTCTTGCAGCCAGCCCGCTCGCGGGATTGGAACCTTGGACCGAACTACCAGTGTTCAGCGCTTGGCCGCTGTTCGGTCCGTTAATTTTGGTACGGCATATATTGTTCTAATATTTAATTTAAGAATAAATATAATATAAATTCATAAGCAAATAAGGAAAGCTGATTAATATCTTGCAGTTATTTTATTTTTCTTATTATTTGTAAGAAATATTCTTATTTAAGTATAAACATCTTGTGCCATAGTGATAAAAGAAGGAAAGTGAAATTCATTTAAACAATTACTTTTTCTCAAGTTCAGAATAATGAAGCTTATTTCTATTTTACAGTGTTTCAAGCTTAAATGAATGAATTATTTCTATTTTACAGTGTTTCAAGCTTGTTGAACTTAAATAATCGTATACCCATTCTGTAAACGAGAAATTAAACATTCAAATAATCTGATAATATTTTGTGAATGGAGTTGTATACCTCCCTCTTTTATAACTACTGTAAATGAGTATCAAAGACCATAAACGGTTTCGATTGGAAGCCTGACTGGTCTGCCGTTTAACTGTCATAAATATAGACTATTAAAAATGCCCTATTTCCTTGTGCTTAACATCAGACACCTTCCTATAAATTAGTATAAATGCCCACTTATTTTTTCAAACAGCTATAAAAATTCTAGATCATAAATGTTTATAAAAATTTCCTCTAATAGATCCAACTGACCACTAAGATGTTCTCCAGCAAGTTACGGTATAATATTAAGTATTAAAGACTGGTAATTTACGTCTTTCTTCATGGAGACATGCGTAATTATCAGCTAAAGGTGCTTCCATGGTGCTGAGTATTCTCATAAATATTCTCATTTCTTAAGTACCTACTGTAATCTAATTATAAATAACGTGTCGTTAATAAAAGGGTTCATTAAATGTTTAATGGCTCTGTAGGAATAAATATTTTGTAGTTGATTCTTATTAGAGTCATAAAAGTAATCATTAATACTGAATTGACGCACACAAAATTAATACTGTTGCCCCCACTTGTTTCTGGTTGGTTCTAAACAAATCACTTCGAGAGGGGAGAAATGCAGATCATTATTTACAGCATATTTTTCTTACTATAAAAGTAATCGACTAATTTAATATACTCTAACGTATAGTATTTTTATGTAGCATTGTGTTGTTAAAGATTTAATAGCTGTATTTATTGTTTTCCGTTTCCCTTTTCATGTACTGAAACTCTCTAACTGAATTTTACAATATATTTCATCAGTATGTTGTTATCTTAAGAGCTGAAAACTAAAAACGGTGCCCAATTAAAGTATTTGTAGTCTTCTAAAATATTAAAATTTTATTTCGTTGCTTAATTCAGTATTCTTACTTCATTCGGTGTCAGTATTTCCGCAGAAAAGTTAATTCTAACAGCATAAAATTTCAGTTTTGTATCGTTTTCCATCTGCGCAGGTTACATTATTCTTCAGTCTAAAATATTAATTATTATTAGCAATTTTCTGCTTGATGATTAGATAAAACAGTTTTAGTAGCAATAACTAATCTGTTAATTAACTCATTACTGTAAAGTAAGCATACACTATTAGCATGAACATAAATGAGCCCAATAAATTCAAAACCACCATGAAATTTAAAACTGTTTAAAGTACCTGAAGTAATACCTTTTCATTTTTTGAACAGTAGTTCATATGTTTTTAAAAACAACAGAATCAAATTATAAGAATTTTAGCTAAAGCACTTAACATTAATATTTAAAGTGCAGATAAAGAGATATATCCAAACCCAGAATGTAGCGATTGTGTCCCTCTTTAAAAAAAAAAAGTCGCTCTTTAAAAAGGGGAGTAATATAAGGTATTTCTCCCGCTTTCCTAATGTGCCTTTGTGGTGTAGTGGTTCTGCACTCTGGGCCGGTATTCCAGAGGTCCGTGGTTCGATTCCTGGCGAAGGCAGTGGCTAATTTTTCATCTTTCCTGCTTCCAAAAAAATACCTAATGTCTCTACAGCCTAATTAAAAAAAATTCGTTTCCGTACTTAAAAAAAAAATTCCAATTTTGCCTGTATTTATAGTAGGGTTTGCAATCTGTAAGTAATTTATACATTTTTTATAAAAAAATATATGTTATTTGGAATTTAGCAAATATTCTACAAAATGCTAATCCATTGAAAAAAATCTTTTCATGACTAAATAATTTTTAAAAACGTCAGAAAAATAGCAATTAAAATTAATAACAAAATAACAAGAATAAATTATCAATCATATCAATATTTTTAGTGTACAGCATTTAGAAAAAACTTAGTAAAATACATAAAAAATTAAATAATGTGCAAGTTTCAGATGTGCAATGTCAAAAAACTAAAACAGGTAAATTTGAGAACAAATATCCTCAGAATGTTTGACAACCGAAGTCCTCTGGACAATGCAGTATGAATGTCCTCAGGATGTGAAATTGATGAAGTCCTCAGGACATCTGAGAATCAACATCCTCATGACATCCTCTCATATCCCGGGACATAGTGACTTAAATAAGACATCCTCAGGATGTTAAATTACGATGTCCTCGGGACATCCTAAGTATGTCCCGGGATATTGCGACTTAAATAGGACATCCTGAGGATGTTTTGTGCTATGGGGGTATATCAATTTAATTGCACTGAAGAGAAATGTAATTTAATTGACCTGAAGATAAAGGTCATTTTGAGTTTTGCTTTATGACGAGCATGCTACGTAATAATTCGCGGGATGGAAAGCGGTAGCAATAGATGTAAGCGCTAAGATAATTGAAGATGCTATCACTGATACGTTCAGTTTAAAGCACATCTTAGATTATAAATGTTCTGATTGTCAGCATTCTAGTTCTTAAAAATTCAGTGATTAGAACGATTTACCCCCTCCCCATCATACATCATTTCTTGATATTTCCGCTATGTTGAAACAGATTACTCAATCAAGAAGCATGTATTTAGTAATCCGATTCCTTACCAAAAATTTGCGTTATAGTTGGTACAGGCATAAAGCTTGTTCAAATATTGCCATTATATAAATACATACGTCATGAGAAATTATATTAGGATTACATCATAGGCCTTAATTTTGAAATTATGTAGTTCATGGAGATTTATCATAAGCATGAAAATTTTATATGATAGAAACGGGAAAAAAAACAAATTAAAAAGGAGATTTAAAAGAGGGCTATTACAAATTAACAAATTGAAATCATAGTACAGGGTTAGCATAAATGATTCATTCATTTCGGAAAGGCTAAATTTTCAAAAGTATTACGGGTGAAAAGTAAGTAATACTTTTGAAAAGAACCACAAACTCACCATGTGTTATTCACTATTTCACCAAGTTTCCCGGATAAGTGGAGCGTTGCTTCATTGCCTGAATATCATTTTGGTGGCGAAATCTTCGTCTTCTAATTGTCTGGTCGCAAAAATCTAGTCGACGGGCGTAATCCTCTGTCTTTAATTGTTGCAGGATCACACATGGAACGGTTTGAAATGCAAACCGTTGACGCAAAACCTTCCACACAGTTTTTTTTTTTTTTTTTTTTTTTTTTTTTTGTGGTATTCCAAACATCTGGACAGCAATGCTACAAAATGTATGGAATGAGCTCGATTATCATCTAGACGTGTGTTGTGTCACCAAAAGGGCACATACTGAATATTTTACAGGGTGTATAAACTTGATGAGTTTGTCGTTCTTTTCATATATCTCTCATGTGTGTACATGAAATACTTTTGAAAATATAGCCTTTTCAAAACGAATGAAAACGTTTATGCTAACCCTCTATTTCATCATCAATTATATACCCCCTCCTTTCATTTTATGCTATCGTTTATCGAAAAGGCAAGTCTTTCATTTTCAGTGACCCGGTTTCTTGAAAACAGGCTAAATTAACGGGGAAAGGTTTGATTAGCGAGTAACATTTTTTCAAATTATTCTAGTTGAGAATTTGAATATTCATTGAATGAAATTAGAACTTTTTAGCTAATCATTTAAATTAATTCTGATAAGACTTCGTATAACTTCATACTGTAAATTATACGTTATTATTGGTTGGATAGGCTATTTTTTTCTTTCTTGTTTGGGAAAGAACGCAGCTCATTTTCACTCTATTTATAAAATCTAGTTAGATCTGAAGCACTGAAATTTCAAGCTATGGTGTTTTACCCCTTATTAATATAATATCTGTGAAGAAATAATAGTAATTAATTCCGCAGTCTGTCAGGTGTATTTCAGTTTAGTTGATCATTCAGAATAGTTTCATTCGCTTGCAAATACAGCTTTTGATTAAAGAAGGCGATGAAAACCAACAGTTATCCGAGAATGTAGACAAATGCTCGCGTATAATTTTCCGGTTGATTTTTAAAATATTCAGAACTTGTATTCGCAAAGTGGAAATTTTTCTCAGGCATTTCGTGCTGTGATCGATGATTCAAAATAGTTCCAATCCGTTATTAAATGAGAGGTTGTTGGTTAAAGAGCGTTAATGAAAATTATGAAGTGTTTGTTTATGAAGAAGGGGGGGGGAAACTTCCGCGTATAATTTTCCAGTTCATTTTAAAAGCATTCAGAACTTTTATACTACAAACAAGCTTTACGAAAACAACTGCTTCACTTTTTTGTTCAACTGCAGATCTGTAGGTTCTAATTTAAAAGTAAATTTAACAAAATGGGATCGTATCTTATTTGTGGGATCACTGAATTTCCTGAGGCGTGATGGCTAACGAGGCAGTACTTGGTGGCATCGTTTTAACCCATGCAGGTAGGTCTTAGATGAGGAGTTCTCTTTATTTCTTGCGGCTAATTTGGCTTGTCGTTCCGTCGTGTTGATAACCAAAAGTGGCAGTACCTGCACAGAGCATCTCAAGGGTAGTGCCCCTCCCATCCCTTAGTCCTGTGATCGCCACCGTGTAGCCGCCTCGAGATAAAGAATACAGCAATACCCACAACATAATTACAGTGATAGCAATGCCAGCGTAAGACTACGGCAGTTAAAAGGCGAAATTTGAATTCTTGCTTGGGTTGAGGTCATTGCAGGTCGATTCATGACCCTGAACTGCCACTCCCATACATACGTGGAGCATTCGCAATGAGCGACAACCACAGCCCCAGGGAAAGGCTTTCACGTCAGGTACATCTAATTAAGTTCAAAAGAAGCAAGGCTAGTGATTAGACATTTTTCTTCAATTAAGATCTCTTAAGAAGCAGATCGCTTTGAAACAAGTTTTGAAAAACTTTTATGCGAGAATTTTCTAAAGCCGGTTTAAGATGGGCTTTGGTGCGCACTGAATTCTAACCATAAATGATCTCATTATTTTAAGATAGTTTCAAACCATTTTGATTTTATTTTTATGTCCCTTTTATGCGTCAACGACTCCTTTTTTCTTTGGTCCTTAATCTCGAGTATATCGATGCATCAGAGATTTTATGTTTTACTTCTCTGGCTTTAAGTCCTCCTCGCTTTCTTTAGATGCCAAAACGTTATAGCTTTGGATTACATGAACAATAGGAAAAGGGAAAGTACTTAGCCGAAAATAAATGAACAAACAAATCGTTTACTTACCCCCTCCCCCAATGTGAAATAGTTGTGAGGATTTTCTTTTCCATGTTAGAGCAAAGGTCATCAAATTATTCCGATGATTGCTTGGACAAAGCTGCCATTTTATTCACGAGTTTTTGAGCTCTTAAATAAAACCTGCTTATATAAAATATTATATTTCCTTCAAGCAAATTATACTGTATATTTAAGAAATTGGGTGTTTGTGAGTTCATTTGTAAAGCTTTTTAATTTGCGTTTTGAAAACAGTAAGTGTGTAAAAGCCCCTTAGCTTTTAAAGCAAAAAAATAAAATGCTGCATGATTTCTCTCATATTCATTCATGACAAAAGGAAAATCAGTTTCAAGCAGCCATTCTGAGAGCTTTTGAATGATGTTAAAAATTGCTCAGTAAGTACTACTGCGTTAAGTAAAGACTAAAATAATAATAATATTTTACGTTCAAAAATCTAACATTTCGGAATTTTTAAATTAATCTAAAGACTAATCCAGATTTTTATATTTAAATGAAAGGAATATTAATTATGATATTTTATTTATATCTCTTGAATAAGACACTTATAATATTTGTTTATCATGAAGTTTTTTTATATATGTATATATCTATAGTTAATAGGTTTCTTAATGGACTTTCTTTTCCCTGCAGTTTTCCCATGTCTCAAAGCAATGGACTTGTACGTGGGTTCGACTCAACATTTTCCTATAAAGGCAGTGGGTCTCCATTCCTTGTGCGAAATATGGACATTGAAGGCAATGGAGGAAGTTGTTTAAGTGGCGGTTTGAGCAGAAAATTAGACAATCAAAATTCCTTAACGCCTCTTGAATCAAGAAATAGTAGCAATAATACCAATCATTCGGTACTTAGTGCCAATGCCGCAACTTGCGGCTTATCAGATTTTTCCTCATCTCAGACTTTATTAAATCTAGTTCGGACTGCTAGTGCTCAAAGTGCCTCGCAACTCGAGAATTACTTAAAAGGCGCTGTTAAAAGAAGTGCCGACGGTGAGAGCCGTCTTGACCCCCTTGATCTCACGGTCGCCAATGTCAAGAGACCAAAACTTGAAGTTGGTAGAGAATTAAAGGACTGTCGTGATCTTCTTCAGTCAGATATAGATACGTCTTTAACTACAAGTGGAGACTGCTCAGGAAGTTTGAGGACTTCGTCATCTTTGGGATGTGTGAAGCCATCATGGATGACGTTATTGGACAAAAGAATGCGTTCTTCACCCACACCTTCTTCAAGGACTTCTCCAAAAATTCAAAATACTGAACGATCGCGCTGTGCATCTCTTTGCGTTGAAAAATCATGCACTTCACAGTCAGAAGCTAATGATCTAGCTCGTTGGACAGTCGATGATGTAGTGCAGTTTGTGTCTTCTGTTGAAACTTGCAGCGAGTATGCTGAGGTAAGTGATTTAATATGTTAATAAATTAAAATCACATTTTGCTTACGTTTTAAAACTCTAAATGGCTCTGAGAAGGTCATCTCCAAATTTAATACTGTGTAATGCATTCACTTGAAAATCTCGCACAATATCAGAGAGACTTCATCAACGGGTAAGATTAAAACTTGAATTCCACAAATATAAGCAACTTTTTCATTAATTAAACGGAGCGTTTCTTTATCTTATTCTTATGTCCTCTTCTCGTTAATTTCAAGCACGTAATAATATATTATCTTCACACACAGGTAGAAGGGTTATCATTCCTTTTTTCCATTCTGTTCTGTCATCTTAAAAGCACAATCTCTTTGAATAAATCTTACGACTTTTTTTAACTTCATTAGCAGCACACGCCTTACCACGGATAAAAAAAATTATCGCCTAAACTATAGCTGTTTTATTTATGCTGAGCGACATGTAATCAGTATCATTTCTCTCTCTGTCATCTGAGGTTCGATCGACCCAAAAAGCTAAAACCTGGACGCCCGATACAATTGAGCCACACTAATCATCGAACAGTGAGCCTCAGGGCAACAGCCTTTCTATTATCTCGTTTGACCGTTTTACCCTTCTGATATTTATTAAATATCCTCGCGGTAGTTGGAACATGATACATATCAATGTGGCATTTTCTTTCACGCCTCGCACTTCTTTGGCCTCCAGCTTTCCTGAAACGTCAATGGATGTTCTAGGTCAACTCTATCCACCCTACATTTTAAAAGTTCGTATTAATTTCAGGGAGTGGCAGCTGGGTCCGGTTGTATTGACCTTGAATGCCAATATATAGGGCGCGTATGTTATCAAATTGGGTCAATATCAAAAGCGATTATAATTAATACTCGAATGTTGATATTAGTAGACTAGAACTTCTCATTTCAATTTGTATATGTCGCTAAATAAATATATGCTTGTGAAGAAATGCTATTATTACATTTGCATTTAGTTTCAGCCACAGTGTGTATTGTTAAGAATAAAAACACTTTTGCTTACATAAATAAAAATACTTTTAAATATTTGTCTTTACCCGTAGAAAAACCTCCGTGAAGAATGCATCTTTAAATAGATAGTTCTTGAGGTTTTTGCCCTCATCAAATATTGCTAAATCAAATAAGGGTGTGAATACAAATCGTTAATAAATATTATAAGCTATTTCGCATTGAAAATTACCAATCACCATGAAATTATAAATATTTTTATATATTTGGAGATCGTGATTTGATAAATAATGGAGTTCTAAAGTTTTAAAATTTTTTATATCTTAAAATACAATAAACATTTTTTACCCAAAGTAACGTTTGAGAAATATTTTTAACTGATATAATCAATATATTCCTCTCTAATTTAAGTTTATATTGAGAATACTTTGTAGAGACATTAGGATTTTTTTTTTTTTTCGAGGCCGAAGAGATGAAAAATTAGCAACGTCTTCGCCGGGAGTCGAACCGCGGACCTCTCAATTACGCACTGAGCGTCCAGCCCCCCTCACCACGAAGGCAAGCCAAGAAGGCGGGAGAAATACCTTATAACTGCACAGCTTTCTATGTTTTGTGAAAACTTCATACTTTCAGCTGTTCTATTATTGACATGGATGTCCACATAAGTGATATGATTTCTTACTTAAAGCATGGCCATAATAATAATATATGGATACTGCTGTATTTGCTCAATTTTGGAGATTTTACACTTCCTAATCTATAAAAATATGCGGGTTGTTGTTCATAAGAATCGTAATGAATTGATCCGCATTGCGTTTAAAATATAGCCCATGTTATTGTTTAAATATTACTTGAGTTTCGATAGGAAGGTTTTGAATTAATTTCATTCTTAAATAATCATAAACACGGCAGTTTTCTGTCTATAATCTGCGATAGTTGGACCCATTAATTCTTTTTCATCTCTATTTCTGTAGATGTGTTTCATTCTTCCCTTTGTGAAGGCTGAAAAATCTACCAACAACTTCTCTTCTTTCCACAAAATAAGTTAAATCACATTTAAGTCTGTTCGATGTAGTAAATTTTAAATTCCGCTTACAGCTTGACATCTCTCTCTCTCTCTCTCTCTCTCTCTTTTTTTTTTTTTTTTTTTTTTTTTTTTTTTTTTTTAACATTGCAGGTAATACCTTGGTTAAGCTCTGTGCATTTGAGGATAATGGTATCAATTAAAGAACGAACACTTAGTTTTTTTTTCTCTTAAACGCAAAGCTTCTTACTCATTGTTTTTATTTTATATTGCAAAGACTTGTCTTGTTTACGTGAATTTTCAGGATTTCTCAAAATGAATTTTCGACTTGGTTAGATTTTTTAAAAATGTGTTGATTTAAGTGAATATGGCAAAGCACGAGGAATAAGTGCCTAAGTGAAGCACTTTGTGAAGAACTTCATAAGTAAAGATGGCTCAGTTTTTACGTTATACATGGGAAAGTCCACGAATGCATCTATGTAGGTCACCACGTCAAGCCAAAGTATCAGTGTTTAGCAGTTTTATCCGCTCAACCACTGGTGGAAGCCACTGCCGAGAAATACAACTGTCAGTCGCTGTTTTTCCCGTTGTATCAAAGACTTCATTTTATTTTCCTTTTCCTGTCGCCCAGACGGTAGGAGAGCCTGATTGCGATAACAAAGGGCCCGGGTTCGAATCCCGGAGAAGACATGGATGTGAAATTGTCTGTCCCGTCATAGGATGGTAGCGGTGGCTGCCTATTAGGTGCCATGCCGTTATAGGCAAGTGCTAGCTATTGGGGGGGGGATGTCCTTTGTTGCTTTGATCTGATTTGCAGACCAAATGAAATCATTTTTCTTGACTTAAAATTAAATACAGAAAAGAGGCTGTAATATAACATACTGTCACGAAAATCAGTACTGCGAAGCTGAAACCTTTATTTCTAGACTGAAACGGAAAACTATTTGCGTTCAAAATCATGAAAGAAACAGCTTTAACACACTGTCCTTTCATGCACTTTGTCAGGAACTCGTGTCCGTGAGACGAATAGTTAGTTACCTCCAGAAATTAAAAATCTCCGTTTTCCGGTGTGCTCACTCCTTTTATACTGATCTTGTGACATTAAGGCTGAACCATAAGAAATACTCTTGAACTTTCAGCCGCGTGGAAAGTCTAAGTAACTGCCCACATGCATATAGAGCGGATTAAAATTCGCGTTCTTTACAAGGCAAACTTGTAGAGACATTAGGACTTTTTTATGCTGAAGCGTGAAAAATATGCCCTCGCCGAGACTTGAACCATGAACCTCTCGAATATGCGCCGAGTGTGCTGACCACTACACCACGAAGGCAGATTGAGAAGGCAAGAGAAATACTTTATAACCTAATCTATTATTTCGTGATATTCGTTGTCTAAATTTCTGAAGCATGTCATTTTCTTCAGGCAGTGTTGTCATCTCCAAGTATTCGAGTCTCCAGTTCGTCAGTCTAGATTTTATCTTTGATTTTCTCAATTACATGCATTGTAAAAATTTGCCGCAATCAAAAATCGATCTTAAATTTTTCATGTTACAGTTTCATGAACCAGTATTATAACGAAGCTGTTAATTATCTTTACCTAGTTTTGTATTTACACTTTATGGGCGACTGGGCTTTTCATGATTTTACCTATGTCTAAAATGAATACGAGGTAGTTTCCCTTAAAAATTTCTTTGCTGATAAACTAACTTAGTGGACAGGGTGTCTTTAGAATACTAATAGCGCACTATTATATACTAAGTATTGTTTTAAATTTTTGTTAACTCGTGGTGAGAAAGATGAACCAAATGTTTCTGCTTTAATCTTAGAATATCGCCTAAGGACAAGTTATCTTCATGTTTTGCCTATTTCTTAGCTCACTAGGGGGAACAAATTTTTAGAATATATCTAAACATACATGGTTTTCAGTAGAATTTAATTGTAGCTCGTACGCTCACATTTTCCTTTTTATGTCGTTTCGAGCAAGTCCAACACTAACCAAGGGGATTTTTTTAAATGGTTAAATAGCGGTAGTTCCCTGTCATGATTTTCCTTAAATACAAATAATTTGAGAGTCCACTTCTATTAGAATGTCCTCCAGAAAAGTTACTTTTCTTTGGTAGATAGTCCTTGCATGCTTTGTCGTAATGAATTAATACAGTATGATTAATCGTTTTAAGACCTTTTTGTTAATAGTTATCTCTGATAATATGAGTTTATCTTCCGAGTTCTACTCGTATTGCACAATCGGTTATATAGTATTAGTGGCTGCTTATAATAAAGTATATGCTGAACTCAACCAATATAAGAGATACGTTTCTTTTAAGAGTTTTGCCTTAACTAGTTACAGATGAAATATCGTCGCAGAAATTTATTAATTTCAAGACTACTGTAGTTCTAGGTGTTATATGCACTTATCATCTTAAGTGTCCAGAATGTTATTTTACAGTATTAAGGAATAAAAACGTTCCTCCCATGTGTCCTTTGGTGCAGTAGTTATCACATCTAACTAGTAAATGGAAGATCACCGATTCGATTACCAGTCAGGACCTGATTAATTTTTCATATCTCCCACCCTGATAAAAATTTAATCTCTGAAATCATTCGCGAACTAAAATATGGTGTATGAAAATTCATCATCACCTGGATATGGCCGACTAGGTCTCGGGTCTTTTTCCCCATTCGCATTTTAGTTGGGGGGTGATGTAAGAAATTAAAGCCATATCCCATGTGTCCTTGTGGTATAATGTTTACCGCATTTAGCTAGCAACTATAAGATCTGTAGTTTTGTTCCCAGCATAGTTGGCTTTTCACGCTTTTTGCTGTAAAATGTGCCTAACAGTTTTTACAAGAGCACTTATGCGTACCAGTGAAGTGATGAAATGTGTTTGTTGTTCCATATAAAAATGTGCATTATATATGCAAATCAGATCAACTTCATCTGGAAATTTCATTATTCATTAAAAGGAATGGCGAAAGCAAGTTCATTAATGTCAAATTGAATTTATATGAAAATTGCTTGAAGAAATTTAATCAAGAATTACATGATTTAAATTTTCAAAATATTGAACTAAATTTTAGAATATTTCATTTTTATTGTAAATATTAGTGAATTGCCAAAACGAAATATAGTAAAAGATTTTAGTGCGATGATATTCTGATTACCCAATTTTCTGGTGACATCTGGAGCTTACATAAACATGTAGCTTTGTTTATCTTCTGATATGATTGAAATTCCTAATAACGTTGTTGTTCTGAATGGTCATTTATTTATATGTTTAATAGTAGTGATGATTAACGTATTGATATTTTTATCTTAGTTTAATAATTTAAGTTAAGAATTTTTAACTGAAGAAATTTTTAATTTAGAAACATAAATTAACAATCAATACAGTTTAATTATGAATATATACACCTATGGCATCCGAATATTCGAATAAACTGATCTACATATTCAAAAAAAAAAAGCGACTGGTTTACGTGCCGTTAATAAATGAAAACATGATTAGATTTATTATACTACGTGTCTTAGTCTTACTATAAAAGAATAAGTATTTATATGCTGGTATTTTCTAAGATATCTGTAACGACTAAAATGGTAGGTACTTGAGTAGAAATTATAACTGCACATGTAACATTTATAAATATCCGTTCTTTATTTCTTCTTTCTCCATTCCAAAAATATCTGAAATTTCAAATATTTTACATTTATAACGTCTTAGGTCCTTGACATGTAAATAATTTTATCCAGCGTGTCACTGATTATTGCCAAAATTTCGGTTTCGTTAGTGCAGATAAACGTACCTTTGTAATTTAAGAAGTGTTTTGTTTTACCATTCATTACAGTCGAAACCACCAGAGTATGCGGAAGCAAAATGTTTTGCAGGATGAGTTGTGATTAGTATTCCTCGGGAATCTTTTCTTGTGACGACTGTTCACATTGTCCTTCGAATCTGATACACCATGGATGCACAGAATGTGCATAATGAACAGATGTTATGACCAAGTTCATAGCAATTGTTTTGTTTTGTGATCCCACATTTTATACTGCAATATAGTAGTTTCTATTTGAATAAATATTTGAAAAGCACCATTCGGTATAAAAAAATGTAACTATTTTTAGTTCTTCATATATCTCTTCCTTGTGATCTGAACCAGTGGTCTCAAACTGGCTTCCCACCGGCGCCTTCGAAGCAGTTGTACAAGACCCTCCAATACATTTTCCATTGATTAATTAACATTATTATAACATTAAATATTGTGAGAAGAATTTGAAAAAACGTTTATTGGAGTACAGTGTTGCATTATTTTCATCATTTTCAAAAATTAACACGAGCAACGTCCCAAAAAAGCTACTAATGGAGGTAATTAATTTACACTGAGATATAAATCTTATTCAAAGATTTGATGATGCAGATTTGATTTATTATTATTCGTCGATGTCAAAAGAGAAATACCATCAGTTAAGAATTTTTGCAATAAGAAAAATCGCTTTGTTTGGGAATATAACAATGTTTTTTCTCCGTAGTTGAGAATTAATAAATCTAAGCAAAGAACCAGATTGACCAATGATCATCTACAGTTCGCGATTAAGTTTCTAATAATTTTTCTCCAAGGTAAAAGCTTTCCCAAAATCGAAACGCCATCAGATGTAGATGAAAGCTGTAGTATGAAATAAAGTTTATAATTATTTACATACAAGTATGTGTATTTTTCTGCATGTGTTGAAGAAAAATTTAATAAAGAAAAGAATAAGAATAGGCTGCCAATTATTTATATCCAAGTTTTGTCCAACTTGGAACGTTTCCTAAATTGCTTGGTTTTAGTTTAAGTTAAAAACAAGTTATTTATTGGTTAATGCAACATATTGGAATTATTTTAAGTAAATATCAGCCTGAAAACTTAATATTTAGCTACTAACACATTTGAATTACGAATTGTAACCAACAGAACTTTCTTGCAGATACTGATCTTTGATTTCAGACAGAGAACGAGTATAAATTTAATTTTTTTGCGTCATTATTATTACTGTTTACGTATGTTTTGATAAAAACTTGGTAAATAAACTTTAAAATTTAATTAAAAAAATTTTATTTTGTTTAAAAAAAGATTTTCATTTTGTAAGCTGCTTTGAGATTTTGCATTTGGTTTCTTTGCTTTGAGAAAGTACATGCGATTGGAATTTGAGACCACTGGTCGAAATAATCTGTATATCTAATTTCCTTAATATATGTTCATTAGAACGAACCGCAAAGAACTCTTAATGGATAAATTTTAATTATAACTATCTTGTACTTATTTCGCGTTAATTAAATTAGAGTAGTAGATTTTTAAGAAATTATAATTTTATGAATAAACCATTATTTCAGTGTAATGTTAAAAAACATTCATTTCATAAATAAAAATTAAAATTTTCACCTTCTCGTAAAGCTTCTATGACATTTTTCAAAGACGTACATTTTTTAAAGCAACAGTTTATAACATTAGTTCCTCTTTTTACATGGTGCTAAAATAATGTTTTAAGAAATTATTAAGTTGTTATTTGAGAAATAAAACACATTGCTATCAATACGCAAAATTTATAATTAATTATGTTTTTAGACTTTACAAAATGCTCCTTATCTCAGGACATGTGTACATTAAATTAAATTGCTATCAAGTTATCAATAAAGTTTTGAATGAATCTACATTTAAATAATAAATGAAACAGACAGTTCTTTTTTAGTTACACTCTGTGAATACAAAAAATAACTAAAACGGTAAATTATCAAAATTTTCTACCGTTAACTTTAGCCTCCGCACTCATTTTCGCGCTGTTTTCTGTAATCATTTGTGTACCAATTTTAAAACTATAATCCCTTTTATGTCTAGTATTTTGTTTCTGCTTTCGTTTTGTCTTTGCAGCAAAATGTTATTTTTTGCTCATTAGTTTCACAGTTTTGATTGCAAAATTGTAGTTATAATATCCGCTAAATAAATGGTAAAATATAATCCTAAATTTCCTTTTCATTGAAGCAAGATATTGGTAAATTACCTATTCGATAACCCCTTTCAAAAAGAAGCGAAAGAAGCGATAGTCAAATACTGAATAAGAATTTTCGCTTCAAATAGCCTTCGTTAAAATTCCCAGCTTTTCTAATTTATCCCATGAAAATATCTTCTTATTGAAAGTATCCTTTTATTACCCTGCGCAGTTTAACCATATATTTTAAAGTATCATTAGCTTTTAAACTTCTTGCAGTTGAAATTTAATTGTGAAAATATGTTCAGTACAATTCAAATTATCTTTTTGGCGATTATATTAAGATTCTTTTACATGAATCACATTTTTACTTTTTGTATATAATTGCTTTCTATTAAGTGACGGTTAATGTAACTCCTTTCCCATTATACATGAATAATTTTTTTTTTAAATGAGGATTAGAATTTGTCTGTTATTTGTATTAAGTAACAAGAGTACTTGTATTAAGTAACAAGACTGTGAGTCAGACATTTATAGGAGTTTTAGATTTATTGCCATTAATGCAAGATACATACCTACTACGTGATTGCGTAAGAGAACTCTTCTTTTACCGATAACATACGACATTTAATGTTTCATTAATGAATTTAGAGTCTTTCTTGGTGCTTCAGTTGCCTCGGAATCATTTTTATGCACTTCATTCTTTAATTTGTTGTCCTTAAAATGTAGTGAATTAAGACTAAAATATCTATTTAAAATTGCATCATTATAAAGATAATTAATAAATTAATTAAGATTATTTTAAACCTGGTGTATTAAAGCATACGAACTGCCATGCACCTGATTTCGTAATAATAAACTATCGTCCTTGATCTGAGTTTTTACAAACACACACACAGATAAAAAAGTGCTGTAATATAGTGGTTGCTTCAGATCTTAAATCACGCACATTCTTCACGAAATGTAAGAGAATAGGTTCAAATAAAATGAAAAAATTCTGTTTTAGTGTCTTCCGAGTCTTACCATTATTTTTTGGAAGATCTGCTTAATAACTTAAGTTAAATTGAAGAATTTGTTAATAAACTCAATCCAATTAAAAAAACTCTAGCTAAAAGTTATTAAAAATAAGTTTAAAGTATTAGTAGTTAAACGTTATCTAAAAAGGTCCGATGTTTATTGCTTTTGAGCTCCTCTTAATTTTCAGCTCAAATTGAAATTCATCAAAATTTTCAATGGTATTAATAAATTAGCTAAAAATAGCGGCTCGTGACATGCAAAATCAATAAAAATCGGGGATGGGAGGGAACTATGCAATCTAACAAATCCTACATTTATTTTTTACGCTGCTTGTAGAAATGCAATGAAAGGTTCTAACACATTGGTAAACTTATAAAATCGGCCTTTTGGCTTTACTTTAGGAAAAATATGAAATTTTCGAAGTTTTTAATTATTTTGTATCATGAATTGGTCCAAAATAATATTTTCATAATCCTGTTTAAAAATTTCCGCTTTACTTTGATTTTCTATTCGAGTTGAATGAGGTAAGTGGCACTTAATATTTTATTGCATATCTAAAGTAAGTCTGCGGCCTATCTCGACAATAATAGCAGGTAAGACAAATATGTTCTTTAAAATTATCTGTATTAAAATGTAAATCCGTTCATCCATTTTATTTTTCATCTAGTAGAACAAACAGTTCAAGATATTTGATTCGGCTAAATGTTCCGTAAGGCCATGAAATTGTACTTTTGTATTGTTCATAATAGGAATTATTAAATTCAAATTTTTCAATCAATAACGCAGTTTTGTTTTCTTATACCAAATCCACAACACTATGAGACTGGTTCCCATTTTGCAGCCAAAGGGCTTTCTGTGGAACAAACTTCAAACTATATTTGAAATATTACAATCAGCAGGAAATCACAAACGTCCGAGTTTATGGGAATCCATTAAAATATCCACAGACTGAACCGCTTAGTTCTTTATAAATGTTAATAATCTTCATATTTTTCTAACAATGAATTAAATATATTTACCCTGCACTACTTACAGGATGAATCTTTAAATATTAAGGTGATGTATACGTTTATAATTTTGAATTTATTCTAAACATCGGCAAAAATTTCCCTGATTCAGCCCCGAGATATGAAAGGTTAGTGGTCTTTTTAGTAACTTTTGCTTTATAAAAACACACACAGATATAAATTATAATAAAAATTACTGTTCATAAAGTACAATCTTATCTCACGCAAATCTCAAAAGAAAGACTGATCATTTAATGCTTCTGAAACGTCATGGATAAATTAGGGGCTGAGGAAATATTTGACGCAATTGAAATGTTAATACGTTACATTCTTTAATCATTTATTTTCCTGTCGTACATCGATCATTTACTTCAAAAAATAATGTCGAAATTTATTATGTTAAATTATTAGTGAAAATAAATTCTCTTTAGGAATACTTGCATTTTCTTTCAAAAGCAGAATCTGGGCATTACAGCTCGATTGATGTTTTTAAGATGTGGATCAACAAATATTTAAGACAGGAATTAGTATATGTGAATTTCGCTTTAATTACATATTGGTACATATGTAATTAAAGTACTTTAATTACATATTGTTAAAAGAGAAGCCGAAGGACATATTAGATTCGTTCTAATGTTAAAAATATACTCCTTTGAAAATTAATGTATAAGAGAACATAATGCAAATGATAAGAAACGCATGCGTATTGTTTAAAACTAGGAAAAAACTGTGAAAGGAAAATCTGTTTAATGTTTTGAATTCTAATGCAATTATTCAGTCATAAAATCAATGATAAATCTCATCATTAGGTCGCTGATCACTACTGGTAGTTCGGTTCTGGGTTCGAATCCCGGCGAACGGGCTGACTGCACGGGCGGTTTTCTCCATGAGTAACGTGTATGCGATCTACTTTCCCTTGGAAAGCCCTCCATGAAAGAAAAGTCCTTAGAAAGTCCTCTTGCAATTTAGTTGTTATAAAACAAGTTTATAAAATATTAAGAAGTATGCACATTGCTTTTAAATGGTTTGGTTTGTTAAGCAATATATAATTTTGATTTACTTCAGAAGACCTTCATTTTGCCATCTAGCGTAGATGATAAAATAAAGATCTTATGAATTGTAGAATGGCTGCATATGCCAGACTACAGGGAAAGTAAATGCCCAGATAACGTAACGTAATGACTGAAAAAGTAGAAATAATAAGCTGCAGACATTTCTAACGTCAAAATATCAGTTTGTAGTTGACGGCTGTAACGTATGCCTTTTCTTAGTCTAGATTTCATTTTTCATCGAAAATTAAAGATAAAAAGCCAGTATAAAAAATTTGCAGATAAATACAGATTGGATTTCATGCTTCCATTCAGATATTTTTGTTTTCTCTTTTCTGTAATCCTGTCTGATCTCTTCTTTTGCTGCTTACTTTGATATAATTACTTCGGAAACCCGCAGCCGATTTAATCAGATGATAAGAACTCTTCTGGTTGCCGAAGAGAGTCTGATTACCGAAAAGCAAGTCTGCAGTCTGGAATGCTTAACAAATTAGAGCAGTGTAAATACAGTGAGTGCACGGTAGCTGACGTAGTTCGTGTGATAATAGAAGGCTAGTTGAAGTTTCGCGTGGGTCGGGGGTGCCAACCGCTGGGGAGTTCCTTCTCTCCTTTTGGGAAACATTCAAAGGCCTTGTGATTTATCACGTCCCTGGCCCTATCCCACGCTGGTTCATCTACTGTAATAAGTAGCTGTGGCTAAAACGTGTAGTAGACGGGATGAAACTGCGTGCCTCGACCAACCTCTTGCTAACTGAAACAGCCACTGCTGATTGCCTACCTGATAAAAGCAAGTGGCAAGTCGTGTCAGTAGATCTTCGCTGATTCGATGGCTCGTGACGTACTTAACCACTACTTCTTCCAGATATCTCCCTCATTCCTGGCCCTTTTGTCCATCTCGATCTTTGCCTTTTGTGATGCTGACATTTGCTTGTTTCTGATCTGTTTAGTTCTAGATAGATGTCTCGTGCTTTCACGCTTTTAAACTTGGATTTTCCACTCTAATGCTTTTTTCTTTATCTGCTTTCCTCATTTTCAGTATTTGTAAAGGAGAGAGATCCTTTGATTACGTCTTGGCATGAAGAGTTAACTCTTTCGTTCTCGGCTGTTTCCAATCTAAATATTTTGTTACTCTGAACTTTATAAAAAACTTGCATGAAAAGCATAATGTGGGTAATTCAGTGTCTTTCAAGTTCAAATGTTGCTCCGAAGAGACTGTCACTGAAAACTAGTGTGTAACATGCAAATTATTTACAGCTGCTTGGATTAATATCTCAGGACTCAGGCTTGTTTTCCCCCTGTTTTGTGTTATAAATGAACTGATCTTGCGGTAGTGTTTATCTTTCATTTCAAAAGCCTCACAAATTCAAAGTCTTTGCATTCTTATGGACGAAAAATGAGTGTTTCAATTAAATTAATACAAATTCTGGGAGTTAAAAATGTAACGTCAGTATCAAATTTTTTTAATGAAATGCAACGTACGCAAAGAGGAAAGCATTCCAGTATTTGGGCCTAAAAAACTTCTTTTTAATGTAAATGCTGAAAATTTTTGGTACTTATATATATATATATATATATATATATATATATATATAAAGCAGCAACAAATGACGGTAATAATGCAAAATAAATTTGAAAATAGTACGTTTAAAATTCATCCCATATTGAATTCGAAATAAGCATATGCAAAAACCAAATACCAGAAGAACTATGGCAAACTTCAAGAAAAAACGAGCAAAAATACCAAATCCGAAAATGAAATAAAAAATTTACATCTTACCCTGCATCGTCATCAGAAGGGGTTGGCGCAACGAAACAAGTAAATAAACCAGCCTGTTGAAATTGAAAATTATTTTTATTGTTAGATTTTTAAGCTTTTTTCCTTGTTTATGATTTTGATGTAATTATTCTAAAAAAAAATTAACTCAGCCTGTGGGATTTCAAAATTTGCGTATGTTTTTGTTTTTACATGTGTTGGATTGCTTTTGTTTACAGGTTTTGTTTTTGAACTCGGTCTGCTCAAAATAATAATTTTAAGCTTTATCAAAATTTATTTATGCTTCTGATGCTGTAATTTTGCATTTGTTTTACATTGCTTACATCGGTCTGTAGGAAGGGGGGAGTGATAAAGGCACAGATTACTTTGATTTTTTAAAATTATTTTCAGTGTTAAACTTTAATTAGCAGCTTTATTGGTTCAGACGCAGGCTGATTTATTTACTTCTTTTGTTCCACCAACCCACTGACGACGCTGCAAAGATGTCAATTTCTTATTTCGCACCTTCCCCCTCTTTTTTTGGGGGGGGGGCACTGTGGCTAACTGCAAACTGCAAATAACTGCACAGTATTCTGTGGCTTCTAGTATTTGGTTTTTGCATGTGTTCATTCCGAATTGAATAAGGGATGAATTTTAAAAGTATTATTTTTTTTCATTTACTTTGCATTATATATATGCGTATTTGTGTTTGTGAGTGAGTGTATATGTGTTATGCACAAGGTAATTAATGCTTTATTGCACATAGTATTCAGGGTCTTACCATGTATAACCCTCCTCCAGTGCCTCTGTTTGTTATGCGTTGGTCTCGGGCATTATTATGATTCATAACGTTGTCCATATCATGTATTTTAGTTTAAAAAAAGGTATACAAAATTAAGTACCCATAGTCACAGGAAAAAATAATATTTAATCAGAATTTTTATGAATTCTTTGCTAGAGATTTTACTCTTTCCTTTCCAAGTAAAGCTTCAGCTTAGTTCATTTTTTAAATTTCTCTTGCTTCTGATTTCATAATCAATATTGTAAATAATTTATATCATATATCTTATTTTCTACGGTTATTTAATTGCATATGTTATCCTTTTGAGAAGAACATCCGCCATTTTTTAAATGTCATAAAAAGTTATACCATGCTTGTTTACTTTATTTGAAGGTAAAAGACTATCACCGTATACAATAGAGTATTGTTTACTTCAAAGTTTAAATATTTACCATGCAAAATGAGCACAAAATACAAGTGAATGAAGTCGCAACTGTTCTTCTCATTTCAATTAAAATGATTTCATAAAAATATCGACAAATCTCTTTTTCTCGAGGCTGAGACTGAGCTAGTCATTCATGTTCATTAGCTAAGATTATATAAGTTAGCTGCTTAAAGATTTTCATGCATTTTCTTAAGATAATTAAACTCTTTTAACAGTTTCCTTTAAGGATTATTTCATAACATAACAGAATATTTATTTTAAGTATTCATTAGCTATTCCTTTAACGGGGAAATTTCTGCTTCTTTAGATGACAGATCCAGTTAACAATGAACAATCAGGGCACGTCCTTGACACAATTCGTTGGCCTGAAATTTTGCATCCCAGCTTTGGTACTATTGATAGCTAGTTTAACTCTCTCTTGTGTTGTGGCAATAGTCTTAAATGACATCTAACTTCAAGTCTCCGAAAACAAACTCGGTATTTTAAAACAAAGGAAAGTTTTTGAGTATAACAGAGCAAAATATTCAAGATTATCGAAAACGGTGCTCTTCTTATGGCTTTTCTTCACAAGCCAAAGATATAGGAATCACATTACCCTTAAAACGGTAGCAACTTTTTATTTACACATTGCTACTTTTTATATACAAAATGCAGCATGATAGGCATTGAATTTTTTAAAATCTTTATACACGTCATTTTTGTGACATGCGAGTCGCATACCTTGTTCGTTTTGAAAAGCAGTATTATTTATTGAGTATTAAACAACGCGTTTGAAGAATTCATTACCGTATGAACACTTAAAAAGGAAAAGTAATGTTTCTTGAATAAAACTTTGCTTAATGAGTGATGGGATATTTCGTGTTTTTCCCCATGTGTAAAGTGGATACGAATCAGTTTTCTTCAAAACATCCTCTACGAAAGTATCCTTCCCCATAAGGAGCTATCCTTCGATTTACTAAATTAATTTACGTAACATAACCTAATTTTGTTTAATGAGGGAAATTTTTAATGTTGTCTTATATGATTCACCATGCATTGAAAGCAAAGTAAATAGGGAAATTTTATCTTTCAGTGTCTATTAATATTTAATCATTGTAATATTTGAATATTCATACGCATTGTTCATGTTTTAATTTAGAAATAAATTAGGATATTTTTTCCTTCTTGTACAGTGCCAGAAGAAAGAGCTAATTGATATGGGTGATCTTCGTAACCGAGCGAGATTTACTCATAGACAATTAGACATTTCGGACCAAGAAACATGAAAAACCAACAGTGCTGTCGCTGATTTAGCAGTTGAATCTTTCATTGTTAGCTGGATTTAAGACCACGAGAATATGCACAGGAAAATGTGATAATTCCTTATGTCCTGTTTTTAGGATAAATTCTTAATCTGATTTTCATTAAACGCGAGACGGGTATTTCAAAAATAGCATTTTTCGCTGCGCTTGTGCCTTTCCAGTTGAGTTAAATCTTAAAGCCTTCACCACACTTTCATTATTCCATTATGATAACTGTGGACTTTGAGTCTTTTATTATGCTGTACGTATTCATTTACTTAATGCCCCATTTATATTTTTGTGTGCTTGAATTACGTCTCATTTGTCATTTTATATGTCTTCACGTGAAATATGAGATCCATTCTTTGTGTTGGAGAAATGACACATAAATACATATATTGTCTAATTCCTGAATACCTTTGTGATTTTTTTCAACTGAATTTTGCGTGAATATGCGCGCACCGGCTCATTTGGGAAAGTGCGGGGGGAGACACTGCAGATGATTTATCACCTTTCTGTTGCCAATCTTTACTTCAAAGACTACACAATCGATGCATCTTCTGTGGGAAACTCGTTCATTAGAAATCAGATGTCCTTTTTCTGCCCAAATTCAATCGGTCTGTTGCTCATGTCTTCAAAGTTACGCTTCAAAAGTTTTCTCCCACTTCTGACAAATGCGCTGGGATACTTCCCATATGTCTCCCATATGTCACGATTTCTTTTTCCTCTACTTTTCAAGCTAAAAGGATATGGGAACGATTGTATACAGCATCTCCATAGCTACATTTGAGGGTTACCAATGACGGTTTGAAATAACAGTCTGACAGAATGATAGATTCCTTGAAAAAAGCAGTGTGTGAAGATTCCATGCTTACTGTATTTTTCAGTGCAGCATAAAAAATATAATAAAATAATAAAAATAAATCTGCGTAAGAATTTATGAGCGCTAAAATGTTATTTTATTCGAAAATAGGACTATATGTTGTCGATTTGCATCGTATTATTGTGTGCAATAAAGATGTATCAAAAGTGTTTTAATGCAGCAGCTAATAAGTTTGTAATTTAAGTACCGAGTGCATGTTTACGAATTATTAAATGCAATATAATTTAATTTGGCAGGAGTTTTGATGCTTCTGATATTGCTGAATACTTTGATTATAACACCATTGGGTTGTGTTATGTGTAATTTATTTACCTTATTGATTAAATAAATCAGATTACTTAGATTACATTATTCAGCGGTTCTATTTACGACATATATTATTTACGTCATGATTACATTTTTAACGTGCTGTCCCAAATATCATTCTTTAACTCATCTTCTTTCATAAAATTTCAACATACAACATTAACTATTATTTCCTATAAAACGTATCAATCAACTATAAACTGTGATTATTAATGCAGTAACTATAAAAACCCGAGTAATTGAAACTTCTATTTCATTCATTATAATTTCTTTTAAGAAAATTTATTTTGGATGAATTTTTTCCCTTTTGTTCGCTGGAATATAGCTATTTATAATTGGACTATCATTACTTCCGTACAATAATGAAGCTAATGGTTTTTATTACTTATTTCCAAAGCAGTTGTAGGCCAAAGTTGTTTCTTTTTTAATTGGGAATAGTTAGTTGTCGTCAATAATATACTTTAATATATATCCATTTATATCACATTTATTTGTCCTAAGACATACTGACTCTAAAATTAATAAAGCTTCTTTAAGGTTTGAAAAAAATTTCGAAAGCTGTCGTCGACCAATTTCTCCCCTCCGCGCCTTTTTAAGTTACTCAGTTGTCATTTAATAACACGCTTTAATATACATTCATTTATATCATACTCACTTGTTCTAAGCTATACTATTCTAGGCTATAAATAAAATTTAATTTACTGCGGTTATTCATTCTTGAAAAATATACGTATAATGATGTCTAACTATAATCTACACCCAATTGTTTCAGTAAGCAACTTGTATATTTATAATTCGATCTTTCTGAAGTAGTGAACAGAACAGCATTTAGTATGTGTGTCCGTATGGTTATTTTATTACAAAAATGAAGTTTTATATCTAACCTAATTATTGAAGCCCTGTTGTTTTATCTTAATTAACTCTTTTTTAAGTTTCGACTACAGATTTTTCTCATTTTACTCACATATCGCTCTTAAAATTTATGATCTAAAAGAATTTTTTTAAACTCGTGGTACTTCTTGTATTTCTTTGAAACAAATAATTAAGATAATTTTTATCTAATTAAAAAAATTTGCAATACTGGAATAAGTTCGGTATTAAATTTTAAAGCACTTTTTTATTCTTTCTCTTAATTTTACCACGTTTTCCTTTGCATTAAGATTTTTGATATCGTTTTATATGTTATGGTCATACATTAAAGCTCCTTGTTGCACTGTGCAAATGTCTTTCTAAATACACCGCTTAACTTCATTAATCTGAATGAACTTGTGGTTCTTGCAGACAGGTTTTTTCCCCCAACTGTTATATCATATCGTGTTTAATTACAGTATGTATTAAAGATTTCTTTTCTTTTCCATGTTAATATGATGAGATGTTGCTGTCTTCGTTGTCTTTATATGTAAATACGATAGTTTTCGGAAATATTTTCCACCAAGATTTCGTAATTGGATGACTGTTGCCGTAATGAAGTTCATATTTTTATATTTAGAATTACAGTGAGAAGGGAATAACAAATGAGAGAAAGCAGGTACCCAATAATGCAACAAATCAAATGTAATGTTAAAATAATAAGATAGTCCATACATGAAAGGAAAGAGAATTAAAAAAAACTTTAATAAATTATAAAGAAGAATAACAGTAGTTATTTAAACTTATTTAGCATATTTCAAAAGAAGTAAATAGAAATGGTAGTAAACCAAATAAACATGAGGTAATGAATAAATATTTCGTGCGTATACGATGTCACGAAACGTGTAAGAAAATTGTTCTTAAATCAACAGACTATTAAATAAAGAATAAAAATTTAATAATAGATTAATGTGAAAATTCATTCGTGCTAAAAAAATAAGCAATAAATGCTAAAATAAAAGGCACGGTTGTAAAAAGGTGAATTGAAACATGCAGTTTACTCTTGACGTAGAGATAGCATCGCCAAATGCAAACAGGCAACCAAAATTAGATTAAAAGGCAATCCCACAGTCACACCACAAAGCCTTGAAAAGGGGTATGCGGCCTTAGGCGTCAGTTTGCGGGCAGTCATAGTTCCGCGTAATCCAAGATAGCCAAAGCGCAAAGCATGAGCCGAAGACAGTATTTGCATTATGAAATGCGTGGAGTGTTGTCAAGATGTTGCAAAACAATCCGCTGCTGCAAGAGAGCTGAATGTGCGACGTAGTAGTATCAGTAGGCTGTTGAATCATTAACAAAGGAATCCAAACCCCTGTATAAGAAGTATGTCTGGACGCCGGAGGATTAACACAACGGCAGACGATCGATTCATGTTGCTATGTGCAAGGCTCTAATGTGCTAGATCACTAACAGCACGACGGCTGACGTCGCATCTCTCTGCTACCACATGACGGCCCATATCTCGCCAAACTGTGTCTCGTCAACTGCATGAAAGTAGACTGTACGCCCGATGACTTGTGGTTTTTGTTCCCTTCTCCCCATCGCATGTCAGAGCGCTTTTGAATTGGGCCCGTGAACATAGCAGTTGGACACAGGAACAGTAGGGACGCGTACTCTTTACGCATGCGTCTTGATTTCATATCCAGAACGATTCAGGATGGGCAATGATATGGCGAGACACAGGGACATGCTATCGGGCACAAAACTTCGAAAGTGACCATTACAGAGGAGGGGGGGATATTTGTATATGGGCTTGGATAACAACGAACGGCCGCACCGACCTCTACGTGATGCCTGATGGTACCGTCCTAGTCGTCCGATATCGCGATGAAATTCTACACTCTCCTGTGCGCCCTATTATCGCTGCAGTTGTTACCAAGGCGATATTTATGGACGATAATACATAGATCGTGAGTGATACGCGGTTATCTAGAAAGTGAAACCATTCAACATCTGCCAGGGTCTGCTAGATGACAGGACCTGAATCTCATAGAACATGTGTGGGACATGTTGGGACGACGGATAGCAGGTCGCAGCGGGCCGCCAGACATCCTCCACCAACGCTGACAGGCATTACTACCGGAATTGGTGCTACTGCCACAACAAATGATAAACGACACTATTGCCAGCTTGCCTCGCCGCTGTCAAGCATGTATTTCAGCTATGGGATATCATACCCGTCATCAGCATGATGTTTCCATCGCACATTCTTCTGATCCAGTTGGTCTTTCGCGAGGTGATAGTCGTAAATACATGTGTTTTGTATGTCTTTGCTTTTACTGTGCGGTCTAGTAATGCTACAACAAGCTCTTGGATCAATTTCAAGCATATCTATTAAATAGTTATTGTTTTATTCTATGTTCTACCTTATTGTTTTAACGGAAGTGTAAATTTTAAAAGAAGCTGATTATAATGAAATTGAAAGACTTTTTTACAGTTAAAAGTAATGCAGATTCATGCAATATAACACTATCCTTACACAAGCATTTTTCATCAGCAATATAGTCCTTTAGCACAAGCTTCATTTTTCTTCCCAGTAACAACACTAAATTAGGAGAAAGTGAAAAGTAAAAATTTAGTGTTTGAAAAAGATACTATAAATGAAAACATTACTTAACCTGATTTTCACAGAATACAGGAAATTAAAACTGAAAGTTATATTTAAAAAAAAGAAAAAAAAAAAATATGGTCTCGGCAACGGGTTACGATTCGAAGAAAACTTCTAAGAAAAATGGAAGTCAAAATAATTACTCTTCAAAAATATAAGGCAGTGGAGGTAACTGGAAAATGAAAGCAAATGTAATTGCCTAAGATTCTTCTGAGTGGAAACTTCTAATAAAATAATAATATTCGTAAATGTAACACAAATTCAAAAACACACGAATTCTTGAGAAATATATCAATGTTTGTGTGCAAAAATAGATAGAAATTCTGTAAATAAATAGGAACAAAATCGTATATGCTATAAATCACTTCTCATTATATTTACACTCTTGCAGAAAAAAATAACACGTTTTGGAAAAGGGTAGTTTCCTGCACGTATGAATCAAAATTGATTCTGCGAGATATTTAGCATTGCATTCCATTTGATTTCCCATTTAAAAACCATTTCTTTTGTATTATTAAGACAAAAAAATGAATTGCAGTAGTATAAGAGACAAAGTGGTTAGTTGGCGTAATTTATAATTGTAAGTATGTTAGCTGTATAAAATTAGTAAAGCGACAACACTGTGTTTGATGTAGATGTTAGTCAAGATTGTGTTGATTTCGAGGGCAAACCAGTGCCGGTTTCTCTTCATCAGGATCAAAGAAATAGTGTTATCTCAAATTTCTTTTCTCCTGATGAAAAGGGACTTGTAAGTAAGGGGTAAAAAGGGGTAGCCTTCGAAATCGATAGAGTCTTGAAGAAAATCTACGCCTAACAGAAGCCTGTTGCTTTGCTAATTGTAGGTTTTACTTTGGAGTGTTTCTCTTCTGTCTTGATGTTAGTTGTAGTTGAAAGTGCAGAATACTTATACTGGCTTCCTTTAATTCCATACCTAAGAGATGTAGAAACCACTCATAGATTTTTCTTTGTTTATGAAATGATTCGTACTGAAGAATTTTCTAGAAGCCAGAGATATGGATATCTACTGTGGTCCGTAATCGAATTTTTTCCGTTTCCGTAAGCTAAGATTTTAGATCTCAGATAATTGGTGTTTGATTGTAAGTTGTAAAGTTTAGTCGCCTTACGCACATCTGCTTATCGCATGTAAGAGGGAAATATTTTTAAGCTGGAAGGGCATATTTTATTTGATTATCTTTTTATTAAGGTTACGAATGACATATATGCACGCAATATACGTATGTGAGTAATACATAAAAATATGTGCATAGGTATGAAATTTGCATACTATGAAGAGAATAAAAAATATTTAAAATTTTTCTTAAAATGTTTTTAGGTTTGTTTGAAATTTAAAAGAAAAGTGATTTTTGAGTTTGAAAAAAAAGAAAAGAAATTACAAATTTCACAAATTATTATAACTTAGACTATAAAAGTTTCAAACTCCCCAGCCTCGGTTTCACGCATAAAAATAGGGAACAATAAGATCATTGCGCCGTGTGATTTACTCCATCATTTTAAAATATGTTTTTAGGCCAAAATGTAAGATAATAGAACAAAACACGCGTGTGTCAGGATGAACAGGTGCCCCCTCCGTGACTGTCAGAGGCAGGAAGTCCTGTCCTTGTGATTTGAGAAACGAATGAGTCATCGGATTCAGTGCAGCAGTATCCATTATGCGGTCACAATCGCTGACCCGTGACTACATACCTTCAGAGAGCGGAACCATGGCGCAGAGTCCCTCTAAAACTGTTCCGATTATTAGCATGCAAAAACATCCTCCTGCTAAAAAAGAGTCCGAAACATTTTTTAGCTTCGAACGTCTCGGTCAAGGAATCCCCCCAAGGCTTTTCTTCAGGCGAATCTGAGAACCCCAGCTTGAAAATTAGACGAGACGCGAATGTCAGGACAGTAAAGAGGAAATCATTATCAAATCTGGGATTACTTTAAGTCGTTGTTCTCATCATTGAGAGAAAAAAATTCTTGTTTTGCTACCCAAAATACGATCATTCTGACATTCATTGAGTAACTTTAACATCTCACCGATTTTCCAAGCAAAGACGATGATAATCGTAAGATCAGTACCTGCGGTTCCGCATCGTTGGAACTATAAAGGGCAAAGATTACTTTACTTATAGTAATAACGACTTCAAATCTGTAAAATATTCCCTTACAAAGGTCTAGGAATTATTGCATTAAATTTCCTGGTACCATCACTGCTTACACCATTCAGTCAGAAATAATTTCATTCATAATTCTCTCATGCATTCATAAGACACACTAGAAGACATCTCTCTCTCTCTCTCTCTCTCTGTCTCTGCGCGCGCCCCGCGTGTATGTATATTATATTTGATGTGAAGTAGTCCACCAGTGGCCGAATGGATAAGATTGTTGATGACTAGCAATTCAATGGTTCGGTTCGAATCTAAGCAGTAGAGCTGGCTGCACGGATTTTTCGAGGTTTTTCCTTGAGTAAAGTGAACGCAAACCAGGTTTCCTTAGAGTGCCATCCAGGAAGGAATCCCTTTCCTTTAGCAGATATTCCTAGCGTAGTTTCTACAATTTTTTAAACAAGCAAATGGAATTGAATTAGTTTAAAGTTGTCGACTAAATGGGCATGCTAAACTGCTTTAGCCGTAAGACAATATCTTTAGGGTCATGTACGTGAACAAGTCTTTTAAATAGTGAAACAATTTTTTCTCAATAAGGGCAACAAAATGTAAACATGATGGCGATTCATGCCATTAGCTCATATGCAATTAATGAAATAATTAAGGAAAGTCATTTCCTCTACTTTTTACTTGCTGTACTAGCTTGGTTTAAGTAGGAGAAGCAGACTATCTTTATCATTATTATTGTTATTTAAGTTTATTATTACAATTTATAGGATAAAATAAATTACAGTAGAACAATGAGGGGTTTATTCATTGCAAATAAAGAGATTGTAAGCTCAATATATCCACCCTAGAAGAACACTTTATTACTTTAAGTAAGTGACAAGGTGAATTTGGGCATCGGCTATTTATCTTTAGTGGTGTCTATACGTAGGTCGTTTCGGAGGAGAAAGAGATTTATTAGTGGCTGACGGTCAATTTGTATTCTTCAGTGATCTCCCTCTCCAGAGAAAGCAGCAGGGTTTCTTGACTCTTTTTATCTGGTAACTCTTCCTTTGTGAGCCAACTGCCCTATTTATGCTAAAGTACGATGTTTAAATCGTAGTTGCTTTGCTTAACATTAGGGTCGCAACTCTTTTTTGCACTAATGGAGACTTAGTAAGTCCACATGTTGTGATAACAAAAATATTCATTAGCCGAATTTTCTGGAGTTCCGCCATTGCCCTCACGTAAGGAAAACATCCGTCAACATAACATTTTTTTGCATCCTCTTTTGTACAGTTAATCGTTTTCTGGTCTTGCGATGTGGAACGGGGATTCACAGTCTGTAAGCCTTGGGCAATCTCGGTATTGATAGGCTGCTCACGAGTCGGGATAAGATTACCCTTCTAGGATTATCGTAACGTTAAGTAGGCTGTGAAAATGAATATGCATTAAATGTCCTTTTAAAAACATGTGTAACGCTACAATTTATTCTAAAAACATAATTATACTTTGCAACCTCTTTTTAAGCAATTTGGTCGCAGTTATGCTGTACTCTGATGCTTTTTCTCAAATCAAAACATTCTCTACAAGAGGTTTAATTTTTAAATATCAAAATTTGTTGCAAAAAATAATATTTATTATTTTAACCTTTAAATAAGTATTTAAGTGTGAGTATTGCTAGTAGGACCATGCAGAAAAGATTACTTTTATCTACCGCATTTTATCGCAAATATCTGTTAATCTTTTCAATATGACGGAAGAGTTTCTCTGTTTAAATGGAACTGTTTAATTCTTTTCTAACCATAAAGCATCTTTTGTTGACTGCTTCACATAGTAAATTCGCATGCAATTAAATAATGTACTTATGTACTTAAGGTAAATGTATTAAACCTTAAAAATGTCTGAATACTGAGAAAAGGTAGGAGTTCAAAGGAAAACTTGTAATTATAATTTAAATCACTTTCCAACAAAAAAAATTGTAGAGTCATTAAGGTTTATTTCGGTGCAGGAAACAGGTACAGGTTGAAACAAGGCCTGCACCTTTGCATCCATATAGGCATATTAGATATCACAAGGCCCTAGCTAATCGCTGAGCTTCCACGGAATTCCGAGAGAGAACGCCTCGGAGTTCGGTCCGAGTTTACCCCTCTTTCCCTACACCATTCCCTACACCTCTTTCCCTACTACTACGAGACGCTGGTTTCGGACCGCCGTGTATTTTGTGTGCTTCTTTGCTTATCATCATTTTTTTTTTTTTTTTTTTTTTTTCATTATACGCTTATAGCCATCCCCGCCTTCCCCGAGATTCAAACCCGGATCCTTCGGTACTGCAGTCATCCACACTGACCATTATCTCATTTGGACTGTGAAGCAGGAAACAAGGAAAATCAGCAATTCGCGAAAGAACTGTTCGTAACTGAAGTTTTAATTGCAGAACAAAAAATATAGCTTTTACAAGTATTTTAATGGGAAGCTTTATCTCTCAAAACATTTCTAAGTTTCTCATCAACAAATATTATGACATTAAGCAGTGGGATCTGAATAGCATGTTGATTGAGTGATCGGTTTAAAGACAATCATCTTGTAATGATTTATTTTTTATCCAGATTATTCTCTAGAGCAGCGTTTCTTAAACCGTGGGTCGCGATCCCAAATGGGATCGCTAAGCGAAATGTTGGGGCTGCGAAAATTTAATTCAGATTCATGAGTTTAAAGAATAATTATTTGCAACCTTCATTATCTTTAATTTATTACATTTTCTGTACAGCGCAATTATAAAGTCCCAGCAGTGGCCAAGTTGAGCGTCACACAAACTTTCCGAGGATAAGGTCGGAGCTGCTGGGGCTGGTATAGTCATAACGCTTTTCTAGTGTAATCAGTTGTCTCCTTTTCTTTGGAGTAAATGCGTAAATCGCAAAAGCAATACGTATTTTACAGTTTTACGCGACTAAAGTTGGTATTTATTTAAATAATTATTAACCGAGATTTTATTTGTGTTTTAGTATAACATTTTTTACTCATGGATCATTTTTACACATTCAGTAAGCAATTACAGAAGCAATGAATCAGATGACAGTGCTACTAAGTCTCTTCAGGCAGTGTCAAATAATCAGTAAGAGGCATCTTAGATGCAGATTATGAAACCTTCAAAATTAAAAAAGGCATCATGAATCCAGATACATTTATGGAGAAAACTTCGATGAAGAACCCTTATTTTTTCGTCCTTTGGAAGAATATATAGCAAGGAAAGACACATACAATACAGTAAAGTTTACAAATGTTTTCAAACTGAAGATTTAAAATAGAAAAATTGCTTTGTAGTATGCATAGATAGTATAAAAGAGATGACGGGCGAAAATATCGCTTTTAAGTCATTCTTTAAAGCTGCTGATAAGGATCATTTAACATTTACTGCCTGATTCATCGAGAGTACCTTGCAACAGAAACATTAGCAACGGAATTGAACAATGATCTTCAGGATGTTGTCAAATTTATTAAAATACGTGCTCTTAACAAACAGCCACTGATCTTCAGATGTTTGTAAAGGCATGGACTCCGAATACAAAATTTTATTATTACGTGCGGAAGTAAAATGGACGTCGAGCGGCCGAAGTTTAAGAAGATTACTGCAATTATAAAGCTAAATTATTATATGTTTAACCGAACAAAAATCTGATTTTGCTGCTCATTTTCAAAATGACAATGGCTATCAAAGCTTGCTGTTTGTCAAATGTTTCTGAGAAGCTAAACGATTTCAATTTGTCTCTTGAAAAAAAAAAAAAAAAAAAAAAAAAAAAAAAAAAAAAAAAAGCAGTTCGTTTACTTCGAATGAAACATGAAATGTACTGCTTGAAGGTTTTTATTAAAAAGATCAACAATAGGGTTTAAAATTATTCATTGGAAATGTTTTCGACTATCGACAGTTTTATAATTGAAAAGAAATAATTGTAAAACTTTTAATTGCGCAAATTATTAAGAAAACTTAAAAACCTAAATACCCTAGAAACATAGGATTCCAAATGATTTATATTGAATTTTGATTTCCAAAAGGTATCTTAGATTTAAAAGTCATTTTTATTGACATTATTCACTTACCATATAAAGGAAGAATTTGCGAGATATCGAATGGCTGAAATATAAACCTAAGTTTCCACAAAAATTCTCGATTGAATTCTGGATCGGAGCTGGCACTGAATTTCGCACAATTTTTGAAATGGCATTAAATGTTCTGCCATTCAACGCCACATACTTAAGTGAAACGATTTTTTTTTTTTCAGTTTAACACTTATTAAATCCAAATGCCGTTCAATGCTGAAAAACGTTAACGATGCTTTACATCCAGCAGTGTCAAAATATTGCACCAAGATTTAATTTGCTATGCAGCAAAAAACTAATAGTACCGTCTCATTAAAACATGATATTTTTCATAAATTTTCCTGTACTTTAAACAAATCCTAAAATAACTTTCCATTTTGTATTATTTATCAAAGCAATAAATTGTTTGAGAAGACTTTTATTTCTGTATCTTTATTTTCTGTTTAATATATTTGAGGTTGCGAAAACATTTTGATGATAAAAAGAGGTCACGAAAGAAAAGCGTTTAAAAAGCTGTGCTCCAGAGTATCTAACTAAAATTTATAACAAGTCTTAGTTATTTCTTCTTCTGTCGTACTCAGAGGAATTTTAATTTATTAAAATTTTCTATATCCTTTTTTGTTTATTTATTTTGTTTTTCTGTTCCCTTTATCCGTGCTTGAAAAGAAGGTAAACAGCTTAAGCGTCAGATCATCTTCCGTAAAAATGGAAATATATTTTTTCTCCCAATTTGAAAAATTACTAAAATTATAAAATCAAATAACGATCTAGAAATAATCCCAATAGCAATGTAATAACAAGCAAAGAAAGATATTAACACTAATTAGAATGTAATAAATTAAATTGGCAAAAAATTCATCCTAAGTTCCGAATATAGTAAACGGTATATACTATGTTGCTCACATTCTTACACTTAACTACCTGCAGGAGTTTTCTAGAATAGCAGTTATTTATCTCAAAGAAAATTTGAATAAATTGCGTTTATATCTTTCTTGGTACATAAAATAGAAGTGCCGATGAACTTTTCTTTAAAGTATCATAGAACCCACCCATCATGATTTATTTTAAATGCAAACTTTAAAAATTGGAAAAAGAGATTTTTATGACGTATGTTTGTACATCTACAAATATTGTTACGTAAGAAACAGATAATTATATATAATTTACTAAGCAATTTGATAATTTACATGTTAGTTGCTTACAAAGCACTTTATTAATTTATCTATCTGTAATTGAGAAAGCCGTTTACTAATTTATCTCAAAGTTAGAACACCACAGACAGACTAATTGTCATCCAATAAAGACTTGCCGTTATCAACTAAACCGAGCCAAAAAAACACGATAATGCATCTTCATTTTTAAAATTTCATAATCATAATCCGAAATTCTATTGTGCTGCATGCATGTCAAGCCACTTTTCTGACCGATTTCGAATTTAATTCCAATTCATTGACCAATTTTTCGCTGTCTGCCCGAGAAAAAGAACAATAGCTTAGATCAGTTTCAATAGCAGCGAAGACAATAACACACACTGCTAAAGTAATATCATTCTTTTCAAAGCGGCGTCAAGTGCCGACTGCGAACTTTAAAATCTAATGACTTCTGTACAAATGGAGCAAAAATCCTTATTATGCGGCAGGCCGGAACTCCGATCGGATAATCTGCGGGTCAACGTGATATGTCTTTGCACAATAGCAAGGTCATCCCGAGGCCATTGTGAAGCGTCCCCGAAGCACAATGGGATTCATAACATGAGATGCGACGAGGGCTCGCTAGCTGTTTGGACGTATCTGTTGCATTGACCTAGGTCTCATCTGGCGCGTGCACCGCCTGGTGCATGCGAGATACCGGCCAAGAAATAGTAGCCGCCTATCGGTCCGAGTTATCGCATTCTCTTCAGAGAGTGCTCCGAGAATAATTGAGATTCAGGATGCCTCTTCCTACTTAGCCGGCCGCTAATGTGTATATCAACCATCAGAAAACAGGTTCGCCACAGGGTGACGATATGTGAACTTCAACGGGTTAAATTGCCGTAAATACGTGCCGAAGAGAGTGTTGAATCTGTTTCGTCTGCGGTTCTTGAGAGGCAATTGAACAGTGTATCGCAAGAGTCTCTGTCACGATTAGACTCGGCCCCTTCCATAAATGCAGAAAACACAAAAACATAACAATCATGAGGCCCAGATTGTCGCCCTGTTTGGTTTCTTTTTCCTGTTTCTATTTGTTTCATTATACTTGCATCCGAATAGCTTCAGGCGAAAGGCTAGAAACGGGGATTGGCATCACCACACCAAGCATCGTTCTCTCTCAAATTATTCGTCTGAGATGTGGCTATCGGTTGAGTAATTACCAACTTGTGAATTCAGGTTTTTTTTGACAGCAAGCCGTTTTTAATTGCATTTTTCTCGATATTTTGTTTTTAGCAGGCGCGCGCAGATGCTTTTGTTAAGCTTTGTTTCTTATATTTTTATTGCTAAAACAGGAAATAAAACTTTAACTCAGAGAGGGAGGAGATGAGTAGGCTGTGTAATTTGAGTTTAGGATATTGGTTTCCAAGGCCACTATTCGGTCTTTTTAGTGTCATGCCCTGTCTATTATGTAATGCTGATTTACGTTTGTAGAGCATTAGACATGGTTTTAGATTTACTTGCTTACTGTATTATATTTAAACATAAGACAGGATTGTGTCTCATATTCGCTATTGCCGGGTGTCATCAAAGAAGTTGACAAAAATACTAAACAACGCTCATTAATAACAATATCCTAAGAAATATTTATCGAGCGATAACTCAATGAAAAAATAGAAACAATACATACATAAGGTTCTTTAGAGTTGTAGAAGACAGAAGCAGGGCCAAAATTTTTAATTGCAATAAATAATTTTAAATTCAAAAAATAAGCATATCTTATATATAATTCCGTTTGTGGATGTTTCTTTTTCAAATTTCGTTAGTAATATAGTGGCATCACCGTAGCAGTTCCGTCTGGTAAACATAAAAATTTGTTTTACGAGAATTACAAACTTATCTGTTATTGAAGAAATTTGCTTCATATTATTTAAAAAAAAAAAAAAAAGTCCCACTCTTAATTGTTGTTTTCTGTATTTTAGTATATATTCTGAAGGTTTATACTTCAGGCTTCTTGTTAAGACAGGTGGGACACCAGCGGCCGAGCGGTAAAGTCGCTGAACACTGGTTCGATTCCATGCGAAAGGGCTGCAATGCAGGGTCGTTTTCGTGTTTTTCTCTATGCGTAACATAAATACAAGCCAGTTTTCCTTATAGAATGCTTCACGAAGGCATCTCTATCCTTAAGCAGATAGCCCAAGTACGCTTTGCCATAATCAAATAAACCAAACAAACCTTGTCAAAACAAACGTGTTTTTATTATATTTTTAAGTAAATATTCATGACAATCAGATTATGATAACTATGCCCTTCGAATACATTCTTTTAGCCAGATAAATTGTATAGAACTCTTTTAGCTGGAAAAACTATCTAGAAATTAATAGTTTCGGTTTTAGTTTCTTTCTTTCACTAAATGAAGTAAAATTCTCAAAACTGAGAAATAAATTTTTAAATTAAACGCATTTCAAATACAAATATCGATGGATTGTGATTCTGTTATAAAAATTTCACAATCCTTTCATTGTATTTTTTTAATTCCATACTATTCCGTAATTTACCAAATGTCAGTTACGCCCTATTTTTGCATATGCTTGTGTAATGAGAGTTTTGTTTAGTATCTGACAAGAGAAATTGGTGATGCGTCACAAATACATTTTATTACTAAATTAAATAGATACATATCTCGACTCTCCTCCCATTTCTGTATTACTGCTTTAGTCTGAACATGAGTTCAATGTTTATTGAAGATTGATGCAAAAATCAGGGTTTTATCTTTACTTATTTATTTTTACTTATTTTTCTTAAGTGGCTTTTCATTTTAAGTGAAAAGTATATGTACGTGTGTCCTAGTCAAGGAAGTCTCGCCTGGAGAAGGATAAATGTTAAATTTTGTGGTTTTATAAATGTTTTAGATACACTTTCTAAGAAAGTGTGTGCTGTTTGTTATTTCTTCTGTCTGCGAGTTGCTTGATTTGAATTCATAAAATGAAAAATTTTTGGTGCAAAAGGAACAGACATATGTGGGTTGCAGCTAATCAATCCTTGGAAAGCGTAAAATTGCTCTCCGTTTCAAAAAATGTGCCACACCCATCTCTTTCTCACGTAAGCTTAAACGTGACGTGTTGTAAATAAAAGTATTTTAAATGAAGATCAAAGTGCAAAACCTCGTATACATCAAGAAAGCTGTTTAAATTATGAATTTAAAACCGTCTTACAAAGTATTAACGCAAAGATCAAAGAAAGGAAAAAAATAATTTTTAGTATGATATTAAGTATCAGAAGCACCGGTAAAAGAAAATAGTAGCATAGAAGTTTTGAGGGCATTATACTTAACTTTTCATTAAAGAGTTCAAGTTATTTGGTTTTTGAAAATTAGCGTTTGTGTTGTACATTTTCAAGTGATTTGTGCTCAAAATAATCATAATTTTTTTCAAAGAACTCTGACTTACAGAATTGCATCCAAACATTATAAATCGATACACGGTAAATAAGCCTAATTTTTTATTTGTGAATGACAAAGTATTACATTTTAAAATATGTCATACTATATGCTTAATGTGAAAGAAATAATTAAGTCCTCTCGCGTGAAAACGCTTAAACAGTAGGATAGTTGGATAAATGACCTATATTAACACATCAAATGAAGATTCTACGTTTCTGATTCAGTTTTATGTTGCAGAATAAATTTGAAGACGTTTATGAGTGGTTTAATTCCCTTTAAATTCTTTAGAGGAATGAAACAAAAAGATTTTTCTAACATTATAAAGGCCTTTTTAACACATGATTGCGATGCTTTCATAGACTTCCGTGTCTAAATATGTGATGACTGGTGTTTCAAGAAGAATGAATGAGAGCAGGGAATCCCCAGTGCCTTTGAAACAGCTATCTAATTTTCTCTGAATTATTATGCTGTGATATTATTAGTACAGAAGAGCATACGTGGTTAGCATGTCCAACCAGCTATTGAAAGATCTGCAGTTCTATTTCTTACTCTTCTCAGTTCCGGGAAACCTTAGTGTCTTAACGCCCGAACTAAATTTAGGTTGCAGAATTAGGTTGTCTCCACTTGGATTTAGTTGTTTGGGTCTCGTTCCTCTCCCCGAGTGTCAGAGAATTAAAAAAAATTTCTCATGAGTGTTCTTTTTATGTAAGTAATTAACACATCCAGCTAAGTACTGAAAGTCCGGGAATCGAATCCCAGCGAGTGAGCAGTTGAATTTTCTCCCTCCCTGCTCTGAAAATCCTAAGCAATTTCTTTAACTGTCTTTTAACTTTGTATATATATATAAAGTTAACTAAAAGATACTTGAAATACTTCTACTGATGACTTCTTACGCTTCCCGGCTCCGAAAATTCTAATCATTTTCTACAAATTTACCCTGACGTTTAATCTGAATTTTCTATATCACAGAGAGAGAGATTTTTATTTCGTTTATTCTAACCCCCGAAAAAGTACAAAAAAGCAATAAAATTTTCTCTAGTTCAGAGCATAAAGATGAAAGATATTTGACTGACTTCTAGTTCAATTTGTTTTTGTATTTGAAATTCAGTATTCGATGGAAGTATTTAATTCATTTATTTTGCATTCATGTTTCATTGTACGTGTGTGTGTGATTATGGCAAAGCCTTGAGGGCTATCTGCCTAAGATGAGGGATGCCTTCGTGGAGGACTTTCTAAGGGAAACTGGCTCGTATACACGTTACACATGGGGAAAACCACGAAAACGCCCATGCAGCCAGCCCGTTCGCGGGATTCGAACCTCGAACCGAACTACCAGTGTTTCATTGTACGAACATGGCGTATTTTGGGAAAGAACTCTTACGCAGATATTTGAGACAGACTTTATTTGTATTTCACGGATAACCATTGGAGTGGTATGAAATTTTCATCTCATTTTGAAAAATGTATTCTTCTACATAAAGTAAGAAGCCTAAGTATATAAGTATAGCCTAAGTATACATAAAGTATACTATAGCCTAAGTATACATAAAGTATATGAGTTAATGTAAGTAAAGCTAATGTACTTTACCTATGCGTAAAATGCTCTGTTATACATAACAATAAAAATATAACATAAAAATTAAAATATCCTGAACAAAATAAAAAATAAACCTGAAAGCTTTCAGATTTTATTTTACACCCAAAGGGGCTTATTTTTTTTCACGGGGGATTCAAAACGGGATTTGAAATGCGAAACAGACATCAAAAGTGATTCGACGCAAAATACTGTTAAACATGGTAACGTCTTGGCGTTTGCTGCGCTACCATTGTAATCCCAGTAAGAAATGTAAAGAAACCTCACGGATAAAGTATTCGTGCTTGAAAATGTACGCGATGTTAATGCAATGCTTTGAAAGCGTTGAGTTTGTAAATCCGTAAAAATCCGTAAAATTTGTTAAAGTTTTACAAAATATGTAATAGATAATAAAATTCCAAATTTTGGCCTCCAGATACCCATATTCGAGTGGAGGACTACGTTATTCAAAATTTGATGTCTCTAGGTATCATTGTTTTTTCACAATGCGAGAAACATACATTCATTCATGCATATTCTTATTTAATTTCTTTAGATATGATGCAGGGCTGTAATATTTGATGGCAACAATTTGAAAACTGAAACTCCGTTAATGAACTAACGCAAAATGCCAAATAGCAATTAATAACCCTTCTAAGCTCGCCCTTTCGGCTAAAAATCTCTCCCCTTTTTCGCTTTTATGAATATTTCATTTCAATACGCTTTTAACCTTATAATGTTTCATGACTCTTAAAAACAGGTAAATATTTTCTGCATTTGTATATTCTACTCAAACCAGTTCTCAAGTGTATGTCTTTTTTTTTTTTTTTTTTTTTCTCTTTATTCCTCAATTACCGAAGAGTAGTTATTCTTAGCTAAAACAGGCGCTGAGAGGGTTCACAAATCTTTTTTTCTCTTTATTTCTTAATTGCCAGAGAGTAGTTATTCTTAGCTAAAACAGGCGCTGAGAGGTCAAGTTGAAATCTTGCTTAATTCCTCATATTTTCAGATGTTTCATCTAGATTTCTTCTTATGTCAACCTTGATCATTCAGGTCATCGCTCTGGGCCAATTAATCTTGATTGAGTCGCAAGGTTTATGTGCCAGAATGCTCTATTTTTTAAAAAAAGCTAAAGGGATAAAATTCTGCACTTACAACATGAAAAAAACCCAGATTTCTGGTACTTCTGAGTTCAAAAACATTAAATTCTGTCTTGAAATTTTATAGCACGCATATTTTTTTTGACAGTAAAAAAAGAACATAAAGTTCATTCAAAGATTAAACTGTTAAACTGGGCTTAAAAAGAAATAAATATTGGAGATAAAAAAAGACTTCTGCGTCTGAAACTATTGAAAAAAAGAACTATTGAAAGATCTTTAATCTCCAAAACATATGTTTGAGTCCTTTTAAAGCGCCACTTAAGGTTTCTATTAAATACTAGAACTCGTGTTTTTGACAGTTAATAGAAACTAACGGATGTTTTAAACTTTGCTTGTATGCCTGTGATTTAATAGAAACTAGCTGACACTTGTCAAGTATGAAAAATTCCACAGTACGAAAGTTTCTCCGTTAAAATGATATCCATTTTTTTTCAAAACTGTTTTGATTATCATCGTCGGGAGCGAGTTAGATATAAAGCACACTTGTCATTTGCCGGCTGAATGATTCTACTATCTTCAGAATTTTTTAAAAACTCTTTTTAGTTTTTGAAATGCAAAAGAAAACACAAATTCAGTTTTGCCGTTTTCATATTTGGTTTACAATATGCAAAATGATAAACGAATTCGAACGTGTGCTATCTCCTTGAAAACCTTTAAACACCACATGAATCATATAACGGAGAAGAATGTGCCGGCATAAGCTAAATATCACTTAGCCGGCATAAGCTAAATATTTGGCTAAATAATGCCGGCATAAGCTAAATTTAATAAATAATTTAGCCGGCATAAGCTAAATTTAATAAATAATTTAGCTGGCATAAGCTAAATAAAAATCAGTGGTTCCCTTTCCACAGCATTCAGAGTATTTAAGTATTAACAAAGGGATAACAAAGGGATTTAGAGGATATAAGTAATAACAAAGAGATGTTTTCTGTTACGTGCTTCTTGATCTGTGTAAATTCCTCAGTTAAAATTTCTTTCAGAAAATATCTGCTTTATTCCCGAATTCTGCAAATTAAATACGAGGCATTTCGTCACCCTTTTCTCTAGCGGAAAGCAATGTTCAATAGCATATATATCCTAAATTTAAATGATTCATTGGCTATTAAAATTTCGTAGGTGTAAAACATGCATGCATTCCACTTTAAACATTAAAATTAAGCAAAATTCATCCTTAGATTGAGATTAATTTTATAAAAGTGTTCTATACGTTTCGAGAAAAACCTAATGTCCATCTTTCAAAGTATGTAGAGATTTTGTCTAAAATTAACGCTATCCATGTCTAAATTTTTCCTAATTTTAATGTTCGTATAGCGTATCGTAATGTCACTATTTTAATAGTTGGATTTTTGTCTCAGTTTCATTCTAAACATTTTTAATTAACCAAAATCATATCTTTTGCGAACTTACGGACAGAAAATTTTTTTGTTTCAATTTGCTTTTATTAACTCAGAAATGAAAGTTTTTGTTATCATCAGTTACAAGCCTATCAAAAAAAAAAAAAAAAAAAAAAAAAAAAAAAAGGTGATTTTTGTATAAGTTGTTGGTACTCAAATCTAGACTTATTAAAAACTTATCTACTTAAATATATATATATTTGTCAACACATTCTTGATTTGGAAGATAATGAGTGTTGGGGGGGGGAAGAAGTTACGATGAAATTGAAATTAACCTATGATAATATGTTCCACGTGTTATGTTCTGTTATATTAATAAAAAAAGGAGGCGAAAGGGGTAGAAAACTACCAATTAGAAGACTTTTGATGTATAGGAAAATAATATAAACGCGCCAAATCAGTATTCATATAAAGTTAAAAAACTAGCAAACGTAAATGGGATGAAAAAACCATTGCAATTAATATTTTGCGAGAAATATTTCAACTTAGTTTCTATTATTAAATACCCGCAATCTAAGAATTATAATCGAAAGAAACACTCCAGCTAAGTATCTTTCGCTCTCAAAAGTAGAAGGAAGAGGAGGAGACCAGTGCATCAAAGTGGCAAAAGCTGGGTGGGTGACAACGTATCATAAAAGACCGCCCTTGAAGCTCTCAGACCAACGGATCCGATGAAGGAAATGGGAGGGAGGAGGGTGGCGCGGGCGTGTGTAATTTTCGTCGACCACCGAGAAAATAAGAAAATTTCGACAATTGTGTTTTTTTTTTTTCCGTAGGGTTACCAGAGAGAAATCCACATATTATTTCACATCCGCCGCCAATTCCTAGCTTCTCACGTAAACGTACTCCGTTCCGATATGGGAATATGGATTTCCGGCCTTAAAGTGCCCGGAGCAGACAGAGCGAGAGAAAGCTTATTTATGGAATGTCAGCCGTAAGTTTGGGCACCATGGACAGGTAGTTCACATTCGGAAGTTCAAGGACGACACAGACACATGTGACCGTCATACCTTTTAGATAAAGTTGTGAATGCGAGTACACTCTTTATCTATGGTTGGGTAAAAATACTTTTGGAAGAGTATCTAAAAATACCTTTATGCACTTGACTATTAGTAGAAACGATATAATTTTTTTCATTACCTTACCAAGGCAACAAAGCCAAAAAATACGGCAATAGATAACATATTATTTTCCAAGCATTTTATTTTTTATATTAAATATGATAAATGAAGAAGGCTGCTGAGTGTTTTTAAGCTAAATGGAAATTCTAAAGTATGTAAATTAGATAAATTTCTACCTTCGTTCAAAAAGCAATTTAAGATAAAGAGATGTCGTACATAAATGTTGTATAAACAGTCTTTATTTTCCCCATGTTTGGTAAAATATCAGAAAAAAATTAGTTGAATTCATTTGAATATTTTTCAATATAAGTTTAATTATTTTTGACCATCCAGCAAAATCTTTCTAACTGATACTGACTTAAAATATTAAGAATTTACTTTACATATAGACAGGGAGTGTGTAGCTATATTCAATGAATATTTCTTAAAGCCAGAATAAGGTATTATCTTTAATGCAATTTGCTAAGCGGCTAATCTCACGATATGTAAAATTTTACTTATTCAGAATATTACCATTTAATTCAACAATTCATCGAAGACAAGATAAAGCCCTGTGGGGTAATATTGTATAAATTAGTCTCAGTAGCCAGAGCTGGCTTAAGCCATAGGATCCTTTCACGGAGCATTAAGTTGAAAAAAAAAGCAAGCAATTTCAAATAAATTATTTTCATTACAATATTATGAATATTTTTTATTATACTGCAGTTAGATTTTTCTAATTTTTTTTTCTGTAAAGTCTTCTCAAATATAATTTAAGTCTAAGTTACTATATTCCTGCTGTTCAACTGAAATTACAGTTAAGTTATTTAACCTCTCCTGGTCAATGTTTACCTCAAATAGTTTTTAAAAAGTTTCGGCCTCGAAAATAATCTGTTATCTTATGCAACATTTACTCGTATTGTTAGCTTTACTCGAAGAGCAATAAATGAATTCGGAAACCCTGTAGACCTTTTATTTTCACAAAAATATTTAAATATTGTTAAAGGTTATTCACAGTGCTCCGGAACTATTGATTTAATTGACTTTAATGTCTTATTTCTTCTGCCAACATGTAACCATCTGACTCCTTGATTTTACTGAACTGTATTCACTTCTTCTAATTTAGTCATTTTCAAACCTATTTATAAATCAGCCAGATGTTTTTGTAGTTCCACTGTATTCATTTATTTAAATTTTACTAAAAAACAAATAAGTCTGGGTGACGTTTTAATTGTTCTGTCTCATCATCTATTTCCTAATTAAAGTTTCTTTTTCTTTTGCTTTAAAACACTGGAATAATTTCCAAATTTTATGCATTGCTTTAAATATTTTAAATCCAGTATTTCTGTACTGTACGATCTAAAAGATTTTCTAAGCATGAAAGAGCCTCCGAAATGTGAAGACAACCGTAACGAAAGAACTCTGAAGCTCCTTGCTTACGATATTGATACAGTAAAGTAAATCAGGGCAAAAAATTAAAGAAGCAATGAATTTATGATCTCTAATTAAATTTTCAAAAGATTCTGATTCACTTTTAATTTGTAGATCTGTAGAGTTTTCTGATATTTCAAGAAGTGCATCCTAGATTTCACCTTGCTGGTATCTTACTGCTTTAACACTTTGAATACGACATTCCTACCTTGAATCACAAAGAGGCTTAATGATAAGATGTTGTACACATTTCAAAAACACTGGCCGTCTTTTTGTAGGTGCTGAAAATATAATATAAAGTCACTGAAGTGTACCAAAACATGTTATTGTAACAGGACATATTTTAGCTACATCTTCCGGAACTAAATTATAGTTCATGTAAGAAAGGCTCGAAAATTTTCTTTAAAGAGTCTCACCTGAACTCCGGAATCGTGTACCTTCATATGACCCGTTGCCATAACTTTGTCCTCTTATATCACTGATAATCAGTCCTAAATATTTAATTTTTCGTTTCCAAACATGATATAAATTTTGTCCAGAACTGTCATGAACATGAATAGATTTAATAAATTGCTCATTAACACCGACGATTGAACCTAGTAAGAGATATTTATTCCTAATGGCTGATTCAGGAAAAAATCTGGAGTGCAATTCAAAAATCATGGCAAAATATTTTCCAAATTTTATTCGTTCTGTTGCTTTGTTTTGAATTTTATTTCCCATTTAATTAATAATTTCATTTTGAATTGCTTTAGTGAGATAAGTTTCTTTTAAGGATTCGCAGAAGATGGTCTTGTAGTATCAAACAGTAGTTTCCAAGTAATTCAACGATTCCTAGAAAATTTCTATTGTTTGAATTGCGCAATTTTTTTTCACAGACAATCGAAACTCTAAATTACGTTCAGCTAAAAGCTGTATTACAGAAATTCGTTTTTCAAAAACTTGTCTTAATCATATTCTTACTCGACTGTACAACTTCTGCTGGACTTTATAGATAGTAATTTCAGCTGAGAGTCCTTTTTTGCAATTCTGTACACACTGATACTACGCTTAATAACACTTTGATTTCTCATGATCTGACAGTCTTGTGTGGATATTCGGCCATTTATTCAATTCTGTAATAGTTAAAGCAATGCTCTGATTAAAAGACAGTAGAAAAAAATATATTTTATCCCCCTTTTATTATTTATCCCTATTCTTTATTAATAGGGATAATAATTTATTATTTTTTTATTTTTCTTATTAATTATTTTATCCCTATTTTCAGAATAAATAGCCTAGGGTCGAGTTATGATTTCACTGTTTCGTAATTTTCTTTTCAAATGAACATTTGGAAACTGTGTGCCATTGTCTTGGAGGGGAAAATTATATAAGGGAATTTTTGGTAATCCTTTTTTAACCTGATGGTTCTTTGGCTCCTGTGTTTATTTTTACATATTTATAGGGGAAAAACCCTCTTAGTTTCCCATTTTCATTTCTTTTAATTGCATTTAATTTTCTTTTGATAATATCACTTATGTATTTTCTACCTATATCCCTTTCTTGTTTTTCATTTGACATCTAAATTAAAATTAGGAGCAAATTAATATACTTATTTAAGCACGTTATAAAAATTACAATGAAGTTTAAAATTTTTAATTGTATCTCAGTCATCAAAAGAATAAAGCCTTGTTATTGCAGGTAATGAAATCATACATAACAATATAGCACAGAGACAAGTTAATGAGAAAATATTGCAAACAATATAATTTTTAATGAGAAAAGGCTTTGTTTTATTTGTAAAACTTATTTTGTATCATTCAAAGGATATCTCTTTTTTGTATTAGATTGAAAATTTGCTTTACACTTTGACTAGTAACATGAAAAACTTCACCGACTTTTTTTTCTCAATTTAAGCGGTGAATGATACAATAAAATTAGAGTTTAAAAGCATAAATGTACTTTCAAAATGATTCACTTTATGCTATTACAAACAAAATAAAAATTTTGGCTTTTTTGTCGTATCTATACGAAACTATATTTATTTAAATGAAATGTTACGACAATTTACTATTTTTGTTTGATTTTCCATTGATTACTTTTTCCGCAAATAACATTTAGGCCTTTTTTTAAATGATGGAAATATGTAACAGAAATAGTGTTTACCTTTATTTCAATAATTATTGCACACTACACTGCAATTCACTGTTCTCTCGTAGGCAAAGTTGTCGTCTGCATCACAATTTCAACTAAACTGTTCTACACAGAACGCCTACCTACTGTGTAGAAAGTGTTGCTTAACCAAATCCATTTATATAATTGTAAAGAAAACATAAAAATGAAATACAATATATGTTTTAATAATGCTTTATTAATAATTACTTACATAAATTTCCAAAAATGTTTAAACTTTTCAGAAGTTTATTCTATTGCCTATAATTGCTTAATTTTTCACTGGATTTCAAAAACTTCTTTATTAATTTTTCACTCGGCAATTTTTATTGCTTAATTTTTCACTGGAATTCAAAAATTTCTTTCTATTTTTTTTTTCCTTAACCATGGTTAATGCTTGTTTTCAGATGAATCAATTGTAATTAGTTTATACAACAAAATTATAATTTTTCTAAAGGATGAAAAAGTAGTAGTTACTCAAATTGAAATACAATTAAATAATTCAACGAGAAACAATGTATAAATTTTAATCTTTAACATTCTTTCCAATCTTTAACATTTCTTTTAAACATAACTTTATTTGACCATATTGTTAGTATAAATTCAAGAGTTCCAGTCTGTACAAAAATGACGTTTCAGTAACTAAAAATGCACAGCCTTTTCCTTGATACTCTTTTGGGTATTTTTTTAAATATCTATGTCAATAAGTCTTTTAAAAAAACTGTCGTTCATAAAAATTGCTGTTTTTGTCGTTATCATCCTGACCTTTCAAATAACAACTGTCGTAGATAGCACAGATACTAGTATTTATGAAAGCCGCTAAACTTTACTGCCGCTGATTGCACCCAAACTCATTGTTTCCACAGGTTGAAAAGGCACGCACAACAAAGCACTGACCTAAAGAGGGGTTAAGGTTGACATGTTTTCTACCTTTTTGCTAGAGCTATTGAAATTCTTCGTCCCTGATTATCATACACACGGTGGTTTATTTCCGAGACAGTTCAGCCACTTTTACCGCATTGTTTTTATGCTTGTTATAGCAGAATAAGTTACACCGAATAAGGATGATTGACATCCGTGTGCAATTAACTTCACAGGAAACACTAAGTTCAAGGCTATTATCTGCTTAATAGCATACTTAGCAAGCCGAGATAGTGTATTATTTTCAGGTTAGATTTTAAAAGCTACCATTTTGTGGAAGTTGTCCCATTTTTAGATTGTCTTAGTAGTATTTTAATAAATAATATAAAATGTATCACTGGCTTACAAAGAAATAAGAAAAAATATGTATACATTTCTATCTAAAGTGTGGATTCCTGGCATATGTAAAATTACACGAATTAACAGCCAGTATCTACAAACCAACTTCCAAGAGTTTGTCATCATTCAAAACTGACAGCATTCAGGTTCTTACCTTTGAAAGACTAAAATTCCTGTTTGTGTACTTTTTGTCAAATGTTGCAGGTGACTGTGGAATCCAAAAACAGAAAGAAATACAAAGAAGAAGGAATAAAAGTATATTTTTCCGAGGTTTTGATTAATATCTTAAGACAGTTTTTAGTTTCAGGACTCCAGAAATGTTAATTAATTCATCTTTATTACTCTATATTTATTTATTTTTCAGGTTTTCAAATGTAGGCATAGTGTACTTTTGATTACTTTATATGCTTTGAGACGAATAATTTCAAATCTAGAAGGGGAGATAATTTTGTACTGGATTATATCTATGATATAAAGTATGAAATTTTAGACACGTTAAAAAAAGGTTCGGAGCAGTTCCTTTATTTTGGGAAACGGTGATTGCATTTTTTATCTTTTTAGGCTCTCTTAGTATGCTTTAGATGTGGCTTCATTTCTGCATCAGTGTCAACAACTTCGACACATTCTATTCTGACATTATCTTCTTCTTCTGCACTTGTTTTTCCATCACAAATTAGGACCGCAAAAATCATGTCATGCGTGGCGACGACTACAAATGTCTAACAATCGACAATTAGCCTAAATGTCATTAAACATCAGGACCGGTTCAAGGAAAAGCCCTAACGAGCCAACAGCCATCTAGTGTTATGAGCAACCCTTGCCAACAGTCCCTGCTGTGAAGAGAATAACTGACTGGGTAAAAACAGTGACGTGCTTCCTTTCATATATAACATATAAAAGGAGAACATGCCCTTATAAATGCATATAAGGAGATTGTGTCCGGGACTTTGTTCTACTTTAATGCGTCTACATTAAAGGCATTACAAAAATTATTTTGCTTCAGATAACTCAGTGCTAAAAATAATTGGATGTATCATTGACAAAATAATATCAGATTTTTCTTATACGTTAATAGTAAGCATTTTGAATTTCTCTTTGCGTTTGGTTTTTATCGCAGATTTAAAATTAACTATCATTAAAAGTACTTTATTGTTTACTTAATCCGAAATTTTTCCTGTAAAGGCGCCCAGATTTTAAGTACTGTAATTTGACTGCATCTATTAAATTAGGATTTGAATCAACACTGGCTAAAAAGATATCTTTAAATGAAAGCCACTCATGTAAATTACCCGAAAACGTTGGCAAAGTAATTTTGGGTAATTTAACATTGTTCTCAGTATTCGTGCAAACCGAAAGCTCCGATTTAATTTCTATAATCATCAATTATCTCACAATTATTGCAATATGCTATTCAATATTTATTCCTGTTTTTTGTATTGAATAACATAAAAATAATGCCAAATGGTATTCTGTAAAACTGTACGTTAATAATATAACCAAATGGGCTTAATTATGTGGACCCGAGAATCAAAAAGAGTTTTTTATAATGGATTTGAAATTTGCACTGCTATATTTCGGACCATAATTATAATTTCATATTGTAATTTCTTAGGAAATAACGGGAAGGAAATTCAGATGTAAAAAAGGATAAATTCAAAGAGATGTATGCATATTAATAATTTTATATAGAAATAAAAATTAGAAAAACGCACCGTTTATTTTTCATTATTTTTTTATAGTTACAGGACTTTTGTTACAACGTATTTTAGAAGATACCTAACATTCACTTATTTTCTCTTTACTCAATAAAGAGAAAATTGTTTGCGAGGAACATTATACGCTATTAAATAAAATGTTTTGTAAAATTGGTTTAGAATAGTAAAAGATTATGAGCTATAATGATTAATTCACGAAATTTTAGTTAGCTTCTTCAGTTAGTAAGAGACTTATTTTTAACGATATATATATTTTTATTTAATACATGCATACATCTCCTATCTTCTATCTTAATTGGTCGAAATGGAGTTTGGTTAATAACTATACTATTCAAAAACATAAATATTCCCTTTTGGATGAAATATATATATGTATATATTAAATTCTAAAGGAAATATAATATTTATACTCAATTATTTGATTCTGCAGGTGTAAAAGATAAATCAGATGAACTAATAACTAATTTAAATCGAGAAACTCAATTTGATATCGGAATTTTCTATTGGTATTACATTCACGTTGTTTATTAATTTTAACCTTGAAATGCAGTTAATGTTTATTATTTCAAAGTCTCAATTGTCAATTTCAAAGTCTCAAAGAACTGGCATTGTCAAAACAGCGATAGTGAAATTACTTTTGTATGGAATAATCCGCATAATTTCTAAAGGATGATTTTAAAGCAATGCATTTGGCTTCTTGTTAAAGAAACTGAGCTTCATAACTCTTTCGAGTATTATAAAAGTCTTTCTCTTACACCCATATGTTTAATTTATCTATCTGCCATCTGGCGTCAAGATTAAGTAATAGCTCTGCTGTTTCGGCTTATTTATCATGCTTTTGAAATATGTCATAAATGTTGTTATGTCAATATTTAATCAAAAAGAGAAATTTTCCGCGTTTCATTTACGAGCTTGTCGAAAATTTCTTCCTAAGAAATTTACAAGCGTCATTTAATTTTCAAACTCTACATTTATTACATTATACAGCTATTAAGTGCAGGAAGAACACGATGAGATTAAAAAATAGCAGTGTTAATGTAATGATTTTTTTTTTAAATCAACGTTAGCATTAATTTGGATTTTGCCATTCCCGACACAGCTGTTGAAATTCTGTTCGTATGTACCTATGTAATCATGGATTATAATTTTAGATTTTCCATTAATGCACTATTGAGGTTTTAACACGAAACCCAAAATTTTCTTTTTCTCTAGATTTTTTATTCATGACACTTTACGACCTAAAAAGTGCTTAAAGCCCTAGAGATAAACCTCAGGCTTCATATATATATAAAAAACACACACGTTAACAGCAAACCATTTTTGCAGTTCTTCATACTTCGTTTGCTACGACCTCGTTTTTATAAGCCAATCATATCAATTTCTAACTTTTAAAAAAGCGACTCTTCTTTTATTATATTCAGTCGCCTGTTAAAGCATCCTTTTTACCGAGTTTAATGAGCAAGTGCAAGTAATATATCTCGCTGAAATGTCTGCTGGAATTATTTTCCCTTATGCTACTCCACGAGATTTAAAGTGTCACGAAATTTAATAGCATTTTAGGGCTTTTCTACTGGCCATTACATTTTGTCACTCACTGTTTCACAGTGCTTAAGTGAAAGCATAAATGTGTAAGAACCCAAAATATATTGCAGTTATGAGCCGTTGATCTCTTATAAAACGCTGTACTTCAGTTAAATATTGAGGTGTTCAAATCGCTTGATCTGTGTTAACTCTTTTAGGACTTGGTTACCTCAACTGTGATATTTCTTGTAAGAAAATGTTGGACATTTCATTGTAGATTCTTTCTTCCCCCGCTGCAAAAGAATTCCTTCAAAAAAGGTGCTGGAGGTCATTCTCTTTTCTTTTTCTCATGCCTTCTCATGCCTGTTATACCGATCTTCAATATTTACTTCCTTCGTATAGCATTTTATTCAAGGAAATTAATTAAGAGTATCTTAATGGATTTAATACTGAAGTACATATTTGGCTCAGTTTTTCCATTACTGGAAAAAACGCCTGATTTTTTCCGTCATATGTAAATTTACGCACCTGTTTTTATAACTATAATAAAAATAATAAAAAGAAATTATTATCTACAAGTAAAGAATAAATTAACTGAGATACGTTAAACGTAAATATTGTCTTATTGTCTCGATTTCTTTTTTAATCCTAAGGCTATTTCTCGAAGACTGAAATACAAAAACAGTACGATTTACGGCTAGATAAGTCAAAAATAAAGTAATTCGTTGTTAATAATTAAAGTGTTAGATTTCACGTTAAATAAATATTTTTTCCTTTTCTTGCTATGCACAAGTTATATAACTTTTTTAACCATTAAATTACATCATTCTGTTTTAAAAAGCATCCTTCATGAACACCAGACTTGAAAACTATCAGAAACAGGATATTGCAATGTTTTTTCTTTAGAATTTTTCTGATTAATAACATTTCTTCCTATCATTATGTCCCATGAAAGAAACTAAAGTTAAATAAATTGCTTTAATAATTCCGTATGTTCCAACTAAAGTTAAAAGAAAAATGATTGAAATAAACAGTTTATATCCGCTCCCTCCCTCCTTTTTCAGTTGTTCTGGATTGAAGTCTTAACACGTTAAGCTACTTTTAGGTTGCAAAATTAAAAAAAAAAAAAAAAAAAAAAAACTTTCAGATATTTAAAAACAACATAAAATTTTGATTTCCCTAATATTTCGCCTCCATTTCTTGAATTCTCCAAGCGTATAATTTATTTCTCAGGTTTAAAAAGTACTGTAGTTATCAGAATTTAATATTTAATTTTGCATTATATGCATTGGGTCTTCCTTGGTTGTTTACAGATAACTTAAAAATTCTCTGAAATATGAAGAATAGTAAGCAGCATTTATGTATAATATACTTAAAATTGTTCAGGAATTATTAGTTAAGCTTCTTTAAGACTAGAAATTTGAATCTAAAATTGTACACATGAATTTTCCAAATATGCCTTTCATTTTAGTACTGAGGTACTTCCAGTTTACAACTTGTTCTCACTTCTAGTGAGAGATATGCATAGCAGTTAACTGCATTATTTCTTTAATATTATTATTAAGAGGTAATTAAAGCTTGCATTGTCATTAATATTTTAACTTTCATTTGTTGTTGATGTGATACGTGATCGCCGAGAAAGCTCATGACTTACATTTTTAAAACTTTTAATTACTATTCTTTTATTCTCATGTTTTAATGGAACATAAACTGTACGCTTTACAAAGCATGATGCATAACTGTATGCTAACTTTTGTGCTACTATGTAAAAAGCCACCTTTCGACTCAAAAATTCAGCTATGATCCTTTCTTTCTGAAAGAATTTTATAGAATATTTAGAAGAGATCGTTTTGATACTCGCCTGTCATCCCGTAGCCGAAAAAGAAGCCTTCAGAATGAAACTCAAATCTTGCTATTAATAGATATTCTGCCATACCTATCAGCTCATTAATACTTCAATTATAATCAATACTTCTTTGAAAACACCCTCCAAAAAGCACTTCTAAGTGAAATTCGACTTGAACTATAATATAAATACATTCATTTGCATAAGCTAGAATTTATTTCTGTTTTCCTCAGTAATGTTTCATTATCTATTCAGACTACCTATTTAAACAAGGCTCCAAAGAATTCATGTCCCATAAATTGTCCAAAATCTTTTTACTCATATTTGTTCATTTGTTTTCTTGTATTTCAACATCTGTAAGATTATTGTGTACCTTATTATTTCATTTCTATTGAAATTTATCATTATCTGACGTTCAGGTAAATATTACAAGCGTAAAATTGTAATAAAAATACTAAAGTCAGCAATAGTAAATTATCTTCATGCGAAAAGTAAAATTATTTACTCCGACAGACAAATAAACTAAAAAAGTGTTTTCCAGCTTCACGTATCACCGACCTTTTCACAACATGTCCCTACATCATGTCATTAGTTCTCTGACAGCATAATTTGCGTTTAGGATGTTTCACTTGATTACTGAAGTGGCGCTTATTAAAAGGGTTACTGAAATGTATGAGAAGGAGGATATCTAGTATGTGTTTACACAAGTTACGTCTATAACCATAATCCGCCGTTCAAACAGCGAAAAAAAATTTTGATTAAAATACATTATATACATGTGAAAAATATCGTCGAAGTTTTCCTGAGTTCACGTTGGGAATTTTGTATAAATTATTTTAACACATTAATAAATTTATGGCTGTTGTAAGCGAATAGTACATTTTGGGGATTTTTTTATAAATACATATACTCTCTGTCCTTATATACGTACTTTAAAATTATAAAATGCAAATTCGCTGCTTAGTTTTTAAAGCAGAACTAAAAAAAAAAATTCTACATAACTTAAATGTGTAGGACGGAAGGATTTCTAGCATGTGTTTGTTACACAAGTTACATCTAAAACCATTATCTGATATTTAAATAGCGAAAATTGAAACATTTTGATTAAAGCACATTATATATACTTGAAAAATACCTTCGAAGTTTTTTCTGGAATTTCTTTCGTGAATTTGTGTAAAATATTTTAACACATTAGTTTATTTATGGCTTTTGTAAGCGAATAGTACAGTTCGGGATCGCTTTTAAATAAATATACTTTCTTTGCATATATCGGTAATTTAAAGGTTATAAAACGCAAATCTGATGCTTAGATTTTAAAGCAGAATTTTAAAAAATTGCACAGAACTTCATCTGTATGTTCATAAGAAAATTATACAAATTATCCACTGTGCTTTTAAAACAGAGTTAAAATTCCTCATAAATAAAATTTTCCTTCCCCTTTGTTGCCTTTTTAATGAGTATGCAACTTGTATGTATATGCAACTTGATAAAAGTTTTAATGCTAAAATTTATTTGTTCGGTTACTTTTATTTTCCTGATATATAATTGTAAATACGAACCTGTTTCCCTCAAAGAGTCCCTCGTGCAGTTGTTTTATCCTAGATGGTGATGCATTTGACTAAAAAAAACTACTGACTTATCTACCCGTTTACTTTGTACTTAATTAAACGAATTATTTTTTTGTTCGAAATTCTCAGAACAAGGTCAGAAAAGAAATAATTTCGCTAGAAGAAGCCAAAAATGTTGAAAGCAAATAGAATATAAACTTGGCTGGAATTTTCATTGTGAGATTTGAAAGTAAATTTACTTTAAATTATTGCTGTGTGATTTAATCGTATATTAAAACATACTCTTCTTGAATTATAAATAATCAAATAATAACTTTATAATAAGATATCTTGGTCTTTAAACCACTCATAATGTTGGTACAAAACTTAGATTCTAAATTCCCATGCCTTTCTTTTCTAGTAATTAGTGAGGAAGCTGATAGAGTAAACTGTATTTTTATTTTATATTCGGCGATGCTGCTGATCGCTCGTATTTTGTCAATTAAATTGCTGACATGCGATGCCATGCATTATATGCTTATAATCATCTATAAAAGCTACATGTTATTATGCGTTTCTTTATTGAACTCAGTTATGGATGTAAATAATAAAAAGACTCATTTAAAGAACAGCAATATTTTTACTAACCTTGCTTTCAATTCTACTGGAATTCATTCAGCTAAACAATTTTGATGGAATATAATTATACAAATAAATATTCAGACAGCCGTGTAAGTGTTTATTATTGTTCAAATTTTTCACTTAGTTCCCTTACGACTAAGAAATTATTACGGATTATGATTTCAGTTTTTCAGAATGAGAACTGAATAATAACACTAGATTTTATTTAACTGCCATCTCCATGTAGTACATTTAAACCATCTTCTTCTTATATTGAGTTTAGTGCCATCGATATTTATAATTGATTGCAATTAATAGTAAATTTTGCAGACAGTGAGAAACTCATCACAAGGTAATAAGTTATTACAAATTACAAGACAGGCAGTGATTGTCGTTTATAAATACTTTTGGTAATTACCTGCATTTCTATCACTCATACTCTAAAAGTCTGGAAATTTTTTTAACATGTTTCAGTTGCAGAACTTGAAACGAAGTGTTACTTAAACGCAAAATGTACGCTTATTACGCGTAGTTAATTCACCAGAAGAAGCCACCACCGAAAAATGAATGTAATAAGAGGTTTCGTCAACATTTTACCCATCTGTATTTCGAAATCTTGGCAAGGAACAAGATTTATTCGTTAATTTTGGTAGTTTTCTCTTTTTTTCGATGACCTTTTTTTTTCATGTGCTATACTTTTCTACACCTTAAAAGTGAACTAATATGTAGTCTATATGGTGAACGTGTGTTTGCAACTGGCTTTGCACTATTCTAAGTTATAACGGAAGTTGAGACTGAAGGCTATAAGGAAAATATGTTAATCGGAGATTTAGATCTGTCAAAGAGTGGTAAATGAAATAAAATTATCTGATCTTTATATTACGAAGAGCGATAAAATTATTGATCATCTTTTTTATGATTTGTAAGCGTTGCGTGTATTAAGCAAGGTTTTATAGCTTTCGCTCATCACCACAATTATCATTAAAAATAGGTGACATTTGTTTTATCAGTGGCAACATTTACACGAAAAAAATTTATTACAGAAATTATAATTATCCTTGAAAATATTTCATCTGAAGGATAATTGCAGCGCAGCTATTGAAACGCAGAAAAAGTGAAGTTTATGTGTATAAAGAAATTAAAGATATTAAACAGCACGACGAATGTTCCCATTGTCGCTGCTCTTTTGTATTTTTATTTCTTTGTTTATTTTAAGGTAATAAAATTCGTTCAGTTGTATTCACTTCCAAGGAAGACTATGATATCTGTGTCACAGCACTTTATCTATTGCTGTCAATTAAGTCACTTGTCAAGGAATTTCATCCAACGAACACTACTCAAACACGCATGGGCAGTAATATTATTTTTACCGTTTCCATTTCGGTTTCCGCAGTTATTAGAATTAAGCGATATTTAAATAAGAGCTCTTTAAAATATTATTTATTTTTTATAATTGCACCCAAACTCAATTTCTTAAATGTTCGCAGTATACAAATAATGTTCGGAAGCGAACAAAATTAACACATAGAGAAATGTGAGCCTTAGTCCTGTGTTTGAACAGTTTTGTTTTTGTTGAAAGCTGCATCTTTTCACCAAAACGTTTTTTTCTGCGAAAACTCTGTTTTCATCCTAGATTTTATACCTACTTAAGAGTGGCAGGATGGTGTCAAATTTTTCTGTTTCTTATCAAGGATATCATGAAAAAGAATCGGTCAACTTAATTAATACTTTTCAGAAAGAATCTATCTTTAAAGGCTTCACTGAAACTTTAGTTTCTTTTAAACGTAAGGAAACAAAATATATAAATGCATAAATAAACAAAACAAAAAAAAAAAAAAAAAAAAGGAAAGAAAGAAAGAAAAGAAAATACTGCACTTTAATATAAAAAGCAAGAAGGGTAGGTCTTTCAAGTGGTTTAAATACTATCCACCTTAAAATACTATTCTCACACTGCTAAAAAAGTTGAAATAAATTGAGATAATTACTGCCACAAATTTACATATAAATTGCGTTCGACTCCTGCAGTCATTGGTCTTTAAATTAGATTAAACTAGATTGATCAATAAATTATTAAGTAATACCTTTATTTTTCCCCAGCAGGACAGTTAACTGATCATAGTATCCAATTGAATTTTTTCATGGAAAAGGAACTGACATTTAAAAGAAGTATTTTAAATTTGTTGGAGCCCTGAAGAGAGAAACAAAGTTTAATGACAGTTTTTTCACTTCATACATGCCGTAATTATTAATTAACATTTTCATTGAATCAACTTTCATTTTTAAACTCAGTTAGTAGTGTAACAGGGATGTGCGGGGAGTATTACAGACAAATATCTTCATATTCATCGCTATCACTACAATTGATACCATTCAAATTTCTCAATATTGCACTGAATCCACTATGTTATGTATAGTTATATTGTCTACGGTTTCGTTAGACACGCAATAGAAGAACGTAATTTTTGCGGATACCGAGGGAATATATATTTCGTTATTAATAATTCCCAAATTTCAAAGGTGTTCCATTCGAAAAGAGTTTCCAAAAAGTAATTATTTGGGAAATTAAAAAAAAAAAATAGCGAATGTCTCTTAAGGTTTTAATACAAAACCTCTTTCATTCTATTTTGACCTCTGCTATTTATCTCCTATATTGTATGTTCAGAATTAAAGATACTTTTGAATATAAAAACAGAAAGCATACTACAGTTCTTGAAATAAAAGCCAGGAAATAAATTTGCAGCTTTCATCGTTTTCAAGAAGCACTGTCTAAACTAAGTCGCAGTGACATGCCTATATACATGGATTCACAATGGATTTGGAAATGTATAATCTTATCCGGTTTTATCATTATTTTCAGAGTAGAGATATATTTCATAGCTCTTCTTGTTGAACAACATTTAAGTCAGTGCCTTGACAGTTATGCGTTTCTTCGGACATTTTTAGAGCCGTATGAGACAAGGAGCCCTAAATTTGTTTTATTGAGGTTATCAAGAAAAAACTAGGAACAGCAGGTTCTAACGCCATGAATTGTAGTATGCATTGTTATGGACTGTTGTAATTTGGTATACATAGCGTTATTTTAGATTCGCATTTTCGTGTTAGCTTTAAGTTTGCTGCATACCTGCATTTGTTTTCAAATAAATGTCCCGTGTCGATGTACCTGTGTTTTAAGTGTTATAAAAGCAATGACATTCACTTTCTTTCCGCAAAAAGCAATGGATAAAAAAGCAGGACAAAATGTGTATTTTATTTATTTATTTTTGTGTGTGCCACAAAACATCGGTTTTAGCTTTGTGATAAGTAAACAATCCAATCATTCATGGATATAGCGCTAAAAAACATAAAAATTATACAAAGAATTTAAATTAAAACTGTTGCATCTTACGAAATATAAAAATAATACATTGAATGTTTAAATGCGTACTGTCACCGCAAACAATTCAGTGATAAAAAATAAATTTATTCATTATTTATTTCTCTACTGGCTTGAAGTTAATTAAGTTTGGAAGCTGAATTTTAAACAAATGAACTTTCATTACTACCAAACCATAAATGTTTCAGCGAATTTCTCCAAACTATAAATGCGTAATAGTGATTAATACATTAAAGTCGTCAGTTTCAGTAGTCAATATTTTATCACTTGATGCTATGAATTAATTGAGATTAACTTAAGTTAATTGAGATTTAGTTTGAAAAGGTTTTTGATTGTTTAAATGTCTTAGGTTATTTACTGTTGTTTAAGCATCTGTTTGATTAATTGAAACCTTAGCCACTAGAATAATTTATCAACTATTTCACGTTATGAGGAAAAGCAATGTTTCTTCAAAAAGAACATATTAAATATGCATGCGCAAGAACTTAATTCATCATGACTTGAGTAGAATTAAGTAATATTTAATGTAATAATATTGGGATGGATTGCCTTTGCTCAACAGCCTGTCTGCGCGCCTTCTAAATGTAAAAGATAAAAATATTGATACTTTGTTACATGGTATAGATAAAACTTCTCATTAAGCTTCTTTGTTATTTCGTTATTTACTCCTGCTTTATCATTTATTTTTCAAAAATTAGAGTAACATTTTTTGATAAGGCAAAAAATAGTGTACATATGTGTGTCTACACGTAACTAAAAATGGGTATATAATTAAATCTGTAATCAATAAATTTATGTAAAAATAAGTACATATCTATAAAATAAATTATCACCAAAGCAATGAGTTTATTTAACTATTTATTTAACACATAACTAAGAATGAGTGTATATTTAAATCTGTAATCTATAAATTTATCTAGTGTAACACCTTTTTTGATAAGGCCCAAAATAGTGTACGATATGTGTAAACACACATAACTAAGAATGAGTACATAATTAAATCTGTAATCAATAAATTTCCTACGTGGCTTGTGAAATGCCCATGCCCATATAACGTGTATTCCAAGTTTCAACAAAACAGGTCTACATAAATGACTTGTACGTAGGTCCAAATAGAGTAACTTTAATTATAACCACCCTGTATGTTATATATACGGTATGCGCATATATTTGCGTGCTAATTTCTTCCTCTTTTTTTTTTTCCCCGCTGTTTTAATCATCTTATGCTTACTTAGGAAAAATATTTTGAAAAGAGTAGATATTTAGTGCAATCTAAAAGCGTTCATAGTGTAAGAGGTCATCGTCTCTAAAACTGTACAAAACTGAGAGTCTTAGTATTTTATACATATTATAATTTCATTTTGAGTTGTTTTAAACCTAGTTTTGTATTTTAATAAGTATACTATTTAGGAATAATACCTTTTGAATGAAAAACTAAAAGAATTTTAATTCTTTCAGTTCACCACAATTCTTTGACCAAATACGCAATTTAAAACAAATGAAAGGAATAGTTATAGCAATTTTGTAATGGGAGATACTGATTTAAAATATACTGTTAGAGTAAAATATTTGATGCCTATCATGACCATTTACGAAGTTTCCTTACATTAGTTTACATGTTTTTACTTATCTGTAAAAAGCATAATCAAAAGATACATAGAGGTATCATAAAATTTGAATTTTCTTCGTGTGGTGTGAAGATTTAGAAGACAATCACCACAGGAATAAATGCTGAACTAATCTGCAAATCTTTAGCTTGGAAGATTAATGCTTATTATCTTAATTTTTCAAAAACATTCTTTTTTTCTTTTAAACCTTTGATTGAGAAGTTTCATTGTCCATAAACCTTAATGATCCTCCGTGGCTTGTTCTTGGAATATCTTTGAAGTAAGGTCCTGTCATTGCTCAACAATCTAGATTACTAATGTATGATTGTCTACTAAATTAATAAAGGTAATTAATTACATAGAAAAAATTCTTAATATTTACTACTCTTTAGGGACGTGTTTTCCAGTTTATTTCCTAATCAGTAATTTTCATCTCTGGAAAGTATAATAGTGCGACACTAGTTTCCCTTCTTATTTGTGAAACTAATTAGTTATTTAAGCTATTCCGTTTTCTGCTGATATAACTTAATGCTATATTTGCTAAAACAATAATGATAATTGTTCAAGATTGACTATCCTTGACCTTAGTTATAGTACCGCAACGATCCATATTGGAGTAAATAATTAAAAACTATTACCTTCTGTTTAATATGCTGATAAAAATTCAAGCTTTTTCCATAAATTAGTTCGCGAAACTTTATTATTTATTGAACACGAATATTTCTAGTATAAAAAGAGAATGGAATTTATAATTTGAAATTGGGTGGTAGTCGAGAGAGTCCGCTTTTGAAATGCTAACATACCGTTTGTGTAAGTGTTGGTAAAACATAAATTGAAATTAAAAAAATTGCAGTCTGATCCTTTAGACTTGAGCTTTATACCTTAAAAGGTATTATAAATGGGTATCTTTCTAACGTAGAGCGAGCACTGGAGGAAGGGATCCTTAAAAAAAAAATTATCGAGAAGTGTATGCGAATTATGTATGGTATGTTAACTGAACGGTAACTTTAAATTACGAACTTTAAAATAACGAATACTTCAAGACGAGCTACTTTACTGAAATACGAATAATAGAAAATCGTATAAGTATTTCACGTCTGTCTTTTAGATGCTGAAGATGGAAATAAAGTAAACTTTTTTTAGGTAAATTTAAGCGTGCTATTCTGATTTCTTGTAAAATTGCAACAAACAGGTGACTTGTGGCATCTCAGTCCGTCTTCATAGCTATGAATGCACCAGGCTATTCAATTTTCTTCTTTAAATTACTGTTTAAACGTTTGATAAAATTATTCCGACTGTCTTACACTCCTACTATTTTTGTAGGAACAGATCATTTGAATTGTTAATGTATTATTCTTCTTTGCAGGATTCGATATTTTTTTCACTGCGCCTTTGTAGTGTGTTTTCCGCTTAATTAATACCTTCGAACGTACTTCACTGTAGTCGGGCACGGTAACCGCTAGACCGCGGAGTAGGTTTTATTTATTAAAATTTATTTTTTAAACATGCTTTTTTTCCCCATCTGGCTGGGTAACTTTTACACCTTACGCCTTTGTTTGGAAGGAGGGGGTTGAGAGGGTGCAGATATGAATAGAAACATTTACGAACTAATGTTTATTTTGTATTAAATTGAAGGGTTTTTTTTTCTTCCCGTAGATAGTCTATTATTATTCTGCTGGCGAGATCTCGGATCTTCTGTAGTCGAACTGGACATCACAACCGCTTGACCACAAGATATTTACTTTTTCGTTTTCACGTGTTATTGTTTCAGTGAGGCAAAATAGTCACGACAACAATCTAATAACTTAAATATTTCAATCATTATTTGGGTAAATTTTACAATGAAGTATTATATGCTCCTCAGAAAGCCACAACATCCATTGCAATAAATGGTGTCTACCCCCTAGCGACTTCTTTCTTTTACTGAAATTAACGCCAAATCAGTGTTCTGTAAATATCGAGCATTTAAATATTGGTATCAATGTTATGTATATGTAGTGTGCTTCCGCGCACTAATTTTTGAGAAATTTGGTATATTCTTTCGCTGCCTGTGCACACTCGATTACAGTATAGCTATATGTAGAATATTGAAAATGTTTCATAATGCCACGCTACACCAGAATTTGATTTCACACAGCCATTAGAAAAATTAATGGGAAATTCGGTTGTTATTTCTTTAGCATTTTAATTATTGCTACACATTTTCTTTCATTCGGAGTTGGATAAAATTATTTGTAAAATACTCGTTAATATTTTTTTTTCCATTTTCTAGGATCTGACTATTTTTAGCGTCTTACTGCGGCTCTAACATCCTCAAAATTTCAAAATCCCGGATCTCGTAGATTATCATAGAAAATTCAGTCGAGTTTAAATGTACTTTTTTTTTTTTTTTTTTTTTTTCTCATTAAACTAAGTCATTTTTAATGTTAAGTTTTAAAGAATATGAAGTAAAGTAGCTGAAGTGCATCTACTTTTGGTTGGGTCAAATCCCCCCTCCGGTCCCCCAAAAAAGTGTAGTGAAAGCTTCGACCTTTCGTCTTAAATAGTAATGAGCTTCTGCTAAAGAAAGTTCCAAGAATTGTGAATGCACTAATATTTATTAAAAGTTTTTTTTTTTTTTTTTTCCTCTCTGAAGCTACCTTTAATGTAGAAAATAAATTACATATCGTTTTAAAACAAATAGATGAATAATCGTAATAATAAAAAGGCTGATCCTCAAGTATTAGAAATAATAATATGACAAGCATTTTCAGATTGTTAATTTTTTCGATTTCCCTCATTCGTGATATATCTGCTTATTTCTCTGGTACTTATTCACGTAAAAACCTCTGCAACGCAAACTGACTGTGAAGTTAATTCCGCTTCCGATTTTGATGCCGTTTTTGCGCCAAGCTGCTAATTTCAAGCTCATTTCTGATCGTAAAATGCGATAATGTCGCCAAACATGGCGTAAAGGTCTTCTCGCATCTTTGAATACTGAATTCAGGAAATAATGTGGCGCAGGTAATGGCGCGTACGGGGCGTGCGAAAGGACTCCAGGGCCAAGGACACTCAGCTGTGGCGACTGACGCTTGGGGTCAAGGGTGAGCCGCCACTATGTACATAGGGCTTAGTTGATTGTTGTGCTGACGAGAGCCTTTGGTTGCTGTGTCTGCTTGGTTTGTGTGTTGCTTTCTCCAAACTTTTTCCACTTTACCTCAGACAGAAGTGAAAAAAATTTTGTCATAGCTTCTTACAAAAAAATGGATTGCGCCGAGGAAGCAAATCTTGGAAGTTTCCACTTGAGGGGAAATAAAGAAAGTGTAAATAAAAGCTGACCGATCCAGTTATTTCGTAAAGATCGCATTGTTTTACTTTTGTTTCATGTGGGTAAGAAACGGTAAAATTTCATATGCATGTAATGGAATAGTTAGAAATATCTCTTATGAATAAAAAATAAAGGTTAAAAGAAATAATTCAGCATGTCATCTTATTTAAAGGCGTGTACTAAAACTTAAAACCCAGGTTCGTTAATATTAGTTTCGTTTATATGGATATGGCAGAGCATACGGGGATAACTGCCTAAGGGAAGGGGTGCTTTCTTGAACACTTTATAAGGGAAGTTGGCTCATATCCATATTGTACATGGAGAAAACCGCAAAAACATCTGTACAGAACTTAGAGAACTCAGGTTGAACAATCAGCGTTCAGAAACTCGTAAGCCAGCTCGTAAGTAGTGAAGACTCAAAATGTCAGTGTCGTAGTATTTCTATTTGCCTGAAGAAAAATTTATCTGTGATAAGTAACAGATATTAAATACTACTTGAAAATCAAAAGTAATAAATTATTAATAGATATCAGCGTTATTTCAATTTAAGTTTCGTTTTAAATAACTTCATATACAGGGTATTTTAGCAATCGTGTTGTTGTTTAAAAAGTATCATATCTGTATTTAATCTATCATTATAAAACAAGGTTCTTAAAAGTTATCTATCAAACAGAAAAATATGATGTTTATGAAGCACAAGTTTGCTTACATTTTATTTTGAAAGTAACTGGTGACAAGGCAGTCTGATCAGTACGTTAATAACTGATCGCTGTGATTATTTTCTTTCATTCTGTTCGGAATAGTTTAGTGGATCATTTTAAAAATATTTTCTAGAACTCTGGAAAATTGCGAATAATTATAAAATCTACAGGGTGTCTATAATTAAAGAACCCTATTTCAAAGCTAAGTACAAGCGAAACCACTGATCAGAAAACTGTAAAATTTTGTGGCGCACTTAATAAAGAGATGAAAATGCCTTTCATCGAAAAAAAAAAAAAATACTTACAAATGCCATCATCAGATATTGATAAATTATACATCTAGTCACACCTTTACAATAATTTTACAATTTACAAATTTTGCCACAAAAAATATGTTCCGCGTGATGGCAAACAGTTTCAGCTTACATCTGAAATCGCAAGATGGCATGTTCCACAGTTGACCGAAGTGTACGCTGGGAAATGTTCAGCACGTCGATGTGAAATGCTGACTTTAAGCTCAAGTAAAGTTCTTGGATTGTCGCGACTTACCAGATGTTTCAAATGTCGCCAAAGCCAAAAATCGCATACTATTGAGATCTGAGGATCAGGAAGGCCACACGTTACGAAAGTTTTGGCTTTTTTGGTAAAACAATTTTGCTAACAAAGCGCGATCTCGTAAACTTATTGTCACTGTTAAGCAACATGCAATTTGAAAACAAAGTCTCCGCGAATGTTTCTAGGTTTTATAACAGTTGCTGCATGACCGTCGACTAAGATTTGCAATTTTACTGTAGGTTTTTCAAAGTAAAGCGCCCTCTGGTGAGGTTATTTGTAACTATTTTTTTTTCTCTGAAAGACATTCCTCATCCCTTCATTAAGTTCGCCACAAAATTTTTCAATTTTCCGATCACTGGCTTTACATGTAGGCAGCTTTGATATAGGGTTGTTTAATTAACCCTATATATTAAAAATAGCTGTAACTTTTGTAATTATATCTTTTTAGACAACATGTACAAATTTTAGAGAAGGAAGTAATCATGCTTGTAATTCTAGAAAATTACTTTTCTCTCTCCTGAAATGCGTTGAGCTTCTTCATTAATATTATCATCATACTTAACAAATACGTATTTTTAAATAAGTATTATTTTCTAATGCACACCGCCATTAGACGGATGTAGATGAGTTGAGAGATTTGGCGCATAAATGAATTATATTTTCATTGTAAAATCTCTTATCAGTCCATATTTCGAATGTTGCTCATATATGGGAGACTGACTTCTCTGTTTTGTGTTTCATCAAAAATATAAATAAATAAATAAATAAATAAAAGGTTAATTTTTCAAGATTTCTTATTTCTTTATACATATTTGTTTAAATACCATAAATATCTGTTTAAAATTTTTTCATTCCTTAAAAATTGATTGAAAGTGACTGTATCAAATTACACTAAGCTTCTTGTGATAAACAGTTGTGTTTAAATGAATGTTTATTATTGCAGTTATATAAAAATGAATACATAATTGCTTTTATTATAACAAAAACTCTACGCAATTGATGTAGCGACGATTTAGCGCAAAATTTCTTCTTTAAAATGTTTGTATTAATTTAAAGTGAAAAACTTTCTGGAATCTTTCCATAATAAAATAACTTACATTTAGGAAGCAGAAGCTTCACTTCAATTTGAATTAAATTCTTGTAACAGTAAATTTGTTACGGAAGTGCCTTGTATTTAAAAAATAAAAAAAAAAAAAAAGGAAGGAAGAAAAAGAAATTTTGAACTTACTAAAATCATTTTCTTATTAAATTTAATAGCGACGAAAAAAAAAAAAAAACGATTAATGTTTTCAAATATATTTTGCAAGGTCATTGAGCAACATTTGTTTTAAAATAATTACTTTTAATTAAAAACAGGAAATAAAAATCACTTCTGAAAATTGTATCTTCTGTATATATGTATATATATGATTATATTAACATAGTATAAAAATTTTCTGCATAAATAATGTAACACTGCGAATGCTAGGAAATATAGATATATGCTAGGCTACATGTTAACCCCATGTTTACCAACAAGCGCATCGCGACCTGCTGATGTTCCCCGAAGTCCTACGAGATGTGTCACGCAATTTCCGAATTCAGACACATTTTAATGAATTCAGAGGAAATGTGCGCGATAGTCTATTATATATTTGCTAAGACTAGGTACTTTTTCTTTTTAATCAAATCCACTAAGTGGCCAAACGGCTAAAGCCGCGAAACAGCGGTAGTTCATCCCTAGTCTTTCCCTGCAAGATCCCTCCTAAGACCGATAGCCGTCATCTGCTTTTCCATAGCAATTGAACGAACCACTAAACCATCTTTTTGATATACAGCAACATCTCACTCAATCTGACTTCAATCCGTCTGGATTCACTATAGTCCGGTTTGAAATTTTTAAAATAAACCAAATTTTAATTGAACAAAATAAAAATAAATGCTAAGAAGTAGTACGTAAAATTATTTTTAATACGTAAAGATCAGTTTTTTCCCTTTGTGGTGTGCATCTCTTTTCTTTCTTTCTTTTTTTTTTTTTTTTTTTTTTTTTTTTTTTTACTGCCGTTTTAAAACTATGCGATACGTTTATGTTTCAATTTTCTGGGAATATGTACTTGTGCTCAGACAGTTTGTTCTTGAGCTCTGATAGTTATCAGTGGAAGAGGTAGTCACTAAAAACATAAAGGAATTTAAAATTAGGCAAAATAGCAACACTATTTGGGTATAGATTTTGATTAAAACTATCAGTTTCGAGCGGGATCAGACACGGGTCCCTCTTCTTCAGGAGCAAAAATATTCTGTAAAATGGAGCTTGGGTACTAAGATTATTCTCTAGATTGCCCTAGTTGCTATTTTCTAGCGTAACTAAATTTATGCTTCATTGAGTTGGCTTTCCTATGGATCCCATAAAAGGAGTGGAGCTGGCAACTAGTGAAATTTCAAAAGGCACCTTACCTCTGCAAATATAAAGCAGCTACAGGAGATGTGTCTAAATATATGTTTTTTTTTATTAATATCACAGTTTCTATTCAAACCGAGCCTGAATTATTCGTAGCTATTCGCCCGTTCTTAGGTTAGCTTCTTTAGTGTTGATTTAAGTTCTTTCACCGTAATCAGAACAGCAGATGTAACATTCAGAGTATTCTTTGTCCTGTGGGTTTACAGTGCAAAGTCTTAGTACATTTCGCGTCGGTCTTTGCTGGGGAGAATTCTCTTTTAAAATGTCCATGAGAGTTCGTGGTAATAGATTTTCCCAACTTTGTCTCTGGAAAGGAGGGGATACCTCTGTAACTAGCTGTGTGGGGGCGCCCACAGTTTGCGCATTTGGGTTCTAATTTTATCCTTAGAGATGTCTCTGGATTCGTGGCCGTCAACAAAAACAGCAGGAAGGATAGTTACAAGAGTGCTGAGGATGGCGAAAGCCGTGGATTCCTTCTTCCGCTTGCAAAATGGGTTTAGCAGCAACTATATATATATATATATATATATACTTATATTAGCAAAATGCGAAGAAAAGCGAATACAAATGGAGCGCCATCTGTAGAGGAAAATAGTAATGTAAAGGGTAAAACTAAGGTATTGAAGGACTGGATTGAACTAAAGGAGATAAAGTTTTGTGAATGTAAAACGAGTCAAGAAAATCCATTTCACCAACTGAAGAAGCTTTATGAATAATTTTCGCCGAACCCAATTATTCATAAAGTAATAAATTATTATAAGTCAGTTATTCAAAAGTCAAAATTGTTATTACGTTTCCGATTCTGATTGACCGTCAATGATTTGTTTATTTTTCCTTCTCGGACATAAGATTCGTGTTCCTTGACGTGAAATTTTAACGCTCTTTTAATTTATTCGATATATCTTAAATTACACTGACAATATGTATGTTATATTATCATGTTGTACTTAATGTCGGCGAGGAAACATTTAAAAATTGAGCAACTTCATTAATTTTATTGATGTGTAAGAATTTTATTGATAGGTAAGAAAAGGAAGTCTCCAGAAGACCTGAAGTTCTTCTGGAGAATCCGTGCAGCATTATAACTGACAGAAAGAGGAAAGGGAATTGAAAAGTCATATGTAAGGGAACAGTTAAATTAAGTTACTGAAATATTACAAATCATGTGAGGGCTATCTTCCTAAGGAGAGAAATGCCTTCGTGGAAACCAGCCGGCAGCCAACCCGTTCGCTTGGGTTTTAACTACCAACATTCAGCGGTCTTAACCACTCGGGCACAGGCTGGGATATAATAATGGAATGAAAAAAAAATTGAAAAATCTAACATTAATAGAAAAAGAAAATAAAATTACAATGAAAAATCTGAAATTGAAACACTGAATCAATAAATCTTTTACATATTTTAACACAGTAATTAATGTTGGCCCGCCCCGTGAGTTAACCAGTTTTATGTTTCAAATGTTATAAAATTTTAATCTCGTAGTTAAAAAAAATGTATGATAATATTTGTTTAATAACTGAATCATTTAAACATACCATCTTTGACAAATTATAATATTTAAAATATAACTGTCGATAAAGTCTGAATATCCCTTTTTAATAGAATGAAAACCCCTTTTTAATGAAATTAACGCCAGTTACATATATATTTTAGAAATTAAAGGCTAAAATCACTGGTTAAATATGAAGTTTGTTCTGTCTCTCTCTAGTTGCTGTTTATCTGCTTATTTTGATTTAAAAGATATGCATCCAAGATATGATGACTGTTTTATATCTTTCATAGTCCTTTTCTCGTTGCTATGCGTTAATTTATAATTAATTTTTTGTAAAAATGTAAATGAACTTCAGTAAATTAATTGAAATTACAGACAGAGCGAAACATATTTTCCAGAGAGTTTTATTTGGATCTTTGATAGATTGAAGCATAGAGAATCGTATAACAATTGGAATGAGCTTTGTTCCTGCTTCGTAAACATCCTAATGCTTTCTTAAATGGAGGGGGGAAGAGCACGCAAATTTCCGTTTTAAATCATGTGGAGACCTCACGAGGTGAAATTCTTCCTTCGTGTAGGCCTCTGTGACAAGATGGATTAGTCTTGACGCATTGGATGTTTGACCTCCTCCTCATTCCAGAACGGTAGCCTGTTCTTACTACCGCCACTTTAGCATCCATTCCTCTTTCTGCTTTCACATTCTACAAGTGACCACTGTGGCTGTTATTCAATATTTGGCGTTTAAACACTTAAGTTGGCGATATTACTTTATCTTTCGCCTTATCTTCTCTTCATAAAATTTAAATAGCTTTAAAAAGACCATAAAATTAAATTTTGAATTCAGACTCCGTTCTTCAAAATTTTCTTTTGTGAAAGTCAGTAACTGTAGTTTGCTTTTTGATTTTTTAAGCAAAAATAAAAGGAAAATCTGAAATTGAGTTAATCTTCTAAGTTTATAAGCCATATCTTGTTTGAAATAATAAGGAAAAATACCGAGCTTCTAGCCCTGATGATGACTTTCAAATTTCAATGCAAATCGAAATACGTGGTATGATAACATTATTATTATTATTATTACTAATAGTACTGCTTGTACTTAAGTGTATTACTTCCAAATGAGTAAAAATTCTCACATTAACGGGCATTACCATTGCGTTGGCAGTGACACTTATTAGCTTTTGATTTTAACAGAGTGTACATTACCACTTCTCTTAATAATCATCATGAAGTATTTACGTATTGTTTCGACTCTTTCTTTGTTTTCTAATGAAATAATTTTAGTATTGTAGACATTAAAAGATAAAATTATCTACTGGTTTATATGTGCAGTAATTATGTCTATCTGGTATCCTGCCAGAGCTCACCAGTGGCCGAATGGATATGACCGCTGAACACTAATAATTCGACGGGGGCTCAAATCCTCGAGAATGAGATGGCTGCGTGGGTGGTTTTCTGCAGTAATCCAATATGGTAGTTTCGTGTTTTTCCGATATTCCTGGTTATTCGACCGTATTTAGTCTTATAAAGATGTTCATTCTTGTAAACTGCAATGCTTGAGCATTTTCTGCGATACTTTTGTTGTATTAAACTGAATTTGACTTAATCTGAAAATGATCTAACCTTCTAATCCGAAAGATGAATTTTCGTCATTTCTTTTATTACAATGTCAGAGCACTGAATGCAACAAAAAAACAATTAAAATTTATAGCGTTTTCAGTCTGAAATACAAAGCTAAAGTTAAAAGACACAAATTGACTTCATTCTCTTGCGGAAATAACAGAAAACACGGATTTCAAATTATTTAGAATCCTCAAGTTTAAACTTAAGCCTAGCACCGGGCTTGGTAACTTTCACGGACTATAAACTAATATTCAACAGCAAAGGATAAGCTCTTCAACTAGTATACAAATATCGCTCATACTGGAAAGAACCAGAGGAATTTTTTACTGCCAGGGAACGTTGCAAATTCTCTTCTAAGCTTAGATTCGTACTCTTATTTAAACACCAGTAGTGTGAAACAGCCGGTTCACCGCCAGGAGGCGGAACGCGGAGCAAGCTCACAGACGGATTGCGGAGGCGCAGCAGATAAATAGGAATGTTTCGGGATTCTTTATTTAGTGGATAAAACCGGGATTCGAACCTGTAACAAAAGGAGTTCAAGGGTAGTACTATGATTGATTGCTTAGAGCACTACCCCATGATCTCTAGTCCCTTATTAGCAAGAAAAAAGTTTAAAATAAATAATTTTTTTTTAGGATTGTCCCCACCATCATCCGGTGCAGTTAACATAAATAACTAACTAATTTATGATAATTTATGACTACATAAATCTCGAAAATTTAGAACAGAAAAACTTACACATAGTTTTATGGAAGCTTTCCATAAGTTTTTCAAGAGGCCGAAAAGTAGCACTATACTAAAATACCTATAGTGTTATGAAAACTTAAAATTAAGGAACGTAAGAATTTAGAAAAAAAAATTACGAATTAAATACGTAGTATCATTAATCATTAAATTAAATAATAATAATTAGGTACAAAGTTCCATTAAAATGCAAAAAAATTAAAAACTAAATGCATAAATACGTTAAAACTAAATATATAAATTGCGTTAAATATAAAAGATAATTAGATACATGCATTAACATAAAACTTAAGAAAAATCATTATATAAAATCTAAATTTATAAATTAAATATAAAAGATAACTATATACAAGTTAAATATGCAAAATATCATTAAAAGTAACATTAAACTTAACATGATAAAATAGGCTATATAATCTCAAATAACGAAAAATAAATTAAATGTAATAGATGAAGAAATAATTTGTAAATAATTTTTTTTTTTTTTTCTTAATTTTTACGTTCCTTTATTTTAAGTTTTTATAACACTATAGGTATTTTAGTATAGTGGTACTTTTCGTCCTCTTGAAAAACTTATGGAAAGCTTACATAAAGCTATGTATAATTTTTTCTGTTCTAAATTTTCGGGATTGTCGAGGTGCAATTAACTGCACTGGGCGATGGTGGGGACAATCCTAAAAAATTTTAATTTTTTGTAACCTTTTTCTTGCCGATAAGGGACTAGAGATCATGGGGTAGTGCTCTAAAGCAATCAATCATAATAGTATCCTATGAACTCCTTTTGTTACAGGTTCGAATCCCGGTTTTATACACTAAATAAAGAATCCCGAAACATTCCTACTTATCTGCTGCGCCTCCGCGCACTCCGCCTCCGTAATCCGTCTGCGAGCTTGCTCCGCCTCTTGGCGGCGAACCGGCTGTTTCACACTACTAACACCTCTCATTTAGTCTGTTAGAGTAGGCGAAACAGTAACAGTGTAAACTATATTTTACACATAAGCAAAATATGTTAACTAAAATAAACTTTCTACTTTACGTCATTAAATTATAACCAAATAGTAATAGTTCTCTGATTACACAACAAACAGCTTTAAAATAATTTTCCATTAAAGTTAGATTTTTACATAGAATCACCGAAATTAAACGCATTCTAAAACATATTTCAAATCTGTTAGTTTTATCGTAATTTTTAAATTACTTCAGCCGCATAAATTCTCAGAAGTAACTTTCTACCGCAGGAATCGCTCAGATTATGTAGTAATAATTAAAACTTTTAAAAATTAGTGTCAGAATTTAGGAATGAATGTAGCATTTATTTAGCCGTTGGATCCGTGAATAATGAGTTTCTAGCATTACGCATTTAGTTATTTTCCGTGGTCGCACTTCTCAGTTTGCTATGGAATGCTGCTTAAAGCCATTTTTATGCACGAATTCAAGTTCATAAAAAGAGCTACATAAAATGTGTCCAATTTTATAAACTACGTAAATTTATATTTCGCTTGAAACTAATTTTTTCCTTCTTTTCTTTCAGAAATTTCGTGAAGAATCCATTGATGGAACGACGCTGCCTTTGCTAACCGAAGATCATTTAACAATGCATTTGGGTTTAAAGTTAGGTCCAGCTCTAAAGCTCCGATCAACATTGGCAAGAAAGATAGGACACTGTGCTGTTTGCATGCACTGCGTACACTGCCACGGAGACGACAATACGGACGTTCGGAGGCACGAATCTTCACGATCTCCGACAGTGAGCAAATGACAGTGCCACTATTTTGGGGCAATGAAAGAACTTCATTGGTACGACTATGAAATTGTCCAATAGTCACTAGTTTGTTAAAGTGCTACGTTATCAGAAAACATTGACATTTAGAAAATAGGGCTTCATCTGAAGAAAACTGTAGAAGGTACAGTTGCACAGATGAGAATGTTTTCTGAAAGACTTATTTAACAAGTAAAAAGCACTTTTGATTGAGCAGTCCTCTTGACTTTACTGCCGTAGACTCTTGAAGCTTATTAGCGAAAATTCTAAGTGACGTTTTCTGCGACAGTTTGCTTTTAATCTTGCTTAAATTTAACGGTCTTTCAGATGAAATGGGAACAGCTTCTGAAACCTGTTAATGCTGTGAAATGTGTGATTGAAATTTAAGTTATTGCATTCTATGCCAAGAAAGAGATTCTTTTGTGACTTGACATTATAAACTCTTGAATCGTGAATGTACAGCATGACATATCTGCTTTAAAATGTTTCTAATTTTTTACATCATTTAGAAATACATATGTGAAAGGATTTATTTTATTTTTTATAAAAGGATTTTTACTAGAGTTTAAAGGCTGGATTATTATATTTCTGCTAACTGAGAATAAATTTTAGTTAGTCATGTTAGTCATATTTCTGCAAACTGAAAATTTTTTAAGCTTCATCTTCGGATATTTTAAAAAATGTAGAGTTGCTTAAGGAGTAATATTTTATATAGTAAAAAGATGTCTAGGAAATATATTCTATATATATTATGGAAGTATAAATCTGTTTGTATTCTTTGCATTTTACTTAAAATTATTTTTAGCTTTCTATTCCTAAAAACAACAACAAAAAATTTTTTTATAAATAAAAAAAAGTAAATATACTCTGTGTAGTTCAAATAAGTAAAGTTTTGTTACTTAAGGATGTGTATGAAAGAAAACAATTATTCTCGTCTAATTAACATCCATGCTAAAACTTTGCACGTTGTAGAAAAATCTGGCATCTAAAATTAAATGAATTTTATTTGCAAATTTTATTTCTAGTATAATATATATATATACATTACTCCTTTAAAAATGTGTGTTCTCTTAGGCTAAAAGAGAAATTGTGCAGAAAAGAAATGAAAGCTTGAAAAGCAACTGAAACAAGATGTTTTATTCAAATCAATTAAGATTAATTTATATTTCTATTATAAAATTATATATTTTGTTGTGATATTTATAGAAATATATTTAATGTTCTATATTTAGTGTTTTATTTTACAATAATTAAAATTATGTAAATAATGTCGGACGGATATTTTAATTTCGATTAGCACGCATATCATAGACTACCGTATGAAAGTGTGAATGTTTGAAACTAAATGGGAAAAATCAGAATAATGCAGAATTTGTTTGAATAGACGTCAGCTTCGCTTGAGATACGATAGCAGAGTATGCACAACAAAATTTAGGAAAAGTATCTTTTAATGCTGAAAGGATAATCACCGGCATGTTTTAAAAGAGAGAAGAGCGCTTTTCACAAAGGAAGAAACCCGTTCCTGAGTGCGACAAGATACATTACAAAAGGCACACAGTATCCAGACGGTAATAGAAGTATATCAAAAAAAGCACAGAGGCGGATCACAGGTGTTTGAGGTCACATGCCATATGTACCCTCTGAGGGTGGAGTAGTCACAGTTCCATTAAGGGTCGACAATGTCCTTCTGCAATTTGCAAAACTTTACATTGACGCTCCCGTTCACGCACGCAAGCTCCTTCGCATTCAAGGAGGCTCCCGTTCACGCGTGAATGAATGAAAGTGGCGGATCTGCCTTCGCCCACGCCTGCACCTGAGACCTCGGCCTCTCTTGTAAAGTAAAATGTCTTTTATCTATCGCTTGACCACCCATTGATGGATGCGTGCTGCAGAACTGAATGCTAGAGGTCGGCGAAACCACATTACGAACCGCACCCCGCTCATCCATATTTTCGGCATATAATCGAATTTATTGCTGGAGAATTGATACGATTGGAAGATTTTTCCTGAAACGATCACTCCTCACTATTGCTGCTTTGCAAATCAGTTTTCAAATGTCGTAGTGTTTTGTGTATAAATCGTACTTTAACAGACTCTTTACAAAGCTTTTTTCGTTAGTCTACTAACTCGTTTTCAAACTTAGCGCCAAGCTCAGAATGGAAGGGCATAATGTTGCAGAAATGTCATGCTAAACATATTCTGAAGCTCATTGAAATGGAACATAACCATTAATTGTTTGTTTTGTGCTCTGTTTAACCTTTGAAATCCGACATTTTCCTTGTCGTAATTCATCATTTTAACTAGCGAAAATGATTTATGTCATTCATAGAAAAATGTGTCACGTATAATTCAACGTAAAGTAATATACCTATTGAATTGAAATATTCAAGTCGCGTTCTTACGCCTTAGCTTAATGTCGCATAATTAATATAATTCCTTCTAATATTAATAGGAACTTTAAATTTTCTTCTTATTCTCTTACTTTCTCGATCATTTTAAAACCCTATCTTAGTTCTACATTAATTGAGTATGAAACGCTATAAAATATTACAGGTTATCATAATAATATAAAACAGTTTGCCGACATTTTTTTTCCCTCACAGTATGTAACATATCGGAAATCAACAATGAAAAGGTTAAACAAAGCATCTTTCTGGATATGTTTGGTAATAGTTCTACGACGTTTAAGTATGATATCCGTAATATATAATTTTAAATATTTCACAAATCCTTTGTGATAATCAAGGATTCCTCTAACGATAATTCACAGTTTATCAAATGCTAAAAATTATGTTTTGCCTTCTTTAAAATTAAATTGAATATTTGATTTTATATGGCTAAGACATACTTTATAAAGATTTATATCTGTGTAATATGAAGGCGTCAGTATGTGCAATTAATTGTATGAATTAATCTGAATATTTAGTCTTGAAGAAATCACAGTGGTAGATTTAAAATTTTGAAAGTTTTCAAAGGATGAAATTAAATCAATCCATTTTCTTCCATCTGCATGAGTAAATAAGTATTTAATAGTCGAATTTAAAATGTTTTCTTTGCAGTGTTGATAGCTTTATTTAGATCCTGCTTTTAAATATTTTAATGCAAATTTTCAACAAGAAAAGGATTATAAATCTTTTTAGTTAATTCATACTAACATTAAGTAATAAAAGTGTAGTTATTCTTGGTAATGTACATTGGCTGCTTTTTATTACCTGTTACATATACCAACCTCTTTTGAATAGAATGCTAATGCTATAATAAGAACAGTGATGCTTCAAGAAGCAGCTTTGTCTTTAATATAGACTTGAATGCGAATTAATAAAACTTTAGAATTATTACCCATGTCTGATTTTCGCATGGAACTTCACTGAAGGAATGTTTTGAACACGGTACCGGTTAATTTGAAATTCGTTTATTTTAGAGTGCTTAGATACCTGTGATTTTTGTTATTTATGTTGTCAAAGGGAAACATTCCGTTTTATTAACTTAAAATACTCACTTGTATGTCTATATGTTTGGTTATGTAATATAGTTTTAAATGTTTTAGTGCAATTGAAATTATCATAAATACTTGTTATTTGTGGCTCAGATGTAGCCCGAAAATGACTGATATGGTGAGATAGTTGTGTGTTTTGGTGTTTTGGTTGCTTGTTATTGCAACAGAATGACTCAAGGCAACTATAAGAAAAAAACTGAAATGCTGCTATTCGAATAAGTTTTCTGAAAAAACAGCTGCCAAATTAAAATATTTGCATATTAATTCCCATTAAAAACGTTTAACGGTAAATTTCTTAATAAAAAATAATCTTAATTCTTTAGACGTAACTAATGTTATTTTTAGCCTACTTAAATAAACGAAAGAAAGTGCTAGATGTGATCACAAATTAAAGGATTCTATTTGATATAATAGTCTATAAGAACTTTTTAATGAATTTTACTGTTTTCTTGTAATATTTATTACTTATTTAAAAATGTACGTTTAAATGCAGCATAAATTAACTAAAATAGTACTACATCTTCTTATATACGTATTGTATGATTCATTTGTTTTAATTCAAAAGAAAATCCACATTTTAAAATCTTTAATGTAAATATTAAACACATATTTTTTTAGTTATAAACTAAGAAAAAATATTGTTAATTTCTTAAATATATCATTTTTATCTTTTTTTTAAGGAAATTATTTATTACGCTAAAAGAAATTTTAAACGAGTAATATATTTGTTATTATATATATTCAGAAATGGCCCTGTAATATATAGATTTATCCATGCGTAATTCATGTGATGATGAAATACGAGGTTACAGGTAGAAATTACAGTATATGTGTATATATCCACTGAAAGTAAACAAATATTGCTAGAAAAGTATAAAATAATAAATATCACTTACTCGTCGATATTTTCTGAAATCATACAAGCAAAGATCTCTGTAGTGATTTCAGAAAGCATCCATGGCTAAGACAAAGATATTTTCTTGCTGAAAATATCTATAATTAACAGATATAAACTGAAACAAGTAATCTAATCTTTAAAACCAACGTGGTTTTATGAACCTCATTTTCAAAGAACTTTGGTTCAAGACCTAAAATTAAGATTTTCCATTGTCTTTTTCTAAAATAATGCTAATAATTATGTGCAAAATAATTTAATACGTAATTCTTAACCGAAGAATAATATATAGAAGCTACTTCTTCGGTAAGCACGTCTTAATTACTTTATAATTATAGTAAAAATTAATATATTTTATTCAACTGTAAACAGCTCGAAATAAAAATTCTTAAAGGAAACAGATTAAACATTATTTAAAAATAGTAAATACTTGAGCCTTTTTTACAGGGAATCATCATAAATCTGTAAATGTATATCACGAGGATCAATAACTATACCGAATAGCAGTTTTAAATTTTACTTATACCAGTTTGCCTTGTTATTTGTTTATCTACGTCTGAGTTATTAGTTTCATCCAAAGATGTGTTTGTTGAATGAAACAGACGTTCTTGTCTACTTGTGATACTTTGTTTATGTGTATGTATGTTACAGCATTGTTGTATCTAAGAATCTTATTCAATTATATAATATATGCTTTCAAGTAGTCGGGCTATGAGTCCGCTATATTTTTCACTGTATATAACAATGTAAATTTTCTCTACAAAGAGTGGGTTTAAATAAAGCGGTTCAAACATACTTGTTCATTCTGTATTATTTATATGTTGTTATGTGTTATTACTTAATATGGTATCTCTTTAACGCAACACTGCTGGGAATTATGACTTCATTGCAAACAATATTGATTTTATAAAATATATAAAATGTAGACGTAGGCAGATCATTTCCGACTCAGTTCCTATACTAAATATTTATTTCTTAACACTGAAGATTTGTTGACTTCATGAAGCTATTCTCGCGACTGTACTATAATTCGAAAGGCAAGTAAGCCGTGCCGAAGAAGTATTTAATCCATTCTAATTATGAATATGCCTTCAGACAACATTCTTCATGAATATAAGGGAATACCTAAAAGTGTAATCATTAATAAAAATAATAAAGAAACCCAACCTGAACATTTAACATATCCTGATAGAATGCCTAAAATATGCACCAGTGTAGTGTGAAACAGCCAGTTCAGCAACAGGAAGCGAAACTGCGAGGAGTGCGGGAGGTAAACAATCTGATAAGGAGAAGATTTGACTTCACAATTTAATAAGAGATTACCTTTTATTTATTTTACAACGGTAGTTACCTACAACATAAAATTTAGGAATTTTAGCCTTTGGATTTTTCTTCATGTATGTTATTTCATAATTTCTATTCTTATGTAGCCTTAAGAGCTTTCGAGCTTATTTTCTTCATTCACTGCTAATTCACATGGTCATGACTTAATTTTAGGTGTACTGTTTTAGTTTCTTAAGTACGTTTAAAACAGTTTCTCTTAATTTATTCATAATTTTAATGCATTTCTTATATTTTCTGTTCATAACATTTGTTTTTCGTAATCTTAACATTACTAATTTTTATTGTTTTATTTTATTTTACACATATTATTTTTCCTTACCTTTTTACTAATTTCCAACATACTTTTAACTTATTTGTTATATTATCGAACGATATACATTACCTTTATTTAGTTTTAGGTATACTTTTTCACGATTTTCAACATATGCTGAATTTTAATTAATTTATTATATTTTATAACCATTATATATTTTACATAACTTCAGATGTAATTTTTGACTCTCTATTTTTATAATATCTGCAATTTTTCTGTGCATTCTGATAATTTCTTAAAACATTTAACTCTTTTTTTTTTTTTTTTTTTTTTTTTTTTTTTTTTTTTTTTTAATTTTCGATAGTAATAACGCTTTTGATTTTACTTATTTTACTATTTCAATTAATTTTACAAGATTTTTCCCATATTTAACTTTCTTAAACATACCAAGATTTTAAATTAAGTATTAACTTTACGGCTGTTTATTATTATCCATTTAAATTCTTATTTACTCTATATTTTATAGTTAGTTCTATTTTAATTTATATATTCTACAATTTTCTTACCTTTATTAATTATACTATTTTACTTCATTTAGCTACTATTATTAACTTCAGTCGTAGTTTCAACCTTTATAATTTCTTGCGTATTCAGATATTTCTCTAGAACATTTAATATACATGTTATATTTCAAAGCATGCTTTAAGGTTTTCGCTGTTACAAATGTTTAGTTTCGATCCCCAGTTACCTTTATTAACGAACTTTATATATTTTGAATTTTTTAGAATGAAGTCAGAGTTTTCAACCGTAATTTTAGAACCATATTTATAGCTTTATGTACTCATCTGGAAATTTTTCTTACTATATAAAACATACGTATAACATTTAATCCATTTTAATTCAGTAGGATTTGTAAGTATCTTACATTCATATCGTTATTTTTATATTTTAGGCGAATTTTGACTATGCTAATTTTATCTTCCTATGCTTCTCCTTCCTATGCTATGCCTTCCAGAATTACCGTTTTGCTGCGGGAAAACTGCTAGCTACTGTTAAGTTCGTAACTGTATCAGAGAAAATTAATTTAAAGTTTTATGAATGACATTTTCATTAATGCAAAGGACTTCATAAAAGTCAGTACTCGTTGTGTTAATACATGTATTTTCAGTTATTTACGTACATTAACCAATGTAATATCGTCATTCAATACATGTGTATATTTTATTATTTTTAGCCCAAAAAGGCAATTTGCCTAGAAAGCCTATTAATTTCGTTTTGGCATTTTGCGTTGATTCACTATAAACGGCGGATCACTTTTAAAAGTGTTGCCACCAAATATTAGAGTCCTGTATTATATTTAAAGATATTAAATAAAGAAGAATCTGCATATATGTATGTATGTTTCTCGCATTGTGATAAAACAACAGTACCTAGAGCCATCAAATTTTGAATAAGGTGCGTCTCCACCCGAATATGAGCATCTGGAAGGCCAAATTTGGAATTTGTTTTATTATCGCTTTCATATTTTGTAAAGCATTTATGAGTTTTTGATTAAGAAACTCAACGATTTCAAAGCGAACAATGGAAACACTGTACGGAGGGGGGGGGACATTTTTATCTTCAGCGCGCGAGATTGTGTGTCGGAAATTCTAAATATACAGTCTTATAAATATTTTGTGATATTTCTGTCGAACTGAATATTATGGTTTAATTGCGAAGAATGATATTTAATAAATAAAGATAATACACAAAACATTAAAAAAAAAGCCCTTTGAGCGTAATATAAAATCTGAAAGCTTTCAGATTTTTTTTACTTATTTTATTCTTTTTTAATTTAGTATTCTAAATTTTGCTATAGCTGATTAATTAATTGTTATAAGAAAGGCTCTGTATGACAATATTTAGTTCACAGTTAATAACGTTTCCCAGAACTCATCCTGAGCCAACTTGTCATAGCTCTTTTTTATTTTTTCGAAAGCTTCATTAATTTCTCTTTCTGTATAGTACACTTTAATTAACTGCAAACAGTTGCTACGAAAATGTGGGTAAATGTATTAAATTTCTCCATTTAAGCAACTTAAGACTAAAAAGAAACACCTTGATTTTTCTGAACTGAAAAATTTTCACGTTAATTTTATTAAAGCGAAAAATATCTACTTTTATTTTATCTATGGGAAAACCATGTTAATTTAAAAATGTAAGGAGAAAAGTTATACTTTGGTTTTACAACGTGGAGAAAAAAATTCGTTAGAAGTTTTTAGGTCGAAAAACTTTCACGTTTTTCGGGAGAAAATCTCCACTTTTATTATGACCATAGGAAAACCCATGTCAAGTTTTAAATGTAAGGAGAAAAATTACAATTTAAAGAGTCGAGAAAAGCTTATTTAAATTATGTAGTTTGACAATATTTCATTTGCATTTTTCAAAGATGAAAAATAAATTCTTTTTGACTTCCTTTAATACTAAGAAAGATTTTTTTTAACTTGAAGATGTTCCCCTTAACGTTCCTTGAAAGACAAAAAGGGTCTCATTTATATTTTTCTTATGAAGAAAATGTTTCCCTTGCATTTCTGAAAAAGGACGGAACAGTTTCTTAAAAAAAAAAAAGAAAAAGAAAAAAAAAAGAAAAAGAAAAAGATTATTTAAGGTTTTTTTTTAAGATCAATTATATATACTTGATGCTTAGAGCGCCCATCCATTTTGATGAAGAAACAGTCGAGCCGGATTAAATTCCATACTTATTTAAATTCAAATTTGTGGCCACAATTCACTTGGCACTTCAATCGTGCCTATTTCCAGAACAATTTTGATACTCTTTGATACTATATTTATTTTGATTCTATACTATAAGCGATCGTTGCAGCACATAGATGATTGCAGCAAAGCATCTAGCCACGAGGAAAGCACAAGCGAAAAAGAAAAGTGTGTCGCAGTAGTAATGCAGAAAAAGAAGGGAGGGAGTCGAAACGTTTCAGCTCGAGTTAGTTTTGGTTTACAATTAATTTGATTGCGCAAGAGACATCTGCATTAAGGGTTACATAAGATCGCAGGATTAATTTGAATGACGCAGTTTAGATTTATAGCGCTATTTTTAAGACAGAGAGAGAGAGATAAGTCCACAAATTAAATGAAAAATAAAAGAGGTTACAACCAATTAAAATTATAAGTTTGCTTTCATATTTTTTATCGGTACTTTTCCTTTTCGCCGGCGCAAATCTCGCCAAGCACACTTTATTGGCGACAACATACAGTATACACATAAGAAATGTTTAACAAATGTTAGTTCTAAGAACTTTTTTAATTTGAAGGGATAAACATTTTAATATCATTTAAAATTTTGTAAAAAGCCGATAAATAAACACAATAAACTTGCAAAAAGACATTAATTTAAAAATCTACTATGCTTTCATGGTTCAACATCCTGATTCGCCTTTTCATAGCACGTGATCCCAAGTGATATCATCTCACGTAAACTACGCTACAAAAATCTAATTCTCTCAGTAATTATCTACATTAATTTCAAGTGGAATCTTAATTTGGAATGCAAGTTTAAATGCAAGAATTATTTCAGTTCGTACGAATAGTTTACTCAGAAATTTTGTAAAACCGCAGTGCTTTACTTCGCTAGTGCATTTTCATTAGAATTGATGAATTTAACCCTTGACTTTGCCTTTTCTATATTTTCGCCTTCGGGTGAGCGGTGTGATTGCATCCTAATTGACTAATTACCACGAATGACCTTAGGGCATAAAATTGAAGTATCTGGTAAAACTTGCATGTAATTGTATGCCAGTATTGAAAAAAACAATCAATCTGATAAGAAATGGCTGCGAATTGTTTTGAAAATGAGGCGTAAAAGGTTACCAGCGAGGATATTACGTTCGGCATCAGTTGTACCATTATTTATTGTATTATATTCGCGACTTAAACGCCTGCGCCGGCAAAACGGAAAAGTACCTTTTTATCTTATATATATACATGTAATAAAAGGAAATTTCAGAGAAGTATTCATGTAGGAACATTGAGACTTGGAAATATAGATCCATGTTGAAGAAGAATACTGAAATATAGATCCACAATGAATAAGAAATTTGGCAGTCGAAGCAATTTTAATTCTATTTTTATTTAAACTGGCATTTGTGGCCACAATTCGCATACACCCTAATCGTGCCTATTCAAGAACATTTACATTTTTGATACTGTTGCGATAAGAAGTGAGCACAGCGAAATTACGTCTAAGTACCATAGATAGAGAAGCTAAAGTGTTTAGCTATCCAATATGGAAGCTCACGAAGAGGAAGGTTTTGGTTTGAATTAGAAAGGTTTTCAATTCCAGGAGTTTAAGCTCCCAATTACTACGTCATCAGCGTTACGCAAGCTTCGTGGCATAGATTAATCTAGAAATGACGCAGTATTTTAAGAATAAAGACGGAAGTTAAAGGGCTATTATTATTTTATTATTTGAAAGATAGCTATTTTACATATTTTGCTTTTATTACATATATATATATATACGTATATCTTTTGAATATTTAAGACGAAAGTAATTTATTTGGTTTCTGAAAGATAAATATAAAGTATATTTGAAATAATCCATAGTTTAAATAGCAGTCTTAAACTAGAACTCTATTTTACAAATGAATACGAAGCACCCATTTTACATAAATGAGATTACAAGCAGTTTGAGCTTGTAATCTCATTTATGTAAAATGGGTGCTTCGTTTCGAGGTAAATAAAAAATTCAATATATACTAGAAATTAAATAATGGAACGTTTTTCCATTAAGTGATTTAAAAGGGAAATCGCTTCAAGATTATCCACATGAGCCAAATCTTTATCTTCGTAAATAGCTATTCAGTGCATGTTGATATGGGCTTCACTCACAACAAAAGCTGTTCATTCTCATAATAAAGGTACTCAAATTAACTGTAGTACTTATTAAACTGCAATTCGGTATTTCATTATGGGAATAAAACATTTTCGGTACAATATTACACCCAACAATGTTTCGATTTCTTATAATTGTACTTTAATTAATATTCCTAAATATTACCTTTTTTCAGTACGAAAACTTGGGAGACTAAATAAGCCATTCAAGCTTTACTACATTAATACTACCTTAGTACACAATACCCATCTTAGAACTATTTTTTTATAATATTGTAAAGAACTAAATGCGAAATAAATACTTTCCACCGTATAATATTTACTATTTTACCAAAATGAGGGTGGAACGTTTACCGAATTTAAGTTATTTACTCAGAACTCTCAACAAGTGTCAGAAAATGTGCTAGAGAAAGCAATTATTCTTGCCTAAAAATGAGTTTTATCGGCTTCAGATTTACTGTGGGAAAACGTAAAGTACACTTATCTAGCCTCATCAGTATAGGCATCAAATTCAGGAATCATTTTACAGTACGAACAGCGCTTTAGACATATTTAATAATACTGATTCTAATTAACTTTCAGTTAGGATTTTTAAATGATAAGCATATTCATACTACATCTTATTAGATTAGTCTTAAACGTTATTAGGAGAAGATGCAATAAGATATCCCATACGCATTCATTAGGAATACTAAAACTTTGTCTATTTTTAGATAAAATGGAAAATCTTGCAGTGGATTAGTATAAATCTTGAGTAATATGTGATTTCTTATAAGCACTGTAAAGTAAAAAGAGTATTCTTATGATATTAGATTATGATATAAGATTAAATTTTAATTTCAAGTTTTAAGAAATATGAGAATATTTCTAACCTGGCAAGAGTAAGTAATAAAAAGGATGTTAATTATTAAAAATTAGCATAGCAGCTGGAATAATTAATATTCACTTGAAGAATCTAATAAGGTTACGCTGAACACTATAATAACCAAATACCAAATTAAATGGCATTAATGTGTCAAAAAGTTTCGCCAAATAGTTTGACGTGCAGATATATCCGATTACTAATTGGTTTTATAAATGTTTTGATTCGTGAAACTCAACAGATTGCGTCTTACGTATTATTAATGTAGATATTGAAGTGTAACATAAGGAGCACCGCATCAAAATGCTATAACAAGTATGCTAGCAACTGAATTTTTGCCTAATGCTAAGGATTAACAATGAAAAGGTATTTAAAAAAAAAGTATCACTGTATAAATTAATTTTTTAATAGAGTAGGCTGAGAAAATTCTGTTCTTTTTTTCCTTTTTCGTTAGGAGACACATCTTTGTTGTGTCATCTTCCTTGTTTGCAAAAATTGCTTTATTTTGTTGTTAACGTTAGAGATTCTTATTACTAATTACTAATTAGTGATTCTAGAGTCCTACTATTTTAAGAAGATATATATTATATCCTAATATCTTTAATAAGAATATAACACAGCCCAGACTGGCTTTAAAATCACAAATTGCATCTTTCTTTAAATTTCCTCCAGTCATTTTTTTTTTTTTTTTTTTTTTTTTTTTTTTTCTTTTTGCCCTTATACGTTACATAGAGATCCAGAACTTCCGCTTGAAAGTTGATTTAGAACTCTCACTGTTTCGTCTAAAAAAATTCTTTTTTTATTATTTATTATTATTCTGTGGTTTGGTTTAGTTTATTTAATTATGACAAAGCACTCGAGGGATATCTGCCTAAGGAGAAAGATACCTTCGTGGAGGACTTTCTAAGGAAACTGGCTCGCATGCACGTTACACATGGGCCGAACCACGAAAACGCCAATGCAGCCAGCCCGTTTGCCGGGATTCGAATCTCGAACCGAGCTACCAGTGTTTAGCGACTTTACAGCTTGGCCACGGTGGGCTATCTCCTTTCTGCGAAAGATGAAATCCATGTATGTACATGTATGTCGATCCAAAATCAGACCCCGAATTCAACATTCATGTTCTAAAACAGAGGTACGAATTTCACATTAACATTTGTTATAAATTGTTATACTAAAGAAATTTATTGCTTATCTGTACCTAATTGTATTTAGAATTATACTATCTGCATGTAGCTGCATTTTTTGTTTTTGTTTTGATTATAAACGACTAAAATGATAGTCCTTTTCGCTTCCGTTAATGACCGTTAATAAAAATATTATGAAAAAGTACTGTTAGAGGGACGTCGGAGTTCCCTAGAACTTGAGCATTGTCACGAGGTATCCGTAAGAGTTAAAAGATTGGGAAACGCTGGTCTATAAGATTGTTAAATATCAACATTCGAAAGAAAGCAAACCAAGGGAATATAAACCTTAAAAACTTACAGCTGTCAAATTAAATAAAACTGCATTGTGAAATCAATGCTGGCCGTTCTCTGTGACATATTACTTACTATATTCGAAATAACGTAATTTCTACAAACATAACTTACGCTATAGTCTTATTATAAGTCACTACTACAGGAAAATAAAATTTCGTCATATAATTATGCCTAACAGAAAAGTATTGATAAAATTTGTCAGCACTAATTTTATGAATACTGACTGCTGATTTATTTCTTTACCTGCAGATGAAATTTTTAGATGTCATGATGCGTAAATAACAGTCTTCGTTTCTTGAAAGCTCTTAAATAGTCAGTGATTCGACAAAATGATATACAAAGTCAAAAACTACTATTCCTTGAAGATTCCTTCAAACCAAAATTAAATAACAACAGCATTTTAATTTGTATGCTAGTTAATTCGATTATAATTGGAATGAAAAAGTTTCACATAAAAATATTTTTAAAAATATCTTTATGTACTTTTAAGAAAAAGCACAATAGTAAATGGGTATAATTTTGTACTTTTTTAAAATATCAAAGTATTTTTTACTTTAAAGTAAAAAGTAAATAGCTTAGTACTTTAAAGCACTAAATTTATGTGTTTTTATGAACAAAAGCAATAGTAAATTGCTACAATTTTGCACTTTTTTTTAATGAGTGAAAAGTACATTTACTTTATGTTCTTATATTAAAGGAGAAATTCTGTAAATTTTTCATCAAATTCCCCGAATTACCATTCATATTCGTTTTTCGTTATAATGTGTTTTACCTTTCTCCCCCGCGATGTAAAGAGAAATCCAGCAAGGCATATAGACGTTCCGTTTAATTCACCTAATTTAAACGTATGAAAGAATGGCTTATTAGTGCAGTAAATTACCCAGTGAATGTGATATGCTTCATCTTTCACTCTAATAATAAGCAGTGTGTCTATGAGTGAACACAAAGCAGCACTTCTCCTTAGAGCTTACTCGTGAAAATTGATAGTGTGGATTAAAAAAATTCCACCAGATGGATGTAGAGGTGAGAAAGAAACTCATTTTTTTTTTACCAGATTATGTGAAAGGTGTTTAACCATGCAATTATTTTCCACGTACTTTAGGCATCGTGGACACTGAGCTCCATCAACATCTTTCATTCGCTTCAAGCACTACTAGCAGTCAGCTGTCGTGGTGGCATTCGTCACGGCTTCAAGGGCAGACACTGCTTTGAATGAAGTTTATGTACGAACCCCAGGGGAGGAGCCACCTGAAGATGTTTTCAGGTGAGCGAAGGCGTTTCCGCGTAGAATCATCGGCTGTTGGGTGCGGTACGTTTCGTTTGAAATTAGTGCAAGTCCCCGGCCCATCACCCACCTTGGTCGCATAGGTTCTGACCTTAACGGGGGTGCGCCGGCCTCTTCGCATGCGAAAACTAATTGCTTCGCTGTAAAGTGACAACTCATAATCATGTCAGCAGTAGCGGAATTAAAGGGGCCCAACCCTATGCATTAAACTCAAAGCTCTGCTTTGATCTCTACCTATAAGGCAAACATTTATAAAGTTTAAACACACCCGAAAATTCTCTGGAATTATGGCGAGGAGTGACTTCACTATTTGCTAGCACGCTTATCTTGAGTATCACAGACTAAAACTTCTTTTGTAAAAAAGTAATTTCAATCTCAAGACTCACTTTTTTGATGTCTTATTCTCTGCTTCTTTTTGTCTAACAAAAGTTATGACATACTAGGTGCCTGCACCTCGCATTTCGACTCCACCATCTGCGAAAAGTGTAGTTTGCTATTTTGATGCGATTTAAATTCTCCCCAATTTTATCTCTCTGGAGTAACAGATCATAGGAATGATAATATTTTAATGCATTATTAAAGCATCACAATTTAAGAAGAAAGAAAAAAAGAAACTTGCTGAACCAGACTTGTTATTTTAAATGAGGTTTACAATTGGTTTGACAACTTCCCGATCCACTTGCTGCAAATTCAGATTAAGTGCGTATAATTTTCATGAATATGTAAGTGCATTCATACAGGCATAATATAACTTTAAAATTTTAAGCTAACTTTTAAAAAGGTGAACTTTGAAATGGTTAAACTGTTCTGCATCTAGTTTTCGATTAAATTTTCATTATTTTATTCTCTTACTTATTTAAATAATTTCTTTGACAATAGGTACTTTCGGAGTTTTCCGGAAAGGAATGTTCGTCCAACGTTCTAAGCTCTTATTTATAACGCAGATTTGCTGTTTTATTTTTAAATCATGTATGCTCTCGATATGCTTTGTGTATTTCGCTATTATATTGAACTGTAACATTGTTCCTTCTACATAATCCATACCGTGAAGCTTCTTATTTTCTGCTTCTTATTTTTTCGCTTTAATAAATGTCTAGAATGCGCCGTAGTTTATCATATGCACTATAATTTTCACAACCATTAATATTAATAACGATAAAAGCCGGTTCTGGTTTTGCTAGTTGCAGAAATCATGCAAGCATTGTTTCTATTCAAAATTCCTGTTATTCAAAATTCATGTTATCTTTTCCCTAAAAAGGAATAAAATTTTGCAATTAATTCTTAACGAAAATAATTATCTTAATTTCTCAGAAAAACTGCTGACTTGGGGGAAAATATATTTGTTCCTAATGAAATGCACAACTGAAGTTACAATATTATGTTTTTCTTTTTAATCCAATGGCAGGCACTTGCCTATTCAGCACTGGTCAATCCTAAGGCCAGAAGTGGTGACCATTATATCGTGGAGGCACCTAATAGGTGGCCACCGTTGCTTCTTATGAAAAGACGGACGGTTACAGCCAAGCCTTCTCTGGGAATCAAACCTAGGCCCTTCTTTACTGCAGTAGGCTCCCCTGACCACTATACCGTCTGGGCGGCTGACATTGCAATATGTAATCATTCTTTGGTTTTTAGTAACAGCAGCAAATTAAGGAAAGAAATGAGGGTATTGATTAATAATTAAAATGTATGTCTACGAATGAAAAATAGTAGATAGGTTATATTTGAGAACATTTTCATAGTGTTGAAAATTTTACACAGGTATGAAAATTTAAATAAATAAAAAATAAATTTTAAGCAGAAAAAATTTTAATTAAAATGGGAGCTTTCTGGAATACTGCTGACTTCCTTGACTTCACGTAGCATCATCATTTCAGGATTTTGGGTTTCCCTTCCTCTGAATGCAATCAAGACACTGGAAAAAGATTTGTTCCTGACTATACTCATGACCTGTGAACTTACTAGGATTATTAAATTACTGCAAGAAGACGAAATAAGTGATTACGACTTGAATTTTCAGGATTAATGTCACAAGTATTTATATAAGGAAGGAGCAAAGCACTCCCTCGGTAAACCTGTTGGAGTTCTTTCCTCTGAAGGGATTTCTAGTAACGGACAAAACATAATTATAAAGATTGGGCTTCATTATAAAGTGCCTAGGAGTTCCCAACATAAGTAACTACCGATGATCATACAAATATATGTGCGTATCTTGCAGATAATTGCCAGACTAACAAGAGGCTGATTTAGTATCAGCAACTAAAAAATATTCTGAAAGAATGATGATGTTTAATATTGTAAAGATTCTGTACTGTGTACTTCTAAGTTACAGTTGAATGTGAAGAATCTTAAGAACTACTAAGCGAATAATCGCTTGAGTTCGTGAGACAGTAAATAAACTTGGAAATGGTTGAAAGACCCTTTATTATTCAAATAAGATTTAACATAACTCCGTCTTGGAGTTGTACAATAAAGCCGACACTATGGCTTGAACTTAAGAGACTAAGAACTAATCTTAACTAAAGAGATATAGTCGAAGCTATCAAACTTCTAACGGAGTTAGCCCCTTAAAGCTAACTGACTGCGAAGCTATCAAGGGCCTAAAGTACGGCTGTGGGTAATAATAGCTTAAGAGAGAGTAGAAAAGGCGGACGCGTGCTAAACAGAATCTCTAGTTCTCTCTGACTAAGACAGTAGAACTTCGCGGTTAAATACCGCTCTTCCTCGATTTGGATCCAAACGTGATTCTAAAACTACGTTCTGGCCGGAAGTGGCAAGTTGAAATTAAGAAACGGTAGGAAAGGAAGTTTAACTCAAAATTTAACTGTTAATAAAATTAACATAATTCTTACAAGATGTTTCGTTATGCTACATAAAATATTAAATTAAAAATCAGAGAGGTCATTAAAAGTATTCACAAGATTTATGCAGATTTAAAGAAATAAGCTGATTGCCTGTCCACATGCGTCATAACAGCAAGTTTTCACCTGAAAAGACCAAGGCTGGAACAAGATGTGAATCTGCATCTCAGATGCGCAATCAATAATAACCATATTGGGAATTGCATAACCCAAATAAAGAATATTCTGGCATCAAGGGGTTAGAACTTTGTAACACGGAGTGATCCTACCCAAATCAGTATATAAAGGAAAGCCCCAATGATTATAATAATAATCATGTACTTCTATCTACAAGAGGTCACAGTAAATAACCAACGCACTGAAACAAATCACGCCCAATCTCTCACCATATTATATGAAACACCTAAATACACCAGCAAATCAGCGAAACAATATGAACAAATTACAACAGCTCTAAAATATCTCAATAATAACTAGAGTGTGTAAAAAGTGTAAAACACGCATTAACAACTCTCTCGGTTAAAGTGCCTAATTGCTTGATTTTAAGTTCAACTTTAGTATAACCGCAGTTTGCAATTCCCAGTGTGACCTACAAGTAAATATGCATTAAAAGAGAACTAAGTATACAGAATGTATCTCTTAAGCAACGAATGGCCAGGTGTGATGAGCAAACAGTTATATTGTACGCAATATGCTCATTAAATGTCCTACCGGTGCAAGTAGGTAAACGTATTACTTACTACATATTACCTACCTATTGCATCAGTGTAAGCTTTAGATGAAGCAAAAATGATTATTGTCGTAACTTTTGTGTGTACATAATGTCTAATTCAAGCAACTATGTAAATACCCCATTAATTTTGTTTGTATGTAAATACCCTACCAACTTTGTAATTAAATCAATTAGGTATCGTTTTAATACTTTATTTAAGTATTAATGTTATCATAATGTAACCACTGTGTACATAAAATGTATAATTCGAGCTTTGGTGCAAATCTGTTGTTCTTTAGTAATAATTGTGTGTATACACTGCATAAATGAACAAATTACATCTCCATATTTAAATAGTAACGTAACACTGTAGTTACAATTGCATATAATGTATACTTCAAGCATCAGTGTAAACACACTTCATAGTAGAACATAATGCATGGAATAGCATGTCCAGGCTTGTTGAATACTCAATAGTTTGATGTAAATTCATATATTACCTGCTCATCTGTCCAAAAATGTCAGTATTAATGTATTAGTGTAGTCATATGGTAACTATTATGTGTAAAAAATGTAAATTAAGTATTAGTGAAATCTCATTGTAACCATTAAATTCATCTCATATATATGTGAACACATTGTGTAAATTATTATATATGCAGACTATGTTCAAAATCATAAAATATCCAATGATCTGTACGCGAATGTAGACAACAAATGGCCAAGCTGATTAAGTCAGCAACAGTGTAATTTGAATCATATAACAGCTATGTAACTATTGAATGTAATTGATATATCATAAATGTTTCAATAATGCCTTAGGTCCAGATATAAGATGGGATAACAGTGACACCGCCAGTAGTGGCAGAGCATGTGACGTCGGTTACATCTCGACATTAGAACGTCACCGTGGATAGAGCAAGGCGTTACTAATCTGGATAGTTAGTTTAAGGGGCTTATACTTACTTACTCAGGGTAAATAATAGGTGATCTCTGTAATAATACCTAATAACAGTGAGAAGATCATCGGTCGCTGCCAAAAGCTCTTTACTGAATTCAAGAGCACCATTCTTATATACTAATTTGCATCCGGATAGCTACCGACTAAAGTAGACTTGATGATATGATGTCTTAATATATACAAAAGCCTTACAGAACAGTTTATAATAAACTTGACGGGCTCCATGATTTTTCACAGAGTTCATTCTTTGAGGAGGAGGAGGATTGCAACTTCTGTGAAGACATGTTTTTATTCTAGGGGTAGCTCTAAAGTTCTTCAGCCCATAAAATTCTTGTGAATCTGCCTAAATACGAAAAACACTATACTGGGTGCAGTGTATGATTCTCTCGACTATCGCCTAAGTGGTAGACACGTATTGGAGCTTCTAGACTACACCTTCTCAGCTCCACCCTAAGTCTTTCTCAGTACCAAAAAACATTCTGTGGGAAGGCCGAAATAGTAATGGAAATCTGCTGCAGAAACTTCTTCAATAAACCGTACATATTTCACGCTCCCCGAGACTGCACACACAGGTACAATAATGGAAGATCCCTCTCAGATGTTCTCAACCCTTTTATCTCCTCTACTAGTTTTCCAGTGGCTCTTGATGTGTAAAATGATATATCCGCTGATAACATTCTTGCCATAGCCAGTCTTGACAACCCCCAGAAAAGTACTGTCTTTAGAATCACTGACTGGAATTTCTTCTATAATGTCTTTCAGAAAACTTACCTGAATTTCAACTCACACAGAGCTAATGATGATGCTGACAATATCATCTTTATGCTGACGGGTTATATCCAATCGATGAATTTTCACAAGAATAATAACTCTCCAAAACTTCCTGGTGATATTAAGAATATCTTCAGAAACAGTCTAGTAAGGACATGTAAAATCACAGACTTTGGGATTTGGACTTAAAGACACGGATCAATAGACTAAACAAGGTAATCAAATTCAAAATCGCTGGGTACAGGAACTAATGCCTGGAATGAAAAAAATTGACAAACTTAGTTTAAAAGACCATTCCTTATCGATAGTTACGCGTTGCCTGAAAACTAAAAGAAGTGCTGTGATGCCCATTCAGACTGATGACAAAACTGCGTCACAGATCTGGACAAAGCTTAAGTGTTCGCAAAGTACAGGGTGTCCAAAAAAACTGGCCTGGAAAAGTTTTTAGGAATTTCGTGAAATTTTACTCTAAGAATAAAAAAAAAATCATTAGATATTGGAAAAAGCGTTATTTAGTGATCGGTTGAATGCAACACAGAGTGGTGCTAACGATAAAACAACGAGATTTCATTGTTGAATGTTATGAGAAGCATAACTCGTGGAAAACGTGTACTGAATTGGTTGCTCAAGTTTTGGGGAATAGAAGGGGAAAACCCCCCAGCAAAATATGCAAAGGATAACTAAATGACAAAAACTGCGCGAAACGGACTTTGTAGTAAATATTACTTTTCTTCTTCGTTAACAAAGGTAAATTTAGTTTCAAAATTATACACATTTTTCGAGCCAGTTTTATTTTGGCCACTAGCACTTCGAGAAGCAGTTTGTCTCCGATGAATCTCCCAAAGGTGATCCAAAAGTTAATTAGATTGTCGATCGTTGACTGAATTCACCTACGGTGCCTAATATCTGTGAATTCATGAAATCTAAGGAAATTTCTCAAATTGTAACCAATTTTTAGGTTGCGTAACGAGCCTGAAAGCAACAGTGTCACCAACAAAACGATTAAAATTCGTTGTGACAACCTTATTTTGAAAACTGCAAGCATATTGAGCGTCTTTTGTACCAATCCTATTTTCTCAAAGTCTTCAAAAAATGCGATCATCAATATCATCCCCAAGCCAAACAAAAATGTGGCTCTCTGCGATAGCTATCGTCCGATAAGACTTCTATTTACCACGGCCATAAAGTTTTAAAGAGTCGTACTGGCAGACTCTTTCCTAGATCTTCCATTTCAGCAGTTCGAATTTAGAGGAAAATGCTCTATCTGTATGCAGCTAGTCCGGACTGTTGAATTTATTGGTTGCCTACAATCATTAAACTACAGCGCTTCTCATGTTCGACTTGAAAACGGCATTTGACCGCGTCTTGCATGAAGGATTCATCACAAGCTCATTTAGATCGATCTAAACAATGATTTTGCCCTTCGTCTAATCTCTTTCCTCAGGAATAGGGCCTTCCTTAGAATGGTGTATTATGTAACGCCTCAATATCAACGCAAGTAAATCAAAACTTCTCATCAAACGTAGCAAAAAAGAAATATGCCAGCTGGGATCTTTACTTGTTTGGACAAAATTTTCCAGAGTTATCTAGACGCACCTAGATAATTATCTAGGTGTAGAACTCAACTACCTTCTCACCTCGACACAATACATCAAAACTGCTAATCGAAAAATCTGTGAACATCTTCAAACGACACAAACCACTCCAAGGCAGGTACAGGTACAGGTAGAAGTTAAGTCAGCACCTTCGTAGTACCACAGGTGACCGAGGTACTGTTAAACCTAGTTTATTGTTAAACATCCGCCCCAATTTTGAGGGAGAACACCCCAGGTGTCGATCCGAGGGTCTTCCACCTCTCTTCTCTTACACACAACCTCTCGCAACAATTCCTCCCTGGATTTGAGATGGAAAAGGAATAACTACCTGTTAGTAATTCCGCCCATTCTTCCTTAAGCTTCTTTGGCTTGGCGCACAGCATCAGAACTAGACATTAAAAAATTGCAAACATATCAAAAAACGATACTTCTCTCCCTCACAAATGCCGGTTGGATTGTTAAGAACTCTTCATTACGTAAAAACTTGATCATAAAGCATATGTAATTAAAGACACTTAATTCAAAGTGCTTCTATAAGTCGACAGACTTTCACAGAATTATTCCAAAACTTCGATTATGTATTAATTTTACCATATGACTATGCACATATAATTTCTGACACTCACCTCCTCAGGGAACAGCTTCTTGACTATTTATCTTCTCATTGTGACTGCCACCTTGACGCATCTACTATACTGCCTCTACATCTGATGTGTCTTACATACTTGCCAGAGTCATATACTTTGATCCTTTCTTTACTTTTATCACCGGCTGGTTGTTTTGCAGATTCCCTTGACGCATTCTGCATATGATCTCTAGATTTGAATTAGTTGCAGATGCAAGATGAGACGTCACTCTTCAACGTCAGCTCTTGGTTTTTTAAAAAATATTGTAGTACTGCTGACTAATCAGTATAGTGTCTATTAAATCCTTGTTTGAAAGCAGGAAAGCTGCTCTTATTAAAGCTTCAATGGAATAATGTCATTGCTGTGTATCGGCAAGCGTATTTAGTTTTCGACATACAGATTCATGGAACATAGCTCAAGATATATATTTTCAGATACTTTATCCAAATTAACCACTACACAATGAAGGTAAAAAATTAAAATTTAAGGAAGAGCTCCGCGTTTAAATTTTATTGAATCAGGTTCTTCAAATAAAGTTTTAAAGCAGATTATTTTGATAAATTAAACAAAATGTTTCCGGATTTTGTGTTTTTTATTTTTAGCGGAAAACCTTAAAAAGTGTGAAATGGCGCATGATTGAAAACAAGAAAAAGATTTCGTGCAATCTTAAGCCTCTTATCGTCTTATGCATTTTCACAAAACCATTTATGTTCGTATGTACAGCATTCGGGAAAGAAAGGTATTTAAACATTATTCTGCAGAATTTAACTGCAATCCAACCCTAACTTAACGGCAGGCACAAGACAATTATATTTAAAACGGGGCTTTTTAAAATCTAACAGTTTCCTTAATGCAGTTTGAAACACAGTATATATTTATAAACTGCATTTCCCAACTCTTTTATATTTTAAGCACATTCACAGCAAAAACTGCACTTTTTAAAACGTCTTATTCGTTTTATGTGTTACAGGTCAGCCAGCAAAAACAATTTTTTAGTCGAGCATGCCGTTAAATCTGACCTGAACTGTATTTTCGTACTTTTTTCTTTATTTCTACTTAAATTCGGTTGAAGAATGATTAAGATTTCATCCATGCACAATGGATAAGATAGATTTTTATTCCTATTAAATTGCTATTTTCGACCCTTATTTCATATGTGTAATAACCTTTCTGTTGAAGTAGAAATATAAAAATGTAGAACCCGGGTATTTCATGGACACTTTACATACTTTAATTTTACTCCATTCCTACATTTTCTGTACTGAGGTAAGTTCTAGAAAAGAACTATAAATATTAAAGTCTAGCGAATTTATCTAAATCTCATGCTTATGGATCTTTTCGGGAAATGAGCCTAAGGTGTCAGATGCGCATTAAAAGAAACTTCTTGTCCTTTTAGGCCCAATTAAATATTTTAAAATGTTTCATAGCGTCATATAATGAAAACAATAAAAATTTAGTAACAATCATTCTAGATACAAAATGATACCTTCAGGTATTCCCACTGAAATACACTACCCACACTGGCCTACTTAGAAAGCACATTGCTGTGGAAGAAGAACATTTGTTATGTCAGAAGTATTGAAAGTATAACAATTACGAAGGAAAATTTATTATGTATTTAACGAAAAGACATATTCATATAAGTAGATGCTACAATTAGCAGGAGTTTCAATACGTGAAGGGACTCAAACAACGAGAAATAAAAACCTCAGGAATATACGGATGACACTTCATGTGACTATTGAGCGATTTTCAATACGGGTTTCGATGAGGATCAGAAGTACTGCGGGATTTAATTCCATCCAATATAAACTGACGTACCAAAAAAATCTTTTTATGCACTTTTGCACTTTTGCTTTAAAACTCTCCTTACTTCGCATCGAAATACTTGTAGCGAAATAAGAAGTGAAAAACACATAAGGATTTTTCCCAATGGTCAAAAATGCTTGGCAAAATGGTTAAATAATGCGAACCATCTACTATAGTTTATAATGATATTTTAAATATTAAAGTCACTTACCCACAATATTAATATAATTATATAAATTCGGAGGCATTGTGGATATGTCTCAAATATTCCTGAAATGAATATATATTGAAGATACATAAATCTTAAATCGTGTAAATCAACAAATTAACTTAGTTTAGCTATCTAATAAATTAAATAATTAGTTAGTTTAACTAATAAATTACAGCTTCCACTGACAAAGAAATACTAGAATTAGAAAATTCTCTCATACAGTGAAATAAAACATACAGTGAAATAAAGTGGTCGTACAGTGAAATATGACTCTCTCAGTCATATTTCACTGTACGACCGCCTATCTATCATTAAGTTCAATGATTCGCTGTAGTATAAAATTAGTTTGAATGCAGCAGTCATAACAGTTTACAGCTCGCATTCAAAAGACATGTGAACCATTGAATGTCACACGAGATATTATCAAAGACAAAACAAGCAAACCCAAAAAGTTAAAAGTTGCTACGTAAATAATTTAAAAAAAGGCTAACGTAAAATGGCCAGCAAGACAATTCTAGAACACATGTAATCAAAAAAGGAGGGAGGGGAACAACAGAAGCAGAAAACTTATTCTCGATATATTATTATTTTAAACAATTAACACCATAGTAATTTTATTTCATAACCGCCCACATATTTCAAAGAAACCTCCCAAAGACTACCACCCATGGTTTCAATCGATGTTGAACTTTTGTGAAATATTCCCCATGAAGAACATGACTATCGTGTGATCAACAATAATGTTTATTCATTTTTCGAAACATTAGCCGCTTATAGAATAGGTTCCCAAAAACGTTTCACTATATTTACTACCGAAATGTACCTCTGTTACCGTATTTGCAGCCGGCCAAGTGATGCTCAGTTGTTATCATTACAGATTTTGAAATATGTTTATTCGAAAAAAACTATGTTTATTTCAAGTAGTTTAAATTTTATACTTGGACAATTACCTAATTTTATGTTTGATGGTACATATGTTTCTAAGCATGATATACACTCTAAAAAAAAAGCAAAGGACAAGAGGCACCAAGAAGGAGTTATCAGAATGGGAGGAAATTCGATAGATGTGATGCATATACATGGAAACAGAAAAGATTGAAATTTCAGAGGAACTGAAATTTTTATTCAGAGGAACTGAAATTTTTATTCAGTAGATGAAGCTACATATAACGGATAAGTCAATAAAATGTTGCCTCACCTCTGGGTTGTACGCAAATTGTTATTCGGTTCGGTACTAATTCGCAGATTTGGCGGATAATCGCCGACGGGATTTCTTGCCAAACTCTGTCCATTTATGTAGTTAGATCGGTAACATCCTGGAAAGGTCTGAGGTGCATGCTTATCATACCTTAAACATGTTTTACTTGGGAGAGATCTGTCGATCTAGATGGCCAGGGAAGTGTTTGACTAGAACGGAGACACAGAATAGAAATGATTGATATACGAGACCTGAAATTATCCTGATAAAATGTAAGCCAGGGGTGCCTTGAGAGGAAGAGCAAACGCAAGGGAGCTCAGAATATCGTTGATATACTGCCATGCTGTGAGAAGTGTCACGGAAGACAGCCAATAAAGTTTGTAGATCAAGTGAAATGGCAAGCTAGACCAGGAGTTCCCAACGAGGTCAGTATGTCCCTGGGTGACTATTAATAAAATATTAAAAGCGGTCATTCAGGATCAAAGGTTCGATAGCCGAATATGCATCGGCAATTGATAGGCAGAGTAAAGACCCATTCATTGCAAAAAAAAATTATTAATAAAATTTTAAAATAATTGTTCATTGATATAAAGATATATCATGTAGTAAGAAAGAAATCGCATAAAATGCATATAAAGAGAAAAATACACTAAAAGTTATTTAATGTATTTTAAAAATCCATATATATATTTTAAATACGTAAATATTTTATGCAATACGTGCCATATAAAACAGCAAAACGCAGTAAAATACAATTAAAAAAATAAGAACGATGCAAAACTACAATGAAAAACAAGAAATAGGTTGAATGTTTGCTATCCGACGAAACATCGCAAGCAGAAACGTCTCAGAGAAAACAACAAAGACAAAAATGTCGTTATGCAAAACATCGTGGAATAAAAGCAAGCAAGAAGAAAATATCACAGCTCTAAAACATCTTCGTCGAAAATAAAGCGGTACAGAAATATCGCAGTTTTGAAACATCGTGGTAGAAATATCACGATGAAAAATAAAATAACCACAAATCATCGCATGACGATAATATCGCATATAAAGTATTTTCTACCTCCTTTCCGCATGCTTTCGTGGTGTAGCTGGAAGCAAACTCGGTGCGCATTCGTGAGGTCCAGGTTTCGAGTCCCGGAGAGGGCACTGCATTTTTTTCACGTCTCCTGTTCCAAAATAATCTAATTACTCTACACGGAGACACGAGTTTTTCAGCCTTTAAATGTTGTGCATTCGCGTAATGATTTGTGAGAGCAAGAAGGAATGAAGAATGAAGAATATTTTTACCTCTAGATTTTGTACTTTTGGATTAGTTAATAATTTTTTGTTAAAAAAGCAAGAAGCAAACTTAAGCATTGAAAAACCGAAAATGAGTAGAAAATTAATACTACTTACAGCATTTAATAGAGTTTTAACCTTATGTACTTAACTACTAAAGATTTTTATTTAATTAATCGCTTTTATAAAGTTGTTTCGGCAATTTTTCAGGAAAATTATGGTCTAAAACTAACTAGAGAAGGGACGCTATCTGTTCGTTAGCCTGATATACATTTAGTAATAATTAAATCTTGTTTTGTTTCAGTTTATGCTCCTTAAATTGTCATTAATATTATACGGTTCTCGATAATTTAGGGTCCTTGACAACTAGAACTAGAGAAGAGTATAACGACTATTCTCTGTTCTTTTTACAAGTATAGTCCAAAGAAGAGTTAAAATACCCTTTTATCTCATTCAAAGAGTAATAACAGACGGCCCCTCTCCGGCTTACAGAAAAGCCTGCAGTTTCGGCTTAAACTTAAGACAGAAATTAAGTTAATTCTAACTAACTAAAACTTAGTCGAAGCTGTACAGAAATAACTAACCGAGTTGGCCCTTAATTAAACCTCACCGGCGAGTGCTAACAGGCACGTAAGACTACTGCCGAACGCAGTAAGGTAGGCTTAAAGCAACAACATGGCGAAAGGCAGAACACGCTCTACCGAGAACTTCTGAGCTCTTCTTACAGAAGTGACTGAACTTCCCATTAAATACTGATTCTACCTCATTTGCGTAGAACGCGATACTGAAAACTCATTCTGGTAGGGAGTTGTAGGTGGAAAACAAGAATTTAAAGGAAAGGGTTTCAAAATTTAAAAAAAAAACTATTAGAAAATTAAAATAATCCCTAAAAAACTCTCTTTTAGAAATTACCGAAAATTCTCTTTTCTGAACTTTACTCAAATTTTTGTTCTAATGGTTGTTTAAAGAGAAGGTATGAGGCAACATAATATTGTATTATGTTATCTTTCAGCATATTCTTTGATGCGCGTTTGAAGAAACCTTTGGTTCGCAGCTGTATAAAAAATACAAACTTTTTATGTAAACACAAAAAATTGTGTAGTCACAGATGTTTCAATAATTTTGATAAAAATTTCGCGAAACGAATTTCGCATAAATAACGGCATTTATTAATCGATTTGCATTGTCAAAAATATATAGAATTATTTAATCTCTTGTTCCCATTAAACTCCATGATAATTTTCCCTCTTTAGTTCATACATTATTATGAGTTTTGAATAAAAACTTATTTCATAAGCTTTTCTTTTGCATTTTGTCCCCAAATATTAGAGTTATTGTTGTTTACTACGTTTCATGGAGCTTGCGCATCAAAACACAGTGATCTTGAGGTTTGGCCGTGCAACAAAGCATACATACACACACACACATACATAAAAGTTGTATTCATAATTAGTAGAACGTGTAACACTTTCAGATTATTAACTTCAAAAGTTCTGAAGTTCTTTCTATATACAGTTCTACTGTATAGATATTTACATAAAAATGAGAAAGAGACATACAAGATGAAGTGATCTGATAACAGATCAGCTGTAGTGTTTAAAAACCTTTTCTGAGTTCACTGAGAGATGAGCTAATTTGTCATTTGAGAAAAACATTTGAAGTCTTATATACAGAAAATCCTTCCCAAACGCAATTTCACACACGCGTTATCCTAATTTTTTCCATTTAATTTGTCCATCGCTAGAACTTTATTCATACGCGGTTCAACGTTCATTCCTCAATATTGCATGCTTGCTGGCATCCCCTCTGGAGCGAACTTCAACAGTTTTAAAGGATTTTTATTGATTAGAAATGAAACCAAAGAAACTCTATATATTGCAGAAGAAACTGACAGCGAATGATTTTCAGACATGGCAGACGGATAAGTCAAAGAATTAATCGAGATATAACGAATGAAAAATCGAATGATCTTATAATATCAGCCGACAGTCAAAGCGGCGATAAGGAAGAAGATAAAGCTCATACTATTAAAAAAGGCACAGAAACCTGCCGACTTTTGCAATGGAGATAAGTAAATTTTATGAGAGTCACTGGAAAAATCCGCTCTCCATACGGCGAAACTTTTAAAAAAGTTGCGTCAGTCACTATCCCGAGCTAAAGTCACCAGCTTTTTTTAAAAAAATAATTGTATCTGGTTTTAGCAAGCGGCAATAAAAATCCTTTCAATCAGCATTTGTTTCGTTTTTCCTTTTAATTACAACAATATTCATGACTGTTTAAATTATACATACTTCGTCAATCCGAATTATACCTAATACATTTATTAATGGCATAATCCCCTTGTTCGGAAGCGGTTTACTGTTCTGACGGTTTTTGTGGAAAACTTTATATAAAATGCAAATGCAAACTAGTTCGCATTTGCATTGTATATGGAGAAGTACGCGAAAACTCCATGCAACCAGCTCGTTAATTCACCAGTATCCAAGCGCGAAATGATTTGCGAGTATTCTGTGATTTCAACCAAGGTAAATTTGCAGACCGTAACAAAGCAAATAACAGTTATTTCTTTTTAAATTTCAGATGCGGAAATGTTTTTAAAAGCTTTTTAAAAACAAGAAATTGAAACAACTAAAAGTATTTTCAAAGATTTCCAATAACATCTCAGAAGTAGCTATAAACAACCAAGAAAAAGAAAGCATATAAAAGGCATACGTGTTTTTGGCGAACATGTATAGAATTCACAAAGCTCATTTCACAAATGTAGGCAACTAAAAATGCTAATTTATTTTAAAAATTAGGGCAGATCATTGAAAAAATAAAAGTTTGATTTTAGACGTAAATTATAAATTGATGCTTAAAGAAAGATAAAGTGTAATGCGTAATAATCAATTCATTTTTCTGAATTCGCTTTTTTCAATCTGAATTTTATAATTTGGTTTGATATTTTATCTCCATTTTCATGAAAATATAATGGATAAGTGAGATTTAACGTCAATTACGGATGACCATTTCCTTTAGAATTCAGCAGTAACGATTGGCGATTGATGACCGTTACCGAAATTTCCACCAATAGTCGACAGGCTAATACGTATCTTCTCATTAAATTGTTGCATGAAAGTAATAGGGCAGCGTGTTGATAATTAAAGTTGCAAAACATTGTTCTACTTAAATGTTTTCCAAATACCAAAAATTTCTTTTTAATAATCGCTTATTAATCACATTTACTCATAATGTACTAAAAATGCTAACTCTAAGGTCTGAAAAATCTTCATAAATTCATAACATTACTTTCAGTACTTATAAGATGGGAGAAAAATGAAGCCAAATTTTATGCTTCCCATAAAATGAATCTGGATTCTGAGATGACATGCATACATTGAAGTAACTATTATTCTCAATTTAATAAGGCATGAAACTACGTTAAGTTACCACTATTCCACAACTGAAATAAACAGTTATTCCCACTGCAATAATGCATATTAAGAAGAGGAGTTCAGAACTGATGTGACTCAAATGGCAAAAAGGTCAAGATGTATCAGCGCCGAAAAGGTTAGGTAGATTTCAAAGCTGCCGAAAGTTTACTCACTTCAAAAAATAAATAAATAAAAAGGCTCTTGTTATAAGTGAAATTTAAGATAGGAATAATAAATAATGTTCCATTAATTTCGATCTTTTTTATGCAGAAGCGGCATCAACATTTCTTCTCGGGATTTTACGAAACTAGAAAATGTTAACAGATTATTTAATAGATTTAATAACATTAATACTACATATCAATTAATTCCCAGTTTAATTTGTTTAATTACCAAGCTTTCGTTTTACTTGAACTTTCGACACTCACGCTTAAAGTCTTTCTTTATGTCTTTCAGTTCTAACCTAGGAGTAATGAATGTAATTAGTAGATAAATGGCTGATGACGATATTTGTCCAGTGTTTTAAATTTAGAAAGTCAATGCAATAAAGCTAACATAATTTTTTTGTCTTTTGGTCAAAAATATAACTGAGTTCTGCATAACTTGCATTTAAAAATCCAAAAAGATTTAACAATTTTTATTGAATCCTAGATTCCCTCTTCCTTTTTATTGACCATAAGATTCCCTCTTACAAGTTTGTCTTCTCTAATACGTACATACCATTTATCCTCATAATCTTTGAAATCAAACTTTTAATACTTTTTGTTGCTTTTCATAGCTGTTATAAAAACTGAAAATACTTCTGCTGACTAATAAGATGACACTCTTGATTAAGAGTATCCTACACACTCAAGTATGCGTGGATGTACTAGCTCCGTAGAAGTAGTAATAAACAGAAATGTAATCGCAATGTGGCTAGCATAGTTTGAAACTTGTAATATTATGTTATGTTAATTATGTATATTATTAATTGTTTATATGTATTAAAATATTTAAAATCCTTTAGTACCTTACTGATCAGACTTCAATTAGTTTCTGATTAATGAATCAAGATTCAGAATTAGAGGAAACTTAACCTTTCATCTCATAAACCTCCGTTTATTTTTTTTTACCAATGTTTTTCTCGAGGCTGACCGAACTGGTTGATTCCGGACAACTGTTATATTTGCGTTAAACAGAGCTACGAAAACGTCGCGTCAAAAAGGAGTTATTCAGAATCCCAAATGTCGCGTTAAAAAGAATTATTCAGAACCTTAAACGTTGCGTTAAAAAGGATGCTCTGCAACGTAAATTATTCAGAATAGTTGAGAAACACTCTTAATTACATATTTTGCTCACTGAATGGCGTTTCCTTTACATTGCACATTATTACAGAATAATATTAAAATATTATCTGGCTGAATCTGCCATTACCATATCAGGTTTTAGTAATATTTCCATCTTATCTGGTTGTTGATCACTTTTAAAGAATGTTTTGTCTACAGAATATAAATATGAAGAACAGTGCTACTTCCGTAACCCCTCCTCTAAAATATTCCCCCCCCCGCGAAGTAGCTATTTTTCATGTTTTATACATGTATGTAAGATATAATGTTTTATAAATGTATGCTTCTAATTCTTCATTTAAAAGTTAATATGAGAAACACGTCAGTGAATTCAGAAACAAGTTACGCTTTAAAAAGCAAAATACTTTGCTATAATTTTCTTTGAATATCAGCACGAGTCATAGAGCAAATCCCAGTTGATTAATGCAGGCAATGCAAATTAAAAGTAAGGACAAAGATGGTAGAAAGCTAATTAAGGAGGGGAAAGTGTCGCGGTGTCTTCGACACTTATGACCTCATTTGACCCTCTGCGTGATGACACTCGACCAAGTCATAAGGTGAGAAAAGGACGAACGTGAGCTGTTTGAATGTCATTTTCAAAAAGGCAACTTTTGGCAATCATTCGCTTATTTGGTGAGATTCGTTACTTCTCCCGTTTTTCTGTTTAATTTTTTTTCATTGGAATTTCTCTGATTTGTAGCTACAGTACAAGAAAGAGCATAGCTCCAAACTGCTTATGTAATGAAGTACTTTTTCAGTAGTTCGTATGATATAGGCTTCATATATTTCCCAAAATGAATGACTTCGAAAAAATATTCTTGTAGATGTTTGTTCTTTTTAAATCTCTTTTTTTTTTAATAAATTCCACATACCAGTAATAATCTAGGAAAAGATTTGTCACTTTACGAATATGAAAATACATAAATATTTCGAAAAAAAAATAAACAGTCGTAATAAACATTTGTTTTCTTCATGCACTTGTAAAGCTTAATATCTTATTTACCAGACACATATAATATGAACAATGATTTATTGCAGGTTCAAAACGAAAATCAAAGGTAACAATAACTCGTTACCTTTCTTTACTGTTATCTGTTCTAAGCTAGTATCTGAGTTCAGAATATGAAGCAAAATAAATGGCACATTACGAAATTTTTAGTAGCTACATCAGCTGGCATTTCCTATCACTAAAGCGACTAGTATAAAGGCTAATAAGTATTCTAGAAGTAGACCAGCTTGAACTATAGGTAAGTTTTATTCTTAGAGACAGATGTCAAGTTTAGAGGAATAATCTGCGAATTTTTGCATAATTTAACATAGATATCTCTCTTTTGTCCTTAGAGGGGGAAAATACGGAGTTAAATTCGGGTTGGTATATTTCTTTTACAGAAATATTTTCGGCTGGTCCAAGTAACACAAGACAAAGAGGAAGACCTAGACCTCGATGGATTAGATGCTGTAGAGTACGATCGTTTAGTCCTTAACTCTAAGAATTGGAGGAGTTTAGTTGCTCGTAGAGGCGGCTGGAAACGTTTAGTCCAGAAGGCATTGGCCAACCCTGGGATGTAGAGCCATGGTTGATAATAAATGTTTTTTTATACCTTTTATTAATGGAGAATTATATTTCTCAGTGCTATGCAAATTTATTGGATAGCACACTCTTTAGTATCTCAATGCTTTTATTCTTTTTTTAATGTTGTTATTTTACAGCGGAAGACCTGTAGATCAATGCTTTTGAAGCGTATGAATGCAGATAGAAAAAAATGAATCTTTAATTTTGAAATAAACTTTAAAAAAATCGCTACACTCCATTTATACATTCTATGACATAAAAGCGACACACCAAAAAATAATTATCCAAATGGGACGGAAATCGGTACGTGGGAGGTACACGTATCGGAAATAAAATGCTAACAATATCATAGGTTTTGAATATCGTGTTCATGAAATACAGCTTCTAAAGCAAAATGAATCAATAATGGCCCACCACTAGCCCTGATGCAAGCTGTTAATCCGGCTGGGCTCAGATATCCTCCTGTTAGATTGCTTGCCATCCATGTTTTAATCAACCATTTAGATCAGCTCGATCCCGGGAGGTCGGAGACATCTGCTCATCACAGCCCAAACGCACTGTACTTGGAAGAGATCTGGAGATCGCCCCGGCCAGCGAAATGTTGGAGGAACACATAGACGCAAGTAGTAGAACGGCTTGCTGGCCGAATATTATCCTGTTGAAATATAAGCCCAAGAATCAGTGATAAGAAAGGCAGCACTAGAATCTCACCGACGTAATGCCGTATTGTAAGGGTGTCACGGATGACGACCAAAGTGATCCGGCTATTAAAGGACATGAAACCCCATACCATACCTCGTGGTTGTCGGGCTGTGTGAATGACAGTCAAGTGAGTATACCACCGCTGTCCTAGACGTCTCCATACACGTCTTCGCTTGGTCATCGGTGCTCAATTCTAAGCCAGACTCATCGCTAAAAGCAATCCTACGCCAGTCCGTAAGATCGTAAGTCAAATGCACCCGGCACCAAACGTACTTTACGGTGTGAGAAGGTAAGGGGTAGTCGGGCCAATGGCCTCCGTGACCTCATCTCCCGTTCTGTGAGTTGCCTATCAATAGTCATTGTAGTCAATGGTATCCTGATTATACGTCGGATCTTTGAAACGACGTATCAGGGGCTGTGAGCGCCGACTGGACGATCTCTCCGTCCTCGCGTTCTGTCGTTGCTCTCGGTCGACTTTCTTGATGCTCTGTGCGGTCATGGTTGACCCATTCCTGCCAACATCGTTGAATGGTAGCATCGCTCCGACCCAAATGTTTAGCGATGCTATGATTTGACCACCCTGTTTCCTTTAGCTCAATTGTAGGTCCTCTATTAAATAGTGACATCTGCTCAGCTCTCAAACCCGTCTCCGGGGCATTGGTACAGTCCACGAGAGTCGACGGAACAACGCGGGGAAGTTATGCCTTGGCATTGGAATGTCCTCTGTTGTTTTGACTAATCTCCCTCGTCTGATATCGTCAGAATAAGCCCACTGAATTTATCGGGGCAAGGAGTTCAAGATTATGTCTGTCATTGGTAAAAGCCTTGTACACCATATAGCTGACAGTACGATTTTGCCCAGTTCCACCACACCGGGGAATGGCGCCAGAGATCTCTGACCATCTTCCGTTACCACTAAACCACACGAAAAAACTTTCGGCCCTCTCTTCATTTAGAACGCCCCCAAGATAAAAATCACTGGACAATTACAAACATCCATGCCTTCCCCGGGATTCGAGGGCAGGCCTTTGATACGGTAGTCAGCGTCACTAACTACTATCTCGTTTGGGCGGCGTAATTTTCTCTGTTTTATACATCATTCGGATGCTCCGTTGCAGTAATACATTGTAGTTCCAGTTAGTCAGTCACTGCATTTGTATATTTTGTCGAAAGGTATGGCATACGCAGTTTCGTCCCATTCGGATAACTTCTTCTTTGTGCATCGCGTTTTCTTTAGAGTGTATTATTTTGCAAATAATTGTCACATTCCCCCATTTGTGCTCTTTTGGTGTAAATGGTTATCATATACAACTGACATTTGGAAGATCTATTTTTTAAATTCCTACGGTTTTGAGCGTTTCTAGCTCTGAAAAGCCACTATAGTACTAGTGTTATAGTGTCCTTCTGAAAAGGCATTTAGCGCAAAACAACTCCTATTTCTGATTATTTCTTCAACACCTACATATACTTTATTCAGATGTGTTTTTAAATCACTTATGAGATGTGTTTGGCTTTGCGCATATTACATTCGCTTATGATAATAATAAAAGAATTATACCTTATACATTGATGTTTTACCAAATATGCTCTTTTACAAATGTTTTTAGTGTACACAAGTGTACCTCAAACGAATTCTAATACAGTCCATCTCTAAAAACAGCATCGCCCATCAGATCTACCCAGAAATTCCATTTGAAAACGTCACATTTTTCAGTGTTTTGGATGTTGTAAAATTTAATAACTTACTTTTCCCTTTTCCTTCAAAATGTTTTTTCCAGTATACAGTCGTCGCCCCAAAAATGTGAGATTAGAGGAATATTTAGCAAAAATGAAATCACACAATTCTGCCTCCTTATGCTGGAAATGTGCCCTTATGTAAGTTTTTCTTTGCCGAAATCATTAAGTATGCATGGGTGCGCCTTCCCATATAAAAAATTTAATTTTATCTGATTTAATTGTGATAAAATTATTTCGGATAAGCCAGATTAACTATTTTCGATAATTAAGAGTAGAAACCAGTACACATACAGGATATCTTGTCAATTAGTATTTACAAGAAAAAGAGATATTTTTTCAATTATTCCTATTATTAAATTACTATACCAGTGTCCTATCAATGAAGCTGAAAAAGCGCATGATGAAAATTAACAAAGCTATAGTTTAAATCAGATCTTCCCAACGGGGTCAGTATTGACCTTCTGGGGGTCGATGAAATTTCAAAGGGGATCAATCGTGACCATGGGGTCGATATCCGAATACACACAGGCAACATATCAGCATAATTAAAATCTCACTGATTATAAAAAAATTATTAATAAAATTAACAGTTAATTGTTGATTGATATAAAGCTATGAATAAATTATATAAAGTGAATGTAATTGAGGGAAATATAAAAAGCTTTTAATTTATTTAATGTATTTTAATTTATTTAATATATTTTAACAATCAATAATACGTTTTTTAAATATATAAATTCTTTATTCAATAAATGCAATTGGTGAGAAATTTTCATTTTCCTTTGTGTCTGAGCAGTGCTGAAAAAGTGAAAGATTCAGCGCTATACAATCCTGAGGTAGAAGCCAAGAAATAACTAAAGTCTGTGTATCCTCCCAATATGCCTATCCGGGGTGTGTGTCGTCCTGGTTAAATATATTTTACAAATGCTTACTTAATTCAAACTTATATGCACAAATACTTGTTTGACTTTGTCACTATTGATTCTTTCGCCTTCAAGTGTGATGCGTAGCACCTTAATTTCTATAACTACCGTGAAAGGCCTTAGGGCGCATTTTGATTTACTGGCAAAAACTCAAAGTAGTTCATGCCAGCAGCTAAGTGATGATACATGATCCGTCCTGGTTATCGAAGTGGCCAGTAACCGTGATTCTTCCAAAGTGGAACGCTGATATGGTGCATGGAATCCTGACATGGAATACAGAATAAGACTAAAATAGGAAGTCTAGCAGCGATTATATGAAGCATTTATATGCATCCCGAACAGCATTTATATGAAGTTTCACATGAAATTGTAGTCAAGTATCTGCCAACCTGAGATAAAGCAATAATTTATACCACTCAAGTCAATGACTATTATCAATTATATGTTTTTTCTCACATATCTTAGGCTGACATGTCCGGTTCATCTGTTTTGTAAAGCTCAAGAAAAGCACCCATTAGAATTTATGTTTCACTTATATGCTCCTTTGGTAGACAACTACATTTTCTACTACGGGTTACTCTCAACAACACTAAAAATAAAACAACAGCAATATAAAAAGTATAGCGCAGGAAAACTAGAAAGCACAAGCAACAAACTGCGATATATCTGACCTCGGGTAACTGGAAAAATGCCCACAGGAAAAAGGCTCACAAGAAAAATGCTCACAGAATAATGCTCACAGGTATAAATGCTCACAAGAAAAAAGCCCACATACAAATATGCCCACATAGAAAAAAGCTCACATAAAAAAATGCTCTCTTAGAAATATGCTAACACGGAAAAAAGCTCACATAGATACATACTCACATGGAAATAAGCGCACTGAAAAATAAAATACATAGAAATATCCTTACATTAATTAATCAATAATTAATCGATTTGAACATCGTACACCTACTTGAATTTTTCAAAGAAAAATAATTTAAATTACCAAAACATTTATGGTATATATCAAAAACTGCATAACTTATATGTAGATTTAGTTGCTATATAAGATTAACAAACGGGCCGTTTTGAATTAGGAAAAAGAGAGGAGGAAGGAAGAAAAATGAAACAGAATATACAGCGAAAAATTATCACAATTTTAATTATTAAAAAAAATAAAATAATAGTAAGTATAACTTACACATTTTATAATATAAACATTTAGAAGAATAAGCAAATAGAAATAATTATTTTATTTTAATTACGTAAAATACCTTGTTATATATAAATCATGTATATTTCACATAAACTTATAAGGTATTACTCCCGCCTTCTTAGCATGCCTTCGTGGTGTGGTGGTCTGCACGCTAGAAGCGTATTCCAGACGTCCGTGGTTCGATTTCCGGCGAAGGCTTTGCTCATTTTTCATATCTCCTGCTTCCAAAATACCTGATGTCTCTACAAACTTACTGAATATTAGCTAATAGATGGAAATATCTAATTTTATCATCGATTTCATCATAGTTTCTTATATGATTCGCGATTACCAAATGTAAGTTTTCATATTTTCTTTTTTTTTTTTTTTTTTTTTTTTTTTTACTTCAGTACGCCTTGCATTTAAAATAGCAAGTAATAAACTTTGAGAGGCTAAATCTTTTTCAGTCCGTCAAACAAAAACCCCATACTAGCTAGGATGGCTACAATTAAATAATGAATTTAGTACCTTCTCAAAGCTTTTGTAATAATTTGTTGTTTTAGGAGATTTTTCGTAGGCTGGTTCGTAATAATTCCCCACTTCGTTTGGAAACTATGGTTTTCTAAACCGTTTTCGGCTCCAAACTTCAATAACTACATTCAAACATCAATTTCTATAGATTGTACAGTTGCGCGCCTCCAACCTGCACGCAACAAAGTGGTGACTGCTGAAACTGGAAATTAGACAGAGTCCTGAGAAGGGTTTAAGTCCCTTTTTATTCAACTTTAGAAATCACAAATGCGTGCTCTTGACGCTCACAAACTACGCCGACCCGGCGGTAAAATAAAAATAAGAAAGTAAAAAGAGATAATAACAAGCGACTAACTACGAGGTTTTCTAAACGTAACTAACCTCACCGCGTTTTACAATACCGCTGATAATTCAGCAAACTCTGAATATCACGTTGAAAGATTAACAACTGGCCGAGGCAAACACACAGGCCGAAACGCGTGGTTCTTCAATTTCTGACTAACTACCTCCGCGCTCATGAAGTAAGAAAGCACACTTCGAACTCGTTTCCTTTCTATTTAACTCAGAATACTTCCGCTGATAATTTGAATCCTTGCGCGTTCTACTAAAATTTACATACTCTGGCATTGGCAGTTCCAGGGGAAAGTAAGGCTTGACAGGAAAGATAGTTTAAACTTAAAATAAATGTTAGTTAAAATAAATATAAACCCTACAAGATACAGATCAAAAGTATGCAAAAATAAATAAAAAACAAAAATAAACTATTGGCAGTTACAGGGAAAACAAATGTCGTAATGTCAGTGGTATAAAATATTACAGTACATGCAAAATTTTACTATAGTTTTCATTCTTTTATATACCGCCTCTGAAAAGGTTAATATGAGCATTTGTCCAATAATATTTTCAAATGAATAAATAATTTTTCTTTAAAAAATTCAAGTAGGTGTGCGATGTTCAAAATCTATGAATTATTGATTGATTAATGTAAGGATATTTCTACGTATTTTATTTACCAGTGGGCTTATTTCCATGTGAGCATATATCTACGTGAGCTTTTTTCCGTGTGAGGATATTTCTAAGTGAGCATTTTTCTATGTGGGCATATTTCTCTGTGGGCTTTTTTCCTGTGAGCATTTATATCTGTGAGCATTATTCTATGAGCATTATTCCTGTGGGTTTTTTTTTCCTAGAACCCTGAAAACAATATTTTAATGCAATAAGAGCTGATTGCATTTAAGAAAGAAATTCAAGCTCAAGTCTTATTCTAAAGACAAGGGTAAGTTACGTTTTGGAATTTAAAGTCATCCCTTAGAATTATCCAAAGTAAAAGTTGTTACCAAACCAACATTATTAGGCTCACCTACAGTCGAGTGGTACTGGTAGTTCGATCCGGGGCTTGAGACCTGGATCGATCCCCCGGGTTCGATCCGGGACTGGCTCAACGGGCTGGCGTTTTCGTTGTTTTCCCCATATGTAACATGGATACAAGCCAATGTTTGCCTTAAAAAGTCCTCCATATCTACCTTTAAGTGTAATGCCTGAGGGCAAAGTGCTTAATAATAATAATAAAATAATAAACATTATTGACTTTTCTCTCTTCTTACCTAGTAGTAAAATCATACTCTAGTCAAGTCAATAACTTACCATGGAAATAAAAAGAAACAGACTGAATATTTTTGAATGAGATGATTTAAGAATTAAGTAATTTGACACCAAATACCAAATATTAAAACAAAATGCATCAGTACATAAAACGCAGCCGTCACATTAATTAAAATCAAAATTTTGCGCAATTATATTCTGGATTTTGATTCTGGAAACTTGCTTATGTCTGTAGAATAAAAAATAATAATAATACAATAAATAATAAAACGTAAAAATACATAACATACATAAAACATAAAAATACATGTACGCTAAATACAAGGTTGTTATTGAGATTTTGAATAAAACATAAATCTAATAAATCGATTTTTTTCATATTTTTAGTCTAATTGTTATCTTTGGGTTATTCATGCGCAATTACTTGTATTATGATTAGTTGTATGTTGTATGTCATGGCTTGGAAATGCGGTGTCTGCGAAGCAATATCAAAGTGCCAGCCGTTCAAACATTTGAATTCTAAATTTTAGATATTTGACCAACAAATACTTGTATTTGTATTGAATAATTTTAGTAAAAATTCTTATTTTATCTTCGCCATTTTAGCAAATGTAACGGGCTGTGTATTTTAGCAATTGTATGCTTTACCATTCATACATAAGCTTGCCATTTCATTAATCTGTATTTCGGGTTGTAAGCAGTTCTTTTCAAATTAAAAGGTAACGAAAGAATGCGACATTGTTTTTGCAATGTTTAGCATTAAAAAATTGTTTCATTTCAGCTGATTTTTGTGTGCCAACAACTTGTTTCAGTATCCCAACAACAACAATTTGCAGTTTTCTTTGCTCAGCTAGCAACATTTATGAATACCGTGCTGTAGCAACATTTTTTCATAAGCGCAATAACAAAAAAAATATTAAAACATCATAACTTTCACAGTCCACATAAATTAACTCTATTCTGATATAATTATATATTTTATTATTATTATTATTATATTTATTTTTATTTAATATAAATTTATTCTCATTATTATTTCCTCCGCACGGTACTGGCCATGCCCACCCTATGGTACCCTCCAAACTCCTTTCATTTCTGAAAAATTCCCTACTAGTAAAAAAGGTTGACAACCCCTGCTGTATATTATAGATAAAAATGTACGGTAGTAGTTGCGAAAAAAGGTTTGGTAATCCCTGGTTTAAAGACATGAATAAAGTAATAAGTTATTTTCCTCTTTTAGCAGTCCTCTCTCTCTCTCTCTCTCTCTCTTTCTCTCAGTGGTTGGTTCAAAATTATAAATGAATTATATTGCGCTTATGAAATGAATTATAATGCGCTTATGAAAAATACACCTGCGGTGTATCCAAAATGACTTCATAATTCAATGAAATCTTTAACATTTCCATTTTTGTCGGTTTATCAAAATTTAAGCGACTCTATTAGTTCAAAGCAAATTTTAATTAGCATCATCAATAATGAATGCAGTCACCTCACACACAGAAATTTAATTCATGGTTAATTGTTTTTACACATAATGCATTAAAGGTTTTTCATTGTATAATTACAGTAAGTTCCAAAATAAATTTTACAAGTTTTAGTATCCCATTTCATATGTAAGCTATAGTATTCAAAATGAGAAAATGCAATAGAACAGGTCAATAAACATCGGATATAATTTCAGCAGAAGAACGTAATTTTCATCTCGTATCTCAAGTCATTCCGTATCCTTGGCTTTTTAGTAAATGTACTGGAAATCTGTAATACTGTCCCCGCACTTTTTTCCGTTGTTGTTACAACGTCCTTTCTTCAGATCAAATACAAATAATTCCTTCTCAAGCTTGTCACGTAATATCTTAATTTTGGCGGAATATCCAGTTTCGTTCTCCATCATCTTTGCACCTAACACACATTCTAAATTTCCCGAAAACATTTAAAAATTTGCTGGAAGGGAAACGTGCTTACCTTTACAACTTAGTGTTCACTGATGCCTGCTTCCTGGCTGTAATAGAGTGCCTGTATGCAATCATATAGACACGACGTAGATATTGCGGCTTCAAATACAAAATGTTCTGTAAAGTCATCTTTAAAGATTCGATACCATTAACTTCAAACATTATCTATAAAGAATTAGGTACACTGTATTTGCCGCTCTAGGATGAAACCCTATTGAAAAACTTCGGTTTTAAAAAACTGGAAGTAACTGGTTTCGGATTTCTGATTTAATGCTATTTTCCTCCGTTATTTCAGTTAGGTTGATTTCTATTAAACGCAATTTAGGTTAATTTGAAGTTTCTGGCATTTACAAACACTAAGCGACGTAATACTTTATCCAACCTCATTGATTATTTTAAAGTCATATTTATAGTTTTCTGAACTATTTCTTTCGGTTTGTGATTAGGTTTATGTAACTGTTAACCGTACAAGACAAAATACGTAAAGTCTTCTATTTGTCTGATTCTCTCAAAGCCACTTTATACTCAAATAGTTGATTTTTCAAACGTAAACTTCTTCAAAATATTTTATTAGAAATGTTTGCGTTTTAATTCTTGCACTGCATATCATCTCGACCTATTTGCTTGATAAAGTAAGCAATGAAGTGTGTCGCTGCAAACCACTGCTTTAGCCTTTTCTATAATAATTTCAGATGCATTCTAATCAATCTAACAAACATTTCTATGAATGACTTTAAAAAGTTCAGATTTAATAAAAAAATTAAAATATTTTACTAAAATATTACCTGTGAGCAAGTGACTAAAATTAATCTAAATTTGACACTTTTCTTTAATTTATAGGTTTGGTTTGGTTTGGTTTATTGACATTACGGCAAAACACTCTAGGACAATCTGCCTGAGGGAAGGGCTCCGTGGAGGACTTTCTGAGGGAAACTGGCTCGTATACATGCTACACATGGGGAAAACTACCAAAACGCCATGCAGCCAGCCCGTTCGCATGGAACATAGCTCAGATTGGAACTACTAGTGTCCAGCGACTTTACTGCTCGGCCACTGGCCGGCATTTAATTCATAGTGCCTGCATGAGAGCATTATGAAAATGATACATAAATTATCGATTACGAAAAAGAATGTGAGAATTATTTATAATAAACGAACTTCTTTTGCGCAAAGGCTTTTAAATACTTTAGATCGTTTATATTATACCCAAGGAAAACTACGAAAGTACCTTCTGAGGCAGATTCTTTTTTTTCCGGCTGGAATCTAACAATAGGAAGGAATCCCCTGATTCTTTTCTCTTGCTCTCGAAACCTTTCAGATTTTCTTTTTTTCGTTTACATTTCATTTTCAGTTATATGATTCTAAACTTCTATAATTTTTGAATTTATAAATAGATTACAACATTATTCATCGTAATTAGGTGCTTAACATCTTAATTAGGCGCTTAACAATTCATCGTAATTAGGTGCGTATTAGGTGCTTAACTGAAGGAATTTTATTAATTCCTTTTTTTTTTTTTTTTTTTTTTTTGCATATTTATTTCTATTTTCATAAAAAAATTATGTTAATTTTAGATCTACAAAATTTCAGTCTCTGTGCTATAACGCTCATAAAAAGAACGAAAATAAAGTTTTAATGCAAGTTAAAATCACGACATAGAAATACATTATTTTACCAAAATGGGAAATTAGTAATTCTGTTTTATGGATTAAGAAATCATACATATCAACACGTTGACTGCCAGAGCAAAATCCGTTAAAATACTCTGTGCGGCCGTTTTATAATTGTAGTGTTTTCTTGTCCTATTTATCCTAGAAATTAGTTCAGTACACAGTTTTCGTTTGAACTACTTATTGTTAGTCCAAAGGGGATTTGTCCCTGAGGGACTACTGTTTTCAGTTTGCGATTTTGCGTCGAATCAATCTGAATGTTCGTTTCACTTTTCAATCTGTTGCCACCAAATATTATCGCCCTGTATTATATTTGAAGAAATTAAATAATGAAAAATCTGCATAAATGTATGTATGTTTCTCGCATTGTGATAAAACAACGGTAACTAGAGCCATCAAATTTTGAATGACGTAATCTTACTGCGAATATGGGTATCTTCAAGCCCAAATTTGAAACTTGGAATTTTTGTTTTATTATCGATTTCATATTTTATAAAACTTTAACGAAATTTGATTAACAAACTCAAAGATTTCAAAGCGAGCAATGGCAATGTTGTATAGAAAAAACGTTTTTATCTCCAGCGCGTGAGACTGTGTATCGGAAATTCTAATGATATGCTCAATTTAAAATTATTTTGCGATATTGCTCTTGAACTGAATTTTATGTTTTAAGTGCGAAGAACATGATATTTAATAAATAAAGGTAACGCACAAAATGTTGAAAAAACGCCCCTTTGGACGTAATTTAAAATCTGAAACCTTTCAGATTTTCGTTTTTCGTTTACTTTTGCATTTCATTTCGGTTATATGATTCCAAACTTCTATAATTTATGAATTTATAAATAGATTACAACATTATTCATCGTAATGTAACACAACAGTTCATTGTGTTCCTAATAAAAATTAAATAAATAGTATGTTACAATACAAATAGTAAAACAGCATATGTAACCAAAAATTAATAACTTTGTGAATGTATAAACATATAAAATATACCAGTAATCTTGTACTTTTACAATAATTAACACAATCCCGTTTAATTACAACTTCGTTGTCTTACTTGCACATAAATAATAATTACTTAAAAGTTACATCAAAATTTATATTAAAATCATATAACAGTTTATGGGAAAAAGCTTCCAGAAGCCGGAAACCAAGAATATGGAGTAAGTTTCTGAGACTAATTTTAACCATATCACTCTGTGCTTTTGTGAAGCACCTCTGAATCACACGGCTTCAAATAATACAAAACCTGTGAATCACATTCGATGGACACAGCTTTGAAAAGTAAGACCGCCGTTAATTATCGGTGATGCACATGGCAGCCAAGGTTTTAAAAGATATTTTACTACACTTTATGAAGTTACTGTAGTTGGAATTCGCCGTCTGAAAACCAATGGAATATTATAGTCTTTGGCTTACATGCTACAAAATCCATTTGATCACGAATCCCGCATGTAATTATTAATCATTTATCTTTATCTAAATTATTTTTTCTTAAAAAAGAAAATAAAAGTTTTTCTTAATATGTTTTTGGCTTAGTTGATTATGGCAAAGCACACTTGGGCTATCTGCTTAAAGAAAGGGATACCTTCATAGAGGACTTTCTAAGGGAAACCGGCTCGTACAGACATTACACATGAGGAAACCACGAAAACGCCCGTGCAGCCTTCCCGTTCGCCTGGAATCGAACTTCTTAATATGGATTCGCAAATTTATTTCTCGCATATTTCGCGAAGCAGAAAATCACATTACTAGCCAAATTATGCGGGAATTTTTTAAAGCTACATAAAACATTCCCCATCAAAATTCACTTACTTATCAACTATTATTATTAGTTTAACTACTATATACATCTGATAGATTTTACAAAGAATTCATACGTGGAGCGTGAAACTGAACGGCCAACAGAAAGTGGTAAAGAAATCAGTTGATATGCCGATGTTAAGTGATCCCTCTTGGCGGCACTCTTTTCGCTCTGGCGTCAAATTCCACGTGTCAAAAGACAACCTTAGTTAAAGGACATGGGCATCTTTTTTTTCCTTTTCTACTTTCTACTTTTTTCTCAAATTTTTATCTTTCTATTTTTTAAGAAAAACACGAGCACAAGGACCACATGACTTAGGGGAGATAACCTGCAGAGAATGTTGATTCACAAGTTCAAACACAAGGTCGGGAAAAATTTACGAATATGTGTCTAAAAGTATACTTTCAAGAAGGATGGCCAACAGAAATTCGTGTACTGGAAAACTGGTTAAAACATAAATACCTAGATATGTTCTGAAAAAAGACAAACTAAGGCAAGCAACGCTAGGGCATAGTAAAAATTCAGCAGAAATGACCCCGCATTACAGATACCTATCCTGCTATTGCACTTAACCATGTAAAGAAAAAATGTATCAACGTTTGGAATTCAATACATTCGCAGAAAATTTAAATCATGCTTCAGTATCTACAAGATAATATAGAAAGCGCATAAATAATAGTATCTTAAGTCGAAGCAAATACAAAGTTAGAAGGTGATTAAAACATGTATTGTGTCGGTAATATTTATTACTATGCGAAAAATCACAGAGTTAAAAAAAGTTAACTCCAAAGTTCTTTACAGGGTTCGATTGCTTATTTTACGATTATCCTTCTCCTTATGCGTGTAGTCTTAATAAATTGCTTTATTTATCCAGTAAACTTAGATATCACGAAACGTTAAAATCCATAACTTCAAGCTAGAAAATAAATAACTTATTCATGTTTTTTCTCTTTTTTCGCCTTTTTCAGATATTTGAAACATAAACTTACCTCTTCTCGGTTATGAAATATACTATACATGTCTGTTTGACTAACAGAACAGTTAAAATTAGGCAATACAGGAATCTTATTTTGAAGTAGATTTTAAATAAACTTTATCGATTTCGAGGGCATATCGCACAGGTCCCTTTTCTTCGGGAGCAAAGCTTTTTGCCATTCGATGAACTTTTATTTTTGCTTTTATTTTTATTTTATTTTTTACTTTGTCTATTTCGCGTGTTTATCTTCCGATTTAACAGAATAGTAGTTATTTGTCCAGGCCTTTAGTAAATATAAATCTCAATTTTCTTCGAAGAAATGTACAATTAGATGTAAACTCAAATATGTTAGAACTACTCAAATAATAAATATGTTAAAACTACTCAAATAATAAATGTGTTAAAACTACTCAAATAATAAATATGTTAAAACTACTCAAATAATAAATATGTTAAAATTACTCAAATATGTTAAAAATAAATATGTTAAAATTACTCAAATATGTTAAAAATAAATATGTTAAAATTACTCAAATATGTTAAAATTACTCAAATATGTTAAAACTACTCAAACACAAAACCTAGGAATTCTGAACTCTTCACAATTTAGTTTTTACTCCGCCATACGACATTTGGAAATCATAGGGATATAGATTATGAAGTTGCTTATGTGGTCCCAGAAGGGTCCTTAATGAGCTAAATAAGAAATTAAGAAAATTAAGTTTCTGAGAGCACATGATTTTGACGATTTAGCACTCTAACCATCAAGAACCGTCAAGAAAGTGAGGTAAACTTGAAAAACCCATTGTTTCCTTTACTGCATGTGTGTCAATCAGATGGAAAGTGACGAGAGACAAAAGTCACACCGCGCAAGAAAACAAGCAAAGGTTAGTAGTCAAAGCTAGGTTACAAAGTTGTGGTCTCTAAGCATAAGAGTAGCAAATGGTCTTATCAAATTATCTTCTGGAATGATTTGGTAACTAAGAATTTCTGAAAAATTTGCAGAATCACAGTTAAGTCCAGTGTTGTTCAGTCTCTTTTTGTTGAAATACAGGCCAGAGTAATTTCCTAGAAGTACAGAAATTTGGTCTGCGATACCACAGGCGATACCTATAACATGCTTAATATGACAATTCCATGTGAGCTTTTAGTTAATAATAACCCCCAGATAATTTACATTATTTACACGGTTAATAATTTCCCCAAACACGTAAAGGTTGTTCAATGCTATCTTGAGCCTCCTTACTAAAAGAAGCTTAGACTTTGAGGCATTTATATTTATTCTCCCTTTCTTGCACCAGTCCTTAATATATAAACAAAATCTTGCTCATTGCATCACTGAATTGCTCATGGCTACCGCCGTATCGTCGACATAGCAAGACAACATAGAGTTATGATTCAGTTTATCTCTGAGAAAATCGATTGCGTAAAAACGATAAAGAATGGTCACAAGACAGAAACCATGGGGCACTCCTGCAGTAATGTTTTTGAAGGCTGAAAACAAACATTTCCTTGACTGACACTAAAAGTTGATCAGTGTGTAGATCAACTCCATACGCCATACGCATTTGAATGTTTTCTGCATGGCAGAGGCAGAGGCTACCTATGTACGAATCATCCATCACAGACAAGAAGCCACATATGCAGGAATTACGTTCAGAACAACAGACTATGAACTGCCTGGCAGTGTGCAACACATCCACCCTGCCATCAAAGGTAGGGGGATTCATGTCAAAATCCAACATCAGCAATCGCACTCCAGACAACACACTTCCTCTGCGATTACACAACTGTTCACTGATGGATCAAAACATGATCAGGGAGTGGGCTGCGCGTTTGCTCACTACGAACATGGCACACTAGTAAAGGAATGGAAAGGACATCTCACTAACAGCAATAGTATCTTCCAAGCAGAGGCACTAGCAATATTGAATGCGCTACGACATGCCCTCAACCTTTCCCTTACCAATGCGACTTTCTTCACGGACAGCATGTCAGTGCTACACGCACTCAGGGATCATCACCACACTTCACCCATCATCATAGATATACAGAAACTTTTATGCAATAATCATCAAGCCCGCTTTAACATGGTATGGGTGAAAGGACACTCCGACAACGAAGGGAATGACGTCGCAGACCGACTAGCTAATGAGGCTGCCAACAACATCCACGCTCAAACTATAAGAGCCCCTACCCCTGTCTCACACCTCAAGAAAACTCTGCGTAATATCTGTAAAGAAAAGTGGCAAGAAGAATGGAATAGTGGCGACACAGGGAGAAGGACGTATAACTTCCTACCAAAGGTAGACACGGAACGTCTTATAACAGTAGCCCCACTGACACAGTACATAACGGGTCATGGCCCATTTCCATCTTATTTTATGCGTCATGGCATCTCAACATGTGACAATTGTGTCTCCCAAGCACTACCTATTTGACTGCGGTCTAACAACAAACCACCACTTACCACATCCAACGAATGATAGAACACTTTACTATCGTTTCATAATCAAACACCCGCCAGCTATAAGGAGTATCTGCGCAGTAGTACAGCAAATCAACGCCCTAGGGCAAGACATTTGCGAGCCACAATAGCATGGTACTGCAGACAATGTACTCAACGATTAGGTATTCGCAGTATGTACACATTCTGTAAGCGCTTCTGCTTTACGCACATCTTACTATGTCTCATATGTTTCTTCTGTGTGCAATATTTGCATTTATGTGCTCTACGTGTTTCCATATGTATTCTATGTGTCATGATATGCATTCTTGTGTGTGTTTTGATGTCTTTATGTTACGTAATTACGAGTGTGTTTTTATGCTTTTACGTTTAATTTTGTATATCTATGTGTTTCAGCTTATAGGAGTGTTTTAGTGTTTTAATGCTGTCCTTTATATTCTTTTTAAGTTACTTTGTGTTATTAACAACGTCCTATGTAAAAACTACTTGACATCTAGCCCCTGTATGGCCATGTAAACTCCCGGTGCAACCTTACGGGGCTCCAGCGAGTTGCTTCTTCGAGATAGTGGAGGACGTGGGACATATGCCTGTTTACCTATGTTATACGCCAGGCGTCCCCGTCCTCCGTCACCTGTCACCTGCATGCCTAGCATAAGAAGTGCCATGCATTTCTTATGGTGCTGATGCCGCGATAAATTCAATTAACTTGACTAGTTGGTTCCTGAATCCGTACCGATAGGAGAGAAGTAGCTGAAAATATGAATTAATCCTTTTTAAATTAATGCGTTCGTAAATTTTGTTGAGACTGGAAAGCAAACTTACAGAGAAAAAAATTCTCCACTTTAGTGCTGTCCTTTCCGAGCTTCACGAGAACAGAGATCTTGGCACTTTTGCAAGGATAGGGAAATATCTTAAGAGTCAGGCAGACAAACTGATTGGTAGGTAAACTGCGTACAATGTTTTTGGCAATTCCATCAAGGACCGGGGGCCTTAATTTCACCATACAATATATTTTGAATTTGGCTAGGAGTAGTGGAGTCAGGTATAGGGCTTGCTGATGTGCGCAGATCAAACAATCAAGAAATGTTTTTTAACTTGATGAACTCTGGATCCACCAGTGTCATGTTAGGAGTAAATTGCTGTTTAAGTGTTCAGAGAAAGCTCTCACTTTGTCACCAACTGAGTATGCAGTAAAGATCGCAGTAGTAATAGCCTGATTACATTTATGTTTGGTCTTAAGAGATTTGAGAAATTTTCAGAAAGATCATCATTTAGCTCTATACTTGCAATTCTTTCTTCTCAGTTTTCAATACGGAATTTCTTAATTTCTTTAATTTTCTTGCTAACGCGATTTAACTCTGTTTTGATTCCCGTATCCCACGTAAGTTGCCATGTCCTAGGTAGGCGATTTCTTAACGTAATAAGTTGCTTTATATTTTGGGGAGTTTTCCTACCGAATTGTTTACTTTCATAATATTGATGCCTTCATTACGAGCGCATTTAAACTCATTTTAAATTCATCATTTGTTTTATCGATATCAATGTGTTTTGAGAAACCTTTGCTTTTAGACGGGTTTTTCTTGAGGATATTATGAAAAAGCAACCCGTCTGTATGGGCTTTTACCTGAGGCGATTTGATTTGTGAGATACCCAATGTAAATGTAATCGGCATGTGGTCCGAAGTGAGCACAGCCATAGGAATATCAGAGTTATAAAGTCGAGAATGTTAGTTTGTCTTCCTGGGTGAAATGGTCTGTATGTAGATCCCTCAGGCGCAGCGCATAGATTAACATGGATTACTAAGGATGAACTCGTGCTAGACCTTGTTGTTTAAATTATTGTTCCTACAATCACCATCAGTGTGCTTTGCATTTAGATCTGCACCAAAAATGATAAGCATGCTGTCAAGGATAATGGAGGAAAGGACACTTTCAGTATGCCTTTTGTCTGGAGTGTTGTACACTGCAGCAAAGAAAACTTCTCCGTAACTTGGAAGAGAGAATGAGACAACCACAATCTCCTAACATTTGCTGTTGTCCTTGGAGATTAAACAAAAGAAAAATTTATTGTTTACATAAATCAAGACTCCGCAAGCTCTGTGCCGGAGCCTGTCACAATGATAAGAACGGTAGTTCATGATTTGTAGTTATGTAGGAAGTCATAGTGCTAGATATTATCTTAAATACTACACCGAAATTAAGTTTATGAGGATTCATTTCTAATCTCGTGATCTAAGAAGATCATGAGATCTGCCTTCGTTTGCAGGAAAATTTACTATTTTGCATGCAGAATCCTTTTCATAACTTGGCTGTAAAATGTTAACAGATGAAAGTTAGTGGCGCAAAAAGATGGTACTGAAGTTTTACTCAGCAGTAAATCAATGCTTTAAGAAACGAACACTCATATGTTGCTATAATGCTTCACATATATCATATTATTTCAAGATTAGTAAGTTTTATAGTTGCATTCTTTCACAACTACTAAATTGCTATTTTCTTAACTACCAGTGCAATGGCTCAAAGTAAAACTCGAAAGGCTCTCAGTTTACATTTAATGAAATGATTTATAATAAAGAAAGTAAAAATTAAACAAAATTATTAATTACAGTTATTTATTTTTTTAAGGTACATATAAATTCGAAAAACAACAAAATAAAATCTTTTTGCATTATTTTTGAAAAAATAAAAGCTCATCCAACAATGAATAGTAATATGAAAATCAAATTCGAATATAATTACTATTGCAATTAATCTGAATTACTGATTAATGAAATTTAGTACTTGATTGGTTAAGTCTTTATTTGCTATAATAGCTTTTAATCTGTTCGATACTCAGCGGATTAATGTTTCGCAATAATTGAAGTAATTTTGATCGTTTTTCTTTTAATGCCTTTGAGTTGAATATGGCATGATTTTTATTTTTTCTTCCAAACGTGTCTATAAATTTCGAACGTCTGGAAGTTTAGGGGCTTAAAAATGTAGGTGACTTTAAAGCAACTACTAACATTTAAGGCTTTATGATTCGGAACGTTGGCTTGATAAAAATGAAACCATACCAAATTTTCAGGCATTCTCTTTAAAATTTTTTCAGAATACATAAATATTCATTTTATTCCATTATTCCACCAACGATATGAAATTTAAAGTTCCAGTGGCTGACATTGATCCCCATATCATTTTTAATGCATCACCGGGTTTAAGAATAGGTTTTCAATATTTTTCTTTGCACGCTTCATCACGCCTTCTTCAAATATATGTTCGGCCATCCGAACAAAAAATATCAAATTTGCATTGATGCGTAAGTAAAATTGTCTTCCTAAATTAAAATTCTTTAGTTTTATGAAGTTTTGCAAAACTAAATTTCAAATGATTAATCTTGCTTACGAAAGGTCTCTTCTTAACAACTTATTCACTAAAATGATTTTTTCTTAGAATAATTCTTATTGTTTCTAGATCAGCTGTTTTTCTAAAATGCTTTTCTGTTTCCACATCCAGTTTGGAAGCACTTTAGGTTTCTTTTCATTTTTCATACAATCATTCTTAAGAATCTATGAAAATCTTTCGTTAGCTTGTTTTTTATTTATTTTTGGCGGTGGGTTTTTTGGGAGGGGTCTTAAATTGATTGATTGACAATAGATTTGACTATTGATTGCTAATAAAAGTATATCGGCTTGATTATGTCACTTACCGTTAAATGACTTCATTTAACTAGTTTTGCAATACCCTTACTGACAACTTACTGACAATCTTTAAAATGCTTATTATTAAGCTCACGAATTTCTAAAGATGTTTGTCCAAATTGATTTCCCATTGTTAATTCTCAGAACGAAAACTATCAAGCAAAAACGAATTAAACTAATGTCTCAGTACCGACAAAAGGAAATTCATGAAAAACTTTGAAAATTTTGCATTTATAAAGAAAATATCAAAATTATATAAGCTGTGCGACTTTTATTTTGTGAAGAGGTTTCACTTTTTAGAAGTTTTAATTCTTTTTAATTAGTAATAACTGGTTTTCCCTTTTGTTTATAAAAAATCAATATTTTTTCGAGCGTTGATATATGAAGGATGTAGAAATTTGCTTTATAAAATGTTAAAATATAAGAGTCCGAATTTCACTCTGTATGCCATTAGTATGTCTATACTACTTAATATGTTAGTACATAGTAACCATTTTTTATATAAATACAGTCCAGTACAAAAAAAAATCAGTGAAATAGCAAGTCCTTAAGCAATCAACTTTGACATCAGATACATTGAGAAAAATCTCGAAAACTTTATCATGCAACACGACAGTATTTATATTTATAATAAATTCTATAAATATGTGATCTACCAAATTAAATCATTATTCTTCCTCGTGCAATTTCAATTTTGACAACAAAAAGGAAATTTTCTCTCATTCGGAGAAAAGGTTAAAATTAAAATAGCGCCAATGCTTTTTTCTCTAAAACATCCTAAACGAACAGACCTACTTGTTGTCAATCATGAGAATGCGTGATTCTATAACTAAAAGCTTTTACATGACCTTATTGATTCTTTATTAGCATAAGGTTCACAGGCTGTCATTCTAAGCTTCAACAGTTGATTTCAAAACGATTTTTCCTCGTCAGTTTCAGACTAAAGGTCATTTTCGGTCGACAACTCTGGAGCTAAACTTTAACTTCTTCTAGGTCATCACGAAAATATTTTAACCATTTGAATGTTTGCACTGGGAAAACACTATCTTAATAAGCTATTTTTGGTATAGCACGACTTTTAAATCAAGTTTCTTCTCAAATAAAAATTATTATTCCGCTTTATTATTTCTGAGTGAAATTTTACCATTTGTTTTAAAACTCGGATTTCTGCATCTAAACCTTTCAGTAAAAACATGAGTTCATGTAAGGTCTTCACAGTACAATTAGTACGGGGTGCTTCAATGATTTGAGAAGTTTTAGCCACGATTTTGGGCTTCTTCCTAATTATTTGAATATTATAAAAGAAATATTATATCGGTTTCGATTATTCAAAAGAACAAACAGTAGAAGATAACACTCAAAATATTGAGGCAATTCTCACTAGTCTGTCAATTCAATACAGGTATAAAATCATTCGGTTTTTTTTTTTTTTTTTTTTTTGGAGACGGAATTTTTTTTAAAACCATTTGTAGTCTCTTCTACAACTAGACCCGACTGTTTCAGTTGTTAGCTTATTGCATTGGCCACTACTCATAAAATCACGTATAGGGAATGCTTCTTAATTCCTTTGTAGAGACATTAGGTTATTTCGGAAGCAGGAAAGATGGAAAATTAGCAACAACTTCGCCGGGAATCGAACCGCGGACCTCTGGAATATGCGCCCAGCGCACAGACCACCATCCCACGAGGGCATGCCAAGAAGGCGGGGAAAATACCTTATATACTCCCCCTTTTAAAGGGCGACTGGGATTTTTAAGGTGACCCAGTCGCCAAATCCTTGGTGTGAAGAATCATCATCCACCACCCTTAGAGACATTAGGACTTTTTTGGAAACAGGCAAGATGAAAAATTAGCAACGCCTTCGCCTGGAATCGAACCTCGGACCTCTGGAATACGCGCCCAGCGTGCTGACCACCACACCACGAAGGCATGCCAAGGCGGGAGAAATACCTTATATCTTTTAAATCCTCTTCCCTACTAAAGGGTGGAAAAAAGAGGAAATGATACTTAATCGGTCAAATCATGTTGGTAAAGAGCTATCATCCACCATATTTTAGTTTCGGTCTCCGTTGTAAAGTCATTAGATATTTTGGAGCAAGGAATCTTAAGAAATCAACTATGGAAATTCAGCCAAAGTCTTCCACTTGCTAGATGGATGTGTTAAACATTACACCACACGAGCATAAGGACGGGTGTATTTTCATTCCTAATAAAGGAATGAATAAATATATAACATACAAAATCGGATTAAATCAGTTTTTATAATTTAATAGTGGCATAAAACCAAATATTTAGGAATTAGTTGTTATTCATGTTCTAAATATAAAAGTTAAAATAGTTAGTATGCATGAAAGGGCTTTGACAAATTTCGATGGAGTGTTATCTATCGTTGCGAACTTTCCTGCGTTTTATACACTAAAATCAATTATGCCTAAGCATGAATTTCTCACACGGAATGTTTATAGTTTCACTTTCAGCCAAATATAATTTAGAGTGACCCTGTTCAATTATGATATATATATATATATATATATATATGAGATTAACTTAAAACTATAGAATGGTACATACTTCGATTTAGTGCGATTTTTTACTTCTAAAGCAGCTGTTTATCTCCGTGCCTCTCATCTCCTGTTACAGAGTGGTTTAACAGAGGATATAGTATGCGAAACGCGCTGAAAATCGACAGAAGATGCATCGAAGATCAATTTGTACTCTTTACAGATGAGTCACGATATTGGCTGCAAAGCGTTATCATGCGTTATTCGGCTTGTAGATAACCTGAAGAGTATCATTTCTTCATTATCTTCAAAATAGCAACCTAAAAAATACCTGTTACGACACATAAGTGGATTAAATTTGTGTTTAGGGGTGGCACATTTTTAAATGAATACACAAATCTCTAAGATTTAGCAAATGTAAGTCTTCGAGCTAAAAAAAATATAAACACCTGGATCTTTATAAATCTTTATGCGGAATAAGGGAAATATCCATATTAGAAATTCGTAATTCTCATATACACGAGCAAGACTTTCATTTCCGCCACTGAGAAGACTTTCGCTACGGATCCATAGAATGGACAAAAGAGAAATTTGTGCCTTTCAATGCGTGGAACTACTTCTGTCGAAGCCACGGCTAGGTAGCGAGATGGCAGTCCAGACAACAATTATTAAATATTTCCGAAAAGTTATCTCGTATAGGACTTAGTTTTGTAAATAGCATTTGAGAATTTACATCTAAGTCTTTATATAGCTCTATAAAACATTAAAACGTGGCGTCATGTACCACAAGGAAAACAGTATTATGTAGAATACAGTAGTGCATACACTTGAAGTTTAAGTAACCTAATATATATAGAAAAACCACAAGCATGATAACGAGTAAAATAAAACAATATATCGGGAATTAAACCTAAAGCCTGAATCTTATATTTGTTCATCACATCTTAATTAAATCATGCTTAATTCAAATTATACTAAATATTAAGTACAATGTTGAGAAAGATTATTTTAATTACAAATACGTTTGAGACTATAACCATAATTCACAAGATGTTTCAGTGAATTCAATGGTACGTAAGTAGAAAGCCATTCAAGATAGAATATTGATAAAATGTGTCACGTGCTTATTCATGCCTTATGTGCAACTACATAAGTAGAAAGCTATTCAAGATACGCAGTGTTGATAAACTGTAACACATGCTTACAAATACCATATGCGCAATAACAATGCACATAGCTTATAACACTCTATATAAAATATCATAATTACTTCTACGCGTAATAGATAAGCTATAAGGGAATAAAATACCTAGTTTAGTTCCTTCAAGTGCAGCTAAGCTATGACATGCACTCTTTGTACAGTACCAACAGAATTACTAGAAGTACAAATCCATTACACATGAGTCCGAATATATTAAACAGTACAAGTGATGCAATACACATATGATGTAATGAGTGCTTTAAAAATGTATAAATATAATCACTGTGTTATCATCGGCAATCAATAGTCTTTAGGCCTTTCTCATTTCATATAAGTCAAAGAACGTAGCGATGTTTACATTACAATTATACTTAAATACTATTACAGTGAAGGCTATTAAAACTATTATTTTAAATCTGTGCACTAGAAATACACTTGAATAATATTGGATAAAGTATACAAAATCCCCAGATATGTCTAAATACTTGTAAATTAGATGCATGCTCCTCTATTTACACTCAGGCTACCAACATTATAAAAAGCAAAAACACGGCATTGAGAGTGCAAGAGATATAAATAAGAATAAAAAAGATAAGTGACATCATTGCATGCAGAAAACTAGGAAGTCCACAATCTAGTTTGCTTAAAATTCAGTTGTATTACAATGGCATGTACTTCGGACTTTTAATTTTGGATAATATAGTAATAGTAATTTAGCTTTTGTACTGAAATCAATTTTTTCAGCAATTCTAACTTTTTGTAATTAAGGCTTTCTTTTTCCATATACACTGGCTTCCAGAAGTTAAGCACGCAGCTCAAATTAGCAATTTTCGAAAGCATCGTTGAATTTAAATAGCTGAAAATCGCTGCAGATACAAGTGCTAGTATGCAAATATCCTATGTTATAGCCAATGATGACTGACTGTCTGAACTGATAACATGTGCCGGCGTGCCTCGCATGCAAGTACAAAATTGACTGCTAATTAGATTGTCTTTGAAAACCCCAGCATTCTGAAGGGTCTGAAGGGTTTAGATGCTGATACGAAATCTTTATAACTTTGGTAGGATGAATTTTTGTGATATTCCGGTTTCTATAGCTGAAAGACGACAAATGCCAGATAGTGAGCACTGGTTTACTATCGGACGCGAGCAGTCAATCAAAGATGTCTTTCTTTTCTTTGACGTTGATCATTCGGGAATTTCTCGAACGTGGAAACAATTCCAAATAAGTCAAACAGTTGTCCGGAAGCATGTACCCAATCTATCAAGGGTTACCACTCTTCTGAAGATCGGTATACTGCTATAGCAGCCAAGCGGAATCGACGAGTGACATCTGCAGTTGTTACATCCATGTTTGCAGCGTCACTTCGTAAGACAATATCTGCCAATACTGTGCTTCGGAGGCTTTACATGAAGGAACTGTATGCCCGAGTACGAAGTGTTTATATTCCGCTAACCACCCTACCCAGAGGGACGAAATTAAAGTGTTGTTGTCAACATCTTATTTGAATTGTTTCAGATTGGTTAAGTTCCTATTCAAGGACGAGACTGTATTTTCCCTGTAATCAGAAGATAAGCGTGTAACGGTCTGGAGAGACCGAGGCATACGGAATCAGAGCCAGAACATCGTCGAATATCACGTATTCAGAGATGGTAGCATCACGGTGTGGGCTCGAATTTCAATGGGATGTCGCACCCATCTACGCATCTTTAAAGACGGTTCTATGAAGGTTTCGGGATATAGAGATGAAGTTCTACACCCCAGTGTAAGACTCTACGCTGTAGTAGTTAGTCCTATTTCCTCCTTATGGATGACAATGCCCTTCCCCATTGTTTAGTGAGGGCATTACATGGATAGTGAGGGTATTTCTATTATGGAGTGGCCACCGTATTCCGTCGACCTTAATCCCGTTAGAAGTCTTTGGGTTGCCCTCGGGTGTGCTATCTTTATACTCCTGCAGACAGTCTTAAACAATTGGAAACTGACCCTAATGAATAAATGTGGATTGCTAGCATCTTGGATGGTTGATCCACTTATTGAAAGCATGGGCAGTTGCTACAAAGTTTATGTGAATGTCCGCGGCTACCATGTATTTTATTAATTTGTTTGTTTGTTTTTAGATTTAAACGTTAATTTTTCAATGATCTAAATGTGGCGTTATCATACAATTTACAAAATTTAAATACTGTTTTCATATTTTTTCCTGATGCTTGTTTTTTTTTTCAAGCATAAACCCATCTGCTAATACTCTTACAGTACTAATACTAAATACTGTTACAGTAAATACAAGTAGTATAATATCTAGAATAAAATTAACAAGTGTAAAGATTGGTACAAAAATACACGTAAAAATAGCTAATATTTTTTATATTAACAGCTCTACCAGCCTGCGCTACCTGTGGCCGAATGGTTAAGAGCGCTGACTGCTGGTAATTCGAACCGGTTTCGGATCCCATGCAAAAGGACTAACTATATGGTTGTTTTTGTGTTTTTCCCATGTATAATGTGAATACGGGTTATTTTCCTCAGGAAGTTTTCCACGAAGGCACCCCTTTCCTTAGGCAGATAGCTATCGTGTTCTTAATAGTTAAACTTAAGACTGCAACATAAAATGTGCATGTCATAATAAATACATAATAGAGAGAACAGACACCATAGAATTCAGAAATTGCTGCAGCGCAAGTGCATCTTTTAATTTGAGTATAAATTCAATTGAATTGTAATGGTGCAAACGTAGAGCATTAATTTAAGCAAAAGCATTTTAGGAGCTCCAATGATAGCGCTTTTTTCAGCACAGCAATCCTACTTTTTTATAATTAAAACTTTCTCTTTTCAAACGATTCAAGGGAAACAATGATGAACGTGCAGTTAAACTGGAAACTGTTTCATAAAATACGCATGATGTAACAATGACAAAACTTTTAAAATTTATGTATAAAAACCAACTACATTAAATATCCAAGTAAAGTTAAAATAAGATTTCAGTGAATACCAAAGACGCTAAACTTCGTAACAATAAGCATACACAGATTCTATTGTATAAAATACACATAAATACACACACACACACACACACACACATATATATATATATATATATATATAATATGAAAGAAAGCTGCTAACTCTAATTTAGCAGTAATCCGTTTAATCCCTCATTTTAATTTGCCTACGTCCCCTTCCTGGAATCTAAACTATGCTACTTGAAAACTAACCCGAAATAAGTCATCATTAATTTTGAAATACGGTTATCTCTTGGCCAATCATCATTCAAAATTTAAATAAAGGATTCAACTCTATAAATACCAACGCTGCTACTGCGCAGATTTTTCTCTGGCTTCGGAATTCTTGAAATTTGCATACGTTACGAATAAAAGTAAGCTGCATCGAGTAGCATGAGGCAAAAGATTGGCTCTCCCATTGCTTTACGTAAATACGATACAGCTTAGAACCAGCTGTTTAGGAGGGAATCGCTGCTCGGTGAACGGCGATATATTAAAATATTTCGAGATAGTGAAAGTGTAAAAATAAGTTCGAGGCGACATTTGCCAGCAGAATTGCATTATATAGCCTTAAGCCAGTTAGAAGAAGTCAACGACAATCTGGCGTTGCAGAATGGCTAAATGTTGACTGTTTCGAGATAAGGCATTTGTGGAACCAAATTCTATTTATAGGCTTAGCCTCTCGAATACTTATCTAATGTAGCCAAGAGTTAGAACTTCTGCAGATGACCGTATTTGTGACTTAGTGCACATCACAGCAGAACTACATTTTCCTTCTCAACTTAGATTCACGCTTATTTCTGATACAAGAAGGACAGTATCAGCCACGAAAGTACGCAGACAGCTGCATGAATGAGGTCTATATGTTATACGACTGGCATTGTACCTCCTGCTTACTTCCCACCATCGGAAGGAGCATCTGAATTGGGCAAGTAGTCATGAAAAACTGGACTGAAAATCAGTAAAGTTTTTTTCTTTTCATTTATGAGTCCCGCTTTCCTTTATAGAATGATTTTCGGCTTGTTTACGTATAGAGAAAAACAAACACATATCTTCAGTCTAACATACGGGAAAGGGATACCTATGCTGAAGGTAGTATTCTCGAACTGAGAAGTGTATCTTTAGGTGGGCGCATAGACCTGTTTGTGTTGCCACACCGAACTCTGAATGCTCAGAGGTACAGAGACAGTATACTGGATCCTTCTGTTAACCCGTATGCTGCCACAATTGACAGTACTTTCATTTTACAACGAGATAATACACACTCTCACACCTCGTGCTCCAATTTCTCGGAAAAGAAACAATTGTACAAAAGGAAAGCGAGCGCGCTTTCCCGAAGTTAATCCGATTGAGAATGCGCGGGACGCTCTCAGGAGACGTGTTCCTGACTTCCAGCCTTATCCCCAAACAATAAATGGGGTTAGAACTGCTTTATTTGGTCAATGAGCACATTTACAACATCATACACAGCATGAGACATCGCTGACAGGACTGCATTGCTGTTCGGTGCGATCATATTCACTATTAATAAGTTTTTTTTTAGTTTTTTGTCCGAATTTAGGCGATTTTATTTTCTTATTGATATCATAAAATGTAAATTCTTGTGCTTTTAAGTTAGAAGTATAGTAAATATTTTCACTAAGTTTCTTCCACTTTGCTTGCATGTTTTGAGTTATCATCAGTTTTCCATTTGTTGCTTAACTTTTGGAAACCAGTGTAGTTAATGAGCGCAATGTGGGATATATATGTTGAAGTGAAAATGTGTTAAAGAAAACCCTATGTGAAAAAATAAGTGTTTGTAAACAGCAAAATTGCAGCAGAGAGAATGTGAGAAAAAAACACGGTTAATTGTACTATAATTACATGAAAATAATAATACATCTTTGATTTGTCGCGCACATCGTTGACTTGACATGTTTATTGCTTCGAAATAAGCTTAATGACTCTACAAGTGACGTCCGAACTAAAATGTGGTGAACGATAATTCGTCACCTCCTGGATTTGGCGACTTACCCCTTTCTTCCCAAACTCTCTTTAAGCGGAGAAGAATATAAGGGATTTTCTCCTCCCTCACCGCGTGCCAAAGAGGGGCAATGAAAAAACTTCTTGGTGCTGGAAGAACGCAAACTTGGAGATTGCGAGTTAATTTCTTTTTTCTCAGATTGCGAGTTAATTTCTTTTTAATTTTTTTTTCTGAGAAAAACTGGCCACTTTTAGAAGAGGTCATATGATTGAGATGATTGCTGTCAGATATACGTATATTTGCTGTTGGACACCCCAGATGGGAAAGTGGTTAGTGACTCTAACTGCCCGGGTTCGAATCCTGAAGAAGATATAGATGTAAATGGTCTGTTCCTTCATATAAGGTAACGGTAGCCTCCTATTAGGTGCCTCCATAATAAAATGACCACAGCTTCTGGTCTTAGTAGTGGCCAAAGCCTAAAATGGCTACTGCTCGCCATTAAATAAATTAGCTGTTGGCTCGTTGCGTATTTACATTATTTTAAGTAATACAAAATAAAGGCTATATGGATAAATATTCATTTTAAACTTTAAAAATGATCGAAAATATTTAATTTACTTTTGATGCGTAAATATATTTTTTCACGCATACTGACACATTTTTTGATACGTCAGACAAAAATATGTATCGAATTTTATTTGCAAATGAATCAGATTTTAAAGGAATTTCTTTTCTGGAAAATATTCTAATTGCTTGTTTGACATCTTAACTCTTTTGAAACCATGCAGTTTAAAAAAAAATATTATACAAGTTTTGCTTTGAAAGTGCAGAATCAATAGCCTAGTTCAGAAAGGGTTCTTTTTTTTTAATCATTCATTGAAGAAATATATTTTAAAAAAGGTCTGAGCTAAAGTAAATTAAGAATTGGAAGTAAAAAGCTAAAGTAAATTAAGAATTTTAATTAGAAGTTCGCCAAATGATTTTTTCCGTAAGATTAAAAATTAGTGCCAAGTTATAAATGCGGGGCCTCCAGCGGCCGAGTGAACGCTGAACACTGGTAGTTCGGTCCGGGGCGAATCTGAAACGTTTCAGATTTTCATTTTTTTTATTATTTTTTTTCCTTTTTTCTTTTGACTCACTGTACATTTAAGCATCATACTGGATCCTTTAATCCAATTCCTTAAAGTATTCTCCGACGAATCGAAGGTCAGCGGTTCAGTGGTAGATAACTTAAGAAATGCATCCCTTTATCGATTATATGGCACCACTCTCGAAATCACATTAAACCAACAATAAAGAGGCACTTCAAAATATTTACTTAGTAATTTTATTTTGAATTTGTTTTCTACTTTCACATCAAGAATTTTAAGTGAAATCAGAATTATTTCAAATGCTAAGCATAATAAATATAACAAATAACATAGATAGACAACTAACATACACATAGTCACAAAAGTAAGTATGCAACTCATAGCTCAAGTGAAAAAGCTCTAGTTCTCAAATAAATATAAGAAAAATATTATTTTGGAGAGTGTTGTTTACAGCTTCTGATTCAAGTCATAAAGTAATGAAAAAGTAAACCTAATCATTATATTTTAAAAACTTTTAAGAGTAATTTTGTTAACTACCAGCAGAAATTTAAATCACAAAAGTATATATGCACTCTGAATTTTTTACTTGTAAATAGGCTGAATAAAACTTCTCGAGTGATTTTTCGTATTTCAGTGATAAGGTTAGAAGTTCTGCTACAAAGCTTGTAAGTTTGAGCTTTAAGTACATCAACAATTCACCAATGGCTCCACGTGAAAAAGGATTATCAAAAGATCTAAAGGATGCAATAATAAAGCTCTATAAGGAAAGCAAGTCTCAAAGACAAATTGCTAAAATCATAGGCAAAAGTCCTACAACAGTGCAAAAAATCATTGAAAAGTTCCAGGTTCAGGGAAAAACGCTAAACAAGCCAAGAACAGGACGACCGCCCATTTTGACTGATCGAGAAAGGCGAATTATTGTTGGAAATGTGAAAAAAATCGGACGATTATCGCACCAAAATTGACAACTGATGTGAAAAACAATTGTGCGAAGTCATGCAATCCTGAAACAATTCGCCGTGTGTTACAGAAGGCAGGATACTATGGTCGAAATATCCGAAGAAAACCATTTGATAGCAAAGTGAATCACATAAAGAGAATAGATTTTGCAAAAGAAAATGTAAAGCAGGACATAAATTTTTGGAATTCCGTGATTTTTTCGGATGAAAGTAAATTCAACATCTACGGGTCAGATGGACACCAAAAAGTTTGGAGGAAAGCAAATGCAGCTCTAGAACCAAAGAACATGAGAGGAACTGTAAAACACGGTGGTGGTTCGATTATGGTTTGGGGTTGTATGGCAGTAACTGGAGTAGGAAATTTAGTTATAATCGACAGAATAATGAATCAATATAGCTATTTGAATATTTTAAAGAATCATCTAAGCCAAAGTGCTCCTAAATTGGAACTCTATGGATCCTTCACATTCCAACAAGATAATGATCCCAAACATACTGCTCGGGTTGTTCGGGAATGGCTGCTATATCACGTGCGAAAACAGCTAAAAACCCCACCGCAGTCACCTGATCTTAATCCCATTGAACACTTGTGGGATTATCTCGATCTTCAAATTAGAAAGCAAGAGAGCAAAACTAAGAATGATCCAAAAAAAAAAGCCCTTTTGGAGGAGTGGCAGAAAATACCATCTTCTGTCACTCAAAATTTAGTAAAATCAGTGCCATCTAGATTGAGAGGTGTTATAAAGGCCAAAGGCTATCCAACAAATTACTAATTTTTTTGAAAAATTGTAAAATTTGCAATATTGATATCTTTGTTTTTGTTTTCATACTTACCTTTATGATGTAAATTACATCCTACTTTTAAGTTAAGCTCATCTTGCTAATTAAATATTTGTGTTTTTAATTACTTTTCATTTTGTTATTAAGCTCGATTTTGCTGTAATCGAAATAAATAGTTAATTTGAAAACTCTAATATTGTAGGTCTGTTTTTTTTTTCATACGACATCATCACATACACTCTGCATACTTACTTTTGTGACTAAGTGTAGATATGCACTTATAAATGCAATATAAACTTTCTTGTACCTACTCATGCTTATCTTGAGCTACCAAAAACAGATCGCATGAACAGGATTTTTACTATTTTTTATTATTTGTTTATTTATTTTTAACAGAATAATGCTCTCTCCTGCTTTTATAATGTTTAGGACCCATATACATCAACTCTCTGTAGTATAACTATAAATTTGCCCCAAAATATCTGTCCTTTTATTCTCAGGGCCCCCAAGAAATGTCCATAATGCTCATACGTTAAAGCGGCACTGCACATGAGTTATGCAGGGAAGATATTATTCAAAAATGGCTACGCCCCTTTTTCGGACAAATTGCACTTTAATGTAGCATGTTTACATTTAAATTCCAAGAATTACTCCACAAAGTTGTAACTGTTAGCATTAACTGCAAATCGAAAAGTCCTTCTACCTAATAAAGTAGGAGTCCTCAATTTACGAACAAAAAACTGAACACTGTTTTTCTAACTGTTGAGCGGAGGAACAACTTCCTCTTAAGCTACAAGTCAAAGGTCAGAATACGTCTACTAGCTGGTCGTTTGTTGAAAAGAGAACATTAGTTAAGCAAACAATGAAGGTTTCCAAAAGCTGCTAAATGTTCTATCTAGATTGAAAACAGATTTGTTGAGGAAGTTAAGTTGTAACAATGTGTAAAATGAGTATTGTTGTTAGATTATAGTCATTTAGAAGGCTGAGGTTAATAGCAACCAGACAGAACATAAGTTAAAAAAATCTTTCTCTAAAGAAATAGATATTTAAATTTTATTTTTTCTTTTTTGAATTAGAATTAATTCTGAATTTAGAGTTAAATTAATTTTGACTTGTATCAAAAATAAAAAAAGCGTTTGCTTCTAAAACACGGAGTATCACAAGCATCATTTCATTCAGAAAAAAAATTGCCTGAAAAACGTACACTGAAAGTAGTTGTTAATTTACTGTATTGGCTCGAATATGAGAAGTTTCTTTTCCTTTAAAATGTCTTTCTGTAACCTATATTTGTTTTACACACATAGCTTATTATCTAAAAAAAAGATTATTTATCATTAAGGTGTTATCTCTTAAGTTAGGTTAGGTTATCTGAACATGGCAAAGCCATGAGAAGGGATGCCTTCGTGGAAGACTTCCTGAAGAAAACTGGCTTGTTTTCACGTTACCCATGGAGGAAAACCATGAAAACCAACCAAGCAGCCAGCTCTTTCTCCTAATTCGAAACGAAAGCAAGTCAAATTACCAATATTCAGCGGTCTTAACCATTTGGCCACTGGCGGGACCCTATGTTTTAAATAAAAGGTATTTGTTTAGTTTTACCTCAAGGTATGAAATTTAACTTAATTAGTTTTCTTGCAGATTTGCTTCAGATAACAAGCTTGTGACCTTTGCAAGCACCTACTTGCAAGCAGTTTTTTTTCCTTTACTTAACACCTTCCTTTGCTTAACACAATATGCAAACCGTCTTACACCAGGGCCTAAATGGAAACAAGTTAAATATATCGAAGCCCGTACTTAGGAGCTAAAGAGAAACATCAAAAACCTTTTCTTTTGCGTTCGGACAGGGTTAATATATTTAAGGTTATAAGGTATTTTCTCCCTCATTTCTGCATGCTTTCGTGATGTAACGGTAGCACACTTGGCTCATATTTCGAGAAGTCCAAGTTAGAGTCCCGGCGAGTGGCACTGCTCATTTTCACGTCTCTTGCTTCAAAATTACCTAATGACTCTACAGTGGCGTCCGAACTAAAAGGTGGTGGATGATGATTCTTCACCACCACGATTTGGTGATAGGGTCATTTAATCTTCAGTAGCCCTTTAAAAGGGGAAGTATATAAAGTATTTTCTCCCTCCTTTCTGCATACCTTCGTGGTGTAACGGTTAGCACAGTCGGAGCGTATTCGAGAGGTCCAGGTTCGAATCCCGGTGAGGGCATTGCTCATTTTTCACGTCTCCAGCATAAAAAAAAACCTAATGACTCTATAAATTGTATCAAACGAACCAACTGTAAGAGCACTATTCTTTTTTTTTTCGCAATAAAAATGACACGGTTCTGCAAATTAAATAATTAAATTAATCAAGTAGAGAAATTCTAAATACTTATCCTACCAAATGCAACTTCGAACAATAACATTATAATATAAGAAAGTCAATCATTTCTAGTGCGAAGAAAGGGGTGCGGCAGACACAATACTCGTCTTCTTCGCTCCTAGCAAGGACAACGGGTTCAGATCACCGATGCTGAAAGTCAACAGTCATACATTTTACCTAGGACGTCGTGTGGCGTATAAATTTAGGAATAAACAGGATCACTTGCGCCAAATGTGGTATTCGAAGTCTTTTCCCAACTAACCTTGATGTTTATTCATGATTCTTAATTACCAGTGTGCCGCATTCTCTCAGAGCACCTGGATTGCCACACCCGCCCTTATCTACTCGTTTGACAAATAGCACACGAAAAAAGCTCCTCACCTCTGAACTGCCCGAACCTTGCAGTTCCGGGGCGTAGCCCAAGCCAGATCCTGGGATCTTTTCCTTGCTGCGGTGAATTACTTTCCGACCCGTCAAGTACCCGACGCGGCTTGCTATTCATTCGTAGTGTATCGTGGAATCTCAAGAATTATTACTTTAAATACTGTGTAATGATTAATGCTGCCGTCAAATTACTGAAAATTTCATTACATAATTTTTACTTTAATGTAGTAGGAAATTTGAATTTTAACGCCGTTAGATGTTAAGTGTTATTATTATTATACTCCATCTAATTTTCCTATGCACTTCTCACGTTTTTGTTTGATGGCAACCCCATAATGATTTGGTGAGGAAGAGAAAGAAGGAAAAGTCTAATCGAAACAGGATCTTTTAAAATAAAGCACAAAAACTTCATAAGCATAAAATATGCAGCTAAGAATAGTGTCAGAAGGTTAAAAATCCGGTAGCGGACTGTAAATGAGATACTCCTTTCTCTGGGACTACAATATGACCGAAGTCCCTCGAATTGGGTTTAGCCATAGAGGATGCATGGGAAAAGAGCGGGTGTACATCAAGGGATTTAGGTGCGGGGAGGGAGAGGGAATAAAAGGGTAAAGGTGGCAATTGCTGATTCTCCCCTCTTATAGTCTGATCCTGTAGGCTCCTCACGTGGATTTACCTCCGCCCTTCTGCGGCCATCTCGCCTCTTCGAACGTGGGCTCGAACCTCGGAAGCTGCCCCCAGAGCTGTCCTCCGATCAACCTATTCGAATACCTGAGATATCGCGTAGTCAGCCTCTAAACACGAGCCCGTGCCACCGGTGAAAAAATTAAATGTCAGATGCAAAGAATTATTGTAGCAGAAACTTGGATCACGCCGGCACTGCTGGTACAGTAGGCGTCAAAACATGTTTCTCTTAATCTGCCCGTATACGGCCGTGTCATTGGACAGCCTATTTCTTATAACACAGGGTTGGTGCATCTGCTGTCATAAATTTCACTTATTTGAATAATTATCGCCTATTCGAAGATATAGCTAAAAACCTTGATAGAAGTTTGTTTCCTCTTACTTTGCCGTTTTATTTTTAAAGGTTGATTTATATGCCAAATGTTACATCTTTCGAAGAATCCATACATGTTTAAGTTTTACAAAATCTTCATTCCTAAGACTTATTTTAGGGTTGCGTAGTTTTCTCGTATCAAACACTTTATTTTTATTTATGACAACCCGTTTTAAAGGGATGAAAGTAAGAGATGTTTTATGTCACAGTCGCTTTAAAACGGGTTAGTATTTTATACTTCTTGTACCTTTTCATATTTTGATAATTTTGTTATGTGATTTGCAATTTCTTTATCTAATTTAGTGTGTGTGTGTGTGTGTATTTAATTATGGCAAAGCACACGAGGGCTATCTGCCTAAGGGGAGGGATGCCTTTCGTGGAGGACTTTCTAAGGGAAACTGGCTCGTATACATTATCTAATTTAGAGAAGCATTTAACATGAAACGCTATCCCTGGGTCAATTAAATTTTATTAAGAATCCTTTATATTAATTTTTGAAGTATTTAAGATACTCACGGACCTTAAAATGTTAAAATATATAGAAATAAGACAGGAGGAACATTGAACTATTTACTTAAGAGATCCTCATTTTATCAAACACTATCTTTAACTAACAAATAAATATCGCTTTCAGAGATACACTTGATATTATGTCCCAAAATTCTGTAAGTTGATTCAGTAAACGTAAGCTTGCTTGCAAACCAGCTTAGAGGTTCTTAGCTGTTGTGAGGAATATGTGCATGTTTTCGAGCATCATATCTAAACTGTTTCTGTTCTAGAATTTGATTGCAAAATTTAACTGAATGTGATATCGTAGATCTACGTTAAACCAAATGTTATCAATGCATCTGGTACTTATGTGATGACTGGAAATTCCTTCATTTTACTTAGTTCAGTCCATAAATTTTTGTAGTCAGATGCAGTTCTAAAGCGTTTACTCGCACTAACACAGCAGTCGCACATTTCCAAATTCAGGCTCATTTTGTCAATATAAAACCATTTTTTAAACTCCTAGATGAGGTGAAGGGTTCAGCTCTGCATAGTTAATGAACTGAAGCATTTTACTGATTAAGTTTCACAAATCTTGAATGAAATTCAAATCTGAGATGTTTACGTAGTTGCTTCCGAATACTTAAAACCGCAAACTCTGGATTTCGTCTTGAGTGTTAGGCCTGAAGATTGAACGGGTTACCCGCATGGGGCTTCTGTGGATATTCTCATATATAATGTAAATACCAGTCAGCTTTAAGTCATTAAGTCCTCCCTTGCACATAGGCAGCTCTTATGGGCTTTGTTATAACAATGGTTGTCTAAAAGGATACAAATTATTCGGTCCTATCCACCTAAATCTTTAGTTCTTCTTTAAGAAAAGTAAATTGCGTGCATTTGTAATTTTATCTAATTCCATTCATCTTCTATTGATTTTATCTTATTCCATTCATCTTCTATTAATTTTATCTAATTCCATTCATCTTCTATTAATTTTATCTAATTCCATTCATCTTCTATTAATTTTATCTAATTCCATTCATTTTCTGTTAATTTTTCAGCAGTTTAAAATTACCACACCAGTGATTCTAAGTGATTTTGCTTTCCTTTTTAAACTCAAGGCAACTGACAGCTCACACATAGCTTTACCTTGCAAACTCAAAATGGTTGAGGTAGGACGAAAAGACAATTAGGAAAGCAAGCTTTAAATTTAATATGAAACTTGGAAAATGTTTAAGAAATTATTCTTGTTTTAAAATTCACCCAAAAGGTTAAGGAAGGGATTCTTTTCTCCTTTCAAATCTTGCATTCCTTTCAGTGTGGGGCCTTTGCTCATCCGACTCACATTGTTGTACAGAAGAAAATTATGTAAATTCAAATTTGAGATCCTGTAAAATCTTGTGTTTCATATGCATAGGACCTGATTCTACTCTTCAAAGCTTTACCAACTTTGGAATTTCGTTTAGTAAAGGTACAAAATTCTTACTTAATTAAGGAAGAGTATTATCGATAATGCAGTGGTAAAACATGATTCAGTTGTCAAAAGCTTTCATTTTCTCTACCAGATCTTGCTCTTCACTTGCCACAGCTGATAGTCCATCATCCTTATTACCTACACAATACTTTTGGTGTTGACATTATTTGATGCAAAGAGGTTTCCTTATTAAATATAATTTATTTCGCAATTCTCTAATTAAGTTGTGAAGTCTTAATAACTCATTCACAAATTTCCGTCCATCAAAATGTCTGACAGAAACTATACCAGGAGTATAGGCAGATTCATAATAACCAATGGAAGTCAACCACTTTGTAAAACTTCAGTTGATAACTGAACAGCCGGTTGGAGATATTTAGTAGCAAAGGTGAAACACTGCAAGAATCATCCATACACCATAGATCTGTAGAGGAGTGCAACAAGAAATCGAGTTGGTCATGGTATGAAAAGGCTATGTCTAGATAAGTCAAAAATCATTTCATAAATGTGTTCGTATAATGATTATAATGTGTTGCCGCTTATGCTGCTACAATGCATACTAATTATGCAGTTAACTATGTAAGAAAGAGATGTAATTAGCAATAATTATTTAATATAAAGATGTATTTTATTAAATTTTTCTTTATTATGTTGCAAAAAGGAAATATTATGTAACTACTTTCACTTTTTATTAACTTAATCGGAGGTGATTTCATTCCACTAAATTCATAAATTATAAAAATCCAGTAGATCCTTATTGTTCAAACATGTAATATTTAATATTTAATAATTTCACGTGATATGAAAATAATGAATTATACAAATTTTTTTTCTGATTCTACCAGGTGTACGTTTTTATGTTTATTAATCCATTAGCTAATCATTTTGATCTGTACTGTCGGCACTTCCCAGGATACAAATTAATTAACCTATGTTAAAACACACTTCTTGAAGCTTAAGAGAGAGCTTGTGGTAGCAATCATTGAACATCCTCAAGCAATTTTCGCCCAGTTCCTATCTTTATCTGAATCGGGTCCAACCTTTATTAGCCATGTTTGCTCGTGCGATTAGCCAAAATATAGAGGTACAGGATGAAGAAAGTGCGTGGATATACTATATTTGTTATTGCCAGATCTTACTAACTGTTAAGCTTCCGAACCAATTTTGAAGGGGAACCAATTGATTCAGAGGATCTCCCACGCTTTTTCCCTACACCTTTTAGTGCTCCCTTGCCGCGCAGAAACTATACACTTACCATGCTACCTACCATATTACTTATCCATTCTTACTTCGAGATTCGAGCTCAGGACCATCGCTACGGTAGTCAGTGTCTCTAATCATTCTGCCATCTGAGCGGCAGCCAAAATTTATGATTTAACTTTGCCGTGTAAATTTATCCATTAATTGCTTAAGTTTATCTAAATTTTTGTATCTTGTCATTAATATTAATATCAATAATTTTGTCATTAATATTAATAACTCTTGATAATCCCGCAAGAAGCAGATACTTGTTCAATTGCTATGTGAAAAAGGCTTTCTCAAGTGGAAAAACTAAATAAAAATATTTATTATAAACCTTCTCATCATTTCAGTGTTATTCCACTGGAAGATTAAGACGGGGCGGTAAGTCACTTGAACTCAGTACACAGGGCCAGGATTTAGCGTTGAAGTAATAAGTTTCGTACAAATGAAATTGAACCAAACTCAATAAAGCTTATCAAAACATGTTTTGTAAGCGAAACTTTCTTCATATATGTGGGGAAAGGCAACGACCATAGTTGATAACACACATTTATTACTATTCACTAACATAGATTACATTAGGATTACAATTAATGAAATAATATACGAGCGATCGAGCGACGTCTGCTCCGCTCGCCAGGAAGGCGGGAAACACGTGCTGACGCAATGCATACGTCACACAGTAGGGGATTAGGGAATATCATGACATAACATTTCCCACATATATACTTGTCATGTTGTTATCTGCTACCTTCGTGTTCCTTCCGTAATCTTCTTTTCTCTCTGCTTTGATATACTGTTAAATTCTGAAGTTTGAATAAACTATTGTCTGTGAAATAATAATCTATCGATTAAAAAACTTGGGTAGTCGTTATTTGTGCTCGTGATATCATAAATTTGGCAGTAAGCAAATGTGCAGTTGTCTAAACTCTACACCTGTCTCATATCTAAAATGCCTTACTAAAATGTTCTAAAACTTTTAAGATTTTCTAAAATTGCTTTAAACATACGATTATCTAAAAACTGCTATCTCACATTTAATTTGTGTTGTTGATTAAAATGAATTCAAAACATCGAATAATGCCTTAGAGCAGGGGTGGCCAAGCTCCTTGACAGACCGAGCCATTTTTTCAAAATTTGAAATTTTTTGCGAGCCGCAATTAAATACGTATTTAAAAGGTATGCAAAAAAAAAAAAAAAAAAGATATTAAAAAAATTTTTTACAGAAATTATATTTATTGAAAACATATAAATAAAAGTACAAAATATGTGTATTGAATTTTAATATTAAAAATTAAACACATTTATTTTACTTCTCTTGATAATTCTTTAAAATTTGGTGAATAATTGGTGACAGCATTTCTCAGTAATTCTTTGAGATGCTGGTTAGTTAATACTGGTCGGTGTTTGGTTTTCACAAATTTTAAAGTGGAATAAAATGATTCACATAAGTACGCTGTTCTGAATATTGAAATAATTCGACAAGCAGCCTTTTTTAATTCAGGATACTTCGATTCTGGCACAAATTTCCAAAATATAGTAATCGGCGTCGATTTATATTTTAATTGTAGAGCTTGATCTTCTTGCATCTCTATTAATTTTAATTCTCCAGATACTTTTTGAATCATAATTATATTGGAAATGGAAAACTCATCTTGAATTATGTTAATTTCAAATGGATTGAGAAAAGAATCAAGAGACAATGGACGGAAATTAAATTTGTTACAACGTTGTACTTAGTCTTTCGTATTTGTTGTTTGTAATTTAAGACATTTTGAAATACATACGGAACGATAATATTTTTTTAAAATATAATAATACAAAAATGAAAAAGGAACTGGGGTACATTTATCGAGAGCATCAAGTAATCCTTCAAAGAGTCGCAGGTGGCTCGCCCCTGCCTTAGAGCTTTAAGGTAAATGCTATACAATGGGTAATTTTATAAATATATATGCCTTTAAACAATGTTTGGCAGGAGGAGAAAGTTAAATTTGATTCTGTGAAACAATTAAGTTTGGATTCTGCAATATCCCCAAACTCTAAGTTTCAAATGTTCTGTTTTTACAATTCAATACCTAAATAAAGAAACAAACACGTTTTTGGCCCGCAAGTGTATAAATTTGTTTGTTGTTGTAGAAAACTGAGTGTTAAATTTATATACGCGTATTCTTGTCAGTATAGCTCAACGTAATTTAGATACAATAACACTGTTAACAAGTATTAATTTAGAAGTCAAAAAACAAGTCTTTTACGCTTTTGCAGCTGAGGATGGTGGTTCAGCAAAACCATCGAAACTACTCTAGTAAAAATTTGAAAATATAACGCTGATTTTTGTTGTTTTACTTCTAAATTATAATAACTCCCCATGTTTAATGTTTATAACTTTGTAATTCTGAGTCTTGGCAAGTGCAGAGTGTGTTCTTGTTTTTTTTTTTTTTTTTAAATTTAATGAAAGAATTGTCTTTATATTCGTAGTTAATCGTTTAAAATAGAAACGTTGTAATTATTAATGTTACAAGGAATAAAAAAAAAAGTGTGGTGTTAATGCTGTGTACATTATTTGAGTTTTGAGTGTTAGGAATATCGATTTATATAGTTGAGTTTTAAAATCGGTATCCGACCAGTGGTCCCGAAAATCGTCTTTGACTTCATAGAGAATGACAATCAAGTTTTCTTCTGTATAAGCGCATTTGTTTTTCTCGTCAAAGAACAAATTTCCGTGTACCTTAAAGTAATGAGATAATTTATCAGTTTTTAAGCGTAACAGTTTTCAGTATTCAGTGAAAGAGAGATGTGTAGGTAACAGCCATTTTGAACCGAAAACCTGTAGTTATGTTATACTAAAAAACAGAAAGAAAGTTTGAAACGCTGTGAAAAGCATAGTTTATCGTCACAAGGAAACCATTAGCAAAAAATGCATTTCGAATAGGTTGGCTTTTTAAAGAAAGCTTTACATTTCAAAAAGTACAAAGAGCCGCGTAAGTATGAGCCAATCACGAACTTTTCTCTTGATAATCTTCCCACCATTTAGTCAGCTCATCAGCTGACGCCAACGTGTGAAAATTGGTTGTCCGTTAAACGTTGTTCGCACGGAACTTAATTCTGCTCGTTAAGTGATTACGACATCACAACTTTCGAAGCCCTTTCTGGCCTGAGGTTGAAGGGAGGAAATCACGAACTCGGAAAAATCAATGACCTCTGAGGCAGTGTCCTCTCGGAAATCCCACTTACGAGATTAATGAACAAGTTAATGAGCAAGAAGCTATTTTCCAATTAGAAGGTCAGTGATAATTTATGATTCGTCCTCAATGGCCTGATGATTTTAGATAGATAGGAAGCCTTTTCTTCTACTTAAGAGTGTAACGTGCTAGATTTATACAAGCACTTACTGTTCTTTCATTACGTCTTGGCACAATGTTTATATTGAATGGTGATTTTATGGCACAATCAAATCCCAATGTTGATATTATCACACAGGTATCGTTTTATATCTACAGAACACTAAAGTTTTTCGCGTGGCAATAAATTTTCATAAAACCTGTATGAAGCATACGTATACTAAAAGTACAATCTTGTCATTAAAATATTAATAACTCTCGATAATTAAGAAATATTTATTGTAATAAAAAGTGCGTGCATTTGAAAAGACTTTTATCTCAAACAGGAAACATAGAGATCGTTTAGAGAAAAATAATTTCGCCTACTAACTGAAATATATATGATATTCAAAACTTCTTATTAATTTAAACATATATTAAATAGGAAGAGAAACATGCCAGTGTAAAACAAAAACTTTATTTTGGCCTAGATTTTAAATAAAACTCTATCGATTTCGAGGGCTATTAGAAACAAGTCCCTTTTTTTCAAAAGCAAAAATTTCCTTAACCGTATTTACACTGGCCATCAAAATTAAAGGATATTGACAGAAATAAAACGTAACTGACTCTTAATGAAAAATTATTAATAGAAATTTCACACAAAAGCATTAGTTAACATAAATTAAATTTTTTGCAATTTGAAACTATTGAAATTAAAGGCCAAATTTATAGAAATTGGAAAATGATGGAAAAATTAAGTCACTTCTTGAGGAAATAATTTTTCTTTAATATATAGTATGGTCACCTCAGACCTCATGCATACCTGACATCTTGGTTTCATAGATTTTACCAAAGTGTTGATCAAGTCTTGTCGCCACTCAAACGTGCACTCTTCAGCTCCTTGAAGATTCGGGGAGGAATTTAGCGCTCTGAAATTCGGCGCTCTAAGGCATCTCACACATGCTTAATTGGGTTCAAGTCGAGTGAATAAGGTGGACAATCCATTCGAGTGATATCTTCTGTTTGCGAGTATTCTGGCACTCCATATGCTCGATGAGGCTGAATATTGTCTTACATTAGTAAAACCTCTGGGCCAACAACACCCCTAAACAGACTACCTTTGGGTTCCAATACCTTGTCCACACCTCTCTCAGTGGTTACAGAGCCTCCTTGAAGGATATGCAGCTCGGTGTGGTCATTTGTGACGATTCCTTCCCAAACCATTGAACCGCGGTCGCTAAAACGGGATATTTCATGGACAAAGGAAGGCAAGTTGCGTGTTTCCTCCTCTCTCCAGATCAAAACACGTCTAGAATCACTGTTCAGACTATATCAGGACTCGTCAGTAAACAATACTTGGGGCCGGTTTTCTTGGTTTCACTGAACGACGGCAGCAGTTTAAACGGCCCCTCTGGAAGATGGAGTGAGGGGACATAAACTAATGGTATTCTCGCATGCAGTCCAACCTTGTCAAGTCTTCGTGCATCAGTAGAACGACTAATTCGAGATCCTGTGGCATTCTAAAAGTCTAAAATCAAATATCTTGTAGTCGTTTCGCGGTTTCTTCGAGTCGACAAGGACAAAAAAATGCTCTTCTAATGCAGTTGTTGCTCTTGGTCGCCCTTGACCACGCTGTCTATCAACTAACCCAGTGCTTAAAAAGTGGCTCCAAATTCTTGATATGACACTTTGAGGGATATTCAAATCTTGGGAGCCCCATCAGTGGCCGAGCGGTAACGTCGCTGAACACTGGTAATTCGGTCCGAGGATCGAATCCCGCGAACGGGGCTGGCTACATGGGCGTTTTCGTGGTTTTCCCCCATGTGTAACGTGTATACGAGCCAGTTTTCCTTAAAAGGTCCTCCACGAAGGCATCCCTCCCTTAAGGCAGATAGCCCTCGAGTGCTTTGCCGTAATCTAATAAACCAAACCAAATCTTGAGAGACCTCTTATGTGTGTTTGATCTTCCTCGACTCTACCAACTATTCGCCACTTTTGACATTAACTTAAATGATGCCTTTGAGCCATAACTACTGAACACTGATCACTCTCAGAAACCACATTCACTTTAAACAACACTGTAGACCGAAATTCCAACATGCGTCCATTGCGCACCATATTGTAAGTCACTGAATTAGCATATTCCTGGCTCTAATGTACGCGTGGAAGTGTAATTTTGTGTTTAATTGCATTTAATTAGCGTAAATAATTACAGCACTGGTCACTGATTGCAACCATAACTTAAAGAGCACATTTTTTCTCATTATTCTTTAATTTCGATGACCAGTGTATGTCAAAATAATCTAATACCTTAAAAGCTTTTTTCGATTCTTAAAGATCTCATCTCTGAATTTAATTGGGAATTTATAGCCTAACTTGTCACTGCGATTTCAGATATAAAATATCGCTTTAACTTCGTGTCAAGGAACGTGAATTTTAAGTTCAAAAAGGAGAAATAAACAAATCTTCGATAGCTGATTGTAGTAGGAAGCTTAATCACAACTTTTACTTTGGACTTGCCAAAATTATCCATCAAGTTTTTCAGTTAACGAATTGGATTTCTTTGAAACTTTTCTTATTCAAAGAAATTAATTTTCTTTAGTTAATGAGATCAATTCCAATCCAATCCTTCCCAACGCTTTCAAAATTCTATTACATTGATTTTTCATATTTCATCAATATTTTCCTCAACAGACGTTCTTCTACTGTTAGCTTCCTTCACATACCACTTGAAACATTGTGAAGGTGAAGCCAATAGTTAAAAGAAAAATTTTAAATTTCGAATCTTTTTTTACCTCCTTCTCCCCCCCCAATTTGTCCAGTAAAATTTTAAAATGAACCAGAAGCTGAATATGAAGCTTTTCAAAATGACAGTCATTTGCGCTCTGAAGTCATCTTCGACTAAAATATGTTATTAACAAGCTAAGGAAATGAAATACTTTGGAATAATAGGAAAATACTGGAATATTAATATTTGCGTAAATGAAAATTATATCGATTTATAAGTTTAGAGTGGGATCAACGTAAGCATACCTAAATAAACTTGAGGAAGCGTGTTTAGAAATTAAATCTTCTCAATAGAAAAGTTATCTTTGTGAGGTTTGCCTTACTCATAGAAGGTTTGCTTATTACTACTTCTATGTAGCTTATTCACTTGCACAAAGGTATGCGGTATGCTGTCTAAAAGATAAAAGAACTAGAGTTAAATCCGTACTTTTGTTCTTTACCATGTAATTCATTTGACAAGCTCTTTTATAGCACAGAATTGGTGTTATTTAATGTTCAAGCGGTGCTGAGAGTAGTGTTGAACATGAAAAGTTATTGCTAAGAAGTTGATTGTGGCAGTGGTGACAATGGAACAAATACTGATGATATTGCTAAGAAGTGGATTGTGACAATAGAACAAATACTGATGACGTTTTTGAAAATAATTTTTCGAAAATAATTTGCTTTTGACAGGAATCAAGAACTTAATCTATATTTAATCGAAAATGCTATTTATAATCAGAATCGGCTGAGAAGCTAGGTACAAGCAGTTATAATGGAAAGGGTTTGCTGAGCTAAAAAGATCGTATTCATGTAATTTCTTCCCATTTGTAAACGGAATAATATAATTTCTCAAACACTGTAAATTGCAGCACGCAGGTTTTAAATTTTGAAGGTCGTTCACTACTTAAATTACAGTTTAGAAACATTTCTGACTTCTGAATTTAACTTACGATGTCTAAATCTGCAGACTTTTTACCCTAACATTTGATTTGTTTAGATCAGGGGTTCTCAACTGGTGGTACGCGTTATCACTGGTGGTACGCAAAGAATCAAAGTATTTTTAACTATTAAATTCAAAAATTAAAACTCCAACACCCTGATTGAGTTTTTTCTCTAACACTTGTAAATTTATGCGATCTGAGTTTTGTTCAAAAGTGGTGATGGTAGTAGTACTTTACAGTGGTGGTAGTAAAGGTTTTCAATTTTGGTTTAGATAGTACACGTTCGTCAAAAGGTTGAGAACCACTGGTTTAGACGATTTTCATTAATACTGAACTTTCTTATATTGTTTAGAAGACTGTTCTCATATTTTGTCTCATTGTTTTAAAACATAGTATTTTTCTTTACTCCCCCAAGCTTTTAAATGGATATTCTTTTCGGAGATTTTTATCACTGCAAGAAACCCGTTAAACATTTAGAGTAACTCTTTTTATGTCAGCTTCCAAAAGAAGAGCTTCGCTGCAAATGCTGAAGAAAGGTATTCTTATTTTACAAAATACCCTACTCTCTGTTATATTAAATGCTTTACTCTTCAATTATCTAATAGGTCAAATAACTTGTATATCAAATTTGTAAAGTATTTTCTTTCTCCTTACCACGTGCCTTCGGGGTGTAGCATGTCCGGATAGCAATCGAAAGGTCCGGAGTTCTAACCCAGTAGAGAGTATAGCTGATTTATCATGATTCCTTACTTCAGAACATTCTAAATAACTGTACGAGTTAGTAGACCTTGTAAACCTTGCAAATAGAGTCACATAACTTGTAAATAGAACGTTAGTGCTCCTTTTTACAATGTGCATTGTAAAGTGAGATGAAAACATTTTATTTCAAAAACATGGTTTTACCCGTTTTGACACTTACCACTCCGACTTATCATGGAAACTAAACTAGAAATAACAATGATAATGTTTTTCCTCTGCATTCTTAAAACATTAAAATTTTACGATTAATTAATTAATTTAAACAAAAGTTATAAACATGAAAAAGTTAATTACTAACAGACAATATGCAGAAACTAACGCGCTATTGATTAATCTTTTTTTTTTTTTTTTTTTTTTTTCATTAGTTGCTACGGATATTTTTCATTCTGACTATACAACAACATCCACGTATTCCCGACTGAGTCCAATAACCGCCAGTCACTTGAAGTCATTAAACATTTACAGGTTCGTTCTAAAATACAGTCTCTGTGTGGGATTAATTTTCTAGGTGGGGTTTTCACATGCTGTCCTCCACATATAACATAAATATGCAAATCATAGATTATGCTTTTGAACCACCCTTCATTAAATATATCATTCCCTAGGTAGATAACCTATATTATGTTTAACCTAAAATGTAAATAGCTACTCAACATATTCATTCAGCCTACATAAATAATTTTTTGCAAATTGGAAATTTCACTCTAGGTCTTTTTCTCTCAAAAGTATTTAAATATTTTAGTGTTTATGAAGTCCTATATCTGAGAGAAACTGAAAAGCTGATCTTTTGGGATAAAGAAATTCTGCTATTCTATTATTCTCTTAAATATATTTTCAAAAAATTTCTTTTTTAGGAAAACGTAATTACTGATAGAGTGTGGTTGTAAGAATTGAAATTATTATGCTTGCAGCGAAACTATTAACTAAAATATTAATATTGTGTTTTGTTAAAATAGACAAAAAAGAAATTTACGTATAATTTATTTCTATTTTTGATAATGTAAAAGGTGCCTTTTGTTCCAAAAACAAATTGTTATTGGGTTGTTTAAGTAACACTTTGAGCTTTTGTGAAAATTTTACTTTTGCTTTGTGAAAATTTACTTTTTGCTTTGTAGAAAAAATTGCTTCAAGTGCAATTAATTATTATGTTAATCTATTTTTCTGAGGATTTTTATGATGAAATAAGACTTGCTTTTTAGTGACTTTATAATCAAATTCATTGTACTTTTATTAAAAAAATCTACAAATAATCTCAGTCTGTTTGAATTTTTAAACTTAACATTACTTAAATTTAAATGTTAACTTAACATTACTGAAATTTATTCATCAAAATTTACAAATTTTGATGAATAAATTTATTTTCTTACTTTTCTTTAGATTTTAAGAAAGCAGAAAAGAAAATTGTATCGGACTTCGTTTCTATTTTTATGTATCTCATTTGCTGAAAATAAGGAAAGATTAAAATATGAAAAACCGCAATCAGAATATCGGAATTCCTGGTCGAACTTCTTAAAGTTCTGCAAAAAGCGTAGCTGGAACGAAATAGAGAATGGATTTAAATCTTTACATAAGGTTCTCATAATATAGCCTCAAAATAAATATATGGAGGCAACAAACAGAAGAGCTAAATGTAAAATACTGGTAGAAACGCAAATAATAAATTATACAATACGTGATTAAATAGCATGATAATGTATTTCATTACCACGATAGACTTTCTATTAATTTACTTAAACGCTAAGTTTGCAAATTTCTGTTACATCCCCTTGTCCGTGAATGGTTAACAAAAACTTCAAACAGCTTTCATTATTCTGTGCAATAAACTTAATAATATCCACAAATTTGATGGAGCTTTTCGTGCTGAAAAAGTGTACTTCAAACAGCTTTCATTATTCTTTGCAATTAACTTAATAAAATCCACAACTTTGAGGGAGCTTTTCGTGCTGAAACGTAGAGCTTTAATTAAAAAGAAAAGCGCTCTTCCTACTTTTTCTTTTGTCATAATAGTGTCTTGATATCAGATTTTATACTTCTTGAATAGAAAGGATTTTCAATTGATTTTTGTTGAGCTCATTTTTATGGTTCTTTAGTCACTTCTCCAAGTCTTCATTGTTAACTTCGTAGCCAAAAATTTTGCCTAAAGACACAGTATCATACAAAACAAAACAAAACAAAACAAAACAAAAACAAAACAAAACAAAAACAAAAAAGACTTAGTGTAAAAATTCTGAAAGTCTGTTAGCAAACCGATCTGGTCATAATTTCCTCCAGCCGGAGTCATGGTCCTGTAAGTCATTTGCTGTCAGGCTTCGATAATGAAAGAAGCGATAGAAAATATTAAAAGGTTCTACTCAGAAAGCCCAAGTATTAATTACAAGAAATAGGTTATCTCAGAATACATTTGAAAATCATGTATTGCCGACTTGAATGTTTGTAACTTGAAGGTACCGAATCATACAAGGCGGTTTTTGTTCAGATAATTTGTTTATGAACCGAACCGTTTGTGAGGTGAAGCGTTCGGAATCCAAGGTTCCGCTGTATATCCAAAAGAAATTTTTTGGAAGCTCTAACCTTTAGATTTCAGACAAAAATTAAATATAAAATTTAAGTTTCTTTTTTTCGTTGTTATTCTTATTGTTTATATGTGTTTTGATAAATATTTAGTAAGTTAAATTTAAAATTTACCCAGCCAGCAAACATTCAAAAATTGCAGGCGTAAAATACATGAAACTTAAGAATGGTAAAAATCGCAAAATTTGAAAGTAAAACTATCATAAAAAGTGTACGCAAAAAATTGTACATATTTACGTATATTTTTACGTTATAATATACGTAAGTTATAAGTAAAATTAAGGTATATTCATGCGAATGATCGAGCTTTATTCGTAGTTTTTGCGTAAAATATGCATACATGTCAAGTATTTATGCACAGTTTTTGTGAAAATTTTTGTATATTTATGGCATATACATAAATTTTCTCAAGTTTTTACTTCGAATATTTTTAGTGAAAATGTATGTAAATTCGTATTTTTTTACTTAGCATAAACGTATATTTTACGGAGATATGAACTTTATTTTACTATGCAGGTAGGAATAATTTTGGTTAAAACTCACGTAAATCTCCTATACCTTTTACTGCCTATTAACGTGCATTTTTGGTAGTAACAATTGCATGAATAAGTTGGTTTTTATTAAATCTACTTCTGCATTCATAGGCGTATTTTTCGTAAAATCTACGTACATTTTCGCAAGTATGCATACATTTATTTAGTATCATATTTCTATAATCATATACAGATAATATATGCACATTAAAAATATAAACGCATATGATTTTCACATACCTGCGCTTATAGTTACATATTAGTAAAATAGAGTATGTATCAGAAGTAATCGGTTTTACAATATTAAAAAAACATTCCCGTATTTTTTAACATGAATGTGTTGAAATTTTCCACAGATTATTAAATATGATAAGCTAAAATACGAAATCAAAGAGGTTTTCATTTAGTACATCAGTTTTCTAAAAATCTATGAATTTAATATTGCAGGAGTTTTATAAAGGAATTTTTTTTTTCAATAAAGAGATTATTGCGTTAAAAAATATAAATAATTTTAAAGCCACTGAAAAATATAAATTTTTATCTAAAAAATTCATAATATTTAATGTTATATATACTGATTCATTAAATAACTAAGCAAATGGGGAAAATAAATAGCTCTCATGTGCATTTCCTTAACAGAAATAAAAGCAATAACAAACAACTACTATTTTTTTATGTGTGAGTGTGAAAAATTTGTAAATTTTGGGAAAAATGTCTTCATTCAAAGAAGAAGTTTAAATTATTCTACAGTTATTTCAGAACTCTGACGCCTCAAAATAATGTTTATTTCTTCTTTGTTATAAAACTCCTTAATGAGGAAACTTACTTAATAATTATAATAATAATTATTAAGTAATTTTCATCATTATAAGAATTATTTTATATAATTATTATAATAACAATTATTTTTACCTCCCGACAACCCATATACATAGGTAAGGGAGGTAATGTTTTCAGTCCAAAAATTTGATAAAGAGTTTTCAGAGCACGAATTACGGTCTCCACAGCCCGTTTTTGATATTTTTAGAATGATTTCCATCTATCTGTGTGAATGTGAGTAGCGATTTTATTGTTCACGGTAACTCTTATATCTTCCATTTCCCATGTTTAAGCTTTCTGCTTTCATATAAAAAGTTGATTAGATTTTGGGCAAAACTGGGCAACCAGAAATGGAAGCCCATAATGGACCTGTTTACACTTGCTGGACTTTAAATCCAAGAAACGCACATGAACTTGACGACCTCCCCATAGGGACAAAAGCACTTACTATTTATTTCTTCCGCTGCCAATATGGGTAAGAGAGATACTGTATTCGATTGAAAAATTCGATAGTTAGTTTTCAGTAAATAAACACAAATTATGTCTCCACTATACGTTTTTGTTATTTTTTTAACTATGTCTGTCTATCCGTTCTGTGTTCTCCTATGTGTGACGAATCCTTCGTCCACGATATCTCTTATATGGAACTTTTACAAATTCTTTTTTCTGTACTTAAGCTTTCTGTATTCCAATGAAGAGTTTATTAGACATTGTGGTAAAAAAGGAGAACCAGAAATGCTACTTTACCTGAAGCTTATAATAGCTTTTAATAAAAAATTACATTAAACTACAATAGCAAACTTTTCAAATTTTGTATTTAAGACGCTTATATCAATCGTAACAACATTTTAATCTTTTGCTAAAATTGATAAATCAGAAGTGATACTTTATTTGAAGCTCTGAGCAAACTTTCGTAAAAAAAAAGTATTACAACATAATCAAAGCTTCTCATATCTAAAATAACTACGTGATTTAGAGCAACATATTGCATTTATAAACATTTAATGTATTTTTCGAATTATGGTAAATTCAGCTGGAATAAGCTCATTAAGAAGCAAATGAAAGTATTAGCCTCTAACCTCAATTTTGAGTTCGTTTCACTTTTGTGCCGAATCACTTTTCAAATAAAAGGATGTTGCCGCCAGATGTTACCGTTATGTACTATTTTTAAAGAAATAGTATAGCGAATAAAAGAATTGTATGGCAACAAGTAACACCGATTGATAATTTTAAAGATATGATGATTTTAAAGATTTTGTTGCTGAAATTTATGTGGCATTAATTTGAAAAACATGATGCTTAATAAATTAAACTAAAATAGCAAATTAAAAGGTTGGTTTTTTTTTTATTAATAAAACTGAACACTGATATCTGAATAAGACTGAAGTGAGAAAAGACTGAAAACGAAATTTACGGCAATACTTAGTAGTTTATCGGAAATTCTAAAGATATGCTGCTTTTTAAAATTTTTTGATTGTTAAGTCATTGGTTTTTGAATCCAATGGCCACTATACGGCCAAAGGATATATTACAATCGATGTAATATTTTTATATCAAAGCATGAGGATGAATGTGTTCACTAGCACGTATTGTTATCATTATCCATTGTATGGAAGGATAGAATTATAAAAAATCGGTAGTGTTTATAATTAACAGTGAGCATACAATTTCTAAACAAATCAGATTTCGTTTATAAATGATCGACCGGAATTGATATTTTACATAACATTTACATTCAATTTTAATATTCAACATAATTATCAAATTTTAACTAAAATTATATAAACCTGAAGCTGCAGTAAACAATAATAAATTTAATTAAAACTTAAATGGGAGCAAGAATTCTTACTTGATTTTCTTACATTAATATTATTGTTTATTTAATTACGGTAGATCACTTAAATGTTTATAGCAAAAAAAGGAATGGTGGTATGTGTTATTATTTAAAAAATGTTGGTGCCAGCATAACGTGCGGCCCACCGGTCTGCTTTTAGTATAGTGTGCACTCCACCAATATTTTAAAAAAATCAAATATTTAGTTTACACCCCTTATTACATTAATATCTTTAATATGCCTACACATCTGCAAGTGCATTTATTAAAAAATAAATAGTTATAAAAATAACAAAACACTGAACAATTAAAAAAAAGTTACAAAGCATTAAGAAAATTAGATGGAATTTCTGTTTACATCCCCAACTAACTAAATTGCAGTATGTGTTCGTTATGCGTGAATATAAAAATTTATACAGATATGCTAAACACCACCCACAAAAAGGATCTCTGTGCATATCCTGACGCCATTATATGCATGTAGGAAGAGCATTCCAAAAGAATTTCTTACAAAATGCATACACTATAGTATTTATATTTACAGAAATACACATTCATTATGTTTTGAACAATTTTTTTTTTATGTAGCTGTACTCGGGAAATCTCTTTTTAGAGTGCTATTCAGCTATGTTAACGGAGTAGTAACAACAAAATTGCGAAAATAGGCTTTAGCCGTGGTGCGATTCACCCCAACAAAATCATTAAAAAATTACTGCGAATGGGTTTTAACAGCCATTTTGTATGTTATATTTTATTAATTAACAAATTTTAATGCATTAATTTAAATTAAAAATTTAAATTTAACAAATTTAAATTTTTATTAATTAACAAATTTTAATTTTAATTTTGTATGTTATATTTTATTAATTAACAAATTTTAAAGTAAAATTTAATTTTATTAATTAATAAGTTTTAATTAAAAATTTTAATTAATTTATTAATATAATGCACATACATAAATAATAATTATGAAAAATAAACGAAAAATATAGTTACCTTGTAATTATCGTATGTATTGTCGACTGACTATCCGCGAGCACATGCAAACAGCCGCGAATAAACTTTCAAAACATGGCAAAATCAGGCATGTTGCTTTGCTTTTATTGGCTGCGACATACTACCTTGAAATGGTAAAAAACTAAACACTGGGGAGGTTTCACCATAAATAAAAATTAAATCAACCGATTTTGATGCTACTTCTAACTTTGAAGCATTAAATGGTGCAAAACTGAAATTTTTTACCGTGTATCAACTCCATGCACCATTTCTGCTCACATTTGAAAAGTCTTCTTATTTTGGTCCCTTTACATTTTTACCAGATATTTTTGATCTACTGACCCTGTAGATATTGATAGCAAAAACGATATTGTGCAGTCAATCTTCTTATACCGAAAACGTTGGCTTTAATACTTTCTTTTTTATTTTCACACACAATGTTTTTTATTATTATTACCCCATTTTCTTAAGAACGAAAATAAAAGCGTCTAGAAGGGTTATGATTTTTTTGCTTGCAAACTGAGTGCAATTTTCTGCTCCGATTAGGCTAAACGGACCAACTACTGACTCAAAAGATCAAAGTGAGAGTATAATTTAAAAGGGATCTTGAATCATTATGCTCTTGCAACCATCCATGACACTGTAGAACCTGAAACCTGTACTCGGTGGTAAACAACACGGTATTGTCTCACTGATCTGTCTACATACTCATCCTTGAAAGAGAAAGAATACTTTGAATCGAAAACAAAAGGCTTCTTAAAATCTATCATTTTAAGGATGGAAAATATAGCAATGGGTTTCGAAAAATGAAATTTGCAACTGAGGATGTTTAACATATACTTATTAAACAAAATAAATAAATTTTATGTGCGTCCTATAAAAATTATTTAAAAGAATTCAATTCAGCTTCTTCCTCATCTTTCTGCTTTATAAAAATTACCGTTGATCTTACCTTATATGACAGCTGTGGCCAAAATTCATGTCAGTAAGAACAGCATACTGGAATTCAGGTCACAACTAGATTTTCCAAAACCGGGAAATCCATGTTTGATTCACTTTAAAGGTAACGATATAGGTTTCAAATGAAGAGAAACTTTTGATAATTTGGTAAAAAAAAATTATACAAATTAATTACTTACTACTAAATTACTAAACTATTATTACTAAAACTATTAATTACTAAATCTACTCAATGTTGAAAAAAATTTCAACACTGAGGTTTTTTTATAGTTTTTGTTTATCATATTTCATACACATATTTTGTCCACATAAGAGCCGCACCCCTCGCCTGCGAAAGCTGCTTGGGGCTCAAGAGCCACATCTGTTACACAATGAGGACTATATACGTCTATGAAAAATAAAGTCTATGGAACATTTACAATAAAGTATTTTCTCGCTCCTTATTGCGGCCTTCGTGGTGTAATTGTCAGAGGATCCAGTTGGCTATAGGGAGTTCGAAGGGCAATGTTTATTCCGCGGTTACCGTCTTCCTCTCTCCTTCCGAAAAAGTTCTAAAAGACTATACAAGTTGCGCCTGAAATAAAATGTGGTGAACAATATTTCATCATTCTTACGATTTACCGGGTTAGGTCTCTGTTTCCCCAGTCGCCTTTTAAGTGGGGGAGAATGTAAGCTATTTCGCTTTCTTAGCGCGTGGCTTCATGATATAATTGGAAGCATATTTGTCTGGTAGTCAGGAGTGCCGAAGTGCAAATCCCGGAGAGGGCACTGAACACTTTCCATATTCCATGCTTCGACAAACCTAATGGCTCTATAATGTGACAACCCATAAATACGTAGCAGATAATACCATTGTGTTATTCTAGCACAATGAATTGCGGTTGATAACTTCCTGGTGCAACAAAATATCTTTGCTTGTAGGAATATTTTTTTCAGTTGATTAACTGAAGCGATCTGATTTAACTAGCATTGTTTCTCAAAATAACTACGAAAAGTACTGAAAAGTGATTCCTTTTATGCTCACTGTTCACTGAAGCAGAACTGAAGACAAAGTAATAACGAAAAACACTATTCATTGCAACAAAACTTAGTTTTCAAATAAGCCTAGTGTAAAGGATATTTAGAAATGTTTCCCTGTTTATTTTCAATTAAATCTATTTTATATACATATACTTTTTTTACTAATATATCAGTGATATCCTTTTCTGTGCTCGCAAACATATTCAGAACACCTTAGCCTAAAACAGAATTCTCCAAAATATCAGCTACTGAGTCGATCATTAAATATCCAAATATAACTTTTAGTATATAATCACAGTAGCATATATCTATTAAGTTAAAATTAAAACTAAATAAACAAAAGAAAAACAAGTAAGAAAATAATACATCATAAATTGAGCAAATTAATGGTATCGAAAAATTAAAACTAAAAATGTAGTCAAAATAGTAGTTGCTGCATCCTATTAATTAAATATAGCAGTTAAAAATGACAAAAAAGGGTAAAAAGCTGTATTATTATCTTCAGACCCTTACGTTGTCAAGAGGAAGTAAAGCTCTCTTATGATGATACACTTTTTTGGGTAGATTTAGTCTGTTTCTGTGAGCTTAAAATTATCCGAAGCACTTAGGATATAGCAAATATTATTTTGACACCATTTTTAGTTTTAATTTTTTAATTTGATTTTTAAATTTGCTCAATTTATAATATATTATTTTGTTGCTTTTTTTGGCCTGTTTAATTTTAGTTTTAATTTAATAGACATTTACAAATGATATCTTAGCAGCAGTATACACAGGAAATATTTTTAAGTCCTTATTAGACATATTTTTTTCAATTATTACTGTAGTATGCACTTATAAGGTTGCACTCAATTTTACTTAATCTATTAAAACTAGTACAACCTCCTAACTTAAAAGAGGAATTTTCGTCGCGGCGTTTTATAGAGTATCAGAACACTAAATGAATCCAGTAGAAAATAGAAAAAATTAAAATGTATTGTGTTTTCAACTCGAAGTACGAAAATAAATTAACTGACACAAATTTGACTTCCGCTCCCTGCGGGAACAGTAGAAGCGGAAACTCACCAACAGGCAGAACATCGGTACTTTCGTGTTAAAGGAGAAAAAGCCAGAATCCCCCCCCCAAAAAAAAACGAATAATTACCAACTTTGGCACCATAACACAAAGTAATCGCTACTGCAACCGTATGACGTCGTTAAGTTTCAAGAACGCCTATAAGCTGCAGTTTCAAGAATATACCTTTTTTCTTTCGAAGTTTATAGTTCGATCATGGATCTGTGGGGATCTACCAAACAATGGAGTAAATGCTCTTAGGTTCTTACAAGAATATAATATAGTGTCGAGTAACCGTCAATGTTCCAATTTACTTATTCCTGATCCGCATTCGAATTCATACATAAAATATTTAGCGGCTATGGGGCATTTTCAAAATGGTGGAGGAAGAATCATAGGGGTACAACAAGATACCATTTGAAGTTGTAAGTATTGGAGTTCATGTGGCAGTAGAAAGTTGTAGCTTAAGGCAGAAAACCCTTCGAAGCTATTTAAGAAGCGACTGCCAAACATTTTCCGCCAGAAATAAAGAAAAGCTAATTGTATCAAATCACCGTCAAAGTTAGACCTCCCTTAACACCATAAGTATCAAAAATCTCGCTCACGCAGAGGAGTTCTTTACTAGCGGCTAGCATTCCCAGTCATGTTTGTATTAACTTAGATTCTTATTTCTATTTAAAGTCATATTTTACCATAAGCAAAGACTATTAATTAAAGTAAACGTTACATCCTTCTTACAGAGGAACAAGAAGATAGTAGTCGTTTTTAAGAAAAAAAAAAAAGCGAGCAATTCACTAATCCGTATTTAAGTATGCATCGCCCATACAATTTGTACTGTGAATTTAATGATAACATTACCGCAATAAAAAATATATGAAACCTTTATCCAAATCACTCTAGTTGTATGTCATCCATACCAACAGTAATAGTTACCCGAGATGAAGTTCTGTCGTACCCGCCTTCTGTTGGTTGCAGGTGGCACATTAAAAAACTTACGTTTTGCCGATGGGACAGGACGAAACTAGCTGGCGGCCCCATGGATCCAGGATCGCTCCTGGAAACGTCGTGGGTCAGCACTTCTTTATTTTATATACGGTGACGATTGATTAAAATTTTATGAAGAGTTTATTATAGTATTTAAAGATTGAAAAATGTATGCTATATTTATCGAAATTTTTTATTGCTATATTTTGCTAGATAATATTTTTAGTGTTAAATTTTGCTATATAATTTTTATTATTGCTATGTTTATCGAAAAATTTAATTATTATGGATATCGCGTGTGTGTGTGTGATTATGGCAAAGCCTCGAAGGCTATCTGCCTAAGGGAAGGGAGGACTTTCTAAGGGAAACTGGCTCGTATACACGTTACACATGGGGAAACCACGAAAACGTCTATACAGCCAGCCCGTTCGCGGGATTCGAACCTCGGACCGAACTACCAGTGTTTAGCGACTTTACCGCTCGACCATTATGGATGTCCAAACTCATTGTTCGACAATAAAAGATATTACCAATGCAAGTGAACAGTCAGAAGTCTTTGACCTTCTGGTGGCTCAGCACGAACTAGAATATTGCTTGAAAGAAGCAACTAAAGCATACTCTAAAAGAGTCAGGGAGTTGTATGGCATACTTTTCACTGAACTCATTTAAAAAGATAAAAAAATTGCAGGACTCGAAGCCAAAGTCGAGATCCTTGCGACAATCTTAGAAAAGTCCTGACCAGCCCAATCAGTCAAGAAGCGCAAGAACAACAGAGCGAAAAACAGGTAGAAAACGCAGCTGCAGAAACTTATGCCCGAGCAACTGAGAAAAGAAAACTCAAAACCCATACGAATACAAGTATTAAGAAAAAAAAAACCAAAAAAAAAAAAAAAAAGTTCAAGCTAAAAAGAACAATAAAAAATCAACAAGTTAAAGCAAAAGCCTCGATAAAAACGTACAAATCCCTAGAATTCGAAGGGAGCCGGCACTGCAGGTTCACCCCGAAGAATCAGGGCCTAAGACCTCTGAGGATCTAAAGGCAAGCCTCAAGCCGAATTAAACCGAATGTATTAAACGTCGACGTGACGTTCGTCAGGAATCTAAAAAATGAGGCTGTGGCAATTTGTGGGGCTAAAAAGAAGGGTTTGGCCATTCTTAATTATTTAAAGGGAAAATGTGGAGTAAAGAACCTTCCCCAAGATACCCTCAAATCCTTATCTTTGATGCAGATAATGATTCCAAAGAGGACGAAGTTATTAAGGAACTTCTAAAAGACTGTACAACGGGATTTACTGAATTCCGAAGATGATTAAGGGCACCAAAAGGTATGGAGCATTGGGTGGCAGGGATGGCACCCGAGCTCTATAAAACTTTAATAGAGAGTAACCGACTCTCATTGGATTGATCAAGACACTGTTTCAGGGAATACCTGAATCCAATCCGGTGTTATAAATGCTACCGATTTTGGCATATGCAAGCGAGGTGCGTGAAATTGGTGCAGTTCCTATTCAAACTGCCTATGTAAGCAATCCTATAAAGAAAGAAAACGGACAGACCTGTCTGTAGGAAGTGTAGAAGAGTGTAAAAGTCAAACACAGATTGGACATCTCTCATTCAACAATGTTCAGAGAATGTCCTTGTTATAAGCGTGAACTGCAATTGCAGAGAAACTTCATAAACTGTGGACAGAGAGGGCATGGCACTGCGGATACGATGCTTCAAAATACAATACGGACTGTGGCTAATGAGCTCCCAGGAAGTACGATATGGCGATTCTTTCAAGGGAACTTGGGGCGTTTCAAGATTGTAACCCAGCATTTATATCAATTCGTGAGAGAAGCTGAAGCCTCTCCGGATGTTCTCAACATACAAGAGCCCTATATGATTAATAGGGCAATGTCGGGTATCCCGTTAGCGTAGAGAAGGATACACCATGATTTCGGGGCAGCAGCAATCCTTATAACCAACCCAAAACCTCTATTCTGGAATTCAATAGCAGAAACCTGCTTAAACTTAGAATGCCTGTGGGAGTGCAAGCGTATGCAGATGGTCTTTTTTTGATCGTCTCGGATCATAGTAGCGTTATCCTTGAAAATAATGCTAAAAAAGCAATTGATAAAGTATAGTCATCGAGTGAGCTGAAGCTCACATTTAATCCAAGTAAAATGAGTGCCATGACTATTAAAAGGGACAATAAAATAAAAAGCAGTAGGATACTACTTACCATTAAATAAGAAATAAATCCTATACCCAGAGTAGAATCCTTCCGCTACCTTGGTGTGATGTGGGGCTCGCACTTGACCTTTATGGCACGCCTGGACGGGGTGAGGATCTCGAGACGATTCAAAAAACTCATACGAACAGCCAGACGGTTGTACTCGAACCGTCTAGCCTTATTAAAAGTGTACTTGGAAACCATACTGAGGTATGCACATTTTAGCATCGGAGCATGGGGACCTTGCCTCTCAAACTGTAAATTCAGAGAACGGCTCACAGAGACCGTTCGGCGCTCCTTATAACAAAAGCGTACAAGAGTGAGTATACAGTGCACATTCAGTGCGCAAGTTCCGGCGGGAATTTTCCCACTAGACCTGGCGGCTACCAGAGATTTTGCAAAGTTCCAAATGAGATTACGGAACACTATCGTAAGGCTGACTGGCACCATGATTCATAGGACTGTATGTTCAAAGTTAATCATTCTTCTTTCGTACAGATGTTTAACAATAACTTTCCCGCCAGTACAAAGGAACACATCGATTATTCGAAAAGAATGGAGCTAAAATGGGATCAGATAAGATATTTTCATATTAAAAAGGATTGCTTCAAATAAATAGAGAGGTTATTTATTTTAAATAAATATAAAATTGTTTTCAAATATTAAGTATATTATTTCCTCGGTAAATTATATTTTTAAACAAAATTTAAAGAAGAAATGTAATACCGCTAAATAAATACACTATCGACTTTCTCAAGTTTTAATGCGTAGCCTATTCACTTGTTATTTCGTATTAAAAAAAAGACAAGATTATAAATTTGTGTTTAATTGAAATTATAAGCATTTTACATTTAGAGGCCGTAATTAGAAGTAACACAGTCACAAAACAAATCTTTTCTGCATTCGGGTCTAAAAACTGAGTGGTAGGAAAACTGTATTTTCTCGTTAGTAGGACAACATAGAAAGGTCAAATGATTTATGTAGCAACTATTGCTTAGCGCTAAAATTCTTCATTTTGTTACTGATTCTCTTGACGGGCAAAAATGTTTAATGACATTTTGCACTTTGGCATCGTAGCCTTTTTAATGTCGTATTGCTAACTGAGATTGTACCAAAGAAACATAACTGCAGCAAGACAGGGTTGGTAGGCGAATATAGAAATAGAGTAATTACGAAAAGTTTTAAATATCCTACAGCTGAATCTTCACATACTTAGGGAGACACAATCAGAAAATTTCAAAGATTTTCTCTGAATTTACTGCATTTAAATTTCAGGCTTTTCCTCCAATTTTTGCTAACATCCGTCAAACAAGTTTTAACGAATTCGGGTAATCGACCATCTCGGATAACTTAAGTTCAAACATATCCTGAAACATTTCTGTATCTATATATGAGGAGTTATCTATATATATTATTCTAATATTGTTAGATGGTACAGTGAAAAATGATAAGCTAGCTTACTTAGAACAAAAACTGGCTTTGTACTTGAAAGAGAGCTCGTATTTAAAATGATATTCATTTATATGAAACAGGGCTTAATTTCTAAAATTAGAAGTGCCGGAGCCATATGGAAGACCGTCAGGAAAGAAGAACAAGAGTAAATAAATAAATAAAAATTACTTTTTAAAATCATTAATAATTTAAAAATTAAATAGTTAATTATTATCAAATTAAGAAATAATTATTTAATTAATATTGAAAATTAATATTTATTAATTATATAATCATTAATCAATTAATTATATTAAAATAATTAAATAATTAAAATTAAACTGTAAAGAAGTAAATTATAATTTAATAAGCGATTTTTAATATAATTTTATTGCTGCTAAAAATAAAATTTTTGAGATCAAATTCCTACTGAAATTGTTGTTCCGTTAATTGCATAAAGGAAGTGCCTGAGCTTTCTTATTTAGGGCTCCGGTGCGCTCCCGCTAGAATTATGATTTATTCCAGGGTTTCTTAAACTGTGGGTCGTGGCTCCCAAGGGGATTGCGGGACCTGCAGCAGGAGGTCGCCAAAAATTTTAGCAGTTTTGATATTTCTTTAACTTACTACAATAATCTTACAATTAAATTTATATAATAATTTTACAATTTATTAAAAATAAGACAATATAGATAAAGAAAAAAACGAAAACGTTTCTACGCATTCTTTTTATAATATAAACGTTCGTTTTCCTTGCTTTGCACGTGACGCTGTCATTTCGTCCGTTACTTATTTAAAATTTTCACATTGTTCTATGTCTTAAAATTAGAAATTAATGTTAATGACCTAAAACTGCAATAGTGTATTAAAGTACAAGTGAAAAAATTGACAGTTTCACTCACGCGTGTGTCGGATTTGCGCAATACTTATGGTGACCCACAAAATTTTCGTAAATAATATGGGTTCCTGGGGGGGGGTCGAGAAAAAATCTCAGTGATGAAAAGGGGTCGCGACTGATTAAAGTTTAAGAAACCCTGATTTATCCCATAAACTGAGAGTACCGACACAATTGAAGCTCTAATCGTGTACTAAAGATGACTGAAAACTGCTTTGTGCACAAAAGATCTTTATTTAAAGCAATTGAGGAAGAAGACTGCTATATTTCTTCTTCATTTTTCCGCAGAAATTATTAAAAGTATAACAGAAACGTAAAATGATAACGAATTATGAAAAATGTGGTTTATTTTAAAACCATAGAAATTTTAATAAAATTAAATTTAAAAATGAGGAGTTATCATAATAATATAATAAAAAATATATTTACTTACATACAATAATATAAACGATTATATTCAAGTAATTAAAATTTACGTATAAAACTGTATAGCTCCCTAAACAAAATTTTCATATTTGTTCACCAGATGGCAGCACAACAATTTCGTATTTCAAGATTGTAGCTTTTATCGTCTAGAAAAAAAATAAGGTAAACCGTGCTGCAAATTAATATATCTCCTCTCAATAATTCATAATAATAATAATTTTGAATTCCTCCCTTACGCAGTGTGATTCTTTAATGAAAAATATAAAGCCTCATCCACAAGTATAAATGAAATGTCAAAAAAGCAACAAGAACCAATAAGATATTTTTTTAGTAAATTTAAAAAAAATACTAATAAAATAACCGAGAACAGGAATTTAAAACTTACTCAGTGGACGAAAAGGCAATCCATAAGAGAAACATACTAATCACATCCAATTGACGAAAATCCCAATGTGAAATATAGTCTAAAATAACGTTTTTTATTAAAAAAAATTACTAACCACAAGCACATAGCGGATCAAAGCATTTTGCAAATTCAATTTTGAGTTGTGAAAACTATTTCAAGTATGGAAATATGCTAAACTGAGAAAAAACAACGTTTGAAGTTTTCAGTTCAACAGCTTTTTAAATGTAGGTGATATTCTTAAAAAAAGTTTCTAAAATTTGTTTTACTTAAAATATCATTATGAAATTTGCAGGTTAAATTTATCAATATGTAAACAACATTTTAATCTAAAATCTGAAAAATCAATTTTAAAAAATTAAAGAAAGAAAGAATAAAAAAAGAGGGGAAATCGTACATATAATTACAAGTCTGAGAGAGTTGATTTATTTGCTGGCGTTAAATTTAGAAATCTTGTTTTGAAGCTTTTTAGCAAAAGATCTTACATTTATGGATTCCGTCAATTGGAAAATAAGTAAGTGTCTCCCTTTGTTGTTTGCTTGCAGTGTGTTACGACGCGTCCGACATATAATCAAAATGATGAAGCAATTCAGTTTATATTTCATGCATCATTCAGACCTAAACATCCGGGTATTAAGGTGTAGGAGGTAGATAAACTTAAATAAATTCTGTTATGAGGGGGGAGGAAAGCTCTTTTTTTCCGCTAAAAATGCTGAGCGTCGTGGCCGAGTGAGCAACAGAGCAGAATCGTCTTCTCATTTTCCTCTAAACACAGGATGTGGGCCGGCTACACTCGCCATGGGTCCCAAGATCAGTTGGAAATACAGGAAGGGCGATTTACTGATGCGTTTCTGCCTCTTATTTTTTTTTACGTTCTCATCAGTAGAGAATATAGATTAATGTCTGTAAAAATTCTACTCTTGACTGTACTTGGGAAAGAGAAATAAACTACTTGATGGGTGATAATGAGAGTTATTCAGTAATCTTAAGTATCTAATGGTTAATTAAAGTCTAAATTCCTTTTAAAACTGTAAGTCAAAACGTTCAAGTTTTACTGTACCACTTACTAAAAATTACCTTTTTTATATTGATTACAATATACGAATCCACAGCGCAGAAGGAAAGAACAGAAAAAATAAAATTAGAAAATTACACAAATAAAAATTTGTGCTGCCTCCATTTTATAGCACTTACATTGAAAATGACATACTACCTTCGTATTACAATGTCTCTGTAATATAATTTAATTTAATCTAAGTTGGGATTGTACTTCCGTTATTACAACCAAATAACTGGTCCATGCATTTGATTTTTCACTCTTTCTAGCAGGGCTGACGGAAGCCGGCTTGGTAGGCCTGTACCTCGGGGGGGCCACCCAAAAAGGGGGAACTAACAGACGTTTCCCTGACAGTAATCAACCATATGAGTTTTTATTAAAAATTATGCGTTTGTGAACAAATATTGAGAAAATAATAAAAATTGAAAAATGTTTAATGCAAGAAATTGCGTTTAATACAAATATATAATATAAATATCTTCAGAAAGAAATTAAATATTAAAACTTCGTATATCTGGCCCTAAGTATATTTTCAATATTTCTTTTGAAAACATGTGTTATATTCCGTTCTTTAGAGTCATGCTGTTGAACAATACAGCAGCTCTGTATAAAGGTATTTAGTTCAAGCTCAATATGTGATAAATGGTAGTGGTATTTAGTTCAGGCTCAGTTTATTCATTCGTATAGTCTAAGAACTCACATATACATTTTAATGTCTCATCACGATTATCATTGTCATTTCATCTTTATCTCACTTTTGTCGGTATTTTTTCTGTGTGCCTCTACTAAGTCTCTGTTATGAGACTGCTTTGGTCTTACAAAATTCTATAGTCTTTGATTCCATGCAACGATGCCGGGATAGACCCCAACGGAGATAATTCATACATAATTCATACACACAGAGCCGTAGCTAGGGTTTTCAGCGCCCAGGGACAACTGAAGATTTCGCGCCCCCTACTGCTTGCCAAGGATGGAAAACATTTAATTCTAAAATGTCGTAACATCAGTTTGGCGCCCCTTGGATTCTGCGCCCGGAGACAAATGCCCCCTTGCCCCCCTCTAGCTACGCCCCTGCATACACACACACACACACACACACACACACATATATATATATATATTTAATTGGGAGTTCAGTATATTGTTAACTTCAGGGCTCATCAGCGGCCAAGAGTTAAAGTAGCGGAATACTGGTAGTTCTTAGTTCAATTCCAGCCGAACGATCAGGCTGCATGGGAGTTTTCATGATTTCCCCATGTTTAAAGTGGATACGAGCAGTTTCCCTTAGAGAGTCCTCCAAGAAGACATCCCTCTCCCTATCCCTTACTAGTCAAATAATCCAAGCCAGTCTCAGCTTTAGTGATTCATCACTGACAAATTTTCTCACAAAATACCACAGTCCACTATGATGTTGCATAAAATACTTTTAAATATAATTATAGCCTTTGATGTTTCTGACTTAGCAACTAAGCACCTTCTAGACTGTTTAATACAACGCACATTCGAATTGACATAATCTGGCAAAGACATTTAAAATAATCTTTGAAAAGATTTATCTCACAATTTGCTGTTTACAAGTACAGCCAAGCTTTCTCAAGGGGGAAAAAAATGTTGGACGTTACTGTAGTGAGTGTTAGTTTCTCTAGGATACCTATTAAGATAGGTTTCGATTAAGCAAAACTTTGCTGTAATTCCTGACGTATGGTGAGTAATACTTAAATATAACGAGTGATTAGGACGCAAATTATTTATGAATCATGAATATTAAGTTACGTGTTTAAATTTCTTACAAAAATCTTTGAAAAACTGGGTAATCACTGGATCATAACAACAGATAGCAGACTATTCGAAAAATTTAACTGTCGGATTGAAAAGCCATCCAGGCTGGCAATACTATTCATACTGTTGAAGTTAACGTTAATTTTAAAGCAATCAATCAAAAATTCCGTTTTAATCTTATTTGAAATATACTACGATCCAAAAACTACTATTATCCCAAAAATTGATAGTTGTTAAATCGTTATGAACAAAATTGCTTCCACTGATGCAAAAATTGAAGAGTATGGTAGATGACTCATACTATATTCTCAGGGATTATTTAGCTTCTGACCTCTAAAATTAAAACTACCAAAATTAAAACTTTCATGATTAAATTAACTAATATTCTCCTCGTTCATATAGCTCCACCAGCCTCTATATAGCTCCACCAGCGGGCGAGCAGTAAAGTCCCTGAACACTAGTGGTTCGGTTCGAGGTTCGAATCCCGCGAATGGGCTGGCTGCATGGGCGTTTTCGTGGTTTTTTTCATGTGCAAAGCGTATACAAACCAGTTTCCCTTAGAAAGTTCTCCACGCAGACATCCTCTACTTAGGTAAATAGCCCCTCCGAGGCTTTCCCCTAATTACATAAACCAATAATATCATCTGTATATACCTGCGCAGGGTTTTATTCCCTTCCTGAATTCCACAAAACTCTCAATTTATTTCCCCGTTTAAGAAATCTTCATTTATATCTTTAACCAAATATTCATACTTCGCTTCTTCATTAAAGAACTGAGCAATTTTTATCAGCCCATTTTAATACTCATTTAACGTCAAAGCAACTATCCGGTGGTAAAGCAAGCTCGAAGCAGTTCGACCCTCTAGGATATCAACTGTGAGAAATTTACTTACGCTGCATGTTATGAAATAATGAATGGTAATGTTTTAATAAAGCAGTATAACATATTTTAAATAAAGTGCTAAATTTATGTCTTAAAATTAAATACTTTCTCCAGTATGGAAAAATGTTTTCCTGTATGATAACATGGTACAATATTATTAACAGAGTAAATCCTATCACCGAAATTAAACAAAATAAATCCTATCACCGAAATTAAACAAAATAAATCCTATCACCGAAATTAAACAAAATAAATCCTATCACCGAAATTAAACAAAATAAATCCTATCACCGAAATTAAACAAAATAAATCCTATCACCGAAATTAAACAAAATAAATCCTATCACCGAAATTAAACAGAGTAAATCCTATCACCGAACATCTTCAATATAAAACTACGAATTTTGAACTTGCTTTACAATTCACTGAAGGGAAACAAATATTTTTATTACAATACAAATCAGATTCTAATCGCAGCAATAGGTTTAAAATTTCCAAAAACATTTGTGAAGATGTAGGTGGAAAATTAGAATTTAAATCTATAATTAAAACCTGACGAAAGCAAAAGGCAGGTCAGTTTCAATGTGAACATCAAGATGATATCACTGCAAACGCCTGAAGGCATCTTTAGAATTATATATTTCAAAGAAGATTTATGGTAAAGCTGTAACAATTTGAAAAAAAAAAAAAAAAAAAAAAAAAAAAAAAAAACACCCTAAAAGTATGTGCTTTTAAAGATATTTACGAAGATAACACAAAATCCTCTTGACATTCTGCAATTAATTTCATCTAGTGATTTATCTTTACTAGCTTACCCGTTTCATTAAGAATATTCCTGACTTTTACTTGTGAGTGTTGCAAACGACGAAGATCATTTCACAAACTTAAATTTAATCAAGACTTACTTCTGCACGGTGTTCGTCGCAAGAAGGATTTGTGAAACTTGCATTATTAGCAGTTGAAAATTATGTATATAACGAATCAAGACATAAAGGACATAATTTTTCCTTTCATTCAATTAAATTGCAGAAAAATAAAAATTCAGACTTAAAAAAAAAATATTTTTTAATTAATTGCATTTGTATGCATAAATGTCTAATTAATTTTTAAATTATATATTTTTGACTGAAATACAATTTTAATTGCTTAAAATATGGTTTTATTGTTTTGTTTATTCTTCTAAATTCTCTTCTATCGTTGATAGGAATTTAAAATAAAAAAGCTGTCTTGAAGGACACCTTTCTTTTAAATTCGCAAGCAATCATCGAACATTCTATCGCCGGTCCTGCTTTCTAGGTATTCGATTCTGATCAGATACATAGGGTGCCCAGAATTAAAAAACTCTATTTCAAAGCTATTACAGGCGAAACCAGACATCAGATAATTGTGAAATTTTGTGGCGGACAGCAAAGGAATGTTTTTCACAGGAAGGAAAAATATATTACAGATTTCGCCACCAGAAGGCATTGTAGTATGAATAAATTAAACATTTAGCCACAACTTTTCAATAGTTTTGCAGTTTTACAATCTTTATCACAACATTATTTAAAATTAATTCTTCTTATTTCACTTATTTTTGACTACAAGATTTTCATTTAAACACAATAAATCTCTAATGCATAAATCTCTTTCATGAAACTTTCCGATTTTGAATACATCTGCCTAAAAGAAAACTGAAATTTAACGTTAATGCTTTCCAAAGACCAACGAGAAAAAAAAAGAAAATTAGAATAAGTGATTTTAAATGTGGATGGGAATCTGAACATTACTAAGAGTTATCAACCGAACCCTGTCAAACAAGTGATGCCGCGACAAGTCAACAAAATGACATGAAATCTTTGGTGCATTAATACTGAGTTAGTATCACTTGATTTCGTTGACTGAACACTTGACGTTGGACGAATCCTAGTGGTTTGTAATTAATACACAAGAGAGATATAAGTTAATACTGAAATCAAAGCCGCAAAAATTTAAGCAATAAAATTTCATAACCAGATGTTACTTCTCAAACACAACATACATGAAAACAAAAAGATATAACACTAGGTTTAAAGCATCCGTCAACTAAGACTTTCAAACTTCAGAGTTTTTATAATAGTTGTGCATTAGAATTAAACATTTTCAAAGCAATTTGGTCCCATCAGTGGTCAAGTCGTTAAGACCACAGAAAACAGGAAGTTCGACCTGGTTCGAACATACGTGAATGGGCTGTCTGTATACTTGATTTTCGTGGTTTTACCCATGTCAGTCCCTTTCCCATTGAAAGTTCTCTGCGAAGGCATCTCTTATGCAGAGAGCTCTTAATCCCCTATGTCATACTGGAAAAATCTAACATAACCTTCAAAGTAATTTTCCATGTTCATTTGTTGATAACTTGCCAAAATACATGTGATACGTGTTTATATATGCACAGTTAAAAGCTACTAATTAAAAGATATAACAAATTACAATAGCGTTGATATAACATAGATCCTAGCTTTAAAAACCTGGCAGTTAGAAATTAGAATTGATCTTAGAATTCATGCAATGTAACCGCCATAAACTTCTTAAGAGCCCATGTAACATAAGAAGAACACATATGACGAAAATATAAACAAAATTATATGTTGACGAACCACAGATATATTTTAATGAGTCATGAAAATTCTACTTCGGGCGGTAAATTTTTATATGCAACGGATGTTTACACGTTTTAAGAACAATTTCGATAGAGAATTAAAAAAATATTCTGAAATAAAAATTTCGGACACCAGCTTTTTTTTACTGCTTTTAAATTTGTTCCTCTTTCAAAATGTCACATGAAAACAGGATGTGGATTGAAGATGTTTTTGCGCTTTACGAAAAGAAATATTCCTATTCCCTATTTCAAAAACGTTGTGAAACGCATGATATTAAAATTTCGAAGTGCAATAAGCAACTTTGTTAATCAGAAAGGGAATACTATCAGTCATTACTTCTACATGGAACGAAGACTCCAAACAAATATCCGGAAAAGATACGTACTGTTTCTAATGTTTTTAAAGTTAAATCATTGGTAGCAAGAGAAAATCCGCCGTAGCAGAAACCATTTGCAAAGGCTTTAAGGGGACTCATACACCTTAAAATCCATAAGATGTTCGAATAGGTGACTGTTGCAAGAATTCGGATAACTTATTTATTTTAAAAGCAATTACTTCCAACTTTTTACAGCTGACAATATAATATTGCTGCTTTCTTAAATAGTAATCAGAAAGTTTGTGTTGCCACAAATATTTTCCTAATTTAATCCGCTTTGTGACGACATTTTTCGTTATGTTTCCAACTTGCGCGCACAGTTTAAAACATTCTGTTTCATAATTTAATTCCATATTTAATACATAGCTTTTATAACATATGGAAATTACTGTGAACCTAAAATTCTAAAAATTTCATGTGAAATTTTTATTTTATTTTGAGTTGAGTTTATAAAATGTATTTTATTAAAAAAAATTTTAATGTTTTCGCCCATAAAATTTTTCAATATTAAAATAGTCATCAGATTGCTGGTTCAGTTAGAAAATAGTGCCCATATAAAGAATTCCATCAAATTTCAAGTATGTACCATTAGCCATTTTTAAAATATCATGCGCGCAAGGCGGAAATATGGCGAAATATTTTGTCACAAAGAGGATTAAATTACAAAACTATTTGTGGCAACACAAACTTTCTGGTTACTAGTTTCCAAAGTAGCTATATCATGAAGTCAGCTGTAAAAAGTTGGAAGTAATTGCTTTTAAAATAAATAAAATATTCCTATTCCTGCAATAGTCACATATTCGAAGATCAAGAGGGGTTTAAGGTGTATGAGTCCCCTTAAACACATCTGTAGCAACAATAAATAAAACCTTAAACCAATATTTTAGAATCCTGCATGAAAATTATTTAGCAGGAGATAAATGAAAATACATCGGGATCTTTGATGAAGCATGGATTTACCTAAATGACTGCAACCAAAAAATGATATATTTACTATCGAAAACGAAAAAGAAGTGCAGAAACCTGGTTCCGTCAGTGCAAAGAAAGTTTCAGTAAGGGGCTTATGATTGTTGCAGAATTTTCTTACAATGGGAGGTTAAAAATAAAAAGAGTGGGAAAAAGTGTTAATATCAACTCAACATACTATCAAAAAAAAAAAAAAAGTTTTACGCCTGATATTTGCAGAAGAAATTCCATTTCTTTATCCCAATGACTTTCAAAGAGCGAAACTTTATTAAGACCAAGCAACAAGTCATACTTCGAAAAATACCACTGCATTCCTTGCAAAAATGAAGATTGATACAGATATTGCATATATATCTTTTCAGCATACTTCTGCAAAGTCCTGTGACGTTTCACCTGTGGACTCTTGTGCCTTTGGTCTTTTGAAAAACGTTCTTTGCAAGCGAGAACCCACCACGATTGATGGACTTTGGAAAGTAGTAGAAGATTAATAAAAATTAATACCCCTGGAAATTTTACGAAAGGATCTTCTATCATCGAAATCCCGATGCAGACCCATAGCTAAAAAATGGCTATCCGATCGAATGTTTACAAAAATACTCATTACATTTTAAGCGTTAATTAAATGGCCCCGAAATCGTTCTAAAAATGTGTAAACGTCCGCTGTAAATGATTACTAAAGTTATTTTATTCCAAGAATAAGGAAAAGTTTATATGACGTATTCTCTTAACACTAAGTTTATCCTTTTTATTACCTATATTTAGTAGCTAGAAGCTTTAGCTATATCCTAATAAATATACGTAAATCTCCATTATATCCATAATATGTACATCAGACATTCAAAATAACTTTTAAATGCAACTGATATTTCCATGGAATTTTTTCCCTACTACCGTTGATATTACGAAAACAAATTACGCGTCAAAAAGACCAATTATGGTTAAGAACCACTGCTTTTAGATCATTTATGACACGAATTCTCGTAACTCATCCTAAACAGCAGATTGATAAGATAATTTACATGCTTGAAAATTTCGTGACGACCCATACGATGGCCTGCTATGTTTGCCTATAATGGTTTTTTTCAACGTTTGCAAATTGAGAACGTTATTTAGTTACTTAAATTAAAACATTTAATTATTTCAAAATTGTGAAATATATTTTACATAATATAAATTATAGTCCCTGAAATTACCTTTTAGCAATATAATAGCATAGTTCTAAATAAACAAAGTTGTTTTATTCTAGCTATTAGTATTACTAAATCTACTCCATTTATTACACTACTTTAACTATTATCTAAAAAGTTAGAAAATTTCGGGACTTAATAAAAATAATATTCTTTAAAATCTGTCTGTTTTAGTTATTACTGTATGTATCTCATATCTCTTCCATGCGATTTTGTGTGAAAATAGTTTAATTTAAAATTGTTTACCTCATAACATTCGATAAACTTTCTACATCTATTTTTTTTTTTAAATATCGCTCAAGAGTAAATGAATAAATAAAAAAGATTTTAAAAAATTATTCCTCCGAATTAAAAAATAATGCTTAAATTCTGGACAGCGCTCCGTTCAAAACAAAATTTGCATCTGGCATATTGGTAGATGTAAAACAGCCGAGAGCTAAAGTATATATATTATAGGATTGTCCACTCTTTCTCTTCTTCGTTTTAGTACGCAGGCCGTTTCGTTGCAGGGTTAAATCAGTGTTATCAGCATGAAGTCTTATTCGCTTGACAATGCTCCTAGTAATGCCTGTTATAATGATGCTATTTGTTACCCATTTAAAATTTTGCCGCCAAAACGATTTGTAAGCCGATATTTTCCGGTCGCCGACCAGAAACGCCTCAAGTTGCCGGTACCTATGGGAGATAAATTGCAGAGGTAGGTTTATATATTGATTACTGTTATCTGTTCGCTAGCTATGGGTATAATTTATTCACTCCTTTAACTATATGCCGAATGCCATTTCTTTTCAGGTCGTTATAGTACGAGCGCACATTTAAAATATAAAATCTGAATGCTCTGAATACTTGTTTACGATTTTCATTGGTATTTTATCGAATTTATCGAAGTTTTCGATTTGTTATTGGAAATTTCCCCTTGGACTATCCTAATACTTAAATCTTGAGTATGGCAAAGTAAAAGAATGAGCATTTAAAATGTTTGATACAATTTAGCCAGAAAATGATCTACTCTGCACGTCATTTTCGGATCATGCATGCAGTTTTTCTCTGCCGGGTAGGTTAACCTTTAAATAATGTGGTTCGCGTCCTGGACGCCCGAGTGTTGATTTCACATAATGATTTTGTATGCGAAAGAAATAACTTATTTAATGTGTCTTCATTGTTTTCGGTGAAATACTGGCTTCACATTACATTAGAATTATTAACAATTTGATTATATATTTGAAAAATATTTACAAAAATGCGATTTTTATTTATGGATATGTAGGACCTGATTCCGCCAATAACTCAAGGTTTTCATTGAATTGATAAATGATTTGGATTATAACTCGCTTAAATTTTCCCAGTGATGCATGATGTGGCAACGAAATTAAATATAACCTCAAGCCTATGTTACAGCAATGAATTCGATTTTTCTTTTAAAAATTTAAAACTGCAAGTTTTCCCTTAAAACAAATAAGATTTCGAATAAAAATAACTTGTTGAAATGGAAGACGATTTAGGAAATCGTATTAATTTCTTCGAGGTGAAATTCGTTGAATTATGTTCAAGTTAACGTTTCCTTTCATATTGTGAAGCAAGTTAAATTAAGGTGCTTAAATTTGTTAAAAATATGCAAATAACAAGTAAATTATTTTCAGTTTATTGGCCTAACGTTACTTTAAAATAACGAAACCTATTTCCTGAACACTCTAGGCTGGTGCTTGTGAACAAGATTTTCGTTCAAAATAAAACAGGAGATGAAACATGCTTCGAAAAATGGAAGGGACGGAGGCTTTCGCACCCTTTCGATGCAACTGCGTGAAAACTAGACATGAAACAGAATTTTATTTTCTCAATTAGAGTTCTGGAAACTCGTCATACTTCTAATATTTTTTAAGTCTACTTTCAAAGAAAATATTTAAAATCGGCAAATCTCTATTATACCCTTCGTTTGCTGAAAAGAAAGTGGCTATAAACACCGAACGGGTGTTAATTTGTTGTCCCGATTAATGTTTGACACAAAATGCCTCTGCTACGAATTTTCATTTTTTGGTTAGCTTAATGTTTTAAAATGCATGCATAGGAATTTGTACACAAATCCAGATAAATAGCTTGAACAACTATAAGTCGAATCCAAAAGTTGGTCATCGTAAACCGGAGCATTAAAACCGCTGGACACTGGTAGTTCGACCTCGCCTTAACTATCAGTAAATGGGCTTACGACCTAGCGTTTTCCTAGCTTTCCCTATGTGTAACGTGAATCGGAACTAGTTCCACCAAGGCGTCTTTTTCTTGGGTAGATAGCCATTGAATGCTTTACTTTAATCTACATTATTCTAATCCTGGAAATTTCTAATAGCTGTGGTAGCAACTTTATTTAATTTCTAATGATACATTCTGCTGTTAAAAGTACAGAAATACTTATTTAAAGAGTAAAAATTCATGGTAATGTAAATTAATCGTAATAGTTTAGTAACAATCAACTCATTGAATTCAGATCAAGCTATTTTGACTAAACACAAGAGAAACCATAGACTTGCGCTTTTATCCTCTACAATTCCATGTTGAAAACTTCTCATTTCCCTTCGCTGACTGAAAATTCAAAATAAACGAATAAATGCAAATTATAGATCAGCGAGTCTTCAGAATATTTAACATGAACTGCTGTAAATTCTTCATATTTTCCCATTGAATATGCAATTATTGGTGTAAAATTGCCACTCGACAGCAGGGAATAAAAAATAAGTAACGAATCGATTCTGAACTAATGCAGTATTTCGAATTCTTTTATAAATAAGGCACTCTTGATGGGATTCTTAGTCGAACTCTATTGCGCCTTTGATGTTCTGCACAAAAGCATACCTTTCACATGTAGCCAAGTGTTGCGGTTTTGTCGCACGTACCTAATTTATCCCTACTTTTACGGAATCAGTGTCCGCTCAACACTAGTAGTTCGGCCCTGGTTCATATCTCAACGAACGCGCTGTCTGCATGAGTTTCGTGTTTTCTCTTTGTATAATGTAAATACGAACAATTTTCTCTAAAGTTTCCACTAAGGCATTCCTTCAATTGGCGCTCGCTTTCTTTGTCTTGATGCAAACCGAATCCAAGATATCTGCATTACGGAATATGTGTTTGATACCACATGCTCCGTATTGCAGATCTACTAGTTCATATCTTTAAGTAGGCCACTAGCGGCCGAGTGGTAAAGTCTCTGAACACTGGTTGTTTGGCTCGAGGTTCGATTTCCGCGAATGGGCTGGCTGTATGGGCGTTTTCGTGGTTTTCCTATTTGTAACATGTATACGAGCCAGTTTTTTAAGTCCTCCTCCCTTCTATGTAGTGCCTAGGAACGGAGCATTTAAGTAATAAAAAAACTTTTTAGTTACTGCAAGACAGCTATTTTTACTTAAATTCTTCAGAATTAGCTTTGCTTTTTAACTTTGAATAACATAATGTTGGTATCTAACGAGATATTGAACAATATTTATATTACAATGAAAAGCAAAATAGTTACTGAAAATGCAATTGATAGTGCTAAAACGTATCCCTTCGTCTAAACAGTCTAAATTTTAGCGAAATATCGGCAAGATTCGGGATGTAAGTTGATTTTATTCTACCCAGAAAGTCTCCGGACAAAACCCAGGCAAGGTTCATACATGAAATTGAAAATGATTCGAAGCATGTTATTGTACCGTGTGCTGCAAAAAACTACTTTACGTGGAAAATTGCTAAAGTGTACCACTTGTTCAATTTAAATGAAATCTGACTTTCTCGCATGCAAATTTACATTACTATTGCATTTTCAAAAATCTGAATTCTTCTATTACTTCATCCATATACATAATATATATATGATCACAATACTGAAACAATTCTTTATCTGCTGTATAAGCAAACGAGTTTTATGTACTATTTTGCTTAAATTTTCTCCAAACTGACACTCTAGGTATTACTCCGCTCTATTGACAGGCCAAAATGCAAAATAATTTGTTTAAACTACGTGTTAATTCGTGCTGCGCGTGAGCGGTGATGATCCGCAAGAGTATTAATTACCTTGCCAGATTCGTACCATAGGAATGCATTCATAGCTGGTAGCGAATATTTAATAGTGAGATCAGTATTGAACTTTCTGGTGAACACGTGCTTCAGAGAACGAGAAAAGTTATAAAATACTTTGTTCAGCACCTTTTCGAAATTAACGCGAAAGGATTCAAATCGAAGGGATTTCAGAGCTATGACTTGTTAACGCTCCATACAATAGCTGTGTTGACAAATTCCACTTTTTATTGAGCATCGCACAAAAGTTTTTGCAACTGGTTTAAAGAATTCCATCGTGGGCACATGAATCTGATTAATTTTGGGAACGTCAATCAAGAACTTTTACGATGAGAGAAACCTTATTGAATTGTTGAATATTATTGATGACGCAAAAATAAATTTTCAAACATTTTTATTAACTTTTACGTCTTGATCAAAAAAACTACCAGGGCCCGAGTGATTAAAAACCGCTGAATACTGGTAGTTCATCCTTCGTTCAAACCTAGGCGAGCGGGTTGGCTGCGTCTTGCACTTTGCTCCCCATGTGTAACGCCAAGGGATTGTTTGCCTTTCCTCCGGGAAGGCCTTTCTTCTTTTGGGAGATAACCCTGATGTGCTTTGTCATATTCAAACAGCCTAATCACCCTAGTTGTGGCCGCCGTATTTAGGGGGAGCTGAAGGGGCTGCAGCCCCCTCGGTTTCAGTTCATAGAATAAAATTACAAAAAATGGTTTTAGGTAAGTTACGTCTTCCCTCCTCGAAATTAAATCCTAGCTACAGTACTAACCCCTATTTAAAACGAAATTACAACTCTTACAATACTGGAAATCAACGCCAGTTTACAGGCTTTCAAGTACTTAGTACGAGTTTGAATTTCGCGAATTTAGCCTAGAGGGCAAGTAAAAATACCTTATTGTCGACTCGCAAAGCTGCACTTTCGATGAGTCTTAAAACTTTTGCTTTCGGTGAGCAAAGCATTTGAAAGAAGCTACTTAAAATGAGGCATTGTAAGAAAGTTCTGCTGATATTGCATGCTGACTTAAATAAATGCAGTTTTGACCTCTTAACATTAAGCAGTGGCGCCATCTATTGAACACGTTAAACACAAATTGATTCCATACGAATGGTCTTGCGGGTGTATGATTTTTTGTTTATAACATACAGGAATGAACATTACGAAATAGAAGGCATATATGTAGAACACTGAAATAAATTCTTAAAAACGATCTAAGGTACCTTAGAGAACCTGTAGTCTTCCGTCTAAAAATGATTTTAATACTCTTTGATTATATGTAAAATCCAAAGGAGAAACCTGGAATGAAAATCCTGTGATAAATTAAAACTATTATCAAAACTCAAACTAACAGTTTAGATTCTCTACACAGAGTATTAACAAGAAAATCAATATAGCACGTATGTGTAATAGCACACGTTAAGTGATCAATAATTACTTTACTAACATTATACGTTGTACCAGTAATGGTCACTGCATAACACAAAATGAATAATATATGAATATGCTTTTACCTTCTCTTCCCATCGGGTTCAGAAATAGCGGGAACATGAGGAACAGTTCCTTATACAAAAGGTGTATTTTTATCTATTTTAAATAGCGAGAGTGTTTGATAATGTCCGTTTTTTCGTGTAGCTCCTTCAAAGACTGTTGATCCATTTTGTTTCAGAATCTTATTTTGCTTTACGAAGCCACTTCAAGTATTGTAAAACCCCCAGAACTTTCAACTCTATGAACTTGCATTCAAACTTAATTTTATAGTATGTAAAAATCTTAAGTTTCTCAAACTAGCGATCAAGCACTTAATCCATTTTTCTGGGTAATTTCAGAGGGTGAAACTATTTGAAGAGTTACTTTCAAATGATAGATGTCAGCACTATTTCTGGCTATAATTTACGATTTATTCTCCTTTGGCTTGCAGCTGTCACGAAAATTCTATTGACATGTTAGTTAGTTCCGACCACCTTCTACTCTCAAGATTTATTTGAAGCAAACTTAACTATTCCAGGTATTTTTTCACGGCAAGTTTGCCCACAATTATGAATTTACTTATTTGTACGTTCTTGAATGTTGTACATTTAAATACTTTAGCCAGTTTGTTCCAATCTTTTATTTGATGTTTGAAATATTTCCTTTAAATACAATGGGTCACAAATGTAAAACTCTCGTACAAACCTCTCAACATTATAACTAAAATGAAAATAGAAAAGAAACCCTATTAACTGGAATTCTCTACTTTATGTGCAAAAATAAATTCAGAATTAAGAATTGCATCTGTTAACAAAAATAAGGACCGAACAAGAAACATACTTATTCACTCATCTGCCATTTAAAAAAAGGTACTCGCGCATTATCACAACCACCTTGCAGAAATTATCAGTTTTCAGAATGCGCTAAAATTTGCCAATAATGAGTAGGAATTTTAACTTTTCAAGAATATTAGTTTTCGTATGAGCTGCGTTTGTTGCATGCTAAGTTCCAATGGTTTTTGTGTACAAATCGTAATCGGAGATCTTGGAATCTGTTTTAAAATGTACACTTGTAGGATTTGCTTGCAATGATGGAAATTATGCTAAAATTCTTGCAGGAATGCAGTTTCCATAAAATTGCAAATGGGATCAATTGTTTTAAATATAAAATTTAAGTAACAGCAGCGAAATTTCCAACGGAACACTAAAAGAAAATCGCCGGCAAGTTTTAGTTTCATTTACAGGATAAATGCCTAATTAAAACCTAAAATGTCTTTGTGAATAAATCTTTGGCAATTATAAGCCATTATTTTTCTGTGAAGTCGCGAAATTACGCTAATGCGTAAATGCCCAAGTACCAAAATGGGCAACTGATACTTGATTGCGTTACCTCTTTCGAGCATGACTCTATTTTAAGTCTTGAAGGGCATTGATTACATAAGCTTTGGTTGAATTGCAGCCAGTTTCAGTCATTCTGTTTAAAAGTAAAATTAAATCTTTTATGGAAAGTTTACTTAATTTCATTTCTCACCATGAACATTTAGCAAAGCTTAATTTCGAGGAATATTATGAAAGTGCTGTTATCTCTTATGCAGAGACTATCGCTTAAGATAATTTTCCTATTTGGAAATGCAATCCTTTGATTCTCATTTATTGGCCTTCGTTCATATCTTTGAAATATGTGTTACGGTGAAAGACCGAAATCTGGATAATGTCGACTTTCACCGGTAAATGTCAACATTCAGTCTCTTGGTGTATGTCCGAAATATTTTCAAAATACTTATTTCTGACTTGCATTGGTCAATCTCGACATTCAACATGTACTAATGGAGAATGTTGAACATATAACAATATATTTTCTCCGTAATTCAGTCGCGAATAAACGCACTTGAGACTTGAAATAAGAACTTAAGAACCTAACACGCAATACATTCAAATTGAGAAAGGAAAATAATAGAAGTGAAGTAACTTAATTTTACAGTACGTTCTAAATGAGAAAATAAAATAACTGTAATAAACTTACTAAATTATGTGATTCAAATCATATTTATTGCAACAACTTAAACTATTATGGCACTTAATGACCCCTCTTTTCGACTTTCACCAGACCATATCTCATTGTCGACATACACCAGTGAGGGTCCGAATATACAAGAATGTAGTGCAATATTCGATCTTTCACCAACGTATTTGGTGAATGTTAACATTCTCCAGTGAAAGTCGACATTCTCCAATATCTGTCTTTCACGGTAACATGCATATTGATCCTAGAGACTGACATTCCAGTACAAACATCTCGGCTGCTAACATAGCGAGCCATAACTTTTACCGAACCCTATCAGTACTTTAACAGTAGCGCAACACTGTGCTGATTAAACTCTGATCAGAGTTTCTGCCAAAAATCTCAACATCTGGCTAATACTATTTTGATTCGTTGCATATAAAATTTCGAGAAATTCTGATAGTTCATTGATAAACATTTTTGCTAAATCTAGTCTTATCCCACTTATTAATTCATTGCTTCCATCTGGCAGTCCATGCTCTATATTAATTTCCTAGCGTTCTATGCATTGTTTGAGTACTTATTACCCAAAAACTAAGCTTTTCAGAATTTTTCTGCTGTTTTAGTATTTCTTCGCGACGGTTTTAGAATCTTTGTTATCTCATTTCTGGGACTGTTCTTTAAGGTTGCTTTAATCTTGCCGATATCTTTGGAATACATTGCCTTTTCGATCGAAGAACGCCAGCTAATTTTGGAATTTTCTTTTGACATTTTTTCATTGATAAAATTGCTTTTATTTAAATTCTCCTGTATTCTGTATTTTGGAACTCTAAATAACCAGTGTCCCGTATTTAAAGTTTCTGTACCTTTTCATGACTAGCACCGTTTACACAGGGCATCCTCTAAAAGCATCGCACTAGCTAGCTATCGTTCCATAACGAAATTAATTTAAATTTCCAAACGCGAATTGCACACCATACGTTTAAACGCATAAGTGTTCTCACCACAGCGTAACGAGGTCGTTTTTTACATGCTTACGTATAAAGTACTAGCCCATCAAATTCACAAATAGCGTACTGACAAATTGGGTGCGTCATGTAGTTTGTACGTTGATGGGTTAGTACTTTGTATCGTCACCATGTTTTGGTACTCGGAACCGTCGCAATATTTTTCTTTGCCTTCTACACATTCCAAAAATAGACAATAGCACTAGTGCAAACGATTAAATCGTGTGCAAAATACTGTACACTCTAGGAACATTCTTCCGAATTATGTTTAAGAAACTGCGAATGAAAGCATGAGTTTCCTGCCAATTTCGAAACTATTCAAAATTGCATATACACCCATAGGAATTCTCAATCTGATGCATAAAACATGCATTTACTTTTATTATCAGTGATTCACACAAGGTTTATTCAGTAATTGTAATTTCTAAAGAAATTATTACAAATTACTGAACTAACCCGCGTAATGCCTTCCTAAAAATTTGGATTGAATAAACTGCATAAGCAGGTACTATATATGTGAAAAAACGCTGTGCATGGTATAAGAATTGCAGCCTTTTAATGCTTAATCTACTGTAATCAGATTGAACCTGAAAGGCATTGATAGATAAAATTCGCTATTGTTACCAAACTAAGACTACCAGGAATTTCAAACTTCCCGAGATTACTTGGTAGCATGTTTTGGTACTCGGAACAGTCAGCGAAATGTATTTATTCTTTACTTCCCGGGTACAGGCATTTACACTTGAAACTTCTACTACCCACAAAATTAAATGGGAACCGTCAGAGGCTTTATTTGCCTATATGCGTGATAAGACAACAGTGGGAGAGGCATTCTCATTGGCACTTAATTACATTATCATTTAATAGTCCCCCCTCTTAATCTGACCTAGTTTGCTTTAAACTACCACAAAGCTGCAATCTTATACAAACGCCGACTTAAGCGATAAATTGAAATATTTATGTAGTTTAAAAACCAGTTCTCGAACTTAAAACATTTTAGGAAGCTGTTAGGACAAACCAACGAGATCCGGCTGGATCCCGCCACTAAATAAACATTTTTCCACTTCAGCTGACAATGCATTTAATGAAATTCGGTAATCTTGTTGGCCATGAGTGTTTGCTGAATTCCAGATAAGACAATTGATAAGATGTTAAATTCTTCTGAACTGAGTGGGAACAAACGTCTAACAATTTCGTGTTCGCTAAAGAGGAATTTTTGAGATTTCAGAAAGATTGCATGACAGCTTCCTAAACGCTAATCTCGAACGCTAGTTTAAGACAATCAACTAGTTTAAGACAGATAAAATGAAATAGGCTTTATAATTGACGCAAGACAAATGTTATAGAAAATGCGCGAATTTAATTTTCAAAGTCATTTACGAAAAATAAGTTACAAAAAACTGGCATTCAAAAGAATTACCAGTTATCATTTAAAGTTTTCACCTGAAATGCAAATAGGCCAGAATCGTGAACACTGGTAGTTTTACCCAGGCTTAAATCTCGGCAAATTATTAGATTAGCTGTATAAGTGTTTTCATTTTTCGTGTATGAAACATTACTAAAGTTTTCCCTTGGTCCTCCACGGAAATAATGCCGCCATTAGACAGCCTTCATGTGCTCTGCGGCTTCAAATGAATAAAGGCATTAGAAGTCTAACAATTTCTTGAAATGCCAAATTTCAATATTTCTACGAATGAGGTCTTCAAAGCGTATTTCTGTATATTTATCTGATATTAAATGTATAATTTAGCTGTGTACCTTATTTGACGTTCTTAAAATGCAATAATCATTCGACCGACCATACGAAAAATTTTAAGATTTAATATTTTAATCGCCTTGTGTAACTTCATAGCGAAGCACATGAAAGCTTTTTAGGGGCCACAAATTGCAGAGAACATTAATCTAAATTCTTCAAATTATGCGACTTTTTTATCTAGAAAACTGAATCGTTTTCTAATCAGCATATTAAGTAAATAAAGCTGACTCGTATTACTTGTTTGAAATTAAAACATTTTGTTATTCGGATGTTAACAGTAAAATTGGGCAAAGAGTCGTATGTTCTATATTTACTGTTGATACACTTGCTGATTAATTTTTGGATACAGTCGACCGATCTTTCTTGTTAGTGCAAAGATCAATGAGTAAGTGGACTCTTTCTGAATCAGTACAACTTTTATTTATTCATCAAGCGCCTTGGAGCGGTTGTTGCTTAACCTATCTGAATTTATCTTTTTATAAAATGGTACAAATATTTAAGCAACACAAACTGGGTGTGTCAAGTTTGCGTACTCTTGCAAAAGTTCGTAACGATAACCAATTAGAACTGCAAGTTAATATTTTGTAATGTAACTTTCCTTTTATAACCTCAAAATATTTAGCATGGATTCAACTAGCTTAGCTGTTTCTTCTGTGATTAGTTTCTACCATGACAGCTATGAGCATTTCTTTCGATGTTAATTCATGCTGTGTGATTCTTCGTTCGAATAAATTCTACAAATGCTTTGTATTTAGACTGAGATGTACGGAGTTTAGCACATACAGCAGCCATATCCTCAATGTAAGCTGTATACTTAGGGTTCATTGCTTTGCTGAAAGAAAAAAAAAAAAATCACTCACCCCAAGTTCTCCGCACTTGCCGGTTTCTCCGATAGATTCAAGTAATGAATTTTATTCATAAGAGTCGATAAACTCGAGATTGTCAATCTCACTTCCCATGCACCACCCTCGAACAGTTTGCTCTGTTTGAACTGGTATAAGGTTCCCTTACTTCAGCTCTGTACACCACACATGTTTTCGTCCAGTGATGCCGAATTATTCCAAAAGCTGTCTTTGTTGGTTTGGTGAACTATTCACTTTCTTAGCTCTGTTTACTCGAGAGAATAATGGTTTCTTCTGTGCAATCCTGGCATCTTTTTGTGATTAAAATCGTGATTTTTTGTGTCTGAAAACTTGAGTCATTTCAATATATCAATCTCGTTTATTTTACAGAACAGATTACAAAGCGAGATTCCCGAAGCTACAGTGCAAGACGGGCGACTATATTTTGGTTTGAACACTGAAGTGCAACTGATTTGTGGTTCACAATCACTTTTTGGATGAATGTCTCCTTTTAAGTTTCAACAATTGCTCTACGAGGCTTTCCTATTTTTTCTAAAGATCTAAGATTTGTTGCCAACATTAATCTGTTACCTAGAAAGCATTCAAAATCTGGAATACTCCAGCATTCAAATTTCAAATCTGAGTTGTAGGAACTTAATTACTTAAACACTATTTGGTACAATTATCTAGCAACAAATTATCTCTATATACCCTCTTTAAGTGTAGCTGACTTTTTCTTTTTTGGGGGGGGGGTGACTGACTATTGTTTAGCTGTGATTTTTTTCTCTAAAAAAGACAATTTTGAAGTACCTTGTGTTTAAATAAGGAAAGTTTATTACAGGTAAAATTTTACCAGACAGCTTAATGCATATGCCCATACGACTGCTATCTGCATAAAGTATGGATGTCTTCGTGGAGAACTTTCTCGGGAAACCTGGTTCAAATTCACGTCGCGCGTACGCAAAACGCCATGCAGCCAGCGTCATTCGCCAAAACTCGAATCGAGGACTATCAAAGTTCACCGGAATTGTAGGACTAATTGCGAAGTACTATAGAAATCGAAACTTTTGTCTCTAGAATATCGAAGAGTCGGCGTCATTGCTTTGAGGATAGAACGAGTAGTAATTTAAATAGCTGAAATATTTGCGGAAAATATGTATTCAACGAATGCGCCCTTGGATATGAAACCCTGGGATGTAATTCCGTATAACTGAAGAGCATGAAATGCAATCTCGGAGAAGGGCATTTATGAACGGCAAAATGTTTGGCTCATTACCATTGTTTAACATTAAGAACTTGAAGAATATCGAGCGAGAATCCAGAGTAAATGGTGACGCCCGGACGCAAAACAGGAGTAAAAATTTTAAGTGCAGGAGATCAATAGCATGGAAGTAAAATACAAATAAAAAATTGTATTTGCAAGACATGGATTGAAATGGAACGAAATCGGTGACATTGAAGTTGGGACTCTTAATAATATATTCTAAACCTTTGAAAATGAGTAACAAACTTACTGCTAATTTTATTAAATTCTGCATTTATCCGTATTCATATTGGTATAGATTTATTCTAAACGGAAATCATTGTGCGAAGTTTCGTTTCTGATCAAATAACGTGCATTGGTAATTTTTCTCAAATTATTAAATTTTAGAGTTCTACTTAAAGTAGAACTCTAAAATTTAATAATTAAGCATTAATTCTGCGTATTGCGATAATCTAGTAATCGCTTACTGCCGCATTATATCACTCGTTCGAAGTGATTTTAGTGAAGCAATTCCTGTTTTACTACTACTTACTACACTGGAGACTGAAGTTTTCTCTAATCGAGTTCAGTCTTCCTTTTATAAAGCCCAGAGAACGGATCTTGAAACACCTTGAAGTTCTTGAACAAGTAATGAAAAGCTGTTCTAATACTTTAATACATATGCACAATAATCGCAAAAACATGAACTCGCGGGGAAATATAAAATGTTGGAAATAGTGCGTATACTGAAGTTTTCATTCTGCATTAAGGAAGCTGAGCAGTCTAAATACAAAAAAGGGTACACTGCGAGTCTAAATTCCACCTTTCGAGGTCGGTAATTTTCCTTGTTTATTAAATTAAGTTTGAACTGTTAAAATTTAGTTTAAAAATCTTATTTTCGTAAAGTTTTTAATTTTAGTTCATTATAAATTTACTTAAATTCTTTCGTTCGAATTAAGATGGATATTTATTTCAACCTTGAAGTGTTGCATTTTACTATGGAAACTTAAGATTCTTATTTTTTGACATTAGCCAGCGTGTTCAAAGCCATGTCCAGGGGGAGGGAATATAATCCCCTCTCCAAATTTTTCAGTTACAAAATTTAACTGAAATGTTTTGCAATTTCCTGAACAAATTTTTAACAAAACCCGCCGATACAAAATAAGCAGTGACATAAGCATAAAACACAATCGATATTTTAAATATTGATAATAGCATTTATCTGCAATTTTTAAATGTTAGCCTCCCAACCGGTACAGTGGTTAGTGACGCTGGGTCCTACCGATGACGCCCTACCGATGGGTCCGGTCTCGAATCTCCGAGAAGAGCAAGAGGTCACTTAAAATACATGGCGAGCTAAAATTCTCGAGTTTGCGCAGTTAATGCTGCTGGACTACACATGTTAACATGGTTGAATTTCTGGTATCCTACTCACTTCTGCCTGTACCCGATGATTGAAGTCTCCTTTATTAAAAAAACTGTCCGTTTAAAAGTTTCTGTTGTGGTAGAAGTGGAGTAAATATTCACGTAAATGGCTTATGGTATTTTTAAAATTATCTTTGATTTAGAATATTAGATTGGTAAAAATTATTTGCAGAAATTTCTTTAACACACCTGGCCCACCCATGCCAGAGAGGTAATCTCTGAAAACTGGTAGTTTGACATTAGTTCGAATTCCTGCTAACACGCTGCTTGCATGTTCGATTTCGGTAGATTTCGTAATCTGACCAGTTTACTTTTAAGTCCTCCACGAAAGCATTCCTTTCCTTGGGCACATAGCCGTCCAGTGGTTTGTCATAATCAAATGAACCAAACACACTCGCCTAGCTGAAATGTCTATTGTTTTGGATAGATATTCAGTAAAAAGTCGTCGGTTTTGAATTGGTTAGCAGAACTTGAGTATAAAATTATATCCTATCCCACATTTTCTTTTCACTCAACGGGCCCACCAGCGGCCGATCGGTAAAGTCGCTGAACACTGGTAGTTCGGTCCGAGGTTCGAATCCCGCAAACGGGCTGGCTGCATGGGTTTTTTTTTTCGTGGTTTCCCCATGTGTAACGCGTATACGAGCCAGTTTCCCTTAGAAAGTCCTCCACGAAGGCATCTCTCCCCTTAGGCAGATAGCCCTAGTGTGCTTTGCCATAATTAAATGCACCACACCTTTTCATTCAACGTTGCGAGTAAATTGAAACTTTAAATGCGATAGCTGTAGCGTCAGAAAATACTTCACTAAAATTTGCATTAGCTCTGAATTTTTATGATAAATGAATTCGTTAAAAGTATTACCACCCTTTGTTTGAAATTATCTATGCCTCTTTAATAAATTCTTTGCAAGATGAGCTTAAGTATTGCCCAATAAAATCATTAATAATTCACATTGACAATCTGATTTTTATTATGCAAATGTGTACAGAATTATCGCAGTTAGTCTACATTTGTAGTAAATTCGTCTACTTCGTTAAATATGAAGATACTTTGACAGCTTGACTCCACTATTAAATCTGAAAATTGCTTTCTAAATGTTACGTTATATTTTATGTGGAGAATATAAACGCGTCTGCATGAAATGTTTCTCGAGCTATTATTCTTTCTTATTGTAGTATTAAACAGCTAGTAGCCAAGTTCCTCCAATTTTTTTCATTAAAGCAAGACTTGTTTTCCATATTCTAATCTCCTAATACAGCTTTGGGTATCTTGTTTCTGGGCAGAATTATTGCTGCGTTACTGTAAAGTGAGTGATGCAGATGTTTAGAAACTTGTAACAAAAGTTTGCAGCATCGAAACTAGACAAAGGTGTTCCTGCTCAAAAAAAACCCTTGTATCACGTGCAAGAACATGAAAAAAGTTCCCGGAGGAAAAAGCGAACTTGAAATTTTCCGACTGTGGTGGAATGCCCCATAAGACCATAAAATACGTGCATTTGGGCCAGATTCGAATACTAATTAGATTCGCTTAGAAAGCTTTCCTTGAGCGGATAATAAATTAAACATAAATTCTCTCGAATAGTCAAACAAATCAAATTTAGATGTAAGAGTAAACTCTGCCTAAGTCATCCATTGATATTAAGGGCTCCGTTTACACTCTAGGACCTTCAGCTCATCATTCTTTTGGTCCCTTCAGCTCATCATTCTTTTGGTCCCTTCAGCTCATCATTCTTTTGGTCCCTTCAGCTCATCATTCTTTTGGTCCCTTCAGCTCATCATTCCCTTCGCTTACTTTTAAGAAATTTGATGTAGAATAAAATAGTTTAGATGTTTACGAAAATTTGGAATTGATATTTCCCTTCACTTCTTCATGCTGTTATAAATAAAAGATCCGTTTACTGAGATGGTGTTATCAAACAAATGAAAGCTACTAAAACGTTCAGTTGTGAACCCTTTTAACAACATTGTTATGCTTGTTGTATAGGATATCGGGCATGTAGTTTCGTTCAAAATTTCTCAAAGTACTATTTGATTAAGCTAGGTACTTAAATTGAGATTTGTAGCAAAATCTTGTAAATTTGCATCCCTCTTCGTAATATAGTTAAAACACTTTTACTAAAATTTCCTTTCCCTTAAAATTAGCCTTAAACGCAGAAAATTTTTCTACAAAATTAGAATATTATAGTGTCCACGAGGTTGGGTTGGTTATTCGATTACGTCAAAGCGCTGTCTCGTTACTTTGTTTAAAAGTTCACTGGTGAAAAACTTCGGTGTCCAAGAGAAACTGGGTTGTTTGTTACATTTGGGTAAGGTGACCTCACACTGCCAGCCTGCTTGCCGTGATTTAAAAACGGGTGGAATTATCAGTACTGTTATCCTTAGCCACATGCCCACTGGAAAGGAAGACTACAAGCGGTAAGAGGAAATGTATCGAAACTTGCCTTGCTGAACAGGCAGAGCATCTGGGACCTTATCTGCCTAAGCGGAGATTCACATAGGGAAAACCGTAAAAACAACCCATACCGAAACTTTCCTGTTCATAAATCTTTAGGCATCTTTAGCGGACGTGTTACAAATCTAATTTCGTAAAGGAACCAGAAAGCAAAGCCCATCAGCATATTGGGTAAAGCACATAAAATGCAGGTTTATAAATGTATTGTTAGTAACAATTTAAAATTGGTTCAAGATTTAATGTTCGAAACACGTTTTCTACTTAATTCTACCTAATGAAATTTATTAGTCTTGTGAAGTATATAAAAATAGAACAACTTTGAAATTATACAGAAACTACAGTATGAATCTTTTCCTTAAAATATCATGGATGTCTAACATTTTTATATTCATTATTTTATCCATGTAACACAAGTGTAAATTTGTTGAGGACAAAGCTTTGCAGAGCTATTTACTTTTTATGGTGTATTCAAAATTAAGCTTCTATTTCAGCCTATTAAAGAGCATTTTCGTCAGTCTAATGTGTAGGGCTATGTAATTTGGTAATGGCATTTGGGTCTTCAGTTAGAAAATGCAGTTTGAAATTCCATTAATCTTTGCATACTTTGAATGCTCCATTTTACTTCGAAACGACTTAAACCGAACTATTCTAATACAAGCTGTCTGAATTACTTAATCCTCGCAACTTCTCACTTCTGCATGCAACCACAAAACAAGTTTGTTACGAAATATGGACAGCATACTTGAAACCCTAAAACGGCCTTGAAACCAACGACCCGAGGAAATATATAGCAAACGGAAGCCACAAAACTGCACCTAGAAATTGGACGTTCGCAGTTTAGACTGCCCTTGGTTTCCCCCCCCCCCCCATAGCTGAACTAGATTGTCCAGTATTGAATCAAATGTTTCAAATTGTCCTTGACGGCAAAGGTAAACGTTTCCTCCGTTATCTCTCATAGTCTTCGGAAAATTCCGGAACGGAAGGTGAGTGAACGACGCTAAAGTATTTGTCCACGGTTGGTAACTGTGAATCTGTAATAAGTTGCTTAGAGGAAGTAACGGTGCTAGATTTCATTTTCAATCCGTACTTGGCAGTCTTTGAAAACTTTAAGAATGAGAATCTAAGTGAGATCCTAAATAAACTTTTCAATCATAACACAATTACGAACAGTCTTTCGTTACATTAATAGTTTCTGCGCTGTATTGAAAGTAAGAATTATGGAGGAATAAAATATTAACAGAAGAAATAGGTACATATGTATTTAAAGAACTCAAGATTTTTATGAATTTTAATTGTATAAAAACTTATTGTATATTGAACTAGACTGCCTACGAAGAGTAATATACAGTAATGTTTGCAAACTGAAATAATCGGATAAATTTTGTATATGCTTATTGATTTGATAACATGTATTTAAAAATTTATTTTTCCAAAAATTATTTTTGTAAATTTTGAATTATAGAAACTTATTGTATATTGAACTTGACTGCCTGCGAAAAATATACAGTAAGGTTTGAAAACCGAAGTAATCGGATAACTTTTGTGCATGCTTATTGGTTTAATAACCATCTATTTAAAAATCATAAGTTTATTTCCTAAATTTCGAGCTGTTTTGCTTTTACACTTTTTGAAGTTAAACTTTTAATAGCGGACAACTTCATGCTGTTAACAGAGTAAACTTTCAGGAATTTTCCGCCAAGACAGTTTAGTGGTTAGGAGAGCCGACTGTGATACTAAAGAGTCGGGGTTCGAATGCCTGAGAAGGCATGGCTAACTGTCCGTTCCTTCATAGCAGGCAAAAGTGGGCCACTTAATTAGGTGCCTCCACAATAGTTGCCACCGCTTCTGACCTTGGTAGTGGCTAAAGTCCATGATTGTGCCCGCCGTTAGAAAAGATTTTCAGTAATTTCAGGGGTTTCTGCGACTGAATCCTGCTGACGACGGTGCTGCTGTGATTTGAGACGAGAGACGTTCTGCCAAGCCAAGAGTAATTCAAATTTGGATACGGTACCTGTTGCTGACCTTGCGGTGTGTGGATAAGTGGGATCATAGTCATGTTTCTTCTATTCATAATATGACCCACTCATCCACAAATTCGGGGTTATTTTCGACTGGTTTCTGAGACTGAATCCTGCTGACGACGGTGCTGCTGTGATTTGAGACGAGAGACGTTCTGCCAAGCCAAGAGAAATTCAAATTTGGATACGGTACCTGTTGCTGACCTTGCGGTGTGTGGATGAGTGGTATCATAGTCATGTTTCTTCTATTCATGATATGACCCACTCATCCACAAATTCGGGGTTATTTTCGACTGGTTTCTGAGACTGAATCCTGCTGACGACGGTGCTGCTGTGATTTGAGACGAGAGACGTTCTACCAAGCCAAGAGAAATTCAAATTTGGATACGGTACCTGTTGCTGACCTTGCGATGTGTGGGTGAGTGGGATCATAGTCATGTTTCTTCTATTCATGACTAGACACACTCATCCACAAATTCGGGGTTATTTTCCACTGGTTTTTGCGACTGAATCCTGCTGACTATACGGTGCTGCTGTGATTTGAGACGAGAGACGTTCTGCCAAGCCAAGAGAAATTCAAATTTGGATACGGTACCTGTTGCTGACCTTGCGGTGTGTGGGTGAGTGGGATCATAGTCATGTTTCTTCATATTCATAATATGACCCACTCATCCACAAATTCGGGGTTATTTTCGACTGGTTTCTGAGACTGAATCCTGCTGACGACGGTGCTGCTGTGATTTGAGACGAGAGACGTTCTACCAAGCCAAGAGAAATTCAAATTTGGATACGGTACCTGTTGCTGACCTTGCGATGTGTGGGTGAGTGGGATCATAGTCATGTTTCTTCTATTCATGACTAGACACACTCATCCACAAATTTGGGGTTATTTTCCACTGGTTTTTGCGACTGAATCCTGCTGACTATACGGTGCTGCTGTGATTTGAGACGAGAGACGTTCTGCCAAGCCAAGAGAAATTCAAATTTGGATACGGTACCTGTTGCTGACCTTGCGGTGTGTGGGTGAGTGGGATCATAGTCATGTTTCTTCTATTCATAATATGACCCACTCATCCACAAATTCGGGGTTATTTTCGACTGGTTTCTGAGACTGAATCCTGCTGACTACGGTGCTGCTGTGATTTGAGACGAGACGTTCTGCCAAGCCAAGAGTAATTCAAATTTGGATACGGTACCTGTTGCTAACCTTGCGGTGTGTGGGTGAGTGGGATCATAGTCATGTTTCTTCATATTCATAATATGACCCACTCATCCACAAATTCGGGGTTATTTTCGACTGGTTTCTGAGACTGAATCCTGCTGACGACGGTGCTGCTGTGATTTGAGACGAGAGACGTTCTACCAAGCCAAGAGAAATTCAAATTTGGATACGGTACCTGTTGCTGACCTTGCGATGTGTGGGTGAGTGGGATCATAGTCATGTTTCTTCTATTCATGACTAGACACACTCATCCACAAATTCGGGGTTATTTTCCACTGGTTTTTGCGACTGAATCCTGCTGACTATACGGTGCTGCTGTGATTTGAGACGAGAGACGTTCTGCCAAGCCAAGAGAAATTCAAATTTGGATAGGGTACCTGTTGCTGACCTTGCGATGTGTGGGTGAGTGGGATCATAGTCATGTTTTTTCTATTCATAACTATACACGCTCATCCACAAATTCGGGGTTATTTTCGACTTTCCTCTTCAGTGAATGGATACCTGTGCTCTTATATGTTACAGTAACTACTGCAATTTGAATCCTGCCGACGACTTGATGTCCTGCTCAGTTTTCCTTAGAAAGTCCTCTATTGAAGGCATTCTTCCCATTAGATAACCCTCTTGAGCTTTGTCATAGTCAAATGGCCTAAACTAAGCCATTGCATCCAGAGTTATTCATAAGTCGACTTTTGCGTTCGAAGGATCGAGCCGGTCTAGTGGCTTTCATTGCCGTATTGAAGGGCTCTAATCCCGGATATTTGCAAGCTTATAAAGTCTCTGCTGACAGAGGCCACTTGAAATGCACGGTGAGCGGAAAGTCCTCAAGAGGTTCGCTGCAAAAAATGATAGACCCTTTGACCATCCTCGGGGTATTTTCTCTCAAAATTGGACCGGAACTACAGTTAATGCGGCGGGACTAATCTACTAGCAATCGTGAAGTTCTAGTATTTTGCCTCCTTTTACCTGTAATAAGGAACTAGTATTTAAATTCAAAATAAACAAAACATAACTAAAGTTGGTTTAAATGCCAGAAGGTGTTTCCATAGTCACTAAAAAAGTAGCTCGTTAATCTGATATGCATCGCCTTCTTGCGTAAAATTGCCTTTGTAATAGAGCATTTTCATTTTACATTGATCCGTGGGTTCCGATTACCTAGTAAGCGAATGTTGTATTCATCTGGAAAAATGTCATTCATTATTTTCAGCAAAATACATCGCTAATTTAATCTTCAAATACAATGAACTATTGTTTCTGAATATATTGAAGCATTCCGGAATATTTTATCTACGAATTCGTAGGACCCGATCATGGCGGCACAACTAAAATACAAGAGTTCGACGCAGGTTCCAGGCGAACTGGCTGGCTGCATTATTGGTGTTCGTGGTTTTCTGCAACTTTGAATACAAGCTAATTCCCCCTAGTCCTCCGCAAGCGCACTTTTCCTTTATGCAGATAGCTCTCGTGTGCTTTGCCTCGGTCAAGTAACCTAACCGATCAGGCCAGCTATGCAAATTTTCATCGCTTAAAGGTTGATCAACACTTTAAGTTGAATTAAAAAGTAAACATTCCTCAACTCTATTTTCTCTAGATACTCACTTGTCTGTAACAAAAGCTTTAATTTATGAATTTGTAAAACTCTTTAATGAGTATTTCTTGAAATTGTGGATTTTTTGTTTTGCAATCTAGTGTGCCTTTTGAGGTTTTGTGTTGCCTAAAGATCTGACAATCGTATGCCATTTCTAAAATTCAGGCTCTGAATTTAAGTATGCTAACTCGAGTAGCGACTTTACTTAACATTATTTTGCTTCAGAAGTCAAACAACAAAAATCAGCGTTAATTTACAAAACTTTCACAGGACTAGTTTCGATGGTTTTACCGAACCATCATCTTCAGCTGCAAAACCGCAAAATATTGTTGTCTTAATTATTTTGCTTGTTAAACCAAAGGAATAAATTTCAGTTTTTGAATCTGTTTTCAGTACTAAGTTTCGGAACTTGGTCTTCCATGTTGAATAAAATGGTCATTCTGCTTAAAATGGAAGTTGTCGCTTCATTTTTTCGTTTCAAAAGGCGAAAGTGAATGTCTGTCTGAACTGGAAACGAAACATTCGAACCTTTCTCTGAACCTGTTTCATTAAATCCGAAAGTAGGTTAAACGTTGAGGTGTACCAGGTGTTAGCGATACCTACGACGTTAATATGCGCCGACGGATTAGAAACTGTTTTTGCTTAGATTGCTTCGAATTTTTTGCGTATTTTAACGAACTGTTTGCTTGTTAACTTCAAATTCCCTTCTAGGTTGGTTTACGGTTTCCAGATTCGGAAAAAAGGCTTATTGAAACTGTTTCCTTATTTGTTTCCAAAGTTTCGATTCTTTATCGTAACATACCATTAAAGAGCGGGGGTAGGAAGTATGCTTTAAATTGCCTGTTTTGTCGTTAAATTTTAGATTCGTTAATGTTATTAACTATGTATATATAAAATGCAAGTATTTTATCAGATTAAATTTTCAATTCTAATAGCATAAGTGCAGAATAGTTGGAGTTAACTCGTTTTGGACAAGATTTCGTAAATTTCTAGAGCTGTTTGTAAAAATCAAATTTTTTTGAAACAGTTTGACCTGAAATGAAAAAGGGTTTTGTTTTTGAAAGAAGTTATCTTACTTTTCAATCCTATATTATAAATTTTTAAAAACCACAGGAATCTGTTTTATTGTATATAACGATGACATCTAAATGTCATTTAATACAAGAAAGCTGCGAGGCTCTCATGAGTTAGCACCCAAGTTCTTAGCATTAGTCTTATTACCCTGTTATATTCTTGGCGGTACCAAATTTAGCCTTAATTCCACTAGCGTTTCTCTGGCCTAAAAAATGCTTATTTTCGTTTCATATTATACTACCTTCTAATCTCTAATTTGTAAATTCAGTTGCATAACAAGCTGTGTTTTTCCTGCATTTTGCTACTTAAATGTCACTTGCATGAAATCTGAGAATGATTAACAGAGCTGTTAATGATTTCTTCAAACTATTACAGAAGTAGAAAGTACAGTATTTTTAAATTTAGTGGCAGGCGCAAATATGGGATGGTAGATATTCATGTAGAACTGATCTTTGAATTAAAAGAAGCTGATATTGCTAATTTTTAAAGATTAAATGTCGAATTAATATCTGAAACTAAAATACTGATTTTTATCTCCTGCCATAAGGCCTTATTCATAGTAGGCCCTAAATATGAAGTGCAGCTGCAGCTCTTTCTTCAGTTTTATTGAAGCTTTGAAGCTGTTAGCTGTGCGGTTATAAAACAATTCTCTTAGGAAAATATCTGAATTTCCCGTAGTAAATAATCGCGTTTTATCAACTGAACTTATCCGAGAAATGTATGTTACACGCAAATTCTTCGCCGTGCTAAAAATTTGAAGAGGCAAAGAGCACGAGAGCTGTCTGCTTAAGGGATGTCCTCGTGGATGACAGTTTTAAGAAACTGGTTCGCATTTGTCACAAGTGACTTTGCCACAAATGCCCCCTTGCACAAATTTGTCCCCTTGACACAAATGTAAGGGGATTTAAAAAAGCAATCTGATGTGCTTCCTTAATGATTTTATAAAACTGGTGATTTATTATCTGAAAATACTAGTTTAATAACTAAAAATCCTAAGATTTTGTCTCAGAACAAGGTATAAAAGCACTCTGGCGTTTTATTTCAGGAAAACTATACGCGTGTATATTTTATCAGTATTGATAGCATGTAACGATTACTACAATCTCCTTAACAATAAGTTATACGTTTACATACCCCATTTCTTAGTTTTTGTTTAACGCTTTTCTCAATCATGTTACATTGGAATGTTAAAGTAAATTTATGTTGATCACCGAATTGCACAGTAGAAAAGTCCGATTGCTCAGTAGGTTACCATTTAAAAGCATTAGTTTTTATTCTATACCAAATGCTCTTGCGGAATAAGTGGCTACAAGTTCAGTACTCGTGTACGTTGTTTTATACACAATTATATTGAGCAAATCCTACGGTAGCTGCAGGTTAACTTTACTTCATAGTTAATTATTAATATACTTCAAGTATGGTCTGTCTTGATGCTGCATTTTCATTGCAGTAGCATTAGTACAATCTTAAATTAGCGCGACTCATTTGGAGGCAAATTTAAAGGATGATTAACATAACTGCAGTTCAGCTCGCTAAAATACCAGTCATCTCTTGATGAATAATCTTTCATATTTTAAGTCGCGTTACCCGATTTTTTCCAAAATTAGAAGCTGGGACTTTGCTGGGACTTTAATAGTTAAGGAAATTAATCATTGTTCTGGTGACGTTAGTTTAGGCGATAGCTTAACCAATATCGTAGCTTGTATTTTATAGAACTTTCACATTTCTGGTGATTTTTAAATGAAGGATTGGTTTTGAGATTTCCACGGTTTCGTTCATAATACAAATATGAAGAAGTTTGTCTTTGGTTAATTCTGAGGTGCGTAATTATAATTAACAAATCAACCCTACAAAACTATTCATTATTCCATTCATTCTATTAACTCCACTAAGCTATACTAATTCTACTAAAATGTCAAATATTGCTGTGTATTTCGAATTTTCGGAACAATTTCGAACAAAATTACAAATTTTTATTTTGTGAATTTTCTTTGCATTTCAGTTGCACATATTTTGGTTATTTTGTTGCAAAATTTCCGAATGCTTTATATCCTAGCAAAAATGAGAATCGGGAGTATTTAGTTTTGAATTACGGACGCGGTAAAAAGTTAATCTGCATAGTATTTTAAAATTCTAATACCGTAAATCTTCCTGCAAGTTTAAATTTATATGTAGTTTAAAGCCTCTTAATATTACCTTATATATATCTTGTCAACTCTCGCGAGAATTTACTGTCACGTCGTATAACCGATACGTACTCCGTAACCATGGGATCTAGTGTTGAAAAATCTCTCTTCAGAAACAAAATTCTTGTATTTTAGTTACCTGATTCCGTAAACTAATTCCGATTCCGTAAACAGAATATCGTAGCATATTCTTGAAATTGGCTTTATTCGCATAACTGGGAAGGCCGTGGCCTTGGATTGCAGCCAAGAACGTTGCAAAATTACCTCACTAGTTACCAATTAATGACAAATGAAAGATTTTCAGAATGTAGTTAAGAAGTCTGAAGAACAGAATCTTTTTATAAGTAAAACACGAGCAGCTAATTCTGGCAGTCGCAGACTGAGCAAAACTGCAGTTCGGTGCTAAAGGATTAACTCTGAATAACAATAGTATCAAATTAATAGATCTGTGTAATCTTAAATTCCTGACTCCCACTGATGTAGCAGTCAGCTATGCAGATATTCTAATACCTATTGTATTGCCGCTGGCATCAAACAAAAACTAGATTCCGAGAGCGTATACACCTCGGACACGTGACCCGTTTTTTGACGTCACGCCAAGTAGCACCCGCTCGCTTTCGCTTCTAGTCCGTTCAAAGATATTCAGGTTCTGCCACCTGTGAAGCGACTGTCCGTTCGTTTACCGTTATTTTATGAAGAAAGGGTTGGTCATCTCTAAATGTGCCTATTTTTGGATATGTGTGCTTCTCCAGGCCTTGAAGACGTAGCTAGTCCCTTCTGAAGTTCTGAGTTTGGTTTTACGTCTAATATCAGCATACGGTAAGAAATTTCTTCCGTTTAGCAAAGCGACCTACATTCCCGCAGAAATTTTCTGTTGCACTTTCATCGAATTAATTACCTGGTTGGACTTTCTGGGCTGTTAATCTTTCAGCGCACAATCGGGTAATTCTAGAATTTAATATCTGATAACTAAATGCGTGATTATGTAACTATACTTTTCTATATTAGCTAATAAATATGAAATTCTTAATCTGTTGGAAATTACCGGATTATCAAGATTTAATATAAATTTGAAATTTATATTTATCATTTCACTTTTTACGTTTGATTTAAAATTAATGTTGAATACAATGACGTTTTGTTAGCATAATTTTGTTGCATAGTTTTAAAGTGAAGTTATAACAGCTTTATTCCAAAGTTTATACTAAGAAACATTTGAAATTTTTAGTTTATTTTTCTTTACAAACGGTGTGTGCTCATTTTGAAACATTGTGTTTATAGATGGTAAAGTAGCTAAAGCTACGGAACCATTGATAGCTCATCCCATGCTCGATTCCTGTTGGGGTGGGAAGGAATGCCCTTTTCCTTTAGAATGGGCATCCTGAAAGCATTCCTCGCCTTAAATTCCTGACTAAATATTGATAGTGGTTTCATATAAGGAAACTTCACCGTCTGTCCTACTAATATAATAGACAATCTTGGATATGTTTTAAGGGCTTTCATTCTAGAACTATTTTATTGGTCATACTTTTAAGTCATTAATCTGGTTGGGGTTATAATCCTTGAAAGGTTTGATTTCTCAATGGTAAGGCCCTAAACACTCGTAATTTGTCCTTGCTTTGGTTCCAGGGGAACTGACTATACTAAAATGTCGTAGTTTTTCTTACCTTGGGTAACGTGAATTCTAAATTGGTTACCTTAAAATAGTCACCCCTTCTATGGCATACAAGGCTCAGCAGCAGCCACTAGGTTAATATCACCAAACGCTGGTAGTTCGATCCCGGTTAAAATCACGGTGAACAGGTTGTCTGCGTAGTTCTCATGATTTTACCTATGTGTAACGTGAATATGGGGCAGTTTTTGTCCATAAAGATCTTTTTAAGCAGCTGGTATTCGCGTGATTTACCGTTATCCAAATTGTCCATTAATGCAGATAATTCTCGAGTGGAATTCTTCAACCAATCCGTATTGCACACATAAAGACGCAAATTCTTGTTACTAAGAAAGTTTCGAAGGGCCAATTTGAAATTTACTCTTCTAAGAAAAAATTAAATTAGTCGTAAGTTCAATAAATGAGAATTTTTGGAATTCAGATGCAATAGAAACGATACTCGGAGCTAGAGCATTATCAATGGATATAACATTTTATTTATTCAATAATTAGCGAATTCCAGATCCGAAATTAATATTCAAGCTACTATACTAAATTTCCCTAGCATGTCCTTTATTGGAGTAAGGAACCAATTTACAGAATTAAAGGCCCAGTGATTAAATCTCTTAACCCTTCTAATTTTTCAACATGGTAGATACCACTGCTGCAGATTTTGTACCATGTTTTATGAAATATATTTATGCCCAGTCAATTTTAAATAAAATTTTCAGCTTTATTAGGCTTTGCTTTCGTACTTTTTATTGCACAAGATAGTGTTTATATTTTTTAAGTTGAGGGTCTTGTTTCTCAAATTTTAAATATCAAAGAAACAATTTAATTGCAATGATTTAGTCTCTGCTCGGTCTAGTATATGAATAAAATGTGAAATTAAGTGATTTTTCCATCGAAGAAATCTGATATGTTTCCCATCCAGAAAGGAACTTGCCATCCTTTCTTTAAAACTATGAAGATGAGAAGCAACTAAACGATATAATTAGTCATTGGAAATACGAGAAATGGCCCAGGTGTCGAATTTTTGAAGGCATGAAAACCAAAATACAAAGTTTACAATTTTGTTCCTCATTTTTTAAATTTTACCCTTCAATTCAAGGTTTTAAAACATTTCTACAGCATTTATAGATACGCTCTTAAAAATGGAGCTTTCCTTTTTTTTGAATCCGGCCGTGATAGGTTACGTTTTGTTGATGGCAAAGTACGCTACGGTGTCTGCCAAACCGAAGGGATGTCTTCATGGAGATCTTTCTGTGAGGAAACTGGCTGTGGCTGGTATCAACGTTATACACGGGGAAAATCACGAAAATGCTAATAAAACCATTCTGTTCGCTTGGAATCTAACCCAGCTCTAACCAAGCCATATGAGTGAACAGATTTGTGGCTCCAATGTGCATGACTCCATTTAAAGAGACCTTGACATAACTCTTCGAACTTTATGCATTAAGATTTCTTTTAGACAACATTTGGTCAAAACAGAGCAATAAGAGCTATATCGCCTTTTAAAGTTGAAATATCAGATATTAGAAAACAAGCTTAGTATTATGTAGAGTCGGTAGTTTCGTTTACTTCATTATTTGGCTCACTTGGACTACGGCTATCTGCCCAAGGCAAGGGATACCTTCGTGGGGAACTTTGTAAGGGGTAACAAGCTCGCATCCACGTTACATATGCAGAAACCACGTAAACGCCCATGCTGCCCATCTGGTTACTAACCCAGGTCGAAACTACCAGTGTTCAATGATTTTTGCCTCTCGTTCGTTGGTGGGCAAGGCCGTGCTAGGAGACCGTCGCTGGCTGAAACATGCTGCTCACTTTTCTTTGGCTTGGCTTGTGTTCTGTTCTTGGTACTTAAACGGGATAAATGATTTTAGGCTCTCGGTATGTGTAAAAATAAAAGCAAACCATTTTCTTTAAAAATTCTTCAAACTATCCCCCACCCTAAGCAAATAGTCTCAAGTCTATTTTTAATAGTGCTCTCATCAGCGGCCGAGCGCTAAAGTCTCTGAACAGTGCCAGTTCGACCTAGGCGAACGGGCTGGCTGCATGGACGTTTTCGTGTTTTTCCATGTGTAACGAACGTGGATAGGAGTCTGTCTCCTTTAAAGGGCTCACGATGGCATTGTTGCACTTAGACAGGTAACCTTATCGTTCTTTGCCATAATCAAAGAAATCTTCGAGTTCTACATTGGCATTATGAGCTTGCTTGCATGATATGCATTTGCCTCGTCAGTATCACAGCAGCATATACGGAATCAGCCATGTTATTGATTGGCAGAGCGCTCAGGAGCAAATGAGTGGTGTTTATATCAATGATGGAAAAGGAGTAATTTCGAATGAGTACCTGTCACTATGAGCATGGATTTGATTTAGCAGACGGGTAAGCTGAGTAACTTTTACTACATTGTAAACGAAAATGCTTATACGAAATGGATCCAAAAAAAAGGCAAATTGACGGGGACTAGCGTAATAACTAAAACGTGCAATGCTATATAGTTTCGAAAGCCTTAGAAATTTCAGCTGTGTATGCGAGGATAAAAAGTTACAGCTGAAGAAGGTACCGTTTAATCTTGCAGAACACTGCAAATTTCCCTTGCATTTAATAAATTCTTGTTGCCAGTTTTTGCCCTCTTTCGCATAAAGTATGACGTTTCTTCATAATATGCTTAGTGAGCAAATCGCCGATATATTTCAATTCAGATGTAGTAAGTTCTATTTTTATCTCGATAATGCGAATGAACTAACCAGCTTATTGTCCTTTATTACCTCTAACGATAGTAATAAGCTGATGATACAAGTAGAAAACTCAAATCATTGGTGCAGAACGCTGGATACAAGTAGGAAAAGTTTTGAGCCAGAAGTAGAAGGAACGCAACTTTCATGAAACTGTTTGTACCAGTATCTTGCTTTAAACATGTTGTACGAGAAAACTTCGCGCAAAAGGTATTTTTAAAAGCTGAATGTCTCGCTTTATCATAAATCAATACAAACTCCTTTTGATGATGGGTTTTTGTTTTCTATTTTAATTTTCCCTTTGGAACATTCTCCACGTCATATTGGCTTTAATATTCAGCGTTTAAACTGTATTACTACAGTGTTCGAGATTCCTTCATTCTAAGGTTCCTTTAAAAAATGCCTTTCTGAAAAGGAAGTTTTGCCAACATTGATCTCCAGAATGGTTTGGAGAAATGGGGCAAATCTAAATCAAAAGCAAGTAGTGTTAACTTGTTGTAATCCTCAGTTATTTAGTTTCTTTGAGTTTTCAAAATGCTGGCCAAATGTTGTCAAACTTCTGAAGTTCTCCAATAGAGCTACATTGCTAAATATAATTGCATTCAGTAGCTCGCATATTTTCGGATACTTGTATTTTCTAAACTGATTTACATAATTTTGCACTAAATATTGAAAGACTCCAATTTTTCTATTTTAATCCTTATTAGAAAACGTAAAAATATTTTAAATAATTTATCCGAAAATTGTTAACTCTCACAATTCGTATACTCTAATGTTTGTTTTGTAAAATGTTATTTCGTAGTTTACAAATTAAAATGCATTATAAGAATTATCGCTCGTATTTTGAAATTTTTTGCTTAAATTTTTGCTTAATAAAAAAATGTTGACAGTTCCATATCTAAAGTGAACGTGGTAACATTGAAAGTTAATAGGTTCTGTTGTAAATTTGATTATTCATCATTCAAAGGTGGTGAAATATTCAAAAAAAATCCCTCATGTAAAGTATTCGACTACCTTTTATTTGTTAAAACTATATGGAACTTTTCAAAATTCACAAAATCCTTTGTATAAAGCATTCAACTACCTCTGACTTATTGAAACTGCTTGGAACTTTTCACAATGCACCAGGTCTGGACTACATTCTAAGCTAATACCAAGGAATCAACGCTGTTTGCAGTGAATGTTAACCATCAAACTGTCGCAGTTTTTGGATCGCATGGCTACAGTGGGTGATTAGCAGGAAGAAAATTCTTTGTCAGCGAAAACCACGAAAATACGCCTGACGTTCCCAAAAATCCACGGCAGGTAAAGTTTCACCTTACTGGAAATTTTATTTGCAGAGGGGTGAAAATTAAAAATTTTTTTAATCTGATAAACTAATTTCTGTTGCTTAAAGCCGAATGAAAAATTAAATCCGAGAAACCTTAAGAGTAGCATAACTAGGGTGAAGGCAGGGTAATTTAGGCATATTTCGTTGCCACCTGGGATGGTATATTTTTATAGAAATATATGTGGATCGGTATATATTTTTAATGACTCTGAAAGCGTCTGCAAGAAAACTTGGAATGCAAAATACATTAAGTTCTGTCATCAGGATAACGATTCTAATTAACAGCCATAAAATGCTCTTGTGGGCACTATACAGCTGTCCTAAAGTTAACCCATATTCATCGGACCTAAATCCTATCGAACATGTAAAGAGAAAACGATGAAAAACGGTATTTCTTGGAAATTTCTGCTAAAAGTAAATATTAGAAGCATGGAACAATATAGATGATTTTTATCTGAAAAATTGGTTGAGTCTGCTAGAACGAATAAAAAGCGTAATTGTAACTGAAGATACGCAGCGAAGTACTAACGTGTTCTTGTTCGCATGCTTTTATTAAATATAAACTTTGTTCCAAGTGTCTGAATACTCATGAGTTCAATTTGAGAGCTGTTTGAATAAACTACTTTTTACTAAAAACATTTTGAAAAATTCATTTCAGTGCAAGCAGGTTTTAAAAGATTAGTATGCCTGAGAGTCATTTCGCTAATATTTAACTATTCGTAAATAAAGATTAAAAACATAAGTGTCCGAAAACTAATGGAAGCTACCATATGCGTGTTTTTGATTGCCAATTGATATCATTTGTGACGTTTTATTTTGTTTCTAAATAAGCGGAATAGTCTGCAGTCTTGTTTAATGTACTGATACAGTTGATAATATTCTAAATGATAAAATTTGTTTTATTGGAATCACTTTCTCGATATTCCAAATATGTAATCTACGCTTTCAAATAAAATCTTTGAATTGTTTATACGTTTCTTAGATGGGGCGACTCAAGTTTTATTTATGTAAAAGCAAACTTTTGCTACCGCTGATTTTCGTTTGTTAAACTGCAGCTTTCGCTCTTCTGTCCGATTCTTTTATTCAATTTGGTATATATAACTCGTAAAATGTCGACCAGCGGCAAAATCGCTAAACACTGGTAGTTTCGACCTCGGTTCGATTCCAGGCAAGCGGGCTGGCTGCATGGGCGTTTTCATGCTTTTCTCGGTGTGTAACGTTTTATAAGAATATATCTCCCTTACAGACCCACGATGACATCCTTGCACTTAAGCAGGCACCCTAGCGTTATTTGCCATAATCATCAGATAAACCAAACATCAGTCTTCCAAGATTTTTTCCTCTTCGATATGTGGTCCATCTGTTTTACGGTATTCAAGTTAAATGCAGAAATTAAGACGTTTGAGAATTTAACAGATTTATTAAAATATAGTTATCTTAGTTCGGTATTTAAAAGTAGTTTTAAGAAAGTTATCAAAAACTTCAATTACCTTTAAAATGGTTCCCTTCTCTGTAGCTCATTTTAGTATTTAAGCAACTTCAGGGTTTGCTTAAAATGTATTTTCTCTACTACACCTTTTGGTTGATCTATTTTGTTGTCCTTCAGAATTTGCTCTGAATTGCCGATATTTTTACTGACTTCAAGTTGCTTAATGAGTTTTAACTAGTATAACATCAAAAATATTGCCTTGTATGAACTGCAAGAGATTCGTGCAGATCAAACGTTTCAGTCGACACTATACGGCATATAAATCTCTACGATTTTTTTAAGATTGAAATAAATTTGGCCATAAGGTGCGTAGTTTAATAAATTGCGTTTAAATACAAAGCTTTAACAGCATAAGTCGATGAAATTGCTTTAGCGTTATTGGTACTTGCGTATTAACACAAACACCTTGGCTCAATTTGGCAATTTTTGATAGATGAAAGGTAAATTACTTATCGGGTGTAAGATGGTGACTTTCGCGCTACTTTAACCCCTTCCTGTGCTTTGAGTCTGACTGGTGAAGATTTTGTCCCAAAAATAACGAGCCACGCTCGTGAAAAGAGACGTGGGCCAAACATCACGAGCCGGGCTAGTGAACGTTAATATCGTAATTTCACGGTAGTAATCGAACATCAGTTCCCATCAATACACTATAAGAGTTGGTCACGATTCTTTATTATATAAATTGTATGCTTATTAAAATTATGCATTAAAAATGTAAAATATCCGCAAAAGGCAAGATTAAACTTTACTTCCACTAAGGATTAAAGTTCTTACCTGAAGTGTTTATTTATGAAAATTTTTAAACTGTTATTACAAAATATACATGTACGAAATGCAGAAGGATTAAAGTTTACTTCCACGCCAACAGTATCGCGCAAAACGGGCATTTACGTTTCGGCTCGTATTGTGACTGTTCTCAAGCATCAGACTGGCTTGTTCACCACGCATTGACCCGTAACACTTGGGCCCAAATTTCGTTGAGGTAAATGGCATGGGCAGGGGTTAAAAATATTTCCAAGCTATCGATATTTATCGTAAGTCGACTAAGAATACCAACATATAAAACTCACTTAAAATTTGCAATTTAAATTGCAAATTTTAATTGTTGAATAAGGATTACGTGGTATATTAAAAGTAACACATTCTCAAAACCTAAATTGTGCTATGCTTTCAAAGTACGCAGCTATCTATTTTCGCTTTAAAAAGATCAGTTTTGCTGAGATTCTGTTTAGTGTTAACCTCTCCAACACCGGTAACTCATCTCTTCCTCTTTAAAGATTTAGCTGTAAAATTATGCATTCCTGCTGAAATTTAACCGCAGTTTCTCGAATTGCTGGCAAATTTTAAAAGCTCTTGTATTACGTTTAAGGCAAAAAATGCCAAAAATCTTTGGAACTTGGGATACAACAAGAATGCATACGAAAATGGCAACGTTGTTTGACTGAATTGTTATGAACATGGTTACCAGAGTTTAAAGACTTTCGCTAAGGTGGTTGCGATAACGCGCAAATACCGAATTTTTTGTTACTATGATGTTAGATAGTTATACTTTAGAATATTCCTACTTCCGTCAGTGTGTAAATACTTTTCAGTTGATTGATGCATTAAATTTCAGGAATATTGCAGTTTATATTTGGTCAATGATAAAATTGACTTGCGTAAATTATAATTGTAGTCTTATGCCTGTAGCTAGTTCTTCCATATGTTGGTTTTCTCCCGTGTATAACGTAGTACGAGCCTGTTTTTCTTCGACATCCTCCACGAAGGCAGATGGTCCTCGCTCGTTTTATTATAACTGATTCCAACCCAAACATCCCTTTATTTACACTGACATTTCAAAGAATAAAGGTATAATACAGAACAATGGGTAGATGATGCATCATTATTTCAATAAATGTAAAGCCATCTAATGATCGATGTTTCGTATCATTCATCGAAAAATAACTTAAGGCCGGACCAAGGGGAAAAAGCGATACAGTTTTAAGAGAACCCAATTTAATGTGTCAAGAGACCAAAATATATTAAGCTATATTTTCATTTTGAAATTTAAAATATATTTCAACTGTATAAGCAGACTTGGCTTGAAAACCTGAAAGACATGGCAAACGTTGCCTTCATGGAACGTGAAATCTTTAGCTGCTCCTGCGCCAGTAGCAAGAAGCTATCCTCGGGTGAAGTATTAGGAGGAATGCCCCAGCCATTTCGCATAAAAATTAAATGAATAAAAATCGTGCCAGTTTACTTCATTGAGGTACCATTTTAAGCCCTGTTTTCGAAACGTGCAGAACATGCCAAGTAAAAATGCTTGAAAAGCTAGTGCAATTTTTGTGTATGGATACAATGTCTACTAAATCTTCTTTGAATTATGGATTAATTTTTCTTTATTTTTTAATTGAATCATTCCTTTTCCGTCGAAAACAGATCTATTCAAAGTCGGCATTTTATAAATGTAGTTTTCAGTTACCTGACAGATGAGCCACTGAGAAACAATTTCTCAAAACAGAAAATCTGATTGTAAGGAATGATAGGAGAGAGTTAAGGTTAATTTTTCAAATGCTGTTTCTAGGCGGCCATATGTCCTGAAGCATTAAGTCATTGTCAGCTGGCTTATATATTTGGCACTACATGCGCAAGTTTGAGTGCATTTGCTTGCATATCTGCGCAATATCTGCCTGATGGCCATGGTCTGACGCCGCAAAAGGCTCGCCAGCGGCCGAGAGGCAAAATCTCTTAATTCTGGTAGTTCCGACCTGGGTTCGATTCCAGGCGAACAAGCTTGCTGCATGGACGTTTTCCGAGTGTTTCCCCGTGTGTAATGTGTATACGAGCGAGTTTACTTTAGAAAGTCTTGCACGAAGGCATCCCTCACCTTGGGGAAATAGCCCTCGAGTGCTTTGCCATAATCAACCGAACCTGGTCCCGCAAAACGGTCGTTTGGTGAGCTGTGTACCCTCTTCGGATGTATTTGACTTCGGAGTTTTTGTTATCCTACTCCTTCCTCGCGTAACAGTTAAGCCTAACCATTGTGATTGTGAAATAACATTTACTTCTCATTAGCAATTGGAATACACTGAAAACTTCCCTGCTTTATCAGTCGGGAAAGAATTCTCGTTTCGAATTCCATTGCTTTGATCTGGTACGAGTTCATGAGACATTTGCGTACCATGTTTTCACGCAGCAGTTGTTAAGTTTAGAGTTGAACAGTGAATATCGAGCTTCAGCACGTTCTTTAACATGGATCTTATTTCATTTGCGTCCTGAATAAAGATGCAAGGGATTTTAGATTAGGCTTTGCAATAACGTAGATTTTTAAACTAGATTTCGAGGGCGAAGAGGTTTCATAGTCAGGAGCGAAGTAATTCTTAAAACTCGGAATTATTTTGCTCGTGACGAAGAGACCGCTGCCTGTTCGCCTTTGAAATCTACCAGTCATTAAATCTGCGCCAAACACAAGGTTACTGTTTAAGTTTTACGTTGAGTGTTTCTCTTTTAATAGTAAGGGATACGTATTTTTATTTTGTATTTTGGTTTTTCCTGTATAAACGTTAAGGATCTACCTTTGGAGAAACTCTATCGTTCTGAGCTAGACTGCTGTCTGTCATCGGAATTTCATAATCCAGTAATAGAGGTGCTTGTTACCCGTGTTCTGCATTTCACTTGAGCAGATACTTTGTATACTTTGCTTTAAATAACTTAACTGATAATGGAAACCCCTCTGAAACCAGAAGCTGCATTGTTCGTATCCGCACAGTATCTATTAACAGATCATGAGATTTTTCAAATTTATTTTTGACAAACTTCTGAGTGAAATTTGCGAATGCGATTTTGCGAAATGTTTGCTGTATTTCTTTGTGTTACGTTTTGTGATTTTAAGCGTTTTAAAATCTAATATCTGCTAAAATAACTTTATAGTAAATACTTGGCTATTGAGGCTTAACTAGAAGCTGACATTTAGCTGTCGTGAGATTAGAGTAGGTGCAGTTTTTAACGCCATTGGTCAGTTTCTAACGCAATTGGTTGGCTTTTTTTCACGTGCTTAATTGGTTTATTCTTTAAAATTTTCCAATAAGCAATGCAGTTGTAGAATGGCTATTAAGAATCGTACCATCGAAACTGTATTTGGAACTCCTAGGTTTCATACTTCGAATGAAGATATCATTGGAAGGAACGTTGGATTTTTTCTTTAAAATTATGTAAAGTTTCAATGTTAAGTAAAATGGACAACTTTTATTTAACATGTACGTCAGCAATTTTTCTTTCTGTGCTAAAGACGTTTGCTTGGTAGGGAAGATTTAGTTTCAAAAATTTAATACTAAACATATTGTAAAACTCAAGATGTACTCAAGTTTTTTGCCTTTTGCGTAAAGGGCAATTTAAAAATTTTCCTCTTGAACTTTCAGAAAATAGTGTATATTATTGATAGAATACCGTAAAGCAATTGTAATGAAAAAAATATTCCAAAAATGATAAACAGTTTTGCACTTTATTACTTTAACTAATGATTGTAAAGTAATAAAAATATCGTTTTTAAGGCAGTTTTTCTCCAATTCTAATAACGAAGCGAATTGTAGCCTGATATTGGGTACTCGCAGAAAGAAATAAAATTCGTTCTTTTGATCTTAATACTGCTCAGAACTAAACAGTCGAGGTGTCTTAAAAATCAAGGTAAAATGAATTTTTCAGATAACGAATTTAACAATGAAAGAACGAGGAATTTTATTAGTAATCAGAATGTGTTAGTCAATCAAGCAAAATGGAAAATTTTACTGTAAGGCCATTAATAGTTAAAAATAAAGGGGAAAATGATAAATTAGGGAATTGAGCTGATAACTCAAATAAAACCAAAGCGGTAACGATCCAAACGTCAGAAAGTACTTAACAGTGCATATGAACAAATATAAGAATCTAAATTAACTGAGAAAAGAGAAATTAAGCCTGAAACATTGGGTTAATTAGCAAGTTTTAAAATTTTCCTCAAAACTAAGATAAGTAATTAAAGACCGAGGGGGAAAAAAATTAAAGCCCGTAACTTAAAACCCACGGGCACTGAATTTGATGTCAAAGGTCATGTGAACATATGAAACTATGGTGCCACAAAATCTTGATCTGACGTCATGTGCGACTTTGTCTTTTCGATTCTTCCGCTACCTTCGCTGAAAACTTTCTGCCAACACTGCCTTGTATTGTCAAACATTTGTGAAAAACCAATTGGTAATATTGGAGTTTCTGGGACTAGCAGAAATGTTGGTTAATTCAGTACTTCACGTATGCTTTATACGTAGGCTACATGCTTCGAAGTCGTGCTAAGTCTTCGAAGAGAATTTGAGGATAAAGGAAATTAATTCATTCACATTTCATTTGTAGAAAGCAATAAAAATTCCATGAACATTTTCCGAGATTACAACTTGGATTTAACAGCCAGCGTTCCCTGCTGTTAACTTGACAAGAGTTGGTCTCTGTTGAAAACAATTGGCCATAATTTTAATTTCGTGCTTTCCTGCATTCTAATACTTGTGTAAAGTTGGCTAATTTACTAATCATAATACGGGATTAAACGGGCAACTGTAAAGTTGTAACATAGATTTACCAACTTTCTCCGTTGATAGCTTTAAAATGTTTTATTTCGCTCGGTCATGCAAAACTTGGTAATCTTTAACATGTATATTTATACTTATAATCAGGCATGTTCTCTTTAAAAATATTGAACTCCATTTTACTCTGGTCTAAAATTTTCATGAAACATGGTACGGACTTTTGAATATAGTCTCCTCGATATCGTATGAAGTTAATTTAGTTCCTTTGTATTTACTAGTGAATCTGTTTTGCACTGAAATTGCCTCTTAACTAACTTTAAATGGAAGAGAACGAGTTTGTTTTAGCTCTGCCGCATCCAACTTATTCTTTTGAATCTTTTTGTTACAGTTCAAAGGGTTTCTGAGAACATTCTTTCATGGGCTTCTTTAAGCTTAATAATGTTAATTTTATAATCGGTATTTATGAACTGCAGTCTGTCATATGTAAAGGCTGATTACAAGTTAACACTTTTGGACTGAAATCCATTGTGTAAAAAGCAGTTTATTTTTAAATACGTTATTTATTTGAAAAGATTAAAATTTTCTGCAATATTGGTCTTTAGTGCAAATCGAGTCTTGCGTTTCTCTTTATATAAACTAAATGGCAATTCCCTTATCGTTCTATAGCAAAAAAACCTTCAAGCAGTTTTCACTGCTTAATTGAACTTTAGCAGCCTCGAAGCAAGAATGCATTCCCACGCGACTGAACTAGATTCATAATTCAACATCTATCGATGTTGAATATGAATCGTCGTGTGGCCTAGTTTTATTACTTGTCGCAATCTTATTCGAAGCGCATGCAGAATGTTTATTTTAACCTTTTCGTGTATTTCGAATATAACGGTTTACTAATTAAAATCCATTAATCATAGTGTCACTATGCGAGACTTAACATTTCCTTATTTTCTTTGAAAACTCTCATGTGAGCTAAAATCATAGCTTTAAATCTGAACTTGGATTTTTAAGTATACCAGAGCTAGTATTTTAAGCCGCCAGATTAAAGCTGCAAGACTAGCATTTTAAGCTGTAGTTATTTGCAAGTATTTAACTGTATATGGCAAAGCGCACAAGGACTACCTACCTTTTGGGGAAATGGGTTTTAGAAAGTTCTCTATGAAGGCACACTAAATTCGTATTTACATTACCCGTAGAGAACTCATTCAGCCAGAATTTAAAACCTGGTCGGAGTTACCAGTGTTCGTTTTTCTTGTCCGCTCAGACATTCGGTGAGAATGATTATTTTACTGAAGGGGGAATTCCATAGCACTTGTATGAAGGAAAAATTGTATTTCAGTAGCTATATTTCTCATCTTGAATATAATTACAGGTTGTCTGGTTACAGTAGAACCAAATTAAGTCTTTCCGTACTTATATTCAGGCCTCCCACAATGAATTATCGAAGGAATCTTCAGAATCCGAGGTGATTCTGCACATTTAAAATATAAATGTTGGTTAACAGCTGAATTTCTTTAACCTAGAAAAGTCGTTAAGTATGAAACTTTGATCAAAGTTTTTAAGATTTCACATTTTGAAAAGTCTCGGATCAGCGCCGCATAGTCACAGTAATGTTTCCACATTTTCAACTTTTCCTATAGTTTCTTCCATTCTCCCGAGGAAATATCTGTGGTTTAAATCTGAACAAATTATCAGTCTGTCGATGGACACGTTTTTCCCAAAGTGATTACTTCTTATACAGTTCAATGCAACTTTCAGTAGGCCGTTTTAAATCTTTCCTATTCATTTGCTTCCTTTTATTATCTCGCCAGATATCATCTTTTCAAAAACCCATGAATTTAATACATATGCTAAAGGCTTAAAAAGTATAAATGAACAAATAAAAAGTATAAATGAATTTCGTTAATATCCATAATACTTGTATAATGTATATTAATATCCATAATGCGTATGGATTCGTAAAGACGATGCTCACAGGGCCGAAGCTACTTCGATAAAATTTATTTTAATCAAGTGACACTTTACAGGTCTGGAGCTTTCACAAAAACAATCTTGCAACCCTTCACAATATCTTATTTACAATCGGTAAGTACATTTCAAACTACTACTAAAAATATTTCACCAAATTTGGCGAGAACTATTTATTCAATGTTAAATAGATTTGCTTCTGTATAATTACTCTTCAAGCGCGCTTCGCTTCTGGATTTTCATGTTGCCTTGTACAGAAAAATACAAATGTCTCGTAGAAATAAGTTAATTTGTTAAAATAAGTTTTGGATTTAGCAAAAATTTGAACGTTTTAAAATTACTCCCGTTAAATTTCTAAGGTGTTTAGACGTACTCGTAGCCCCCCCCCCAAGAAAAATCACTTATTAACCCTCAGTTTAGCGTATTCATCTGAATAAACAAAATCGTTTAACTGTTTCACGAATTATAACCTGCTTGGTAGATATAACTCATTTTATCAAAACTGTGTGCTGGTTCATCTAATATACTTTGAAGCAATATTGCCGAACTGTTTATTACCTACGTAAAAGGTAATCGGTAATTCATGGTTGTATAACAGCAAACAAATCTATTAGCTTGTGGTACATAAACTGTAATCATTAAAGAAAAATGGCAGTATCGGGATTTTAATTCGCTACTGCAAAATAAAACACTAATTTGATCATGAAATGATAAAAATTAAGCCTTCCCTGATGCACTTAATCCAAAATCGGTTATCATTGTATCAAAAGTATATTGCTTTCACAGCTTCAATCTGTAGTAAGATCATATTAAGTTGATTTTTCAGAATTTGAACGCCTTTCCCGTTTTTAAGTAGTATTATAGTTCATTCCAACAGACTTGTACAGCTCACGGAAGTTTTATAAAGCACCGAGTGAAAACAATGTTCCAAACCATATTCAACAAAATAAACGAATCGGACACGTGCATCAGTAAATACGTACAAATTAATATTCTGAAGCGATGCATTCATTTTATGCTCCCAGAATTCGATTATCTAGTGGCTCTGAGAAATACTCGAGACTGGAAAAAAGGTGGACTAAATTTTAATTGGTGGCATGAAGAGTTTTAGTAACCAGCTTTCTTAATGGTGTTATTTTTAAATGGCCTGGTTGATATCCTTTTTTCAGAAATATTGACAGTTCAAGTTTGAAAGAACTTTTCGAGAAAATCCTGGGAAAGCCCGAGCGGGCCGATCTTGCGCATTTTCATGCGTTTCTTTGCCTTGAACAGTTAAGGAACCTGTCATTTACTTTTGTTGCTGTTTTAGTCACTTCAATATACAACCACTGATCCTGTTTTATTACTTTGCGATCTAACGTTTTTCCTAGTGCGTGTAGTTTCAAGGCAAAAGAAACTCGGTCAGCGTGCTATTCTATTTCGTAGCTTTTTACTTTGCTTCAAAATCAAAGGAATCAGCCCTAATAAGCTTTTAACATAACTGATTAGTTAGTTCCTTCGATTTCATTATTTAATCGAAGAGGCCATAAAATCCTAGATACTTTTCAAAAAGACTTAAGTGGTTACATCCCGTATTCTCCAGTAACGAACAAATCTGAACTTCCCAACATTCGCTTCTCGAATCAAAAGCGGACTAGACTTGGTAACTTGTTACTGTTGCATGGAAACAATAAAATTTGTTGCATTATCCTCAGATATATGCCACACAAGGTTATTAACATTTTATTGCTGTGAAGGGTAAATGAACTGTAAATCTTTTTTCTTAGCAACGTACTATATCAGAGGACAATGTATCCAAGAAGACAAGTCTCACGGCTGATTACCATAGTGCTTTGCCTTAACATAATGCTACGAATTTTGTACATATGTAAATAATTTGTTAATTAAGTTTGTGAAATTGTATTTGTTGTGTACTGCAATATGAAATGTCAGGAAGGGAAAGATGCTCTGCAGAAAAAATAAGAATACAGGGGCCAGCCTAACATTGAGTAAATGGTTATCTCGCTAAACTCTAAACTTCGGGGGGGGGCTTTGGCGCCCATTAGGGGACACTGTGGTACGGTCCCTGTATAATTGTAATGGGTATAGTAATTTAAAAACTATAATTGATCACATCCGGCCTTCGTATACTTTCCAGTAATTTCGGGAAGTGGAATAAGATACTATAGTGATTTCTTGGCGGCTAAGTGAAAAGCTATACCACGGAGATCATATGCTCTTGAGTTTTTGTTCAGAGCTGAATTCGGAATATTGAGAGATCCGTCAGAGCTTCGCCTTTTAGATGCGATTTTTATTGTGTTGCGTTTAACTTTCTTATTAGTACGAAATGTTAACTACTGATTGTGCTCGATTATAGTGAAGAGCTGTACGAGTATTTGTAGTGTAAACTTCCAGAACTGTGAAGTGTTTCCTTAGGTGAAATAAATTTTATCAAGCTATAGCTATCTGTTCTCTCTGCATTCAGTCCATTACGAGCCCGTACGCATAAATTACTCATTTCGCAAACTTTTTTATGGCGGGCCCTAGCCGTTTATAGGCGTTGGCCACTACTAAGGCTGGAAGAGGAAGCTCCTAATAGGTAGGCAATCGTTGCCTCCTATGAAGGGACTAACAAAGTATCCGTGCCTTCTTCGGGATTCGAACCCCGGCTTTTCGGTACGGCAGTCGGTCACTAACCACTTTCCCGTGTGGGCGGCTATTTCACAAACTAAAATCTGATTAGTTTTCTTTCCCTAGTAGTTTACAGATCTAAATGCGTTAAAGAATGTTCCCTAGACTGCGTACAATAATCCTGAAAACTTATTCAAAACTTAATTCAAATATTGAATTCTGAAGCTTTTGTTTTTTCCTTTTCTAGAGCTAATTTGACACACACCATGGTTAGTCGAAGAAAGATTTTGTCAAGGTCTCGAGACGGATTGAACACAGACTTTAGCCATGAAGAGGAAGATGATGTTTGGTTTCAAAAGGAAAGACTTTTTAGAGTAAGTCATTTAAATTTTTCATACGATAAAGCAGATTTTTTTACTTCCAGCTAATTCATCAGAAATTGCTGACCTATGGGTCATTTAGTAGTGTTATTAATGAGAACATTACCCAGAATTCATCACAGGAGGCTGCTAAAATACACGAGGAAAGGGAAGCTCCGGCCCATGTTTGAAAAAAAAATAACCAGCGTGACCTGAGTCTCCCAACGTTTCCCCAATCATCAACCTCTCAACAGAACTTTCGGTGTTTTAAGACCCCCTCAGAGCTAAAGTAAATGTTAATAAGGTTAACTATAACTACAACTAGTCTCCATATATAGCCATTAGCTTAGTATTACGATACTCATTAGTAGTTTCATTCTGAAATTTCGGATTCAATTTTCTCGGGATCCACCAATGTCAAAATAAGGATGGAAATTAGACGGGTGGCCTTGGTGTACTTTGTCTAAATTAAACCATTTCGTAATTCTTCCACACAAATAATATAAATGTAGTAAAACTGCTAATCGAACTGTAGCTCTTAACTTACAGCATGTGCCCGCATTGTATTAAATTTAAATAGCGTAAATTGTAACGTTATCTATCCAGTCCAATGTTATTTTTGATGCACAGGATGAGGTAGAAACCGCACTCTGTACATATTTAAGGTAAACTATACAATTTTCGATGCTTTGTTCTGGCTTTCTTATGCATGATCTGGATTCGGCAGATTTAAGGTAACATAATTTCAGAGTTAACAATGATAATTAACAATAATTAGCTCTACTTTTAATGCATAAAGCAGCAGGCGTTATAAATAAATCAATTGCAAAGTAATTTGAAGAGCAGAATTCGGATCATTTAATAAAATAAATCGTAGTTTTCTGTACACTGTATGGAAATGTCGCTCATCATAGATCACTTATCTCTATGATGAGAGAAGTTTTGTTGACCTTGTATATAAATTGTTTTTCATAGCGACTCTGAGCGAAACTACGGTTTTAAAAAGTAGTTTTCTTAAACTCTCCAACTCAAGAACATCACTATAATACTCAAAGGAAAAATCTTTAAATTAGAAAGTCTTTCGCAAATTAAGTAAAGTTTCAATTAAATTGGTAGTATTATCAGTTAGTCTCATTTTATCTAAAGTTTGATGCTAAGAATCTTTAATTGACTAATTTCATCCAAAAATGGAAGTAATAACCTTTTTTCACTTTATTCTATGTGAAAAAGTTTATGCTTAATTTTTTTTTACTGTGGCGCTAATAGTTTGCTTTAAATTTATTTTGTGGTTAACAAAGCATTTGGAACATTTTAAGCTCTGGAATGGACAGTCTTTCGCAAAAGTTGTCTACTTCTCAATAAGCCATAATGTACTTCACGTGAAAATACGTAATTAAGTTTCGGAAATTATCTATTATGCACAGTAACTAGGCTATAAAAGCTTGAACTATATCAAATTCTGTTTGTCATTTATAATCTAGGGTGTTACCAGATGAGAATGAAAACTAAACGGCTTTCATGTTTCCTGCTATCACCCTTTCAACTGTATATGTAACATATTCTGTCCATTTCAAAATGGAACTAAAGTTTCACGTTCCACGACAATTTATTTACGTCCAAAATATATTTACACCCGTTCACTCTTGTGAAAGTCTACTTTCCTGAAAACTAGTTTAGCCGAAGCAGCATTGATGTTGCTGCCTGCATTTTGCCTGAAGCAGTGGCTGACATACTTTCAATTGCGGAAAAACTTTCCTTGTTGGCACTTTTCCATGGAAGCATTAATTTGTTTGTGCATGACCTCATGCCGAGCTTTTCAATTTCTTAATCTCAAAGCAGATTTAGAGTATATATTTCTCTTAAAATAGTTCCCCAACTTCCGTACTCCAAAGTACTTTCAAAACCTTGGCTTAAGCGAATTATTAAAATCATTTCCTTTATTTCCAACCTCGTTAAATGATGAATTCGTTACTAGAAAATAAGTTTTCATTCATATTTTTTAACTGTCTCGGTATTTTCTTGTTCCGTTTAAGAAACTGGAAATTCTGCAGTCCTAACTGCTGGTCTCATTTGAAACATTCCGTAAACGTTGAGTTTATTACGATAACACATTTACATTCATCTTCAGCATAAAGCTGAAGAAATTGAAAACAAACAACTTCGTTTAATTAAATGTCCTGAAAACTGAAATTTCGTTTAGAATGATGGCCCTATTCGGCAATTTTGATGCATTAGCATTACAAAATGACTCAAGCTTTCAGTGCTGTAATATGGTCGTTTCTAGACTGGCATCTTAGACATTAAAATGTTATTTACAAGAAATATTGAGAAATGAGAAGCTGTTGAGACGTAGTTAAAAAATTAACTCAGACGATCACGAAAAATTGTTTCGGGTTTTAAGTGGAAGAGATCGTCCAAGAGCTAAAGTTGCTTTAAGGATCAATGCTGTCGGAACTAATCTGTCATTGATGGTCGTCTGACGGAAGTGGTTGCTAGGAAAGTTCTCCCTATATATTAAATCTCATAATGGAGTACTCATCAACGGCATATTATTCATAGTATTTGACAAATCTAATGAATAACTGATTTTAAACGGAAGGTACTGTATTGTGCACAAGTTATGGTTTTCAAACTGCAGATTTATGGCCACTAATGACCGGGCGGTAAAATCGCTGAACTATATCTTCGACCGCGGCTCGATTCCTGGAAACGGGTTGGCTGCATGGTCATTTTTCGTGGGTTTTCCCTGTGTAAACGCGTATACGAACCAGTTTTCCTTTAGAAAGTCATCCACGAAGGCGCATCTCCTTCCTTAGGTAGATGGCCCTACTGTGCTTTGTCATAATCAGCTGAAGCAATCGAACCTTACTGCATAATATTGTTATTTGCCAATAATTACTTTTCACAGGCACCCATCTCGTTTTCAACTGAAAATATGAATTTAGTGACCTTTCGTGTTATTAGCATGTAGTTCTTAGTTACTTCATAGATGTCGCAAGATGGCTTTATTTTTAGATGTACACTGCACAAAAAAGGGAGTTCTATATCTCCCGTTCTACTGGGCCGATTGACAAAATTCAAATTGAGTTTTTCATGTCTCGAAAGTGCGACTTGGAATATATATTAGATTTATACATAGCTTTGTTCTAACATAAGTATTTCGACACAAACGTGTTAATGCTGAAAGAGTTCTAAAACGTGTAAACAATATGTAGACAGTTGTACGCCTCTTAAACATCCGAAACTTGAAAGGTTAAACATCAAAACAGGTACGAGCTAAACATATTTGTATCAAAATTAGATTCATTAGTGGTTCAGAGTAACTACCAAATTAGTGACGTAAATATTATTCATACCATAATGCCAATTTTTGACTTTCAACCTTTTGAAATACACCTTTATTTTATTTCGCATTTTCAAGAGTAACTGGAAAGAGCGCTGAATTAGGAAGGGATTTTAGCAACTAAGCTCGCTTCAGAAGTTGCATAAAACAGTTTCCAATAGCTTAATACAATCATCTTACAGCTTTGTCACGCAACGTTATTACAAAAAACTGTTTTAAATTCCCGAAGCATTTTTGCTTAGCTATTTAAATTTTTCTCTCGACCTCCGTAGAAATGTAATATATTACTCGTAGAATATTTGTTAAATATTGCATAGCATTTATTATATTTTTGTTTAAATATTGCTTTATAGAATATTAATATAGCACTGTTATAATACTTTAGAACATATCTATACTTGGACTTTTTCACTTTATGGCTATGAAATAAAGCGAAATTTATAAAGTTTAATGCATTTTAAAGTGTTGAATCCTTAAAATATGAATGTTATAAGCGGAAAATCTAACTTCCAAGTGTATTTTTATAAGAAATTAGCGTGATGTAAATTTGATTGGCGATTGCAGATTTTGCAATGATTTTCTTTTCTACTCGTTTTCAATTGAAGTTTTTCACTATCAATGTTGCTGTTTTATCAATCACAACTTGATACCACAAAATCTCTTAAACTTTTCATATTTATCAAAAATTCAACTTTGTTATTTTGAATTAATAGTAAGTTTTCAATTAAATTTTTCATCGTGGTGGATATTGTTTGATAAATGAAATTATTAAATGCTGAAATTAATGACCCATAAAATTATATATGCACCTGAAATTTAACTGTAAATCACAACACCGATTCTCAAGTGCAATATACTTAATTTCTTAAATATAATTCTTTTAGCAGTTTGATCAATTGCCTGTCTTAAATACAGACGTGAAAACAGCTGTTTACCTTAGTTTTAGGATATATGCTACTGTCTATGAGACGAGTACATTCAGACGAAGTTAAGAGTTTGCTTTGTAGGTAGTGCCATTTGTTAACGGTACACTGATACCATATAGTTGTGCTGATCTTAAACACTTGCAACAGAAATTTTTAATACAATTTTGAGGTGATGAATGCTGAAGAGTTTGCCGTCTATTATGAACGTGTTTAGTAAATCACAAAGCTGTGAAAAGGTACAGTGGACACCATATTATCTGTCGCCCTTAACCTCACTTTCGATTACCCATTAGCTACTAACAGCATTTGATGGACAAAATGACACCGCGACAAAGGCTTAGAGGTGCTGAGTAACGGTTAACTTTGCAAAATGTATTGACTTGAATGTATTTACTCTGCCCAGTTGCATGAAGCTGAAATTCTAATTGCTTTGAATAGCTTGAGCGGCAAGAAGATAAATGACTATAGTTTCTATTGGAATACGCAATATAGCAACAGAAAGGCCTCAAAATGCAATTTATAATTTTGAATGTAGAGTTAAGACCTATTTAATAATGTATCTGTATATTGTATCTATGTGCCCATGTGTTTAATGACATATTTGTATATTTTGCCCATTAGTTGAAATAGTGAAGTAGTCTTACGTAGGACTACAGAAATGTGGAATATTATCGGTATGCCATTTCAGAAAGTCATTTTTGTCAACGCCTACGTTTGATCAAAGCTATGTAAATCTTATGTATCCTGATTCATGCTTTCGAGACATTTAAAACGCAAGTTAAATTTCGTCAATCTTTCCAGTAGAATGGGAGATAATGGAACTGTCTCATTTTTTGTGCAGAATGCAAGTACTGTTGTGCAAACTTAATAAGGATGTGGACAAAGTCTTTCATTCAGGCATGGTAAATGGGGGCTTTTGAAATCCCACACATCATACTGTATGGTCCTGCTTGATCCATCGATTGGAAATCAAGTTTCGACTAGTGATCAGTAATCGCACTCCTCGGTAATCTGTCGTCCCGGTTAATTGCAGTTATCCTGCAATCGAAGTTTTAAGACTTGCTGGTATGAATTGGTTCTTAAGAGTTATAAGCATGAAGTCTCAACCACCCCCAAAAAGGAAACGTGATAAGGTTTGGTTTATTTGATTACGGCAAAGCACTCTACGGCTATCCGCCTAAGGGGAGGGATGCCGTCGTGGCGGACTTTCTAAGGAAATTGGCTCGATTACACGTTCCACATGGGTGAAAACCATGAAAACGCCCGTACTCCGGAATTTGATCTCTATACCAAACTACTAGTGTTCAGTTACCAATTCATACCGCTTGGCCGCTAGTGGACGAATTTCCAAAACTTAAATCGGCATTTTAGTTTACCTTATTATCCTGATTAGAGATTTCATTACTCTTCCTTGACATGTGAGCATGGCGTAAAATGAATATTTGCATATGCACAGAAGGGACTATATGCAAATTTCAGGTTTATTTTGCACGTTCTTCGTGTAACGTATGTGGTGTATTTGTTTTACGTATGCCCGTTGCTGTGTAACCACTATAAAATTTAAATTTTCGATAAAATGTTGTGAAAATTTTCTAATTAACAATTAGAGGCGTTTAATAAGCGTATTTTCTCAAAACATTCGTTGAAAATTTTAAGTGGGCTTCTAGATTTCTTAATTTGATCGGGATTGTCCCAGTTTAAAAGAGAGGTCCCGGCCAATTTGTCATTATGACCCGGTTATTCGTTAAAAGTTTACTGTCAAAATTATTTCAACGAATGTCGTAAAATTTGTGCATATCTTTACTTATCAGAAGCACATCTTGATTACTGACTATGAGTAATATCATCGTAGTCTCTTAATTATGAGGTAAAATGAAATGCAAAATATCGCACTTTATCTGTAACTTGGTAATCGTTTATTTTACATAAGAATACAATCATTTATTTTTAAATCTTAAAATTGTAATTTTGGACTATTTTCTTTTGTATATTATGTATATTTATTATGCCAACCTATAAATTTACCTTGAAAGAATATATATACCCGCCACCCAACCGGTATTCTAAAATGTGCTCTAAGGTATAAATGTTGGGGGTTTCCACCATACGGCTACAAACGCAAATTAAAAATATAATGCTAAGTTTTATTTTAAAGTTTAAAATTAAACGGAGCTAAAAATTAAGACTGTTAGTCAAGTGTTATAGTCCGACGGTTTGGATTTAAATAGTGTGCCGTTTGCGAGTATGGATTTTGTATTCATATACTTGATGTTTTGAGTTGTAATAATGTGATATGCTAATGAGAATCTTCGTTATCGACTTGTATCTGGTAGTGGGAGGTTTCTATTACCCATATGGTCTTATCAGTCTAGATGACTGTTCCGAGACTGGCGGGTAACCGAAATTCACTACATTCGGTGTGGTGTATTGAGAATACGGCAAAGCACACTAGGGCTATCTGTCTAAGGGGAGGGATCCCTTCGTAGAGGACTTTCTTAGGGAAACTGGCTCGTATACAACACGTTACACATGGGGATTCGAACCTCGGACCGAACTACCAGTGTTCAGCGATTTTACCGCTCCGCCGCTGGTGGGCTCACTACATTTCGAACTATGGATCTCAGTGTAAACAGTAATGTCTCATTCACCTTGTCAAAGAATACAAATGGTTCGTTAGTTATCTGTCTATGGCAAATAGCTTTATGGAGGACTTCCTACGAAAAGCTCTCGTATTCGCATTACTCGTTCCAGTCAGCTATCCTCCTGATAAACAACCAAGCCTAGGACGGAATAACTGTTTTATCTGTTCAGTCAGTGATTCTTAAACCTTTTGCATCGAGGAACATTTCATATTCTATGTTTAATGCACACTAGTGTAAAATTTAGTTTTAATTAAAAAAAATATTTATTCTAATTTTTATACCGTACCTATAAAAGATTTTTTTCAGTTTTATTATTTTTTGTAAAACTAAAATCTAAAGAAATGCCAATTTTTGGTTTTCAATACGTGTTAGTCTTTGAATTGAAAATTCTTTTCATGTCGGGCATAATGTTAAACTTAAATCTTTATCAGATGTAGCACGTTTCTATACATTTGGATGTTTCAGCGTAATGTGAAACGTGCCACGCGCAAATACGTTGTCAAATTTCAAAAAGGGGGAAAAAATCCAAACAGAACCAATTTTTAAAGTACTAAAGTAACTCTGAAACACTTATTTCTGAGAACAAAACAGGAATGCTAATATAAACATTCTGCATTTATTTATAGCAAAATACAAAACCATCTGGTATTCGCAATATTACTAAATTTATGCGCGCGATTTAGACCACTTTGTTTTCTCTTTGAAAGTGCTTTTAGAAACTGTCTTAAGTTGTGTTAAATACTTAACAGTAGACTATATTTCGTTCCAACCTCCGTTTCGTAATTTTTCGCGGTACAGTTGGTGACCACGCGCAGGACTGTCGCTATGGTTGCTGGCGCCCCGGGCAAGTTTAATTTTGGTGACTTTTTAACAGTAATTATAAATTTTCGAGAGGGGAAAAACTAAATAATAGCAATGAGTTTATCTTGGTTTTTAACATGCAATAAACATTGTTTTTCTCAGCCAGTGTTAATGACATTTTTAATACAATCCACGTTACGTTTTGCACTCTCAGGCGAGGCAGAAAAACAAGATACGCTGTACAGTACCAAAAAATGTCGATTCCTGGCAACCTGTTGCATTATCACTAACCGTTAAATTTGGGTATAACATCCACATGTTGTATAAAATACCTCTTCTTTCATGTTCCATGCCTGAATCCCTTTACCTTTCATATTTTAACTAGTATCGCAGGCTTGGCCTCTGCAATTCTATAAGTATAGGTTCTCTATCGGAAAATTAACTTTTATGTAATCCTTAGCCTAAAGTTTGTAATAGGTTAAGTTTATAGCTAACAAAATGTTTATTGCGTAATACCCTCTGAATCTAAAAATCTTATTATAAACCCAAACTGCACCACATGACTTTTATCTAGCAAATTATCTGAAGTACGGCTTCAGATTTTGCTGATCTATCTCGGTTAAGTAAATTTTCGTACAGCGTTTTTTACAAATGGACTATTTCATTCTGATCATTTATTCCATAATAACGAAGCACCTTTTTTAGTGACAAGCCATGTAAAGGCTAATTGTTTAAACAAATTTTCAAAGTTGCTCAACAAGACCTAACGGGATTTTTTGTGCGTGTGGTGTAAATAATGCATTTGAAGTTCCTCTGGAAACCAAATTACATTCAGCTATGAACTAAATGATACACACTGAACGTTCTAAAACTTTATAAAAATATTTTGTCTTTTCCACTTAAAATGAAGCTCCTTATCAGTATGTTTATCTGCAATTGCAGTGACGTTATCAGGACTTGTATTCCTCTTTACTTGCTTTGTAAACATGAACTGTCCTGACTCGGAACAGGGAGCTTACTCAAGCTATGTTCAATAAATTGTGAAGTAGACAATACACACAGGAAGGGTATACGAAACCCTTTATTTTTCTATCTTTACAGAGATTTCCGGAACTTCGGAATACAGAGACCAACCACTTGTGGTCTGAACGTAAGACTAACTAAAACTCTAACTAAAACTAACTTTGGATTAATATACAAGTGCCTAACTTTAAGATTGGCCGTTATTTAACAAAAATCCGTATGTAGTACAGAGAGCTGCTAAAACTAAGATACGTTTAAAATTATCAAGAGGATTAAACCTCTGGCCTTGAAGGTAGCCAGCAACCGAGTAAAACTACTATGGCAAGCGGCTTGCTTCTAATAACTCCTTCCTCTCTCTTGCTTGGCAAAAAGCCACAACTTAAGTACTTGGCGTTAGCAAGACAAATTTGCATAAATAAGTTAAAGCTTTTAATTCTGGCCGGAAGTGGAAAATAAGAAGTGATGGTAAAGATTTAAAATAAAATAAACGTTAGTAAAACTTGGGATCCTTACAACGTATCAAACCATTTCTTTAGATTTCAAGTTGATGTACTAAATTATCATGTAACTATAATTATTCATAAATATTGTAATCATTAATTCCAAATTTTCTTAACCCTGATTTACTCGCGAAGTCGAAAATTCTGCAACAAAAGCGGTGAATCTTATTGGTGCTCTTTAAAAAAGCACCTCCAAGAAAATTCTCACCATTGTTTTCCTATTCATAATTATCACAGCGAAGCTGTTTATTTGAATTTTATGGAAAATGCTGTTAATAGGATGTAGTCCCTTCATAATGTGATCTTTCGTCATCTGACTAGCATATGCTGAATCGCTGTAGTTGACATTTATTTTGGTTTGAGTTTTCAAATTTACTTTTAGCATTCCCGGCTGAGAGTGGGACATTACCCAAGACTAAGCCTTCAACCGCATTAGAGTTGTGATATTGAGCTTTTTAATTCATGCATGCAGATATTTTCTTCAGAAAGTGTTGCACTTTTAGTTTGTTTGATCTCAGACTTTGGGCGACTTATCAGAACATGTATAAGTAGATGAATTTGAGTCTGCACCGTTTCCACTTTTAACTTTGGACTAAGGGTTTACTTTGTGTGGTTAAGGGTTCTTGTGGAAGACTTTTTTTTCTGTTTTCGTAGCCAGGTAATGTTTTCAAAGGCAATTCTCAGTTTTAGAAGTAGAAAAAATTAAATCTAAACACCAAGATGCATAATTATAAATGGCAGAAAACAAAACGCAGGAACAATCTCTGAAACGAATAAAACTGATTAGATATCGGTTAGGGGCTGCTATCTGTATATTTAAGTAAAAGTTCGGTATTTGAAAAGTGGAAATGAGAAATCCTATAGCTCGGTGTCATCTTGTCTTCTGCATCGTCATTTTTAATATTTGGTATATGATTTGATGTGCCTACGAAATCAAGTTGGATGTTAACATTTCACAATACGTAATTTCTTAGCTTAGAAGAAAGCCCTTCAAGTAATCGAAGAATTTCTAAAAGGATTACTTTAATTGAATGATTTCAGGAGTTTCTTTTAATGAAATTGGCCCCGCTTTTGAATTGCGATTTTATATTGAGACTCCAACTCTGAATATTCAGCCACGAAATTAAAGGAATAGCCATTCGCTAATTGCATTTCAGAGTTGCAATTTCTGAAATAAATTTAGGAATACATTTTGTTTTGGTCAAACTAATGAGTAAAAGGTTTTTAAATAAATTTAACTTGTACGTGACAGATTAGATCTACAGGATCGATCCTAAACTACTGGATTTTGGAACTAATGGATCCTAAGCGATTGAACCTTTTAAGGTTTGCTATTAAATGGCTTCTAAATGTATTCAGTTTCTGATGAGTCTCTTGAATATACTTTTCATTCAAATCTGTTAAGTTCCGTGAAAAATGTTAACTCTCTCTATATATTTACGATGCCTGGGAAGGGACCGCCAATTCGCAAGGCAAAATTCTCTTTTCTGAAATGTTTCCTAGATTACTAAAATATACACTTATTTCTAAGGCTAATTAGTATAATATTTTACACTTGAAAAAAATATCTATACATAAAGTAAAATGGGCCTATAATGTAGACCTTGTCGGAGATCCAACATACGTTCTAAAATCCAATTTAAATTCTTAGGAGAAATAATTTGTTGGTCTAAAAATGTACTGAAATGTGGTTTTCGATAAGATCAACTCTGATTTTATACTCAATCAGGTGAAAAATTCGTTTAAACAGCTTAAGTCTAAATGGAAGGAAAATTTAAGTCTTGCACTTAATAGTTTTTCCATTAGTGGCATTATTTTCATTAGTGGCAGTGTCTTTCGACATTCTACTAACTCCACAGCAATAAATGAAACGCATAAATTAATGCGTCCCTTTCAAGTCCCATGTGACACTATTATGGATTTAAATCTTCATGTCTAAGGCAGAATTTTAAAATGCGAATTGTACGTTACTTCTGAATATTTTCCCCATAAGCTTGCTTCCCTGTATCTAATCTGTTTGTGCAATCTCGGCTGTTAAATGAGTTTTCAACTTCATGCGATGCAGAAGCATAACTCCTTATTTAAATTGTTTTTCCATGACAATGCGATGTAACCTTTCCAACTATTTTCAGTTCCTGAAATTTTAAATGACTTTCGCACCACTATGATAAAAAGCATAATTGGAACCGTCTCTTCGGTAAGAATTTTTATGCTCGTAAAAACTCCTTGTCGAAAACTGTTACCCCACATTAAATTGTAATCCTTACTGTGTTATCGGCAGCCATCGTTAACCTCCTATCCTTATAGCTAGTACCGAATCTCATTTCCATCTCCGTTCCTTGGATTCTCAAATTTTCCCAGCCTCGTAAAACGTTAGAACAAACTTGCGAAAAAAAAAGGTAAACTCGCCACTCTAGAACTGCACCGAGGTTTGTGTCAGGACCAAGGCGTTTTTGTTACGGAGTATCTTCGCAATTGACTCCACATCTTCGTTAGAGAAATTGAAAAGCCGATGGGGTTGAAGTAAGTTCTATTAATGGCCAAAGAGTTTAACTGCTTGTGGTTTGCCACAAAGGAGCGATTAGCCCCCACCGAGGCATGCGCACAGTAGTCGAAACGAGTTAATCTTTTAAGTTTCTAGAACGTTCGAGCTGCAAGCAACACTAATCCACCAATAATAGCGCACACTTTGGAAATGCGCTGGGACGCTGTCCAGACGACTTCCTCCAGAACTCCTAAAAATTTTAGAATAACTCCGAAACGAAACTCCGACAGACATTCTAAGCTAGTACTAGCTCTATGAAGAGCAGTGCCTGAGGTCATGGTAAGCAGCGAAGCTGCTACCGGCGAATGAGTAACTTGCACTTGAATTTTTCTGCTGCGGCACGAACAGCCAATTTCGAACAGTTGAAGCTTAAAGCTCTTTTCCTTTATTCTGGGAAGCATAAACTATTTCCCGCGCTGCAGATGTTCATTAGCTCGAAATCCACTTTCGACCAGCAGACTGACAAGGCCCCCCCCCCAAAAAAAATAAACTACCAGACTTGTAATGTGGAAAATAATTTAGTTGTAAATAATCTTCTACATAGTTAAACTACATAATAAAAGTGTACAGAAGCAAACCGATACCATTTTCTTTCGAGTTGTTGAACTAGAATCTTGTAATCGTAGTGATTTACAAATACTCTCTCAGCAGTATTAACTCTAGGTTTATCCCATGGCTTCGGTTTTCTTCAGTTCCATTATATTTTTAATGACAAGTTGGTAAATTCAAAGTTGCGGCAAATATCTGGCAGAAACTTAATAGAATGCTAATACTGACTTCAATTTTTGTTTCAGGATCATATTCAAGAAGTGCTCAATAAATGGCGTCAGATCGACGATGAGATTTGGGCGAAAATTATAGTATTGGAACGAAATCGCAGAGTTGCTAAAGCATATGCCCGTGCTCCTGTGCTTACAATTAATGGTTCTGATAACGGCTTTGATGGATATAGGTAAATACAGCTTTATATAGAATATTTTTAGTTCTTATCATTGCTGTAGAGCTTATGTAGAATTCTGCGTAGAAATAGTATTTTCTTTAATGAAACCAGTCTGCTATGCGTATATCTTCAAACACCGGGGGAAGTCGTTCAGATTCTAAAATGAAAACTGAAGGGTGGTTAATACATTTTTGTGAAAAAGAACAGTTAACTATTTTTAAATTCTGAAACAAATTTTTAAAAAATTGTATATAGATGAAATTGTTTTTGTTCTCATTTTTATAAACTATTTTTCTTTTCATGCTGCGTTCACATTTCCTTGAAGAATCGGGCTGTGTGGTTTCGACAATCCAATGAGAGATGCAAAAACAGAAGAGCTTAAGAAGCATATCGGACACGTGAGTTCTTAAATTGCACGAAATAGAAATGTTAAAATAAACTTCAAGATCTAATCTATGTTCGTATTTTAGGGTGTAAAAATCAAGATGGATGAAGCTGGTAACATCATGGTGAAGAGAGTTAGTAAATCTAACGTCTACATAAAAGATGTCAAAGTGGATGAAAGCAGCGTATCAAATGATGTCATTTTAACGAGTCAGTTACTTGATATAGAAAAGCCGGTAAAGGTAAGGAAATTACTTTATTAAGTGCAAAACTGTAGTCTTTAAAGTGCAAGCAAAACAAACTTTTGAATTAAATCGCTAATGTTCATACCTTACTCGTATTTGCTTATTTTTATCTAAGTCAAACGCTTACTTCTGATCTGCATACTTACCACAAATCCGAATGTAGTAATTTAAGTTCATTTGTAAACTGTTCCACAATTTTTGTTTTTATAAATGTGAATTATCTATTAGGAATAACTGCTGTATAATCAAGTACTAAGTTTGTCACAGGTAGGCATATGCAGTCTCATTTTTTACCGTGTATGTGATAAAACTAATGAATTGTAACGTTGCCGAACTCTCCGGGATGAAGGATATTAAGCCAGGTTGCCGTTTTAGATGTTTTAAAACTTGATAGACGAAGTTTCAGGTTATAAATAAAATCAGAATTGGTATACAAAAACATTTGCGTTATTTTTACATAAGGGAACGACAAAGATTTCCGGATGCATAATGCTCCTTACTTCAATAGCATCTTCCAGACAAATCTCGTTCTTTTATTGCAAAACGAGAAACTGATACTCGAAAGAGCTGAAATCTAAGTCTACGAGTACTTTCACTTACCCCGCCTCAACTAGTCGGAAGGGCTGGGGTTTTTCACGTGAGAGTAGGAAATTCTATTTTTCACAGGATTATAACACTCAAGGTCATTTATTAGAATTCCATTTAACTTTTATAAAAATCTTTCTATTTTATTAACACGTTGAGCGCCGCGTCAGCCGTATGTGGTCGACATTACTTTCCGTTTAAGTCGCGTCAGTCATCTGGCCGACACTAGACTTTCTGTGTAGGCCGCGTCGAACGCCGCTGGCTGACAGCGTGTATCATGATATATATAACTAAAATTTACACTGTTTTATGGGATTACAGAATTTAAAAAATTCTTAATTTTGATTAATTACAAGACTAATGGATTTCATTGAAACATGGTAAATATAAAAACGGTTCTCCATTACTGCTGTTACAAAATCTGACATCTCTTGGTCTTTTTTCCGGCCATTACTTCTGAGCCTACAATACCAGCGCTTTGAAGCAGCACGCGTGGCCTGAACGGGATTCCCTAAGAAATACGCGTGGCGCTCAACGTGTTAAGAAAACGCGCGTAAATATAACATGTTACCGAAAATTTATTCGTAAGGATTAAAAAGTATTTAAAGATCTTTAGCTTGGCAGTTTAATTTCCCAATTTTCAGAAAATTTCCCTTAAAAAATCGCTTGCTTATTCCATGTAATGTTTTTGAAAACTTGCATGCTTTAATGTGTCATTTTCTCTTTGAAATCTCTTCCATAAGATATTTTGTCCTAAATTCTAAGACTGAAGAAACCAGACATCTTCAGATGTAAGACATCTTTCTGTGCATTTTTGAAGCTACACGGAACAAAATGTAGGCTCTGATGAACAAAATTCACAATTGTCATTTAGCATAAAATCTCAGGCTGGCTGTTCATGCATATGACTAGCGATTTAAATGTCGTAGGTATTCAGCTTTTTTCCTTCCTATGCCTTTCATTTCACCCCTTTTTGTTTCTATTCAGAGATGAGATTTAAAAAGCTAGTCTTTTTTTTCTAGCTTCTTGGTGCGATCTCTATTCCGTGGGTGAAGATCTGTCTCTTTTGCAAATGAGGAGAGACAGTGGCACCCGACTTATTGTTCTAATCTGCCCTTCAACTAAAGAGGTACTAGTTAGTCCTGTCTGAAGTCAGTCGGAAGATCACCTAATCTTAATAGCTCGTAACGGAATAAGAAATTGGTGTACCCGCCCTTTGAAACCTGTGTGTCGATCTCTTTAAATGTAGTTTAGAGAGCTGCCTGGCATAAGACTAATGTATTCTTCAGTTCACTTTTGATCATGGAATTTTAAATGTTCACATATGTAATGTTTCTAAATGTTTTGCCTATGTAACATATGTGGCAGATTTACATGTTTAGGCTTGCATCTTGTGTAGTGAGTTATAATCTATAGATTTCGTATCGAAAACTGCTAGGTGAATGTTCATAATTGGTATATGTGCCTCAAATGCGTAGTGGTGAAAAAATTAATTTGCTTAAATCCTTGTATTTGAGTCTTATCTGCATAGAATTCAAATAACGAAAAAATAAAATCTAAAGTAAATACCAATTATGCTAGAAATATACATTGAAACTAACTTCTAAAGTGCAACTTTAATTTTTAGTATTTTTAATATTTCAGCTCTTCGATATGAAGAAATTTGCAGCAAATGTGAACCGAGAACTAAGGAAGGCTTATCCGGACAGACGGAAACTGGAAAGCCAATGCGTATCAATGATATGTTTTGTTAAAGACTATCCTGAAATCTTAGACTGCTCTTGTTGGGTAATGGTTATAAATATAGTTGCCCTTGATATGCTCCGTTCTAAATTTCCACCCGGTAAGTGAAAAATATCTTTCAAATTTGCTTTTCAAAATTATTAAAGAATGAATTCCTCCAGTGCTAAACTTTGCACCTGAATGTATTAGATCTGTTAACGAATTCTTAAATTCATGGTCTTCGCAGTGTCTAAGCGTTCAAGTGGTGAAAAACTTGATCATCGTCAGATGTCCCTTCCACTAGATGAGGATCCATATAGCGTACCTCTGAATGCTCCTGATGGGGTGTCTCATAAAATGGACACAATGAAAGAGCCTAAACCTCCTAAACTGCCTCCTCGTGATTTAAATAGAGTATCTGTTCCTACGGTAAGTTAACATTACTTCTGCCTGTACCTTAGACTTTACATAACACGTTCCGAATTTGCTGTCCTTTCCGTTCAGCCGGCAGCAAGCTAAGCTGTATTTTTGTTTAGAATGATTCACTGAAACGATTTCTTCCTTGTATTCCATGCTTATTAAGCTCAGAAACTTTGAAAATAATACTATTACCACGAATGTCGAGTGCGAACTAACCGTCGAAGACTCTTATAACAATAAATCTGAGAAACCTATTAAAGATTAGCAGGATTTTACAAGCATGTATTGTTGAATAGTCATGAATCAATATTGCCCAAACCAAACCTAAATATCGTTACGGCTCGAATTATCGCAACAGAGTGGTGATCGAGTAATCGCATCAAATCAATTGGTGATTAAGTCACCTCTCGAGTGCAAAGGGTTTAATATTAAATCTAGGCAGTATTAAGAGGGTTTAATATTAAATCTAGGCAGTATTAAGAGGGTTTAATATTAAATCTAGGCAGTATTAAGAGGGTTTAATATTAAATCTAGGCAGTATTAAAATTCATTTTTTGCTCGCAAATGGGATTAGTTTAAAACTCGTGTCCATTCTTTAACATGGCATTGTGTTTCGAGAAACTGGTGTACTTGCTCAGCAGTACAGCATTAAATTGATGCTTTAATAAGAAATTTTCCATGTATTTAAAGAAATTTTGCTAGTTTATCTTTGTAATGAAGATTTTGTGAATTTTTTCAGCACTGATATGTATTTAATACCCAAAGTACTCAAGTTTCTGCTTCATCATTCTGATGCTCTTGAGAGGTTTTTTACATGTTAAAACTGTATAAATATGTTAGTTGGTTGTTTTTGAACCATGACGACCAACATTGGAGCATTACGAAATTTAATCGAAACTCCATTCCAACTAAAATTCAATACGGATTAAAAACTTTGCAAAAAGTGAAATATAAATTTACTTTAAATTTTTTGATTATGTTTTGACAAGCAAATAATATCGGATTTCTTGCAGAAACTCTCTTAAACTTGAATTAGTAATAGTGAATTTCATTGTTTCATGTTTTAACCCTTGACTTTAATATCTTAAATTACTCGAATTTTTAGATCCTAGATTATCGGGAAAGTCTTCCTTTGGGTACAAAATATGTTAATACGAAACGGTGCTGAAAACATTCAGGGGTACTTTATTAAAACTGTCAACGCACCTTCTAAAATGAACCTGTGTGTACTAACGTTATGCAAACATATGAGATTAAAATGTCGCAAAATGACGCTCGTCGGAGTCCCTACTACATTTAAAGATTATTTTGTATAATCAGACTAGCACGTTTAGAAACAGTTTGGTCACATAGCAAAAAACTTTTTTATAGTGGCTTTTTAATCTTCCAAAGTTGTCCAAGAGCATTGTAATTTGAGATTTTTAAACTATTTCAATTACCCGAACTATCTGATAAAGCTCAGGAAGGCATGTGTATGTAGCCCAGGGGTGGCCAACCTTTTCGGGAAGAGTTACGAGTGCCATTCCAGTTTTTCCAACGTATTAAAAATAAAAGGGTGAAAAATGTTATTTATCAGCTGATTATGGAATTTTTACATAATTAGCACACATTTTATGCAAGCCTGGGTAGTGGACATTTAAAAAATATAATGAATAAAATATTTAAACTAGTTTTATTGCTAATAAAATTTTTAGAGGTTCACTCAGTTGGATTATGTGTAAAATAATTTGAAGTATTTAATTCTAAATAACTATTAAACAGTGTGTACTTCATGTGGTTTTTGAATATGTAATTTTTACCAAGTATTAGGATTAGTTCTTGAAGATGCTAACAAAACTGAGCATTTTAGATGCGTATCAGTTTATCTTGAGTATTTTGATTTTATGCTCGTAATAGAAAACATTTGTTCACAAATATTTATTTGTCCAAAACCTATAGCAATATGACAGTGTCATTACAGAGAAATAAGCCTGAACTAAAATTGAAAAGTATTTAGTCTAATGTGTTTATGTATGTATCTATTGACGGAGTTGATACAGATTATCGTTTTTTCAAATCGTTTAATTTTTCAAGTCTTCTCGTGCCGCTGTTAGAACGTCGCCATGCCATACAGTGGCACACGTGCCTCAGGTTGGCCATCCCTGATTTAGTCCTTTTGGTATTGACTAAAAAATTATCGTCAATATCAAAATCTGCTTGCAACTTTGATAGGACACGGAAATATTAATATGTAAATGGAAATTCACTCCCTGAAAAGATTAAGAGGATAAAGTAGATTGCCATTAAGAGTCCACTGCTACATTATTGTTGAGTTGAATATAAATCTACAGAAGCTAGTTTAACCTTGCAATGCGAAAGTAATTACACAAGTTAAATATTTACAACACGGCTTTTATATTTTGTTCGGAAAATGTATTTTTAAGTTCGGAAAATGTATGTTCAAATCTTGGAATATGATGATCAGTGGAGAATGCACTTTGATCTAAGGTGGTGTATTTAATTATGGCAAAGCACACTAGGGCTATCTGCCTAAGGAGGAAGGATGCCTTCGTGGAGGACTTTCTAAGGGAAACTGGCTCGTATACACGTTACACATGGGGGAAAACCACTGATCTGATGTATCAACCTTCATCTTCCTCTACCACAGGACTTGTTTACACATTTCGAAAACTATAAGGGCATTCACCAAGCTGTTTTCTCCTTACAGAAAATCTTGGCGGCTTTCCGTTTTGCTTCCGGAGCTAATCCATGGTTTTCATCAAATTATACTACTTGCTCCGGTAGTACATAATTATATTCATATTAAAAGGAAAGATGCAACCAGTGACTGTACCCATTTTGGGCAACCATGCCCGTCTGCTGGAAGACAATTTCCTTTTTTAACGCGTTGAGCCCGGCAGTGAACTTTCTGTGTGGCCTGGCACTGGAATTTTCGTTTGGCTGGCCACGGGACCGACAGTATTAACATTCGCGACCACGAGCTTTGTCACGCACAGGCAGGGCTTGTTTGTCTGTCTAGTCGACAAAAGCTCACCAACAGATAAGCTCTAATCAGTGCATGAAGTCGCGGATCACCCTGCAACATTGCACCGCTTGATCGCTCGTGCCGGCTGAGAAGAAAGGACGGCAAATTCGGGGCCGGGCTCAACGTTGTTAAAGGAGATTTCGGCGTTATGACACCCCCCATTTCGTACAGTAGGAATGTCTTCTTATCGGACTGGAAACAAAGTTCTGCTCAACAAATTTTGTGAAAATACAGGATACTAATGCTAGCGAAATCTTTTCAGCTTGTGTTATTTACTCTGTTGTATTGAGAATTTCTTTTTTCTAGTTCGCTGCAAATAGAGCCTAGATTAGAGCCAGTCCTAGGCTTCTTTGTGGGTCCTTCAAAAATTTTTCGCCCCTTAATTCTGCCACCCATTACAGCTGCCTGATTGCTCTGCCTCTGGCGACGGCACTGTACTTCTTTAAATCTGTTTATTTTCTTTAATATTGTTACGGATTTGGTATTTAAATAGCTAATGTTAATTGAATTGTAAATTAAATGGTTTTATTCACTGCGCAGAGCAGCGCGTGACGAATATTAAAAGAAAGCTAAGCCGGAAAATTGAAAATACAAGAGCGCGTGCATTTAACGTTTAAAAAAATCTTTTTGATTTTGAGAAAGTTCCAGGAAGTTCTCGCGCGCGATTTAAAAATCTTATAAAAAGGAAGAAAACCTCTCAATTCAGTTACTCCGTGATTTATTTTAGTTTGTTGTTTTAAGTTTACTTAGAAAACTACTCTTGTTGACTGTAGCGAATCCGCGGATTAGCTTTCTTTAGCTGTTTTGAATTAAGTTCTCTTGAACGTTTGAGTAGTTAAGATAACTACTGTGATACTGGCACTATTATTTGAGGACATTTAATCATATTTGTTGTGATAGTAAATTTTCATTTTTCATCGGACTTGTGCATTGATTTCGTAACGAACTCGTACGCACGCAACATGTTGACGCATTTTTAATCTGATAATCTTGTATGCCTAACACATCTTTCGCAAAAGCTTATTAACCCAATGGAAGGTTGGACTACGATCACTACCTGATTACTAAAAATTTCATGCCGTGTTTTTTTTAAATTCTACTTGAATTTAGCTCCAGCAGCTTTGTTTTGAAGTATGATCTTTCATTTTCTAAAGCTGCTGTAACCCCATGCTCCTACAGACTTTATTTCAAACATTTGTCACTTCAAAATACTGTTCTCTAGAGAACTGAAGTGAGAATTTATTTTTGTCAAATCTTTTAACATGAAATGACATATCCAAACTTGTCCCACCAATAAGGGATTAATGTAGGAATTCGAAGCTTATTTATGAAACTGATAGGACTATTTGATGGCACTATCATCTGGAACTGATGTATATCTACTACAGACTTACCCTCAAATATAATTTATGAACCTTGCGTAAAAGGAAATGCAGGAAAAAATGCGTATGTTTATATATAAACATCAGAATTCTTCATTTTGCAACTAGTAACATTAACTGCTATTAGTTATTAATTGTATAAGGGCGAGTCAAATGAAAGTGAGCCAACCCCTCCTCAGCAAGAATGGTTCGGTCCATCATCTGCGGCGCATGCGCGTAGCACAGAGACAGCCTTCATTTACGAAAGTGGCGCGAAAGTGTGAGGTTAAAGTTCTTTAAGGCGCTCTTACACTGGGTTGAAGACGGTAGCGTGACATAATGGACGCTCCAAAAGAGGAACAGCGTGGTGTGGTCAGGTTTTTGACAGCTGAAGGTGTTTCCCAACATGAAATTAGTCGCCGTATGACTGCTGTGTACGGTGAACATTGCATCGCATTGGCCACTGTGAAGCGTTGGAGCAAACGGTTCAGAGAAGGACGTGAAAGTTGCAAAGACGATCCAAGACCAGGCCAAAGCCACCTTGCAATCACCTCCGACACAACTGCACAGGTTGATGAGCTGATTAGACAAGAACGGAGGGTAAGCATCGATGAACTGGCAGAGCATGTGAACATCAGTCACGGTTCGGTTCACACCATAATTCATGATCATCTCGGTTATCGGCTTTTGTGTGCTCAATGGATGCCCAAGATTTTGAACGACTGCCAGAAGACGGAGAGGTTCGGCGCTGCTTTGACTCATCTCATCCGGTATCACTGAGAGTGACAACTTGTCTGCAACTGTGACCGGAGACAAATCATGGTGCCACCACTACGAACCTGAAACACGGCGGCAAAGCTTACAGTGGAAACATTTGAATTCACCACCCCCGAAGAGAGCAAAGGTTGTCATTTCCTCGGGAAAGGTGCTATTGACTTTTTATTTCGATCGTCAGGGGCCATTACTGATTGAATTTGCTAAACGTGGAGAGACTATCAATAGTTCGCGATATTGTGCAACGCTGGATCGGCTGCGTGTCGTAATCAAGAACAAACGACCTGGAAGATTGACGAATGGTGTGATCTTGCTACACGAAAATGCTCGTCCCCACATCGCTGATGTGGTTAAGACACAACTGGCAAAGTTCAAGTGGGACACGCTGCAACATCCTCCATACAGCCCAGATTTGTTGCCATGCGACTTTCACATTTTCGGGAAACAAAAAACATCTCAAGGGTACCAGATTCGTGTCGGACGACGCCGTGAAGGAGTCGGTTACAGACTTTTTGAATCGACAGCCCAAGGAGTTTTACGAGACGGGGATCATGCGGCTCATTTGTCAATGGGATAAATGTCTCAATGTTCATGGAGACTACCTTTACATAAAGTACTCTGTCTGTCATATATTCGCATTGGCTCACTTTCATTTGACTCGCCCTTGTACTATAATCCTTTTCTAGGCCACTCTGAAAAGCTTCTTAAAATCATTACTTAATAGGAAGTCTGTTTTTCCGTAGGTTTTAAAACGGAATGAACTCCAGAGTAATATTAATGACACATGTATATGTACAATTACTAACGTTAAATCTTCAAAAATTGTCTTAAGGTTTCTAATTTTGGTTTAGCTATATATCTAAACAGCATTTTCTAAGAGAAATTTCGGCAGCAACATGAGAATGAGTTTTCATTTATGATTTATCATCCCATCTGTTCTACTTTTCAGTTGAACTAAGCATATAGCGTAACCCTCTGGCTGCTCATCCAGCGATTTCCGCGGGCATGTTTTTCTTCCTTTATTGAGGAGCGCATCCCGTTTTTTCCCCGTTTAACCACTGAAATATATTGTATACAGTATTGTACGTTTAGTTTACGCTTTGGCCAACGGATACCGTTAATTGTCCACTAAATTGCGGGGTTTGAAGGCACGTAGTATTACCGCTCAAACTCCACTTTTTGCCGCTTTTTCTTACAGAAATGGCTACTAGAAAACATTCAGCGATTATCTCTATTATTTAATTATTGAATTATTAATTGGATTAATAATTGGATTGATTAATTATTAGATTTATTGAATCTGGTGCAAAGACTGTGAAGTTGGACTTTGCATTGAACTCTATTTTTAAATCTCGTACTAAACTGCATTTCTAAAATATTTTTTCCACAGTGCTTTATATTCTTAAATTTTATATATTTTACTTTTTATATTATGCAATAAATAGAAATTAACTGTAGAAATTTGTTTCTCTGGCAACTTAGTTTCTCATGATAAAAATCTATATAAAAAATATATTTTCTAGAACAGAAAAATGCATTTTTCAATTCTTTAATATATGTAGATTTAAAATATGCAAAAAAATTACACAATTTTTGAAGCGATTTCGGTCCCCAAATTGAGCAATCAGAGGGTTAAAGTTCATATACAGGCTCACGGCTACTTTTGAAAGAAAAGAATTCTAACCTCTCCAAAGAGGCAAAATCGCGCTTTCACTCAAAATTTCAAGGAAGGTTCTCAACTGAATTTCTGTCAGAACTAAAACAACTCCTTAAGCAGTAATAAACAATTCAGAGAAGTTGGTTCTGCAGACGAAGCCTAAATTCAGTCATCATCCCTCGCAAGTGTTCAGTGTTGAAAATTAAGGGGGGAGAGAACAGTACCTGCTCACTCCGACATTTGAACCAGAGCGCGTGCAGCATGGTAAAAATCACCCGCTTCTATCTGTTACACTTCACTATCTTTTTAACGTATTTAGAGGGAACTGCACTTAAATGATAACTTATTAAATCCTGTATAATTTAGCAGACACTTCCATACTTCGTCAATCGTCCACGTGTGCGTATTCTGTTATGTGATTCGCTTAATTGCCGCACCTTGTATTATTCATCATATACAGGCCGAAACTGATCTTAAGGCTATTTTAATTACCTTCAATGCTACTATGCGACTGCTTCAAACAAAAACGAGTAGTTTAAAAACTTGTTTCGTTTATTGCAGATCTTTAACAGCTTGCATTCCCCAGGTTAACATCTCTTCTAAAGGTACTTTCTTTCAATAGTCGGTCAAATCTAGTTCGTTTTTGCTACAGAATTTGTTTGAAATAGCAATAGTCTTCTAGCGTGAAATTTCATTGAAAACTTAAATTATCATTTGAAGGATCCAAATTTGTTGAGGCACACCAGCGACTTCTACCTCTTGGACGTTGAGCACTGGTAGTTCGGTCCGATGCTAGAAATCCCGCGAAAGGGTTGACTGCATGGGTATTTTCATGGTTTTCCGAATCTCTAACGTCTGAAAGAGGCAGTTTCCTTTGGAAGTCTTCCATGAAGGCATCCCTCCTCTTAAGAAGGTAACTTTCGTGTGCTTTGCCATCATCAAATAAATCAAACCAAATTTGTTAAAACCTGAGTGTCTCACTTAGTGCTGAAAGCAAGTTGATTTCTGGTGCTTTTTCAAAACTGACTTTCATTGCAGGCAAAGTTTCATAGAATGCTTTTGCTGTTAATTATTGTTAATTAGTAAGACATAATTAAAACTGTTTTTGTTACTCCTATGGTTTCATAGTTTGATGCTACTTAAATCATGATTAAATTTTTATCTTACTGAAACTTCAAAATGTTTAAACAATGGTTTGTTTTATAGCCTGATTATGACGACTGGAAGCGAGAAAAACCAGCACAACGAATGCATAATTCTGGCTATAAAGGTTTGTTTTCTTAGTATTTCTAGTCGGTCTTAAATAATGAATTGAGTTTAAGGTAGTTTACTTTAAATTACCTTACAGCTTAATTCTACAGCATCTTGCTGTTTTTCAGATGACCCTTACTATTGTGGTATGAAGGCAAGAGTACCAAACTTTGGGAGAAACACTCAACACCAAATGAAACAAGATATCCCTCCTGTAAGAAAAAGTCATAGCTCTGGATATCTGAGTTTACTTAGACAAAACGATAAAGCTTCCCTTGATCCTAGGCCAGGTAAGATTAGCCTTTACTTCAGAGAAAGAACATGTTAATGCTTGTATGTTAGCTTTAAATACATTTTGATATATTATACAAATAGTTTTCATTGTGAAATATCAAACATTTTGAGATTAGTAAAAATCATACTTATGCGAGGAAAATTTCTGCTGTAACATTATTATCCATTACATCATAAACTTTAATTTTGAAACGGCCAGAATAATCTTTAAATCGTTAAGCCAATTTAAAGAAGGGAAAGAATCCGAACCGCATCTTGTGGGACATTGGAAACCTTGAATTTTCTTCTTTTGAATCTTGTTACTTCTGTTTAATAGAGCTTCTTAAATCCTTAAAGGAGTAGATTTTGTTTTCAACTATTTGCAACAAAGCTAGGAAACGCTAACTACATTATAAGACCTGATATTAACATCGACAAAACTACAGTAAGTGGACTATACTATGCTTTTACGTGACTCCACATCATACCATTATCCATAACTGGAACGTGCAATATTTTTGTTCCGCCACCACATCAGCCTAGCACCAGTAGTTTGCTGCAAAATAATCTTACCTTCGGAGAGCGTTTCTGCCTCTGGTTGCCATAAAGAGCAGTAATAGCAAATAAGTGCTCCTTCATTTGTTTGACCATGCTGATATAGTCGCAGTTTCATCGTTAAAGATGCTAGTTTGCAGTTGGGAAATCATCCATGAAGCGTTGGCGTAAAGTGCAAAACATAATAAAGGTGAACAGATAAGTTGCCAAAACATTTTTGGGGCATATGAAAGTTTCCAAAAATCTTGATGCAATCTGAGAGTTTAGCATGTCTATTTCCTGTCAACAAAGCTCATGTTCAGTTCTGGTCGATGCTGAGAAATTCTCTCCTGCAGAACAGGTTTTCTTTTCTAGCTCTCGACTCCTGGTGGAATTTTGCAATTTCCTACGACCCTTCTAGCTGTTCACAGCTGAATTTCTATATCCGTTTTCCCTCTTTTTCATTGAGTAAACATTGCTTCTTTAATTTCTTGTGCCGCGTCTAACCTAGTTGAAACATAGATGCTAAAAGCAAATCTTTGGTATTTAAAGCACTTGGTCTTCAGACTGAGCCGTTTCGATGTGAAATAACTGTTATTTATGTTGTATATTGATTTACCTGTATCAGTTCGTTAACTCCCAAAACGATAGCGCAATTTTAAAACATAATAACACATTTTCTCTCATAATGTGCATAAAACTTATGATGGGAAAATTTCTTATTTATTTCTTCTGGTATGGTTCTTGGTATTTTCTTCAGAATGACTTTCCAGGTTTTCTCGCTGCTCATCTCATACGAAGTTGGCTACTTTAAAGTTTTAATTACTTGTTCTACTGTACTGAAATCATTAATGCTCCACATATAAAAATCTTTCTTCATACTTCAGCTTTAAATTCTGTGTAGAATGTCAAATGTATAACTGAGAACAGTAATGTTTATGGAAGGATTTCTCAATTATATCAAAGGAATGCCTTTTGTCTTCATGTTGATCTGTTAATGGAGTATATTTATTCTGCGATTTCTACTGGCTTCGCTTGGGATGGCCTATTTTTTGAAGGAGGATTCTTCAGATATTGTCATTCTTGATTTTTCTGCTTTCGAAGAATTTACATCTGTTCTATTCTGTACATACGTGCAATTTCCCTGTGTTATGTTTGCCAGGCCCAATATTTGGTTATCTTCTAAAGAAGCTGAAATAGTATCTCCCCTTTTAGTTATGTTCTATTAAGTAATCCAATTTAAAGTTCTTTATTGCCTGGCTGCTAGATTATGTTTATTGAATGGATATTGAAATTTCTTTTGTTGGGGTTGGGAACCCTTTCTTCTGCCTCTCCTGTTCTACTGATCTCGCCCCTTCAATATGTGGGCTAAAGGATCCCCCAAACCTTTAACGTTTATTAACCAGTTAACTGATTGACGAATATACTCGTCATGGAGAAGCGGCACGATTTTGTGTATTGACGAGTATACTTGTCATGCGTATATTATGTTGATGAAATGGAAAGATAAAAGGGAGGTTTATTTAGTAAGTACTGTACATAATGACAACGTAATAGAAACAAGAGAATAAAAATAGCAAAGAAACCGGAACTAGTGATTGATTATAATAAAAAAAATGGGTGGAGTGGATACGAGCGATGGAATTATCATAGCGTACTCCACAGCAAGAAAACTACTCAAAGTACTACAAAAAGATTTCCTCATTTCTTAGACATTGTGTCTGAATGCATTCATATTATATAAAAAAATAATGGAACATTGCATATAAACATTTTGCTCAAATTTATTGAAGGCACTTTTGCGACGTATCCAATTGGAAAAAATAGACAAAATCTGCCATTTAGACCTAATATAAGCCAATTAAGCGGGAATCGTGTTTCGGATTATATACCCAGAACATTGAAAAAAAACACTACGTGAAAGTGTTCGCATTTCTACAAACGTAAGATCAGGAAGGAATCGCAATTTAAGTTTATATGTATAATTAAGTTATTGTTTCTAGTTTGATATGTATGTACGTAATATATGCTTATGTTAACCAAATAAGTAAATATTAGTAATAAAATTTTCAGTCTTGTAAAATAAACCCGTCTTGTGCATCAAATATCTTACCAGCGCTAATTACTCTGTGATTGACGAATATACTCGTCATGGTTCGATTCTGGCGACACAAAACGGTGCGCACTCTTAAACGAGAGCGTTAGTTAATTGATTTAAGTTAAAAATCTTTCCGTCTTTTTCTCTTATTACATGGCCCATGGATCTCTACAAACGTTCGCGATTTTTCACGTCGGACAGTTCACTGGAAAACGTTTTCGCTACTCGCATATAATCGCGGATGGGTCAATGTAAGTTCACTTTTAAGGCTTACCCATTTCTTCAGTCTGCCAATTCCGTTCAGGTACAAAGTAATGAAAGGGACGAAACAATGCACATGGTGATTGAAACGGCAGTGTTACTGATGAGACTATTTCAAGTTACTCAGGTCATAACTAAAACAGTTTCTTTAACATCAACAATGTTCTGTACGAATTGGCTGCTAATCCTAGTGTTTGGAGATAAAATTGCAAGCATCTTGTATGTGCACTTCTTTTCATTCTTTACTCAAAATTTCTTTTGTCGTCAGACTATCCAAAGTAATTGCTTTTATACTCATGCTTTACTTTTTATGAAACTACATGAAGTATAGCATGAAAGAATAAAATCTCGAATTGCACAGAATCTGATTTTACAATTTCACATTAAAAGTTGGTAATTTTTACCATTTTTGAAAATTGTTTGTAAAGTACTTTCAGAATCTGTTTACTGAATGACTTGGCAAACTGCTAGTTTATTTAAATGTAAACAGTTTTAAAATGTCCCCTATTCATAAAATTAATAGGGAGGAAGAAATTGCGAACCATACAATACTATTCATCTAGGCCTTCATGACTGAACTTTAACGACATGGTCTTCAGATTGGACTTGAGATAAATTTCATTGGTTCTGAAAACTTGTGCTATTTTATCATATTTAATCTTAAAACATTTATTTAAAAAAACAAGACTTTGTTGTCGAAGGAAAATTCTTCTTTCTTAACCAGCCCTAGAAAACAGAATTGTACTATTCTCTCTATATATTTAGATTAGTGAATATCTGTTTAAAAACTTAGCATTACTTTTTTGCACATTTTGACAACTTCATGCTGAAGAAAAATGCAATCCTAATCTCGGTTTTAACTTTTCAGTGAACTTTAAAAGCTGAAGCTTCCTCTTTCACAATTTTAAGGAATTTCAATGATTTTCAATAAGTACACTGGAATATTTCTTGCACAGAATATCTAGGTAGTTGATTATATAATGTGTTGAATGCAACTAAAAGTATACCGGTTGTCAAACTTCGGGGTATGTAAACATTCAACATTGTGAGGCAACTGCGGAAAACGCAGGGCATTCAAAACTAATGGAACGACCTTGAATGAGTGATAAATGGTGAAACAAATTAATTATGCACCTGTTGGTGTATTATGCCCTCTGGAGTCCTTTCTTATCCCAGTCTTCCCATAGCAAAAAAGTAGGGCATTTTCAGAATAAATATTCAAGGTTGCTTACCGTGCACTGCTATTTTTAATTTTACTTATTTTTGCACCTGTACTTTGTTTTTTGGTGTATTTTGTCTGGATTCCATATTAAGTTTTCTGGCATAGCTTTGTTCCTCAGTTGAAGTCTTTATTTAATGTTTTATTCATAATCTGAAATTTTCTCAAAACATCTATATAACATTACCTAACTCGAAAGGTTCTTTCCTTAACCTATTCAGTTTCCTCGAGAGAAGCTTTAGTCTAGTCTTAATTGTAGCTTAACTTCCATAAAATTCTCTAAATCGGACATGTCTCACTCACCCCGCATATTACCGACTGCATGGAAAACGGCTTCCTGTGCCGAACAGCTTAATTTGTGACTATGCATTCTGGAATAAAAATACATTGCCACCTCCTTAAAGTTCCATTATTTTTTAAACGCATTCTATTTTGGTATTTGTTTATTAAGCTACTGGGAACTTTTGCTGGCACTGTAGTGAAGCGTTTTCAAAAAATGTTGCCATTTCATTTTTCAAACTTGCCAAATACATTTCCAGCATGAGGATCTTTCACATCTCTAAATGAACAACTTTAAGCGTGAGGGCTTCTACATTCTTCACTCTATTTAGTTTTGGCAAAGTAACAAAGCAAAGGCGTTTGCCTTAATTTTTTTTCCTCACTGCCAACTTCTCAAAGGTTTCTTTCAGCTCTGTTTCACAAGGCAAAATGTTCATTTCAAATGTATCAAAATTGTTCGTATGCTCAAGCGTACCTATAACAAGTAGATGGTAGACCAAATAAATACAAATTCCATTCAAGCAAACATATACTCAAAATATTTAGATTACTCTCATTTGACATACGCACAAAATTTAATATTCTAATAGAAAAATTTTCAAAATTAAGCTTTAAACTTGGTATATGCATTTTTAGTTGAGATTTCTAGGTACAACGACTTAAACTGTAGCCATTTTGATGGCGCTTCTCCTTTCCTGTGCATAAATTCATTAGTTTTAGTTTGATCTTACAAATTTAAACTTGGAGGCTACTAACAGCCCTTAAAAAGACATGGCCGGCAATGCCCTGATATCTGCTTTCTAGACCGTGGGCTCCGAGGTGCTTGTGCATCTTTGCTTGGACTTTGTGGTGCTGCTCGCCACCAGGCCTCTTTGTAAGATCAAAGCCCATCGTAAGTCTGATAAGTCCCAGTGTTTTTATCCAGCCACACTTAAGGATTACTGTCTTAATGAATTTATAAGGTCCATCTAGGTAGAACTTTAACTTTGTATCGCAAAGGCAATAGCAACACATTCCCCTACCTATCTTACTGTACTTCTATTCACTAGGTGTAAACGTTTTACGAAGAAACTTTTTTGGATGCTTTTAAACTCGTTTTGCTTAATACCATATGCTGCTACTTTCATCAGATAAAGCAAATCTTTATCAGCTACTGGCAGCTCAAGGTGTTCCTTTCATTAGAATTTCTGAGATGTTCGGTTTAAATGAGTCAACAGACTATGAAACCTTTTCTTTCGCCCTTTTGTTTCCATGCTTTTTTGTGCTACTGTAATATTTCCCATCCTTTAAGTTCGCATGTGCAAATGAAAGTTCATGTTTTTAATTGACTAAATAGAGAACCGATTCAGATTGTTTGGAATTATTCTCGTTATACTGTTCAGATTTTCCTTCCTAGGAGCTTATTTCATCAAGTGTAGCCCAAAGTCATTTTCCTACCACGTTCTTACATTTAAATCTGACCGGCAGCATATCACCAGTTATGTCTTCATAATTTAATCTATAATGGTCATCCGCGTACTCGTCAAATGGTTTGCCATTAGGATCGGAAACCGGTTTATGTTTATAAATTACTTTAGCAAACAAGGACTTCTTTCTAATCCTTTTCCTTCCTATATGAGTTGTCTCTATCATTTCTTCGTCAAACAGATTTAGAATGACTTTTAGAATTCGGCGTCTCAACTGATTCTTCAGAAGCGCTTTCTCTATGCTGTTCTTTACTGCAGCCATCACTTTTAGTTAGTCTGGGCCAATGGTTCCTCATCATAAGGAAACTTAGACATTCTTATTATTGAATGGCATAATAATCATTTAAAAGTTTTTTAATTTTCTTGTCATGTTTTCCAGGGTCAAAATCGCTCAGTATCATTTTCAACAAGGTTCAGTTCGTTTTGTTCAGACCAGATTCTTTCAGCTTCAGAAATTTCTTAGTTCTTTTCTCTTTAAGGGTTTTAATTTCTCTTTTCTGATTTCTCCTTGTCTTTTTTTTCTTTAGTATCTACACATCCGAGAGAATCTTCGATCGTCCTCTGAAGTTTAATGAATTCCGAATCTAGGTCTTAAAATCGAATTATTTTGCTGAATTTAGAAAAATGCTCTGTGCTTGGTATCTGGCTCAAATCTTTAAGAAACTCTTATTTGAATAAGGTTAATCTCCTTCTCGCTGCAAAATTATCTTGATGCACACTGAGCTTTTGAGAACTTAAAGCTTAACCTTAGGCGAGTTTTCCCTTTTAGAATTTGTTGAAGCAATATCCGTTTCAAATGTAAAAAGCTGCTTTTATTTATGCTAGTAAACATTTTAGCTTCAAATGAATGGACTTGCATTTAATCAATGGTAAAGTTTGAGAAATGGTATAATTATAAATGGATAGCGGCTTCAAATTCTATAAAAGTTAAGTCTCTTAAAATTAGAGTATAACTCTAACTGCATTAAAAGTTAACAGAAAAAATAACCTTCGTGCAACAATTTTTTCCTTAATCTCTTGGTGTAACGTGTATACGAGCCAGTTTTCCTTAGAAAGTCCATCCTTCCCCTTAAGCAGATAGCCCTAGTGTGCTTTGCCATAATTAAATACACCACACCTTAATCTCTTGGATTTAAATTCTAAATATACAAAGCATCATTAATAGTGTTTGTTATTCTGCAATAAAAATTATTTAAATCATTAATCATGTGTACAAAAAGTTTAAAATCTAAGATGCTAAATGTATTTTTAAATTTATCAATTACAACCTTAATTGTCACTAACCAAATTTTTAAAACTATACCTTAAGGTTCTCAAGCAAGTAATGCAAGGTAATAAGAGAATGAAAGGTAATTAATGTTTTAAAGATGGTGATTCTGTTTGAGACAACTTATATTTGCTATGTAGTGAGGATTTAATCCTTTCTTTTTCATTAAACAAAATTTAAACATCGGATGCGATACAATAATTTTGCCCCAACATAACAAACTGAAATTGTATTTTAGTACGCGATTAAATATCCCAATATACTGAAACGATAAAGTACCTAAATGTAAACAAATGTATAACAGTGCCAACCTGGGCATGTACCTCAAAAATTGAAGTATGCCTAAAAAAATTGGGAACTTATTTCTTTTAACAATACCACTAATTTGGTTTGTCTACTTTTGGAGGTCTTGACATCAGATTTAAATAGATATTATATGATCCACAGCTTATTATCAGAATTAGTCATGGTGGCAGGGTTTTGCAGCCAGTTACTGTCCACCAAGCACAGAAAGTGATCCAATATTAATTGCATTAGAAGGAATAATAAATGATGCAGGCGATCTTCTAATAGTTATCTGCGGCGACTTTAATTCTAAACATAGTATGTGGGGTCTAGTACCAACAAACCGTCGTGGAATAAGAATGGGAGACTTTCTAGTAACAACTAATCTCTGTTATCGATTAACAAAATAGCCCCTCCGACATTTGTAGGTCCTCTGGGAAATTCATGAATTGACTTAACTCTCTTCAAAGGGCTACAAAGTTTAAAAATGGAAAATTGGGAAGTTGATACGAGAGACGCGTTAAGTGATCATAAAGCGAATTTTGAAATTCGCATGGATATGAGGCTTTCTCAAACTCAATGAGAATTGAAAACTCTCATTGGCTTACATTAAGGCAGGAAATAACAGATCTTTCTTGTTCGGAATTTAATATGAGAATTCTGATGCAGAAATTAATTTTACAATTAAAGAAATTTCAGAAAAATTAAAGATGCTCTTTAAACAACATTTAAGGCGTTTACCATCTAATAAAACACACAACTACAAAAACTTGGTGGAGCCATGCTCTCACACAGGAAAGACAACTAAAGAAATTGCGCAAAAATTATCAAAATGTAAGGAATCAAGAGGAAAGATAAATGTCAAATCTACAATAAAGCAGCGGTGGCTTATAAAAGAAATATATATAATGCCAAATTAGACTTGAAAGAATTATTGGTAGAGTTTAAAACTGAAATCTCTAATACTTACTACGATATATAGTTAATGGCAAAGGATATAAAGCACTTAAACTCTGTAAAATTAAAAGGACAGATGGTAGTTGGAGAAACAGTTGAAGATGCTCTACGCTACATCATTTGTGTTCACTTCCCTCAGGACAACATTGAAGGTGATAAGGAAGAACACAGATCATAAATCGTTCTATGATAACTCCAGACGCAGATGATCTCCCAATAACTACCCAAGAAATAAAAAAATATCATCAAATCTACAAAAAGAGGAAAAGCGCCCTGGTGCGATGAACTTTCCATAGATACTGTAGAGGAAGTCTTTATTGCTAATCCAAATCTAATGACTCGAATTATGAACAGATGTTTAGAAATTGGTTACTTTCCAGAAGAATGGAAGATTGATAATTTAGTCCTTTTTCAAAAAGAAGGGAAAGATGTTACAAATCCCAATACCTACAGACCCATTTGCCTTTTATCGGCTTGGGGGAATATATTAGATAACCTTATTGCATGACGACTAACTCATTTTTTGATTGCAAAGAAAATGCTCAATAGACAACAATATGGTTTCACAACGGGTCTTGGCACAATTGATGCAGTAAATAACCTAGTTAATGAAATTCATAACAATAGAATAAACAATCTTCATACTTGTGTTATTTCTTTAGACGTTGCATCAGTGTTCAACAATCTTTGGTGGCCTGGATTGCTATCAAGGTTAAATGAAGTCAAATGTCCAAGAAATCTTTCGCATAATTCGAAGTTATGTGAGTAACCGGAAAATACAATATAAGAGATGGAGTCAATATCTCTTTTCAGAAAGGGTCACCTCAAGGTTCCAACCTAGGGCCCACTTTATGGAATATTTTGGCCGATACAGCTTTAAATTTAGAATTTGACACAGGCGTAAAAATTCAAGCATATGCTGATTTCTTAGTCATCATTTCTGGTAGCAACAGACTGCAAATTTAAGAAACGGCTCATAAAGCTTTAGAAAAACTTAAGCATTGGAGCAACAAATATCAACTTAATTTTAGTATTGATAAAACCAAATTTTGTTTCCTAAAGGAAGTAAATTACATAGATCGCCTCCACGTATTAATCGGGACTACTTTACCATCTCAAGAAGTTTTACATTAAAATACTTTGGTTTTATTCTTGATCAGAAACTCGCATGGATTCCGCACTTAGTACATTTAAAGTAGAAAACACAATTTAATTCATAAACTAAATCTGATCATTTCTCAAAACTGGAGCAAGAAAAATTACTTAAAATACTTTACCTCAGAGCTATCGAGCGATTAATACTTTATGGGTGTCCCATGTGGTTCACGGGAACCGTACGTCAAAAGCAAAAACTTTCACAAATACAAAGGTCAGTTCTTTTATGTATTACCAAGTGTTATTCAACATCTCTCACATCAGCCCTGCAAGTTCTCTCGGGCCTTATGCCTTTAAACATAAAAGCTGAGATGGAAAGAAAATTCTTTAGACTAATTCATTATAAGGAAAACTTGGAAATAAGCAATATTGTTATATGGTACAATACCTTGGAAGTCCCGTACTTCCACATACACCCTGCTCATCAAGACATAATTAATTCCCTAGCACAAAAATACTCTAACACAGGAAAATATCTAAATCTTTACAGATGGATCTAAGTTTGGTAAACATGTAGGTGCGACTTTCGTTATGTACAACAATGGGCACGAAGTTCATTCAGAAATTTAAATATTAAATGATACGGCCTCAGTCTTTCAGGCAGAGATTCTTGCTTTAAAAAAGCACTCGTCTAGGTAGGTTCCACAATAACTGACAACATTCCTATTCGTATTTTTAGATAGTCGTAGTTCCCTTCAAAGTTTAAATAGTGATAAAATTACGAAAAGCATTCTTAGCCTTAAGGAAATCTAAAAACTTAGATTCCCATTCTCTAGAGCGTAATTGGATTAAAGCTCACATTGGAATTGCAGGGAACGAAAGAGCATATTCCGAGGCAAAAAGAGCAACACAAGATCAGATAGATGGTGAAGTGCCACTTTCAGAGATTTCTGCCAAACGTCAAATCCTGCAAGAATCTTAAAACATGGCAGCAAAATGGGATGAGGACTCTACTGGACGTTCGACTTATGCCTTTTTCTCAAATTTCTCTCTCGTATACAATCAGATCACATTTTCAAGTTTTGACAAATCATGGTAAATTTTTGCAATATATGCGAAGATTTCATGAAAACACAAGATGTGGCTGTGGGACAAGTGGAGAGCTTGCAGGAGCTCTCCATTACATCATGTCTTGTCCAATAACAGCAAAAGAACATCTTTTTCCATCACCATTGCCTTCACTGGAAATATTGGCAAAATGCAATTCTACTCTTAATGCCATGAAGTCAATTATGCAACTTATACATGTAAACGACTAACATTATTGTTTATTGTTAATCCTACAATGTTTGTTATTCTGATTGTTATTTTTCCTTCTATTCACTTCGATGTAATGCTGAATTATTTAGTCACTATAGTGTTTACTTACACCTGCAGCAAATTATATATCTGTTTATAAGTTTATCTGAATTTTTCTATTTTGTTATTATTTTTGTTATTCTTATTTGTTATTATTTTGTTTGTATATATGTTTATTTTAATTTTACTCTGCTTTAATTGTTCATTTGTGTGAAGTGTTTTTTTACTCCTAGTGCTATAAGGATAAATTGATTCAGCCTTCCTTATGCATTCAAATATTAAATTTTAAGAAATCTGCTTATACTTTAACACTTCAAATAATTCGAAATCTTTCCTGAACAGGATTAATCTTCAACGGATTTTTTTGCCTTTAATAGTGATATTGGTTAATATTGCAGAATGCTAGTAATCGTCTTTGATTCGGTTCTCTGCTTCTAAAATGTTGTTGGTTGTTAAAGGGTTCCCCTTGTGTAATAATTGAAGTTCCTTTAAAGCAAAGCTTCAGCCTAGGATCATGCTCTTTCGTCAGCCCTGAAGTGCTGAGGTGTTAAAATAACCTAATTTAGTCTTTTCTTTTTCAGACTCTGACAGCTTCATGGATGAAGACTATTCTAGAGTATATGGCAGAATAAAGACAGCTAGTCCTGCATCTCCTGGAGTTCTTTACGTTGGCGAATGGGAATAAATTTGGAGTTAAGAACTTATCTTACGATAGCCTGAAACAAAGCTGTTTGGAAGTTTCCAAAAAAGGAAAGGCTCTTAATGTGCAATTTTCGAAGAAGGGATTATGCATCAGAATGGACGCCGGTGTTATGAGTTAATCGACGGAGTTTTCATCAAACTGAGCTTAAACTGTCATCCATGACTGATCCTTTTGCACACTGAGTGGCAGCGGAAACTATTATTTTGAAACTTTATGAATTGTAACTTGACATCGAGTCTCTTTAATGAGCTTGCAAACTGTGCCAATAGTTGGTTAATAACTGAATTTTTAATGAGTGGATTTAATTCTGATTGTGTACATAAACGCGTTTGTTATTGTCATGCAAAACATTGGACTGTTATAAACGTTTTTAACGTTTTACGCTTATTTTACTGTTAACATGTTTAATATTAATAAACTTGTTTTAATTTGAGTTTTATTTGTGCAAAAGAAAGGCCATTGCCTTGAGCGTTTAAATATTTCCCACAGTAGAACCATTTAAAGCCATACTGTTAAATTCCCTCTGCCTGAACTTGAAAGCTTAAATATAGATTGGTTTGAAATGCTAAACGAGGCTATGATAAAAATGTTTTGTGAAAATATAAAGTCTCTGCTCAACTTAAAAACAGTTTTTACTTAATTTAGTGAAACATGCTAAAATTCATCCATTTTAGTTTCTATTACTGGCTGTCTGAATGAAATTTCACGTTTACTTACGAAATTCTTCATATTTACGGTCTATCTGTTGGCTGTCTCTTTATTTAGAAGTATCGGAACTGCGCATGAGAACTGTGCTATGAAATGAAATTACATGTAACGTAGCGATTCATTTGTCCTATTCAAAAGAGTTTGAACAGTTCTGTGGTTTTATTGCCTCCATATTTTAAGTTTTCATAAACAACTTTATTGATGCTGAATTTTCAATTATCTTTGTTTTGTGAATGCTAAATCTAATTTTATGCCCAATATTATAAATGCGAAAGCTTGCTCCTCAAGAAAATAAACTTGGAAAAAGCATTCACCATACAAGTTAACTTTCTGAGCAACGTAAACGAATGTTTATGCACGAAAATCAGATCTCGTTTATAAAACAAAGCATTATAGAACTTTACAAGCTCTTTAACAATTTCAAACTCTTAACTGCTATAAAGAAAGGCTTGTTTGGATTTATCTTTTGGTTAACCGCTATCCATCATTTGTCCAAATCCCTCATCTTGCTTAAGGTAGCTGAGGGAACCTAATGTCAAGAAATCGAATGCATGCGTTCATTACTCCATATCGCTAACAATGATCACCAATGCTGCCAAACAACTACTGACCCTAACACTTGAATTAGTGTCAAGGTATTTATTTAATGCTGTCTATGTACAATTCGTACGTAAGTCTGTCATCGATTCAAGCTGTCTATGTACGAACCTCAGCTAAGGATTGGCCAAGAGCCAGACGGCAATTATTAATCCAAATCCAAAAATATTGAAGTTTTAATTTGTTATTTTACATACTACTGCCACAAGTGTTTGTTATATTACATAGTATTGCCACTACTTTGAGGTGGAAAACTCGGTTGATTTCAAAATTCGATGACTTAAATACTCTAAATATACATACGCAAAGACCACGTTTCGGCAAAGACTAAGTTACAGCACACAAATGGAGGTAATGCTCGATTTACGAGTGCCGTTTCAACAGTGTCATCGTAAGTAAGTTACTAACGCAGATCTGGGTTTCTTTATACTACAGATAATAATTGTATAAATTTGTTTTTAATGTAGTTAAGAATGTGGACTTAAGTGACATTTTATAATAATCTTTTTCCTATTAGGAAGTGCACATTTTACGAAATTAACGCGCTTTTCCTTTCAAACAGTTAACATGTATTAAAGCGCAACGTATTAATGATGTCAATCTGGTAAATATTATTCATTTGGATGATTCATTGCAACCGGGAGTAATTTCTTTAACCAGAAAATTCGTTAATTCTGAGTTTTGGTAAAGTATTTTGGCCTTATTTTTAAAGTTTCACATAATGTGATTATAGGAGGAATCTCATGTCACACTGCATTTATACGTGCACAATCTGTTTGTATGCGCTGGAGGCAAATTTAGATTTTTAATGTTTCTGGGGTAACAAAAGCGAGTCGTTTTAATTCGAGGACTTCCTGTAAAATAACTTACTAAAGTCTAATAATGATGCAAATTACGGCAAGCTAAACACAATTGCAATATACATATGCTAGAATACATTTAAACTAAACTCGGTGGTGCAACGGCCCTCCTGGCCCATGGTCTGCAGTGCTGATATCCGCTTTCCTGACCGTGGACCCCAGGGTGCATGAGCATATGGCCTGAATCAACACCCCCTAGAACTAACTGGCTGCCAAGTGGTGCTGCCTGAATAAGTCGTCAGCTTGTCCCAGAACACCTCCCCTCCCCGTGTTTAGTCCCTAAGCAAACTTGCTCATTTTATCCACCCATACAAGGCTGTTATCCTTGCCCAGTCCGGGAGTCAACACCCGGCCTGCCGGAATGTTTTAGTATCTCTCTAAATACCTAATGTTTTGTTTGAATCAGTTAAAAAACCATTGTATGTAGTATAAGAACTAATGAGTAAAGCCCAATTGTACTTAAGTTGATAGGAACATGTAATTCAATAAAACACATGAAGTCGGAATCGTACTTGAGGCGGGCCCATTTCTGAAGAATGATTTAATAAATTTATACAGTACAGAGTCTTAAATATGCTAACGTAGATACTCTGAATATACTTATGCAAGATGCATGCAGATGCTTGGCTGTGCTTAAGTGGACAAATTCTGTTCTGAACAGGTTGGTTTATGGGATTCTTGGAGTATAACCTAAAATGTTACAATTCACCAAACATATGGTCAGTTTACATCAATTTAAATACAGCTACATCAAACTCTTGTGATAAATTATGCATAAAATCTCAGTTCATACAACATAAAAAAGTTATTGAAAACCATTCAATCTAAATGTTTCTGTCAGATACTGAAATGTACTAAAATTGATATCTTTCCGATAAAACAGTCGAGAGGTAAGTCAAAGCTATTAAAATATTTTACACGTACTCTTAAAATTTACGCAATCTACTGAAAGGCGACTCATTGATGGAGAGGTGTTGCACTTTCAGAAAATGGTCTCACTCTCGGCCTTTAGCAGATAATTATATGCAAAATGAGTGGCCAATTCTAGGTAGTCAAAAGAACTTCCTCCCTCTGGCTTTTATTGGCTTTCCTGTTCTTCACTCTAGAATTTTCGCCTCTAAGCTTTTTGCGAAAATGAATGCCATAGTCTCTGCCATTTATTGATGTATTCTTGGCGATAGCGCTGTATCTTCAAAAGGAACAAGCTGACTGAACAGTTCACAGGCAGACTTGCCTGTAATTTCTACCGGCTCATTTCCTTTTCTCATATTCGGAACCCAACAGTAAGGCATTCCCTAACCTTGTTGCCTTAAATTTGTATTTATTACACCTGCTGTAGTCTGGGTGTCTGAAAATATTTCTACAGTTTCGAAGGACTGCAAACAAGTCAGTTATGAATTTTGTGCGGCATAGTTTAGAAATGAAGAAAAGGTCGTAATATATAAAGTAGATAATTCGGAGGTCGGTACCGAGCAAATATGAAATGGATGCCCTCCATGTGATTACCAATCACTCAAGATTCTCCAGTGTGATCAGTTCCTTTCGATCTGTCTGTGTATATAGGAATAGATATGCTGTAGTTTCATCAATGTTCAAGAAGTCTGGTATCTGTAAGCTATCTCGTTCGTATTTTGTAAAGATCAAGGGTGAAAAGCTTCAATAAGCTAGCTTCCCACTTGAAATTGAAAGAATTAAAATTTCAAATTACTTTACTGCTTGGCTTACACACATCGGTCATGCCGTGTTCTTTAACGCGAGAACCGAACCTCTTCCAGAGAAAGAATGCACACAAGATGGTCGTACTTCAAACAAACTCAGCTTACGTAGATGGTCAGGATGCGAGAATATATTGCAATAATGAGGAAGACGGTTGCTTAGACCTCAACTAAAGTTATGACTCTTAACAATCTGTGTATCCACTCTGAATCGGAGACATTCTAAACGTTTTGGAACATACCCGCAGAGCCTGAACATGGTCGAAATGTGGTCAATAGATGCTAAGCAATCGGCAAAGATCCGCTAGGACTTTCAATGTTCAATGAATTTTCCGCAGAAGTTTCAATGCTTTGAAACATTTCTTCCTACAGGATATGAGGAAGTACAGGATAGGAAGAAGGGAGTTCTGTTTTCCATCTCACTTCCTAAGAACTTCGCTTTGGCTACCACAGGAATTTAAGATCTCTAGAAGTGAAGCGCATGATGATTACGCTGTAAAGGTTTCTTTTAATATTCTAATGATTATTTTTATTTTTGAATAAGCTGTTCTTTACTTCTCATTTTCCACCTACAACTCCCTACCAGAATTCGTTTTCAGGATCGTATTTTATGTAAATGAGGTAGAAGCAGTATTTAAGTGGAAACTTCGGTCACTTCAATTAGTAGAGCGTATTCTGCCTTCTGGCCATGTCGTTCCTTTAAACCTAATCTTCTTACGTTCGGCCGTATTGTTATGTGCCTCTTTGTATTCGCCGGTGATATTCAATAAGGGGCAACGGTGTTGGTTACTTCTGTGCAGCTTCTGCTCGTTTTAGTTTAGTTAGCGTTAGTTAAGTTTATTTTCTATCTTAAGTTAAAGCCCAAGTGGAGGCTTGCTGTAAACCCGACAAGGGGTCATGTGTGAATCATTGAGTTGAATAAAAGACTAATTACCCTCCTTTGGACTTTTCTTTTACACGTGAACTGAGAGATAATTCGCTACACAGTTCATAAGTATTCTAGCTGCCAAGGACAATAAATTTAGCTAGAACATTATAACGCTTACTTCAAAAGTGGTCAAACAGTTTTCGTTTCAAACTACAGATCCTTCTGCGTTCGACCATTTTTGGATACAGTTAAAAGCGATCTGCAGCTGTTTCTCCTTATATCTATACTTTGGTAGCTTATCTAGAGATCATCAACATGTAATATTCTCAAAAAGATAGGAATTCTCTTAACCGGAATTTTTAGGCTGAAGTGTTTAATGCTTAGCACACAACCTTGAGTTTGAACAACAATCCTCTTGTTTGAGCACATCTGAAAATGCAGAGCCGATCCTTACTTGAAATGTTCTAGTCGTCAAAAAAATTCTGAATGAAAATCGGTAGATTGCTGTGCAAATCACTTAAATGAAGATTGCGTAGAATGCTGTACCTCCATGCCTTATAGCATCTTCTATGTCGAAAAACGTGGAAATAAATTTTTTTGAAGATTTCAAGAAAGAGAATATTGTCAATCGTTGCTCTAACCTTTACTGAAACCAGTCTGATACGGCGAGATCACTGTTCTCTTCTAAGCAATACACTAGGCATCAGTTTGCATTTTCTTAAACATCCTGCAAATGCAACTAGTGAGATGGGCCGATAGGTCAAGGGATTCTTTGGATCTGCTCTTCCTGTACTCTATTGTATAGAGCGAGGACGAGAGTTCAATTAACCCTTTAACTGTCAAGTTATTTTGATGATTTGGGAACACAAATTGTCAAATGTTTTTATTGCAAAAACCAAATGTTTAGTACAAAATAAAATATACTTAAGTAGTTAAAAATTGATATTTTGACGTACATGGCGTAATTTTTAAAGTTTTGTAGCCACTGCATATTTTCTTTGAGGCGGCTGTCACTCAACATGGCAGTTGCAAAGTTAGCTTCTAGTAATGCAGTAGTCCATTAATTCAGTCTTGTGTGGTACAACTGGAAACACTTTTCCAAGCACAAACCAACTCCACAATCACTACACCAGAATCGTGATTCCTTCCTTATCTTTTCCCCATTTTTATCCTTTTTCGAACAACACACTTTGCACTGTCTTGTAGGCTCACGTTTCGCAGGAATAGGAGGAAAATGGGATATAAAATGTCGTTCAGTAAGACGGGCAGGGTTATGTATTGTAGGTGGTCTGCCAACATTCTTTTGTCCAGAAGCTGCATCATATTTATGTAAAAGCTCTTCTACAACTTGGATTCGAAATTCTAAAAATGTAATAAGTTTCCCAACTACATTTTTATAGAGCAAATATGAGTTCCAGAGTACCTTGTCTAGTAAATGTAAAAATATCTATTTATAATATTTTTTCTGACGTTTTCGGATTGTTGGATGAAAGAATATTTCCTGATCACAGCGATCTACACCACCCATAGTTAGACCGTAATTAGAAACAATCTTCGGCTTGAGTATATCGCCATTTTTTATTTTTGAGGCTGACCATGGAAGTATCATGAATACTGCTCATCAAACACATCCTTCATCCTCGGTTGAAGAATCTAAATCATCTATATAACGTTTCAAAGAACTGGACGCTATTTTACAACAAAAAGATCCCATGCACATTGAACCGAATAACCTCTAACCTTTGAAATCTTCAGTAAAGTGCTGTCATCTATTGAACTGAGCGCACATTAACTTTTCCCCAAATACAGTCGGGTTTGACAAAGAGATGAAGCCGAAATAAACGTCTCCCGATATATATTCGGGTATAACAATACGATGCACTCAAAAAAAAAATTACCCCGAGTAATAGTCGGGCGTGACATTTTCGAACACCAGTGCTGTGCCCGAGATTATCTCGGGCATGACAGTTAAAAGGTTAATCATAGGAGAGATGCTTCAACATTTTGACACTCTTTGGACCCAGACGTGACCTATGTTTGACACAAAATTCTCCAATTCAAGCATAGTAAAATCGCCATAAGGCTCCAAGTTGGATCGGTGTCTGTTTAGTTGATTATGGAGAGACGCATTAAGGCTGTCTGTTTAAGGGAAGGGATGTCTTCGTGTAGGACTTTCTAAGGGATTGGATTATTTAATTATGGCAAAGCACACTGCCTAAAGGGAGGGATGCCTTCGTGGAAGACTTTCTAAGGGAAACTGGCTCGTATACGTGTTACACATGGGGAAAACCACGAAAACGCCCATGCAGCCAGCCCGTTCGCGGGATTCGAACCTCGGACCGAACTACCAGTGTTCAGCGACTTTACCCCTCGGCCGCCGGTGGGCCCTTGTTACACATGGGAAAAACCATGAAAATGCCCATGCAGCCAGCCCGTTCGCGGGATTCGAACCTCGGAGCGAAACTACCAGTGTTCAGCGACTTTACCGCTCGGCCGCTGGTGGGCGGACTTTCTAAGGGAAACCTCGTATATACGTTACACATGGCAAAAAGTACGAAAATTTCCATGCAGCTAGTCCCTCCGTCTGGAATTGAGCCTAGACCATGACTACAACTATCCAGTAGTTTCACTGCTAGGCCGTTAGTGGGACGCCCTCTTGTTGGAAAAGTGAAAAACAATGGGAATTTTTTCGGCATTCGGATTAAGAGGAAGAAATACTGGAAAGTAATTTCTGCCACTGGAGATGACGACAAATTTCTCTCCAAGAAGTATTTGCAATTTGTGTTGCTGATCATTCGACCATCTTTTTTCCAAAGAGAATAGTAATTGTACATTCCACATGCTCTTCTATTTTCCATATTCGCTTACTTGACGTACAGGATATTAATAAATGACAAAAAATATATCCAAGAATCTCTGGCTCTGCAATCAAACCCTTCGTGCATTTGTTTTAGCGTTTTGGAAGGCTATAACGTTTGACGAAATGGGTATCTACGAAACATTCGCTGAGCTTTTCTCTCAGACTCTGAATTTTAGGTAAATCTCCGTTCCACCATGGTTTTGAGTATTTTGATTTTCTTGACGTCGCGGGTACAGAGAATGTAGCCTTCTGAATAATAAAACCTGTACCAGCTTTCCCTACATCACCGACACTCACATCTTTCACGATCTCTGTCGTAATCTCCGCAAGAGATGAGAAGAGTTCCCAGTCTGTTTTGTCAATTATCAAACGTGATTGTCTTAAAGCGGAATTTACTCCTTCACTAGAAAATATACAATTATAGAAAAATTATGACTGTTGTAAGGATCGTCTCCAAGTTTGAATGCACAAAAAAGCCAGAATGATGGTGAGCAAATGGCAAGATCAAAAGAATGAAAGGTTCATGCATGCTCCTGGGAGTAGGTAAGTTATCCATTATCGAGAAGACTAAGGCAATGATCTTCGATCATTTTCTTAATTTGTCTACCTTTCGCACTTGTATCTTTACTAATCTAGAGTGTGGTAGGCCCAATTAAGTCCCTAATTATAATAAAAGATTCTGGCATCTGTTCTATTAAATTATTCTAAGCTCTGCTATCTATGGTTTCATTTGGATGCACATAAATACTGCAAACTTTCATTTGCCTGAATAGGAGTACACAGCCAGATGGCGTCTTGTTAATGGAAGGACAGCTGATGGATAGTTATGGGAACCAAGAAGAGCAGCACCTCTCCAGACACTATCCTCACTGACATTTTCTTTCCTGCTCGCATTCGAAGCTTTGGCAAACCACTTTATTTCCAAAAGGTTTCTTGCACTGCAAAACAAACTGGATGATGTTTATCACTCAACTCTTTAATGCTCACAAGAACCTGGTGCTATCCACAACAGTTCAATCATGAAAAAGGACCGGTTTGGAAATGGGAGAATTCTTGTTTGTGGAATACAAAATTCTTGGTGGATATATGGAGATATATCTCAGCTTGAGACATGATATCCACTTCTCTCAAGTTGATTCGTTCATTACTGACTATATGCCAAGGCACTCTTTCCCAAGTGCATCTTTTCCAGGATTCTTTACGAAAAACAGCGCTACACCTCACGCTATAGCACCTGTCGCTAACTTATTAGAAAGTGAAGTTATCCTCGTATGGCTTGGCCTATTGCATTCCGAATTCTCTACATTTTCCAATTAGAAATAGGGGATGTTATTTGGAGAATCATGATAGCATGTCTCTAGTCGCTATTGATGATTCAACAACTGCAGTAGACACTACAAGCGAACGGTATCTTACAGAGCATTAATAGGCAGTGGACAAACTGTACCGCAATAAGGGAGATCACATTCTATACCGAGAAATCTCATTTCTGTTGTCTGCCGCCTATTGTAAGGGCTTTCGTCTTCTGTCCAGCTGTACTTGGAACCGCAAATATATTCTTTATCAAAAATTAGGTTCACCAATAAGTTTAACTCTGGGTGGTCTGGCTGCTTGGGAGTTTCGTAGTTTGTCTCGTGTGTAGCATAAATAAGAGTCAGTTTCTCTTGGAAAGCCTCTTCCCTTAGGCAAATCATCCTCGTGAGCTTTGCATCTAATCCCAATCGGGCATCTATGGGCTCATCTGTCTTAGTATTCTTGATATTGAACGCATCTCACTAGTGGAGGATGTCTGACGTAGGGTTATATTGGTGCTTGTTCAAATCTATGCTTGGATGAATTGCAGCCAAGAGTAATTTCTTATAAGGGCCAGAGCCCTATAAAATTCCTTAAAGAACAAGTTAAAAAATATTAAATATTAAATAACAAAAAATAAATTGCAAACAAATAAATGAAAATTTTATGAATAGAAATAGTTTAATAGCAAATTAAAATTATCACAGTTCCATTTTATTTAGGGCTCCAGTTCTAACTGTGATTTTAATCAAAGTCTGAGTAGTACTGGGCCTTTTAGGCAGATAGCCCTCAGCGGCTTTGTTATACTCCTAATAATCCAATCCAACTCCTACAAGCTGTAAAGGTAAAAGTGTGTCGCAAGCTACGCAGAAAAATGCTGCTTTTGCATAACAGTGCTCCAAGACACAAGGCTCAGATTTCCAGACTACAATCCAGGAATATGAACAGTTTCTACCACATCCATCATATTCATCAGACCTGCCTTCAAATGACCTTTTTTCCCTTTTTTTTTTTTTTTTTTTTTGTTTGTTTGTTTGTTTGAAAAACTAAAGCAGTATCGTATGTTTCATTCTGCAATCCAGATGACTTGAATGATATTTAAAAATGATTTGAAGACTCCAAAAAAAGCATTTTTTTCTCAGTGGAATTCCTACCTTAATGTATTGCTAAATTAAATGTATAATATACATAAGCAGAGCTAAGAAAATTCTTAGTTCTTCCCATGTTATAAGGAAAAAGCAGGTTTTTTTTTTTTTAATTAAATACAATTAATACACCTGTCATGGGTCCAGGCAAGCCTTGAAATTTAAAATGGTTAGTTAGATTTTGAAATTTAAAATTGTTAGATAAGTTTCTAGACTATCAAGTGGAAGTTAAACAGTAGAAAACTTCTCATGATCTTGGGGAGACTTTACTGAGTAGTTAGAAAGATGACACATGTAGACAGATGTGGCCGAATTGAATACAAATTTTATTGCTCAATACGAACTAATCATAGAAAACATTTTTTGTCACACATGATCATGAGCGTAATACGTACCCCGCAATTTTATACAGAGTATCGCATTTTAGATAACGACGTAATTAGCTGCAAGACAAAGCAAAGGGAGAGACGTAGCATCTTGAACGCAAGAGAGCTGAAGCTGAAGTGCGCAGTTATCCAATATGCAGACTCACCAAGAGAAGGTTTTGGTTTAGAAAGTTTTTTTTCGAAATTTTTAGTTCAAGTTCCGAATTAGTTACGACCTAAGCGTTTCGCAGGCCATATGCAAAATGGGTTGATCTAGAAATGACTCAGCCCACAAAAGTTATTACAATTTTGGCAATAGAGAAGGAGAATTGTGGTTTATCACTAGTTTAAATTATAATTTTGATTTACATATTTTTTACCTTGCATATTCAGCACTCGCCTGCTATTCTTCGGCCTACCTGTACAGCTCTCTGGTACTTCCTTCTTAATGCAAAGTAATCAAAAATGTAAAACTTTCGAAATGGGCACATATAATGTGCCAAGTTGTTTGTGGTCGCAACATACGTTTACTGAAGTAAGATGATTTAATCTGCCTCGGCTGCCAGTTTCCTATTCATTGTGAATCGGCATTTCAGCGTTCTACACGATCAAAATTCTTGTCCTTCATTATGGATTCAACCTTCTATATTCTACACCATCATTATTACAAAATCCTCTTTCATTACATATATATATAATTTAAATAATTGGTCTAAAAGATTGTAAAAAATGCAAGTTTAACGATAACATTAGAATTGTGTGTGTATTGGAGAATACGGCAAAGCACACTAGGGCTATCTAGCCTAAAGGGAGGGATGCCTTCGTGGAGGACTTTCTAAGGGGAACTGGCTTGTATACACGTTACACATGCGGAAAACCACGAAAACGGCCCATGCAGCCACCCTGTTCGTGGGATTCGAACCTCGGACCGAACTACCAGTGTTCAGCGATTTTACTGCTCGGCCACTGGTGAACCTGATAACATTAGAAATCTCAGCTTTTGTAAACTTTATACCCTTTGCACCAGCGATTCTCAACCGGTGGTAAGCAAGAGAAAAGTAGCTGGTACGCAAAGAAGCAAAATAATTTTAGCTATTGAATTCAAAAATTAAATACCCCAGCATTCTGTTTAAGTTTTTTTTCTCTAACACTCTTAAATTTATACGATCTGAGCTTTGTTCAGGTTCAATATCCGCCTATAAACTTTAGCAAAGTAATCTGTTTTTATTTTCACAAATATATTCTTTTAGCCATGGACACAACAAAATTTGTCATAAATGATGTTTATAAAAGGAGTAATAAAAAATGGATGTTGTATTTAATAGGAAATAAAAAGTTTATTTAAAAAGATAATAGTATCTCATTGATTCTTTTAGAGTTGATCGATTTATTAGCATGTCTACACTTTATCTTTCCACCATTTCCGGGCAAATATTGCTCTATTTTCAATCTGAATAATTTTTTACGTCGATATTCTAATAAGCAGCAGCTATTTTGTCTTCTAGTTGTATTATATCCCTTACTTTTCTATGCGATTTGAGAGTATCGTCGTTTGTTTTTGAAGACCTCGTAATATGTTGTGCATTTAAATAGTTGTAAAAAAAAAATAATAAAACAAACTTACATTTTTCAAAGTAGAAAAATGGCCAGGATTGACAAAGCGGAAAAGTGATGATTCAGAGGTCCTGGATCCAGGACAATGTACTAGCATTGAGAATATTAAAAAGAAAAAGAAAAATTGTTTATGGAAAACATAATGAAAGTTATTTATCATTTGGGTTTACCTCGAATGGAGATGAAATGGACCCTTAACCTGAATGTGTTGCTTGCAGTGAAATATTACCCTCCAAGTATGAAACCATCGTTTCTTAAAAGACAACTTGAATCTGAGCATGCTAATTTAATGGATAAATCTGAAGAATACTTTAAAAGGAAATTATCGGATTTCAAAAATAGTAAACAAGTAATGAAAGGTTTTGTTACTTTAAAGACTTGAAAAAGCTTTCGAAGCTAGCTACCTAGTAAGCCTTAGAATTGCCAAGACTGGGCAGGCTCACACTATTGGAGGAAACCTTATTTTACCAGCAGCTAAAAGATATCTTTTTAACATTATTCAACGAAAAAGCGGCTAATGTACTTAATAATCCGTATCAAATCATACAGTAAGTCGACGAATTTATGAAATGGCAAATCCATAAAAGAGGCACTTATTCAAAAAATAAAACACGGTGAATATTTCGCATTGAAAATTATTAGTTTACATACGTTTCGAAAAAGACAAACGAACTGCCAATGGGTATTTATTTTGAGAATCTCTTCATGATAGAGCAATTGCAAATTAAATTTTCAAAGTAATTGACAATTTTATGTCTGAGAATGATATTGCTTGTAATAAATACATTGCCGTACGCAGTGACGGAGCTTTAAATGGAAAACGTTCCAGTGTTATTTTTCACATAGAGAAAGTATCATCTGAAACCAAATTTACTCACTGCTCCATTCATCGTGAAGCTTTAGTAGCGAAAATAATCCTCAAAACCTGAAAATCGTTTTGAATCAAGCTACGAATTTTTTTAATTTTTATTAAGAGCCGAGATTTAAATTAAAGAATATTTACGATTTTATACCAAGAGATTGGCGGCAGGGCTTAATTTCTATATTTGTTTTTGTGTATATTTAAATATTTGTTTTTATGGTTTAGTTTTATAAAAAGAAGTACCGGAGCTCATCTTATTTAGGGCTCCGGTGCGCTCCGGCTAGAATTGTAATTTATTTTAAAAATTGAGAAGTACCGGAGCCGGCGCAATTTAAACACTAATTGGCGGTGAACAGGAAACGCTTTTGTTACATTCCGAAGTAAGGTGGTTATCCAGAGGCAAAGTTTTAAATCATCTTTTTGAACTTCGATCAGAAATTCAGATTTTCCTCTGTGATTCAAACTTTAAATTGCAAAATTGTTTCTTTAGTGAATTATGGTTGGCTCGTTTTGCATATTTAGCTAATATTTTTGTAAAGTTAAATGAATTAAATTTAGGATTACAAGAACAAAATGTTAATTTGTTTACCGTTAGATTTAAAATAAATGCAATGATTAAAAAACTCGAGCTAATAATCAAAGAATTGATTAATAATATTTTAAGCTTTTACAGAGTTTTGTAAACAATTTGTAAAATTTTGTAATCAAAAATTGTTTACCGCTTTTACAGAGTTTTCTAACGAAAGTAATTTGAAAACAGAAGCAGAATTATCATCGACATTAAATATTGTAGTTTTTCATTAATTAATAATTTCAACATGCATTTTTCATAGGATTATGAAAAAGAAAATTGAATTAGAAATCCACTTTGCTCAAACGTACCTGAAATTTTATCTCGTGAAGAAAAAGAACAAGTGATAGAAATTTCCTGCGATCGACTTCTAACTGAAGATTTCAAAAATAACACACCTGTTAACTTTCGGTGAATCGAAAGAAAAAATTTAAATGCACTTCAAATATAGCTATTAAATTTTTATTGCCTTTTTGAGTAACCTATTTGTGTGAACAAGGTTTTCTTCCATATTAGATTTGATAATAAATACAGAACAAAATTAAAAGTGGATCCTAATTTGCGGTTAAATCTAAGTGAAATAAGACCAGACATAAAGAAATTAATCTCTCTTAAACAGGCCCAAATTTGACATTAGATTTTAGACTTAAAGTACTAAAACTTGAGTTTCGATAATTAAAATGGTAACCAATTTTTAATCTAATATTTTTTTATGTGAGGGTATTTAATATAATTAGCGAATAGGTTGTGAGAGTAGCAAAATATATATATATTTTTAATATTTCTATTAAGAAATTGAAAAATCATTGTAAAATGTAGTGGTGAAACTAAAGGTTTTCAATTTTTGTTTAGATAGTGGGTGTTAGCCAAAACGTTGAATACAGCTGCTTAACACTATTACTATTTTACACCCTCTATTTTTTTCTCTTCTTATAACTATTCGGAAAGGTAAAAGTCATTAAAGAGATTATTATAGTTCTCAGAAAATGTCATATCTGTGTGCTGCCTCACTTCAGTTGGAGAAATTTCTGAATTATGCTTGTGTTGAAATCAGATTTTTATAGCATTTCAAAATTCTGAAAATGATTTTAAAAAAGGTATCAAATAATGCACACAAACAAGAGAGAGAAAGAGAAAATGAAAGAAAAAAAGAAGGAAATAAAAAACAGAACTGCACATATCTCATGTACACCGCGCAAAAAATAAATTGGACAGTTCTATAGCTCCCGTTCTACTGGGCCGATTGACGAAATTCAAACTGCGTTTTTCATGTCTCGAAAGCGTGACTTAGGATATATATTAGATTTATATATAGCATTGTTTTAACAAATCGCAGTTTTTCTGAAATAACATAACCAATTTTTTTCTATGTTTCGATTCTACGACTCAAAATATGCCTAAATATTAAATTTTGTAATTTTTGTTCAGAAATTTATGAAGAAATTTAAAATCTATCTTGGCGATTTTTTTTTAATTTGCGCCAAGAATAAATCACTTGGTGAACTTCTTAATTTATAGCAACCTATTTTCCTTTGCCTTTTTTCTTTGTGCACGAGCGGAGCCCACCAGCGGCCGAGCGGTAAAGTCGCTGAACATTGGTAGTTCGGTCTGAGGTTCGAATCCCGCGAACGGGATGGCTGCATGGGTGTTTTCGTGGTTTTCCACATGTGTAATATGTATACGAGCTAGTTTCCCTTAGAAAGTCCTCCACGAAGCCATCCCTCCCCTTAGGCAGATAGCCCTAGTGTGCTTTGTCGTAATTAAATACACCTTTGTGAGCGGGAAACGAGCGGGAAAAAAATCGTTCATACTTTCAAATAATTTTAACAAAGTGCTACACCACATTTTCGTTATTATCGCTTATAATAAATACGCTAAATTTCAAAACGCGCTAAACTGTAAATTTACGTATATCTAATGAAAAATTTGAATTAAAAAACTCTAATTTTTTGCCAGGCATGCCTAGACATACATCTACTTTAAGGTGATGGCGAAACTTTTATAGGTTATACTTCAAAAATTGTTTACAAATTTTAAAAATAAATCATAAAAAATTGGCGAATTTTATTTGGAATGAACCTAAATTTCGAAATATGAAATTAAAAATCAAGTAAAATTAATGAAATAAGAGATATTAATAAATATATATTAAATTCAATTAACACTGAGCTAAAATTTTGAGAGCTAATGTTTTAAAAATTACTCGTGCCAATTTTACAAAATTTGGTAGTTTGGCATAATTTGAGTTGTAGAATCGAAATATGGGAAAAAAAATTTGTATGTCATTTCAAAAAAAGTCCGATTTTGTGTCAAAATATCTATATTAGAAGAATGCTATATATAAATCTAATATACATCTTAAATCAAGCTTTCGAGGCAGGAAAAACGCAATTTGAATTTCGTCAATCAGCCCAGTAGAACGGGAGATATAGAACTGTCCCTTTTGGGTTGGGGGGGCGTAGTGTACATATTGTTACGAATATGGTACATAGATAGATAATTTTAGTGCTATTATGTGTGAAATAGTTATTTTTTCTGCGTGATGTAGCATAAAAGAAATTCTAGACAGTTAAGCTATGCTGGAAAAGTAACAGTACGGTGGCAAGTCCATTTAGCATTGATTAAATGGGTATCTCGGCAATTTGGCAAGACATCGCCAAGCTGGCAACGACTTTGTGGATTAATTTTTTCGCCAAAAGTTGCCAAACTTAGCTACCGTTTTGTCCTGTCCATGTATCACCGTAACAGTAATTGCATAAATGTAATTGATCATTATATTAGCTGTAACAGTAATTTGACCCTCATATTGCCTCCCAGTAATTTTGAAAAGAAGAAAGTACTAGAACTATCTTGGCGGCCAGGTGAAAACTATATAAGGCATCTACTCTCAGTTGTTATTGTGAGCTGTTACTTCTGAGCAGCTTCGGACAATTGAAAGCTTCGCCTTTTAGATGCGTTTTGCATTGCATTATGTTTAACGTTCTTAGCAGTTTGAAGTGTAACTACTGATTGTAGTCTCTGATATTGTGAGCACTTGTACGAGTATTTCTGTGGAAAGTTTCAGAACTTTGAAGCGTTTCTTTTGATAAACTAAATTTTAATAAACTATCATCGGACCTGTGTGCATTCAATCTATTACGAACCCGTACGAACGCAAAAATATTATGAATAGTTTAGAAATAGTGTTTTTGTTTAATACTCAAAAATTATTTTACAAATTCTCTCATTAGATGGCATTACAAAACTGATAATATTTTATTGCTGATAAGTCACAATAATAAATTATATTACTTTAGTTACAAATAATGAATTTTATTATTTATTACTGTCCTAAAAATGGTCTACATTAATAGATGTGTGTATTGTTTTACTCTTGTATGGATTAAGGTTACTTTTATATAAAGCAAAAGATAGTTATAGGATATGCATGTCTATAGATAAGTTGATAAAAAGGTTAAAATTTTTGCAATTGTTTACTCAAGACATCACACATAAATTTTACTTCTATAAATTGATGCACATATCTGTGTTAAACTGAAACTTTTTAAATGCATTTATATGTCAAATTAACAGTGCATTTATGTATAATTTAATACTATTTTACTCCATACGCATGCAAATGTACTGCGTTGTTTCAAACTTCCAGATTTAAAATTTGGATTAGGAACTATATTTCAGCCAAACATTTTTAGACTTCCCATCTGTGAATAGGACAAATCTAAAATTTTACAGGGGAAAACAAATGGCAAATAGCATTGAAATAGAGTAAGTAACCGCAACAAAGTCACTAAAGCTAGTAGCAGTTTCTGCTGTGGAGAAGTAAGTAAGGAATTTATCTTTTACATCTTTCCAATGTAATTCGACACACTCTCGAAAAAATGTCAGAGCTTTGCCGCAAAGGCATTCGGAAAATACCAACGATTTATCCTTGTCGGTAATATTTTTAGCCTGGCACTTTTTCTCAAACAGTAAGAAATATTTATCTATAGGTATATCCGAACTTTGACCGTCAAATACAGCAGATTGAAATTTACCCATACTTAATGTCGCAATTTCCCTTTTTTCTGTAGACACTTTTGTTTAAGACCTGGTTTGCATAATTAGTAGTAGAACACACCATTGAGAATTCGCAATAATTAAAACTTAATCAGGATTCACTTTTTCTGAAAAACTTACATCAAAACACGAAACTAAATCACGCTAATCACTTTGCACTGGAATTTTTGAAGTATTTGCAGAATGATGCACAATTTTTAGAAGTACCGATATTTGAAGACTCGATTACCCTTTTTCACTATAAACACCGATAGAATCTTTCAGAATCTTCACTTTTCACTACGCGCAAACACACAAAATCGCTGAGATGCGTAACACATCACTCACTCGTTCGATCGAAGATCTTGACATACTTTGACGACGTAGAAGACATTATTTCATTCAGTAGATGAGCGGAATTCCATTTCTTTTTAATTTCTTGTTTTCGCAGTCACTGGAAATTGAGGCAACAGGTACACATCCGTTGAGGAAACTTTCACTGCATTTTCATCCTGTCAACATTTAGGATGTGATAAAACACTAGAACTTTTAACAGCTTTCGAGATTCGTCATGGCTGAAAAGACAGTAGTGGCTGCGTAGTTAACACAACTGAACTTGAAGTATCGCAACCTTTATTTTCACCCATATAAAACCATCCTAGTAGACATTTATTCAGTCCTGACAAAATACGATAATTTCCATGTACATTAGTTTGTTAAAAGAAATGACGTAGGCATTTCACGAGGTAAAGAAGCGCGGTGGAGCAGAAGTTAGGGAAAGGAATAACATACTTGTTGTGGCAAGAGTATTTATACTAAGTATGATGCAAAAATTACTCTAAGCCATGATTGGTTAATTTCAAGTTGTTACATAACATGGAAAGATCTCGAATTCAAGAGAACAGATTAATTTAGGGGAAGAGCACTAAATCTAGAATAGTTGATTTTGGAGGTCGTCAATTATTCTTAAACCAGCCGTCGTATTTTGTTATATATATATATATGTGGCGTTCCGACAGATACTTCAACTTCTATTCATGAGATGGCGCCACGTGTAAAATCCAATTCTTAATCGGAGCAGCAAAGCGACGTCATTACTCACTCAGACTTCTCGTCACACAACTGTACGCGAAGGTAGCATGAACTGTGTTCCGAGCTCTGTGTTGATCTCTTCAATGTAATTTAAATTGTAATTTAGTATTTAATATATTCTTTTGTTATAGGAGATTGTCTACTCTTATTTTCTTTAATTATATCATGCATTAAGCACACATGACCACCAAAAGTGGTGACCTTTTGACTGAGCACGCTACTGACAATGGATTTTCAACGACCCTAAGCCACGTGCATCCAAGGCATTCTGAAGAACTGACTAAAAATAACAACGAATATGGACATTAAACGTATGCTACAACGTACCCCTTCAATTATTTCTAGAAGTATTGATATATATTGCTTGTGTTTTTTTCAAAGTCGTGCATATCATCGCAAGGAGCTTCAGCAAATCATCAATGTGATCTGTTCCGTTCCGCTGACTTCGCCGTGGTGCAATAATTCTTTGATCATTCAACTTTTGTGACAAATGTGCTACAACAGTGATTTTCGCTGAATGTGCTACATCAGTAACTTTTGTGCAACGTGCTACGGCAAAATTCTTCCCTCAGTGTTCGAAAGTAGTGAATTTTTTTCCCATGTGCTACAGGAGTGATTTCCTTTTTTCCTTGGGAAGTGCCTTAGCAATGTGAAGTGGTGATTTTGTGCGTGCGCAATACAAAATTAACGCATCATTTTTTTCTCAAATAGGGGTTTCTTTTCAAATGCATTTCGGTAAAATATTATTTGTGTGTGTAATTGCTGACCGTGTCTTATTTGTGTGTGTATCGTTACGTAAATTTTTTCTGCATGGTTAAAATATTTATTGTTATCATGGTAAAATATCAATAGTGTATCCTCATGCTACAATATTTGTGCTGTTAAGTGTTTATTATTTAAAGTGAAAATTATCTATCAGTATGCCCGACGATATTCCACCAGAGCCACAAATCACACGCGTTGCGGTGAAGCCACCGCCTTTCTGGAAAAATAATCCTTCATTGTGGTTCGCTCAGATCGAAGCACAATTTTCTATCGCTCGCATTAGTGAGGATTCTACAAAATTCAACCATGTAGTTGCAGCAATTGAGTCTGATATTCTGAATTCAGTGCATGACTTAATTCTCAAACCACCTGATTGTGATAAATACTCCAAACTGAAACAGCGGCTCATTGAAATCTATTCAGAAAGTGAATCTTCAAAAATACGTACTTTACTACAAGGACTTGAACTTGGAGATCAGCGACCTTCATACTTGCTGTCACGAATGCGTGATCTGGCAGGAAGCCATTTTAGTGACGACTTGTTGAAGTCACTATGGCTTTCGCGTCTCCCTAATAACAAACAAATAATTCTTGCTGCTTCCAATGAAGATCTAACCCGTTTAGCAGCAATGGCTGACAAAATTAATGAACTTGTTACTCCAGCTTATGTCAGTGCTGCTAATGCTGCACCTTCCAGTTCATCCCTCGAACAACAAGTGGCTGAATTGACCAAAAATGTATCTGAACTCTCTACAAGTCTTCATGCTTCACAGAGATACAATCGATCAAATCAGGGCCCACGTAATAAATTTCGTGCCCAAAGCAAGAGTCAATCTCATCACAATACTCGAACGCAGTACAAAGAACCCACAAGTGGCATATGTTTTTATCATATGAATTTTGGCTCTCAAGCTCGCAAGTGTGCCCCTCCATGCACTTTTGTACAAGCGGGAAACTAAATGGGCGGTCTTCTGCTGGCCAACAGAATGTCCGCCACATCGACAGAATAGTACTGGCTGATCGTTCAACTCAGTTATGTTTTCTAGTAGATACTGGAGCTGACATATCAGTGCTCCCGAGAACTAAAACAAATGCTCACCAACTTAATAAACTTGTACTGTATGCAGCCAATGGTACCCAAATTGCAACCTACGGCACCAAACTATTGACACTTGATTTAAACTTGCGCCGGACTTTCAATTGGCCTTTTATTATTGCGGATGTAACTCAAGCAATTATTGGTTTCGACTTCTTGACACATTTCCACCTTCTAGTGGATGTCAAGAATAATTGCTTAATTGATGCTACAACTCAGCTGACATCACAGGGCCAAGCTTCTCACATATCGAATGTACCTACCAACATAAGTGTTTTATCGGGCAGCACACGGTTTCATCGGTTATTAGCAGAATTCCCTGACATTTTAAACCCATCCAAATCAGGGCAGCATACTCATCAGCCAGAAGTGTATCATCACATTGAAACACATGGCCCACCTGTATTTTCCAAGCCTCGTCGTCTTTCTGCAGAGAGTGCTAAAAGCTGCTCGCAAAGAATTTGAATTCATGCTAGCACAGGGAACCATTCGCCCATCTAAAAGTCCATGGGCCAGTCCACTTCACATGGTTAAAAAGTCTAATGGTGACTGGCGGCCTTGTGGAGATTATCCTCGACTTAATGCCATCACAGTCCCTGACAGATATCCAGTCCCACATATCCAAGACTGTACCCATCTTTTTCATAGAACAAACATATTTTCTACCCTCGATCTTGCCAGAGCATATCATCAGATCCCAGTGCATGCTGAAGATGTGCCTAAGACCGCAGTGACTACACCATTTGGTCTCTTTGAGTACTTATATATGCCATTTGGCCTTCGCAATGCTGGCCAAACATTTCAGCGTTTCATACACCAAGTACTGTCTGGCCTCGATTTCTGCATTCCATATTTTGATGATATCCTGGTTGCATCTACAGATGCGGAAGAACATTTTAAACATCTGCGTCAGATTTTCACTCGCCTTAAAGATCATGGATTAAAACTAAATCCATCCAAATGTGTACTTGGTCAACCCTCAGTTTCCTTTCTTGGATGTCTTATTACCCAGAATGGAGTCAAACCTTTACCGGAAAGAGTCAAAGCAATTAACGACCTACCCCAGCCCGAAACCATCTCTGAACTGAAGCGTTTTCTAGCAATGTTAAATTTCTACCGACGCTTTCTGCCAAATGCCGCAAAAACACAAGCCTGCCTACATGAGTTTCTGAAGAATAGCAAAAAAAAAAAAAAAAAAAAACGATCAACGAGCTGTCCCTTGGACTGAATCTGCATCTGCAGCATTCGTGCAATGCAAACACGATCTGGCAAATGGCTGGCACTTTCTTATCACTCACCTAGTGATCAGCTCTCTATAATGGTAGATGCATCTGACACGGCCATAGGAGCAGTGCTTCAAGCCCATACCACTAAAGGACTTTCCCCAATGGCATTCTTTTCCAGAAAACTTACTACTGCAGAAAGGAAATACAGCACATATGACAGAGAGCTACTTGCTGTGTACTGTGCTGTTAAATACTTCCGGCACAACTTGAAAGGACACGACTTCATCATTTTCACCGATCATCGACCATTAACCTTCGCTTTTAGAAAAAACTCTGACTCATGTTCTCCTCGTCAGCTTCGACATCTGGATTTCATCGCCCAGTTTAGTACAGATATCAGATATGTCTCTGGTACTGATAATTGTGTCGCTGATGCCTTGTCTCGGGTAAACAATATCAACCTCACTACCCCAGATTTCTCTGAAATTGCAAAAGCTCAATTGCATGATGAGGAACTCAAGAACCTAATCTCAAATCCACAAACCTCCCTTCAGTTACAACCGCTGCACATTGATCCAACGCTTAAAATTTACTGTGACATAAAGAACAATAGAATACGTCCCTATATTCCAGTCAATTTTAGACGTGAAGTGTTTAATGCCTTGCACAATTTGGCACCAAAAAGCTGATCGGACCAAAAAGCCTGGAATCCGTGCCACCAAAAAGCTGATCGCAGACAGATTTGTCTGGCCCGCAATGAATCAAGACATCACAGAATGGACTCGTTCATGTATTAGATGTCAACGGTGTAAAGTATCCCGTCACACTCACAGCCCCATTCAACAATTTAACCTTCCAGCAAGACGCTTTGATCATGTGCACTTGGACTTGGTTGGCCCATTGCCTCCTTCAAATGGTCACACTTACCTCCTCACTTGTATTGATCGGTACACAAGATGGCCTGAAGCCATTCCTATTGAAAATATATCCGCTGAAACTGTAGCTCGAGCATTCATCTCCCAGTGGCTTTCAAGATTTGGCATGCCTACCACCATCACTACTGACCAAGGCCGACAATTTCAATGTCACTTGTTCGCATCCCTCACCTCTCTTCTTGGCATTCGCCATATTCGCACAACACCATACCATCCATCTGGAAATGGGATGGTGGAACGCTTTCACCGATCTCTCAAACAAGGTCTGAAGTGCCACAGTAGCACACACTGGACAGAAGCCTTACCCCTAGTCTTGCTTGGTCTTCGCACAGCATTCAAAGAAGACATTGGTAGCACTTGTGCTGAAATGTTATATGGTGCAACCCTCCGCCTGCCAGGTGAATTCTTTCACCCAGAATCTACTCCAGTTATCGACCCTCCAACATTCCTTCAACGTTTACGTGAGACCATGAGCAATATCTCGCCAACCCCAGCATCTTCGCATAACCAGCCAAGCTATTTTGTACATCCTGCGCTTGAGGCATCTTCGCACGTATTCGTGCGCAACGATGCAATTAAGCCAACTTTAACACCTTCATATGATGGTCCATTCAAAGTTGTCAAACGAACACCGAAACATTTCACCATCATCTGCAATGGCAAACAATCAGTGATTGGAATCGATCGTCTCAAACCAGCATTTCTAATGCAAGATCCAACAACTTCCTCATCAACATCACTCCCGGAAGAAAGCTTACATCCCGTAAAAGAGCAACCTAAAACTACCAGATCTGGAAGAAAGGTTAAATTTAACCCAAAGTACTTATAACGTACCGATGGTACTTGGGGGGGAGTACTGTGGCGTTCCGACAGATACTTCAACTTCTATTCATGAGATGGCGCCACGTGTAAAATCCAGTTCTTAATCGGAGCAGCAAAGCGACGTCATTACTCACTCAGACTTCTCGTCACACAACTGTACGCGAAGGTAGCATGAACTGTGTTCCGAGCTCTGTGTTGATCTCTTCAATGTAATTTAAATTGTAATTTAGTATTTAATATATTCTTTTGTTATAGGAGATTGTCTACTCTTATTTTCTTTAATTATATCATGCATTAAGCACACACGACCACCAAATATATATATATATATATATATATGAGACAGCATTTATTCATTAAAGAAAATAATAAAATAACTTTTTCTTGTCACTGTATGTCTACTCAGAAAACCAAATCACCCTTTTGATTGTCAAGAAAAATGTAAACAAACATTTCTGCACGACTGGTTGGAATGCGCAAAATTACAAAAAGGGTCTCTGCACAACTGAGTCAGACGTGCAGCTTTCCACTGTGGATCGGCTAATCGACGTCGGACGGTTACACAAAGCCTGTCATTTTTTTATTTTATTTGTTAAATTTCGAATCTCAAGGCCAATTTACACTAGCGGAACTTTGAGCCTAAGAAACGCAGGCGAATTTGAAGACTCGTTTGAGAGCTTTTAAACAGCAATTTTTTCGTATTATGAGGGAATATTTAACTCTTAAACTCTTGAATAATGTTATAAGTTAGGCTGTTTGTTTAAATGTGTACATATTCAGTTTCAGTTTAAAAAAAAGAGTAACATTTTCGCCATTTAGTGAAGCTAGCAACTTCCGCGTGCATTTCTTAGGCTCAAAGTTCCGCTAGTGTAAATGGGCCTTTACTCTTCAACAGTTCTGAAAATCTGTGCGAAATATATGTTGTATATTAAATCAGTATTTTAAAGACAGAATCGTTTTGAGATCATTATTGCAAAATTATTTTCTAAGAATGTAATTGCAGTGATCCTAACGTTTCGGGTGAACATTCTCGCCTTATCCTTCAACATTTAACCGAGAAACTTAAATTTCGATTTTGAAACTCTTTCGAGAAAATATTGGTTAAAGCATTTTAAGCAGGACCCTATTGAGGCAATCTAGGGCTCTAATATCAGATTGGCCCTACAGCCCCACAATCTCTCACAGTACAGTTTTCTTCTTTTTATAAGAGGAAAAATGGGATTATGAGGAAATGTAGGCTTAATTTTGGGGTCCTAGGCCTTATTCCTTAAGGACCTAGGCAGAAATCAGTTCCTGCGTCCAATAAACTTAATTCTCTCGGTCTTGCCAAACAAACTAAAGAAAAACTATATACAGTATACAAACTGAAGAAAAACTATATACAGTATACAAACTGAAGAAAAACTATATATAGTATACATCCAAGCTAGTTTCTATGTCTTATTATTACGTCAACTTCAACTCTCTTGATAGTAAGTGGAGCCCTATTTGAATATGATACTTACAATTTAGTAATTTTTTTAAATGCCTTAATAAGTATTTGACTTTCATATTCAATATTCATGAGTGAAAAACTGGTATTTTTTAATCAAATTTTGCTTTATACCAAGCTTTAAATTCATAGTAAATATTGCGTCTGAGAAAAAGGGATCAGAAATCAAATGTTATTAATTTTTTTCTGTTTGCATTAAGAAAGAAAGATCTGCTCAAAAATTATACGTATTTATTTTAATCTTTCAACGCAAATGCTATAACATGTTCTTTACTCTAATTTTTTTTGTTTTGTAATAATATGTTTCAAGTAATTTGAATAAATTACGGAATTAACATTTGGTTTCACAGATGACGCTATCATCGCATACAATGACGTCATCCATCTAAAAAGTTTCATTATTTTCCTTGGTTAAAGAGTTAAAGCACAGAATTTGTTATTGTGATAACTGGACGTCAAAAGCGTTTCAGTTTTCTGCAGTTAAGTAACGTGAGCTTTACACAGTGCATTGATTATAGGCATCTGGTTGTATTCTTATGTTCCTGTTCTCGTTTAGAAGTTCTCTGCATTGAAAAGTGCCAAATGCGACTAGGCTTATACAAGTTTCGAGCATGAAAGTAAAGGTTGGTTTTCGAACAAAATTTTATCTTATTTCGCTAACTGACAGAGTGTTTTATTAACATGCTGGCATACTGACGGGCGTATTAGTAAATTTCAAGAGTGTAGCTCTTAGCTAATCGTGATAGTTACGTTATCGTAACTCCGTTTGCAGCATTTATCTTACGGTAACTACACAGTCTTATTTATTTATTCTCATTAAATTTTTCACCATGTGGTGTTCTGCTAGTGATATGGCTGTTTCCTTTCCTGAAGCAAGGCTAAGTACTCAAGTCTGCCCACGCTGTAATGAAAATACAGTGGATTTGAGCTTATTGCCTTGTCACCACTCTTTCTGTAAGCTTTGTTTAATACAGCTAACTCACAGCCGAATGTGGAATTTTGCAGATTGTTTTATTTGTCCGAGTTGCCATAAAAAGGCATTTTTACCTAAAGATTGTGAGTTAGTATCACCCAATGCTTTGCTCAATACCATTCTAGGCATAGTCGATGATTTTAGTTCTCAGATGGATGATTCTGATGTATTGTGCACTTCATGTGATGAAGGTAACAAAATTGTAGCTAGATGTAAAGATTGCAATGAAGTTCTATGTGATAACTGTGTTAGAGCACATCAGAGGGTCCGACTGACAAAAGATCATATAATTGATACATTCCCTACAGATTGGTTGGACTATCAAATTGCACTTAACTCTTTAAACTATACTACCAAGACAATTAATTTCTGTGAACATCATCCCTCCAAAGTTTTAAGATTATATTGTGAACTATGTAGAGAGCCTATGTGTAATGATTGTACTATGGATGTTAAACATTCTGGTCATTCTATGAGTTATTTACAAGATGCTGTTGGAGATTGTCGTCAGACCACCTTAACAATTTTAGAAGAGGCAAAAAATAATTTGCGTACAATTGAGGAAAGCATACAAATGAATCAAAACATGGCAGATGATGTAGAATTGAAAGTTCAAAGTGTTGCAGCAGAAATTAGAACAACTGTCAGAAGACACATGTCTGTCCTTGAAGAGAGAGAAAGAGACTTACTACGCCAGCTTGAAAAAATACGTCAGGTGAAAGGCAGAGCTTTATTGATGCAAATTAAAGATTTGAAATCCTTGTTGAAAGATGTATCTGAAATGATAGAATTTATACAGTGTATTTTAGATACTGGTAGTGATATTGATATTTTAGAAGCCAAGGAAAAATGCTTACTGGAAATGAATGAACTAAGACAGCGCCGTAGTAACATGCAGCCTCGGGAAGATGACAACATAATATTTACACAGCCTGACAGTGCTCTTTTAAGTGCGATTAGCACTTTAGGATTTCTTAGTACATCTGGCTTTGGTCCAAATTCTGTTGCTGCTGGTGAAGGACTTCAGCAAGCTCTCTGTGGTCATCAATCTACATTTCTTGTACAAGTAAAAGATTATTTAGGAGAACTTCAAGTAGTAGGAGGAGATGCACTATGTGCTGGTGTTCAATCTCCAGATGGCAGTAACTGTAAAGCCCATGTTATAGATAGGCAGAATGGAACATATGCTGTTTGTTATATACCTGAAGTTGTTGGGAAGCATACTATTTCAGTACTTTTACGTGGTATGCACATACAGCAAAGTCCATTTCATGTGAATGTGCGAATGGGCCGAAATTATAGCCAAATAGGTAAGATGTTATTTTCTTTTGGAGGAGAGGGAGATGGAGAAGGAAAATTATGTCGTCCGTGGGGTGTTTGTACAGATAAGAGTGGTAATATCATTGTAGCTGATCGTAGCAATAATAGAGTACAAATTTTCAATCCAGATGGTACTTTTAAACTTAAATTTGGAGCACCTGGATCAAGACCTGGTCAGTTTGACCGACCTGCTGGTGTAACAACCGATCATTTAGGTCGTATAATTGTTGCTGATAAGGATAACCATCGTATCCAGATCTTTGATTCTGAAGGTAATTTTATTTTAAAGTTTGGAGAAAGGGGAAGCAAAAATGGGCAGTTTAATTATCCATGGGATGTTGCTGTTAATGCAGAAGGTCAAATTCTGGTATCTGACACAAGAAATCACAGGTTACAACTCTTTGCATCAGATGGAACATTTATTAATAAATATGGTTTTGATGGGGGTCTCTGGAAGCAGTTTGATTCTCCCCGTGGTGTAACCTTTACAGCAGATGGCCATATGGTGGTTACCGATTTTAATAATCATCGTATCCTTGTCGTACATCCTAACTTCCAGTCAGCAAGATTCCTAGGTCAAGAGGGTTCAAACAATGGTCATTTTCTGAGACCTCAAGGTGTTGCAGTAGATCCTGAAGGACATATTATTGTTGCAGATTCCAGAAATCATCGCATACAGATTTTTCATCCTAATGGTCATTTCCTTTGCAAGTTTGGAACACCAGGAACTGGACCAGGCCAGATGGATAGACCATCTGGTGTTTGCATTTCTCCTGAGGGCTATATCATAATAGTAGATTTTGGTAACAATCGAGTTCAAGTGTTTTGATTATCTATTTTATTAAACTTTGACACACTGACCTCTGTAGCATAATTTAGCTCAGGGAATTCTGAAGTCTTCAAGGCACGAAAATGTTTTAGAGGTGCTTATTTGCATCAGTTCCTTTTTTAAATTTTATTTTAATGTCATGTGTGATAAAGTTTTGTACCTCACTACTGTCATTTTATGACAATTTTCTTCTACCTCAGAATGTAGAATCGTAAAAGATCTGCTTATTCATAGGTTCCTTGCAGTGCTGCATAGCAGTTACAGTTTGTTATTTTTTAAAGTTTTAGTTTGTTTCATGTTTTTAAATAACTACTGGCGTTTAGTAAATCGCCATATGTTTATGTTGACGATTTTCATTAAAATGAATATAATTCCTTAAATTACAAGATGTGTCATAAATGTGACAAAAAAACTATAAATGGTACATGTTCCTAAAGTTTAGCACTTAAAAGTGTGAAAAAGTGTTTTAAACTGTCTTTGTAACGAGATGTAGGGTAAATATTTTTATTTATGCTTATAGCACTGTAGCTCATGTAATATCCACTTGCTATTATAGATATATGAAAGTGGATAGAAAAAAAAAAAAAAAAAAAAAAAAAAAATAGATTGACCTGTCCAGCTTTGTACAAGTGAAAAGTAAGATTCCATGCATAATGTTGTATCATAAGACAGAATAATGTAGAAAACATCAGTGTTAAAGTTATGATGGTGTAATGTAATTCTGTTTTATATTATCATCAGTTGTTTTTAACTAATCAAATGAACCATTGACAAATCTTTGTTATGTATTACATTCAATTGCACAATCATGAAGTTGGCAACTTCTACAGTTTTTTCATATTTTTCAGAAAGACAGTTTCTGAAAGAAGCTGCTGTGACATGTTCATTAGAAATGTTCAAAAAATGTAATCTAATAGTTAAAATACTTTTCATTTTTGTCAAGTAGTTATAAAACATGGATTTTAGTGCAAACCTCTTTGAAATCATTTTTTGGTAAATATGCTTTAAATTTCAGTGGACATTTTTAAGGGTACAATTAAATTATTTAACATATTAGCCTTCTCTGATATTTAATGCTCTACTGCTGCCATATTAGATGTCTTAGTGTGGTCCAAATTTTGAAATGATTCACTAAATTCTGTTGGCATTTTTAATTTTGTGTTTAAAGTTATTTGATCATACTAATCTAAAAAATTTTTAATTTCATTTCATAGTAATGTTCTGTAAGCAGTGACTGGATTTTTCTGAAATTGTATATTTTTCAAAGTGTGCATAATTTTGCTGTGAAATGAGTTTCTCCTCAGGTTTGTTATGTTTTCTGTGCATTGCTGAAAAATGTAAGATTCTTTAATTTAAAATTTAAGCTTAAAACAAGTCTTGGAAAAAAAAAGCAATAAATAGCCATTAGTGCCTGTTTAAATTAATGCATATATGATTTATCTTTTAATACAGATTTTTTTTTACAAATAGTTATTGTATTTAGTTATCTAAAACAGTAAATATTATAAATTAAAAATATGTAAATTTTATTTTATTATTTGATGTGTTAGTTATGAACTGCAATTTGTGTAATTTTGATTATGTAACTTCTGGTAGATAAAGAAAGTGTATATAATTCTTGATTAGTTAAAGTCTAGTATGAAGTATATAATAATAATCCTGTGATAAGATGTCATTCAAACTGGAGGATTGTAATATTTTGCAGTCAATTTGTTCTTGGTAAGTAACATGTCTGCTCTTAATATTTATTTATATCTTAAATTTGTTATACTGCTTTATACTTTTATAATTTTATTTATTTTATACCTGAATGAAATATTTTTATCTAAATAGTATGAAAGGGAAATAATGTTTTTCAGGGTTATTATTATTATTATTATTTTTTTTTTTTTTTTGCTTTTATTAAGGGAATATTTCTAAACTTGTCTATTAGGATATTTCAATTATTCCTCCTCCTTCAGCTTCGTAAGTGTTACTTCTAAATGCGCTTTCCCAAATTAAAATATTTTAATTCTAAGCATCTCTCATAGGTGAAGAAATCAAGCTTTTTATATTGTAAACAGTGTTGCATTTATTAAAGAAACTGCCAATGTTATGATTTTTAAAGGACATTTTTTCAGCCATTGTTAAAACGGTTAATTCTATTAAATTTTACTCGAGTTCAATAAAATTTAAATGTTGGAGGTAGGTTTTATCAGTTGCCGACAATATTAATGATAAAATCTGCTGTGAGGTATGTGACTGTTGTCGGTAGCTTTCAAATCAGTTTTTTAAAAAAGAATTAACATTTTTACGAAAAAAAAAAAATGCAGATCTAATTCTCAACATGTCAGATAAGTATAAAATAAAGTACAAAGTCTGAAATCTAGATTGATCTAATAATATCTGAATCACCAGCCAAAAAAAAAATATTAAACAAAAAGAAATGTGCTGTAAATGTGATTCCTTTTCCCCCTCAATTGAGTTTCCTGCATGTCACATCGAAATACCTATTTGCTACGGAATTGCACTGTAGCCAATAACAATGCATTGATTGCATTCTATTGATGTTGGCCAGGATCACATTAGAACGTTGGGGGGGGCAGGGCCAGTGTTATATATTTACAGCTCCATGCAGTTTCTGCACTTCTGAAATTTAGCTGCTCGATACCTCCCTAAATTCTAAACATTCCATCATCCCTAAATTCTGCTGCCTCATGCCTCTCTTAAATTCTAACAATTCTGCCAGCTCTGTTTTTTTTTTTTTTTTTTTTTTTTTTTTTTTTTTTTTTTTTTTTTTTTGTGTTTGGTGCTTCTTTAAATTCAAAAACTTTTTGCTAGCTCTTAATTCTCCTGTCTTGTGTGTCACATCGGCTTTGAAATGCTGATCCTTTTGGGGGTTAGCAATCTTTTATCCAACATAAGCAATAAGTGAAGCTGTAATGATATGTCTACATCCAGAATTGTCAAAATTTCGACCATTCCAGATCTTGGACATTGTATTGTGTTAACTTTAATGTACAACATGCATATTTGCAAAAGGTGTAGAAAATTTCATTTAATAATTTGCAATTCTTTGTGTAACACCTCGGGTCTAAAAGTGATAAAACCTAATATGCTTCATCTGTAAAATGGGCTAAACATGCAAAATAATTTACTTATATAGAAATTAATTGGGTTAGTGAAGGAGTTATCTATTAAAACATTAAGCAAAATTTAATACATGCATTTATAAATTGAAAGTTTGTTTTTTAAATTTTTGATTTGTTTATCAATAAATTTAAAGCTATTTGTTATCATAAAAATAAGACCATTATCTAGTTTCTGAGTCTATTTTTTCCTCATAAAACTGTGCTGTGAATATTCTTTACTTTTTTATCTTTTTGAAAAGGTCTTTTTATGAACATTCTAAATATAAAAATAACTATTGAATACATAGTTATTTTCTCGGTCTGCATGTTTTATTGTTCTAGTATGCATATTTATGCTTTAAGTATATTTGGCACAAATGATAGATTTTAAGAATTAACTCTGTATACCATTGATATTATTCATCAAGCAAATATGGATATTTTACATTCAGCCTTCTGCTGTTTTGCATGTAAATTTTGAAATTTACAGATACAAATTTCTAGATTTGTGACCAAATTTCCATTACGAATCAAATGTGTAAATAGCTTTTGAATTTTAAATGAATGTTTAAAACTTGGTTACCTGTTTTTTAAAACATGAAAACTTTATTCAGGTAGGTAATATTTTATTGTACAATAGTGCCTTATATTCAATATTATTTATTCCATGATGGTGTGCATTGTGTAGACAGGTGTATTTCTGCTGAATTGATGTCTATTTCAAAATCTTAAAACATTTCAGACGTTATTGACACTCCATGTATTGGAAATGTTTGAAATTAATTTTGTACTTTTAGAAAGTGTTCGCATATAGTGTATTAAGTGTCATTCCGTTAAGTTATCTTTCTAGTCTTCCATTTCTAATGGAAGTTCTCAGCTGTTAATGACTTTCTGGCACATTTGCCTTTGAATTTTGGGTAGTTCTTGATTCTAAGAAATTATCTAAAAATGTTTAACTCTCCCTGTTGCTTTGAATGTAGCTTTAAATGTAGCTTATTCCCTATTGTGTTGGATGGTGCTAAAATAAATATAATACTGTCATTGAATAGATCTAACTTTGTTCATTTTAGCTTGATTGATATGTTGCTGCTTGGCTGCCTAGACTTTCTTTTTTTGAAGTTTGTTGATGGCTGTACAGATGTGAATCTTTTTTTGTTCATTCTTCTCATGAAGTATGTTAATTTCCAGCTTATTTATTAATTTTCATTGTGTATGCATAGATAATGTGCCTCAAAACAGAAATAAATTTAACACTATGTTTAATGTTTTAATGGTGTGATACTGCATTTGTGCATGGTCTATAATATTGGATGTTTCTGAGCCAGTGTACACATTTCATTATGTTGGGCATCACTGTTTGCTAAACTAGACTTTACCTAATCAAATAATGTGTTGAGCTATATGTCATATTTTTAAAAATCTAGTCTTGATACTTTTAAAGTATAGAGCTTTTATATTAAATTCTATTATTTGAAATATCATAAATGTTTGTCTTTTGAATTAATGTTAGTTATAATTGTAATAATGTCTTAAAAACTGAATTTTGATTCTTTCTAATGTTTTGTTCCTGTTGATTTCTGCACTCTATATATAATTAGTCATACTTAAGGGATTTAACTCTTTCGTTATTCAGCCCTTGAAAATCTTAGGCAAGATAATATTATGTGTGTATGTGAAAAGTGCCTTGTACACCCATATCTGTATTAGTTATGTTTATCAAGTTTCATCTATTCTGAAACAAGACTGCTTATTTTGTAAAGCTATCGCTTTATTTGCTTAAAATGTAATAGTTTCAGTATGTGAATTTCTAGTATGAGTATGTTCCAGGTTATATGATCTTACAGATGACTTTTCTTTTCTGAGTGTTAATAAATTACATAAATTATTTATATTCAAGGTTTAATATGAAACTGAAACAGCAAGCCAAAATATGTCATAATATTAAGTCTTCTGAAAATAAGTATGTTTAAAATATATTTTTTGAAGTTTTGGTTGCTTTAATGTGTCATGTTAGATTATTAGTGTATTATTAATATCTGCAATAGAGACAAAGCTAACTTGAAAGCAGAAAGAAAAACATGGGAATGGGCATCCATTAAGAAGTAAACTTTGTAAAAATATTGTAGACTGCTAAGCTAAAATATTGAGTGCTTTAAAAGTTTAAGTAAAATGTAGATAATTTGATCGTTAAAATATTGTTTTCTTTTCTTATAGGTATTTGTAAAATTATTTCATTTTATTTGATATACTATTCTAGTTAACATTTTTCTCTAAGGTGGAAAAGGACTTTCTGCTGAGACTTAAAAATTTTCTAGGTTAACAATGCACTATTATTAGAAAAAAATTTAAACTAGAAAAAGAAATCTTCAACAACACAGCAATGTCATGGAGAAAAAGTTAAAATTAATTATTGTATATGATAAATATCACAGGCATAAAAAGTTTTTGAAATTCATATACATAGATGTGCTGAGTTACCAACAACATTGGAGAACTTGTTGGAGTGCAACAGTGAACAGTTCACTAATGTGAATTTTTTGTTTGTATTGAAATGTCAAAGTTTGTTATACAATTTTATAGTATATTTAATGGGCAAAATGGAAAGGAGCATTGAATTTCGTTCCATTCTTTCTGGCTGTGAAAGGTACATAAATCTTTTTTTTTAAGTTGCCAGCTTTACATTAAAATCCATTTGATGACGTGAGAAGGTAGTCTGAGATAGCACATAGCAAATGACTGAATGACGTTTTGAATGAAACTTTGTTCCCATTGGAGTATTTTAAAATTATTCAGACTTAATCAAATATTTGGAAGTATCTCGGCATCATTTTTTCTCAATACTTTTTCTCTTCCATATTTTAAAAACTGGTGACTGCCTAGAATATCAAAAATCAAATTTCATCAAAACTAACTCTCCAGAACTATCAGTATTCAACACAATAATAATGCTAGCCACAAAATAGAAAATCCTGGAATCTTTCCTCTTGGCAAGAACAAAATTACATTTTCGGTTAATCTTTGGATTATGGTAACTTTTTGGCGACCAACCCTGCTACAGCAACCTGATAATTTTTGTTTGGACGCCATTTTGTTTTCACGAAGTAAAGGTTTTTTTTACTCAACATTTTTTTCCAACAATCTGCTAGCTGAATTACGCTTATGCTAGAACTTTTACGGAACAAAAGTGCTTAATTATGACGAAGATTAGGTAAGAAATTCGGAGGAAGTGCAGAATCGCTTACTGCTTGCCGCGTTTCTAAGAATTGCACATACACGGTATCATCCATGTACACGTTGACCTATTTTCACTTAAAAAAAATCCCAGAATTGCACAAAAATGGCATTGCGCACACTCTTGACTTTATCTATGTACACTGCTAAAGTCCTAGCTAGTAACCTTTATCGCCTTACCAAAATGTTGCCAAACTACCTGCTACCGTATTTCAAAGATTAGTCACATTTTCTAACAAACTATTCAAAATTTAAATCTACCTTAAAACCAAAATTTATTCCGAAGCAGTTAATAACACTAACCCCAGTAACAATTTATCGAATTTTTTTCACACAGTGAGGGAGCTTAAGATTATCCTCAGAATTTTTAAATTATCCTAATTAACTATTCATATTAAAAAAAAAAAGTGCTGAAATTGCAGTGAAGAAAATGTTGATTTTATTCCTAATCTTTGAAGAAATGAGTAAATTTGAAAATAATATTTAAACATGTGCCTTACTTGGATTTTTTTTCCTCTTGACACTGAGCTATCCCTAAGATAGAAACCTGCTTGTTCTCCATTCCCCTAAATCCATGCAGTTGCTACTTGGGAGAGGGACCACTAGAACTTCCTGTGTGCTTTACTTTTTGCTACTCTCCTTGTTATTTATTATTTTTTCAATAATAATAAATGTTGCATATATTTATTTAAGAAAATATATAGTACACATATTTAAAATTAAAGCATTTAAAATAGTAATAGTTTATGAAATATTCGAGAACGATAATGAATAGTGCAAAACGAAAATTTTCCATAAAATAAGAAAATTGTATGTAAAGTATACTGCAAAACAAAAATTTAAAGTACTAAAGAACAGCAAAAAAATGGTTCTGTAGTAAGAATTACGCTTTGTACTTCACTAGCACTAAAGTATTAATGAAATTGACCTGCACTCTGCATGTTTGCTTCACTACACATCTGCTTGGATTCCAAAGTTGTCTGAGGCAGTTGAATTGGTTTACATTGCATATATAGTAGTTTCCTTCGTGTTTTTTAATTATAATAGTCAATCAACTGTTTTACAGTAAATTGGCAAATAAGTAATTTTTTGATGGATTAAATGTAATATCAGTGTGATATGTCATATTTTACTTTATTATTCTGCCTTGTAAATACAGCTTTGACATTGTAATTGCCTGTTTACATTATATAAAACATATTCATTATATGTTGGTTCAATGTTCTGGTATTTTTTACTCATAAAATAATACTGTATGTATTCTGAGTGCATCTAATCTTTGGGAAATTCAAACAATATTTATTTGTAAATTTTATGTAGGGCTGAAATATTTTATCAACTATTTACTCATTAGCAACATCAAAGTTAGCCAAATGCTGGAAAAAGTGAGGATTTAAAACTTCTTCATATATATATGTGATGATTTTATGGATCAGCACAGAAATGACTAAACTTGGCATCACAGTCTGAGAGTTGTTTGGTGGAGTGAGATATAGCAAAATGATAACAGAAAAATTTAACTTTATAGCTACATATCTCTATTCAATTCAAATGGCCGATCATTATTCTTTTAGATGAAATTCTCCAAAATTACATATTCAGTAATGATTTAAACTTGATAAGATTAAATTTACTGTGTCATACTATTTAAAGAAAAGGAGACAGATATGAAGAGCAGGAGCAAAGTCTGATAGCAGCAGGAGGAGAAAGCAATCTGACGAAGAATGGCACAAACTCTGTATTTATACTAACTGTTACATAACATGCCAGAATGTTCTTAAAAATACTGGTCTAGGGGAAGATCCTAAAATTGTGGAAAGTTAATTATAGGACCATAATTTCAGTAATAATCTTATGAAATTTTTTATGTTAAAATATAATGCCAAAAAATTAAGTTTTGAACATTTTGAAATTTGTTGTGATTATTCAAAATGTGTAATGTGTGTGCAAAATTTTTACAACTATGATATTATATACAAAGCCTTTCCCGAATAAATCTAATTATGTGGACTCTAAAATGCAGACTTTTGGACTGAACATTTTTAATAGGACTCTAAAATATTATCAGTTTATATTTTGCAATTATGTAAGTAATTATTTGGTCGGAATTTCAGGATTTGATATTTCTTTGCTAATACTTTCTCTCACCTAGCTCTTTTCTTCTTGAAGGTGGGGAAAATATAAAATATCTAATACGTAAAATATCAAATCTTGCTTTCAAATAATAAATTAATAGCCTTTTAAATTCCGTTTCATTCTAAAAATAACAGCAATAAATTTTTCTCCCTGCAGTTCTGATGTGCACTTACCGATGAAATATGAACCCAAAATCCTGTACACGAATCTTGTCGTGGTCTGAAATGGAATTCAGTACAAAAAGAGTAATTATGTCAACTCTCTCTTCTGTTTGCTCATCTCTTCTGCTGCTTTCCGCTGTGACGCTTGCTATGCAAAGTTTACTTTCCTAAATTCGTCCATTATTTGTTCCCCCCCCCACACAGTACGAAAAGTAATTTTTCTTCAATAAGTCTTTAGAAAGTGCATAACCAATTGAAAAAAAAAAAAAAATATTGTACGGTGTTCCCTATAGTCTATCAGGTACATTGAAATATTTTATTTTTGTCATGTTTCTCCCTCCCTCACAAATATACGCATTTAGCAGGGGAAATGTAAGCTATTTTGATATTATTTCATATTTGACTTTGAATTGAATATTGTTTATCAGTCATTTGCTACAAGAGCTAGTTTATCTACTGATTTCATGTGTTTTTATGTTTAACAGTATAGTTCAATTAAATATGTTTAGATAAAATACCACTTTTGAAGGTAAAGAAATTTTGAAGCTCCCTCAAATGTCTTAAATGCATAAATTCATTCAAGAATACATGAATTGTCATAGGTTTACATTAGTATCTAATCAATGATACCATATCAGAATCAAGAAAATGGTTTAGTTTTATGTTCACAATATAAGGTTAATTATGAAGCTGAATCGATGCCAAAATGATTTGTCAAGAGATGCTATTTTATTGCAAATTCTTGGCATTACAGAAACTTTTATTGGTCTGTATTATGAGGCTTTTCCATAAAATATATGGCCCACCAGCGGCCGAGCGGTAAAGACGCTGAACACTGGTAGTTCGGTTCGAGGTTCGAATCCCGCGAACGAGTTGGCTGCATGGGCGTTTTCGTGGTTTTCCCCATGTTTAACGTGTATATGAGCCAGTTTCCCTTAGAAAGTCCTCCACGAAAGGCATCCCTCCCCTTAGGCGGATAGCCCTAGTGTGCTTTGCCATAATTAAATACACCACCACCACACCATAAAATATATACTAGTCTTTGTAAATAAATAGCTGCTATATTGGTGATATAAATTTAAGTGGTAAAATCAAAGCTCCTATAACAAAATTGTTTTAATATGTGTATTTTTTCTTAAAACATAAAACCGGTGATGTATGATTTGTTCATTGACCATGTGCACTTGCTTGTTGGAACATTTCCCTTAAACTAAGAATTATGTAAAAAATTTGGGTTTTAAATGAGAATGTAGTCCCATGACAAATAAATCCTAATACAATTTACATCTTCTTGGGTTTGTATATGTTAAAAAATAGAATGATGTTTAGATATTTTGGAAATCTGAAAAGTTCTTCAGTTCACCCCCTCCCCAATTTGGAATCAGTTTTTTGGTAAAATATTTTTTCTGTTATAAACAATTTTTTTTTCCCTTCTGAGTGTTTTGAAAAAAGTAAGGGGGAGATAGGTGCATAAGAAAGCATATGCAGGTGAAAAAAGGTACCAAAATAAAAAATAGAATAATTGTTTGGCTATTTTTCCTCTTAATGTCATTTTCCATTCTACTAATTTATTTTCTTTACCTGCAGGGAATGAAAAATATATTATTTGATATATTCATCATTTTAAAGTTCCATTTTCAGATTTCCTTCGTGGATACAGTGTTGTTTAAAGCCTGAAATACCACATTAAAATCTTGAATTTTCATCATTTGTCTTAAGGGAATCTCATGGTTAAATAAACTAAGTTGAACCTCATTTATGCATACTTGGTGACAAGACATGTTCATGTTAAATGTAGTTCACCTTATCAAGATGATGGACAGCACAGTAGTGTGCGATTGATGCAAGTTGATAAGTTTTTGTAGTTAAAATTTTGAGTAGATAATGGCTGTAACATAGCCATTGTTAGTAATATTATAATAAGTACTTACTAATAAAATTGTCCCATAGCTGGATAGCTATTTGGTTTTTGACTGTTTTTTAAAATATACATGCAAATACTCTGAAGCATAATTTCATGTATCGAATGAAATTCACTCTCTGATAATCTAGCCAATAATCTTGCAAGTTTCAATATTCTGCCCTTGCTGAAATAAACTCCCAAGGTTTTTAAAATGAAAAAAGAAAAAAAAAAAAAAAAAAAAACCATTGAATTTTAATCACTTAAGTGTACAATATCCCTCTCTTTATTGAAGTAATTGAAAAATAATTCTACATAAACTATGCTTAAAATAACAAGATGTCATGATGTGCAAGTAGAGTTTTGCTATTTCAGCACGCAATTTATCTAAGGTTGCAACATGAGTAATGAGAAGCAGCATTTCAGCCGATTATATTAATGAATGTGGGTGAGTAGGGCTGAGGTAATAGTGAACTTTTTTAAAGTAGTAAGATTTGGGTTCTTTATAATTAGAAACCACATTCTTTTAAAGCCTTCAGAAATATCATGCATAAATTATATCACATTTGATATATTTTTTAAGAAGGCCTATTTAATTTTTTGTTTACGTACATAAGAGTATAATACAGAAATTGAAAGGCCAGTATGTGCAAATTTATTTTGATTTTAGATTTCTTCTTATCATTCTAGTCCTGTAAAATGGTGAATAAACTAACTTTCAGTTTTTGAATTAAATGAATTGCCCAAGTTTTTAACTCTCGTATCAGAAATGTCTGAGGTTCAGTTCTATGTCCAGAAACATTTAGGTGCAAAACATTTAAAAATGTTTTCCTTCTTGTGTAATGTTGTATTTATGTTGTGCTTTATGTATATTTTCTGCTTATTTATTGGTGTAATTATAAAAACTAATCTATTAGTGACTTATTAAAAACATTAAATTACCATTTCCCTTACTGATTTAATGGTGCAATATTGATGCATGTGATTAGACTAGCTATTTTTGTTATAAAATAGCATACAGCTTTGAGCTTAATATCAGGTAGCAGTTTTTATATAGGGTGAAATTTAAAAAAACTCTTCAGTAATAGTTTTGTTTTGTGGAAATTTTCAGGACCTTAAAACTTCATCTTTTGACATGTTCTTGGCTTGTATGGTTTCAAGGAATTGTTAACATTTTATAGAATTAAATCTAATGCAGTTTTTTTATATAGTTTTTAATGTTTTCTTGTAAGATTGCATTGCACGAACAAAGTTAGCATTGAATACTTACCAGAAAAGATTTGAGTTCAGTTAATAAAAAGTTTTCTGTGAAAGATTAATTTTTAACTTGGGCTTTCATAAAATTGTACAACCTAAGATTTTGCTTTTCATTTTCTTTTATGATATAAAAAACACTAGATTGAAAATTTCATTTAGTATTGAATCATTTTCTCATTTGTTCTTTGACATAAATTTTAATTTTTTGTCATGTTTTAAATAACTATAAGTTACTATTTAGATGTTGTCATTTTTATTTTGTTAAGTGCTATATATTTTTATGATCATTTAATGATTCTGTTAAACTTGTTTGTAGAGTTTTTTAAGGTACTGCCCTAAATGAGTTTAGGGTATGAATTTATTAAAACCTTACGACTAAACTATAAAAACAAGTTATGGACTTTGAATGCTTCAATTTGTTTTGGGCTTTGAATTTTTGTATATTTTTAACTAAGATTTTATTTGTTTGTGGAACATAATGTATATCATATAATGTATACTATTTTGCATATTTTATGAAATGTACTTATGTGCATTTATTAACTTCATAGTTATAATTATAGCTTAATATTTCTAATTACGTATTCTTAGTGGTAACATGAGCTTAAATTCAGGTATTTGTATGACAAGAAATGCACATTCCTCCCATTTTAGTGAATAGCCTCAAGAGTGTCATTAGTCTTATATTTTTAAATAGTAATTGGAAGCCATTTATGTAATATTGCTATGACTTGTATATGTATTTGTGCATATAACCAGTTAATATTATGTCTTTATTGTTTAGCAAACTTTTAATGCATCTGAGCTTCCTAATTATGAATTTATGCTGAATATTACATTTTCTGTTTTTATTTATTAGTTGCTTGGTTTGTTTATTGTAATATTCTGATATTCCTTTAATTTTTTAGATTTATTACAAAGTCTTTTAGAGGCATAGAAATATATGGGGCAAAAAATAATTTTAAAGTACAGTACAAAGTTCGTAATCCGGATGTCCATTATCCAGAATGATCTATAATCCGAACCTCAAAGCCACAAACTTACGCATACGTGTAATACGTTTACCCATGTGCGTTTAATGCGTGCATCCGCTACACATGTACGTAAAGCCAGTAAAGCGTTTACACATGCACGCTTGCGATAGTGGAGAAAGTAACAGAGGTTATTGAAAACAAAAAAATTTAGATTGACAAGTTAGTCTGTATTCTCGACACGGCAATTACAGGATTTCAACAGTGGAACTTTGTAACTGAACAAGAAATTATGTCTGTTTATAGGAGAGAGAATTAAAGAGAAAGTATTAGCACAAAAAACGAAGCAACTTAAACAACTTGCATTGAAAGAAATGTTTAATAAAGTAAACAAATAAATATTAAGACTTTTTTGTAAATTTTGATACCCTTTAGATCATAATTGCTTTTATTTCATAAATTATGGTTTCATATTTTTAATTGTATAATTTCTGCATGCCATCTTACTAGATTTAAATTGATGATCTATAATCCGGGAAAACCTCTAATCCGGAATCGCCGAAGTCCCGACGAGTTCGGATTACGGACTTTGTACTGTATATTGTAATTGTTGTGGATTCATGCATTTGAGCATTAGATAGTTGAAGGCTATATATTTATTTTGTGCATCCACATTATATTTTTTAAATGCCATTGTGGCTGATATCTAAAAGTACAATATGTACTTGTCCTAATGTAATGTAACTTCACTTTGCAAAATATCTCATGCAGGGTTTTTTTATTTATTTATTATTCTATTGCATTTAACCCTGTTTAACCAAAAAAAAGTCTGGGTATTTGTTTATCTGTCATAAGTTTGTGTATTGGCTCAAAGGGTTATTTAGGTGTTTTATAAACTGTGATAATTCTTTGATTGCCAGAGACTGATTATTGACTTGTAAAACTAGATTTTCAGTCCTATAAATTTTTTTTTAACTGAACTAAGCCAAGGTGAGGCTAAAACTGCACCAATCAAAATGAATTTTAACTGTCAAATGTTCTGCCATTTGTAATGTATTTGTGGATTTCTTGCATTTCCTTCCATGTTTAATGTTTTTGTCTCCTGTGTTTGAGCCAAAGTGAAAATTTGGTTCTCTAACTGCCTGGTAAAGGAATTAAACTGATCTGACAAATACATCTTGATCACTGTGTACTGTATACGTATTTTGAATAGTATTCTGTGTATTTTCATATGCTGGAGTCATAAGTTTGAATTCTTGTGAAAGATCTGTTTTATTGTTTACATTGTAATGTAATCATGTATCCCAAGTATGTCAATATACTAGTACTTCATTTGAAGTGTTGTGAATTATGCGAGGAATTACCGAATTCTTTACTTGTGTGCTTTTGTTGTATGTAAAATATTAGGTGTTACTTGATCATCAGTCATATACTGGTTTTGAACCTATTATATATGTAAACAAGGCTTATAGCTTAATGTTCCTATGACTGTGAATTGTGAGTTTCTGAAAACTTAAATGTTTGTGAGTTATTGCTTTAAGTCATTCTCTCAGGGATTAAGTCATGGATAGAATGCAATGATAAATATGTGTGGAAGTTGTTTCATGAGTTTTCAAAATTCTTGTAAAATTTTGTTGTACTTGAAAATGCACTTATTTCTTATTAGAAAGTTGCACATAGCCTTCTGTTGATATGTCAGTCATGTTAATATTTATTTAAGAATTTTTATGCACTTTTTGTTTATTACTGATGGTCATCCTGATGATAATCTGAAGTTTTTTAAATGGCCAGTGGCTGTTTTTTCATCAAAATCAACCAGCTGCTTTTTCAAGTCTGATCTTTATAAGTATGAAATGTAATTAAGATATGCTGCTTTAAAAGTTGCATCAAATGTGATCAGTGTTTCTGATACCATTTTAGCTTGAACAGTGCCTGATATCCTATGCAAAAAATATTTTGTTTGTACATTGTATAATATATATGTATAATTTATTTTATATGTTTATTCAAGAACATTATTGATGACTGTAAAATATACTAAAGGAATTGGTATGAGAAGTGATAATGATCTTTATGTAATAACACTTTACCCACTGGCCTATAACCCACCAATAAAAATCTTATTTTTCTGAATTTCAAAACATATTACTTTAATTTTTATTTGAACGCTTTTCCATGGTTAAAGTACTAATCTTCCTAATGGTAACATATTGTGGGTTTTTGAATTTGTTATGAAGACTAATTCATATCACTAAACTGTTAACTTACCTGTTAAACATAATCAAAAATCTGAAATATATGTAAAACTGTATACTTAACAAATCTGATTTGTCGTTAAGCTCAAGCATTGTAGTTATTCAATACTGCTTATGCTGATGAAGGTAGTTTTTATACCAAGTAGTGAAATTTATTGATCACTGTATTTTGTATTCTCTTTGAAGGGAATATTTTTTCCTGGATAGAATAAAAAAATATTGCAATGCAGTTTACTCAGATTAATTTATGTATAATAGCTATTTTCTGTAACATGATTTTCCCCTTACTTCAGGATGTGGGGAAATGGACCTTATGAGGAATAAATGTTTCACCTGTCTTGATAGTGATTTATGTAGGTAGGCAGTTCCTAGGATTATAACGTCCAGCCTCCTTGCAGTAAAATAATTACTTAATGGTCACAGTTCCTATATAATTATCAAGTGTTTTAAAATTTGGCAGATGCTTTTTGCCTTTCTGCATGCAGTTGCAATAAGCCAGGTATATCTGTTAAAAGTGCTCTTGCTGGCATATTGATCTAGTATACAGGAAGTAATCTTCATATTTTAAGACAGCTTTTTTTTTTCTATTTATAAAGTATAAATAAGCAACAATTTTTTCTCTTTAATGTTTTAGTAGACTTTAATGGATGATTATGAACTGACTTTCTGCACTTTTGCAATGTACAAAAAGCTTTATTTCTGCCTGATATATTTTGCACAAAATTTTGCTCATAGTCTTGTTTGTGATATCCATTAACTTGGCTGAAAATGTTGAAACTAGAAAGTATTGAGTATCTATGTGAACTTTTATACCCATAAAACTGTCAGTGTATCAATTTATACTTATTATATTACTTTAGCATCTTGTCCAAATGCCCAGTCAACTTGTATATAATACATGTTTCTTGCTTACATGCTGTCCAATTACAGTCATGACTTAAGTTTATAATGCCCTTAAGAAACAAATGCTCTAGACATATTTATGTGCAATTTAACTCGTACTGTATGTTTTCATTAAAACTTTTGGAGTTAAAACCTATTTTGCATTTTGTATTTCAAAAAATTTTTAATTGCTAGAAATTTCATTCTTTGATGTACATGATTAAAGTACTGTGCCTGGCTTTAAATTTATTTTTATTTATTTTTTTTTTTTTTTCCAAGTTTTATTTTATTGGATTGGATTGGATTGCCATCAAAACAGTTTTAATCAAGCGTGCATCTTATAGAAATTATGTATTGAATTAGAAATAAAGGGCAAAATGTTTTAAAATTTATATTTTGTGATCTGATTGTTTTATTTGACTTTACAGCCTTTCACAAACATTTGTTGTTTTATTATGTTTCATGTTAGAAATTAGCAAACTCCTTTTAATAACTGTAAAGACTGTCACCTGATTTACTATCCCTTCTACCTTCTATCACAAAGGTTTAAAAATAAAAATGATTAACATGTTGACTTGATGATTACAAATTTAAAAAAAAAAGCAAACAAATCCAAAATGTAATAAATAGAACTCTCTACTTTCGGTTAAATTAGACCACATGTTCAAATTCAGCTGAAAGCAAAAAATTTAATTACTGCACAGTATTAAACCCTAGTTTATCTTTTAACAGGTACGCTGCTGTCTATGAGAATACTTGAAGGTGTTGGACTTACTTGCCAGCTAGTAAAACTGAGCAGTATTTTTGAGTGGTGTATTTTTCTTATTTATATTATTAAATAATTTGATCGGCATGTGTAGGTTTATTCAAAAGACTAGAAGCTTAAAATTTCATGATTTCTTCAAATACCCTTAAATCTCTCAATTTACTTTTGTATGTCAGTTCAATATCTTGTGATTTTTCACCTTATGAATAAGATCGCTAAATACTGGGTGGTACAACCTGGGCTACAAAAGAATGTGCTGGCTGCATAAACATTTTCGTGGTTTACCTTATATGTAACATGAGCCTCTGCTCCTTTCACAACGTGAATATGCTCTAGGCTCTAGCAAGTCCTCAGGTCCCTTCTCCTTAATCGTTCCCCTAATCCATTATTAAACCCTTATATTCTTTAAAATACACATGCCAATAAATCCCTGCTTTTTGTTTTGAGGATCCATACAGTTAACCCTTATATAAAATTGTTTCACTCGAAAAATGTGCCGCTGGGGTCGACTGCCACCTTCAACTGCACCATTGGTTTCTGATGAAATTACTGTACCTATTCATTTGCACACACTTTATCAATCCTTAGCTTCTAATTATTCATATTCTTTGTCAGTAGTGTTTTCAAATTGTAGTTATGTAGAATTTACTTGATTCACAGCATGAGAGCACGAAGTAATATTTAAATGGTTTATTTAATAGAAAGAAATAAAAGTATATAAAGATGAAGTTAACGGTATGCAGGATTAACATAATGATGCACCAACAGTCCTTTTATAAACTCTTGAAGACGTGTGAGCCGTCTGCTCACGTCTGCCTTCCACTCTCGACCAGGTCTCAGCGCTGTCTGGGATGAGATTCTTACTGCGCTGGGTGATGCTATAATGATGACGTCATAATCCTGGTATTCTAATTCAGCATTGGATGTTATGATTTCCACAGCTTCGGCCAGCCTGAAGAGGCATCGTCCTCGATGTCTGTTGAATAGACATCACCATCATGTACCTGCAAAGATAATAAAAGAAAAAAGAGAGTATCAGGTCCCTAGGTTTTGAGCTGATACAAGCATGGAATCAATTTGACCATGGCTTCATATGGTCAGCCGCAGTAGATGTCAAATTTGGTCCTTCATGGCATCCTACTTTCTCGACTTCATATCTGTCATTTGATCGAACAGCTATGATTTTATACGGTCCATGAAACTTAGGTCGTAGTTTCAAACCAGTCCCATATTGAGTTCTCTGAATGGCTACCAAGTCGCCAATCTTGTATAGTTTCGGTTTCTTACGTTTCTTGTTGAATTGTTTTCGATTCTCTTCTTGAATCCTCAAAATGTTGTTTTTCGCATCTTCTCTCATTTCGTCACGTTCTTGCATCAATTGTTTTAGATATTCTTCATTCAATATCTCACTAATTCTCAAATCTTCTTTATTCTTCATTTTTGTGCCTATGAGAAGCTCAAACGGTGAATATTTCGTACTTCTCGTAGTTGTACTGTTGATGATTCTCTGAACATCTGGAACATACATAAACCATTTCGTTGAATCTTCATGTGATAATTTTGACAAAACAGGAATCAAAATTCTATGAATTCGCTCAATTTGTCCGTTACCTCTTGGAATACCGGTAGTAATTTTGACATGTTCTATTCCTTCTTCAGTACAATAAGCTGAAAATTCTTTCGATGTAAAGGCACTACCTCGATCTGAAATGATTCTGGCTGGATTTCCAAATACAGTCTGTTGTTGCTTCAATTTTGAAGTAACTTCTTGTGTAGTTGGTGATTTCACTGGATAGAACCAAGTAAATTTCGTAAAAGCGTCGACAACAGTTAGAATGTGTTGGTATCTCTTGTTCGTCGATGGAAGAGGTCCAATAAAGTCGATATGATACGTACTCAAAGGAACGTTTTCTTTTGGTACAGGATGAAGAAATCATTCTGCTTTTCCTTGCTTCTTGTTGTACAGTATACATTCTATACAGTTAGCAATTACTTTTTCAACTTTGCATTTCAGTCTGGGAATATAGAATTCTTGCTCTACAGCATTCACAGTTTTATCTACAGCAAAGTGACCTTTTTTATGTACCTTCTGTATGATTTCGTTCTGTAAGGATTCTGGCACTACTAGAAGATCTTTACCATTTTCAAATTTGTACAAAATATCATTTCTCACGAAGAATCCATTTTCTTCTCCCTTCTCAACTAAATTCTTGATTAACTTCACATGTTCATCTTCATTCTGTTGTTGTGCTAACCGAATCTTCTCAGTTACATCGGATGTGTATGATGTTAAAATTAAAACATTTCTACTTAAAGCATCAGCATGTTTCATTTGGCTTCCTGAACGATGTACAATTTCGTAATCGAATTCTTCAATAAACATTGCCCATCTCGCAATTTTAGGAGTTAAATCTTTCTTATCTAAAGTTTTCTGAAAAGCGCTACAATCAGTTACAATTTTGAATTTAGTCCCTAACAAATAGTTTCGAAATTTCTTCAGAGCTTCTATTACTGCAAGGGCTTTTAATTCGTAACTACAGAGTTTCTCTTGCTGCGGTGAAGTCTTCTTACTCATATACTGGATTGGGTGATAATTACCATCATCAGACAATTGGAGTAATACCGCACCAAAGCCTTGACTACTAGCATCAGTATGAAGTTCTAATGGATATCCTTGCCTAAATATGTGTAGAACAGGTGCCTGAGAGAGAATTTCTTTTAATCTGCAAAAAGCTTCCTGTTGTTCGGAATCGAACTTAAAACCAATACCTTTTCTAAGTAAGTCACTAAGAGGTTTAGCTATTTTAGCATACTGAGGAATGAATTTACGAAAATATCCCGTTAGTCCTAAAAAGCTTTGTAGTTGTTTACAGTTACGCGGTTGTGGAAAGTTTCGAACAGCAACAGTTTTGGAAGGTGATGGTCGAATAGTTCCGTTTTCAATTACATGTCCCAAAAATTCAATTTTACATTTTAAGAATTGGCACTTTTTGAAATTTATTTGTAATCCATACTCCGAAGCAGTTTTGAATACTCTTTCTAATTTGTCTAAACATTCAGCTTCATCATTAGCCGGTATGACTATATCATCCATATAAATAATTAGTACACCTTCATTTAGCAAGTCACGAAATACTGAATAAATGTACCTTTGAAAAACATTTGGACTAATACATAAACCAAAAGGAGCTTTAAGAAATTCGTAGATACCATTATGTGTTACAAATGCGGTATATTTGGTGCAATTTTCGTCTATGTCTACATGGAAAAAGCCATTTTTCAAATCTAGTGTCGTGAAAACTTTTGACTGTTCTAAGCGATCAAGTACTTCCGGAATTAAAGGCAGTGGAAATTTGTCTTTAATAATCTTCTTATTTAATTTCCGATAGTCCACGCATAAACGTTTCGAGTTATTACGCTTGTTACACAAAACAATAGGCGCCGAATAATTAGAATTGCTAGGCTTTATTATGCCCTCTTTCAACCATTCCTTAATTTGATCGTCAACAATTTTTTGTTCCGCGAAAGACATGTATCTTCTATTTTGACAGACAGGAATATCATCGCATAAATTTATTTGCATCTTGAAGTCAGATTGTTTATTTTTCCGTGGTTGGTACGAATTAATTAAATTACAGTCTTTCTTTATGTTCTGCATTCGAAATATGCGATAAATCAATCTCGTTGACAGAAATAGCATTCACCAGATGTGAAAGGTAATTAAACGTCGAGCTACTTCCGCTTTCGGGACTTTTGTTTACATTAACAGAGACGCCAGACGATCGCGAAGGATCATAAACATTCTTCAATGAGACAGCAATATTCAAATTTCCCATAACGCAACGAACGTTAGAATTTCGAGATGACTCAGCAGTTATCAAGTTTACATTACTTTTATTCCGATGAGAAATTATTTGAAGGCCATTCTCGGTAAAAGAGAAGTTAAACTGACTCAATACATCCAAACCTAATACAATTTGATTACATAATGACTTAACAACATAAATTTTAGTACGCAGTGAAAAACTATCAATTGAAATATCAGAAATGAAAAAGCCGATGGGGTACGTTTGCTTTGATTCAATTCCGTTTAATGTGATATCGCTACAATTTAAATTAGGAGAACCAATCTGCTTGTGTAACTCTACGCTGCATATCGTTACATCTGAACCAGTGTCAACCAAACTATCAACTAAATGATTATTTCTACAGTCTTCATAATTCTATTTTTGTCGGAAATTCGTTGTAATAAAGCTGCTTGTTTCTCGGGGGTCTGATCTGGACAGTCAGTTGAATAATGCCCGAACTTCTTACATTTTATACATTTTACACCCTTTGATTTGTTTACACAATGCTTAGAATAATGCCCTAATTCCTGGCAATTAAAACATTTGACCTTATTAACGTTAGATTGATTTCGGTTTGATGACGAAAGCTTACTTCTATCTTTAACTTGAGTGTCTACTTTCGGTTTCGGATTTTTAAACTTATCATTGTCCGATCTCATCTTATCATAAATTTTAAGCCTTTGTTTAAATTCAGATATTGTTTCGCAACCATACAGTATAGTTTTCCTAACCACAGAATCGGGAATACCATCAATAACATATTTAATTAATGAAGCATCTTCAATGTTACCTCGCGAACACATTTCTTTCATTTTCAAAAACACTCATCTAAAGATTCATTAGGCATTAATTTACGTTTACATAACATTTCATGCAACTCAGCAGAATTAAAAGCTTTACCATATTCAGATTTCAAAAGCTTTTTTAACTTACACCAGTCATTAACTTTAGGTTCACTCTGAATAAATAGTTTCGCTTTACCTTTTAATGATCTTTTAGCAAAAACTAATTTATGCAAATCACTTAATTTCAAAGAATTTATAACATCTTCAAATTCATCAATCCATTTATCAACATTTTCATATGCATTACCAGAAAAAGGATTAACAATACTTTCAATATCAGAAAAACTAAGATGAGGTTTAAAATAATCTTGAATTGGAAGCTGCATACTGTTATTTACTTGAGATTCGTTAAAACCAGGATTGTCTCTTTGATTATCATCAAGCATTACTTCAGAAAATTTATTAATAGTTTCATCTTCAATATCACTATTTTCTTCATGCAAAATATTTTCAAATAATACAGATAAATCACATAGGAAAGAGACAATTCGGGTTACGACTTCCGTTTTTGAACCTTCTGAATTTATGCACAGTACATTGCAAATTTTAATTAACTCATTCAAAGTAAAACTATTCTGCACTGCATCTATTTTCTTATTAAATTCTTCAGAATCTGGTTTAAATATAAAGCCAGAAAATTCACGTTATCTTTTCCGGTTATTTCGATCTCCATCAGTATTAAAAATAAACTTATGCAAACTTTTGATTTCAGAACTTTTACTGTTCTTTAAAGCTGCTTCCAATTCTGGAATTTCTACTAACTTCATATTGGAAAGAAAGTTTTGTACTCACCCGACAGATGATCGTCGTCAATTGGGTAATCCACACTTTATACGAGTAATCCAATAAATCGAATAACTTGTGACAACAGTTCACTCAGTTCACAGTTCAAAGCACAGTTCTACTACTCGAACATTTTGGAATTCGAGGCCGCAATGTTGGTCGCCATATTTTTTTGTAGAATTTACTTGATTCACAGCATGAGAGCGCGAAGTAATATTTAAATGGTTTATTTAATAGAAAGAAATAAAAGTATATAAAGAAAAGTATATAAAGATGAAGTTAACGGTATGCAGGATTAACATAATGATGCACCAACAGTCCTTTTATAAACTCTTGAAGACGTGTGAGCCGTCTGCTCACGTCTGCCTTCCACTCTCGACCAGGTCTCAGCGCTGTCTGGGATGATTCTTACTGCGCTGGGTGATGCTATAATGATGACGTCATAATCCTGGTATTCTAATTCAGCATTGGATGTTATGATTTCCACAGTTATTATAACTTAAATATGTTTAATCACTTGATCTGTTTAAACGCAAGAAAATGCCACCCTGATCGATATAGTGGGTAGCATTGCAGGCTGCCATATCGCTGGGCTCAGCTTCGAATCCCACAAAAGGCTTGTATGTGTATAGTGTCTTTGCACATAGGGGCACTGAAAGCGGACTGTGAAATGAAAGTCTTCTTGAGGGACTTGGTGGTAGGGAAAGAGGGGTGTGTCATCACCAGAGGATCCTCCTTGAATGCTGGGGCGGAACTGGGCGAAGTCACTTATAAGGAACGCATATTAAGTATTCATTACCATCCCATGTGCATAAAGAAAAGCTTGTACTTGTAATTAGACATACTTTCTGATGACATAATTTTCTCTTAGTGTAATGATATGTAGGTGGGATTCTTATGGTTATGTTTTAGTTGAGTGATGTGCACGAGTGCCCGGAAGTGTGGAAATTATCGTTTGTTTTCTGTGAATAATGCCAGATGAAAAAATTTAAATGCAACTTTCTGCTCATGGCTTTCCTGTTTCATGGAATAATAAAGTTAAAAAAATTTCCAAATGTACTGTTAATATCAGAAGGAATTTGAAGTGTTCAGATGATATAAGTCATGAATTTAATGCAAATGCATTGGGTTATATAACGATTTCAACCCAGTTATAAAGGCATTGTATGCTCGTAAATATATTGTAATTTGATTGCGTTCTGTTCCGTTCACAAAGCAGAAAATATTTTCTTTGCAACTGCATGTGTTATTTCCATGTTAATGGCAGTGTCGTCACATTTTTAATATTCCGATAGCTTAAATGAAAGGGAAAAAAATACATTCAATGTTATTGCTGAATTGAATAAGGAAAACTTCCTTCTGTGGTAAACAGTATTTTTATATAAAGATATAAAAGCTTTTATACATTAAAAAATGGGCAATATTCATAAAGTTATTCAATTTAAACATGTATCTGTTTCTCTGTTCTAAATCTATAGTAGGCTTAACTTAAAAAATAATTTACTTTCCCAGACTGACTGCAAGTATCGTGAATTTACTGTGTATTATGTAAGCTCCCAATGTTTTTGCTATTTACAAAAACAAATTTTGTCTCGTGTTGTTGTGACTTATCCCATTTGTCTGAGAGTAACGTCAGCTCAAGCCCACGAAATTCATCGTGGTAAGGAGTGCAAGATCACTCCTGTCGTTGGCAAGAGCCTTGAGTACCCATACATATAACAATATGACTGCTCAGTTCTCATGTTGAAGGAGAGCCCCGGGTGGGGACGAGTCAAAGGTCTCCTACCACCAACTTCGAAGGGATTTTCGGCTCGCCGCATATTTAGAGTGCCTCCAATCCCGCACAGACACAAGCTTACATGCCTTAGGATTCGAACCCAGGCCCTTTGGTACAGCAATCAACGTCGCTAACCACTATCACGGTTGGGTGGCGAATTTGTCTCGTGCTTGCAGTTGCAGAGACTGGATATATAATGAACATTAAATAAATATGAACGGTTTTTATTAAAAACTTCGCCACCCAGCATTAATACACATTTACTGTTGTTAGCACACTTGAAGAAATAACTTTTCCTAGAGGAAAATAGGTCACAACAATTTCTTAATTCACCACACTATAGCGTCATGAGAAGTGGTAACAAAAATACAAAGAACGCCCTTAACGATGATAATCTTTTCACTCATGTATCGTATAATCATATCGCTCATCAATCAAAATGTAAACAATCGGTATGGAGGGTACTCTCGAGCCGTAAATGATGTCATCTGAAGCCATATCCAATTATGCAGATGTTTCCCTATGCTTGTGGTGCAGAACAGAATGCTTATATGCATGCGTCGCACTTCGTATTTTGTTTCTCACATTCAGTTACATTTCTCATAATTCGAAACTTTTATCATGTTATTCGATGAGGGTAGGGCTATGGCGCCCAGGCACCCTGGTGGTTAAGCACCGCAGTTCAACTTCCGCACTTATATGCATAAAGTACCCAAGGTCCATGCCAACGACAGATGTAATCGTGCGTTCTTCGCCACGATAAAGTTGGAGGATTCTTCTGTTGTTGCTATCATACAAGGGAGATGTGTCTCAACAACAAACGTAAAAAAAAAAAAAAGTGTTTCCTGCAAAGAACTAACGCACTTAACACCATTGTTAGAACATGCAACATGGTTGAAAATCAAATAGTTGTTTTCAGTGTATGTGAAAATAACCATATCCTTAAATATATATACCATGCAAATAAAAATGCCGTGATTTTCAACACTATGTTACGTCTTTGATCCTTGAGCAGTTTGTCCCTCTTCGTTATTAATGATCCCATTTGTTAAGTATATTTTTAGCCCAGAAGGGCTATTAATTTCGTTTTGGCATTTTGCGTCGAAAACTTTAAATGCCCGTTTCACTTTTCAAATTGTTGCCACCAAATATTATCGCCTGTGTTATATTTAAAAAAATTAAATAATGAAGAATCTACATAAATGTATGTATGTTTCTTGCATTGTGATAAAACAACGGTACCTAGAGCCATCAAATTTTGAATAAAGTAATTCGAATATGAGCATCTGGAAGCCCTAATTTGGAATTTGTTTTATTATCGATTTCATATTTTGTAACACTTTAACGAATTTTTGATTAACAAACTCAAGGATTTCAAAGCGAGTAATGGCAACGTTGTACAGAAGGAAAAAAAAAAAAAAAATTATCTCCAGTGTGCGAGACTGTGTATCCGAAATTCTAAATATATGCTCATTTTAAAATTATTTTGCGATATTACTATTGAACTGAATTTTATGGTTTAAATGCGAAGAACATGATATTTAATAAATATAGGTAACACACAAAACGTTAAAAAAAGCCCCTTTGGACGTAATTTGCCCATTATGACTCTGCCTATACTGTTCTACCTATTACAGCATCTTCAAGTATATAATTATTACCTGACGAATATATTATGTTAATGGCAGTTAATATAAATAATTATATTATGAATTTCTTTAATAATAAAATTATGGATATATCGCATTTAACTATCACATTTATAATTATAACTTAACAAACATATTAAATGTGGAACTCAATATTTTTGTTTTTAAATTAAAAATATTAAAAGAATTTTGAGATTCATATTACTTTGGTTTCGTAATACAACTATAAATAAATATGTAAAATCCAAATTTTTGTTGCGTAAAATTATATAATAAAGATATTGAATTAAATACATAAAAGTTGTCAATACATCATTTATTTTGGACGTAAAATTAAATTAAAAAAAAAAAAAAAGCAAACATTTTTCAGGCCTTTTTTTTTGTTTTGGCAATTAAAATATTCGCGAATTCTAGTTTTCGTGGTTTTAAACTGGCAAATGTATCAATAACTTTGTCAACTGATATTTCTTTGATATAATGAATGCTAAAGTATTTCTGCTCTCTTCCGTCATAATAACACTATTATAATTTTCTAACCTTGAAAAGCACTTGCGGAATGGTCCCAATCGCAAGATGTTATCGTAAGTGTAGCTGCTGTGGGCAAAAGCACATCAATATTTGGGAAAAAGATTTTATTCGAAGCTTTTAAATCCAAAATTGGTGTGTCTGAGATCTTTGCTCTGGGAATAGACATAAAATGCCGTTGCCAATGTTTCATCTCTTTGTTTAGAAGTGTTGTGTGTGTGTTTTCCGGAGAGGGTAAATCATCTTTATACGGCCCCTTCAACTCATTTACACGCAGTGGCTAATCGCACCGACGGTGCACACCACCTACGTTTGCGCATGCGCACAAGCAGCCTAGGTGCAAGGCAGGCGGTAGTGAGAGCGAAGGTTGTTAACCCTAACTCAGCAATAGAAAGGGTTGTTAATACGTAGTTCAACAGCAAGAGAATAATTTACAAGTAATGATTATCAGTTACAAAGACGAAGTCAATCTATATACATGATAATGTTCCGGAAATGATTAGATAAAATAGGGATTTAATGATGGTTCTAATTGCAAGCGAGGACGAGTAATTAGTTAAAAAATCTTTAGTGTATTGATAAAAAGGCTACAGAAATTGCTTAAATTCTTTTATTTAACAGAGGAATTTTTATGCAAACTTAGACCCCAGTCTTATAGCATTGGACTGTCAGAATTTATTATTCAATAAGAAAACTTAGTGAAAATTATAATATTCTTATATATTCATCACTTTTTCAGTATCCACTCATGTTTATAGGTTAAAATGCCATACTCAATATCAAAGTTATTTATGAAATAAAAACCTTATAAAATCTGATAAATCATTTGTGTGTGCAAATTTTTAAATCTAAATCTTTTACATTAAATTATTTCTGTCTTTTAAATTACATCCCATTATTTATTTCAATTTAATTGATTAATGTGTTTGTCATAATATTTCAAAGTTCTTTGAAGCACTTTTTGTGTCCTGAAAATGCCAAGTATTTCCATAAAAATATAAGCAGGCATACAGAATAATTCATTTAGTAGTTCATATAATCGCTTTTAACTTATTTCATGTCTAAATTTTCTTCACAGAAATCCGCTGTCTAATTTTTAGTGTCTTTTATCAGACGAAATTTTTCAAAGAGGAATGAAAAAAAGGCTCGATTGAGCAAAACACGTCTTTAAAGCTAAATGTATTCTAAGAAGTACAAAAAATGTCAACACGATTTTACCCTCCCCCTTCAAATCAGTCATTTAAACTATTCAAACCTTTCAGGAAAAGGATAAACATTGCGAACATAAAAATCTGCCCTTTTTTATATATACTTTAATAAAAGGAAATATGTTCCTTCTCTTTATAAGAAAAGGAACTCATTTTCCTTTCTAAACTTTTGAAAGTCGCCAACGCTTAAAAAATGATAAACTACGCCAAGGTAGAAACCCGCCTTTGACAACTCAATGCGCATGCGTGGTTAATGTTGGTGCGAATAGCTTAAGCGGCTAATCGCACCCTTGGTGCGAATAGCATCGGCTCTCATTTACACGATAAGCGCAAACTAATGGCAGTATGAAAAACGGGGATGATGCGGTCTTTTCTAAATTTGAAAATTGAGAATTTAAATGGAAAATGAAATGTTCAAGTAAAGGGATTGCTAAAATAGTTTTGTAATAATTAAACACAGAATTACAATGAGCATTATTTCGATAGACTTACTTTTGAATGATGCATGGCAATTTAAGCTCTACATCTGTTTTTTTGCACATTTGCCCAGCATGATTAAATTTACTCTCAAAACTCTTTTCTACATTTTTACGCTCAGAAATGTAAAACTCGGTTATTTTCTGGACCATGTTATAAACTTCCACAATATCAACAGGTCGTCTCTAAAGTTTAACTGTAATTCCTTCTAAGTGAGATAGATAATGATATGCTGTTATGAATTTTACAATGAAAGTAGATGAAATGATTGAATTTGGCAGAACCATAGCGTCTCGCTTACATTGTGCACTCCATTGATTATGCACATAAGCATCTCATTTGGTTTAATTTTCAATTCTTGGATATAGGAGCAAGGAATATATCACAGCATACGGATAAGTACAAGACATTTTCCTTTTACAGCTCTGTAAAATCGGTGAAGTTGAGACATTATTAGCAAATTTTAATCAAGTCATTTTTTTGTGAATAGTGTTGCTCTTCGAAGAAAAGCTTCAAATAAGAATTAAAATAACTGTTCCCTCCTTAATATCATATATTAAAGAAATAATTTTGTTATGAAAATTATTTCCTGTAACTGCGCAACTTGGAGGCATTAACTATCTGTATGATATTTCTAAATAGTATAGTTAAATAAAATTGAGATTATTGCAAATGAAACTGTAGTGTTTCGAGTACAATTCATAACAGCAGGTAATTAAAAATTGAACAATTTTACCACTTATCAAAATTTTCAGTTTAGATAAATATATGTAAATACACAATAGCACATACTGCATGAACTTTGAATGCATTAAAAATTTATTTTATTTTATATATAGTAGAGTCTCACGCAACTCAAAAGGTAAAAGGGGAATGGTGTTAAAAAGGCCTGATAGTAATCGAGAAGAAAATATAGGGCATGTGAAAAGGGAAATTTTAGATGAGATCATGGGAACTGGTATCCCTATACGGAATAATTTTGATCTCATCTTAGAAAAAATAAATGAATGTAATGCCAAATGATGAAGAATTCATGCTGGATGAGATTCGGACGGTTATTACACAGCTTCGTACAAGAAGTTCCCCTGGTTTGAACGGTATACATGCGGACACAGTGAAGATGTTGTTTGAGTTTTATCTTAGCTTTATCTGGCATTTATACAATAAATGCTTGTTACATGGTCTCTTTCCTGAGGTTTGGAAAATTGCAAAACTAGTTCTCATACCTAAAAGCAATGATAGAATGAGGCCAATATGTCTCTTAAAGGTGCTGGACAAATTGATTGCAAATCGCTTACAATATTATATAAAAACGAAGAAACTTATGTCTTCTAATCAATATGGTTTTTGTGCCGGGCGGAGTACAGATGATGTATTATATTATGTTATTAATTTTATAAGAGAGAATAAAAAGATAGATCTTGTGGTGGCCGTCTCTTTTGATGTTACTGGAGCATTCGACTCTATTCGTTGACGATCACTCTTTGTCAAGTTACTTGAATTGAAGATACCAAGGAATATTTTAAACACTGTTATAGATTATTTTAATAAAAGGAAGATTGTGCGTGATAATGAAGATGGTCAATCTATAATTATTGATTTCAGCAAGGTTGCTCTCAGTGGTCTTCTAGTGCTCCTCTGTACTGGAACCTCATTGCAAATGATTTATTGAAAAAACATTTTCCTGGGTATATACGTTTGGTAGCCTATGCTGATGACCTTCTGATGCTTATAAAAGGTAAATCTTTGGAAATAATCGAAGAATATTTTAATGAATTAGTTCTGGAATTAGAGGACTGGGGAGAAAAAGAAGGATTAATGTTCGATATTCAAAAGACAAATGCTATGTTCTTTCCCCGTGCAGGAAAGCAGACACGAGAACCAAGGTTGAAATACAAGAATCCGAGAATAAAGTTTAGAAAAGAAATTAAATATTTTGGCTTAATTGTGGATAATAAATTAAATTTTATTTCACATTTTAATATGGTTCATAAAAAATCAGAATATATTTAAAATTATTACAAGAGAAACTTCCCCAGTGAAATTCTGTCTATGAAAAATGCCATAATAAGGCCAATCTACGAGACTGTTGTGATTCCTCGAATTATGTAGGGCATAGGCGCATGGGGTTGCCGGGCGGAGGAACTGGTTAGACTTCGTATGAAACTGTACACAATGCAGAGAGCTTGGTTACTAATGTTTACAAGATGTTTCAGAACGACTCTACTGAGGTTGTTTGTATCCTGGCCGGTGTGCCCCCTCTCTCCAAACTATTTGTTTTTTATTATGATAAATTTCGTTTAAGAACGGGAAATATATATTTTAAATTATATGGAGATTCTATTGTAACATGGTGTGCTTTTGAAAATTTGATTTAAATTTGATTCACCCTGCTGAAAGAATTTTTATTCCGTATTTTTATTCCGTAATTTTTATTCCGTATTCCGATGCTCCAAAAATAGGAGAAATTGACATTTATACAGACGGGTCAGGTATGGGAGAGGCCATTGCTTTCGCATATGTTATATATTATTATGGAACAGAAATTGGGAATAATAAATTTAAACTCAATATTTATAACTCAGTTTATCAAGAGGGAGCTATGGCTATTTTTTATCCACTGAAATGGATTAAGAAGACTCTTAAAGGGAAATATGATATACATATTTATTCTGACAGTCTGACAGTTCTTCAAGCTCTCTCACTACCTGATCAAGACAATCCTTTTATAGTAGATATTAGAGATTTATATAAAGACTTGAGAGAAGATCAAAATATTGTGTTTAATTGTGTGAAGGCACACGTTGGACATTTTGGAAATGAGAGGGCGGACGCACTGGCCAAGGAGGCAATTACCGATGTTAATGCTCGTGATATTGATGTATAGGGATCAACAGGGAAAGCTGTGACAATTATTAAAAATTATATTTATGATAAATGGAAGGAGGAGTAGGAAAGGTCTGATCGAAATAAAGGTTATATGAAATTTGTTAAACTTAGAAAAGGTTTATGTTATTCAGACACTGACGTTAACCAAATCATTACAGGTCATGGCCGTTTTCCTTTCTATTTTAAAAGGTTTAAATTACAAGAGTCTGACCTCTGTGATATATGTAAAGAACCGGGCACTGCAGAGCATTATGTGGAAACATGTAAATATTTTACTGATATCAGGAACAAGTTTAAGAAAAATGATGTTTTTAAAATACATGATATTTTAAATAATTTTAAAAGACTGAAAAAATTTGCCAGAAAAATGACGGAGAGGATTAATCATAATAAGCTTGCAGTAGGGATTATAATCTGAATTTTGTTTTTTAGTTATGTTCTTTATGTCTGTTGAAGGTGCTGTTTCTGGCTTGCTCTGGCGCAGCCCGCAAAAAGGCCATAGGGCGACGTAAAGTCTACCAGGAGGGTCGGGCTGCGTCCCTCATATCATATCATATCATAGCATAGCATAGTCAGAATTTTCATATGAGAGGGTAAGATTGCTTACCTTTTCCCACAGCAGAAATGCTTCCGGTAGAGTTAACTTCGTTAGAAAATGTACAAGTTTTTGGAGGAAAGAAACTCAATTTTTTTACACAGTTTCTAATTTATGTTTTCTTTTTTCAGGCCGGAATCATGAAGGGATTTATATTAACTCAACACAAGTTAAAGAATTATTTCTAGTAACACAAACATACAGCAAAATTTGTAGCAAAAACATAGTAAATTTAGAATACGTCAGATCTGATCCGTTACTTTCATCCGTTACTTACTCATTTTCTCATGATCAACCTGGACGGATCCCTCATAGTTTATCCCTAAGGCCTAATTGGACCTCCTATAAATAGTGATTCCCGCAATTTAGTAAAATGCCTCAGTTCTATTCGTCAACACACCTTCATTCTTAAACAGGGGAAGAGAGCAAAGAGTATGTGCCTACGTTTTGTGTTATTTTCAGATGTTTACTTTTTTCCTTAAAAAGGAACAGAAGCTCGAAAACTGCAAATGAAGCAGTTTTAAGAAATTTGCAAAAATCGTTGTTCGAGACCAGTGTGGCCCAATCTTTAGTTACCTGAGGGCCAATCAAACGTTAGTATAGGAGAGTGAGGGCCAGAGACATTAAAAAAAGAAAATGAATTACATATTAATCATTAGTTTAATATATCACTTTATTTTACAGTCTAGAAATCAATGCGATGATTGGTACTGCTTTTTTGGTATTATAATTTCAGGAAGGCAAAGTCTCAGGCTGGATTCCAGTGAAGCAATTGCGATTTCTCCTTTTTGATTTAATTTGTTTGAGAGCAGAAAAAGATAGCATTTGCAAAGAGAATTTGTGCAGTTTGGGAAAACGTCCTTTGGAAATTAGTTTCCAGAAATGTTCAGTGACATCACACCTTTTAGTCTGATAGAATGGATATGCCTGAAGATCACAAATTTCCATTTGAAGGTCGCAAGGCACCTCACTTACTTCAATCTCCATGGGGTTGTTTAACAGTGAAAGTTTTGTTTTTAGGGGGTCAAAATCCTCTCCTGGAACTCTTTCTTAATATCAGTAATTATTTCATGAAATATATAAGATTCTGTACTGTGTACTTTTAAGTTACAGTTGAATTTGAAGAATCTTAAGAACTGGTAAGCGATTAATCGCTTGAGTTCGTGAGACAGTAACTAAGACTTGAAAAGAATTAAAGACCCTTTATTATTCCAAATTAGAGTTTAATAGAACTCCGTCTTGGAGTTTTACAATAAAGCCGCCGCTCGGGTTTAAACTCAAAAACTAAGAAATTAACTTAACTAATCTTAACTAAAAGGATATAGCCGAAGCTATCAAGGACCTAAAGTACGGCCGAGCGTAATAATAGCTTAAGAGAGAGTAGCCTAAAAAGGCGGACGCATACTAGCCATAATCACTAGCTCTCTCTAACTGATACAGTAGAACTTCGCGGTTAAATACTACTCCTCAAGTTTGCATTCAAACGTGATTCTAAAAATACGTTCTGGCCGGAAGTTGTAAGTTGAAATTAAGAAGCGATAGGAAAGGAACTTTAACTCAAAATTTAACTGTTAGAAAAATTAACATAATCCTCACAAATATATCAAAATTTGTGTCATTTTCTTCTTTCAGCTGCTGACAAAATGGGAAATGTGCCGTATTATTTGCCTTCAGTACAATTTGCATTACATTAAAGTTTTTGCAAAAGCCTTTAATATGTCCATAAAGCTTGGATATATTTTGCTTTCTGCTTTGTAGTTTCAAAAATTTTTAAGAAGACTTTTTAAGTTTTACATTTCGCCCCCCTCCCCCTACGTTTAACTTGCAAAAGTAATAGATTTTATAAAAGTGATACGTTTTCACAATTTTAATTTAATTCACTTTTTATTTTACAAAAGTTTTTTTCCCCCTTCAGTTTAATCTTTCCTTTCCGTGTTTTACATTTTTCACTTTATTTGTTTTACAAAAGTTATACTTATTTTCATACGATTTTTTCTTTTTTTTACGAACTCAGTCTTTTTTTCCTTCCTATAATTTACTTCAAGAAGTAGTTTTTAACTTTTCTTTTTTTACAAAAGTATATTTTTTTTTTTTTTTTTCAATTCTTTGAAGAATTTTACTTCTCTTATTTCTACATACGCTAAATCTTGATTTCCATCAAGTGAAAATGTCACCTTCATAAACACTTCATAAACAGACCTTCATAAACACTGCTATGTATGAATTTAACACAGCCTTAATTTTTTTAACAAGCTACAGAATTTTTAACTACATAGACGAATATCCACATTGTAATGTAATATTTTAAATTCACAATATAGCTATATTTATGTAAAACATCTAAAAAGAAAGGATGTCTATAATACACAGGGAATTAATATTCAGTTACGGAAGTGAAACTTTGTCATCTTTTTCCCAACTTAGAATATAAAAATTTCTCAGCTCGAAAATTTTTTTTTTCAAATAGCATGATCATTATTTTCACAAATCTCAAAGCTTTTTAATATATTCCTTCTAAGTTAAGATATGCATTTCAAATTGATAAACACTGATTTCTTACAGCTTTTTGAGAAGGATTTTTAAGTTATGATAGATAGCAAATAAAATCCTGCACAACAGGAAATATTGACATGAATTCCAAATAATAATACAACTTAACATTAATATAGTCAATTTAACTGAAGATACGCATTTCAAACTGATATTAATTTACTTATAGATCTTAAAGTTCTTATAGATCTTTGACTACAATCTGATAATTAATTTTCCACAGATATCAAAAATATTTTGCATAAATACCATACAAAACATATAATATTGACATGAACTCTATATCATGGTCCAACAGCGGTAACTTAAATGAACTTTTAATACATTTTAGTACGAGTTAATTTAAAAAAGAAAAATTCCAATGCAAGTATTCAAACAGAAATGCTTCACAAATTTCAGGTAAAATAGGAACGGAATGAACCTAATTGATAATAATGGAAAAGCACGCAAAGGACTCAGAAAAGATACATACGTGCAAGACATTCTAAGGGCCCCTATTTAGCACATGGGCTAAATAGATTCTTCCTTTTCAGATTAAGCAAACATTCAAGATAATACCTATATATCTAGTACAGATATTATTTACACTAGTTGTATTTTCTAGATACTCCTCATGAGGAGAAGTATTTTCCCGCCGCTTGTTTGCTGAGGAAGGATGACTTTTCCTGATCTTACTTCTAAATGGAAAATAGTGGACTTTCCGATCATTCTTTGTTAATCACATGAATTTTATGGGAAGCTGGAAATCAGTATTTAAAAAGCTTAAGTCTTATCTATTGAAAATTATTTAGCACTTTTTTTTAAGTATAGGTAGTGGTAAAGCGGGAGAGGGCTCGGGCGCCCAGGACACCCCCATCTGGCTACGCGCCTAAATAATAATGCTCGGAACAGGAAAACTTTGTCACTGCTCCTACCATAAATAATTAACACAAGAAAACAGTAAATCTGGCTCCTGCTAATACTAAAGTTTGTGCCCCAACCTCTCCGCGACATAGTAACAAATATCATAGGGTTAGTTCCAGAAGTACAGGATTACTTACTCTCGAAAATTCAGTGAGGGAGTTCAAAAGGTGCAAACTCGTTCTTTGAGTAAAAGCTAAAAGGATTGAATACATAATCAGTAATAGCTGATTTTTGAACTGCTGGTCGCTATGAGATTTAAGATATATATATTCCACTCAGTTGAGGTTGGTGGTTTTTTTATCATGTTTAACACAATCAGATCCCATTTAAAGTCATCAAATTCTGTTGATTTGTCAGAAAATCGCGTTTAAGCAAATTTTTCAGAACCTCTCATCTGAATGTTTCTCCGTAGATTTTCTTCAATCTTAATATTAGTTTCATTGAACAAGTTTTTTAGAAGTAAGCAATCGATGTCTTCCTTTTCCACGCACACTAATAAGTAAGTTTCTTGTCAATACATAATAAAATATTAAAGAAAACAAATTTACAACAAAAAAGCAGACCAACAGTTACATAAATTTACGACAATGTTATAGGTATTATGCTTGCCGTACCCTATACTATTATCTACGGATTAGCGCAGAGATATTTCGTATAACACTTTTCTCCTGTGGCGTAGCTAGGGTGAGGGGAAGAGGGGACGTCTGTCCCCGGACGTAGCATCCAAGGGGCCCCAAATTGATGCTATGAATTTTTTTAATGAAATGTTTTCCATTCTTGGCACACAGAAGGGACGTAAATTCTTCAGTTGTCCCCCGGCGTTGGAAGCTCTAGCTACGCCCCTGCTTTTCTCGAATAACCCTCCAGTCTCAAGCTCGTAACACTGAAAGTTTAAAGATCTTAAGGTTAGCCTAAAAGGGTTTAATAAGGTTTCTTACGCTCTTGCTAAGCTCACAGTCTGCTCTTGTAGTTACTCCTGCTATCCCCCATTTCTTTTTTTTATCTTTTTAGCTTTATTATTAAGCACCGTTTTCTTCCCACTTACATCACAGATAGCTCGACAACAAAATGACAAAATTTTTAAAAGCTCAATGGCAACATATATTTAGAATTCTCGATGCAGTGTTAAGTGTGGGCATACACTTTTATGTTCTTTTCAGGCTGTTCTCAGTTCAAGATATCAATATTCAGTTTTCTTAGTGAGATGACTAATATTTTTTCTTCTTTTTTATCGTTAATTTTATTTATTAAATATCACGTTCATCGCACTTACGCCACATAAAATTCAGTTCAAGAGCAAAATCACAAAATATTTAAAAACAGCACAGCTTCAAAATTCCCAACAGATTGTTGGAGTTTGCCATATATATTTTTATATTCGTTATATTATTTCTTTAAAAACTAGCCACTCGTGCTCCGTCTAAAATAGTTATCATAAAAAAAGTATATAGTAATTTTAGTAGCTAGTAGAAGTTCATTAATGTATTGAAATTAATTGGTTTCTAATTAGGTATCTCATGATTTTAATATATGTCTATTTAAATCAATCGCATTAAAAAGCAGAAAATTTTTCTTAAGAACTATGATTGTTGCTTTTAAGTCGCTTATTTTATTACTCGGTAACCTTACGGATTCAATTTGAAAGTATCTTAGGCTTTACTGAATGGCAATGCGTTGGCGCGTAGAAGAAAAAAGCATTTTGTTTCCGGCAACGGCAACACACTGCTTTCATAGAGCCGAGTTTTATAACTAAAAGTAAAAGATAAATATCTTACATTTTTTCGAGTAGCAAGTTTCGGGTGCAGGAGATAAAAATATTTTATTTCAACCAATGGTTGCGAAATAAAGGACCTCTGTGGACACGTTATATATGTATGAAAAATAAAGAATATGTAAAAGATTAAATTAGCAAGTAAATTTACCTTCTCAGTTCTAAAAATAGTAACCTCTCTCTGCACTGCGTCATTTCTAGATTAATCTATGTGATATGACTCTTACATAATTCTGGTGATACAAATGGAACTAAAACTTAAAACAACCAATACAGTACAAAGCCCGTAATCCGGACTCGTCGGGACTTCGGCGATTCCGGATTAGGGGTTTTTCCGGATTATAGATCAGCAATTTAAACCTGGTAAGATGGCATGCAGAAATTATACAATTAAAAATATAAAACCCTAATTTATGAAATAAAGAGCAATTATGATCTAAAGGGTATCAAAATTTACAAAAAATAAGCTTAATATTTATTTGTTTACTTTATTAAAACATTTCTTTCAATGTAAGTTGTTTAAGTTTTTTTTTTTTTTGGTGTGTGTGTGTGCTAATACTTTCTCTTTAATTCTAAAAAGAGACATAATTTCTTGTTCAGTTACAAAGTTCCACTGTTCAAGTCCTGTAATTGCTGTGTCGAGAATACCGACTAACTTGTCAGTCGAAATAACTCTCTGTCACTTTCTTCACTATCGGAAGTGCGCATGGGTAAACGCTTTAGGCGCATGCGTAGCGGACGCGCTTTAAAAGCGCATGTGCAAATGCTTTACGCGCATGCATAAGTTTGTGGCTTTGAGGTCCGGATTATAGATCATTCCGTATAATGGACGTCTGGATTACGGACTTTGTACTGTATTAATTTTACAGGAATATTAATCACCCTATCAAAATGCATTGAAAACCAAAACTAACTCAGTCTGAATTAATTTCACCCTGAACATAACGCACTTGCTTTCAACTCTTTGGCCTAGCTGGAGTGCTGTCTGTCTGCTCTTTCTATCTTACTGCAAATTTATCTAAAATGTAAGCTTTTTGAAATAGGCATATTTAATGTGCCAACTTGTTTGTGGCCGCAACATGTTTGCTGAAATAGAAAATGAAGATTTAATCTGCCTTCACCTCCAATTTCCTATTCATTATGGATCAACACTTCTACGCCATCAAAATTTCTGCTAGTCGTTACTTCAAAGTTTGTTTTTATCGCACGGAGATATTTTCTGTTTGCTTTCCTTTTGAAAATTGTTAGAATTAACAGCTACTGAAAATAGTCCCTTTTATTCCTCAATTTCGTTTGGCTACTTTTCTTTTCTGCCCTAAAAATAATAATTGTTAATATAGGAATTTAAAATAAGTCATTTCAAAATCAATTCGCATCATGCCATCTTACGTAACACATAGCAATGCGGATATCTTTTTACCCAATAACAGGTCAAAATTCCAAAGAAGAACTAACTCTGTATCTTAAGCTTCTGCTGAATGCGTGCTTATTTTTCCACTTTGCTTTGCTCTGTTAACAGCTTACGACTAATTGCTATCTATCGTCCATTGTCTTGTAAGCTTCGAAAAATTGTAGGCTACCTATTGCGCCGCTCATGATATAGGAACAAGAATTGTCTAGTAATAAATATAAATTATCTTCGGCTACATGTGTGAGTAAATGTCATCTTCGGATCTACGCTGAAAAGCCTTCGCCAAGGTATTACAACGCCACCATCTCCTATTCACTGTGCATTTGTGGGCCAAAGAGAATCCCCACGTTGTATGGCGGCACAACGTTGGTTCCCAGTAAATGTGTGAGCAGGTTTAGTTGGCGACTGCTTAGTCGGGTCATACCTTTTACTATCCTCGTGACCGCCGCGAATTATCGGATCTTTCTGAAGCAGGTTCTTCCTGGATTACTTGACGATATTCCAGCAAATGTGAGGTACAAAATGTGGCTCCAACATGATGGGACGCCTGATCATTTTGGGCTGGCTGTTCTTAGGCACGTGGACAGAGCATTCCCGCTTCGATGGATTAGGTACAGTGAACCGGTTCCCATTCTTTCTCTTAGGAGCCCTCAAAGCTATCGTATACACCATCCTGAGGAGTCTGAAATGAATTTCAGGGCAAGTCTTGTCTGTGCTGCTGCTACAATCAAAGCTAGCAGTGTGTTCGACCGTTTCTGGAAATGAATGTTCCGTAGGTGTCAGGCTTACTTAGCGTCTGAGGTGAAAATTTTCAGCATCTGCTGTAAGATGCATTCTTCTCGTACGCCATTTATACTCATGATGCCCAATAAATATTTCAAATTAATCACTCTCCTGTGTCCTTTTTGATCTTCTACCACTTACCTCTGACGTGGACGGTCATGGATTTCTATGCAGTTCTCAACCCTTATGATGTGCCTTACCTCCCTTCAAAGTTTGTCGCTACAGTTTTGAGACACCCTATATACATATGTAATGAACTAGAAAGGTTAGAAGTAGAGGATGCATCATATATGAAGAAGTTTGCAAAGGCGACAGCTTTAATAAGAAACAGTAGAGGCAGATCTAAATATTCATTTCTATTTTAATTGACATTTGCGGTCACAAATAACTTGGCGTTATAATCGGCCCTGTTCCAGAACATTTACATTTTTGATATTGTTTCGATAAGTAGGGATCAGCGCGACAGCAGTCTATAAGTTCTAGGCCAAGAAGCAGAAGCGAAATGCGTTGTGTTCTGGACAAAATCTTACCTCATAATAAATTAGTTTCTATTTCGATAGCTTCTGATTAGCTAGTTAATTGCGCTCTAAAACTATTATTGGCTGTTTTTCGTTCCCAAAACCATTTATGTCATCAGCATTATGTAAAAGTCATATGATATTGATTAAGGTACAACTGAAGGTAGCCAAAAAATTTTATTATAAGCAGTTGTTATTTTTAGAAGAAAAAGGGAAAATATCCTAATTAAAATGAGGAATTAAGGAGCTATTGCATATTTAAGTTAGAATTTTAATTTACGTACTTTTTAGCTTAAATATTTACATAGACACTAAAAGCCACATTTTAAGATGAGAAAAGAATTAACTTTTTAATAAACATAATAGTAATAGGCATATAGAGAGTTTTATGATCATGATTGGCCTCCAAAACTAAATTCTAAGTACGCTACTTATTCAGAGAAATCTAGAAATGTTTTCTAAGGATTTTCATGCCAGTCGGAGGCGTTAAGTTAAGGTAGCTAAGGGTATCGTACTCTTCTTTCCTTTTCTCAAAGTATTACGGGAGGCATATAAGTATTCTATACCGCGCCGCGCACTTAGGAAATAATCCCTCCTCGTGACTGGATATGGCTTTCGATGACATCGTCTCCTGTGCGCTTAGGAACGCTTTGACTTTGCTTGGACTTGAGGGTACACCTCCATACGTTTGTTTACATTTTGATAGCAGTACTGGAAAGATTATTACCTGCGTTGTATTTTTGTTGCTATGAGATTACACTCCCTACAACACTGTAGTGTGGTGAATTTAATATAAAAAAATTTAATGATATTTTTTCCTAGAGAGAAAAAGTATTATTTCTTCTTGTGCTAACTCCGTAAATGTGTATTTATATTAAGTGCAGAGTTTTTAATAAAAGTATGCTTAATTTAAAACCTTTACATTAAAGGTGTAGTGATTATTAATTCATTATTTCATTTTCCTTATATATCCATTCTCTGCAGATGCAATCCCCGAAAGCATAAGACAAGTCAGTTTTCGCAAACAGAAAACAAAACGCGGTACAGAATGCTTATATGCTTACAGGAGTCACATACTATGTTCCCATACTATGTTCCAAAACAAGTAATCAGTCTGCTAAGAACACTTACCCAGACTTATGTGGTATAACAGGAACCGTAATTTATCTACTAGATATTATTAATATTAGGAATTTTCACTAATTACTAACTGATCGGCGCTTAGTATGCAAGAATATAGAAGGCCATAGTATGCAAGAATGAAGTGAGTTCAAGACCAAGCCATGCCGCTTCGAATTGAATTTCATTTCAGAAAGAAGGGAAAAAACAACTAATTTCTTTTTGGGGAAAGGTAAAGGGGAAAAATAAAACCGGTAGCAACGTGTAAAACAACGTAAAATGTTAAGATTGATAAATTTCGACGAGAGATATAGGTTATGATTAAAGCTGTTCGTTAGGATTTATGAATACTGAAATTTAAGTTTTAATTCATAATGATATAAGACACTTTCACGCGAATATTTAGATTATTTTTCTTATAATTTTTATCGTAATATTACCGAAAAATATCTCTTTAATACCCATTGATAGAATATTTAGCATATGTAAGTTCCCTTTTCATAATGTGAAACATATTTTATGTCTGTATTATAAGAAATATTTTAATGCTTAAACATTTTTGTTTTGTTGTAATCTTGCGTATGTTTGTTAATCGGTAATAAAATAATGTATGATGCGTTGTATTTATTGTTTTCGAAGTGTGTCTTTAAAAGAACTTATCTTGTTACCTAAAAAGATATTTTTTTATCTTACAAAGTAAGAGAGAATTTTCTCCCAAAGCACCCAGAACCTTGAATTATAATTATATATGTTCTTTAAAAGTAATAATAACTTAAGCCCAATTTATTCTATTTTGTATTTTATTAAATTAAAAAGTTTCCTGTAAAACATATTTTGTTTGTATTTAAATATACTTCACCTTTGAAATATTGATTCATTTGTTTGTAGAAATCTTAAAGAATGTATTTATAGAGGTATAGTCTCTGCTACCTGTAAATGTGACTTATCTAACCCAATTTAAAAGTCATATTTTTTTTTCATTCCTTTTCATATTATGGTTAGCAGCAGTTAATGCTGTAATAATATGTCGATTACAAAAAATAAATATTCTGACTGCGGAATTTTTGACATTTTTTATTATAGTTTACAGTGTATTTTGTATTTATTATATATCTGTCCAGAATAGCCAACTCAAATATTTTTTGAAATTCATTTGGTGTAATTGTGACACTAAAACACTATCCAACCTGAAATATTTACTTATAAACTTCGATATTATTTAATATAAACTTTGGTATTAAGAAACTAAATTGAAATAATGAATAAAATCTCATTTAAACAAATTATTATTTTACATCATACAAAATACTTTTTATTGTATTAAAAATCAAAGGCTAGAGTGAGACTGCTAAAATTAAAAAGTAAGTTTTTAACTAAAAGTCTGTATGTGCATTTACTAACAGCAATAGATATCAAGAAAAAGATTAATATTTGGTACTCTTCTGTTATCAGGACTGGTTTTAGAAATTATGTATGTACACACATGTGTATGTATGTATGTGCATATACACACAACAAATGCATATACATGCATATACACACAACAAATGCATATACATGCATATGCATGTAAATGCTTATATACATAAACACATGCCCACCAGCGGCCGAGCGGTAAAGTCACTGAACACTGGTAGTTCGGTCTGAGGTTCGAATCCCGGGAACGGGCTAACTGCATGGGCGTTTTCATGGTTTTGCCCATGTGTAACGAGTATATGAGCCAGTTTCCTTTAGAAAGTCCTTCACGAATGCATCCTTTCCCTTAGGAAGTAAGCCCTAGTGGGCCTTGCTATAATTAAATAAAATAAAATAAACACACACATACATTTCTGAACAATGGCCTGATAACTGAAGAGTACCTAATATTTTTATGTTCGCAATTGCAACTCATTATTGTTCTAATTTCATTAACCCCTTAACTGCCGCGGGCATATATATACGCCTTGCTCAGCCGATGCGTTAACTGCCCCAGATGCGCAGCCGATGCGTTAACTTTGCGAATAATTTTAGGTGTAGCAGCGCAAAGCAAATGATAGCAGTTTGGAAGGACGTATATATACGCCTGGGGCAGTTAACGCATCGGCTGAGCAAGGCGTATATATACGCCCGCGGCAGTTAAGGGGTTAAGAACGACGAAATTTGTAACATTGTTTAATGAGTCTATTAAGAGTGTTTCACAAAATTTCTCATTATTTGTAATTTGGATTCAATTAAAATTGCTAAAAAAAATGAGTATCAGCATGTTCATAATGCATACAAAAAATTTTTAAGTGTGCATTCAGTTAGTTTACTAAAAGAAACAATATAAATTCGTATTTATAAAATTGCTAAGCAGTGAAAAAAAATACTTGTAAAAGAAGAGCAGTAATACCCCCTTTCCCGAAAATTTCAATCTAATCTTCACATTCAAATTGCAGCTTTAAGCTAAACAGGTCTAGATAGGCCTAGTTTAAGCATTAATTTGCAGAATTTTAAGATACAAGACATAAAATAAGTTGTTCAAAATAAACAGTTCCAAATCCTAGAGATAGAATTAGATGCAATATTATTCTGTCTTAAATTAACAGCCTTATGAAGACATTTGTACTTATTTAATACAGAAAAGACTTTGAGATGTAGTTTTGTGTTACTTTCCAGGATAGCTCATGCAAAAGAAAACAACATAGCTTCCTTCAAATAAAGAATCAACATTTTCTGCTTTCTCACGACATGAAATTAGTATACTGAAACCAATAATAGTTGAATTTAGCAATTTGAAAATAATCATGAAAACCCTTGATTTAAGAAGATACTTTTAAGATCTGAAAAGCCTGTTTTACTTAGCTTTTTTATGCATAAAAAGTTGTTCATTAGCAGGAGTTGCCAGCTAAACAAATTTAAGGTATAAAAACATAAAAGATATGTGCAAATGTTGTGAACCAATTTAAGATATAATGTTAAGGTTTATGTTAAAAATATCTTTTGTTCCAAGAGATAAGAATTATAAAAGTCAAGATGAGTATCCAACCAATCAGTAAGAAGACATGAATTCCGCCAAGCTTTACCTTACTGTTTTAACTCATCTTGACTTTTATAATTTTGTTCCAAGAAATATAATATCTGAAATTATCTCTAAAAATCCCATTTATTAGAAATTATTCGCATCTAGTTATTGAAAAATGTTGTAAAAGCCATTGTTTTTTTTTTATATCTAAAGTTACAATAGGTAATTTTGTCCAGAACAAAAGGAAAAACTTCAAAATTTAGCTTCAAATGGAAAAATTGCTTCAATTCAAGGAAAAAATGGAATATTTTGAATTTTGCAAAAGTAAGATCATTAATGTTAAAAGAAAATACGCCAAGTCAAGGGACAGTTCAAAAATCATTAAAACTATCGGTACTTTTCCGTTTTGCCGGCGCAAGCGATAAAGTTGCCAATAATGGTACAAACGATGCCAAACGGAATATTCTCGCTGGTAACCTTTTACGCTTCATTTTCAAAACAAGTCGCAGCTTTTTCTTATCAGATTGATTGTTTCTTTCAGTAGTGGCATATAATTACATAGAATTTTTATCAGATAGTTCAGTTTTATGTCTAAGGCCATTTTCAGTAATTAAGTCAATCAGGATGCAATCACAGCGCTTACCCGAAGCCGAAAATATAGAAAATGTAAGTCAAGGGTTAAATTCATCAATTCTAATGAGAATGCATTAGCGAAGTAAAGCACTGCAGCTTTACATAGTTTCTGAGTAAGCTATTCGTACGCATTGAAATATTTCTTGCATTTAAACTTGTGTTCCAAATTATGATTTAACTTGAAATTAATGTAGATAATTACTGCGAGCATTAGATTTTTGTAGAGTAGTTTAAGTGAGATGAGATCGCTTGGGGTCACGTGATATGAACCGGCGAATCAAGATGTTGAACCATGAAAGCATAGTAAATTCTTAAATTAATGTCTTTTTACAAATTTACTGTCTTTATTTATTGGCTTTTTATAAAATTTTAAGCGATATTAAAATGTTTATGCCTTCAAAAAAAGAATTCTTAGAACTAACATTTTTTTAAATATTTTTTATGTGTATACTGTATGTTGTCGCCAATAAAGTCTGCTTGGCGAGATTTGCGCCGGCCAAACGGAAAAGTACCATACTATCAGTGGGAACTGTGAGCAAAGTGAAAGCAGCAGTTCACATGGTATGCATTAAATTGTACTGTTGTACAAAGATTGTGTAATGTAGTTTCGGTACTTTGCATTTTTGCATTCCTTCCCTGGTTTTAATATTTGTTAGAGTTACCATGTTTGTCGCATTTTTGAGAATATGTGTGACAACAGCTTACTCATGCATACACATATCATAGACCTGTTGAGTATGTACTGTGTTTTATGTTGTGTATTTAGCCATTATTTTACTTAATAGCATTCCCTGATTGTAAAAATGTGAATATAGGTCATATAGATTTTTATTCTATATTTATTTATAAAATTTCTTGTTTCTCATGAAATGTTTATTATTATTTGTGTATGGAATAGTACCAATGAGTTACAGAGATAGCCAAGCACTCGTATCTTTCCAGTGCACAAAGTTGCTAATACTCATTGCTGACTCTTTGTGGGAGTGGGGATAATTAGAAAGTACTTTTTTAAAACTGTACTACCAATGTTACTGAATATACTACAGTATTTTTCATAAAAATTATATATTCAACAACAATGAGCACTTGTGAATTTCCTTATAATCCCATCTAATTTAAAGTCTTTAAGTCTGAGCATTGCATTATATTAGTAAAGTATCATCATATGGACCCTTTTCTTTGTCTTTTCCCTTAGTGACTTTTTCGTGCCACCATTTCTATTTTCCAGTTCTAACTTAGGAACTACTCTTATATGTGCCGTCAAGTCGCCAAACGTTTTTGGTGAGAAATTCCACGGTGCCATATAATATCTAAATTTTTTGTCTATATTTCAAACTTTAAGCCCACGTTTTGAACACACAATTTAAGCTAAAAATCTGCAACAAACAAAAAATTTAGATAGCAAAAACGTAAAGTTTCTAACAAAAAAATATTTGGCAAGAATCCATGTACACAGAGATATGTTTTAGCGTAAAAAAAAAAAAAAAAAATCTACGATTTGCACAATCTAGGCAGCGAAAGAATCTACGAACTATGCACACCTCGCTTTAATAAATTAACATAACAACAATAAATTTGAAAGAATACCATGTACACAGCGTTCTGTTTCAACTTTAAAAAACATCTACGAATTGCACAATCTAGGCACTATGCACTAATCAACTAAAATAATTAAAATAAATTTCAAACAATTCAAAAAAAAGAACAATGACAGAAATTCATACTAAAAAAACAATGAACATAATATTCTACAAAATAAGAACAAGAATAAAATAAAATGTACTTACCATGAATGAATGCTTTTTCGAACATCAAAAATACCAATTTCATGCCGCCGCGTAATCAGTATCGTATTTATATGACAGCCAGACACACTATCCAGAAAATTCATACTATGGTTCACAAATAAATGTTCAAAACCTTCTTTTCCCAAATCCTTATAAGATTTCCAGCCATCCGAAAAAATAGTTGTACAAGGCTCAATCCACTCTTTAATACACTGCATAAGCGTTTCCTTACTTCTGTCGTGCACAGCCACTAAAAATAATCTCCCAGAGACCCTCTTGCAACCACGTCTCTCATTGCAACATAGGCCATTTCAAAACACGCACGACACGAACCAACGAACAATTAAAACACTCCAGCAAAAGAGTATTCAACGTCAAAAGGGTTGCCATACAACATGCAATCGTGTCAAAAACCAGTGCAGAACACATATCGCCACATTTGGTGATCTTAGGGCGCATATAAGAGTAAAGCCCCAACTTATTCTAGAGATTTTGTGGTTTTTTCAATTGAGAGTTATGTATAATCAATTTACATTTTCTTCCAGTATGGAAACCCATCAGATTATAAAGTTTCTTGTTTTATGTCCTGTGAAGTTATATGATTTCTTGAATTTTAATTTATCTTTTTGATAAACCCTCAGGGGCTCACTTTTGTGAGTACGGGTGTGGCAATCCCGAGGTACCCTAGCCCTTCAGGGGATCATCTTCTTGATGAGACGGGTGTCACGATCCTGGAGCCCCAGTGATCTATCCTCTTTTCCGTCTCCTCTCCTCTTGGCTGGAACTTTTTCCCTTCCCTTCTCCCTCGTGGTTTCTCTCTACGGAGTTTGGGGCTCGTCACGAGAGACTGGAGCATCCCTTGCATCTAGTTTTCGAGTGGCGAGAAAACTGCCCACGTGTTTGCCCTGCGTGGAGACCCGTGTCGCTGGAAAGGAAAGTCCTGGTAGTTGAGGGGCGAGGTACTGTTCCCAACACACTGCTTTGGCCTCTGCTTCAGCTAAACGGGAGGCACCTTAGTCGTCCTCACAGGTGTCAATCGGCTGGTCACTAGTCCTTGTGTCAGTGGCTTGGGGTCAAGCTCTCGGGAGTACCTGCTTTCGGGAAAGCCGACTGTGGGGCTTCAGTTTGCGTATAGGTCCGGCTAGCCCTAACACAGGAATCTGTGTTCCCTTGTTGGGCTCCGTGGTGGGCGGGGCCGTCGGACCCGAATCATTTTTTCTTTCACTATGGCTAACTCACATATATACTTAATAAAAGATTTCGGGGTCACTCCAGTCAATCCAGTCACTCAATCTAGTTCTGAAATGCCTACTGCTAAACCAGTCACTCAACGTAGTTCTGAAACGACTACTGCTAAACCAGTCACTCAACCTAGTTCTGAAAAGTTTACTGCAAAAAAATTACGAACAGATACAAATGAAAAAAATCATAATAATAGTCCCCGTTTCCTAGTCATCTCTAGTCCTGGCGAAATGCATAAGATGTCTCCTTTTGTAATAAACAAATACATCCAGTCTTGTATAAACACGTGATCCTTACCTTCAACACGCCTGATCTGCCTAAGAATATTAAGGCCGGATATTTAAATTGTCCTGTAAGACCTTATATTCCCAACCCTACGCGATGCTTCCAATGCCAGCGTTTCGGCCATTCTAAGACGTCTTGTCGTGGCAGCCTCACATGCGCCCGATGCTCACAGATTGGCCACGATTCTGAAAATTATACCGCTGCGCCTTCGTGTATAAATTGCAAGGGTCAGCACCCAGCATTTTCACGCCTCTGCCCAAAATGGAAATCCGAAAAAGAAGTACAGACTCTTAAAGTTACCAGGAACATCTCGTATGCTGAAGCCAGAAAACTAGTTCAAAGCACACAGCTCCAATCAAACAAATCTTATGCCAGTGCAGTTAAAACAACACGTAGCATTGCCACTCAAACATCAATAGGCACGCACACTAAACCAAATAAAACCCAACCAACCACATCCACCAAGAAAGCGGAAAATGCAACTCATTTAATACAAAAAAAAAAAAAAAAAAAAAAAAAAAGAAACAGTCATTCAAAGTAAACCTAAAACTGAAAGTCACAAAATAATTAATAAAAATAGAAGTCCTAGCAATAGCTCTCTTGACGATATGATTTCTGAATCTGCGGATTCAGACGGTATGGAAGTGGAAGAGGGTCTAGAAGTTCCCAGGCATCTACTTCCACGAAAAACCAAACAAGAGCACAGAAAGAACAAAAACCAGTCATAATGGCCACCCTCGTCTCATGGAACTGTCGCGGTTTCCACCGAAATTTGCTGGACATCAAATCTATAATAAATGTGTATCATCCTGTGTGCTTAGCAATACAGGAAACAAATTTGAAACCCGAACACCATGCAAAACTTCGGAGGTTTTCTTTCGTCAGGAAGGATAACCTTGCAGGTGAGCGTGCCAGTGGAGGTGTAGGTCTCCTCTCCTCACTGGATTATCCCTCGAATGTACTTCCTTTGACGACCTCCCTCCAAGTTGTCGCTACTCAAATAAATCTTGATATGGTTGTTTCGTTTGTTTCTTTGTATTTGCCTCCAAATGAGCACATTTATCAGCAAGATTTAAATAATCTAATAGAGCAGCTGCCTGAGCCTTTTATCATAATAGGAGATTTTAACGGCCATAGTCCACTCTGGGGAAGTAAAGATACAAATTGCCGAGGAAGACAAATTGAGCAGATGATCGAAGATCACAGCCTTTGTCTCCTAAATAATGGGCAAGATACGTACTTCCATGAGTCTTCAAGGACATTCCACGCTCTCGATCTTGCCATCTGTTCACCATCTCTGTTGCCATTTTGCACTTTTAGTGTCGGAAATTACCTGTACAACAGCGATCATTATCCTATTTTTGTGTCTCTTGCACGAAGAGGAGCAAACCCTGTGTCGAGAGTCCCTCGTTTTATCCTGGACAGGGCAGACTGGGAACTCTTCTCTTCCATTGCAGAGCTGACAGAGGAAATGGTAGAAGGTGTGCATATCGATGACGCTGTTGAAGCTGTTACTAATATTATTATTCAGGCAGCTATGCTTTCGATTCCTAGAACATCAGGAAAAATGCTTAAATATACGAAACCATGGTGGAATCGCAACTGTCATGAAGCACTGAAAAAACAGAAAAAAGCATGGGGTATTTTTTGTAGATATCCTATCCTGCGAAACCTCATAGCCTTTAAAAGAGCCAAAGCAAATGCACGAAAAGTAAGAAGGCAGAGCCAGAGGGATTCCTGGATTTCATATGTGTCGTCAATAACATCCTCTACGCCGAGTAAGCGGGTTTGGGAAAGAGTTCGAAAAGCATGCGGAATATATAAAGACCACACACTTTCCTTTTTGGAAAAAGATGGCCGAGTGATTAGCTCCATAGAAGAAATTGCTAATACTATTGGTGAGACATTTGCTGCCGTTTCTTCCAGCCGAAATTACTCACCTGCATTTCTTTCTATCAAGCAACGCTCTGAGAAAAATCCCATCACTTTCAACACTTCCAAATTTGAGCCTTATAATAGAGATTTTACTGTGCTAGAGTTAAAGAGAGCTTTGTTAGACACATAGGTCGTCTCCGGGTCTCGATGGCATGAATTACGATATGCTAAACCATCTGTCCTATAAGTCACTGAATGCCCTTCTCACGCTTTACAATAGAGTGTGGAAGGAGCATACTTTTCCCAGTGCATGGAAGAGAGCTGTTGTAATTCCTATTGCCAAGCCAGGGAAAGATCCAAGGAATCCCTCCAACTATCGGCCAATTGCCCTTACGAGTTGCCTATGCAAGCTGTTTATAAAAATGGTAAACAGCCGCCTAGTCTACTTCTTGGAAAAGAATGATATTATATCGCCTTATCAGAGCGGTTTTCGAAAGGGAAGAACAACTGTAGATAACATGCTCCTCTTAGAGACATCTATTCGAAAAGCATTTGTAAAAAGAAGCCACCTTGTCTCGATATTCTTTGACATTGAAAAAGCTTATGATAAGGCATGGAGATACGGTATACTCCGGGATCTTCACGAGAGTGGCTTGCGCGGCAACCTACCAATTTTCATTCAGAATTTCTTGAACAGTAGAACTTTTCAAGTAAGGATTGGCTCTGTTTTTTCAGATGTTTTCGAACAGGAAGAGGGTGTGCCTCAAGGCTGTGTGCTTAGTGTAACGCTGTTCAGTTTAAAAATAATTTCTGTATTAAAAGAACTTCCTCCTACCATCTTGGGATCACTATATGTAGATGACTTACAGATTAGCTGTCGAGGAGCAGACATGAGATACATAGAGAGGCAATTGCAGATGGCTCTGAATAAGATCCAAGAATGGTCAGACAAACAGGGATTTACCTTTTCGAAACAGAAAACTGTGTGCGTGCACTTTTGTAGGAAGCGAGGTCTCCATCCTGAACCTGAGTTATATCTAAAAGGTACAATTATTCCAGTTGCGCCCGAAGTGAAATTTTTAGGAGTGATGTTCGACCGAAAATTGACTTTCCTTTCTCATGTTTTAAACCTGAGAAAGAAGTGTCTAAAAACACTAAATATTTTAAAAGTGTTGGCGAACACCTCCTGGGGTGCAGAGCATTGCTCCATGCTTCGCTTATCCGCTCTAGACTGGACTATGGCTCAGTGGTTTATGGATCCGCTCGCTCATCTGTTTTGTTAAAACTGGATCCTGTTCACCATCAAGGTTTGCGGATTTGTTCAGGAGCTTTCAGGACTTCTCCTGTACAGAGCCTCTACGTTGACTCTAAAGAACCATCACTTTATCTGAGGCGTGAGCAATTGTCCCTTTTACAATATTTTAATATCTTATCCCAACCTAAACATCCCAATAAGCTGTGCTTACTTGATAATGAGTGTAACACTTTATTTGAAACACGTCCATCCTGTGTTCCTACCTTTCCTTTAAGACTTCGCCCTATCATTGAGGAACATTCCCTCTCTGATATGCGCCCCCAAGCAGTACAGAACTTTGAAATCCCACCTTGGGAAAATTCACGGATTCAGCTTCTTGATGTTTTCAAACATCACGTGAAGGCAAGCACTAATGAGATCGTTTACAGACAACTCTTTGCTAAGCACAGGCACAAATATAGCAGTTATTATCCGATATACACAGACGGATCAAAGTCAAATGATCATGTCGGGATGGCTTTTGTATTTGAAAATTACATAGAGGGCAGATGCCTGCACCATGCTTTCTCAGTCCTAACATCTGAACTAACTGCAATATATTATGGTCTTTTGTACATCTCAAAGCTCTGCCACAAAAAGTTCATAGTTTACACAGACTCGTATAGTGAGTGCTCTTAAATCCTTGGAAGCTTTTCCCAACACTCAGAATCCTGTGGTAGTGGATGTTCTCAAAATTCATATAAATTTAACGATTCGAGGTTATGAAGTCCTGTACTGCTGGGTTCCTGGACATGCTGGAATAAAGGGAAATGAGCTTGCAGATATCACAGCCAAATCTGCTGTTGAACTGTCCAGTCGCCTTATCCCTTTTAGAGATATCTGCAGTGTCATCAAGGGAAAGGTCCGAAAAAAATGGCAGCAATTTTGGGATGTTCAGCATCACAACAAGTTAAGACATGTAAAACCTAGAATTGAGCATTGGGAATCAACCAAAAATCGTAAGGATTAAGTTCTTTTGACTCGCCTCAGAATTGGTCACACTAGAGTCGCACATAACTATCTTCTCAAAGCTGAAAATGAGCCTGTTTGTTTTAATTGTAATGTTTGTTTATCTGTTCGTCATATTTTAATTGAGTGTCCATGTTTTAATAGTCTTCGCCAGAAATATTTTAATAGCTGTGACTTACCTCTCGACCGTTTAATCGGAAGAGAGGTCAATTGTAATATATTTTATTATTTGAAAGAAACTGGCTTTTATCACCTAATGTAATTTGTTTTAAAGATTGTATCTTGAATTTTAAATGTGTGGTTTTAACTTGTTTTTATATGACTTCATCCTCTGGATTTGATACATTTGTCTACTTGTTTTTATTTATTGTATTTTAATTTCATCAATTGTACTCACCCCATCACGTGTTTGGCGCACTATAATCATCATTGGTTTTGCGCCATAATCTCTCTCACTCACTCACTATCTTTTTGATAAAGAACATAATAGCTCTCTGTACTTATATTATCTTTATTGTTGTGAAATTTAGTTTCTTAGAATACAACAAGACCATATAAAATAAAAAAAAAATTACTGTGGTGTTTGTAATTCTAAACCTTTTCTTTATTATTGTGAATTAAAATATGTCTAATCCATTTTGGAATTATTCTTTAACTTTTTAAATTATTCCATGTAATTTACATGTGTCATCTACAACAAGGGCTTTTTATTGGTTAATTGAATGTGTAACTCACAATACAATATTAAGAGTGTGTGTATGTAGCAGTTACATTGGTTTTATGAAGATTTAACTTATCTTGTTAATTATCAAATTTATTGAATGAATAAGTACAGCAGACCCTGTTTTCTAAGGGCCTCAAATAAATAATAATAATAATAATAAAATAAATAAATGAAAATGTTCTTTTTGAAAATTATAATTATTCACAAAACAGCTTACGTACAACATAATATTAAATTTATAACTTTTATTATCATTTTGAAACTAAATATATTTTTATTTTCTTTTAAATTAGTATTTTAAAGCTTAATTCGGTACTTTGCCGTTTCGCCGGCGCAAATCTCGCCAAGCAGACTTTATTAGCAACAACATACAGTATACACATAAAAAATTTTAATAAATGTTAGTTCTAAGAATTTTTTTTTATTTTGAAGGCATAAACATTTTATTATCGTTTAAAATTTTGTAAAAAACCAATAAATAAAGACATTAATTTAAGAATTTATTATGCTTTCATGGTTCAACAAGCTGATTCTCCGGTTCATATCATGTGACCCCAAGTGATCTCATCTCACGTAAACTACGCTACAAAAATCTAATTCTCTCTGTAATTATCTACATTAATTTCAAGTTAAATCTTAATTTGGAATACAAGTTTAAATGCAAGAATTATTTCAATTCGTACAAATAGCTTATTCAGAAATTATGTAAAACCACAATGCTTTACTTCGCTAGTGTATTCTCATTAGAATTAATGAATTTAACCCTTGACTTTGCCTTTTCTATATTTTCGCCTTCGGGATAGTGGTGTGATTGCATCCTAATTGACTTAATTACTGCGAATGGCCTTAGGGCATAAAATTATACTATCTGATAAAAATTTTATGTAATTGTATGCCAGTATTGAAAGAAACAATCAATCTGATAAGAAATGGCTGGAACTTGTTTTTAAAATGAGTCGTAAAAGGTTACCAGGGAGGATATTCCGTTTGGCATCAGTTGTACTATTATTGGCAACTTTATTGGTTGCACCAGCAAAATGGAAAAGTACCCTTAATTCTTTTCATTTTAAGTAAGGTTTCAACTAAAATATTTTAGAACATAATTCATTAAATTTTATTTACACAAGAAAGATCGAACAAAATTATCTGTGCTTTATTATAGAATCTTTTAATAAATTTTTCTTCTATAGAATTTTTTTAATGTATTTTTATCCAAATCTTTCATTATTTAAATTTGTGGAAAAAAATATTTGATGTCAATTGTTTCTCTCTCTCTCTCTCTTTGATAAATTGGGGATGATAATCAAATTGTTTTAAATTCTTAAAAATTTCTTTGAGAACATTTTCTTGACTTTATGTAATCGTAGAATGTTTCCAAATTGTTTATTGCTTCTTAAGTATAACATTTCTTGATTTTTCATTTTTGCTTTCAGTTTTGACCAAATTTTTAATAATGTTATTGACATCATATATCTTCTGCAGATAATGAACATGAGTTAGCTTCCCTTAAAAAATCCTCTACAAAGCTGTCTCTTCCTTCAGACTGTCCATCAGTGGCTAAGCATTAAAATCTGTGAACACTGGTAGTTTGACCTGGGTTCCATTCCAGGCAAACAGGTAGGCTGCGTAGGCATTTTCATGGTTTCCACTTGTGTTACATTGATATGAGCCAGTTTTTCTTAGAAAGCCCTCCATGAAGGCATCTCTCCACTCAGGCAGATAGCTTTCATGAGCTTTGCCATAGTCAACTAAACTAAATCAGCCATTCCTTCAGGCAAATAGTCCTTGGGTGCTGTATCTTATTTTAAGAACAACCACCATCTACTGGTAGTATGACATAGTATCATTATTTCCACATTTACAAAAGCTTTAAGAGTTTAAATTTATTTTATTTTGTGATATTTCCAGACCAATTTCTTCAATGTCAAGTCAAAAAAACATTCCTTGAATATTACCATCAAGATATCCTGCTTTATTAAGGCAGTTTATAGTGATGCTAGCCATGCTGCCATTACAAAATATATTGTCTTAGCATGGGTACACATTAAGCTTTATTTATATTTTTATGCCAATACAATACAGTATGATAGTCATTTGCAAAAATACTGCTAATGATTCTGTGGGCCCATGGATTGTAATATAGAAGGAGAATTCTTTGGCAAAAAAATTATTTTCTCATTTTTGTAGTGCCTAACATTTTTTTAGTGTGCTGTACAGTTATCCACAAAGAGTAAAGTTTTTTTTTTGTACTCATTTTCATTTTTCATATTCAATTCAGTTAAATATTAATCGCAAAATTCTATTACTATCCATGCATTCCTCCTGGATTAATAATTCTACAGTAATGTTTTAACTTTTTAAAAAATACTGAGTCCAATTTCCTTTTAAGGTTAATTTTTCTATGCCATTCATGTTGCTTTTCTAGTAAAATTGTTTTGCATTCCTTGCTTAGACTTTCCATCATGGCATTTTTCACTTTTATAGATATAGGTTTTACAAAGGGAGCATACTGAAAAACTATCCATATTCATACATGTTAACACTTTGCCGACCACTAGTGGTTCAACAGAATACGCATGTCTGACTGGCGGCTCAGTTGCAAATTCTCCTTAATTATAAAATGCAGACGATAAAGCAAATGGCAATTATTTATTGCCATGGCTACCGATTGATAGGCTATTTTGAGGTAGCCCTGAGAAAAAAGCGATGAATAGGCTATCGGTCGGTGGGCGTTGGCGAAAAAAGCCGATTAATAGGTGATCTTTCGATAAAGTGTTAAAAATATCTTTTGTAAGGTACCCAGAATATAGTCTTAGTAAAACATTCATTCATTTATTTTGTTAGTATTTATATTTTACATTCACCTTTTATGTATTGATGTAATACAGTACAAAGTCTTGGTGATTCTGGATTATAGATCATAAATTTAAATCTGGTAAGATGGCATGCAGAAATTAAAAAATTAAAAATATGAAACCGTAATTTATGAAATAAAGAGCAACTATGATCTAAAGGGTATCAAAATTTACAAAAAAAAAAAAAAAAAGAAAAAAAAAAAAAATCTTAATATTTATTTTACTTTATTAAACATTTCTTTCAATGTAAGTTGTTTAAGTTGCTTCGTTTTTTTGTGCTAATACTTTCTCTTTAATTTTATAAACAGACATAATTTCTTGTTCAGTTCCACTGTTCAAGTCCTGTAATTGCTGTGTCGAGAATACCGACTAACTTGTCAATTGAAATTTTTTCATTTTCAATAACCTCTCTGTCACTTTCTTCACTATCGGAAGCAGTACATCGAAACATGCTTTCGCTTTGTATATCCTTTGGCCGCTCCAGAATCGGAAACTCTTTTTGACATAATGGAAAGTTCAAGCTTACTTTTTATAAAATTGCTCTAACAGTCTGCAAAAAATAATCAGCCGGATCCAATTAGAAGATTAAGGAACAACGCAATCTGCAACATTAACTGAAATACATAATTAGATAATTTTAGCCTAGCTTATACCGTCCGTTATACATTAAACGCACGTGCATAAATGTGCTATGCGTTTACGCATGCGCAGAAAGTTTGTAGCTTTGAGGTCCGGATTAAAGACTTTGTACTGTATATGGTTAATATTGGTTGTAAGCTAATATGGTTTTTCAGCTTATCTGTCCATTCAATTTGAGAAAATAAATGGGGATATTTATTCTCATTGGTACAATTTCTTGTTTTTACTGAATAGTCAAAAGTTTTTTTGGTGTCATTTTTAAAACAAATTCTTATGAGGAAAATCTTAAGATTTTATGAATGAAAAAGGCTTTTCTACTTTTTAAGATGTCTTGAATGATCTTGAATTTTTGAGAAATGTATGGCACCATTTTAAGAGAGATAGAAAAGATGCATTGGCAACCACTCTCTTTCCTTTTAAAGAGAAAGGACTCTGCTGTTTCCTGATTAAAGTTCTGAAATCATAAGGCAAATGCTGTTACAAAAAATGATATTTGCACTAGCTTTAGTGGAAATTATACAAAAAGAAGAGAAAAATTGTGGGGCTTCTGCAAGATAATTCGTCACCTGCTACTATATGATGCATCTTGACAACTTTTCCCTTGCCATGACTACTTACAAAGCTCGTAGAAATATCAGGTGCTCGCCCATCTTTTGCCATCTTCATCTGTTCACTGCTTAGGAGCTTTACTCAGGAATTTCGATTTTTCGTCAGGATCCAAATATAGGATCATCTGAGGTTACTGGTAAGAGCTGTTTTAGTAGCTGAAATCACCCGAATATCTTAAGTACCTTTTTCGTGTGAAGTGTGAAAGAAAGTAGACAGAAATTAAGTGGCTTTTTCATGCCATGGTTAATTCCTCTAGACATCACATTAACTATTATGATGACCACAAGCAGTGTACGGGAAGTCAAGTTTGACAACAAAAAATGTCCTTCTCTGCTCTAAAAACAAGACTTAAGAACTTCAATTTCTAGTTCAAACTAAACAAATCAGTGTATTCAAGAGGAAAAACAATCTGTTTTCAGAAGGATGAGTTTCCCAAAAAATTAGTACATAATTCTGAGGAGAGAAATCTTTCAGGATATAATATTTATATAAGGAGATTTAACATGAACACAGCTTGGAAATATTTTATAGAGTACAAAGTCTGTAATCCAGATGTCCATTATCCGGAATGATCTATAATCCGGACCTCAAAGCCACAAACCTTTTTTTTTTTTTTTGTATGCTTTGTGCATGCATGTAATACGTTTACGCATGGGCGTTTAATGTAGAATGGACGATAGCCGCGAATTTGAAGGTTTTCGGGCATCGCAAATTAAAGGATCAATCAATTAACGAACAGCGAAATCTGTAGTATGGTTCTAGATCCAGAAAATACTGCTTCCGATGGTGAACAAAGTGACAGAGAGGTTATTGAAAATGAAAAAATTTCGATTGACAAGTTAGTCGGTATTCTCGCCACAGCAATTACAGGACTTGAACAGTGGAACTTTGTAACTGAACAAGAAATTAGACTGTTTATAGAATTAAAGAGAAAGTATTAGCACAAAAAACGAAGCAACTTGAACAACTTACATTAAAAGAAATGTTTAATAAAGTAAACAAATAAATATTAAGCTTTGTTTTTGTAAATTTTGAAAGCCTTTAGATCATAATTGCTCTTTATTTCATAAATTAGGGTTTCATATTTTTAATTATATAATTTCTGCATGCCATCCTACCAGATTTAAATTGATGATCTATAATCCGGAATCGCCAAAGTCCTGACGAGTCCGGATTGCGGACTTTGTACTGTACTTAATGAAATGAACTTTTTAAACAGATTTTACTGTATACTTGTTTTGATAATAGAAATTTTAGTCCAAAATGGCAATTTGCCCAGGAGGAATGTTAATTTCATTTTGCATTGATTCACTACAAGCGATGTTTCTCTTTTTGAATTATTGCCACCAAATATTATTGCCCTGTTCTTCATTATTTAAAGAAATTAAATAATGAGTCTGCATGATTGTATGTTATGTTTTTTGCGTTGTGATAAAACAACGGTACATAGAGCCATCAAATTTTGAATAATGTAATCCTGCTAATATGGGCATCTAGAAGCCCAAATTTGAAATTTGTTTTATGATCGATTTCATATTTTGTAAAACTTTAATGAATTTTTTATTAACAAACTCGAGGATTTCAAAGCAAGCAATGGCAACATTGCACAGAAAAAAACATTTTTATTTCCAGAGCACGAGACTGTTTATCGGAAATTCTAAAGATATGCTCATTTTAAAATTAATTTGCAATATTGCTCTTGAGCTGAATTTTATGGTTCAAGTGTAAAGAATATGATATTTAGTAAATAAAGGTAACACACAGAATGTTAAAAAAAGCGCCCTTTTGGACGTATTTTAAAATCTGAAATATTTCAGATTTTTTTTTTTTTTTTTTTAAGTAATTGATCTCTTTGGTGAAAATTGTAAGAAATGTTGACATGACAAATGATGGTTCATTCTGAGAAAACTTAGTTTTGATTTCTTGTGTTAGAGGGATTCTTAAAACATCATCACATTAACCTGAAATTACATTTTAAATAGTTTTGTAAACATTGAGTAAAAGTAAAACAAAGCATAGTTTGGTCTGAAAACAAAGCATAGTTTTGTTTTCAGACCTTGTTATTAATAAAGGTTTTTATTAATAATAAATGTGTGCATTAGAAACAGTTCAACAAAAGTTTTTATAATATTTACTTTATAAAAGTTCTGCTGCATAGTAACAGTTGATACTCTACTTCTCAATCTTGCTTGATTATTTTGAATCTATTTACAATGTGATATGGAATTTTTTTAGAGCATTGAAATGTATTGAAAGTAATTAACATAATTTTGAAATAATTTGATAATTTTTTAGTGTTGTCATTTAATCAAGTAAATTTAATTTTATTATTTATTGCTTTCAATTTCATGACCATACCCTTTTTGCCTTATGCCTGATTCCAAAAATTGCTGCAGTTGTTTTACAATTGTTACTACTGTCGCCAAGGTAAAGAGTTTTTAAAAGGGATTGTACTGTTTCTCTTGCTATCATTCTGTTTTCCTGTTTCATGTTCATATCTTTATTTTATAATGTGCTTTGGTGGGATTAAAAGCACTTTAATGTAATATTTGTCATTAATTAGAACTGCTTTTAATCTTATCTCCAATTGAGGATTAAGTACTTTTTTACGTAGTCCGAATATGCATGTATAAATATTTGATTTGACTCTTGTATAAAGCGAGTTGAGATAAAATAATCTGTTCATATAGCATTTCATTTAATTATAGGAAAAGGCAACAGCAACATTTTTGGTGAAATGTAATGGTAAAAAAATAAAACTGCATTTCACTGTTATTTTGAAAATCATTGTCAAAACATTATAGTTTCTCTTTGGTTTTTTTTTTATATTGGAACATAAAGATGCTTATTTTTGCTATTTTGAAGTAGGCTCATTTTTAACATGATACTTTAATTACAAAATATGTTTTCATAGGAACAACAAAATGTCTTCAACAACTGTGTTGTACAAGAGACCTGGATGGTTTGTTCGTATGTCTCCTGAGAAACAGGACACTTTGTTGAAAATGTTGATACTCTCAATGGCAGCTGTGCTATGTATGTTTAACTTATCCAATTTGAAACATTATTTGTAGTAACTAACTATGCTTGTAGTCTTGGATATTTTTAGAGTATGCACCAAAATGTTGTATCTGATGGTTTGTATATATATCTTGTCGAGTGATGTTTATTTAAAATTATTTTTATTTTGAACTTATTTTGCACCTTTTAACAGTGTGCTTGTAATTGTTAAATATGTGTTGCATTAGTTAAAATTAATTAAAGCGTAAATTTTTCTTTTACTGTAGTTAAGACTTTTTTCATTTTATACACTTGTTATAGGAGTGTATATATACACATATTATAGACATTAATGTATATTTTAGCCTATATATATACATTTGTTATATAAGTTTAGTGTAATGTATGCAGTTATTACTGAATGTGAATTGTATTAACTTTCCAGTTTGATGAATCCTGCTTGATTTTTGTGTTGAAAGTTCAGGAGCATTTTATTTCATCAGTGAAAATCTATCTTATTTAAAATATATTTTTGGAATCATTTGAAAAGCAAACTTTAAATTTATTTTAACTTATTTCAGTCTACTGTTGGTATGTTGCTGGAAGAAAATGTGTTCATTTAAATTCACGTCGCGGCGCGCAATGAACTGGAAGTTGATCTGTCAGCACTATCGTTATCTTCAGGACAGATGTTTTTATTTTATTTGGCTTATAATTCCTTACTAAATGTAGTATTTTATCTCGATGTACTCCATCTTTGATATGATTTAAATCAAATTCCTCGCCATTATAAATATCACGAATACAAATCAAATAGTTTTCTGGTTGTAATTTTCTAATTTTGGCTATGCGTAATGTATGCTTTACGCATGTGCACGTTGAAAGAAATGTTTAATAAAGTAAACAAATAAATATTAAGCTTCTTTTTTTGTAAATTTTGATACCCTTTAGATCATAATTGCTCATTATTTTATAAATAACGGTTTCATATTTTTAATTTTAGAATTTCTGCATGCCATCTTACGAGATTTAAACTGATGATCTATAATCCGGAAAAATCGATAATCCGGAATCGCCGAAGTCCCGACGAGTCCGGATTAAAGACTTCTGACTGTACCAGTCTGGCTGATCTCCACCATGACAGTGCTTCAGTGCTTAAGTTTCTTAACTGTTTGTAATGCTTAGCACTGATTGTCTGATTCGGTCACACCAGCTCATGCAACCATACTTCCATGAATATTCTATTTCTGCATTGATTTATCTGTTTCACCTACCACCGATACCTTTTTGCATTTTTCATCTGTTGGAATTCAATTGAAAAATACCTTTCTTTTTTTGTCTTTGAAGCACCAATTCACATATGGTCTTTTGATGTTCAGTGTCCTTTTCTTTCAGCTGATATGGGACACAACTTCCATACTTTTGAACCATTCCCATCTCATGTAAATACCGAGAAATGCATGGTTAGGTTATACTTAATGCATCTGCCAATTCTGCTTGTGTTTGGCAGCAATTTTTGTGCAATAATGCCTCCAGTTCTTCATCTTGAATTTTAGTGGTTCTCTTTGCTGTTTGTTATGTGTCAAAAACCATTGCCACATTTTGCAAACTGTATTTGATTGAGCATGTTCACCATAAATTTCCAACAGCTAAACATACGTTTCTACTGGTGTTTTCTTTACAATAATGCAATGAAAAACTCCCCATGAATGCTTTTTTTATCTGCAACGATAGACACTTTTGCTTAAGTAAAAGTAATTATTGTTTACACTTTTAACAAATGTCACACACTATTAAATGTTGCTGCGAGACCTTTAAAATACAAAGGTTTTCAGATTCTGTTGCATGCAAGCAATATTACTTAATGACATCTATAATAGAAAGAATCATAAACAACATTTTAATAAACTACATTTTAAATTAAACAATCAAATAACATAAGGAAATTCATCTTAGCACTACACAAAGGAAATATCCATTTACCTTATTTAGAAAATTTCCTGTCTTCAGTCGAACAAAATTCCCTAACAGCATCCAAAAACTTCCTAAAATTATCTGAACTAGAATCTGTATACTGGCATTGCCACATAAATTCACAAAGAGTAAAAAATATCCTTCATAGTGTCGGTATCCTCCGACATTTGACCATATGCATTTCCTTCCGACAAATAGGACACTTATAATGGCTATTAAGCTAACCTTCATTTATGCACCAATCAGTTAGTGCTCTTTTTCCCTTTCGTTCCAAATCATAAAGAAACTTCAAATTAATCTCACCACACTCAGCCATTGTACCATCTAAACCACAAAACAAGCAATGAACCTCCTAACCAACACACATCATAAGCCCTTACAAATCTTTTCCCATCATTTAAATTCACCGCAGTCACGCAACCAATTATGTCATAATAGGGTTTCCATAACATTCAACTGCTCAGGTTGCCATAAATGAAACAATTTCGTGATAATACAAGGGGCACCCTTAAATCTACTCTAATTGTAGTTTGTTTTTTCTCTGTTACTTCATTCACATCCTCAGATGATAATCGAAGTGTTGTAAAATTTTGTTACATTTTATAAGCATTGTCATAGAATGAGTAACCATAAAGGTTTAGATGATGCATTGAGGTTCAGAATCGTTGCTAGCTTGGAGGCTAGGCAATCCCAAATTCAAGTTGCAAAAGAGCTCACGGCGATACTTAATGTTGTGCGCAGTTTGTGGAAATGATTCATATTTAGAAAATATGGGTAGGGGCATTTAAAAGCCAAGGTACTGATAAAGATCAGTAATTGACATTTTCAGGCAAGTATCTGAAAGCTGCTGCGCAATTTCGATATGAATACAGCAAGGATCAAACAGCTGGTCTTATAAGCTCTATGCTGCCACTTGAACCTTAGTGTAAAGAATTACTGTTTCCCCAGAGGCTTTTTTTACTGGAAGCAGTGCACTTTCTCCTTTACATGGGTTTCTGAAAGCTGTTTAAATCTTGCTCACTTCCATGCATAAGAACACGCTGAAAACACCAGCCTTGTAGCCAACTTTGGGGGGCCAAATTTCTCTTAAGTGGTGAATGTAAATTGAGCCTATATACTCATTCCCAGTGTGCCTTTATTTGGAAAGAACCTGAAACCAGATTCAGGTAAAGGGACCACTATGGCAATGGAATATCAGGGTCTGGGCAGGCATTCATTGGTTGGCGACATCACTCATGCGTTTCATAGTAGGCTTCTGTGTTGCTTAAAGTTTAGAGAGAAGACTGTCGAGTCTTACGTGCAATTTTTTCAGTAGTTCATTTAACTCTTGTTTTTTTTTTTTTTTTTTTTTTTTTTTTATGCACAGCAACACTTATCCACATAGGGCTGCACTGGTGGATGAACATTTTCAAAGTGAAATATTCAGTAGCTGGACCGACCAGCCAAGGCACCTGAACTCTAGATGTAGTGCCTTGGCTGATGCCTACATATTAATCAGAACTCTTAGATCTGAACTTGATTGAACTCATCTGAGACACACTTGGGAAAATAGTTGCAGCTCACTGTCCTATTTTAAACTTATCCTTAAGCTGAGAACTTTTTTGATGCGTGACTGGGTGCAGCTGCCATAAAGATTAAACTCAGTTAGTTGTTTGTGATGGTCTTCTCTGCTTTTGACAAGGCATATCAACTGCTCATTAAACATTCACCTCAGACAGAATACAATTAGCAGATTTCAAAACAACTTTACAATCCTTTATATACAATCGCTTCCGGTTAACTCTTTCGCATCGAGAGACGACCAAATCCGTTTTCAACAAACATCGAAAACGCCCATGTTTACGAATTTGTCTTGGAATAGTTTTCCTTTCCCCCTGCGGTTTCATCCATTGTGTGCAGTTTCACCTTAGGGCCGGACTGCACCTGCGAACGTCAATAGGTTTCTGTATTTCTCCTTTATTTGCTTGAAAAGAATGATTGACATGTCTTTTAACAACTCGCGAAACCAAAGAGCCATACACTAACGTGGAGGGGAAAGAACTAGGTAGAAAATAAACAAGGCGTTGGGACGGTTTGCCGTTGCCTGAATGAACGGGCGTTACGGGCGACTTTGATGCGAAAGAGTTAATAGGACCACATCGGGAAGCGATCGTTTTGGTCGTAATATCCGGCTGGTCCGATTACACGAACACGTCCTGTGTTGTAAGACGGGATGTGCTATATGTAGCAAACAGTAAATGTATATGTAAGTCATGTACTAAAATGTAATTATGACCTTTATTGTGCAGTACACACGTATGGCAAACATACATGTACAAACAAGAACTACAGTTGAACTTTTTTCATTGAGAAAATTAATTTAGAAACAAATTCTAGGAAATGAGCTCCACGATACTCAGCATGCGAAGCACAATAAAAACAAGTTCTTACTAAGTTCTAGTCAACATTTGAAGAACTTATCCAATGTGATCTGACGCGATCTCTTGACGGATTGTACGTGAACGAAATCGCCACAAACATCTAACGCAGCAATGGCCTGCTTTCATTTTCCTCCTACATGAAATACCATCACAAAGTTTCAATGCATTTCCTCGCATCCTGTGTTCTCACTTGCACCAACTTATTAGCAACATCATCATCATAAATTTCTTGGTCTTCGGATGCTGTCGTGTGTTTTGCTGCAAAGATTGCAGCGTCGTAATCTTCATTTTCATCATGGCATTGAAGTTCGTTGTCGATGGATAAAAATTCTTTGCTATTTTGTACCTCTTGAAGTTTGTGTCCATCATCATTTTCACTTTCAATGAGCATGTCCACATCTATCTCCAAAACCAAGTGCTTAAACCACAGTGAGAAAAACAGTTCTGAATTGTCTCATTGCTCACTTTACGCCAGATATCGGCCACAAATGTAACTGCTTGTAAGATGTTGACGTTTGCATTGATTTCACTGGCTTTTGACGATGAGATCAACAAACTTTCTTCAATTGCTTCAAGGATGTAATTAACCATCCTTGCACAATAAATGGTCTTCAAATATTTGATGATGCCCATATCCATTGGCTGGACCAAAGCTATGGTCCTGGGAGGTAGAAATTCAAGTTGGATGTTCTTCAGGCAGTCGTTCAGAGTTTACCCACGCATTTCTGTTTGCACGATATACAACTTGTAAACTGTCCATCTTAAGTCCTTTAAAGCAGTGAGGCTTAGTGCTTTTTCCTATAAGTAACAGCTTCCTCTTGTTCTTGACATGTTTGAGCAGCACAAGACAGTATGCGCGATCCATCACTTTTTTGGAGCCGGAGAGTACAACATGTTTGTAACTTAATGAGCCGTCTGGTGTAGAATGATAATACAGCACAAATTCATCAGCATTGTAGATGTCGTTTGCTGAAAAATTTTCAAGAAGCTCGAGCTTTAGCATTTGCACTATCAGCACTTTCTTTCTCGCCATGTGCTGTTTTGAATTTTATGTCATGTCTAGATTTCCATTGAGACAACCAACTGTAGCTTTAAAGTTATCGTTGCCCAGCTTTTTAGCGAGTTATTTTGCTTTGCATTTTAACATTGGGCAGCTTACTCACATAGATTGTCCAGTAACAGTGGCAAATCATTCATTAAGGGCCTCATCGACGTCTAGATCTTTGCCTTCACGCTTCCGTTTTTTGGAAGTTTTTCCTTGTCCTTCACATTGTGCCTATTCTTCTTGCAGCTCATTCTCTTGTTTTATCAAGCGTGAAACTGTAGTCTTTGTCAAACCGCTAATTTTCACCAACTGATGCTGACTAGTGCTTCATGGTTGTTGCTTGATCTTATCCAGGAAACCAATTTTTTCAGCAGACCAGACACATGCACAGTTCACTGACTAAAGTGGTCTGAAGAAACCTTGGTGTTTTGGGGTCAAGATTTTGAAGTCAAGAGGGAGATAAAATGCTTCCCATTCAAAGCTTTGGCACTAAAATCATCCCAAAAGGGTGGTGAAATGATACTTTTCTCGTGTAAACTTTAATCATGGTTGACAGGTTGAAATTCCTTTCAGGTGGAGCCGGATACTCTATTGTTCATTTCCTTGAAAATCGGACACACCAGTGGGACCAATAACCTCACTTGGCAGCTACTGATGGTTTTGTTTTAAGAAAGGTCAAAGAAAATGGTCACCTCCCACTGGTTTTCCTCTTGTCATGCACTTTAAGGAATTCCTGACCTTTGATAAAGCATTCTCCTGGGGAGCGCAGCTACAAATCCTCCCATATGTCGTGGACCACCTCTACATTGGCTGTACGCGGCCGACTTGTGGCTTATGTTTCTTATTAGCTCTCATGTTTTTTGGTCCAAATAAGCAAATAATATTAGGCTTATGGACATAGGATTTGTTTCGGTTCTTTAGGATTTGGTCCATAAAAGCGGCTGGTCCGATTATCTGGTGGTTCAATTAACCAGAAATATACTGTATAACCAGAAATATACTGTGGCTGGTTCTCATTCCATAGATGCACAATCGCTTTGTAATTTGAATCATTTGCATGTTTTACCTCACATTACATTTCCTGTAAGTTTGGTTCAATAATTCCTTCATGGTGGTGCAATTTTCACAAACGTGTGTGTATTTTATATATGCAAATCGAACAAAAAATGTTTGCTATCTGGCAGACATAGATGTTTATTAGTATAAGTTTTGGGAGGATTTCAGTGACAGTAATTTCCTTTCATTGGAGGTAACAAAAATAGCTTTTTTTTTAATTGATCGCTTTTTAATTAAAAAAAATTAATGACTACAACCTGGCTTATGTTACATTTTACTTTTCAGTAAATCTTACTGACCTGTCACAGTAATAAAAAAAGTTGAAATATAGCAAAAATTTGTAATGTATAATTAACCCTCCGAGCATAATGGGCTTAGCTCTGAAATTTCAAAGTTTCTCAAAATGTCATGAATAAGTAATATTTTCTTGATCTTAATTAAAAAATGACTCTCTCATTTTGTACCTTGATTCCTTTTTCTTCCAATATACCAAAATCAGATAAATTAAAAACTAGCAGAAATTTTCATGTGTAATGAATGCGGAATTTTCTGGCCGTAATGCTGAGAGGGTTAAGCAAAAGAAAAGCAAATGGGTACCAAAATTAATAGGGATAGTTACTGTGAAATATTTTGATATTTTATAATACAAAATGTTGATCAGAATTATTTCAAGTTTTTGATGTACCTATATTTTTGTTAGCTTAGTTGTCATATCTTGTTAAATGTATTGTAAATTATGTTTTGAATATAGATAAGTAACATATTGTGTTTTCTTTTAGCTTTTTCCTCACGCTTGTTCTCTGTTTTGAGGTTTGAAAGTGTGATTCATGAGTTTGATCCATATTTTAACTATCGTACCACTAGATATTTAGCAGAAAATGGATTTTATAGTTTTCACAATTGGTTTGATGATCGTGCATGGTATCCATTAGGAAGAATTATTGGTGGTACAATATATCCAGGTAAATTTGCTATGTGTAATTTTCAAAAATCTGTGATTTAAAATATTTATAGTATTTCTTTTCTTTTCTTCTCTTTCAAAATAATTATAGTATTTCTTTTCAGGCTTAATGATAACTTCTGCAACAATTTATCACGTTCTGCAATTCTTGCATATAACAATTGATATTCGAAATGTATGCGTTTTCTTGGCACCTTTATTCTCCAGTCTGACTACAATCATAACCTATCTTCTTACAAAAGAGCTTAAAGTAAGTATGAACCAAACATCTGATATAATATTTCTTCTTGAAGTGAAGAGTTGTGAAGTTTACAATGCAGTTTATATTCTTTTAATAATGTGCATGATTATAGCTTTATCTGAGACATTTAATTCTTCGTAATTTGGGACTATTGCAACTAATAGTTAAAATAATGCTAAAATAGCTGTTACAAAATAAAAGATAAATTGTAACATTATGAAAATATAACTTGAAAGTAAGTTCCAGTTGGAAGTTAAAGAATATAGCAATTAAAATATTTTATTTTAAATTTCTTTAAAAATTTTTTGTCAGTTAACTCTAGTGCTCTCAGTCCATAAAAATGTTGGAATTTGCCCCTTATAGGATTATTGTATATTAATTATTCATAGTTCTAATATTAAGCATAGTAGTATAAATTTTGTAAAAAAGTAAATTTACACTTGAAAGATTAAAATTATTAGTATGGTTATGACAGAAATCTCAAAAGCATAAACTTATCCAATAAAAATATGATTACTAGATCCTGGGGAGGGAAGCCCAGCTGTATGTAAGAATTGATAAATTAATTAACCCTCCAGCAGCCAGGAGTTTGGCCCTCAAACCCTGAATTTCCCCCAAAAGCAAAGGGTAATGAACTTCCCATTTTTTACCTTGATTCCTTTTTTCCCCAATATGTGTACATTTATAGATGCATTTCTGTGTATTTAAAGGTTTGATGACAAATAATTTTAAGCATATGTATATAAAATATATATACATATATACTGGGCAACTTAATGGGTTAAATGCAAATGTTAGGTATCCTGAAAAGTATCCACTTTTGAAAAACTTTCTATTAAATAGTGTAATTGTTTTTTGTGTGTTTAAAGAAGTTAATTTGCAAAAAGGATTATTTTATGAATTTAGTACACACATAGGTAACAAAATAGGTAGGAACAAGAAGAAAATAAAGTAACAGAATAATATTAAGAAACAGAATGTTAAAACATTTGATAAAATAACTGGAAAGGTTGCAGATAGACCAATAAAAATAAGGGCAAGAATGTGAGCAAACAACTGTGTTCTGATACACTGGTTATCATAAATTAAGGAAAAATCACAAAAATAGCAATAACTCCCTAAAAAATAAGCCAAACCATATAAAATTTGAATATGTTGCCAAGTAAGAGTAGCTGAGTAAAACTGCAATATGCAAATTAGTGGTGCTACACTCGGAATATGTCATCTGTGAGGAGAATAAAAGTCCATGTTTGAGAGCAAGCCCACATAGTTTACTGTGATAGTGACATCAGCAATGTGAGATAGCCAATTCGTAACAATGACCTCCAGGCATCGTTTGCCTGCAGAACTACGATGGAAAGCCATTGGGAGACTAGAGGCAGGACAAAGTCAAACAGAAGTGGCCGGATGGCTAAATGTGTGTCCTTCTGTGGTTCATAGACTTTGGAGGCAATTTCAAACCACAGATTCGGCATCTAGGAGGTTCAGCCAAGGACGGCCAACTGCTACAACGAGCGCCGATGACCGAAATTTGACATTATGTGCACGCAGGAATAGAACCGCTACTCCAACTCTTTTTAGATCCTTCCTTGCTGCAGCCACCAGAAGGTTGGTGTCAATGTCAATTGTGCATAGAAGGCTTCACAAAGGTGGTCTGTATGCGAGACGACCAGCCATTTGCGTGCCGCTCACGTCACGCCATAGGAGGGACCGTTTGCAGTAGGCACGACAACATGTCCACTGGACGCGTAATCAGTGGAGGGTTGTTCTCTTTACAGATGAGTCCAGGTTTAATCTAGAAAACGATAGTAGGCGTTATTTGATATGGAGAAAACCTGGAACCCGTTATCATCTGTCAAACATCTGTTAAAGAGATGCATACGGAAGAGGCAGTGTCTGTGTTTGGGGGGGGGGGCATCTCTTTGAGTGGATGCACAGACCTCCATGTCTTTCCAATGGAAACTGTGAATGCTCCAATTTATAGAGATGACATCCTTAATGCTTATGTGGGCCCATATGCCGGGGCAATAGGGGATGCTTTCCTGTTACAGGACGATAACGCAAGACCACACAGGGCTCGCATCGTAGAGGATTATCTTCAACAGGAAACAATTATGCGCATAGAGGGGCCCGCTCGATCCCCGGACTTGAATCCTATCGAGCACGTTTGGGATGCTTTAGAGAGACGTCTAGCTGCTCTCAATTCGCCCCCTCACACCCTTGCTGTGCTTGCAACTGCTTTGCAAGAGCAATGGCTTTCGCTTCCTATGGAACTGATAGACCGCATAATTGAAAGCATCACACATCGCTGTATGTGCTGTATTGCTTCTATAGGCGACCATATTCCATATTGAAGGTACTTTTCCTATAGCAAACTGACACTTTCGATTTGTTCATTTTATACATGTGCTAATTTCTATACTACCATAATGGTCTGATAATTTATTTTTATGTTATTTGATACCTTACTATATGTTGTATATTGTGGGTAAGTTTCATAAAATTCTACCTGTAACTTTTTCAGTAATCGTAATTTTTTCTTAATTTATGATAACCAGTGTAGTTCAAAGTTGAAAAATAAACATGCTAAAATATTCTCGGTATTTTCTTATTATGTGCACCCTTGTCCTGAAAAGCTGCCTGGCAGCTAAATTTTCATTAAGCTAAGGCACAAAAGCCAACAGCCATTTTAAAATATGGCAGCATACTGCCATATTTTAAAATGGCTGTTGGTAAAATTGCTGCGCATGCAGTTATTTTCCCATGTGCACAGCAATGTGTTTTTTCTTTAAAATGTAGTGAATAATTACACTAATTTGGAATTGGCTTGTAAATATTTATTCAAAAAAATTTGATCCTTTACGAAGTATAACTTCATGAAATTTGCATTTTCTACTGTTAGGCAAAATGCTGTATTTCTAAAGAAATGCAATGCTTTCTTTTTCATCAGCTGGCAAACACTACAGTCTGTTAACGATTCCTTACAAAACAAATGCGTTCATTGCAATGAAAACAAATACTGGCCATCAAAGTTAGGAACCATAGCCTTCAGTGGAAATTAGCACTAGTCTGCTGCACACGTGCATATCTGAGTTGTCACAAATACATTTTTACAGTGCCATGGGCTTGAGATACCATTATTCTGGTGACATAGCAAATTGCTTTGTGAACTCTTCAGGAGTGTGAAGTACCAAATACTCTTATCAGCTAGTAGGTAGCTGAAATAATCGATGTAAGAGTTATACAGAAATTGAAATTTTTTAATAGTTGGGAATATTCTGCCTTTGCTTTGCATTACTTTGAGATAAAAAATTGGTGCATCTGAAAAGAAAAATAAGTGAATTTTTCCCCCTTTAAAAGCACATTATTAATCATTTTTGCATGAAATACTAAAATTGGCCATCTAGGTTGAATATCTAATTTGTATAATTTATGTTTATACTCTGTAATTTTATTTAATCCAGGATGCCAGTTCTGGATTGGTTGCTGCTGCTATGATATCTGTTGTTCCTGGCTATATATCTCGTTCTGTGGCTGGTTCATATGATAATGAAGGAATTGCAATATTTTGTATGTTATTGACATACTACATGTGGATAAAAGCTGTGAAAACTGGTTCAATTTACTGGTCAGCAATGTGTGCTGTGGCATATTTTTATATGGTAAGTATCTGACTCCATATTTCAAATATTTTTATCTCAAATTTGCTGATGTGTCCACTTTTTTTCATTGTTATGATTTTTAATATTTTATGTGTAATAAATTTCATTTAGTGAAATTAGTCTTTGAATTTGTTTTAAAGAGTTAGACATGTTTTTCTTTATTTAAATGAAATACCAAACATTATAGCTAATTTTATGAAAGGATAAGATCTGGGGTTTTAAAACATCAGGACTTTGGCAATTCTGGATTTTAGACCATCAGTTAAAAATCTAATAAGATAATATGCAGAAATAGTGAAATAAATGGGTTTTTTTTTTTTTGTGCGTGCGTGCAAAATAATAAAGCACTTATGCCTTCAGAGGAACCTAAATTTACCCCCTTTAATATTAACATATTCTTTTATTAAAAATGTTTTCAATGCAAGTTGTGTATGTAATTTTTTTTGTGCTAGTACTTTAGTTAAATAGAGATACATATTTTCTTATTATGTTCCATTGTTTTAATATTACCAAATTGAGCATTCCATTTAAGTTGTCTTTTGAAGTCGTTTCATTTTCAACAACCTCTTTGTCACTTTCTTCTGAATTGGTGGTGCTATTTTCTGGATTTAAAACCATACTACAGATTTCACCTTCTTTTAGTTGATTGATAATTAGGAAGGATATTATTATCACAATGGAAAATTGCAGTTGTCATTTTCACTTAGCATTTCTTCACGTGTTCAGTTGAGCAGAAATTCACTTTTTATTCTTGATATCCAGAAACTTCTAAATTCTTGGTTATCCAACACTATTATAGCTGGTCGTAAATTATGCAAAGTTTTTTTAAAAATATCTGCAGATATTTCCGTCCTTGATCTTTAATGCTTCACACTGCAGATTTTGTATTAAAATATTGTGGTGAAAATTTCTTGGATGGTCTTACCACTCATCGTTCAAAACATTTTACATTGATTTTAAGAAGGTTACTTTATATCCGCATTTCAGTATGAAGCAAAATTCCAATATTCATTTGCTGATTAGGCCCACCAGCGGCCGAGCGGTAAAGACACTGAACACTGGTAGTTCGGTCTGAGGTTCTAATCCTGCGAACGGGCTGGCTGCATGGGCGTTTTCGTGGTTTTCCCCATGTGTAATGTGTATACGAGCCAGTTTCCCTTAGAAAGTCCTCCACGAAGGCATCCCTCCCTTTAGGCAGATAGCCTTTGTGTGCTTTGCCATAATTAAATAATCCAATCCAATCATTTGCTGATTAGAGGATGCACTGTTTGGAAGAAAGAATAAAACAGAGATGCTATCTTTTACTAAAAGTTTGACGCATTTGAGCCAACGACAATTTTTGCATCATCTGGTAAACCAACTTATTTCAACTGCTTCTGAACCTTGGGTACAAAATGATTCTCAAACCGGTCGTTAATCCATGCTCATCCATCTCGGTTATTTAAGCAGTAGATGACCCACCCCCAGAAAACCATAACTCTTCTAAATGTCCAAACTGATTCTTTTTTTTACAAAAAAATTACATTTGTTCATTTCTGCAGTGGATTACACATGCAAAAATTATTAATCTTGATTTGGAATCTTTGATGGCAGTTGAGGCATTTACAGCAGGGAACACATTGCCAGGAAAGACCAGTTTTACCAGTATTATAAATTTAGGGATAACTTTTTGTTTTTAGTGAGTTTGAGGAATTCATTTAGAAATTGTTCAGCTGCTTTACTATCATCTAAAACTTTTTCACCTAAAATTTTTAATTGCCTTATACCATGCTGATATTTAAATTTGGTTAACCAACTTATTTAATATGTGCACTCAGTTTTTGAATCCATTTCTTCATGAAATATTTTGATGCAAGTCATCATCATTGGACACATTAGTGATACTCTCTCACTATGATGATGCCTCACCGATTCAGTAGTCACTTTGTTGTGATTGTCATTCTTAGCATAATGAATAATTTTTACTTATTGCAGTAAGGTGTTAAAATCTACAAAAATTCCTTCTTCTGTTTCTTTTTTATGTTGTGTATTGCTAATTTTCCTGTGGCATACTTGTTGCATTTATCCATTTTTTGCAGCACTTCCACTTTTTACTTAATTGACAGTGAAACATGCTTTTGCTTTACAGATCCTGTGGCAGCTGTAGAATTAGAATTTCATTTCAACGTAATCAAAAACTCAGACCTTAATTTTGACTATGTAATATTAGTTATAGAGTGAGCAAAATAAAAGCTTGATAAAATCGGAAAGTTAAGGAAGAGTGCAATTCAGAAGGTAAGCCGAGCTTAAATTAATTGGAATCTGATTCTCTCTCCCTTCTAATCTGCCACACTGCGAAAAAGATACTAGTATATGCAACATTCGACAAAGTTCTATTGGTCAAAGATTTTTTGAGGTTGAATTTATTGTTTATTGGGGTGAGTAAAACAGAAAAATGATTCCCCATAGCCATTCAGGGGCCAGAAATGTGGCTTACTAGCCTGCAGGTATTTGTTAGTGAAACAGTGTGTAGGATGACTGCTGTCACATGTAAGGTGTTTCTCTGACAAAAGAAGTCTCAGTTAGTTACAGGAAAAATCAGTTCGTGGCACACTTGCATTTTCTGTTATATTCTGTGTTTCCTACACTATGAGAAGAAGAAAAAAATTTTAAAAGAAAGAAAGTTATGTCTGAGGTCTATATAATCAGTCACTTCAGTTATTAGATGTCTGAATTTCAGACTTTGTGCTGTGCAAATATATGTGGTTCAAAAAAAAAAGTAAGTGATATAATCTGTGTTTATTTGCATAGCTAATTATATCTTCTTTATTAAACTTTAAAATTCTGTATTATTTAATTATCTAAATTGTTTTGCTTCAGGTCTCTTCATGGGGTGGTTATGTATTTCTAATTAATCTTATACCTCTGCATGTTCTGGCCTTAATGATCACAGGAAGGTTTTCACATCGTGTATATATTGCCTACAGTACGGTAAGTATGTTATTTAGCTTTACTTTGTTTATTCTTCCTGTTACTTTTTTTATTCTTTATGTTGATGTTGTCTTACACTATTTCAGCTGTATTGCCTAGGAACGTTGCTTTCAATGCAGATATCATTTGTTGGATTTCAGCCAGTACAGTCTAGTGAACATATGGCGGTGAGTTTGCTTTGTGTAAATTATGAGCTTCTTTGTATGCGTGTGCAATAAGTTTTTTAAATGATGAGACATATGACTGAAATTATGATTAAATGTTTTTATATGTTTGCTTGCATAGAAATTCATTCATACATTTCATACATTTTTCATGCTGAAGAATACTGTTTCAAAGCAGCATGTATCTTCCTATTTATTATCTGGGTGTGAAAACATTTATTTGATCCAGTTTGAAATCTCTTGAGTTAGGTTTTGAACGAGTGAAACAGTATAACTAACACATCTAGTAATTTTTGCAGAATAACTGCTGATCATTTTTTTTTCCAAGTCAGTGTTATTCTCCAGCTGTATGAAAATTGCTGTATTTTAGTATTCAGTGAGCAATTTTGAATAATTTAAAATTTTTTTTTGAAAAAAAAGTGGTGTAATTTAAATACAGTCAAAAGTCGTTAATTCGGACATCCATAATCCGGACATCAAAGCTAAAAACTTTCTGCGCATGCGCCGCGTTGACACATGCGCATAGGCGTTTACACATGCACGTAAGACCTTTTACGACTGCGCATATGTGTGTGCGCAAGTGCAGAATATGTTTTTGCTTGCGCGTTTTATGTGTAACGGACGGTATAAGCTAAAATTATCTAATTATCTATTTCAGTTAATGTTGATGATTGCGTTGTTCCATAATTTTCGAATTGGATCCGGCTTATTATTTTTTGCAGACTGTAAGAGCAATACTAATAAAAGTAAACTTGAACTTTCGATATGTCAAATGGAATTTCCGATTCTGGAGCTTCCAAAGGATCGTACAAAACGAAAGTATGTTTCGATGCCCATCAAACAAAAAGTGAAATTGCTGCAAAAAATGGATAAAGACATGAAGAATGTGACAGAGAAGTTAGTGAAAACGAAAAATTTTGATTGACAAGTTAGCCAGTATTCTCGGCCCAGCAATTAACAGGACTTGAACAGCGGAACTTTGTAATTGAACAAGAAATTATGTCTGTTTATAGAATTAAAGAGAAAGTATTATCACATAAAACGAAGCAAGTTAAACAACTTACATTGAAAGAAATGTTTAATAAAGTAAACAAATAAATATTAAGCTTTTTTTTTTTTGTAAATTTTAATCCCCTTTAGATCATAATTGTTCTTTATTTCATAAATTACGGTTTCATATTTTTAATTTTAGAATTTCTGCATGCCATCTTACGAGATTTAAACTGATGATCTATAATCTGGAAAAATCGATAATCCCTAATCGCCGAAGTCCCGACGAGTCCGGATTAACGATTTTTGACTGTACTAATAAATGTTGAACATTATCAGAAGTGCTCAAGTACTTTTCTCATGACAAAAGTTTACATACTTTGTGCAAAAATTCGATGTTAAAGAAACAAGGTTTATAATTTGTCATTTAAATAAATGTATTTTACAAGGAAAATTATTCAACAGAAATTATTCAAGAATAAAGCATCAGTGGCAAAAATATTATTTAAGCTAATTATGGTGACATAATTTATAATTAGATCATGTAATGAAAAAAGTACCGACATCTAAAAAAAATTATATAAACTATTCATTTTAAAGCATACCATATTTAGATTTTACAGCTTGCAGTATTTTAGGCATTGAAAATTAGATCTTGAATGATTTCTTTCCAAACATATTGCAAGGCATTTATTAAAAGAATTCTGTGTATTATGCTAAATATCTTTGCTTATGTATCTTTGCTTTGTTTTTTGTATGTTTTATAGGATTTAATCTGGGTGGTAGGGGTAATACTTATGTGTCATTATAACCATTTTAGTAGAAGTTACCAAATTTTCAGAATATGCCATACTCTGGCAACCATTCTGATAACAATCCTTCGGTCAAACAACTTTATTTCAGATATTATCTTTTCAAGAATTTATATTTGAGAAAGATAAATAGCATCGAAAAATATAGAAATTCGTCACCATTTTCATTCCTTTTGCTCAGTTCCAAGTTCCAACAGTTTTTATGGACAGATCATATGTTTTGCCTTAAATTAATTTTAAATTATTGTCTGGGGAATCTGACAGTAGTGGAAGAAATTGCAATAAGAATTTCTACAGAAATGCAGTGTTTTGCTAGAAAGGATGAAGATGAGCTGCATGTAATAGACATCCAAGTTTGTGGAATTTTCTGATCTTTTGTAAGTGGAACAGATCTCTGGGGAGAACAATGCTGAAAATTCAGAGAAGGATTTCACAAAAATTGTATGTTATTTTTAATATATCATGTAATCCTTATTTAATAATTAAAATTTGTATTTTAAATTTCTAAAGTGTTTTATTTTGATATGTTGATAATGTTCAACAACTTTCCATAAATAATCATAGTTCGGGAATATTTTTTAAAACAAGGCCACGAAAATCTCCAACTTGCATCCAATAAGTAACTTTTATCTTTTCATCTGTAAAAAAATCACCAGATTGTGGCAAGGTGGTTGTTAGTGCATAATTACCATAGAATTGAATGGAGTTGCTTTAAAACACAATATAAAAGCTACATTTTCACAATTCAAGTGCTAGTCTTAGGACTGTTGTAGTAAGAAGTTTGTCTCCAGATTATCCTCTGTCGATTCAAGGTACTCTGCAGTAACCAAATAATATTTAGAATGCGTATTTCCTTATTCAATGAACACACTTTTTTGGTACTTGTGTATTATCACATCAACTATGAAAGTTGGCTACCATTGAGCCATGAAAGTTGGCAGAGATCCTGCAAAAGTTGCACCAGTGTTCCTATGAAATTCTGAAGGAACTGCTACCTCTACTTATTAAATAATCAGTATTCAACCATTTTTGTTTCTGCATTTTTTAATAATGTTTTCATCGATATCTGCTATTTTGTTAATAGCAGTTTTATGAGAGCTCTGTTTAGAATGCTATGAATGCAAAATTCCTGCAGGTAATTGTTCCAGTTTGTTACTGTTTCGATGGCCATTTTCAGCTGACCATATCTTGTCCATTAATGCTTACTTTTTGTTTGATCCTTTAGGATCACATAACTTTGAAAATAATCCACTGGTCGCTGTACTGAAGGAGGCAGGTCCCAAACTTCAATTCTTTAAACATGAAATAAATAAATAAATAAATAAATTTACAGTTAATTTATATCCTTTTCCTAAAAACAAAAGGTATCTTATTGAAAATAACTTGTAGTTACATTCAATAAGAGCACAGATGGTATGAACGTATGCTGTTATGTTATGCTATCCATAATTGGAACCAAATCTTGCTGTTTGGCAACAGTTTTATTGTCAAAGAGATAATACGTAAGTACCCACTTTTTCCTAATTTGCATGCTTATTAATGTTTGCACAAGTCCATTTCTTTTCTCTAAATCTTATAAAAGCTGCTTCTAATTACCAAACATGACATAGTCTCTTTCATGCTTGCACAAATCCATTTCTTTTTTCTCTTAAATCTTGTAAAGAATATTGCTTTCTAATGCTTTCATTATCTTTTGAGTAAAAAGCACTGTCATTCATAATTTTAAAGTTTCCGTTCTCTTCCTTTTTTTTTTTTTATTCCAATGCAAACTGCATTCTTTAAATTGATTTAAAAAAATTATCAGAAATTTTTTTAGGGAAGCGAGGATCTGTGATGACTCTGCTATGATATTCAACTGACATTTAAAGAACTTTACCTACAGTTTGTCAGATACACTCAGATGATCACTAAGAATTTGCTGTTGATTTAGGTTGCACAGTTTTCCCAAGTATTATCACATAAAACGAAGCAAGTTAAACAACTTACATTGAAAGAAATGTTTAATAAAGTAAACAAATAAATATTAAGCTTTTTTTTTGTAAATTTTAATCCCCTTTAGATCATAATTGTTCTTTATTTCATAAATTACGGTTTCATATTTTTAATTTTAGAATTTCTGCATGCCATCTTACGAGATTTAAACTGATGATCTATAATCTGGAAAAATCGATAATCCCTAATCGCCGAAGTCCCGACGAGTCCAGATTAACGATTTTTGATTGTACTAATAAATGTTGAACATTATCAGAAGTGCTCAAGTACTTTTCTCATGACAAAAGTTTACATACTTTGTGCAAAAATTCGATGTTAAAGAAACAAGGTTTATAATTTGTCATTTAAATAAATGTATTTTACAAGGAAAATTATTCAACAGAAATTATTCAAGAATAAAGCATCAGTGGCAAAAATATTATTTAAGCTAATTATGGTGACATAATTTATAATTAGATCATGTAATGAAAAAAGTACCGATATCTAAAAAAAATTATATAAACTATTCATTTTAAAGCATACCATATTTAGATTTTACAGCTTGCAGTATTTTAGGCATTGAAAATTAGATCTTGAATGATTTCTTTCCAAACATATTGCAAGGCATTTATTAAAAGAATTCTGTAATTTTGGGTACCCAGGTGTAGGTTTTAAAAGTTGATTTCTCAAATTTTACTCTCCAGATGTCAGCAGGATTTTTATTGACTACCTGGAATATTTATTTTCTTTCCCTTTCATGCTTTGTTATTAAATATTCCTTAAAGGCAGATTTTTTTTTTAATATAGATTTTAAATGCTGATGAAAATGATCTAATGATGATTTTAAATGCTATGGTATTATTTGCATATTTTTCAGAATGGCAAAAAATGCGCAAAAAGCTGACTGTAATGTAATTTTTATAATAAATATTTTGTTGCCATTTTGAGGGAAAGTCTGCACTTTTTTCTGTTTTGGAAAATTCAAAAGAAATTAAAATTTTTTGGCATATTTTAGAGGTGACTTGTCAATTGTCTTATGATTTGTAATAAAATTAGGCAGCAGGTTTTCTTTTTTGAAAGTTAGTGAAACATGTTTGCTAATATTGGTGATGCTTCTGCTAATTGTAAGCTGTCAGTTTTCTGAGTAATGCGCTTGAAACTTAATATACATTCTTCATTTGGCTGCAATCATTTCCACAGGCAGAGAGTGGCTAGAAACAGGTGAGACTCTTCCTCATCTTTTTTCACTTGCATTATTTCATATTTGAGATAATTTTTTTGTGTGTGTGAATGTTGTTTAATATTCAAGGAAGTTACAATATATGTAATTTTCACTTACAAAACTTTAAGTGAAATTGAACTTTTGTATGAAGTTACGAGGTTTTTTTTTTTTTAAATCTTTGTTCTTAAGTTATTTATTACTCTGTTTTAGATGTTCCAAATAGTAAGTGACATTAAATGTAATATCTCATTGACTATTAAGAAATATTTTGCATATCTTAATTTCATGTATTTGCTATACATGTATGTTAAAGTTTTTCTTTCCAAAAATGTTAACATCATTTTCAAGTGATCAGTAAATGTAATTTCACAAAGATTGTGTAAATTATTTGATAGAGTTGCTGTAGCGGTGTTCAAAATTTTACTTGGAATATTTATGTCTTGCGTGAAAAAAATTTAAAGTATACTTTGCATTAGATTAAGGTAATAAAGTGACATAACTATTATTTCATCATGTGAAATACATTGTACACATATCTTCTGTGTTAATTTTAAAATCAATAATAAAAATAAACCAAATTGTACTGAAGATGAAATCAAATGCTGTTGTGCAGAAATTTAATTTCACACTGTACTGCTGTTATTAACTTGACATCTATGTAATTATTGTTAACAGTATATTATTTTTGCTGTCTTAGATAGGTTTCTATTAACTGCACGTGAATGTATAATTTATGCATTAGAAATTAATATCTAATGAATTGTAAAAATCTATAATTAGGTTTCTTGAGAGGTTTTTTTTTTCCCCTTTTCATTTTTGACGTGTGTGTTTTGCAAATAAATTTATAAAGTTAATTAATCTTAATTTTCTTTTAATTTTAAGGCTTTAGGTGTTTTTGGGCTATGTCAGATCCATGCTTTTGTGGACTACTTGAGATCCCGTTTGACATATGAGCACTTTGAAGTTCTTTTTCAAGCTGTTGTTTCTCTATGTTCTTTAATGTCTTTAGCTGTTGGAGCTGTTTTAACTGTTACTGGGAGTATCCTTCCAAAATTCTTTTTCAAGCTGTTTAATGTTTTATTATTTTGTCCTCTTAACTCTGATTAATATAATATTTTTAGTAATTCCAAACCTCCTTCAGTGTGCATTGGTTGTTTTTTATGTCAATAAATAATAATTTAATGAATTTGTTAAGTTTTATATATATTATGTGAATTTAATGTTTATTGAAGTGAGCATTTTTTTAAGATAAGCAAGTAAATTTAATATTTGTAATAATGCTTATAGTATAAATTTAGTTACACACCTAACTGAAATAGATTTTGCGAATTTAGAAATATATAATTTCTTTGTATTGGGTAGCCATAAAGTTTTTAAAATATGAATTTGAAAAATACTGTCCGCAGGCAAAAAAAAATTGCAAATTATTCTGGCAGTCTCAATTGAGGTCATAATGGTCACATCATGCCTGTGTGTGAGGTGTCAAATAGCTGATACCTTGTATGTTTTGAATTTTAACTTTGGTGTTGATATTTTTAGAGAGTAAAAATAAAGACATTACATTTTAAAGCTGGAGCAGAAATATTTGACTTTTATGCAGTTGACTGTTGTTATATTTGGTATATTAAATTCTCATAATAAATGTCAACTTTTCCAAATCAAGGAAATAAATTACATTTTGTCAGACTGCCATATTTATTCATTTATTTTTTTTCCTAATGATCAGATACTTATTCTTCAAGCGATGATTGGGATAGGCCCAAACACATTTATCATTTAGTTTTTCATCACTGAGAATGTTGCATGAGGTGTACCACAGGGAGTAAGTTGATATTATATCTGTGAGAATAGTCAACTCAAATATCCATGCTATGTCTGGGATTTGAGCCCAGGCACAAAGTTATAACAGCCAGCTCCCCGTTTACCCTACCAACGGGGTTGTGTGATATTTAAAATAGAATGTGGTAAATTTCCCAGTGTTTATGAAAATTTTATGTTGATCCTGTGTATACATAAATCAGCAGTAGCTTAATATGGTTTAAACAAATTTGAGAGCATACAAAGGCTCCTGCTAAGGTTGTAGACAGAAAGCTCACCATCTGATAATAAGTGTTACAAAATGTACAGGCGCGGTAAGATGGCTCCCCTGCAAAGCAGTTTTAGGGTTGCCATAAAATAGCAAGGAGGGCAGGGTTACCACATTTAGCGACAAAATTGGCGAAATACCATGGACAGTTGGAGAACCTTCTGGAACGAATTCTTACCTGTTTAGCCCAGAATGTTCCCAAACACAAGCCGAAAGCTATATAAACCCTGCTGGTCCTCAGTCAGGAGTAGTATCGAGAATGTGTGTACCTCTTCTAGCGAGCTGATAGTCAGTCATTGAGCGAGTGTCTCGAAGTCTAGTGCCGAGGTGGTCGTGAGTGCATCGAGAGAGTCTTTTAGTGCATCGCAAATTAATGCATCGTCGAGTTTTGTCTTAGACTGCTGAGTGGAGAGCTATACTCTTGTGTATCGTCGAGTGCATCGTGTGGAGAGCCTCGAGATAACATGGAATCCGAGAACAACCAAGCAGAGTTGGGAGCTGTACTTGGGTGCTTTGCAGTGAAGCTGCCTCCACCGTGATAGCCTGATAACCTGAAGGCTGTGTCGCTGATCGTGTCAGCGTGTTTACAGTAGTTCATCGACGACTGTAAAACGTGTTTTGGAGCTGTCCTGACAATACTGGCAAATAAAGTATGTTTCGATACTTCATCAAGTGTCCTTGTTTTTCACTGCAGATCCACACAAACCCCGTACGAACGTGAATGAAGAAAATAATGCAACAACTGGTGTCAGAAGAATAGAAAAACACAACAATAGTTTTAACTACTTTTCTATCAAATTAATGAAGTTTGTTTTAGTTACATTTAAAGCAGTGAGTTAAAAAAAAAAAAAAAAAAAAAGAAACATGAACTAAAAAATAAATTAAATGAATACTTGAAAATTTAAAATATTGAAACTGTGATTTCTGTGTTTTTATTGTTTTATTTCTGTATTTTCTAATGCCCATGTTATGTTAAGTTGATTAATTTTTCCTTTCTGTAAAATACACTGTAATTACTTTTGATCATATATACATTTGATACACCATTTATAACATTTCTCTTTGTAAATGCAGTGAGCCCTCTGTAAGACAACTTCCCAGAGTTCTAAATAATTTTGGTTTTCTGCAGAGGATCATCCTAAAAAAGATGACTGTTGGTGATTGAATTCATTGTATTAAAAATGATTTGCTTACTGAGATAATTTATTACTAATATAGCAAATAAAAGTAGGAAAAATCTGTTTTAATTTTCTGAAATATATAAAGGGTGTTCAAATGAAAATGTATGAAATGACACTATGGGTATATTCAAGTCTTTATTCACAAGTAATCACCAGAGGCATGAACAGAACTATTCCACTGTTTCAGGAGCCAAAGGATTCCGTCTTTTCAAAATTCCTGTAGCCATAACAGGAACCAGTCCTCCAGTGTGTCCTTCAGTTTGTCATCTGAGTTGAAGTGCTTCCCTTTGAGATGTCACTTCTCGTTCACTTCATTAATGAGTTCGGCCATGATTACTGTGTTTGCATGGCCTGGTCACGGGTCATTACTCAAACACTAGAGGCTTTTACAAAAACTGGCAGTCCACTTTCTCACTAAATTGGCGGATACACAGTCTCCCCTGTATGTGATCATCATCCGGCGATGAATATCAGCCAGTTTAAACCCTTCCACAGTAAGAAATCCAATAATACCTCACTGATGCTCAGTCATTGAATTTTGCAATCTAAATGCTATGATATCCTCACGTGTGCTGCTGCATCAATTGGATGGAACACACGACTTCCTACTTCTCTCATGCATCATGTGTGGTCACTCACACATGCACATCGCCACGCCTGACACTACATTCGCATCCTTAGGCGTCTTACTACGTTATGCTAAAGCAGCATATTCAAATTTAAACTGGTTTATTTGTTATGATGTTTTGTACCTTTTCATTTGAACATCCCTTATAGTATCTGAATAATTAAAAATGTGAGAAACGCATCTTACGCATAGAAAAAAGACAGAAATTTTATACATTTGATTTGGAAATTGAAAAACAGTACTATATTCATCTAATGAAGCCTTATTTCTTCAAATAGTTGAAACTTCATAAAGTATGCTGTCGTACTAGACACTAGATTATGACATAATTATTTTGCTTACATAATTTACAGCTTTCTTACTGTTAGGAACTGTTAGAATTTCACTGCCTTCTTTCTCCATCAGTTTCTTCTGCTTTTTTTAAATTTAGAGACGGTTATGTATTTCAGAAATGTTTTTCAATCAGTAAGTTTGAATATGAAACTTTGTCAAGTTTGGATGAATTTTACTAACTCTCAAGCTAGCTTTATGATTTTATTGTCATGCAGGGCTAGAATTAATTATTCTTTACTTTTATGCAACTTGTAGTGGATACCACTTTGATTAAAATACTTCTTTTATCATATTTTCATCCACTCTGTTCCAGGCTTCTTTTGCATTTTCAGCTCTTGCACCAAAAGTATTTTCTAAATTGCTTCATATTGTATTTGGCTGAACTGATAAGTGCTATCATAGTAATCACTGTAAGTTCGTGTTAGTTCCAAAGTTAAAAAATACTGATGTAGTGTTTGTAGTAGGACAAGAAAACAATAAATCAGCAGCTGTCTTTTGGGTGACATGAATGCTATCTGAACTCTGCAGAAGACAAGAATGTTACCTGATACATTACCAGCTGCACAGATAGGAAATAAAAGAAAAAGTAAACTGTGTCATGGAATATAGATCTTGTAAACTTATGTCATACTGGTAAAGGATAAACATGAAGCTTAAGAACTGATTTAACTTTTGTTTTGAATAAAGATATAAATAAATAGGTTTTCGATCTTACAGTAAGTATTTAAGTTTCAACTTTAATGAGTTGTATAGTATGTAAAATATTTTCTTGGTTAGTGAAATTAGAGATCTTGGGGGCTGCTTTAATTCATATTTGGTAATCTCATTTGCATCGGGGCATGGTTGCTTAATTATCTAAATATCTGTGCTAAAAATCTTTGTTGTCAGAAGCAGTGATCACTTTCAGATAGTAATTTCTGAAAATGAGGTCAGGAATAAGAAGGTTCATTATATCTTTCAGTTTCATATTGAGTCATCTAAAAAGTTCTGTGGTTTTTTTTTTTTTTTTTTTTTTTTTTTATAATACAGCACATTTTTTTCTAATTGTAGATACTCCCCCACCTTACAAATGAGTTATGTTCTGAATGACCACCCTACCATGAAATTTGTACATTATATATTACTAACTTCTCTACACATATGTTCTAACTGTACTTTACAACAATACTAAGTGAAAAATTAAAAATGCTAAAATGTAAGGAGTTGAGGTTAGGGACCAACAGAAGGATCTCTGAGGAGATTTCTGATCTCTGAAATCAGAGAGGATTTCTGAAATGTCTTTCAAGAAAATGAGTGTGTAAACTTGTCTGAACATGTTTCAATTTTCTTTTGTCATAAATAGGACCACATCACGTAGCCTCATCTGCTTTGCTTGATTTGTTAATTTTCTTTTCGACTCAGAAGTTTATTCTTATATGTGAATTCTTGAAATGGAGAGTGTCTATATTTAGTATGTTGGTGAGGAGTCATCTTGATTGAAATCTATGTGTAAACAATATTTTCTGCTTGCAATGCATAATTCTAGCATGTGTTGTGATGTAATTCTTTTTTCAGTGCAGTGCTATGAATGGAAAACTCAAAAGTTCATTTTCATCATATTATGCTGTTTTATTTTAAAGGGGGGGGCAAAAATGATTGTGAGACTCAAAATCAGACTGTCGGACTCGGACTTACTCAAAGTTCATTCAGGACATGAACAAAGTGCTGTTTCTAATGATTCAGTTTGAAAGTGTTTTAAGAAGTGTAAGCATAGAAATTTCAGCTTCAAGGATTATGCTTGCTCTGGACAACTATCATCTGTAAATAAGAACTTGTTAAAAGAAGCTGTTGCTAAAAATCTTTGTTACATAATAGGGATTCTGCGAAGAAGATTGGGAACATAAATCACTACAATATATGGCTACTCCATGTTTTAATAGAGCAGAATATGTTTGCTCAGATTTCAACATGTGATTCTTTTCTGAAACAAAATGACGAAGCTCCTTTTTTAAAACAGCTCATTACTGAAGATGAAGTGGATGCTACACAGTAATGGCACAAGAAAAAGATCATTGGGTAAGCCAAAAGAACCTCTTTTAGTAACATTGCTAGGTAGCTGTATCCCCAAAAATAATATTTTGTGTATGGTAGAATTACAAAGAAATATTGCATTGTGAGGTGTTGCCATCAAATCAGGCAATAAATACAAAAATACTGTACGTAAATGTCAGTTTTAAAAGTAGAAATTAAAGTAGAGCATGTCGAGGTATTGTCTTGCATTATGAGGATGCTTGGCCTCACATTTCAATGAATATTAGACAAAGACTATTTGGATATATGTATGATGTTTTGTGTCACTCCCCCATATTCACCAGACCTTGTCTACTGGGTTTTCATCTCTTCAGGTCACTTCTCTGAATGCCCTACAGCTCATTTCTTTGGAGACTGACAAAGAGTGCCTCACTAACTTCTTCATGAGGAATTTTCTAGCTCCCAGAGAAATGGCAGGAAATCATAGACCAAAATGGTGCTTATGTGATTAAATGAATTTTTTTTATATTTTTATACTGCTTCATTCATATTTATCATAAACACAGAATGTTTTAGATGACCCAAACATGTACTTTACATGTGTTTGTCAAATTTTTTTATTCTTCAAGTGCTTGTGAAGTGATCCAAGTTTATTTGTGACAATGTAAAAGAAAGTGTTCCTTAATGATTTTAGAAATTTCTCCATGGACTGGCAGGTTTTATTCTCTGTTAGATCCTTCATACGCCAAGAATAATATTCCTATCATTGCTTCTGTTTCGGAGCATCAGCCTACTTCTTGGTCAAGTTTTTACTTCGATCTTCAGTTTCTTGTATTTATGTTTCCAGGTAATTTCATGCCAACAGTTTCTTTTGAAATTATACTACAAGATCAGTATTAACCCTTTCGCGATGGCGCACATTTGTTTAAGACGCTCATGCAGGAAGGAAGGGAATTAAAGGCAGTGACCGTACAGGACGGAGGTTTTACATCGCTAAGCCTAATTTTATAATAAAAATCAGGAAACAAAAAGTTTCACTTCTAGCTTCTTAATTTTTGCTATCATTTTAGATTATTACTCGAGCTCTTATATATGTTAAAATTAGCACTTAATACGTTTTTACATGAAAATATACTTAAAAATTTCCTTATCTTGTAAAATAATTTTCGAAAGCGCTATTCAAATTATTCCAAAGTTTCAGTTGATAAAATCCATTAATAAAGTGTAAAATTAATAGAACAATACAATAAAGACTATTTACAGTAAGAAGTAAAATTTTAAATGAAAAGTGTCTCAAAGCACAGAGAAGTATCACTTTCTAACTCTTAGAAAAAGTATCACTTTCTAACTCTTAGAAAAAGTATCACTTTCTAACTCTTAGAAAAAGTATCACTTTCTAACTCTAGAAAAAAAATCATCACTGTTATCTGCATTAGTAAATGGTTCATTAAGCATACGAGGGTATTCTTCCTCTGATAAATAGCTCCTTTCTGCCATAACAGACTGGAGGTGAGGCTTTCTGAAATAAAAAGAGAAGAAACGGAAATATATCTGAAGGCAATGCAAAACTTAACAAAACTCCACATAGTGACTTTAAAAAACCGTATATAGTAGAAGAGAAAAATAGAATAAAAAAAAGGAATTGGATATAAATCAGACACACGAATATTTATATTAGCACGCGGTGATTCAAAAAGGGCCCACCTCTGTTTACGCTTTCCCTCCCCCCCCCCCAACCTCGCAACAGTTGATGAGTAAAATACCGAAGTCGGTCAGAATATCTCAAGGTCAGGAACCTAAAACTCTGTTCATTTCGAAAGTAATGGACATAAAAGATGCCATCTAGTGGCCTTCAGAAAAACGTTCCAGCTTAAAATGCGTATACGCATCACCCATCCTCTGAATGCAATCTGTAGTGATGCGTGGATAGTTCTTAGGAAATCCATATATGGGGCGCCCGTCCTGAAAGGGTTAAAGCCTGACTTTTATGACTAAATTTGTTTTTGCATGAATTTAATAGAACTCAAACATGTTAAGCAAAAGTGCATTCATCTTCACTGACTAGAAGAAAAAAGAATAAAATTAGTATATTTTATTTTTTATGAAAGAAACCGTATTAATTAAAAATTGCAGAAAATTTGTTAATCTACTAAAAATGTTTTCTTCTCTTAAAATTATTTTAAAACAATTCAAATATCTAGCTTCAGCTTGCAGAAATCGTTGAAACCGAGTGTATCATATCTATATATTCTGTATCTATTTGACTATGTATCTCCGAGTCATATAAAATTTGGTGAACCATGATTATGTTTTGTACTGTTTTATCATGTTAAACAAATTAAAATAATAATAAACCATGCTGAATAAACAATAGAATTAATTTTAAAAGCCTTACTCTGCCCTTCAAAAATTCAAATAATTGGAGTTTTGTACTTTGTCATATCTAGTATATGAGAGTCATGTTGGTCACCTTAATCAGCAGTGCTAGATCTTTGCCTTAACAAAACTATGAGGAATTGTAATGGTTCATGAAACTGAATAAGAAGTGTTTTTTTTTAAACTTTTTCCCATGGGCTATAGTGACCGATTTTCTATTATTAGGGCCATTTAGTCAATTATTTTAATAGGAAGGAACAGAAAAACAAATCATAGGGTCTTACACTTCCTGCTCCAGATTAAAGAGTAAATTTTAAATCTTTATAATTTAGTGATATTTCTCGAGACACATTTAAAGTAGTGAATTTTCAGGACATAATTTCTCAGATCCCTGGAAAAGGTTAAATACCAGGTAATTTACATTGATATTGAAATATTAGTGATATTAAATCAAGAATAAAATTCTGAGAGTGATGTCACACTTTCAGAATCATTGATCAATCTAGTTTAATTTGAAAAAAGGAGGTTTTGTTTGTTTTTTAAGTGTCCAAATACAAAAAAACGAGTACTATTTGTTCAGATGTTAAAATCTGATCAAGATGTGAAACCTAATTGGAAGAGAAATCCACCAATGTAACATTTAAAACTAAGCAAAAAAGGCAACCATAGACTGACTGAGTTTTAAATCAAACATTTTGCAGTAGATCAGACATTAGTCCCTCATCAGAAGCAACAAATTTTTTCCTAAGGTCGGAGTAGCTACAACCATTTTATATTGAAACCAGGGAAGGGAGCAAACTGGAAAGAAATGTATGCCATTTGTAAGAAAAGTAGTAGTGAAATTCCAAAAAGTTAAGATGTTTGAATTTTGAAAACATTGGGAAGAACTAGATTAAAAATGATATTAATGAAAAAAGAGAAGTTTTTGAGAGAATCCAGTTTACTAACTGAAGAAGCTTAGTGTATAATTTTCACAGAACTGAAGTCAAAACTGGAATAAGTGCTTCATTATGATTAGCTATTGTTAATCTATTTATTTTTCCTTTTAAAACAGAATTCATATTCTTGGATGCAAGGCTTTAATGCTCTGTTTGTTTAGCCATTAAATGCCAAACCATGCTGACATAATGTATTAAAAATTCTCCAAGGATTAAGAATTAGTGGTAGAGAAAAATCAAAACTAATTTTACTAAAAAGTAATAAAATCACCTGAAAAGTTGAAATTGTGCAGAATCTGTGTAGTTTTATAATTGATAGACGAATGAAATGGAATGACAAGATTGTTAGGGTTATTTCTATTAATTGAATGTTAGCAGTAGAAAATTCACTGTCAGTACCATGAGATTTCAAATAATTTAGTTCCTAGTTAAGCAGTAGTTCTGGAATCATATTCATTACAAATAATAGGAATATTCAGAAAAAGAAGGGAGCTATCTAGTTCAGTTTCAAAGGCGAATTGGACGGTTGAATCATTCGAATTTGTAACAGATAAAATCTTATTTAAACCTTCTTTATTACCTTAAAAATAGGATAGTGTTACGATTGTTTTTCAGAAAATTCAACCTCAAAATTGTGCTTGTTAATGTCAGCAGATGTTGAACTCGGAGAACGGGACTAATCCTTCAATTTGCTGATAGTAATTATTTTGAAAAATGAACTGTGGCTGACTCAGAAGTGAGGAAAATTAATTCCTCAATTTCAGTATGTGTGAAGTGGGATTCTTGATGCCTAGTTTTAGTGCATTTTAATGCTTCCCAACTGGAGCATTAGTAAACAGTGGTTTAAATTTCAAAGAAACCATTAATAGAGTACTTGGAAATATCCAAATTAGTCAATGAGTTCAAAAGAATTTTTTACAGTTTAAGTGTCGTTAGAAAGTTCAGAGGAAAGTACAGAAAAACCAGATATTGTTAAAAGTATGTTATATTAAACTTCTTCAGTTGGAGAATTGGATGATGTTTGAAGCCTTTCACATCCACAAAAATTTATCATCTTTAGTTAATGAAGTTAGTTCCAATCCACTTTCTCCAGATGTTATTTGGTGTACCCGATGTTATATGCAAAATCCTTATATCTTAGCAATGTTAAATTTTATTTATAGTTTCCTTCCACAACTGTTTTTGCTCCCTCTGTTAGTTTTCATATAAAGTGGCAGCTGCACCTTTGCAAACAAATTTTTTGCTCCTGAAGAAGAATGGGCCTTTATTTGATCACCCTTGAAATTAATGGTTTCACTCAAAATCTATTATTCTAAAATTGAACAAGCTAGGAAAATCAGTTCAAAAGCTGACCTGTGTAAAATATCTATCATTTTAGAAGTTGTTGCTTTTGTCTACATTTAGATCTTTATATCTGGTTGTAACAAAAGTTTCAGCCAAAAACATTCTTAATAAAGTTAGAGAAAAATGGTGAATGCAGTACCTTTAATGTGGGTAGTATTCACCACCCAAATCTGTGATTTTTCTGCCAATGTTTTGGTAGTTTTTCAAAGCCTTCAGCCATGAAACTTAATGGCTGCTAGTCCAAAAACAGATCAACCTCAGGTTTCGGACGTCCTGCGCAGAATGGAAGATAGCACCAGCAGCATGTAGCTGCAGGTATGAAAAAGGTAGAAGTCCAAAGGAAAAATGCTACGGCTATATGATGGGTGTGAAGAAGATTCCATTCAAGTCCGTCAATTTTTATATCACATACGGATTCTTTAAAAGAAATTTAAAATTACTGCTTCATTATATATTAAATTTTTAAATAATGAAGTGTATATTAATTACTTTATTTCAGAGATTTTCATTGAAGATTATAATATATTTCTTTTTTTAAATAGTTGGACTCTATTATTGCTTTTCCAAATTGACAGATGCTAATATATTTATAATTTTATATGGAGTCACAAGCATTTATTTTGCGGTAAGTATTTTTTATCTAGCATCTTACTGCTGTACTTCTTAAGATAAAGCAAGCCATATAGATAGTATTTTATTGTTTTCTGTTTAGTTTATACTTACAGAATTTGAGAATTTTAAAGTTTAATCTTATTTTTTCTTTGTTCCGTTAATTGTACAGTTTAAATTATAAATATAACTCTTAAAATAATTTGCTATTTTTTCCTATTTCTTTCAGCTAAATAGCCATCTTGAGCAATTTTATAAATTATTCGTCTTTGAAGTTTGCATAATATTAATGTTATTTGTTGTACCTGATGTTATATGAAATTATAAGGTATTTCTCCCGCCTTCTTAGCATGCCTTTGTAGTGTAGCAGTCAGCATGCTGGGCACGTATTCCAGAGGTTTGTGATTCGATTCCCGGTGAAGGTGTTGCTCATTGTTCATCTCTCCTGCTTTCAGAAAAATACCTAATGTCTCTACAGTGGCACCTGAACTAAAAGGTGGTGAATGATGAATCTTCATCACCAAAATTTGGTGACTGGGTCCCCTAAAATGAAAAACCCCAGTCGGCCTTTAAAAGGGGGAGTATACAGTACAAAATCCGAGATTCGGACTCATCGAAACTTCCACAATTCCGGATAATAGATCATCAGTTTAAATCCAGTAAGAAGGCGTGTAGAAATTATAAAATTAAAAATATAAAGTAATGAAGCATTTATGATCAAAATCATACATACTTCAAAATCACAAACAAAACAAAAAAAAGTATCAAAATTCACAAAAAAAAAAACTTAATATTTATTTGTTTATTAAACGTTTCTTTCAATGTAATGTGTTTAAGTTGCTTCGTTCTTTGTGCTAATACTTCCTCCCTAATTCTGTACAGACATAATTTCTTGTTTAGATACATTGTTGAAGGTCCTGTAATTGCTGTGTCAAGAATTCCGACTAACTTGTCGATCTAAATTTTTTCATTTTCAGTCAACTCTATCACTTTCTACATATTTTGCCATCCATTAATTGATTGATGATTCAGGAGCAATGTCATCACAATGAAAAACTTCTTTTATATCATCTTCATTTATTACCGCTTCTCCACATTTCTTTACAAAATTCTTTAATTGGAAAATTTCTTTTATATCATCGTCATTTATTACCGCTTCTCCGCGTCTGTTTACAAAATTCTTTAATTGGAAAATTTCTTTTATATCATCTTCATTTATTATCGCTTCTCCACATTTTTTTACAAAATTCTTTAATTGGAAAATTTCTTTTATATCATCTTCATTTATTACCACTTCTCCACATTTCTTTACAAAATTCTTTAATTGGAAAATTTGACCTTTGGTTTGCGATATCCAAAACTTTTAAAATTCACAGATGTCATCATAAAATTTAACTACCTTTCACTGTTATTTGGCATGAGATGTATAGCTTTTTCGGTACATGATGCATGCAAAAGTTTTGTTCAACATCTCAAGTACCTTGCATGAGTTAAAAGCAATATTGCAAATAATTATTGTAACTGCTGAAATAAAGTAACAATATTTATACATCTATTCATATGCATTATTTTCTCTGGAAGTTTTCTCCAAGTCTTCATTCAAAAATAATGCTTATATTTTCTACCTCTTGACTTTTGAGAGGTAAAATTAGTAAATCAAATATAGGATATGTGTGCAAGTATATTTTCATTTAATAAAGTAAATTTTTTTATAATGACTACCGACTTTTCAATTTTTTTTTTTTTTTTTTTTGGTCTTTTTTAAGGGAGTTATGGTTCGATTAATGCTTGTTTTGGCTCCTGTTATGTGCATTTTATCTGGTATTGGCGTGTCTTCAATTCTTACTACATATTGCAAACAGTTGGATTCAACCCAGCATGATAAAAAAGCAAAACGTTTTGACAGCAATTATTTTAAGAAAAATGAGGTATGTTAAGTTAATGAATTATTTTATAAATATTCTCTTACTGTAAATAATATTCATTTTATAATTACATGATTCAGAATTTCATGAATTTAATTTTTTAAAAAAGTGTCAGATAACTCTGTAAAGAAGAGTAGCATTCATAATTTATGATACTGTGCAATTTATTTGTATTTTTCATCATCTGAAAATAGTGTGTTTCATTGATTCTAAAATACATGCATTCTAAAACAGAATTTTAGTAATGCCAGTAGAGAGAAAGGGCTTTGATTGTAAGAAAAAAAGGGCTAAAATATATCTAGCAAAAATTTTTTTAAACATTAATATTCCTATTTAAATTGGTAATTCAGAGAAGTTATTCTTTCAGAATAATCAATAATTTAAAAAATTTTGAGATTCTAATCTGTAGCCATGTCTGTGAGGAAAAAAAGATGTATCTTATATATGGGGAATACTTAAGTCTGTTTTTGTGATGCTGAATATTTTAACATTGTGTTTTTACATTGCAGGTTTCTTATGGTTTTATCATTGTAATGTCTTTTTTCCTAACTGTATATATGATACATTGTACATGGGTAACATCAGAAGCATACTCATCTCCATCAATTGTTCTCTCTGCTCGCAGTCATGATGGTTCTAGAATCATATTTGATGATTTTCGGGAAGCCTACTATTGGTTAAGACATAACACTCCTGAAGTAAGTGAAGAAAATATGACTTGGAAGGTGTTACAATATTTATTGAAAGCAGTGATATTGAAATTGTTAGATTTGATAGTTTTATATGAATTAAACTATGAAACAACTGTGTAATGTTTATATATTTTTAGTTAAAATTTTTATTTGATTTACTTCATAGCATTAATTTATTTAGGTATTGTGGTTTGGAAATATAGTTTTATATTATGCCTTGCTTCATGTGAAATTAACATATTTTTATTAAGAAATTTCTCTCTTTTTTATATGTGTGTTTACTGGAAGTAATGTAGATATTATTTATGAGCTATGATCAAATTTTGACATTATTTGAAACAAATTTGAGCATCAGTTGGTTAGCATTTCTTGAAAAGAATAACTTGCATGGTTTTTTTTCACTATATATATAAAACCATACATATATACATAAAGTATACATAAAACCACAAATATATACACTGGTGAAATAAATTAAGAGAATTTGCATATTTTATCGAATTGCATGAAAAGAGCTGAACTGAAAGAAAAACCACTGCTTCTAGATAAAAATGAATATCTTATATGGCAAATACGTAAGCATACACGTGTGTGTAGGCGGAGCCATAGAAAAACAGGCTTTATAAGGCACGTGGAGGGTAAAACAAATTGCGTTTGCTGGCACACCTCGGCGAATTTCTTAGTGTTATCTTGCAGCAATTGGTTAAATTCAAATAAAAAATGAGTAACCACCAATGTTTAGATGATGGAATGAGGTGACGAATTTTGGGGATGTTAGAAGCAGGCCAATCACAAGTCCAGATATGCAGAGTTTAATTTAACGCCCAGCATTGTGTGTAACCTATGGAAACGGTTCCAGGATACTGGATCGATCGAGAGAAAGCCTGTGCAAGGTCGTCCAAGAGTCATGATGGCCAGAGAAGATCACTATTTGTCCATTTTAGCAAGGTGTAACAGAGGGGCTACAGCTTCTCGGCTATCTCGGGACCTGTATGCAGCCACAGGAACTGTATAACAAGGATTTGTTATACAGTTCCTATTTCCAAAAGACTAAGAAAAAGATTAACTATTTCCAAAAGACTGAATGAGAGAGGGTTGTTTGCCAGAAGACTGGCTATTTGCATCCCGCTCATGTGTACAGACAGGAGAGGCTGATTAGCATGGTGCAGGCAGCATAGTGATTAGAGTATGGAGCAATGGGCAACCGTTCTGTTTACTGACGAGTCCTGTTTTAGCCTAAACACTGATTCTTGCTGTACTTTCATATAGACAGAGCCAGGGACCCACTACCTACCCTCTAATGTTCGTGAAATCAACATATATGGTGATGACGACGTAATGTGCTGGGCAGGCATTATGTTGGATTGCCGCACACCTCTCCATATCTTTGACAGAGGCTCTGTGACTGATGTGAGGTATGGGGATGGGGTCTTAGAGCCCTATGTTCGCCTTTTCCGGGGTGCAGTGGGCCCCGAGTTCATCTTATAGAACGATAACGCGAGGCCACATAGAGCTCTTCTGGTCGACGAATTTCTCGAGAGTGAGGATATTCGACGGATGGATTGGTCAGCCAGGTTTCCAGACCTCAAACCTATAGAGCATGTCTGGGACGCTCTGGGGAGAGCAATTGCAACTCGCAACCCCCCTCCAAGAACCATCCAAAAACTGAAAACAGCGTTGCTGAATGAGTATGACCAATTGCTACAGGCACTGATAACTGCCTTATTTCCAGTATGACATCACACTACAAGGCTTGTATGGCTGTAAGAGGGGACCTTACCCCCATTAACCCATTTCTTTTGTGTCTTCTGCAACTGCTGTTTCAGACCTTCAGACTCCCATGAGTGTTACACTTGAACATGTGTGTGTATTATTATAACTGTTGAATGTTTATTTTGTTTGTATTATATCAACCTATGTTCACACCAAATTTTATTAAAATCTGTCCAGTAGTTCTGATGATCGTAGATCGAATATGAAAATTCTCTTAATTTATTTCACCAGTGTGTATGTGCATGAGATGTGTGCATATATACATGCATGAGAGAGAATCAAATTCAGAATACATATGTGTTAATATTTGATTATGTTGTACTGTATATGGAGAAGTTTGTGTTCACACTCAACTTTTGATTTTTCATTTGTTACCAATTTTTTCCATCTCCACCAGTTTATTCATATTAACATAACCACCTTAAAATTAAAGGAGGAACTTTGTATACATTTTGATGTTGAACTCATCCATTGAATGGTTTTTATAAGTTGGACTATAAAAAAAAATTATGGTTAATCTTTGGATTATGGTAACTTGGCGATCTTTTGGTGAAAATTTGGCGACCAACTCTGCTACAGCAACCTGCTACTTTTTGTTTGGATGCCATTTTGTTTTCATGAAGTAAAGGCATGTTTTTTTTTTTCTTTCACTCAACATTTTTTTCCAACAATCTGCTAGCCGAATTATGATTATGCTAGAACTTTTATGGAACAAAAATGCTTAATCATGACGAAAATTAGGTGTGAAATTGGGAGAAAGTGCAGAATCGCAAACTGCTTGCTGGGTGTTTTTAAGATTTGCACATACACGGTATCATCCATGTATAAGTTGACCTATTTTCACTTAAAAAAAAAAATCCCAGAATTGCACAAAAATGGCATTGCACACACTCTAGACTTTATCCATGTACACTGCTAAAGTCCTAGCTAGTAACCTTTATCACCTTACCAAAATGTTGCCAAACTACCTGTTATCATATTCCAAAGATTAGCCAAAAATGTCTACCTCCAAACATGTTTTAGTAAATATTGACAATGGGTGCAAAGTTTAGCATGCTATTTGTTAGTAAGGTCATAGATGAAAGCCTTCATTGAATCTGCCAGCTCTTGAAACAGGTTGTTCATGATTTTGCCATTTTGCTAAAATTGCACTTTAGAATTTCAGATCCTGCTTATGCATGGTGTTGTGTTTGCAACAGTCATGTAGAGTTCATAAAAAATGCTTCAAAAACCATGTGAAATGGTTCTGCAATTTTTCTGCATACTTAATACTACAACAAGAGCAAATGAAACAGTCTTACCAAGGTTAGGTATTATTTCATTGCTGAAGTTAAATCAAATATTTATATATCAATAGAACATATAGGCCTTTTATTTATGTAAAACAATTTTGCTTGAAGTCTTTAGAATCATATGCAACTAGCCTCTCTTTCACTTTGGCTTTTTGGAACTATGCCAATTTATGCCTGTCAGAATGCACATCGTCCCAGTTTTTACAAAAATTAAAATTTTTAGAACTTCTTAGACAATTTCTCTATTTTTTGAACGAGCTTTTTAGGTCATTATTGTAAAAATGCCAAAATTATACCCTTTTTGGCAATAATCCATAAGGTAGGGATTCTAAACTGGTAAAATAGAATCTCCTGCCTCAAGGAGGGAAATCTGCACATCATAAATCTAATAAAAACACAGATATTTTAAACCAAATAAAAATGTCTTCAAGATGCTTTTGTTCATGACCTTTATCTACAGTACTAATTAATGCTTCTATGACGTAACCTATGCCGGTGCTTGCATTTTGGGGGGGGGTCACTGTGCGGGTCAGGCTGCACGACATTTGTGCCTTTGAGAATGGATATCCCTTTTGAGGATAATATAATCTCTTTTGAGGATGGATGGTCATGCCTGTTGAAGGTATTCGTGGTTCATTTCTGTTTACTGTTACAACTTCGCTGAATCGAGATACTGTTGCTAGATGATACTACTCGGTCTTGATACTCTCGCTAGATATAAAAGTGCTCCCACTGCTTCCCTATACTTCCGATTATCGGGAAAAATGTCATCCTGGTTGTTTTGGTTCTTCGTAAAATTCGTAGTCATGGGTGTATAGCTTAGTTTCTTTGGTGACTCTCCGTCGAATTTTTCGATCATACTATTAATCTTGTTAGCTTGATGAAGTTTAAAGCTTCCGCCTTTATCTCTTTCGATTTCAATTCCTAGATATGTAGACACTTCTCCAAGATTTCGAATGTCGAAATATTCTTTGAGAATTTGTTCAACTTCTTGAATTGATTCACACTTGTCGCTTGCGACTAATATGTCATCAACGTAAACGATTATGTAAGTTCTTGCGTTTTTCTCGATTAGTGTGAAGGAACATGGATCAGCCTTTCCTTGAACGTATCCTTGTTTGCGCAGGATTTCAGCTATCTTGTGATTCCAGTTTCTGGCTGCTTGTTTTAGTCCGTAGATACTTTTATTCAGTTTACAGACTTTATTTGCTTCTGAAGCAGAGATGTAGCCTTCCGGTTGCTTCATATATATATATCTTCTTTCAGATCTCCATATAGAAACGCTGTTTTTACATCGAGGTGATTTACGTGCATTTTCCTTTGAGCTGCTATTGCCAAAATAGTCCTTATTGTTGTATACTTTACGACTGGAGCTAACGTTTCGTCGTAGTCGTGCCCAAATTTTTGGCAATATCCTTTAGCTGCTAAACGAGCTTTATATCTGATAATATTTCCTGAAGCATCGGATTTTGTTTTAAATGTCCATTTGTTTCCAATTGCTTTCTTTCCTTTTGGAAGATCGACTTGTTCCCATGTTTTGTTCCTCTTCAGTGCTTCCATTTCTTCTTTCGTAGCTTTTAACCACAGTTCCTTTTCTTTGGTAGGAAAAGTTTGAAGTTCTTCCCAGTCTTTAGGAACTTTTATTTCTTCATTCTTAGCCATGTGTGAGAATCTGTTTGGTGGGATTCCTTTAGTCGTTCTGTGGGATCTTCTCGGTAATGGGGGAATTTCTTCTGTTTCAATTACTTCCTCTGTAATATCATTTGGACGTGGTTCTGTCAATTTATTTTCTTTAAAAGGCCATTCTATTTCCTCATGCTGATCATTTAATTGACAAGGCATTTCTTCTTTTTTGTTTTCATCGAATATTACGCTTCTTCTGATCACGACGTTGTTTGCATGTGGCATGTAAATTCTATATCCTTTAGTACGGTCACTATATCCAACAAGAATTCCTTTTTCTGCTCTTTCGTCTAGTTTGCTTCTTTTCTGCTTTGGAACTCGACAATAAGCTGTGCTGCCGAAAACTCTGATATGGCTTAGGTTCGGCTTCTTATTAATCCATAGTTCATACGGTGTTTTTTCAACTGATCTTGATGGTAGCCTGTTTTGTAGATAGGTGGCTGTCATTATGGCTTCTTCCCAAAATCCTCTTTTGAGTCCTGAATCGAGTAGCAGGCATCTTGTCATTTCCATTGAGTATTGATTTTTTCTTTCTGCTCTACCGTTCTGTTGTGGTGAATATGCTACGGAGGTTTGATGTTCGATTCCCTCTTCCTTTCGATAGTCTTCAATCTCTTTGCTTGTATATTCTCCTCCATTGTCTGTTCTTAAGACTTTTGGCTTCTTTCCAAATTTGTTCTTTGTCATGGTTACAAATTGTTTTAACTTGGAGATAGCTTCATCTTTTGTAGCTAGCAGGTAGATCGTCGTGTATCTCGAATGATCGTCGATGAATGTTATGAAGTATTTCTTTCCTCCTAGTGATGTTGTACCGATTGGTCCACAAATATCTGAATGTATCAAGTCTAGAACTGATTTCGCTCTATAGTTGTTTAGCTTGGGATACGGCAATTCAGTCATTTTTCCTCTGATACAGCATTCGCATTCTTTTTCCTTTTTGGCTTCTCCGTCAATTCTTATTCCGGCTGCCAGGTCATCATTCTTTAGCCTCTTGATTGCTTCATAAGTTCTATGTCCTAGCCTTCTATGCCAAAGATCTATAGTATTTTCTCTTCTTTCTGCGGCTGCAATTTTGGTTGTTTTTCTTTGCGATTCAACTACGGTATATAAATTTCCTTCTGCTTTAGCAATTCCTATGGTTTTATTTTTCTTCTTTATTCTGCAAATATCTTCTTCAAATTCAACTGTAAATCCTTTCTTTGTAATTTTTCGTACGGATATCAATCCTCCTTCTAGGTCAGGAACGTACAGAACATCTATGAGTCTCACTTCTATTTCGTTATCTTCGTCGTCTGTACAGTATAAGTATCCTTCTCCTATACCTTCGGACTTCATCTGCGTGCCGTTAGCAATTGTTATCTGCTCAGTTTTGCTTCTATCCAATTTGGTGAAAAAGTTTGTTATCAGTCATATGACAAGTAGCACCTGAGTCAACTGACCAGTTTGAGTTTTGAGATTTTCTTTCTCTGGTGACTTCGAACGTGTAATTCTCATGATTCTTATTTTTGTTTTCATCTTCATGTGTATCCTTGTTTACAGCAACTTTCGTTTTCTGTTTATTTCCATAATTTCCTTTATTTGTTTGCTTTTCATTCTTGAAAAATGAGTTACTTTCGTTTTTATCTTTTTCTTTGTGGTTATTTAAGAATCTGCACTCTTTTTCTAAGTGTCCTATTTTTTTTGCAATAATTACATCTTCGTTGATTTAAATGCTTGAATTTTGTGTAAAAATTCGTTTTGAAGGCAGTCGTTTCTTCTGCTTGTGTTACTTCTTTTCTTCTCAGGCATTCGTCGATGAGTTTCGTTTTTACGTATTCCAGCGTTAGTTCTTCTGGGCGTGCTTCTAAGGCTGTAATGAGATTTTCGTAGCTTTTTGGTAAGCCGCTTAGTAAGAGTGCTGCAATGTGACTGTCCTTTATTTCTTCACCGATTCCTCGCAGTTCGTCTACGATTTCGAGCATCTTGTTGACATGTTCTTCAAGTTTGTATTCGTTTTCTGCTTTTAACGTATACAGCTTTCTCAGAAGGTAAAGTTTACTGGAAAGATTCTTTCTTTCATGTATTTTCTTTAATTCATTCCATATTTGTTTGGCTGTCGTTTTATTTCTTATGTGTACGATTTGGTTGTCTTCTACGAGTAAACTAATGGTAGCTTGTGCTTGTTCATCTCGTTTTCTCCATTCATCGTTTATTTCTTTTGCTGTATCATCTACTATTAAATCCCATAAATTTTCCTTTTTCAGGATCATTTCAAGTTTGTATTTCCATACTTGATAGTTGTTATTGTTTAGTTTCATGATCGAATATTTATTTTCGCAGCTAGTAGCCATTTCTGCTTCTGTATTTCGAATGCGCAGTACGCATAGACTCCAACTACTACGGATTCTCCGTAGTTTCTACGGAAATTCATGAAAAACTACGAGCTATGAAAAGTATGGAAAAAACTACGGATTTTACAGAAACAAGAGCAGGAGAACCAGTACGCAAAACGGAACCAACTAATTCATCCAATGATTGGCTGAATACTCGTGTTATCATATATCACGTGTTGAGTGCGTTCCTAGTTTTGAAGAATTAGCGTAGATCAGTAACTCCAACCGTTAATGACTTATCAATAGTTCCACCCAATTGTCTGTCTCCCAGGTTCCTTGCTGATGCGTGTTTAGGCTGCATTCGGCTGCATTGTGTAGTTTACGGCGAGAGCTTAGCGTGTGTCTTGTGAACTGTGAATCAGGTGAAAGATTTTTAATCATAATGCTGCCTCGAACGAAAAAGCCAAAATTATCAAAGCAGAAGTTTAAAGATTCATATTCTTCAGAATTTCCATGCATTAAAGCGTCCAAAATTTCTGTGAATCATGCACACTGCAGTTTATGCAACAAAGACTTCTCAGTTGCTCATGGCAGAAAAGATGACTGTAAACGGCATGTGTTTTCTCAAAAGCATATAGAACTTGGCACCGTAAAATCTAAAGAAATAACAAATTTCTTAATAAAAGATGATGAAACAGATCCTATAAAAGCTGAATGCTATTTTGTTCGTTTTTTAATTGAACATAATCTACCGCTTTCTGTTTCAGATCATTCCAAAGAGCTTTTCAAAGCAATGTTTCCGGATTCTGCCATAGCAAAAAAATTTAGCTGCAGTAATACCAAAACTGCTGCTATTGTGAAAACGCTTGCAGAAAATACTGTTGCTGATATTATAAAATCAGTGTGCAGTACATCATTTTCTTGCCACCGTAAAATCTAAAGAAATAACAAATTCCTTAATAAAAGATGATGAAACAGATCCTATAAAAGCCGAATGCTATTTTGTTTGTTTTTTAATTGAACATAATCTACAGCTTTCTGTTTCGGATCATTCCAAAGAGCTTTTCAAAGCAATGTTTCCGGATTCTGCCATAGCAAAAAAATTTAGCTGCGGTCATATCAAAACTGCTGCTATTGTGAAAACGCTTGCAGAAAATACTGTTGCTGATATTATAAAATCAGTCTGCAGTACATCATTTTCTCTAAGTACTGATGGAAGTAATGATAACAATGATAACAAACTGTACCCATTGGTTATAACATACTACAGTAAAGAAAAGGGAGTGATAATTACTTCATTGATTTCTATTTTAGAATGCACGAATAATACAGGAGAAGGTATTTTTAATTGTATAAATGAAAACTTTAAAAACAAAGGTTTAGAATGGAAAAATTGCTTATCATTTTCTTCAGATAATGCTAGTAATATGATTGGAAAGTTTAAAGGTGTAGCATCATTTATCAAATTGATCAACCAAGTATAATCAACCAAGTATAATCACTCGAGGTTGTCCGTGCCACCTCTTGCATATAGATGCAAAAAAAGCTACTGAAAAATTAATTGGCTCAGAAATTGAAATGTTGATAATAGATATATATTTTTACTTGGAGAAAAGTTCGAAACGGAAGCATAGCTTCAAAGTTGCTCAACAAATTTTGGGACAGAATGCAAAATCTCATAAAATTTTGAAATGTTGCAGTACGAGATGGTTGTCTCTTTTAGAATCTATAACAGGGATTTTGGAACAGTGGGATGCTGTGATAATTTTTTTTGGAGATAAACCAGATAACAGTGAGAATGAAGGAAAGAGATTGCAAAACATTAAAAAAATTTTACAGTCACCGACCACCAAATTGTACTTGTTATTTTTGAAAAATACTTTGCCTTTGTTTATAACAGTAAATATTAATTTGCAACAACAAGCTCCTTATATACATAAATTGAGAAGAGAACTTTTTGAACTTTTAATGAATTTATTTGTTAGATTCGTAAAACCATCAGTAATTTCTAAAGAAAATGAAGATGTTACTCTAACGTCTATTCCATTTCAGAAGTATAGTAAACAAAAAGAAAATGAAAATTTACTGATTGGTGCAGAAACAAGACTATATTTAAAAAATGCCAAGTTGAATGAAAGTGAAGTGAAATCATTTTTCAATTCTGTGCGAGCTTCTTTTGTAACTGCATGTTCATATATAATTGATAAATTTCCACTGAGTGATCCATTTCTAAAACATGCTGAAGTTGCTGACATCAACTTGAGAACTGAAGTCTCATTTTCATCTGTTCTTTACTTGATGAATACTTTTCCATCCATTATTGATGAAAAATGTCTTAATTAAGTAGAAATTGAATTTTCCATGTATCAAGTAGATGATTTGAAAGAAATTGTAGATTTGCGTATTGATATAGCATGGGGAGAAATTGCCAAATTAAAAAATATGAATGGGTGTATTAAATACAAAGTATTGCCTTCTGTAATGCTTGCTGTCTTAATAATACCTCATTCAAATGCAGCTTGCGAAAGAATTTTTTCTATTGTTAAAAAAAATCAGACGGAATTTCGACCAAATTTAGGTCTTAAAACTCTTGAAGCAGTTTTGATTGAAAAAATAAATATGCAGGCAAATGAAGAACTGTGTTATAAAAAAACATTCTCAAAATCAGAACTTAAGCTTGCTAAGCATGCTACATATAAATCTTTGCATTCATAAATTATGCATATTTTGTTTAATGCTTATATGTATCATTCTTGGTTATTTAAATTTTATTTCCCTGTAGAAATCATATCCAGAATAAAGATATGATTTATAGCTTCTGATTTTTTCTATGATTAGTAGTGATTTGAAGTACTTTTTATTAGTGAATGCTTGAGGAGTTAAAAGAAAATTTCTAATTAAATGTGCATATAATTTACAAGGTATATTTTTAATTATTCAGTTTTATATGTATATGGATTTTAAATGTAATAAAATTGATTACAATTAATTATTAATTTAAAATTAATGAATGGTTAATTACAACATACGCTACGCGCACATTTTCAAAGTTGTAAAAATGTTGTTCGCGCGTTGACTACTGACAAGGTTTGCTGAAGGTTGGAGTCTATGAGTACGCAACTATGCAGTTTTGTTTCGCTTTTGAAGACAGGCTTGGCTTTTCCTTTTTCGGATTATCCAGCGATAATTTATGGTAAATTATCTTTTCTGTTTTTTATTCTGAATGGCTTATCTCGATGTATTTTATGCGTTTAGTTGAAGTAAACATATTTTCGGTCTCGTAATCTTTTGTTGAAGGTATTCGTGGTTCATTTCTGTTTACTGTTACAACTTCGCTAAATCGAGACGAGCAGATGAATAAAACAGAATTAAAGTTCTTACCTTAATAAAGTGTAATCCAAGCTGCGGAGGTAAGGAACGCGATCATTGTATTAGCAAACACAAAATAACATATTTATTAGGTATTAGAAAAAAATATCTAGAGATGATTACAAGCGTTGTTTACTGTCCATTGCATAATGCGAGAAGTGAGTCATACAAGGAGAGAATGTTTCTCCTTGTTTTTTGGATCAACTCCAATCACAGTTAGCGGGGGGGGGGGGAGTTGTACAGCCTCATCGCCTCCATTATGAATTGCTCTACAATGCCATCAGATGCTGAAAGCAGTTTGTTGTTTTTCAAGTCTAAGGAAAAATTGTATTTCCTTAAAAAGTCCAATCCGAGTATGCATGGATCTGTGATATCCGCCACATAAGCCGTGTGATGGTAGGCGGCATTTCCAAATGTGATGCTTACGTTTAACTTCCCAGTTATGTCGATCTTATTACCAGACGCAGTCTGAAGGGTAACACAGGATGGCGTCCAAATAAGTTTATCTTTAAACTGTTCAGCTAAATCTTTCCTAATGATGGTAACATTAGCTCCTGTGTCAATGATCATATTGCAAGGAACTCCATCGATATTCCCATTAATGGACATTCCTTTACTGTTGCCACTCACTGTATAAATTTTAAGCACGTTAAAACAAGGTTTTTCATTATCTGGCAACCTCCGTTCCTCGATATGGTCACTAATTTGTTTACTGCGTCGTTGCTGGGAAATGGTCTTATTTTCCGTACCTCGGGGTGTTCTGCAGTTTCTTCGTATGTGGCCTTCAACTCCGCAGTTCCAGCACTTTAGAATTAGTTTCTTTTCACTTCTGTTCCGTCTCAAGCCACTGACTTGTCTAGTAAAATCATCTGCTTTATATTCCGTACCCTGGGGTGTTCTGCATTTCCGTCTTAGGTGACCTTCACTACCACATCTCCAACACCTTAGAGTCACTTTCTTCTCGCTCCTACTCCGTATCAAAGCGTCGACTTGTCTGGCTAAATCATCTAAACGAGCCATCAGTTGATCCACTGGCTCATGGACTTGCACAGCTCTAACTGGGTAGCGATCGCTACTAGTTGCTTGCTGGGCTGCCTCGAACTTCATGGCGTACAACAGAGCACTTTTTATGTCCTTTACATATGCCATTCGAAGAGCTTTCTGTATTTCAGGGTCCCGGATGCCATCGATGAAATATTGCAGGGACAGGATTTCCCTTGTTTCTGTCGGGCACTCCGAAAAGGCGTGATGTGACAGCCTTTCAACATCCGTGGCGAGCTCCTGAAGTGTTTCGGTGAGCTTCTGTTGACGGGATTTTAATCGGAACCTGTTGTAGTCTTTTAAACATTTCTCGCCGAAGTGCAGCTCCAAAGTGCCGGATAGAGCTTCGAAATCTAGCCTTTGATTTTCGGGAAACGTCTGCAGGATATCCGCTGCATCTGCTCTCAGAGAAGCGGCGAGATGACAGGCCTTAGCTTGGGAGTCCCATCCATTCGCATCCGCAACGATAGAAAACTGGGTCTTATACACTTGCCAGGATGTCTTCCCATCATATGTGGATAGCTTCAGAGATGGACGACCAGAGATGGACCGTCACTACCAATTTTTTTTAAGTTTCCATTTCTTTGGCAACTGCAGAAACTCTCTTCAATTTGTTGTTGGACGGCCGAAACTCTTCCTTCGACTCGTTGCTCCACAGCCGACACTCTATCTTCTATTTCATCTTTGACAGAAGAAACCTTTTCTTCAATTTGCCCGACTTTATCTTCGACAGCTCCTATTCTGTCTTCCATAGCCTCAAATTTACTTTCTATTATGCAGGTTATTTCTCTTTTCATTTCATCTTGACCTGCTTCAATCTTTTCTTGTACAGCTTTTATATCTTCTTTAAAAGTTACTTGACCAGCTTCCAACTTTTCGTGAACGGCTTCCATTTCCTTTTTAACGGATTCTTCCATCTTTTCCTGACCAGATTTCATATCATATTTCATTTCTTCTTTAAATGCAGCAAAGGCTGATATCAGCTGTCTTAACTGCTCTTCCATCGCTCTTGTGATTTGGCATTCAAACCCCACTCCTGATACCAAAAATTGTTGTGTGCGTACGGGTTCGTTATGAAATGAATGCACAAGTCTGATGCAAAATGAACAAAAATTTATTATTATCACAACAAAAATGCTTAAATCTTCTCAAATTATCATGCAGTATTACAATATCTCACAGTAGTAATCTTTTAACTACTCAAATGTCCAAAAGAACGTAATTCAAAACAGCCGCGAATTCGCTACAATCAACAAGAGCAATTTTCTAAACAACAACAAACTAAGCAACTATTACGAACTGAGAGGTTTTCCTCCTTTTATAAGATTTTAAAATCACGCGCTAGAATTTTCCAGTACTTTCTCGAAATCAAAAAGAGATATTTATTTATTTAATGCACACGCTCTTGTATTTTCAATTTTCCGGCTTAGATTTCTTTTAATATTCGTCACGCGCTGCACTGCGCGAGAAATAAAACCATTTAATTTATAATTGAACTAACATTAGCTTTTTAAATACCAAATTCTATTTTACAAATGCTGCATATTTTACAAATTTTACAAATGCAAATTAAAATTTTTAGAACTTCTTAGACAATTTCTCTATTTTTGTACGAGCTTTTTATTAGGTCATTATTGTAAAAATGCCAAAATTATATCCTTTTTGGCAATAATCCATAAGGTAGGGATTCTAAACTGGTAAAATAGAATCCCCTGCCTCGAGGGAAATCTGCACATCATAAATCTAATAAAAACACAGATATTTTAAACCAAATAAAAATGTCTTCAAGATGCTTTTGTTCATGACCTTTATCTACAGTACTAATGCTTCTATGATGTAACCTATGCCGGTGCTTGCATTTTGGGGGGGGGTCACTATGTGGGTCAGGCTGCACGACATTTGTGCCTCTTTTGGTAAATTGTTTTTTTTTTTTTTTTTTTCTGTTCATTCTTCTGTCAGCATTTGTAGTTACTGCCCTTGAGTTTCTTTTTATATCACTTTTATACACTTTATATATATGAATCCATTGTACAGAGAATAAATTACTGCAGTTAAAATATTTTATACATTAATGCAAAGAAGGTCCCTTAGAAAGTCTTCTAAAGCAAGTCTCCTTTTAGGCAGCTAGCCATCGCCTGCTTTGCTTTTTTAAAAATGCTTTGCTAATTTAAAAAAAACTACTCATGCAATTTTTACAAAACTTGGCACTTTGGCTTAATTTGAGTCATAGAATTGAAATATAGAAAAAAAAAAAATCGGTATGTCATTTCAGAAAAAGTCTGATTTTGTATCAAAATAGCTATGCTAGAACAATGCTATATATAAATATCAAATATTCAAAAATGAGACCACAGCTTTTTACTTGTAATCGAGTTTTGACAAATGATTTTATGAAACCCTGAAAGGTGAAGCAACATTTTCAGAATGTTCAGCCTCACTGAGTTTAAGTATGTTTTTTTTTTTTTTAGGTATCTTGAGACTGCTTCACAAAAGTTACTGAGCTTCTTATGAATATAAATGCAAAATATGTTTTCTGCAAAATGACAATGTGTTGACTTGAATCACTATGAATTCCATCCCTTTGTACACTGCCCAGGGGGAAAAAAAATTGACAATTCTATATCTCCCATTCTACTGGGCCACTTGACGAAATTCAAATTGCATTTTTCATGCCTTGCAAGTGTGACGTATGATAGATATTACATTTATATACAGCATTATTCTAACATAGGTATTTTGATGCAAAGTTGGACTTTTTCTGAAATGACATGCCAATTTTTTCTATATTTTGATTCCACAACTCAAATTATGACTAAATATTAGGTATTGTAAAAATTGATGCGAAATTTATAGAGAAATTAAAAAATTTAACTTTGCACTTTTTTTCATTTTGCGCCAAGAATAATTCACTTGGAGAACTTCTTAATTTATAGCAACCTATTTTCCTTTCCTTTTTTTTATTGTACCTCAGTAGAAAAAGTCATCTTTCATTACTTTCAAGTTATTTTAACAAAGTAGTTAAACCGCATTTGACATTATTATCGCTTATAATGAATATGCCAAATTTCAAAATGTGCCGATATGTAAATTCATGTATATTTTAGGAAATTTTGAATAAAAAAACACTATTTTTTTTGGCAGGTATGTGTAGAAATACATCTACTTTAAGATGTTAAAATTTTGATAGGTTATAGTACAAAACGTTTTTTTGAAAAATTTGTAAAAAATATTTAAAAATAAATCATACAAAATGTGTGAATTATATCTGGATTAAGTCTAAATTTTGAATTCTGGAAAAAGGAAACTAGTAATTTTAATAAAAAAAAGAGATATAAGTAAATATATATCAAATTCAATTAACATAGAGGAGCTAAAATTTTGAGAGCTAATTTAAAAAAAAAAAAAAACTGCTCATGCAATTTTTACAACACTTGCACTTTGGCTTAATTTGAGTCATAGAATTGAAATATAGAAAAAAAAAATCGGTATGTTATTTCAGAAAAGGTCTGATTTTGTATCAAAATACGTATACTAGAACAATGCTATATATAAATCTAAAGACATATAAGTTGCACTTGTGCTGTGTACATAAGCCTATATGGGTAAATATTACTAAGCTAGTGAAAAAGAAATTCAGTATGAATAATTTGCAAGGGTGTTTAATTCCTGAGATTAATTTTTACCAACTTTTTATGCATTTTTATGTTTATAATTTTTTTAAATGTTCCTGTACTTTATTAATTTGCAAATATAGAATCATGTATATTTTAAGTTTTGATTTGTTATTAATCTGCAGTATAACGCGATTATTAATGTGGAACAGATTAGATAATAGAATTATTTTTTTGAGAAATTTCAACTTATTATAGTTATCAAAGAAATATTCTGACTTGAAGAATAGTAAAAATGCCTATATTTTTCAACTGTGTATGCTAGGCTCAGTATGTGTCACTCTTGAATTGATTCACATGTGGGTGATAATTGTTCATAGCTGTTTGTGCAGTTTTCAAGATGAACACACACACACACACACACACAAAAAAAAAAAAAAAAAAAAAAAAGAAAGAAAAAAGAAAATAAAGAAAGAAACTCGCATGTGAGAATAAAATAGGAAACATTTTCCTTAGCTAAAATATTTTACATGTTTTCCACAGAAGTACCAGGTAAAATGTATAGCAACACTAAATTTGCTTTTTGGTAATAATATTAAATATTTAATAAGGAAATATAAACAACATAACATCCAAAATTTTCGAAGGACTAAATATTAATATGTATGTGTACTTACCACTTTTCAGGATGCCAAAGTCATGTCATGGTGGGATTATGGTTATCAGATTACAGCAATGGCTAATCGAAGTATATTGGTGGACAACAATACCTGGAATAATACTCATATATCTCGAGTTGGACAAGCAATGGCTTCTTCAGAGGAAAAAGCTTATGAAATAATGAGGGAACTTGACGTGAATTATGTTTTAGTTATCTTTGGCGGTCTTACTGGATATTCATCTGATGGTAATTGTTTTAAAATGCTTGTTGCAAAATGTTCATAAACTTTTGTAAAGTTTTCCTCTTTTTATCTCATACACAGCAAATGTTGAATTTAGAAGTCGAACAACAAAAATCAAGCAATCATTTTGTTGTTTGACTTCTAAATGAATACTTGTTTGGTGTGTTATTTTTACCTAAACAGCAAATATGTTTTGCTCTAACGTGCTGAATTTTATTTCTATGTGTGAACACTTTAAAATACAAATATTAGTAATTTTTTTAAGTTTTTCTTTTTTTCATTACTAAATGAAGCACTGTGTCATACATGACACACTCATTACAATGAGTGATAACGGCTCTTTAGTTTTCCCTTTATGTATGCTATCAGTATGTGTGTAAATTTCAGATGCTCAACTGAAAATATTGCAAATAATTCAGGGGGTATTTTTGTAATGACCTGCCCAAAGAGTGCTTTCTGGGATCAAGTAAAAATAGTTTTAATGTAGTGCTGTTATTTTTTTCAAGTGTGTATTTATCATTCATTTTTCATAACAATTTCTTAACCCTTTGGCAGTGATTAAGCAATTCATACTTTGCAAATGTACACAAAATCTGTCGGTCATAAATTTGCGATGCTTTTTCTGTTCATTTGTACCCACTGTGGTGCGTCTAGAATGTAAGCTGAATTCATTCATGACCATCAAAAGGTTAATACTATATTCGAATAGTGGCAAACTTCTACACCTCTGAAGGCCTATTTAAAATGAAGGCTGGCTCCATAGGTCACACAATATGTTTTGTTTAGTATTTAGAAGAGCATTTTGAAATGATAGTCATTCTGTATATATTAATTATGTGCATGTTTATCTAATATCTCTATAAAGTTAAAAACATCATTAAAATTTTTTCCAATGGCAGAATGAAAAATTTTAAGTGGTAGCTGTTCAAAATTATTAATTCATTGTCAGCCACATGCTGTCATTACATCCTTGAAATTAATGGCAGTTTAATGTTTAACGGTAGTTTGATATGTTCATTGCCTAGTGCGATTGAGTTGAGTTTCTCACGGGACCAAATCTTTTTGGAGGGGGCAACTAATATTCAGGCAATACATACCAACAAAATCCCTTAAATATGGTATAAAATCTATTCGAACTGTGCTCCTACGAAGGATACACGTGGTCTGCAAAAATATTTTCTGGGAAAACGGAAGAAAGCAAGTTGGCATAGCTGAATGAACTTGCAGATAAATTACTAAATGAAGGACAGACTTTGTTTGCCGACTACTTTTACATGAGCTATGTCTTAACTTAGATTTTTAATTTTTAAAATGCATGTCATTGGAACTGTACAGCAGAACAAAAAAATTATGCCGCATTTTGTAATGTCGTACCCATTAAAGAAGATGAATTAATAGCATGAGAAGATGACAACAGTATTGTGGTGCTAAAATGGAGAGATGTTCATGATGTTAGAATATTATCGACAAAACATGCCATTATGACTTCAAGCTCAGATTCTACTCACTGCGTGTGTCCTCCGAAACAGAAATTTTTGGCAGTAATGCCATATAATAATAGAAAAACTGGTATCGATATAGGAGCAACCATATGTCATATACTACAATAGTATGGAAATACATCAAGTGGTATTGGAAACTGGCACTACATTTACCCTTAGGAACAACTATAGAAGATGCTCATATCATATACCAGAGAGCCACAAATAAAAAAAATACAGATAAGAAAATTTCGGGAATTTCTCATTGCGAAATTATTTTCCTGGGAAAATACTTTGCCTGACAATTATAGAAACAAAACGAAGAAAGTGTTTCACCATTTAGAGATTCATAAGAATCAACAGGAGAAACCTATAAGAAGGATGTACAACACCCAATATTACCAGAAGAGGCAAACACCAGGAAATTAGAAAAAATAAAATTTAAAGAAAAAAAAAAAAAAAAACTACGACCCCTTGTTCCAACTGTCCAAAATCACCTTAGATGTGTTTACACTGTTTTAACAAATATCATGTGCCGTAATATAGCGTTCTAATTTTATCCTAAATATAAGGTATAAAAAGTATAGTATAATATGTATCTTTCACATATTTTTATGTTGTATATTCTATATTTATATTTCTGTTTGTATTCCATTATGTATCTTATAAAAATCCAGCTGAAAATCCGATAAAAAGATGGATTTATAAGCCACCATTCAATGCAAATAGACAAATTTATTTATTATATATATTAATATGAGGCTTGGTGGGCAGCAGCGTCACAGGTCCGGGGTTCGAACCCTGGGCTGGGCAAGGTCAACTCGGGCTTCCCTTGATTTCCATCCCTTGGATCGTTAAAATGAGTACCAAGTTTGCTTGGGGGCTAAATACTGGGGGGTCCTGCGACAAGCTGACCACTTATTCAGGGCATATGCTTATACATCTCAGGGCCCACGGTCAAGAAAGCAAATTTCAGGCAGTTAGCCTTCGAGGCTTTGCCATAATTAAATAACCTAACTCAGTTAAAGTAGCTGTTATTTGAAAACCATTTATTTTTTGGACTCAAAGTAGACTGACTGCATGATTTTTTACCTTTATCCGAAATGTTGATATGAGCCAGTTTCCCTTTCATTTCATTGTTATTTGTCCTATAAAGGGAGCTTACTGCATGAGTTCTTTTGGTTTTTCAATGTAAAGCGCTGTTATGAGCCATTCCCCCCCCCAGAAAATCTTCCACGAAATTTCTCCATTGGTATTGGGTCAATAGCACTTGTATGCCTTTTTTAAATCAATTCTCTCTCAAGTGGGTGTCATGTAAAAATAAGAGAAAGGAACACATTTAAAAAATGTATTAAAAAGAGAAATAATTTATTTGCTTGGAAAGCTCTTATTCCTTAAAAAAAAAGTATCAAACATCACCTAAGTGAGAGAAAACTGAATATATATCAGCCATTTTATTAGTGTAGCTTCTGGGTATCAATGTGCATCAAAGTGACAATCGGTTTTGTGCCCTTTATACTGTAAGAGTACAAGTGTTATACAACATGTCATGTAATAATTTGCTGTCTAGATTCATATAATCAGGTGTGTAACCTTACACACCTCATCATATTCCAAAATATAATAAATTTTTGAAGTCACACTTCCTGTGTATTTGAGATCACGTTAATCCTTAGATTTCAGTTTGATGTTAAAAACGCATGCTTACCGAAAGCAATGCTGCATCACCAAATTAGTTTTAAGGTACGTGAGTGTTACCCAAAGTATAAGGAGCTAATCCGCGATTGGTTAATTTGACATTGTTACATAACATAGAAGATTCTCTAATTTGGAAGAACAGATGAATTTAGGAGAAGAGCACCAAATCTAGAATGTTAATTTTGAGGTTGCCAATTGTTTTTAAAACAGCTATTGTATTTTCTTATAACATGTGTTGCATGTTATTTCTTACATGTCCCCCCCTTTTCAAAAGAAAGGTTGGGAGAGCAAGGTGGCAGGAAATCATTAGTGAATTAGCGAAGAAAGAGAAAGTTTATTATACGAGGAAAGACATGAGGAATCATCAAGGACATAGCCTACAGGTTTTCCTATGCCCCCTCGTGATTCATGACCTTTCTCATATACAGATTGTGAAATGTGTAACATATAATTTACACTATTACAATAACAATTTCTAAATAAACTAACTAAAATTAAGGCTAGTATAATTTTAGAAGTGCTTTAGTCCTTTGAAAAAATGTCCAGTGTCTTTGAATGTGCAATGAAAATTTTGTAAAATTTGTTGACTAAAGTAATTCCACCGGGTAAATGTTCAAAGTTCACTAAAATTCTTTAAAATAAATGTTCACATGTTTTTCATAAGGTAATGTTTACTAAAAAGTCTCAAATCCTAGTTGATGAAAACATTTCCATTATAATACAGATTGAGTTGTCAGCTTTCATATAGAAATGTACATAACATAATAATATAATGCAATAATAATATAATAATATAAACACATAATAATATAAACATAATAATATAATGCAATACTAAATAATACTTTGAATATTATTTTGGCATGCCCTTTCCAACAAAATCAGCATATCACCTTGCTGATGGGGGTGCTTAAGTACAATAGTTCAAAAATCCTCCTTTCCTTAGAAAAAGTAACTGGTTTTTGGTATTGTATAATTGTCAGTTTTCTATCTCAAAAATGTTTCATATTACTCAATAATAATACAACATTATACAAAATTAAGACTGAAATTAAAGACAACTTGTATAATCAAGTTAGTCTTTTTTAATTTTGGAAAAACATAATTAAATATTACACTACAATAAGAAGAAAGAAAATTTTTGTTTTAAAATTTGAGTGTGTGTGGTAGCTCTTCTGTGCTAAACTGTGGTCAGAGGTAAGAATATAGAAAAATGCAAGTCAGTCTCATGGCCATAGTTGAATCTTCTAACAACAAACGGGGGGGGGGAGATTTAGGGAGGTGTTAGGAGTGTTCTAGGGGGACAGCGGGCAAGTGCTACCACTTCTTGTATCCTGCTTAAAGAGAGGATGCAAGAAGTAATACCCATAGTGTGAAACCTAGTGTTGGAAAAAAAAATAAAAGCATTTGTCTTTGAATGAAAAATATTGTATTGAATCCACATTTTTCAAAATGCGGTGGTACAGTTTATTCTGTCATCATCTTCTGGGCTATGGAAGACATGCTGAACAAATTTTGAATGGAAAACTCTGGGAAGAAGGAAAGGAGCCAGAATGGGAAAGGTCAAAATCAGGAAAAATAATTTGTCATAGTTAGGGTTTAAAGTCTAAATCAGATATTAAATATCATAATCTGGAAAAAATTAATGCAGAATTTTGCAAAATTAAAAATAAATTAATTTTGGACAGAGACAGGAATTCTACCATTTCTAATAGTTAATTTAAACACACTAGCTGGATTAAAAGGTCTGAGTCTTGTAGAATGAGCAATATCTGATTTCTTTTTAGTTAGAGGATTAGGCTTATCAATTTCAAAAGTAACTACAGAATATTGTTTTAAAATTTTGTAAGGGCTTGGAAAAGGATAGAGAGATTTATGGGTATTAGGATATTGAAATTCTTCACACATTACTAATCACCTATTTTAAAATTACTACATTTATAATGAGTATCACATTTTTCTTTATTTACATTGGATTTCAAATCCTGTGAACTTTTTCACGCAATTGAAACCTGGATCTCTTAACAGCTTTCGATAACAGTCATGGCTGGTGGCTAAGGTATACAGGTGAAGGCAACGAAACTGGATTTCGACAAATCACAAGTCTTTATTTTCACATGTATCCTTTAATTTGGCAGATACTTATTCAATCATAATTAAATATAATAAATTTCTATGTACATTGGCTTTTTAAAAAGAAATGACATAGTCAGGTAAGAAGCAAAGTGATGGGGATGTGTTAGCAGTGGCGAAGTTAACAAAAGAATTGTGTAATTTTTTGAGCCAAGAGTATTTATACCAAGTCTGTGATGTAAGTATAGCTAATCTATGATTGGCTAATTTGACATTGTTACATAATATAGAAGATTCTCAAATTTGACAGAACAGATGAATTTAGGTGGAGAGCACCAAATCTAGAGTTAATTTTGAGGTCGCTAATTGTTTTTAAAACAGCTATCATATTTTCTTATATCTTACATATATATATGGGAAGCTGATTCAGCAAATACCTAGTGAGGTGACGTCATCTGATGCTAGCATAGTGCAGCTTGCAGAGGCAGACGAGCACTAAACCTGCTGCGAACAAGGTTCCTTTGAGGCTTAGGTTCTGGGTCCAAGTGGACGATGCTTGTCTATAGCTAGCCATTGATGAGAATAGATGTAGTCTGTCAAGGCATGAGCTTGCATGCCTGTAGGACTGTTAGATACTGATAGTTTGCAAGAATTACTCAGTATTACATCAACTGTTGTGGACTTCCAAATCTTTGTGGGGTTACAGCTCTTTATGTAAATTTCATCTATCACCAGTAATATGTTCATTTTCAGCATTTTATTTTACTTTCATTCATATTAGTAATCTCATAGTAAGGTAGTTTAGTTATGTTTTAACTCATGCTGTATGTGCATTTTTCATGTTATGGGTAACCTCTCTCTCTCTCTCTCTCTCTCACACACACACACACATATATATATACACTGAAGTGACAAAAGTCATGGGATAGCAATATGCAAATATACAGATGGCAGTAGTATCACGTAGAAAATGTATAAATGCGAAGTGCTTTGACAGGGCTTTCATTTGTGTTCAAGTTGTTCATGTGAAGAGGCTTTGACGTGATTATGGCCGCATGACGAGAATTAAGACTTTGAACGCGGAATGGTAGTTGGAACTAGGCGAATGGGTCATTCCATTTCGGATATCGTTAGGGAATTCAACATTCCAAGATCCACAGTGTCAAGAGCGTGCCGAGAGTATCTAATTTCAGACATAACATCCCACCATGGAGAGCGCAGCGGCCGACAACCTGCACTTAACGACCGAGACCAGCGATGTCTGCATAGAGTTGTAAATGTTCACAGACAAGCAACACTGCATCAAATAACCACAGAAATCAATGTGGGATGTACAAGGGACGTGTCTGATAGGACAGTGTGGCAAAATTTGTCTTCCTTGGGCTATGACAGCAGAAGATCGACTCGAGTGCCTTTACTGACAGCACGACATCACCTGCAGCGACTCTCGTGGGCTCGTGAGCATATTGGTTGGTCCCTAAACGAATGGAAAACCGTGGCTTGGTCAGATGAGTCATGATTTCAGTTGGTAAGAGCTGATGGTAGGGTTCGAGTGTGGCGCAGACCCCACGAAGCCATGGACCAAAGTTGTCAACAAGGCACCGTTCAAGCTGGTGGTGGTTCCATGATGGTCTGGGCTGTTTTTACATGGCATGGACTCTGTCCTCTGGTGCAACTGAACTGATCATTGACTGGAAATAGATACCTTCAGCTACTTGGAGATCACTTATAGCCATTCATGGACTTCACGTACTCGAACAACGATGGGATTTTTATGGATGACAATGCGCCATGTCACCGGGCCACAATTGTTCGCGATTGGTTAGAAGAACATTCTGGACAGTTCCAGCAAATGATCTGGCCACCTAGATCGCCCAACATGAATCCCATCGAACATTTATGGGACATCATCGAGAGGTCAGTTCGTGCCCAAAACCCTGTACTGTCAACACTTATGAACGTCTATAGTGGCAGCATGGCTCAATATTCCTGCAGGGGACTTCCAATGACTTGTTGAGTCCATGCCACGTCGAGTTGCTGCACTTCACCGGGCAAAAGGAGGACTGACAAAATATTAGGAGGTATTCCATGACTTTTGTCACTTCAGTGTATATATATAATATATTCAGGAGCATGAATTTTGATGGCGTAGAAGTGTTGATCCATAATTGCAATATGTTGTTGCTACACACAAGTCGGCACATTTCCAAAAGGCTTACATTCTTGATAGATTTGCAGCAAAAAAGAAGACAGACTGCAATCCATCTAAGGCAAAGCATAGAAATAAAGGGCATAATGTTCAGGATGAAATCTTAAGTTAAACTGAGTTTCGGTTCTCAAAGCATTTTGATTGAATAGTTAATATTGCTGTAAAATTATTATTGGCTGCTTGAGTTTTAGTTCAATTTACATCACCAGAATTATGTAAGAGTGATATGACACAGATTTTTCTCGAAATGACGCAGTTGAAATAGATGCTGCTATTTTTAGAATAGAGAAGGGAAATTAATCTTTTACATATTCTTTATTTTTCTTACATTTACATATATATATATACGATTTTATTCATCACTTTTATATAAAATCACAAAAACATGAAGGAATTTTTTTTAAAGCATATGTATCTCGTCTCTGATATATAGAGATATCAGATATTCATAGAGTTTTTAACATTCAGAAAGTTCAATTTTGGTAAATTAAATTATAGTTTAATATGTAAAAAACCAGCAACTTGCAACTTGGATTGTATTCCTCTTGATTTCATAACTTTATTATTGTTCCCATTTGTCACTGAAACTTTTAAACACAATCAAATTTCATTACAATTTGCATTTAAAGAATGGTTTTGTTTTTTAATATTTATGTGTTATAAAATTATTTAATATATAACAAGTTTTTTTTTGAACTGTTTGAATAAGAAGGTATATTTTATTCTGTGTGTTAAAAACGCTACCCGACATTTAAAAAAGCAACACCGAGAAGGAGTGGCCTGAAAATTATGCAAATTTCAAGATTGATGCACATCACTGAGTTATGCAAATGATGTGAAATGTGCAGCTCTCCAGTGCACATGAAGATGATATAAGAGAAGGAACCTGCAGTGTTCAATTTTTTGCTAGAGAAACAATCGTAGAAAATTTGTTCTTTTTTCGCTGATGACACACTTAATAGCAGAGAATGCCAGGTTGTCTTAAACGGAGGTAGTTTTAGCAGACAGATGGTTTTAGGAAGGGCATGGTGATTGGATTGTGAAGGGCAGGTTGGTCCATACAATCAGATCTTAGTTGACACACACCTGGATGCATCCATCGTGCACCGTCTATGGCGACGATGGTTGGAGCAAGGAAATGTGGCAAATTCGAGGAGTGCCGGTACAGACAAAGTGATGTGAGCATGCATGGACCAACGTATCCACTGACAACTGGTGGTGCACTTACAAGCCACTTCTGCCTCCATTTTGCATTTATGTATTTACACTAACAAAGTTTTTTTGCATTGTCACTAAATATTTTTTCTATTTTACCTTGTCGGGCAAAGAACCTCTTCAGACAAGTAGTGAATGCTTCTGCGGTTAAGTCATTGACAATCTCTAGATGGATTGCTTTTGTCACCATACAAACAAAAATACAAACATTATCTTATGATAGTTACCCTTGCATTGCCCTTTGTACTTTATCAAAAATGGGCCGCAATAATCAATAGCACAACAATTAAATGTAAAGTTAATATTAATTCTCTCTTTAGGTAATTCTCCCGGTTGTTGAGAAATTATTGGTTTTGCTTTAAAGCAAATTATGCAGTTTTGGACTATCTTTCTAGCTATATTCTTGCCATAAATGGGCCAATAAATTTGTCTAATAGAATTTAATAGTGATTGTGAACCATTATGAAAATGCTTTTCATGAAAATAAATAAATATAAGTTCAGTTAACTTATTCTTGGCAGGCAAAATTCAAGCCACCCTGGAATACTCCCATATTGACCAGAAACATTTGTCATCAAATGGTGGCTAGTGGCCTGCACTCGTGGTGTCCATTAAGAAGACTGCCCATTGACCCCGTATCATAGATGCCAAAGTCTGTAGTGGTGCCGAGATCGTTCAATAAATTCTCTAAATTTTATACAGTATTAATAGTACTTGGAATTGTGATTGTAAATTATTGCTTTTGTGCTGTGAATTCTGAGATATGTACTTTGAATATTTTTACAATGCATTCATTACAAGTTTTGTTTCATTCTTAATTACAGATATAAATAAATTTTTATGGATGGTGAGGATTGGGGGAAGCACTGAGCGTGGTAAACATATCAAAGAGAATGATTATTATACATCATCTGGTGAATTCCGCATTGATAGAGAAGGTTCACCTGTTCTTCTAAATTGTTTAATGTACAAAATGTGCTACTATAGGTTTGGATCTGTTTACACAGAAGCAGGTATTGATTTTTGCATAATATCAATTTTTGTATGTGTGTTTATTTTTTTTATACTTATTAAAGTATAGCAGATTTGTTTTATTTTTGATGATTTAATGTGATGAAACATTTTTATTTGCTAATTAGGAAGTATGTTTTTTTTAATAAGCTTGAAAATCATTAATCCCATTTTTATTAAATTAATGTCAAACAAATGTAGGAATCGGTCATAATAGCTTATTTAAAATATGTAATCTATATGTAAGAGTTAAACACTGGTTAGTTCTATTTAGTAAACAAGCTGATTGCTTGGGTGTTCAAATGACTTCTGTGAGATGTGATATAAATACCAGCCAGTTTTCCTTATAAAGACCTCCAAGAGGTCTTTCCTTCTTTTAGGCAGATAGACCTCCTATACTTTGCCTTGACTAAATGAACTATATTTTAAATTTAATTTAATCATTTAGTATTTAATAATTTAGTCTCAAGATATGAAAATAGGAAATGACAAAAAAAAAAAAAAAAAAAATCTTAACACCAAGGAAAAATTATTGTAATGAAATTTGGACAATGCATTTGTCTAGTTAACGTGTTTAATTGATTAAATTTTCAAGATCACAGGTTAATAAGCTCAAGAAAATGCATTTCAGATCTGAAATACTGTTACATTAATAATCGGTGTTACCTCCAGAATTTTGAACACAAGCCTGCATACGTGCATGTATTGTGTCATACAGGTGCCGAATGTCTCTTTGTGGGTGGAGTTCCATGCTTGTTGTACTTGTTCTGTCAATATTGGGATGGTTAGTGCTGGCTGTGGATGATGCTGAAGTTGTCGTCCAATGATATCCCATTCATGCTCAATTGAAAACAGAGCTGGTGATCTCACAGGCCATGGTAACATGTTGACACTCTGTAGAGCATGTTGCATTATAACAGCAGTAAGAAGGAGAACATTATCCTGTTGGAAAACTTCCCCTTGAATGCTGTTCATGAAAGGCAGCAATGCAGGTTGAATTACCAGACTGAGGTACAAATTTGCAGTGAGTGTGTTTTGGATAACCATGAGTGTACTCCTGCTGTCATAGGAAATTGCTCCTCAGACCATGACTCCAAGTGTAGATACAGTGTGTCTGGGCTGCAGACAGTCTGGTTGCAGGCGTTCCCCTGGCCTTCTCCTGACCAACACACGGCTATCTCTGACACCAAAGCAGAACCTGCTTTCATCAGTAAGCATAACAAATCTCCACTCAATCCTCCAATGAGCTCTGGTTTGACACCACTGGAGTCGCAAACGACAATATCTTGGAGTCAGTGGAATGCACGCTACAGGGCGCCTGTCTCGGAGCTGTCCTTGAAGTAACCAATTTGTAACAGTTCGTTGTGTCACTGTGCTACCAACTGCATCTCGAATTTCTATTGCAAATGCAGTACAATGCACCACAGCCGTTCGCCGAATACTGTGGTCTTCCCTCTCAGTAGTTCCACATGGCCTCCCGGAACCCGGTCTTCTTGAAGCAGTACCTTCATTTGACCACTACTGCCAACAATCATGCACAGTAGATACATTCCAGCCAAGTCTTTCTGCAACACCGCAGAAAGAAAATTCACCTTCTCGTAGCCCTATTACACATCCTTGTTCAAACTTGGTGAGCCGTTGATAATGGCTTCTACATCTTCTTAAAGGCAACATCAATTCAATACGTCAAATTTCTAAGATAAATAATGCTCATGAACTTTACAGCACGCATTTAAAGCAAACTTGATTTGCAAGTTCTGAGTGGCACTACTAGTGTCACACTTGTGCACAAAGCACAAAATTTGAATTTATCTTTCAGATGTATAAACATGAATACCGAATTTTGTTTATCTAACACAAGTCTTTCTTGGTGTTGAGATTTTTTTTTTCCATCAATGTATATAATTAAAATCAGTTTGTTCCTTTGAAACTAACAAATCTTTTGAAATCAGTATTTCAGTGGTCATTTAATTTGAATTTATCTTTCAGATGGTAATTGGTAATTTGGTAATTTGAATTTATCTTTCAGATGTATAAACATGAATACCGAATTGTGTTTATCTAACACAAGTCTTTCTTGGTGTTGGGATTTTTTTTTCCATCAATGTATATAATTAAAATCAGTTTGTTCCTTTGAAACTGACAAATCTTTTGAAATCAGTATTTCAGTGGTCATGAACAAACAGTATTGAATGCAAAGTTTCACAAGTTTCCTTTTTCAAAATTCACTGATTTCCTTTTCTGAAGTGCCCAAGTTTGAATGTGAAATAAAATTTCATAGATTTTCTTTGTGGGAGTGTTGTATAAAACTTCATAATTGTAAAATGTCAAATGATGGATGTTGTAACAGTTGTCATTTATTGTCTTAAAAAAGAATATTGCACAACTTTAACATTGACTCATCTAGCTTGTTTCCCTGTTTGAAATGTTGTATTAGCTTTGAATTTAATTAATTGGAGAAAGTAAGTAAAAATCCACAAATTCTCATCATTGCACTAAATTAATGTAATTACAATTAATTTAGTTTAAAAACTCGCATGATTTTCCTCTTCTAAGACAGGAATCTTCTTTTCTACTTTATTACTAAAATATTACATATGTGTTTATAGAGTTTAATGTACTTTTGTTAGGACTTATTTATATGAAAATGTGACTCATATTTGAAGTTTAAGTACTTGTATGTTCAATGCAAATTAATTACTTATTTCTAATGATATTGTGTTTAATGCATAATGAACTTATTTGGAAACTAGAATGCTCCTCTTTGTCTTTAAATTTCTTCCAGTACAGCTTCATTTTATTGATTGTTATCTGCACTCCTCTCTGTATTTTCAAATCGTTTAAAGTTTGATTGCTGTTAGGTTTTTCAGTATAATAAACTAATAAAAAAATTTTCCTGTTAAATTAGAAAATTAGCAAAGCAACAACCTTGTGTTTGGCGTATATTTAGTCAATAACTCAAACCGATTTTTGACTTTGAGGGAAAAACAGGTACAGATCCTTCTTCATCATGATGAAAAAAAGTTCTGCAATACAGGGAAAGCCATGGTTGTATTTATACACCCAAAAAGAGTAAAGTGAACGAAAAGGTAGCACCATCTGCCGGCAGAAAGTAACAAAAATGAAAAAATGATGTTAATAGAATTTTAAAAGCATTAGGAAGGACTGGATTGAATCAAAGTCATTAACTAAACAAGATATATCTTTGTGAAAGTGAAAAGTTTCAAGAAAATCCAGTTCATCAAGGAAAGAAGCTTTTTGGGTAATTTTTGTAGACCCAAAGTCAAAATTGTGATTTAATTTCCAACTGTGGTTAACTATCAAAGACCATTTATTTGCCTTTTCAGACATAAGATACATGTTCCTTTTTGCGAAAATATAACATTCTTTTTGTTTGGATAATATATCTCAAACCACACTGCCAAGATATGCTAAAAATTACCCAAGAATTAAAGTCAAAAATGTAATCTTTAAGAATCAATTCATATGATTTATTGCTAGATGAGAAAATGACTTGGAAATTGAACTTCTGGAGCATCTGTGCAATTTTGTAACTGACAAGAGTAAAAATTTGAAGCATGACAAGGTTATTAATATTAGCATATTGTGTTATTTTGGTTTGAGATATATCAGCAAAACTAGAATAGCTTTAAAGTTTTGCAGCAAGGAACATAAAGCTTATATCCGAAAAGGCAAAATTAACAACTCCTCAAGTGCTGAAAGCAGTTGGAAATTTAATCATAATTTTGACTTTGGGACTGCAAAAATTATTCGAAAATGGTTCTTGCATTGATGAATTGGATTTCACTTTATCAAATATTTATTTTTTTTAGTTAATGACATTAATTCCAGTCTAGTCCTTGCTAATGCTTTTAAAATTCTGTTATCTGAATTTTTCAATTTTTATTACTATTTCTCCCAATAAGGGCACTATCTGAAAAGTATCATTTTGTTTGCTTTACTCCTTTTGAATATAAATACAATCGTGGCTTTCCCTTCATTGCAGATTCCTTTGCTTCTGATAAAGAGGGACCTGTACCTGTTTGCCTTCAAAATCGACAGTCTTGATTAAAATTTACACAAACACAAGGCTGTTGCTTTGTTAATTTTGTATTAGACTATGTTTGTATTTAATTTTATTTCAAAGATGTAAATTTTGTAAAAGCTAATTTTAATGACGGTAAAAATTTTTAGCAATTTTTAAATTAAAAATTTGTGAGGTTGTCACATGTGAATAGGAATTACGAACAAATCAATATAAAATGTGTTTAAAAATCAATATCAAACATCAGTTTCCTTAATAAATGGAAGTGAGCAACCTGCAATATAGCACCTCTATTGATTCATGGTTGATACATTAGTATTATGAAGCTTGTAGTTACTGTGATTTATTTCGCCTTTGTGATATCTTTTTTTATCAAACACATATTCTATTTTCCACCGTCCCTTAAATTGCACACTTCTAGGAAATGAACAATGAGACTTGCAAAAGCAATATGATCAACTTTTGAAGTTGTATTACATGAATGATTGCAATTACTCTAAAAGCATTATGCCAATTTTATTGAATCCATAATTTACTTACAACAAACAAATGTATGCTAAAATGATTGTTTCTTCAATAACAAGGTATTTTATTTAGTGTCAAAGTGAAGTTAAGAATCGGGACTCTCCAGATGTTTTATAATGTGCAGGGGGGGAATCAAATGTGCACGTATGAAGCGTATAAGAGAAGCATTGTTGGTAGTTTTATTATCAGTTTAAATCTAGTAAAGTGGCATGTAGAAATTATAAAATTAAAAATATGAAATCATAATTTGTAAAATAATGAAGTATTTGTGTTCTAAGGGGTATCAAAATTTACAAAAAAAAAAAAAAAAAAAAAGCTTAATATTTATTTATTTACCTTATTAAACATTTCTTTCAATGTAAGTTGTTTAAGTTGCTTTGTTTTTTGCACTGATACTTTCTCTTTAATTATATAGACACACATAATCTCTTGTTTAGCTACATTGTTGAAGTCCAGTAACTGCTGTTTCGAGAATTCCGACTAACTTGTCAATAGAAAGTTTCTTGTTTTTAGTAACTTCTCTGTCACTTTCTTCACTATTGGTAGCAGTATTTTCTGAATCTAGAACCATATTACAGATTTTGCCATTCATTCATTGATTGATTATTGAGAAGCATTGTCATCACAATGAAAAACTTCTTTTATATCATCATTTATCATTTTATATTATCATCAAATTTAGCTATCTTTCAATATACATATTTGGCTATGCATCATGAACTTGCCAGCACTAGATATCTTATTGCCTGATGCCTGACTAGATTTAAACTGATAATGTCTCCGTGGGTCGTAAATTATGCGACTCGGTGCGGCCATACAAGCCCTGGCGCTTGTCCTGTATTTATATGTGAATAACAAATCAGTTATTCTTAATTCAAATAGCCCTAAATGTAATCTTTGGGTCTATTAGTATCATAAACAAAATCTATTTTTAGCATATGGAAAGAAATTTTTGGTAAATTCTTCCTCGTCAACTTATTTTAGTGCATTTAACTTAAATCTGTAATCATCACCAAGCGTAATGTCAACATAAAAGGTTACCACACTCCTTTATTATTTAATTACTAACATAAAAAACTTGTTTAGGCATCGCTACATGAGTCATTACTCGATTTGTCATGCTTTGATAAACATGCGGTGATAAAAGAAAAGTATAATAAATAATGATTCACTAGGTTGGCATCAGATCAATGATGTATCTATGTGGAATATTTCAGTTTGAGATATGTGCCAAGGAGATACGCAGCAACGGAGGCAAATTACTGATCATACAAATGTATGCTAAAATGATTGTTCTTCAATAACAAGGTATTTTATTTAGTGTCAAAGTGAAATTAAGAATCAGGACTCTCCGGATGTTTTATTATGCACAGGGGGGGGGAATCATGCGCATGTGTAAAGTGTACAAGAGAAGCGTTGTTGGTAGTTTTGAAGTCCGGATTTTAGATCATTCCGGATAATGAACGTCTGGATTTCAGACTTTCTACTCTATTATCTATATTGTTAGTCAAGCTTGTGCAAGTATAGATTGGTTTTTGTTGTTTCTTTACGCTTTTTGCATTGCATTTCTTATAAAATATTATGCTAATTAAAAATTATGTAATTTTTTAATGAGTTTTACTGAAATTTTAGTAATTTCACACCAAATTGTTTAGTAAACCATTATTACAGCATAAAATTTTAAAAGATTCATTATACAACACTTTGTTTCCATGAACCGGGGGGAAGATAGCATTACATGCCAATGTTCCAAAAATGGAACAGCCCCAAAATCCATAGGCAGAATTTTTTTTTTTTATACTCCGTATGGGTGTATTCTAATGTGAATTTGATGAATTAATTGTGACCTTTATTTCTGGATCATAGTGCGGCATGAAAAAAGGTTAAAGTTAACTTCAAAGTTACTTTAAAAAATTTTATTATGTTAAGTTTGTTAACTAAACAAACTTTAAGAGTTAATTAATTTTAAATTGTTAAAAGTTCTTTATCTCTTTTAAAAGTTCCTTTATTAACATTGAACATTTTCTATACTTTACAAAATGGCATTCTGCACCATAGTAGATCTTTACCCATGTGCACTAGAGATGGAGGATGAAAAATTTCTATAAATTCTCTGGACGACTAAAGAGGCATGACACAAACTGAGCTCTGGTAGTTCAACCTGGGTTCAAATCCCAGCGAACCATCTGGCTGTGCGGAAGTTCTTGTGGTTTTTGTGATGTGTTAATGTGAATACGAGCCAGGTTCTTTTAAAAGTCATCAGGAATGTCATCCCTTCCCTTAGACAGATAATCCTTATATGCTTAACCATGATCCAAATAATCTAACCTAATAAATGTTGCCTTTCAATGAAGAAAAAATATTATTTGTTTTTATTTCTATAGGCAAACCTCCTGGTTATGATCGTGTTCGAAATGCAGAAATTGGAAATAAAGATTTTGAACTAGATGTCCTGGAAGAAGCATATACAACAGAACACTGGCTAGTTAGAATATATAAAGTAAAAGATCTGCCTAATAGAGGTGTGTAACATGGACAAGTTAATAGTACATGTTTTTCATTTGCGGATTTTGTACAATTATATGGTGCAATTTTGTGTATCGATCATTATTTTATAAAAATCATATTACTACAAATTTCATAATGTGCAGAATTTATATATCATATGGAAATAAACTAAGAATTTGCCAGGAAAGTATACTAGGAAAAAAATTAGTTTGGGGCTTTACGGACAATAAATTAGTAATTTATTTTTTGAAATAAGTTGTGTGCATTGATGCTAAAAGAATTGACTTAATGAAGTATTTGTACCTTAACTACCGTAACTTATATTTTGTTATAAAGTGAAATCGTTATCACTGATGTTATTTTACTGGGAAATATTTGTGTGTTGTTTTCTTCGATATTAAAAAATTGCTATTATTAAATTAATATTTGGTGTTTTTTAATGGAAATTGGTATTAAATGTCTTGTTAATAATTTTGGTTAAGTTATATATATATATGTATGTGTATGTTAACTCATGTAAAACAAAAGTAAAAAAAAAAAAAATTCTGAATCCAGTTTGCATATGTATATGCACGCATATACCTATATGTGCACCTTATGTGATTGAAGTTACTTAATGGAAAAGTTGCGTTTAACACTTTTTTGCCTGTTTTAAAATTTGTTATTTTATCTGTTAATGAGCTTATAGAATTTTTGGTGTGCAAATTTGTTCATTTGCAGTAAAATTTCTCAATAGATAGTTTAATTCCAATGCTATAATAAAAGACTACATTTTAGTAAATTTAATTTTGGAGAGAAGAGTTAATTATTAAGTGAAAAAAATAATATTCTAAGTTTATTTGTGTTTAGAAAAGGCAGATCGAAGATGCTACTTAATTTTTGGCTGTTTTAAAATCATTAGTGTTTGCTTATTTTGATGCAGTCCAGTCAAGCTTTATAGGCTATTAAATAATTCTGAAATTTAACACTATTATATTTACCCTTCTTTACAATTAATTCCTTATTTGTATATTTTTGCATGAAACAAATAAAATGAGATTGAATGAAGTAAATCACAAGTATTTAATAAATAAAATATCTCCCACTCTTAATGTTGTGATAAATTATGTGAAGAAAAGGTTATGCATCAATGGAATAAGCTATTTTCCTGATTTAGAATAACCTAGTGTAGTTGTTTCAAACTCAAATTGCATGTGGGCCAAATGCTCGATTTGAAAAGAGCTGATGGACCATGTTTTTTTAACTAGGTGAAAATTTCTTTATTAAAAAAATAAAAATATATTGAATAAATTTTTAATTAAAAAAAATTCTTTACAAAATAGAGATGTTTCGAGTAAATTTTAAATTTATCTTACTAAATGTTTATCGGAACATACATAAAAAGTACTAAATAATATTCCACAGGATAAATTAAAATTTTTTTCTCTGTCTGAAATCTTAAGTTTGGTACCTGGGGGACAGTTTTGTTGGTTGCACTTTGAATTCAAATTTATTGACTGATAAATATTTTCAGACTGACATTTAAAGTAATTCTAACATTTTTAATTTTTGAAAAGTGCAAAAAAAATTAATAAAATCTGTTATCAAATTTCTAAATAATATTTATATCACATGTATCATATTACTTAGCACCGTTTATAGATTTTCTGATGCATATTTCATGTTCATTTTTAATGGTAATGAAATATTTTAAACTCAAACTTCAAATCTTGAAATCTTTCCAATACTGTATTTGCTATAAGTACATAATTTAAATGTATTCTTAGAGCTCGAAAATTGCTTTGGGGGCTACCAGTTTGAGATTAATGACTTAGTGTACCTTTTATGTTAACATGTTGACTGCTTGCTGTGAGGTAATTTACTTTAGAGAACTGACTGCAACATAATTCATAATTGCTGTACTTAGTTTTTTATGCAGCTGTGACTGTAATCTTTTTTTATAAATATAACTAAGGATACATGGCTTTGGAAAAGAGAAAAAAAAAAAAAAAAATATCAAAGCTGACGTGCCTAAATAGAAAATGTGTTCATAATCACTGCTTTTGTAACCACCTTCAATAGTTTACATTATATTCTGACTCATGTAGTTTAGTATAATTCTTAGTTTGTTCGTCATTCAATGTTTTTTTCTTATCCATGTTTTGGGTTAATCATGAAACAGTATGAAAAAAGAAATAAAGATTCTTGATACATCGCTGATGAATTAATGCATATCACTGATTCTGCTGTGGGAAAATATGTGAAGCTGAAGTGTATGTGAGTGCAAATTAACTTGTGATTGGCTACTGTGAAGAACTGTGTTACATATACCAAGTGTGAGATAACTTTCAAGACCCTTTATATTAAAAAGCCATTACTCCATTCTGAATGTTTTTTTAGCTGGAATTTTTAATAATATGAATAAATTAAATGACCCAAATCCTGAAAATTGCTATGACAGTCAACATGTTAAATAGTTCAGTTTTTCAAGTAATCCTAGGGTGGTATAACCAATGACTGAAAGTGAAAGTAATCTTCATCATTTTATTCACTCTGAGAATTTATCTGAATAAAAATTCAGTTTACATTTTTTATGAAGAAATCAAGCAGAGTAAATATATATATGTATATTGTGTATATATATAATTAATTGTGCATTAGCTGTGTGGCCTAATCTACTGAATTGCTTTTATTTTCCTATTTCATGTTTTTTGTTTAGTGCATACCTGCACACACACATACATTCATGTATTTGTGTGTATGTGTATATAAATATTATAAGATAAAAAATTTCTGACATAAGATTGTAGTAACTCCTTTAACTTTTCATTTTAATTTGGGTTATAACCTCTTTTCCTATTCTAAAAATAGTAATTGCTTATAATAAACCTCTCTAAGCTGTACCATTTCTAGATTAACAGCCGTATCATATGACTTTTACATAATGCTGGTGACATAAATGGTTTTGTGAACTTAACCAACCAATAATAATCTTAGAACATTATTGATAAACCAATCAGAATGATGTGAAAATCAAAACTTAACGCGCTCTGAATTAAGATTTTTTTCCAAACACATCACACTTCACTTCTCAACTTAACTAGAGCTGCTTTACTTGTTATCACAAAGTTATCGAAAATGTAAATGTTTTCAAACAGACATGATTAATGTGCGAAAATGTTTGTGGCAGCAGTGTTAAACTAAAATAAAAGGAATATTGTTTAAATCTCGTACAACTACTTCTTATTGTATCATCATAACTTTCAAGTAATAAAAGTTTCTTTATGGATCACCATGTATGTAATCAACCTCTCCAAATTGTTATATTTGACAAATTATATTGTAAAAATGAATTTTGAGAGTTAAAAGTTTTAAATATATGCATATATATATTGAAACATAAAAAAAAAAAAAATTAAATCCATTATGTATTCAGCCTTGATTGATTTTTTTCCCCTTTTCAATATTGCCACTAGTTATTGCAGCATTCCGCATATAATTGGGTTAGGTTTAGAATTTGTATTTTTCATTATATATCTATCTTTCTACATATATGTATGTATTTTTAAATCTGATTTGTATCTTCCAATAAATATAGATATATATTTTTAAAAAATTTTCTTGGTTTTACTTTTTATTAAAGCTTACAGATGCTAAGTTTTTTTTTAAAAGCAGGAAATATGTTAAATGATTGTGCTTTTATTGCAATTCAAACTATGTACTTCCCAGTTATAAGCTGGATGTGCTACTACTTACACTACAATAATACATATGAAGGAATTTAAAAATTCCTTATAAATGCAGATACTAAATTTTATCTATGCCATAAACTATGCTAAGCATTTTTTAAAGTACCTGGAGGCATATCCTCCCACGATCTTGCTATGCTTCACACAGCAGATTTTATGCTAAAATATTTCAAAAATTCTTGAATAGTCTTGCCATTGTTCAAGAAATTTAACATGGATTTTAAAAATGCTACTTTATATTTGCATTTCAGCATGCACACTATTCCGGTATCCATAGGCTGAATGATGGACATACTGTTTAGAGGAAAGACTAACTCAGATATATTATCTTTCATTCAAACATTAAGTGAAATATGAGCCTAACAGTTATCAACAATCAGGATAATTTTTGCATCATCAAGTAAACCAACCAAATTCAAATTACCCGAGCCTTGGGCTATGAAATGATTTTCAAGCCAATAATACATTAATGCTTGTGTCATCCGTACTGTTTTATTTGCATGATATGTAACAAGAAAATCTTAGTCCCTTGAAGGCTCGAGGTCATGAATTTTTCCCAATTACGAAAATTTTACACTTGAGCATGCGAAAATTATTAGTCTAGCTTTGGAATCTTTGACACCAGTTGAAGCCTTTTCTGTAGAGGTTACCAAGGTATTTCATGGTGCATATTGCCAGAAAATACCAGTTTCAACAGTGTCGTAAATTTGTCCTGGAGATAATGTTTCACTATTAATGAGTTCAATAAATTCATCTGCAAATAGTTCAGCAGCTCTGAAGCTTTTTTTCACCTGAAATTTTTAATATCCTTATACCATAGTAAGTTAAAAATTTGGTTAGCCAATTTATCGAATATGTGCACTCAGTCTTTAAGTTCATTTCTGTATGAAATATTTTGGCTTGAGCCATTAGGATTGGGCATGTCAATGGCACGCCCTCGCTGCGTTTTTGTCTGACTTTTCAATCATCATTTTGTCATGATCATTTCTTAGCATAGTGAATAATTTTTCTGTTATTCATTGCATTTGGAGTGTCAGAATCCAAGCCCAAATTGTATTAATTTAGTTATTACACTTACGTCTAATTCTTGCACATGTGTAAGGCTTGTATTGAGTCCTGAATAAATAAATTCTCACAAATACTTAAGCGTACTGAAGGCTGGCACTAAATATTTTCCCACCTGATGGCCTCTGTGGGTCCTAAATTCTGGTACCAAATGCCTCCCTAAGCTGTAAATATTTGCCGCCCCTTAATTTTGGGACCCAGTGCTTTCTCTAAATTCTAAAAATTTTGTCTTCCCTGCAGCTATATGAGCCCTGCCACCTATTCTGGGTTTATGTGAATAACAAAACTGTTACTCTTAATTCAAAAAGCACTAAATGTAATCTTTTGTCCCATGAGTATTATTAACAAAATCTATTTTTAGCAAATGAAAAGAAATTTTTGTTAAATTTTTCCTCGGCAACATTTCTTAGCTAATTTAACTTAAATCTGTAATCATTACCAAGCGTAATGTCAACATAACAGGTTCCATACTCATTGTTATTCAATTACTAATATATAAAAAATGTTTAGGCATTGCAGCATGAGTCATTACTCAAATTGTCATGTGTTAATAAACATATGGCGATGAAAGCAAAATATAATAATGATTCCCCTGGGTTGGCATCAGCTGTATAAAATATTAGTAGTTTTAAAATCAGCACTGTTTCTATCTAGAATGTTTCAGTATGAGATATAGGCCAAGCAGATATGCAACTATGGAGCCAAATTATTAATCACAAATTTATGCTAAAATGATTGATAGGGTGCCGAAGTGAAATTAAGAATTGGGATTCTCCACGTTTTCTTTCGGAGGAAAAAATCAAACTTGCATGCGTATAGCATAAAAATAATTCCTAAAAAAATTTTTGTAGGTGGCTTTAAGATCATTCCAGATATTTAAGAACATCTATATCTCAAACTTTGTAATAAATACAGACAGGTTGTTTGTACATTTTTTATATGATTTTTCTTGTATTTACAGAAACATTTCATGTAAAATTTTTGTGTTTTAAATGTTCTATTTGGTAACCCTTATTCTTCACTGTCTTTCTGCATCATAATTTCCAGAACTATAGAACCTTTTGTAGTGTCAGAGGAGTTATTTTATCCCATTCTTCTTAAACTTATTCCTTTTTTAAGGCAGAAAGTAAACAAATAGCTTTTTTAAATGGATACTTTAACTTTGTCTCAGCCTGAAATGAATGGATGAAATGACAGTGAACATGATCACTTCCAAGAGACCAAACTAATTTGTAAATGTGAGTGGTTTGTTTTAGAGAGGTTTTACCATATTTTAAAAGGAGCAACTAAAATGAAGTAATGATTCATGCTTATCAACTTATGTTTTTAAGCCAATTAGATTTTTTGTTTTGAAGTTAGATGTATGACTATTTTAGATATATTTTAACATTTGTTTCATAAAAATGCAGCATTCAATTAGTCAGGAATGTTGTTAAACTAGTTATTTTTACAATTGAAATTAAATTGATTTCACAACTTAGTTTATTTTTCTTTGAGGTTCATGTTTTAAAAATGTTAGGGCCTTTTTTAAAAATTATATTAGAGGTTTCAGTGTTTTTGGCACTTGCTTATTATTATATATTTAATAAAACTTCATGGAATTAACAATCTTTAAAAAATATTTAAGTAAGAACTGATTAGATTCTCTCATTTTTTAACTATGCATGATAGCAAGAAAGTATTAAGAAATCCAATTAAAAAAAAAAAATTCGAGTCATAGCTTTGTGTAGTATATTTCAAGGAGTGCAAATCAAATTTCAAGGAATTTATTAATATTTAGAATAGTGGTAGTAAATTTTTAAAACGGAAATCTTTAAAAATAAATTAAAATTTTATTTAAATAAACTGTGTAACAATATATATATTTCAAAGTCTGGGTTATAATTGTGTATAACCAATCAGTTTTATCATGAAACTTAAAAATGAAGGGGGAAAAATTAATTGGTATTGTGTGCTCATGAATATTTTTCACATCTGACATGAATGAGGTTGGAGGATGATCATAGCAAAATATTTGAGCAATCATTAGTAATTTTAAACTCTTCCCTCCTAATATAGTTAGAAGGTGTTAATACAAAATAAGCTATTTGTTTTCACTTCCTTGTACGAAGTAAAGGAAGTACTGTAATCACAAAAAATTCCAGGTATCACGTTTCAACGAAAATATCCCTTTTAACCGCCATCGAATGCAATTTAATGATGTTTTTGCGTGACATCTGTACGTAAGGACAGAATAAAAGACCCCTTTTTCCCAAACAAATTATAAAACTGATTTAAAATGGATTCAGAAGAGGTATACTGTCTGAAAAAGAAAATTGATTTATAAATAAATATAATTTAAGCCAACTGAAAAAGTGTGTTCACAAGATCACTTCAGATATATTTAGCTACAATAACATGTATTTTTGCTCACGTTAAGCCTTAAGTTTTAATGAGATCTTGTCACTGTTTCTTTGATAGACTGTATACATTGCTGAAATTTTTTATATACTTAACTTTGATGCAATTAACAATTGTCTGAATAACTAAGGAATGTGTCCACTTCAGTAAAAGTTCCCTTCTTCATAAATTTCTCTGATGAGATGCATTTCTGAAATTCCTTTGCATCTTTTGTTTTATTTTCAGATTATGATGAAAATTTTTTTTTACCCCTTTCATGTGGTATATTTTTGATTTAATCATCATCTGTTAACAATTTTTACGGGCATATTTTTGTCACAGTTAATCCATGCCTGTGTTTTGTATATTTCTATCTTTAAAATGAATTCTTACCCTTTATTTCTACTTTCTTTTATTACTTTTCTGAAGCCTTGTTCTTCCATTTTAAAACTATCGAATCAGCTGAATTGAAATAAAAACAAACTAACTGAAAATAAAGTTTTCTTCCATCCCTTTCTAAGTGTGTGATTTGTAGTGGAAGTCTAAGCATTCATAAGTGTATAAATGACATCTTTTCTGGAAGTGCAGTTTGAAATCTTAGTAGGGAAATTTCAGCATTCATAAGTTTCTTCATAATGTTTTTACATTTTGGTCATTTCCTTGATCATTGACTAGATCAAAGTAGCTATACTCGGAGAGAAACAGAATTCTAATATTAATGTAACACAGCTGTCTTTTACTGGGATATGTTTAGCAGTTATCTAACAATAAAAACCTGGTCATCTTTAAGTATTCCTTTAGACTGACTGACAAAATATGGCACAAAAATGCTTTTAAGACAGTAAAGAAAAATATCTGTATCCTTCCGAGCATTATTTTAATACCACAACGACATTTTTGGTACATTTCCATTATTTAAGCATGTTTGATACATGATAGTGTTTAAATATGTTTGTACTGTACTTTTTGATCACAGATGACTATTATGTTATGATCCAGTTGCATTGGCACGTCAGGGTTAGTCTAACAGAATTGTTTTGAATATTGACAGAGAGGTTTTCACCAAATATATCGAGCTTGCAAATTCCAATGTGTTTTTGAAATGAACAGGCCATTAATCTGAAAAATTGCAGCCCAGCCTTTATCATTATTTAATAGTTTATTTTTTCAAGTAATCAGAAGGGGGGATTTCTTAAGTTTCAACATAAACTGCTCATCGAATACTTTCTCTAAGCTTCCATTTTGAAGCTGCTGTGAAATTTTTGTTTCATTGGATGCTGTACTCTGCATAAACTGCAGAGAAGTCAGATTTCATTAAACTATTTTCTGAGATTTAATACCATAAATGTTTTATGATCCAGTGTTAAAGTCTCGTATTAAGTTTTGTTTGTTTTAAGATAATTATTTTTAATAGCTAGGTACGTGTTAAAATAATATGCTTTTGTCTTTTTTAGACACTGAAAAATCTTCCATTTTTACATATTTTAAGTTCTCGTGAAAATTTTAAGTCTGTAGATTCAAAATAGATGCAAAAGGTTGCTTTGCTGTCACATTAAAAAGCCCTCCAAAATGTTTTAATTTGTTCGCAACATTCATTTATCAGCTGATTTGAATATGTCCTGGTGAAAGGAATGAAAATTTAGCTTCTGTTAAACAGAGGTATTGAGGTCATTCCTTCTGAATTACACCATATACTGCAATTTAGTAAACATGCCTATTGTGAACAAGCCATATTAATATTGAGCTTTTTATCCAAGGCTGAATTCTTTAAACAATGGTGAGTCCAAGAAAAGTTTCAAAGAGAACAGTGTAATTCTGCCTGTATTTATGTCTAAAGTCAAGGTCTGAGTTGTAGTCTTACATGCTTTATAATGGCTTTGCAAGTCTCTTAATGTTTTTAATTTTGTATTCAAAAAGAATTTCTTACATTCTTTTTGTGATAGTTGATTTTTATGGTTAACCTTTTTGCGACAGCGCACCTTTGTTTAAGACGCTCGTGAGGGACGGAAGGGAATCGAAGGCAGTCACCGTACAGGATGGAGGTTTTGCATCGCTAAGCCTAATTTTATAAAAAAATCAGAAAAAAAGTTTCCCTTTTAGCATCATAATTTTTTATCTCATTTTAGATTATTACTTGAGCTCTTATATATGTTAAAATTAGCACTTAATAACATTTTTTTTTCTTTATTTTACATGAAAATATACTTAAAAAATTGCTTATCTTGTAAAATAATTTTCGGAAGCACTATTTAAATTACTCCAAAGTTTTAATTGATAAAATCCATCAGTAAAGTTTAAAATTAATAAAACAACACAATAAAGACTATTTACAGTAAGAAGTAACAAAATTGAAAATGAAAGCTGTGGTAAATCTCGAAGCATGGAGAAGTATCACTTTCTAACTCTTAGAAAAAAATGTCACTTTCTAACTCTTTAGAAAATGAATCATCACTCTCATCTGCGTTAATAAATGGTTCATTGACCATACGAGGGTATTTTTCCTCTGATAAATAGCGCCTTCCCACCATAATAGACTGGAGGTGAGGCTTTACGAAATAAAAAGAGAAGAAACGGAAACATAACTGAAGGCAATGCAAACCGTAACAGTACTCCACATACTAACCCTAAAAGATCGTACATAGTAAAGGAAAAAGTAGAATAAAGAAGGAATTGGATATAAATCAGACACGCAAATGTTTTCATTAGCACGCAGCAATTTAAAGAGCTCACCTCTGTTTACGCTTTCCCTCCCCCCCCACCCTCGCAAGAGCTGATGAGTAAAATACCAAAGTCAAGCAGAATATATTAAACTCAAGGTCAGGAACCTAAAACTGTGTTCATTTCAAAAGTAATGGACATAGGATGCCATCTAGTGGCCTTCAGAAAAACGTTCTAGCTTAAAATGCGTATACGCATCACCCGTCCTCTGAATGCAATATCTAGCGATGTGTGGATGGGACGCCCAGCTGTAAGAGACGTTCTTAGGGATTGTGTATATGAGATGCCCATTCTGAAGGGGTTAATGCCACTTAGCTAGGTTTTATGGTATGTTTGCATCAGACTTAAATATTGAAAGAAATCTTCCCCTTTATTATTTTGTGACCTATCTATATACTCATCATGGTACACTGCCTTAAATGGTAATATATGCATGTATAGTGAATATGTAACCATGAAAGACCGAAATCTGGAGAATGTCAAGTTTAACATAGTTGTTTGGTAAATGTTCTTATTTTTTTGGTGAATGTTGAATAAAAATACTTTTGTTATGTTTTTAATCACACAATATTATTAAAACTTAGTATGACGTGTAAAAATAGGAGAAAGCTTAAGTAACAGCACATGTGAATAAGCTGTTGGAACTTCAAATGAACAATACATTTTAAATAAGGAAAAAAAAAGACAGTAATAATAAACTTACTTAATTATGTGATTAACATTACACAATCTTATTTATTGCAACAACTTAAACTGTTAAGACACTTTGAATTTCACAAAACTCCCTTGCTTTCAAAAGGCCTCTTACTGTCTTCTCATTTGTATCTCCACCAGAACATATCTGTGCTTGTCGACATGCACTGGTGACGGTCCAGCTGTATAAGAATTTAACTAAATGTTCTTTCACCAATCTATATATTATGTGTGTCGACATTTTCCAATTTATGTTCATTGAGAAAAATTAATTTTTAGTTTGTGTTACTTCAGTGATAAAGAAAATCATAAATTTGTACAATAATCAGTAATAAACTTTCAACTTTTGTTTAACGAAATTTGTTTCAAATCAATATATACACATACATAATAGGAGAGAAATGAATCTTCAGTTTTTTAGGTGACTAAATATTTTGTCCCCAGGTTCTTCTGTTAATCTAGGGAACATAAATCTTTGTTGTCATAATTGTCTCTTCCACAAATGAAGTTTTTCCAACATCATATTTTTTAGGTTTTGATCAGTTTTACTTTTCTATGTCCTTTAGCAATCTTTTCCAATGTAACAAGCATGTCTGTCAGTCTCTGCTTTTAATGTATTACAAAGGCTACAAGTGTTCTTTCTTGGGTAACGAAATCCAATGTTAACCCCTTCGTGCCAACTGTCACGTCTACGTGCCAGCAACGAACACACTCACCTACCGGCTGACACGCAGGTGTGCCAGAGCATTTTCCTGTTTACTACCGACTGTCACGTATTTGTGCCAGTACCCTGGAATGTTTTAGAAACTATAATTTCTGCCACAAGATGACACTGTATGTCCATATGGTTTCAGATACATGTACATTAGACCTTCTACTCGAAATGAGAGAAGCATGACTCACATACACGTGTTTTTGATTATATAAACAAACGGGGAATTAAATGTTTCCGAATGGCGTGATTTATGGCCTCTCTTTAAATCGCACGTTATTTGCATGTGGTAGTTGTTTATTGTAAGTAAAAGTTTTATATGCGCTAAAGCGTTGAGTATTTTGGTTTACAGTTCAGTTTTTAGAAAATAATTAGATCTTGTTAGACGTGAATTCTTTCTGTTTTTACCGTTGCAATGTCGAAGCATCGGAAATGTTTAACAGAGCATGAAATAGCAGAAATAATGCAAAATATTTCAGATATTGATTCTGAAAGACATTTTCCAAAACTTTGTTCAGAAGAGACTGATAAGAAAGTGAGACGACGATGCTTCGTTTGTTCACATTCCCAGAAAAATCCTCCAAAACGGCAAATGAGTTATTACGAGTTCAAGGAATGTAACGTACGACTGTGTGTAGATCCCTGTTTTCAAATTTTTCATACGGAAAGAGAATTTTAAGTAATATATTTAGTTTTCAGATGTATAATGTTAAAAGTCATAAAATGGTGAGTAATTAAAATAAAATGTGTAAAATATGCATTTAAACAAGAAATAAGGTAATTAAAGTATATATATATAAATATTTATAAAGATATTTATAAAGCCTAAGCCATTTAAATACTCTATAGAGCATTATTAAACAATGTGTTGATACTTCGGAAATTTCGTGGATTTAGGCTTAGTAGCAAAAAAGCCCCCGGCCCTGGAGAGACGATCGCGGAAGACACTGCCAGCCTCCGCGATAAGCGCGCGTTTTCGCTACCCGGCTTGAGGGGGTTAATCTTAGAATTAAAAATCTTTCAGAATTTGTCATACAACAATACTTTGGATAGTTCATTTTGTACATGTGTAATTTTGTAATATTTAACTCTTCCAGCATGTATAGTTTCTTGTTCCTTTTTAAGGAATAATGAGACATTTTCCTTTTGAGTGTGATAATAAACTCATTTATTTTAGAAATAGTTAAGTCAGAATTTGCATGTTTTTCTCTGTGGTGTGCTGGTGCTTTTCCATCAATGGCCAAAGCTTCTGTTAATTTTTTTTACTTTATTTTCTGTAATTCTGTGAAATGAAGAAAAGGCATTTATATAAACTTGCACTTTGTTACATTGCCCATCTTGGAAACAGCATACTCACGCTATGATAATAAAATGCATTGTGTGCCCAAAGCAGAATGTCAATGCATCACAGGTAAAAGTGTTATAAGACCGTGAAGATAATGATTTTGGATACTGTAATTCCCAGGTTCATTAAAAGCTTTAAGAATTTGTTGTTTTTAATTATCACAAATTAAAGAAAAATATTGAGAAAATGTGCACTTATTATCAAGTCCTAACACGTGTTTGCTCTTAAAGTTTTAATAATATCACATATTCTCCTTGTTTTCTATCTTTTTTTGGCAGAAAACTCTGCCATTTAATCGAAGCTAGCATTAGAATCTTCATTGTCTTTGTTTATAAGCACTGCTGAAGAACTGATAGATGAAATCAGCAGGTCGTTGTTTGTTACAAGAGAATAGAATGAACATGAATAAGCCTTATGAAAGATGCTTCTTTCCTGTTGGCATGTGGAGGAAAATTATTTGTTCCAGTATGTGGAATCTTTCATTGGTTACAGTTATGAACATGAATACTTTTTCTCCTGAAGTGGTTCTTAATGTAGAAGCTAGTCTGGCCATGAGATGCCATTTAAATTTTCACAAAAATGATTATGAATGGTCCTTCCTCAGGTCTTAATGTAAAATAAGGCAACTTTAAAGCTCTCTTGAGTGACTTTCAAACTTGTACAAAGATAAAAATTTGGCTCTCTATTTAGAATATAATAATCACTATGCATTAACAGCTGTCTACATTATTTTCTGTTTTTGATAAGAGGGTGGAAGTGGAATACAAATCTTATCTTTTAGTTCAGGCAAATACCTTTTTCTTTTACGGCATTCACTTCTGCATTTTACTGATTATTTTTAGAGAGATCGGTCTTATTCTTCTAACTTTGTGTGTTTTGTAGTAATGATTTATTCTATCTGCTTAAGAATGGTTAAGAAAGCATCTACTGATATTTTGAAGTATTGCCAGCAATTATCTAATGTAAAGCACTTTTCTAAATTTGGTTGAATTTTTGTGATTTTAGGTTTAAAACTATGATTATGTAATACTATTTTGTGCTGTTTGTGTTATAACTAGTGATTTGTAAAAAATTAATTATCTGACACTGAAGTGTACTTTTTTGTGATTTAGATTTTTCTGTGTTATGAAATTATATTTGCTACCATGTATGATCAATTAAGAAAAAAATTTCTATCGGTCATGTTTTGTCTGTCTGGAAATGCATATATTTTTTAACACATTGTTCAATTTCTAAAAGATATTCTTAATAAAATGAGATAATCACAATTTGTATGTTAGTTATTAATTGTATTGTTTTGTGTTGCTTTAATATCACTACCAGTTGGTAATTAGCTTTTTTTGCATGCATTTAAAATAACCTTGCTTGCCGCACAAAGAAGGAGAAAAGTAGTGAATATTAATTATAAAGCAAAATGCATCTGTAAACACTTCCTCTTTTTCTTTACTTTTAGCAATTTTTGCTATGAACAGTTTATTGAAATGGGTTTCTTTCTGTTACTATTTTATCACAAATAAGTACCACTGTTGCGTATTTTATAATAGCACCTTATTAGCTGTATAAGTGTATTCACATTTTATAATTTTTCTCCTTTATTATTATTTTTTAAACATATTGAATAAACTTGGCGTTGATGAAACATCTGTTTTCATGGGTTTTTATGCAGCTTAAAAAGTCCTTTCTAAAGGATGATCTTCATAGAAAAGTTCATTAATATTAAACATTTGGTGATTGTGATTACAATGAATTTATGAGACCAAAGCAGATGTAGCAATCAGCTACCATAGCCTCAGTCTTAAAACAGTATATAAGATAGTAATCCTTTAACAATAAAATTAATTTTTTCCCTATTATGTAAATGCTCATAATTTTGGAGTTTTTTAATGTTGCTGTTTTTCTTTTGAAAATTGGCTTTAATATCAGAATTTCTTTTATTTAAATTTATTCAGTTACATTGATATAAGAGAGATAGTGTTAGTTTCTATACTTCCTTTTTTCCCTTTCACTCTTTAAATCTTTTACCTTTAAGCTTTCCATATTTCTTAATATGTAGTACTAAGCACATTAAACAATTTTTGTTCTTAAATAAGTATAAGAAATAATAATAAGAAACCCCAGAAAATTTTGTTAAAATTTTCTGGGCTTTCTTTTATGGTTTATCATGGATTGTAATTTTCAACATTTAAATTATGAAGGGGAAATGAGTGTAATATTCTATAAGATGAGCATAATATCGTGCTTTGTAATATTGTCTGGAAGGCCATCAATAAAAGTACTGTGGGGGAGATGCTAAAGCTGGGGCATAAATAATAAAGGTGCTGAATTTGGTCTTCTGTTCTCATACAGGTATTCCATCAACACTAAACTTTGCTACATAGTCCTCACATGCACATTTTTTATTGACTGTGGCAGTTAGTTACCACAGTGTTTTTCATCTGTTAGTATGGACACTTTTGTTCAGATGTTGCTAGTCTTGATCTTTTGACATTTGTAGCTGGCTACTGCTCCGTTCTTTGTAAGAGGTAATATTTTCGATAAGTTATTCTTGATACAGTAAAGCAAAGATCTTAAGTCTCGGCAACTTTTGAAATGGTCTGCCCCATTAACTCCATTCATCATTTTGAGTTCGTACTCAGTTAATTCTGGTCATAAACATTTCAAGACATTCAAGAGCCCAGCATACAACACTAAAAAACATCTGTTTATTAATACCCCTTTTTAATGCAATGAGAGTCCATATTGTTGGATACTGCTATCCCATGAACTAGCCATGAACATGTATACTGCTTTCCCATGAACTGTTCATGGGATAGCAGTAAAGTGTATACTGCTAGCCCATGAACGTTTTGCATGTTGTAGGTTACTGAAGACTTTTTTTTAACATTCTGTGTCATTTGTGTGATAAAATGTTTTGGAATAATGTTAGCGGTAAGCATGATGAAGTGAAACAATCATTTACATTCAGAATTCAATGTCATTTGTATAATAGGTGGCCCTTATTTATTTAATAAGTAGTTTTCTGGTATATATAATCATCTCTGTGGTTTCAATTAAAATGCTTGAGGAATTAAAAAAAAATTGAATTACTTCAGTTTTGTTCATTAAAATGATAAATCACTTAAGATTTGCCTATTAGGAAACCTGCATTTTTGTTATTTGAAAAGAAAACACTTCAAAATATGATGCCAAGTTGAAAACTAAAGAACTGATTTTCATAGTGCTGATAAAATTTTGAAACCGATGCTTAGAATAATTAAAACATGAATATTAAAGGTGCTGTACACAGATGGTATTTTAGTTTACTTTTAAAGCATAGTCTACAAAATATGGACATTTTGACATTTAAAATTGTGTATTAAATTTAATGATAAGTAAATATGTGGAGTCAAGTTGACAATGTGAAATAATAATAAGCAATGGATTATATAGAATTGCGTTTTTTATTCTCAAGGGGGAAAAAAATCGAAGAAAACAAAACAAATACATCTCCTCCCCAAAACATGAATAGTCAAGTGATCAACTAATATAAACTGCTCCAGTAATAATAATGTCTTCTGGATGAACTTAATAATAACATACTGCGTCCCTTGAAGCACGCCAAGAGCTTCAAAGGAAGAAAGAAGATCACCTGAAAAATTATACAACATATTGGTGACAAGTTGTGAAAAAACTTCAAAATAACAAAAACTGAATGGTGTAATAAGCTAATGTATTAAAAAATACTAAAAGTTCAGTGTTTGACAGGCAAGTGGACAGCTTGACAGTGGGTCTTATTATTTCTTCTACTGGCAGTTCGAATGTTCATTAACTCAGAACATTTTTATCCCGTTTGGGTTACACACGAATTATTCTACCCAATTTCCATTGAAGAGGCGGAATGTTTTCTTCCATAATCAGGATTAAGTCATTTTCAGGTAAATTTTCGTGAGATTTCTTCCACTTATTATTGCGATGTTGTGACTCAGGGAGATATTCTCGGTTCTATTTTTCTAAAAGCTTTTGAAAATTAATTGTCTCGCTTTCCAACGATCAAGGATGTTTTTCGGTCTTTCTAAATTTTCTTCAGGCAAGGATATGAGGAAGTATCCCGTTGTGGTCATTTGGATCATCAGATTGGGAAGATAAAGCTCTCGAATTCATACAGACCTCAACGTATGTTAACAAGATTGTGTATTCTGGAAAAGTCAAGATCGCTGCTTCCGTTGATCTTCGGAAATGATACTTCATAGATTTCACAGCGGATTACCAAAGTCCTCCAAAATGTAGTGCGGCTGGAGAAATGAAATTCCGTTTTCACATTTTCTGAAATCAGGAAAGAATTTAGCAATTCGTTTTTCTAACATAACAAGAAAGCATTTCTTATTTCTTTGCTAGTACCTTTAAATGTCCAACACAGTCACAAAATGTTGCGTTTGGGTTTCCTTTTTGGGATGTAAACTGCTTTATTGCTTCCACACAAACCTTAGAGGAAAGATCCTCAGCGACTTCAATATGAATTGGTAATGACTCAAAAATGCAAACACTTGAAAGCTTTTTGTCCGCGGATTGGTTTATGTTTTATCATGAGTGGGCCGACATAATTCATCCCGACTCGAAGTCAAGCTCGTGGAGCTGTAATTCTAGATGATGGCAGGTCAGCCATCATCATCTTGCAGCCAGGGCATTCGGCTGCTCGATTTCAGAGCTTTTTCACTTTTTAAGCTTGATATCTTTTCAGAATGTTATAAAGTTCTTAATATCGTACAAGTCGCATTATTAAGTTCTTCACTAACAAGAAATCTCGTTTTCGAACTTGCGCTCCAAACAGTTGTTGATAAATCTTAAACCGTGCGCAAGGATACGGCATAATTTTTACCAAGATAAGAATTTGTAAAGAAAATAATCATCACCAATTTTAGCGATATTGGAAATAATGCATTTCCCTTCTACCTTGGCTACTTTTTAACTAACCAGTTTAATACCTATTTGCTCATCCAACAAGAGTTTCGAATAATAATTCTGTAACTAGGAAGGTCCAGTGAACCACTGATGGCAATCAATCAATTTATTAGGTTGTAATGCCTTAAGCAGATTTGATAACAATACAGTAGAACATAGTTCTAGTCTTTGTAAAGATTACAGTTTAAAAGGTGCAACTCTTCTTTTTGCACAAATCAATAACACTTTAATTTCTTCAGAAAACGATTTAGCAGAAGTAACTGCACAATACGCCTTTTCAGATAAATCACAAAATGCATGTAACTCTTATCTTATGATAATTATCAACTAAGATCATTCTAAGAATTTTTAATTTACTAAGCGGATTTCACTCTCCACGAAAACCCGTCCAAGTCGTCGTTCATTGTGGATTAAGAGTTTTATCTCAATCTAACTTGTCGATCCACAAATCTTGAAGAAATATTTTTGCAGAAATAACAGTTAGGGCTAATCAGAATAAGAGGGTCAAAGAGTTTGGCAACTTTTTACAGCATATTTCCTTATACTGAGAACGGAAATTATAGGAGCTTGTATGCTAAAATCAATATCAGTTTATTCCCAACGCCTTTCCTCGTTGTTCCTTAAAAATGCCCAGCTGAAGAGCATTTTCTGAGAGATCTTGTAGCAGTTCTCCTCATCATCAGTATCATCCTAACATCAGTATGTTCGATGACCATTTCCGCAACTTCCGAAGCTCTTCGAAAATCCTTTTGTTCATCTAAAGTTAACTGGAGAAAAGAACGAGTTGATAAGAATGGTGCAGGGGAAGTTCCATGAGTTACCAATTAGGTGTGTGTGAATATGGCAAAGCCTCGAGGGCTATCTGCCTAAGAGGAGGGATGCCTTCGTGGAGGACTTTCTAAGGGAAACTGGCTAGTATACACGTTACACATGGGGAAAACCACGAAAACGCCCATGCAGCCAGCCCGTTCGCGGGATTCGAACCTCGGACCGAACTACCAGTGTTCAGCGATTTTACCGCTCGGCCGCTGGTGGGCCTCGTTACCAATTAGGAGTCGATGTTCTTGGATTGAATTATTCACATGATAGGACATGGGCAAGTTCAGAATCAAATATGATTCCCATGCAGTGTTGCCAGATAGTGCGATTTTTCGAAAAATTAGCTACTTTTGACAAACTTGTGTTACTAAAATTTTAATATTTGCGAAATTTTTGAGACCTCCGTCATTTCCTTATGACCTTTTGCGACTTGAAAGATTATTTTAATATATCGTAAATTGCTTGTATGTTAAAATAATGTTCCATATGAAAATAATTTATTTATCAAAAACAGTTTATTTAGGCTTAAATAGAAGTTGGCATCTGACAATCCTGTTTACATGCGGGCTTTTCTTTTCAAGGCTGCACAGCCTGACGCCGATATAACGAGAAGGGGGTAGGGCGGAAGAGAAAAAAAGTGGGAAAGAAAACAAAAAGTCTGGTTCGAGACCTCCTCACCTTGCCCCGTTCGTCCCTCATACATTCTGCATTCCCTTTCAGAAATATTCAGAGTAAGTTAAGTACATGGAAATCAGCACCAATATTTAACATATTACATTATTGAAATAAAAGGTGCTCTAATTTGAAATGGATCGAATGCAGCGGTTCTCAACCTTTTGACTAACGTGTACCGTCTAAACAAAAATTGAAAACCTTTAGTTACTACTACAAAGTACTACTACCACCACTCTTTGAACAAAGATCAGATCGCATAAATTTACGAGTGTTAGATAAAAAGCTCAATCAGGATTGTTTGGGTTTGAATTTTTGAATTTAATAGTTAAAAATAATTTGCTTCTTTGCTTACCACCAGTGGTACGCGTACCACCAGTTGAGAACCCCTGGAATAGAGCATTAATTATAAAGTGACTCAGAATTTCGATTTAAAAAGTGCCTCAGAAGCTAAAAAAATCATGCATATTTGAGAAAGTATTTTAGGAAGAAGCACTGTAAACAGAAAAGAAATAATGCGTAATTTTAATATTAATAATACAATAAACTTTGATCTTAATTTTTGTAATCCTTAACCGAATAAAATCGAATTACCTTAAAAGTTTTTCTAATGTACACTGCTGGCGACCGTAAATGCAACACCTTGAAGGAAGCATGCAAATAACATGAAATTTACAACATGCATTAGCGGAGGTGAGATATGCAAATAATTAAAATTTCAGCGCAGACGCACATCACTTCAAAACGCTATTTAAGGCTTGGAGTTTCCGACGATTTCAAGTTCGGCAATTATGTTTTTCTTGTGGTTTTTTCAAAGAAACGATCAATTATGCCTCGTAGTAAACAGCGATCATCATTTGATCAAGTATCCGAGTTCGACAGAGGAAGGATAGTGGCCCACCGAGAGTGTGGATTACCTTTCAGGGAAATCGGTAGTCGTGTTGGACGAAACCAAACAACTGTAATGCGGATATGTGACCGTTGGATGCAGGAGGGTACGACGGACCGACGTGTTCTATCGCATCGACCTCTGTGCACCACTTCATACGATGACAGGAACATTGTGCGCATGGCAGTGACGGATCACTCGGTCACATCACAAACCATAGCACAGCACATTCAGTCTGTAACCCATCATCCAGTGTCTGCGCGTACCATTCGACGCCGTTTACAGCAGAGTGGTCTGTTCGCAAGACGTCCATTGCTTCGTCTATCCTTGACGCAGAACCACAGACGTATCCGCCGCCAATGGTGCGATGAAGGAAGGATGTAGACGGCAGAATGGAATAAAATTGTGTTTACTGACGAGTCACGCTTCTGTCTGCAACACCACGATTGTCGGATTCGAGTCTGGAGACACCGTGGAGAGAGGATGCTGAACAGCTGCGTTATGCACCTCCTGCACCGGGTATTTGGGTATGGGGCGGGTATTGGGTATCACTCTCGCACTCCTCTAGTACGCATTGTACTAGACTGTAAACAGCCAGCGCTACATCTCCGAGGTGTTGGAGCCAGTTGTCCTTACTTACCTTCAGGGCTTGCCCACAGCCATATTTCAACAGGATAATGCGCGACCACATGTGGCACGCATTGTCCAAGGGTTATTCGTCAATCGCCAGATTGAACTGCTTCCCTGGCTGGCTCGCTCTCCGAATCTTTCGTCGATAGAAAACATGTCTTTCATGGTTGCTGGACGATTGACACAGATTACATCCCAAGCTGCCACACCAGATCAAATTTGGCAACGTGTGGAAGCTGCTTTGTCTGCTGTACCCCAAGAACATATTCAAAGTCTCTCTGAATCAATGTCATGGCAGCGGTCATCTCCAACAATTGCGGCTACTCTTGCTGCTTATTCTGGAAGGAACCACACTTCATAGAAGTCTGTAAATTTAAGCATTTGATACTTGGTCAACATGTTATCTACTAAATAAATTTTGTTGCGATATCTCGTGTCTTTCTTGGCGTTGCAATTTGGGTGGCCAGCAGTGTAATTGACGAAAACTTATGAAAATATTTCATTCAAATTAAGCTGTCCTGTGAAAAGTATTGCACTTAATTCCGTTCAGAATGAAATGTTGTTTAAAATGTATTAGAACTTTGAAATATATTGTAGAAAAAGAAAATATATACATTTATATGTATATTTACGACGTAATTACGAACTATTTGCATCCGATTGTGTCAAAACCCATTGATTTTAATGGTAAGTCACTGGATGTTTTTGGTCTTCACGAAGGGATCGCCAGTGCTTCAAAGCAGAGCATGGGGAAAAATTGGTTAGAGCCTCTCCTCTTACTTTGTACCTCCATGGCATTTTGTTTTTAATTCAGTCTCTCCCAGTTCTGTGATGATAAAACGAATCGAACAAAAGAACTTGCAGCTTGCGCGCCATATATTGGTAAGGACTAAGCAATGGAAATGACTTAAAAATCAAAGCAACGACATTTTTCTAAAGAACAACACATATAAATTTAACAGTGAATGAACAAGGCTTTCTTAAGTAATCAGAATCTGAAATAAATTCACCGCGCAGAACGGAAATCTCACTGGAAAGCATTCCTCAATTAAAATGTTTACAATTAAGAAAACTAAACAAACCAAAAAAAAAAAAAAAAAAAAACAGTGAATTAAAAAAAAATTAACTGTTAACTCAAAAAATTTAGTACAAAAGCGCTAACGTGAGGAATCTCTTAAGAATGGATATGCAAAAATTAATTTAAATGAGAATTAATTAAAATAAAAGTGGATATTTAAACAATTGAAAATGAGCAATATAGTTTTCAAATTTTCGTTAAAGCTAAGATACATAATTAAAACGACTAAGAGTTGAATATATTCCGTAACTTACGGGACAACAGACAGGAAATTTGTGATGACGACAGAAGTCATATGAGCATACGTAACCATGACGTTACCAAATCACGTGATCTCTGACGTCATTTGCGACTTTTTTGAGTCTGCTTTTGTTACTTTAGCTGAAAATTTTCTGCCAGCACTGCTCCCATATATTGCAAATCAAATACAAATATCCATCATGAAATTCCTTATATAATTTATACAGTTCAGGTTTGTTAACCAACCTATTTTCGAAAAGTAAAGAAACCTCCTCAAATCCAATTCCTTTGAATCCCCTAATTTTGATGGTGATGTCTGGAAAGGTAATTGCATTGTCTTTGTTATGAGATTTAAAACGTTACGCAAACTTTACTTTCGAGAAATTTTTCTCGAAGAGATTTCGAGAGAATAATTTCTTCCAGAACTGTTTCAAGAGTCCAGAATTTCCAAACAAAATTCCTCAATATTTAAATCTAAATTATTTAAAGATATACAGGCGTTTACATAAGAGTTAAACAATGCTGCTCCTAAACGATCCAATTTAATGCCGAACGAGCAGCAGTTGGAAGTTCTAGGTTTCATTTAACTGGTTCACCCAAAACAACTGAACACGAAAACATTGACTCCTAGAAGAATATCTGTTGGAGCAGATTTATAAAATGCAGGATCCACCAAAACTAGACCCTTGAAAGAGTTTACAATATTTAACAGCAAAGACACGTGCGGTAAGTTTCCACAAACCTTGTTTATAATACAAACAAAAGATAGAAGGTTTTCAACCAAAAAGAGGTGTCAAGTAAGACCCATTTCTCCATTTGTTTGAGATGCGGTTGATCCTAGCAAGATATCTGAATATTTGCCTTTTTTCTATGCAAACGAATTTCTGAAAGACAACTCTCAGTACATTGGCATAGCGAGGGGGGGGGCAAGGGTGTATGATGCCCCGGGCTCCGCTAGCAGAAGGGCGCCAAATGGTCTCCAAACATGAATTCATCATTGTGTTTTTTTCGGGGCGAAAGTGGCGCTAAAAAGGTATTTTGCCCCAGGCGCCAGTTATGCTCGCTACTCCACTGTCTCAATAATAAAGTTTGGCTGTGAGTCAGAATCCAGCAAGGCTCGACATTGGACGAAATTACCTATTGCTTCACGAATTCTGATTACAGCAGTGTATAATAAAACCTGTTTGCTTACAGTTCCACTATTATTCACAAAATTAAAATTTATCTGATTAAAATTATTAGAAACATTAGCTGGGATAGTATTTTCTGCCATATTTCAACACTCTTGCATGAACTGATAAAATATTTTCATTATTATCAGTAGCAGATAAAACAGCATCTCGAGATTTTGTAAAATACAGAATGAATGATAATTTTTATGGCACGTGTTGCATTTACTCAAGCTTTTATAAGCCTTAACATTATGCGTAATAGAGAACATGTAAAACAAAGTTTATTAAATTTCACAAAATCAAATCCCTTCTAAACACGCAATTTAAGGTATTGATCTCACTTATAACGTAACATTTTTTTTTTTTTTTTTTTTAAATAAAGAAAACTTGTAGTAATTTCTGATTCCAACGGTGTAATTTTAGAGCTTATCTTCCTTCCTTTAAAACTGGTTTTACTTTTGTGAAGTATTCTGGCATGTTCTCTTGTAACAGTAAGTAATTAATTTAATGTTCCTAGTTGAGCGCTCTTTAATTGTCTCACATACTAAATGCATACGTATCTATCCATTTTTTCTACAAGTAAATGAGTTCCAGAACACTTAGGGAACGAACGCATTCATTAGTGACATCGACGAGATTCAAAACTGCTTCCGCTAAATCAACAATATTTGGCTGCGTAGTAAGCTTCTTAATTAATGCATTCATCTGTTCTCTTTTATTCAAAGATCTATTTTCAAGTAAACCCCAGATAATTGTATAATTTGAATTTGAAACAAATATAACTTGAACTATTTTTAGAGCTTCAGCTTTACAAGAGCTTGTAGCACTTCATCATGGGAGCGAGAGGCGCCGCCGCATCAGCCAAGCATCAAGAGTTGCACATGACGTGTTTTGTTTTTTACGTAACATTTTCTCTTTCGCCTCTCAGTCTCTTTTGGCGGGTACCGTTGGTGTAAAAAGACCGCTACGCAATACTCCCGGTAGGAGTCTAATTCCTGTGTGTACTAAAATATAATTTTTTATATCAAATGTTGTTCCATGCTGTTTCATTCATATCCAGGAGTCCGATCAACCAATATCACCTTTAATAGTGACCACCTTCGAGCTGTTAAGATACTGAAGCTTTTGAGAGGCTGATAAATTAATATCATTGCGTACTCTTGCCATAAAAATGTTAAATGTAATCCATTGATCTAAAATTCCACTAAAATTACATTTAAGTCAAATTCGGCAGTTTGGTAATGTCTGGTTTAACTCTAACTGAACTAACATTAATTCAAAGCAAGAATTTCCAAAATCCAAGTAGAAGTCCTCAATAATATTTTGAACTGCTTGATATTCTTCAACATAGACATCAACTTCCTTTTCCTCACAGGTTGCACAAATATTATCAAAAATGCGTGAAACATTTGTACTTAAATTGTTAAGTTTTTTTTTTCTTTCTTTAACGTTCGATTTTTGCGACATTTGCATTAACAATATCAAAATTTATTTTATAGTTTAACTTCGTTAACTTTCCTTTAGTGACTCCTTTCTTTGCTAATAGTCATTACGTGTCCGTTATGAAAAAGTTAAAGATACCCTTAATTAATATAGCAGACGCGTGTTCTTAAATGTTTCAGCAAGAGTCAGTTGAATCAAAATTTGTTTGATTAATACGAAAATCACACATTATCCATCACGCGATGACAAGCAAATGTTTTGCAGGTGTCAAAACACAAGGTTCTAAACCGAAGCGCTGTAAACAAGTGTACGAATAGAAAGTATTAAAAAATGGCTTATGCGGGGTTCGTAGCATCGCAGCATACGAAATCAAAATTGAGCAATAATAGTTATTGTTCTTATGAAACCCATAAGGGTCTGCGGATGAAACAGTACTAAAGATTATATTGCCGTGCGAAATAACTAAATAAACAGTGGATTGTATGAATTTGCGTTTTTTTATTCTCAAGCCCCCCCCAAAATTAAGAATCACTGGGAAAACAAAACGTATACACTCTCGTCGGCAAAGCGCGATCAGCTAAAATATACTGCGTTCATAACAGCAGTGCCCTCTGCATAAATTTAAACTTAATAATAACACAAGTTGTCGTTATTAGTACCTCTTTAAGTTTGACTAGAAAAAAACAATGTTATTAAATATTATTTAGAACTCTTTAGCAAATATATTGAATGGAGAAAATGATACTTTCAATCTCATGAAATGAAATTCACATTAACCATTCTCTGTGAGTACTGCTGCATTTTATTTAAGCTGTTTATTATATTCTTTTAGCATATCTGAAATTTTTACCACTGGTCTGGTTATTCCTTTTCAGCTTAACTGTGCAAGGATGCTGAATTTATAATACTTGATCTTAATTTAAAATCTGGCACTTGAGCATTGTTTAGTATTTGTCTGAAAAGGTAAATTAAGAAGAAACAATTCAGTTCACTGCTCTTAAACTGAGTAAATCTTATAGAACATATTTAGAAATTCTACAGCATTCTATTTCTTAACTGCATTTTTAAAATTCTAAATTGTTACGTCCTAAATGTTCGGTCTGTTGCATGCAGAGATTTAGTTACAGTTTTATGAAGATCTTAGTGTGTATATCCTTGCAATTAGATGATAAATCAAATATGGAAAATTGCGCGCGAGCTATCTCGCTTAAGGAGAGATGCCTTTGTGGGGGAGGGGTGACTGTCTAAGAGAAATCGGCTTTCATTTACGTTACACATGAGAAAAACCAGGGAAACATTCATACAGCCAATGCATTTACTAGGATTTGAATCAAGCTCGATCTACTAATGTTCCGTGGTCTCAAGCACTCAGCCACTAGCGAACTCGTTGTAAATAGAATTAGGTAAACTTATGTAACATCCATTAATAATCAATTGAGAATTAATCTGTGCTATTAGTTGAAAATATTTCTAATGTATTCTTTTAAGAAGCATAGGTCAAAGCTCTGATATTATCAGTTGCTTGCTAAATGCTTTTTTACAAAACGTTTTCATGAAAAATACTCCAAAAATGCATTTTACATTCGTAGAAAATCGACCAGAACTCACGCACATTAAAAACATCAGTCATATAAGAAGTTGTGGCCCGTGATCCCCAAATTAGTTTCAAAATTTTGCACGTGATTGATATTTTTAATATACGTGTTATATTTGAGGTATATGAATTTTCTATATGAGTACAGAATGTAAAAGGCACATTTTGGGAGGATTTTCATATTTAAATTGAACTTTTATATGACAGAACTTTGTAGAAAGCTTTCAGCAAGCAGCTCCATGATTATTTTCTGGCTTTCTTTTTATGTCTATGACTGAAGTTAATTTATCTTGGGTTTTAAATTAGATTTTTGACTGGGAACTCAAATTTCTATGAATTATTTATTAAAACTTTTATATTTAATAAATGATAAGGTCTTTTTATAATACTTCAATGCATATGTGTTAAAGAAAGTTTCAGATACAGTTTAGTTTATGAAATGACTTCCTTATCGGAAAACTCATTGCATTTGTAAAGTATGGTCTACGTAATAAGACAATAAATTGATTTTATGTATTGGTATAAATATGTGACTTGAACAAAATTGTAAGCTGTTCTACGAGAAGGAGGTAAAATCAATATTTGTAGAACTTTTTACTGTTTGTTGTTGTCCAGAACTGAGAATTAAAAAAAAAGTCACCTTAGGTTTGTTCTTTATGAGAAATAATGTATAATACATTCAAATAACTGAAGTACTGCAGAATGAAAAGATGTTACAGATGAGCTCCATAAGGAAATTTGTACTGATATGAAAATCCTTCTTTTTTTTGTTATGATATTTACTGTTCCTTAGACTTCATATTTCGTCCAGTAAAGGCCTTCATTGACATTGAGCCACCACATGCATCATGAAGTGCTAACAGAGCCTTTGATGGTACCAATCTATAAGAAATAATATTTGTAAGTATTAGTATTCTATAAGTATATATCTGTCTTTTTTAAAAAATTCATAAATATACAAAAGAGTTAGTTTAATTGAATGCGGCAAAGTGCACGAGGGTTATCTGCCGAAGAAGAGGTATGCTTTTGCGGAGAACTTTTTAAGGAAAACAGTTTTGTATTCACGTTACATGTTGGAAATGGCAAAACAACCATGCAGCCGCTCCATTAGATGGGATTCAAAAGTGAAATGAATTACCAGTCATGGTTCCTAATCAGTGCTAACAATAATATCAAGCATTCACGAAATCATTTAATGTAAGATAATTTACATTTTGCGTAAAATTTGTTTTGATTTTTTGATGTTATAACACATTTCAGACTTACAACTTATTTGAAATTAATGTTTTTTAATAAATCGGAATTATTTGTGAAGGATACCTTTTTTTAAAAAGTATTCTTTCAGCGCAAAATTCATTTTGGTATAAGTTTCGAGAATTACTAAGAAGTTTGCTTGTAATTTCATTAACCATAATTCGAAACAGATGAAATAAAATTATACGTAACTGCCTATCTTGTAAAATAATTCCTTTATTGACAGAATTTATAAAGTATTTAAAATATTTTATGAACATGAAGTCTAAAAGTTAAGTACGTAAAACTACTAGAAACTAGAAAAGTTTTCATATCCTTAATATTACTTAAATGAGCAATTTTGACTTTTAATCTAAATATATTTGCTCTTTTCTGTTTAACATACTTTTTGCATGGTGAGCAACATAAATTTAAAACAAATGGAAGCTAGTGTGTGCAAATTGAATGTCTTTTATAAGTGTAAATTATACAAACGAGAGAATCATGAAACAGACATATGCTTGCCGTGCCTTTTGTACTTTTGTATGTAGCATTCTGTTCTGATATATCACATCGGGAAATAATTGATTTTTATTACGCTGAAATAATTTAATACGCTGAAACTCTCTAAATTGGTTGATCGTAAAATTAAGGACAATTAAGTTAATTAACCGTTTGAGTCGGAGCGCTTGGAGGCGAAATATTCCTTTTGCGTAGCGGAAGCGATAATAAGTGTCAGGGTGAACGGAACACTAACGCAAGTTATATATTCCTGATTAAAAAGAGTTGTTTACCCATGTTAATTTTAGTTGATTATTTTAAACTTCCGACTACTATTGACTTCTGTACAACGTCAAGCCCGTTTGCAGTGGTGTCGTGCTCATTCGCACTGGAATGTCACTGACTGAAGTAGATAGTCTTCAGTGTTGAGTCCCGCTTTGAACTGAGCCCCGATGACCAGCGAAGGCGAGTCTGGAGCCGCCCCGGACAGCGGTGTTATAGCAATTTGACTGTCTTCCGGCACCAGGAGTGATGGTCTGGGGTGCCATTTCATTTCATAGTAAGACTCCTTTGGTTGTCATCTGTAGCAACCTTACAGCACAGTTCTAACGGCCCGTTGTGTTGCCCTTCATGTCACGCCACACTGGGCTTACATTTCAGCAAGATAATGCCCAACCCCACACTGCACATGTTTCTGCTGCTTGCCTTAGTGCTTGCCGAACATTACCTTGGCCAGCAAGGTCGCCGAATCTCTCTCCTATTGAGCACGTTTGGAGCATTATGTGCAGTGCCTTCCAACCAGCTTGGGATGTTGACAATCTAAAGCGCCAGTTGGACAAAATTTGGCACGATATCCCTCAGGAGGACATCCGCAACCTCTATCAATCGATGCCAAGCCGAATAACTGCTTGCATAAGGGCCAGAGGTGGACAAACGCGTTACTGACTTTTTCACTTTGTGAAGCACTTCAATAAATCATCCAATTTTTCTCAAACTGTAACATTTGTTTTTCTGTACATGTACATCACTTCTACTGATTTTGTCCCATTCAGATAACTCCTTCTTGGTGCGTCGTTTTTTTTTTTTTTTTTTTTTTTTTTGTTGTTGTTGTCTAAGAGTGTATTACTCAAAACAGTGTTCGGTGGGCATTTCAACATTGCAGTTCTCTGCTCTGAAACTGTATGCTATTACTTAATTCAGTATTAAAAATGCGATTCTTACGATATTTTACGAGTATTTCTCGTAACAGACGCCTAGTGTCTATCAAAAACTGATCGGAGTTGGCGTTTCATAGCTCTGATCGTAAAAAGCTCTTTTGAACACTTTCATGGTTGTATGATGAAAAATTAATTTGTTGCTTAAGTTTTGGACACAAGTGTAGTTGCTATATACGAGTGAATTAGTGAATAGTCCCTTAGTTTGTTTCTTAAATTTCAGATTTGAGAAGCATACTTACTAGCTTACTTATCACGCTTGAAAAAAAGTACTTATGTTTTTAGCATACTTACAAGCTTACTTATCATGCTTAGAAAAAAGTACTTACGTTTTCACAACGTTCAAAATGTAGAAAATTCTAGGAATTAAAATGATTTGTTGATTACATAAAACAGCGGCTAAAATTTCTTCTGCAACATAATCCGGTTCAAGCATTTGAAACATCCTAAAAAGAAAAGAAAAGAAAAATCTTACTAACTAAAATATATTTTTGTTATACATTTCATGTATATGCAGACATGGTTTTTTAGTTAACAAACTATGTGAATACTGAAACATGTAAAAAAAGAGTTTTTCAAATAATTTTCGTTTTAATTTTGTAGGAAATTAGCTAATTTTCCATACTATGATTATTCTCTTATAAAAGCATAAACTATTTGTAATTAATGATTAAAGAATCACATGTTCCATTTTATTTCATTTCATAGACGAGAAACCTTGTGATCCTACTGCTTTTAAGCCGCAAGGAACTGTTACCAACCCTTCGAAATTCTATTGCAGAATCATGTGACAATACGAATACTTATGTTAATTGTTGGAATTCATATTTAATTCACAATGAAACATTTATGCAGTTATATATAAAAAAATAGTGAGGCACATAATATTTCTCATGCGAGCATAACAGTGACGAAAAGATACATTTAGTAGTGAAAGAGCATTTATAAGCTAGTTTGATTGTCCCTTACTCGATGCCTGGGTACAGAAGTTTCCCTCCTCCCCATTTCTGAAACGCATGCATAAACACATGCTTAGAAATAGGATCTGAGTGAAAAATTCTTTTACAAGTATGCTTCATATTATGTGCATTATAAAAATAATCTGGAAGTAATTTTATATCTGCTGCCACTAATAAGCAACGAATTTCTTACGCCTATTCACACATAATTATTTACAAGTAAAAAGGATGACACCTTAAAAATACTGTGTGTTCGGGTTAACTAAAGTGGCCAATATGCACATGATGTAGCATATTTATAATGGGGTATCTGGCCTTTGTTGCTGATAGGGGAATGCCTCAAATCTCGCTTTACGTTTACCACTCTTTGTAGCTGCAAATACTATTATAGACTATGGTGTAACTTCATTCACTTATTTTGGCAATTGCGGGCAATTTTCACCAGATACTTCAATATGTCTACTGCGCACTTTCGTTCGCATGCTTGATCATCACTGAAGGCTTTGCGGCGGTTACAATCGGGAATCCGATATCTTTCGTTGTTAGAAGTATCTTTTTGAATTTATGAACTGGCAAGATTTCTTGTTCTACCATGAATGCACGCTGTTCTGTTTCTTCAATATATCTACTGCGCACTTTCGTTACGTCGTCTGCAGCCACTTTTTATGCATTGTAAGCAAAGTCATTTACTATCCTAACAGTCATGTTGATTGAAAAACTATTTCTACTGTTTCACAATCGGTCAATAAATGAGGAAGGATAGCTTCATTATGAATTTTGAGCTTTCTGTGTTCACTTTTTCTAACTTACTAACGGACTTTAAAGGTATAAATTAGGCATATATGAAGGAACTCGACATTATTCCTTTTTCATTTGATTTGCAGAATTCTTCAAAATCGTTACTATATTTACTATAATTGAGCAGAGGCTGCTTTAAGATACACAACTGTATGATTAATTAATTTATTTTGACACAGCCAGCTGCATCTTTTATCTGTTTCAGAAGCCGGGCTCCAAGTGTTAACAACAGCGTTATTCGACATCTTTTATGTTAAACTCTTTTTGTAAATCGGCCTATCCGCGGCCGAGGGGTAAAGTCAGAAAGCTGGTAGCTCGACCTGGTTTCAATTTTAGGTGAATAAGTTGACTGTATGGGCATGTTCGTGGTTTTTCCCATGTGTAACGTGGATACGAGCCAGGTTCCTCTCCACGAAGGCATCCATTCCCTTAGGCAGATAGTTCTAGCGTGATTTACCATAATCAAATAAATAAATCAAACTTTTTTGAAATCGTTCACACCCTTAGCTCTGTTCACTGTTGTTAGCATGCTATTCATTAAACTAAGGATACTCTAATCTTATGGCTGAACTAATGATGGTACATTTAGGGCAAAATACTATGGGGTATAAGCTTTATTTTTTATGAGAATTTCAGGGAGGGTAAGTAGAATAATTTTAAAAAATAGCAAGATCTTGCAGTCATTATCCAATGCAGACAACCTGCCTCGGTCAAAATATGGTTGTTGGTCAAAATTTTTATAAAACCATTAGAAAAAAAGGTTTTCGGAGTGATCATACCTTTTTGTTAGGATAATTCTGAGCCAGTAAAAATACATTTCTGTAAAGGAACGAAGATACAATTTCTGACTATCATAGCAAGTATACAGTTATGTTTACCTGCTGCATTAGCATATCGCAACGCAGTTATGCCATCTATAGCATTCCTAATTTGTTTATCATAATTCGCATCAGTAGCAATTAGTGTAAGGAATAGTGATATTTAAATCACGTTAAAACAGCGATATTTCATCAGCAATGGCCTTGATAAACTCTTCAAGGAATTTTTCTGCTGCCTTCTTATCTGCATATGCTGAATCACCGCAAATCTTAAAAAATTAATACCTTAAAACTCCTTAAGTTTATACAACCAGCATCTTGAATATTCGTTTTCATTGCATTGTGACAGATATTTATTTCATGATCGGTATACCAATTAAGTGGTATATGTTCACTGCGACGCTGATGGATCCGCTTTTCCAATATTAGATCGAGATATTAAATTTTAGCATTATGCAGTGTTTTACATGTTTTTCAATAATTTGTACTTATCGCTTTTAGTATAGAACTTAAACAATGTATCTTTGGCCAACGAATCGAGGTTTATAGTGCCTTCGAAGACAGCCGTGTGTACGCTAATTACCATCGAGGGCTATAGCATTTTGGTGCTCTTTTGAGCGGACAGAAGACAGCGATGGGGATGTAATGCTGTGAATGGTATCGTGATGAAAACATTTCGTGCTCATTATCTGAGCAGAACATCTCTGACAGATATCGGAATGTCGTTGTGTTACCATTACAAGTAGTAAAACTCACGGTTGTGGATCATGAAGGAGTAGACTAGGAACATATTGGTAATGAATTCCAGTTCATCAAAAGAACTTCAATTGATTAAAAGGACATTCAAATTTACTTAAATTCAGCTTATGCTGCATGATTCAAGTTATTGAACTGTTTATTGTATGATTCTGATGTAAAATATAATAATATTTAGTCAGATATTATAAATTTTATGTTCTTTGACAAATTTCATTTTGCAATTGTGCTACGCTTTTATACTGAGAAAATCTTGAATAAGTAAGAGCTTTTATTTGTCTTTTTGTATAAAGTTTTTTTTATTTGTTTAGTGCTTTTAACTACAATGAAAACAAAGTTAAGAATTAATGTACATAATATTGTGTGGATTAGCTTAACAATGTGTCATTTATTGATGTAAAACAAAACTGTATGCAAATATTAATTGATTAAACATTCGTTGAATCTTCATAAAACGTTCTGTAAATGTCTACAGCAGATAAAGAGAATTCAGATCAAATAAAATTTAACGCGAAAAATTGTGCTCAAAACCACTATAGATGAGGAAAATAGAATTTGCATAACTTGAAGCTTCATTAATTCAATAAATTTTATTTACTACTAGGAAGCAGTTATTTTAGTAAAGGCTAAAATATTAAAACCGGGAGATGTAACAAGAAACTGAGAGAATTGGCAGCTATGCGACACGAAATGTTACTATTTACTGCACCGTGGAAAAAAATCTAAAATATAATCTAATAAAGTAATAGAAAGAACATCCGGGTTATGCTCAACATCGTTACCGTTCTAAAATATATCAAACTTAGGTACTGTTGTTGAGATTACGGTACCAGATATCTCAGTATATCATTACTACTTCATCTAATCGATGTCTCGCAGAGAAAGCTGCCATTTTGCCGGCTTAAGAAATTGTACATGTTATTAGGTAGGTGATTATACCTACATATTATAAGGTCGATGGCTGTTTGGTATGTTGTTACATCGCTGTCCATTTTTTCCAGTAACTTGACTATCAATGGTTTAGACAAATATAAATATTTTTTCTCTTTCCCTATTACCCATCCATAGACCATTTTGATAACTTGGACAATATCTTTAGGTTATAAAGCAAATTCTAAGTGAAATTTACCTCCATAAAATGCGTGGAAAGTTTACATTCGTGCTTCTGGTCCATACATGGTCCATTTTATTACTCTTTGTGGGCACTGATTTTATGCAGAATTTGAATGTTCATGGAAAAATGCATTTCAGTTGAAAAATATTGGAACGCTTTTTTTTTTCTTTTGGGACACTGAATAAATTATTTTACATTAGCACTATGATTACGACTCATCACTTTCAATGAGATACGGAGGTTTTCGCTTACAAGATCATGTTGGGGGCTTAAAATATTTCCAAATTTCGGTTTAGGAGATGTTCAGTATGTATACACAGGATGTTTGCTAAAGATGGCTACTTCTTTTAACTCTACTATTTCCTTAAATATTGATCGGACACTTTCAAAAAGGGTAGAATTATATTGAAACAGTACTAATTTTCTCAAATTAAAAGAGAGAATTTTATTAAATTCCTTTCTGCGCGTTGGAAGGCTCTGCAACTATAAAATTTTACTTTTTATGTGGACTTCGCAGAGCAAAAATTCCAGTCAGACAAATATTTATTATCTTATAATTGAGTGAAATTCAGAAGTTCTATAACTTTAAAGGTAAAATTCACAATGAATATAAAAAAACACGAGCGCAAAGCACAGCTACAAATAGATATGTAAAAAGGCAATATTTTCACAGGGTAAGTTAAAAATTCAGTAGCGTGTGCTACTGTATTCCATCCAAAATCATATACTACAAAAATGCGCAATTCCTGTTTTGTAGTTGCTTTCTAGATTTTGTAGGAAAACATTTAATTTCTCTCCTAATAGACAATGAAAATTGATTTAAATCAATTAATTTGTTCTCGAAAATCTCAGTAAATTTTATATATAAAAGTATAAAAATATTTCTGTTGTTATAACCATTTTTTCAACTCGAATTTTTGCTCTTCTTGGATTAAAAATTAAAGTTACATTTTATAATTTTAGAATCCTTCTGGCTTTGAAAGTGTTTTGATAAAATTATACATTTTATTTCGAGAAAAATCTGTGATCAGCATTTATAAAGTGTGTAGCCACCTTTTTTGAACACTCTGCATATAACTGTATTGTTCAATATGCAAACATATGTTAGAGAGCTACTTACTTTGCTTTGGCACCGTTGAACATTCCAGTGTTGATGAAAAAAGGACAAACAGTGGTGGTATGGATATTCGAATATCCTTCTGCATGGAGTTCTACATAAAGTGATTCCATTAGGCCAACTGCTGCGAACTTAGATGCACAATAATCTGTTAGTTGTGGCATGCCTCCTAGTCCAGCTAGACTAGCAATGGACACAAGGTGTCCATGGTTTTTTTTTATCATGTCTGGCAGAAATGCTTTGGTGATCTGTTGAAAAAGACTTATAAATAATTACAGTAAAAAGTTTATAACAGAAACTCAATAACCTATTAGGAATAGTGTTACAAGAGAAGGCAAATGAAAAAAATCAGTTCTGATTTACAAGGAAAAAGGAATTTTTCATGGTTTTTTTTTTATAATTTATTTAGAAAATTAATAAAAAAATGCAACACAAGTACTTCAGTTGATACATTGTTACTACGTTTAAAGGAATTTTACACTTTTTGTAGAACAAGGTCTGCCCAAAAGATGCAGAATCAATAAATCATCTTTGGTAAGGAAATCGGTAAAAGTCATTGATTAAATATAGATATTTTTAGGGTTAATTTTACAATATTTTCATACTAGACTTTTCAGTTATCTTAAAATTTTCTGAACTTGTGCATATGGAATAACAGATATTCTCCCTACTACTGGGCATACAAGCATAAAAAGGGAGGAGGGTAAATCTGAGATGCCATAGAATGAAATTTTTACTCATTTGAAAAGTACAAGTGTTCTCTAAAAATGGTATCAATGTATTAGTTAAATATGAATGTACACACATACGCTTTTGACGGAGCATTCCCTATTTGTTTATCTTAAATCTCAACTGACTCCGCTTTTCAACCACATTCACCTCACTTAAGAGCTAAAAATTTCGACAGAAACAAATAATCACAAAATAAAAGAAGAAACAAATTGGAATTTGAAGATTTCAGATTTTATCATAACACGTCGAAGAAAAATGTGCACGAAAAGTTTAAAGAAGTTCTGTTACCCATCTGTGTAGTAAGTCATCTGTTCATGAGCGCATTATGATTTACATGGTTGATAAAACTGTTGCTTGAAGGGGTCATTTATGACGAGTGCTGCCTGAAATAGTATGCAAATCTTGCGCTATATCTCCGTTTGAATAGAAAAATCCTCAATCTACCTGGGTGAGACTGCTGATATTTGATGTGCTTTTTAAATTTCCTGAAGAAAGGCCCATACAGAACTATCACCAGGAGAGAGGTTTGAAATTTTATTATTTCAAATATTGTTTTTGTATTCTGTAACACATTTCTTAATGTCTCCGCTTAAGGCATTAATCTGACTTCTGGTGTTAGAATTGCAGGAACGATAATAGTTTTTAGGTACCTGTTATAAATCTGTATATAAGTTTTTGATATTAGTCGGTAGTTCGTCATTTCTCTTGCTCTTTGCCCTTAAAATGTAGCAATTTTAAATGTTGAAATAAAGTTGAATATCTACATTGCTACAGCAGTTTCTGTCTTAGTCTTTCAAGAGGTAAGTGCTTCACATTTAGATTGTATTTATAGACATTCCAGTGTAATTTATAATAGTTATCACTAACTTCTAACATCACTGGAAATGAAACTGTAGAAATAAAAGCGTTTAAATTTTAGGTCTTTGACAGAATCGTTAGAGCTATAGGATGACTTTCTTTGGTTGTAAATCGCCAATGGATGGTTGGAAACATAATTATGAGCTGTGTTTCCATTCTTGCACTGAGGTCTGTGTAAGCGTAATAGGAAATGGTTTGTTTATGAGCAATGCAAAGTAATTATTTTGAGGTATACATTGAGCAGAAAATTATGTTTCAGCAGTGAGACAGATTAACAACAAGTTTTAAGATTCTTATGTTTAGAATTGTCCGTATTTGAGAAAGAAGCCTGTAGAGATCTTTTAAATAAGATAGCCGACCTAATCGCTCGATGAAGTAACCTTTCATAATTAAGATAGTTTGGAATGTAAAGTGGATGCGAAGTAATAATATGAGTGCCAGTGGTCATGAATAATATGCCCATCATTAAAATGCAGAATATGAAAGCCTGTACAGTAGACTCCCGACTTACTTGACATTCCGTACTACTCGATGGTCATTTATTTTTAAATCACTAAACGATTTCTTTTGATGAAGCATAACATCTTTGAAATAATGTGGAGACCTATTAATAGTTAGACTGCAATAATTTTTAAATCGCCTATGCGGTGCAAACGGTATAGCCACATTTTATTAAATTTATGTCTTTAATAATAGTACAGTTTTACGAGTATGAATCTCCGCATGTTACCTTGCTCTGCTCAAAAATTTGTTATGGTACACTCTTTTGACAATTTCTGTCCATTTCCCTTTGTGACAATATTTCTTGGTGACAGGTTTTGTTCTTTTCTTGACAATTCCAATCTATCTTATTCCCCCTCTCATCCAGGTTCCTTCTGACTACAGTTTCTTAGTTTATGTCCAAGCTTACAAACGTTGTGCTTTCTATGGAATGAAAATGGTGAATGAGAAGAAAGGAAAACCAACTAGTATGGCAATGGAAATGAAACTGGATGGCTTTATAGTTTTTCGGATGCGCAGATCAATTTACTTAGGAAAAAAAAACTGAGCGTTACCATTTTAAAATTTCGAAATTTCTTCACTGTCACCGTAAGCGTGAAAGCTATGTTGTTTTAGATCATCCCAATCTCAATGGCATACTTTCAAACAATTAATATTTGAAATTTCGTTTCGAAGCATTCAACTACGTTTCAGTCAAAATTTGTCCAGTGTGATCTGTTTTAACGGGAGATATGGGACTGTGCTTAAAGTGCTTAAGCTGCAGCTTGTTATTGCTATATCAAGGTGATGAGACAGTTTCTTGTAAAACAAGCTCTGAATTATTAGTATATGATGTAAACGTAGATTTATTCTAATTTTTAGACATAAATGATGTAAATGTAGATAGATTATAGTTTTTAATTATAAATTAAATTCTTATTATAGGTTTACTAGTATGCCGTCATAACTCCAAGCAGATATTTTCGCGCTTCGCTCAAATGATGTCAGAGTCTACATAATATAACATCCTGGCGATGAATATCTACAGCACTATGTTGTTGTTTTATTAACAACATATTGTTATTATTGTTGGCCGGGCACTTGCAACGTCAGGAATAGCAAGTACCCATGGGTCATTTAGCCATCTCATGACAGAAAACGTTGTCCAGGTGCACCACAGAGGGTGATCGATTTTGCATTCACGAGGATAAGGAAAACCTACAGCAATATATGTACAGTTAAAAACAATAATTCAATTTTAGGTGATTTTTTTCCCAGTTCAATGTGAAATAGAATTATCTGCTGACAGAATGATTGACATTCCATTTTCTTGATTTTCTATATTGAATTAATATTTGTAATAGCTATTGTAAAAAGACTGCTGATAGAAAACTAAAATAATAATAATAATAATAATAATATGAAGAAAAAAAGAACATATAAAAAATGGCCTTATAATTTCTATTATTCAAAAAGATTTGCTTTTATGATCATAAAATCTGTAAATTTTAATTAAAAAATTTTTATGAAGCTGCCTGATCTCTTTTTAAACCACATGATATAAACTATATTTAAACTAAACATTGCTCAAAATACTTGAGTAACATAGGTCAAATTCTCTTAAACGAAGCGATGACTCCGCCTCATGTTAAGTGTTCTATGACAAATTTTCCATGACCTAATAAAAATCAACCGAGCCATTTTTAATTTGAACGCTGGAATGGTAAACCTGCGAATTTAATTTGATAAATATCTTAATATAAAGTAGATGGGAATGGTAGTATTGCATTATATCCAGAGTTTAATTTCTAAAATTAGCAGTAACGTTGCCCTATATAAATTGCAGTTAAAAAGATGAACAAAAACAAATGTAGTAATAATCATTAAAGCAATTCAAAAACATTAATTAAAATTAAATAAAATTTTAAAGTATAGAAAAGTAATAAATTAAATTAAGTTAAGGATAAATGCAAAATAACAAATTAAATTAAAATAAATATGTCATAACAAATACTGGAAATCAAACAATAAACAAATGGAAGGCAAGTAAATTAATGATAGCAACTCATAAGATCTTCATAAGATCACTTAAGATTGCTCTTTTATATTGCTTCTTTATTCTTAGTCTTCTTGAACTTATTAATAGCCAATAAGCATTTTATTTCTTGAAGAGACAGCACTTCCTTATGGCAAGATTTAAGATTCTCTGCATATGTTGCTTTTCCCAGAGAATGTGAGCATGTATTCAGCAACCGGTATTATTATGTATACATTCAGTAGTTGCTATTAGTATCAGTATTAGTAGTAAGCAGTTAAAACTGTTTTGCATAAAAAAAATGCAATTGTCTGATGGTATTGCTATTCACTTGTATACGAAAGAGCTGAAACGTATCTCCTCTGCAGCTCCGGTGCACACTCCGGCTACAGAGAAGATTTCTGTTAAAAAATGAAAAGTACCAAACCGAGCTTTGGTTGGCTTCGCCTTATCAGACGAGACGCGGTGGTCAGCTCATGATGATTAACTAGACAATGGCTTTAGCATTGAAGTCCCCTTATCAGACGAGACGCGGTGGTCAGCTCATGATGATTAACTAGACAATGGCTTTAGCATTGAAGTCCCCTTATCAGACGAGACGCGGTGGTCAGCTCATGATGATTAACTAGACAATGGCTTTAGCATTGAAGTCCCTGACGGTTAAGAGCAGAGGCGGGACGGATGATAAATTTTCTCGTATTCGAATAATAAAAGATTTCCAAATTTTTTCACAAATCTGTCAAAAGCTTTATCTATGTAAAAAAAAAAAAAAAAAAAAAAAAAAAAAAAAAAAAAATCTAAAAGGTTTCAGATTTTAAATTACGTCCAAAGAGGCGTGTTTTTAACGTTCTGTGTGTTACCTTTATTTATTAAGCATCATGTTCTTTGCACTTAAACCATAAAATTCAGTTCAGCAGCAATGTCGCAAAATAATTTTAAAATGAGCATATCTTTTAGAATTTCCGATACACAGTTCCACGCGCTGGAGATAAAAAGGTTCCCCCCCCCCATAGAGTGTTGCCATTGCTCGCTTTTAAATCATTGAGTTTGTTAATCAAAAATTCGTTAAAGTTTTACAAAATATGAAATCGATAATAAAACAAATTCCAAATTTGGACTTTCAGATGCCCTTATTCGCAGTAGGATTACGTCATTCAAAATTGGATGGCTCTAGGTACCGTTGTTTTATCACAATGCGAGAAACAGACATACATTTATGCAGATTCTTCATTATTTAATTCTTTCAAATATATTACAGGACGATAGTATTTGGTGGCAACTATTTTAAAAGTAATACGCCGTTTATAGGGTTCCGACGCAAAATCGCAAAACGAGAACAATAGTCCTTCAGGGACAAAGTCTCTTTGGACTAAAAAAAACAAAAAAAGAGTGGGAGAGAAAAGGGAGGGGACAACTTTCACTTAGCATTAAAATTTTTTAGTGAAACAAAATTTGAAATACGAATTTAATGAAAAACATATTTAAAATACTGTTTTTATAAATACACTTATATCCAATAAGAATATATAAATGAAATCCAATAAGAATATATAAATGAAATTTAGTAAATACTTATCTTGATCACTTATGAAAGTGATCATCTTATGACAGAATTAAAACTCCTCAAATTCATTTTTTAGCAGAATTTGACAAAATATATTTATATATTAGCTCAAATTATTTACATTTTCCCAAAATTTTTTAACTCAAAGCAAATGACTGTTGAGGTAGAATGATTTAGAATTTCTCAGAGAATTTCTTCAAATTTCGCAATTCGTTTTTCATTGAACTCTTTTAATGAATATCAGTATGATTAAAATGTTTCTGAAGTCATGAATTAAAATATTTAATGATATTTTAATTTAGGAATGGAGCTTTAGTGTAACGGAAAAGACGCGAGGATTCCAGTTTTCAGCTTTCAAATCTTTACCAAGATTGGCGGGATTCAAGATTTGAATTCTCCATCACTAGTTAAAATTTTTAAAAATCTGTTATTGATTGCTCGAAGCTATTAAATTATATAGGAAAATGGAATGATGTAAAGTTAAGATGAATTTCTTATATAGCATTGGTGGCTGAATGTCATGCCAGTAAGAACCGCATATTACAATTCTGAGATATTTAAGCTACATCAAATGAGTTAACAAATATTTTGCATTATTTTAAAAAATAATGTGATTCTTTATAAATATAAATAAACAATTCTATTACTCTGAAAAATGAAATGTACATTCCTATGGTACATAACTTTTAACTTTTTAACTTTATTGAGGAAAAAAAAGTCAGACTGAAAACCATGCACTTTTTTTGGGGGGGGACCTATTACATAATTAATATGTTCAGATAGTTTTAATAGGAACCAGTTGAATTTCAAAAATTGAATTAATGGCTATTACAATATTGAAAAGCTTTTTGTTGCAGAGAAGAAAAATAAAAAAATTGAAAAAGTAGAATCACTTTACGACTTTCCTTTACTCTTAATCCATTTGCATGTCTGTAGGAGAAGTAAATAAAATAAATGTGCTGGAACATGCGCTTCGCAAAAAATGCAGTAGAGATGTGAAATGTATTATAAAATAAACCAAACGTTTACCGAGGCACGTGAAAAAATTATTTTTTGGGCATAAATCTTATACGAGAACCAACGTAAGGATTTCGTTTTATATCGTTGGTACAGTGTGTTGGCAAAGTATTTGTCTTTTTCTTCCGCCCTGTTAAACAAATAATTTTTATAAAAATAATTAATAAGATTAAGTATTGAACTTAGTCGGGTATCCTTTAAAAAATCATTGCGCCAATTTTTATCTAAATTTTAGAGCAAATAGTACGAAAATCAAGAAGCTGACATAAAAGAGTTCTGAATAGTTATTTCAGGATTTCATTTGAAATATTGCATATTTTTAAAAAACGTAAAGTTTTGTTTTGTAACCGATATATTATTCACTAGATAGTTAAAAGGGAAATATTTTCTCATAATTATTTATGTGAAATATGATGAAAGTGAAAGCAAAAGCAAAATATTTTCACATAATTATTTATATGAAATATGAGGAAAGCGAAAGTAAAAGCGAAATATTTTCACATAATTATTTATATGAAATATGAGGAAAGCAAAAGTAATAGTTAATTACATATGTGTCGGCAGGGAAGAGTAAATGGCGCATTTCCCTCCTACTCCGGAATCGAATAAAAAAGTGTGTTTTTGCATTGATATACATAGTATATGCGTTTTTGTATTGACGCGATAATGCATTCTGTAATCTACTTTTGAACTCCCCAGATTTAATAATCAGATAGAAAATTATGGATGTAATTATTTATCTCCATCCTTCACAACTCCAAGAAAGCTTTTGCGGGCATGGTTACCTACTTAGAAAAATATAGTCATACAACACTTTTTCTATACCAGGAAATGCACTTCTCTAACCCTATCTTGGAAATGTAAATTATGAGTTTTCTAAAATTGAACTAAGTCCAATTTTTTTCACACTTGTTATTAAAAAGAAGCATCTTTTAGCAAAAATTGTGCGAGTAATATAGAGATTTCGTATTCATCCTCTGCTGAATTATATAACTTCCGCGTAATCTTTAAATAAGTATCGAGAAACCTTTAGGCTACGACATTGTTGAACCGGAATTAAGATTCAAAACCTCTTTCGAAATGGTTTATATGTGTTTCATTTAGGTCACCTACCTGGCACTGGTCACAATTTCCCTTTGGTAGTTAAAAGAACAAATACTCATTTATTGATCATTAACACCAAAATCTATCTGTTGCAAAAATAATGTGCTTATTGTTTCGATTCAGTTGAAAGTAAATCAACAAGGGATAAATGCAATTAAATTTACGCCTACGATTTATGAATACTAAACAGATTTCTTTTATCTTTTCTGACAGATACAGCAGCAATTACGAGAAATCCACCTGAACCCGCAATTAGGTGCTAAAGATAAATTCTTATATAAATTGTAATAAACTGTGGACGATATGTGAATGGTTTTTTTGCCTGATACTAGATAATAATAATAAGAAAATTTTATTTCTTTCTTTGAGAGAAAGTTGCCCTTTTTTTTGGTTTTTGTTCTTTTGAAGGGAAGGAAAAGTAAATAATTTTCAATATTTTTCTAACTCAAATTTTTAGCGTTATGTCATTTGAAGAATCCCAAGCAATAATAATATTTTAGTAGATATCTATCAAATTATAATAATCTCCATTATTTTCCATTATATATTTATTTATTTTATGTTTCAAACGTTAGACACAGTGGCTGTTTTTCTCTCTAAGGTTCTTTTAGTAAGCGCATAGAGGCTGAGCCTGGTAAACATATTTCTTCATGTCACATTATCTAGTAGCCTCCTGAATCTAGCAGTTTTTAATTGTACGGCTGTGCTCGGTTAGACTATTCATACGTTGTCAACAGTTGTATGAACTTGCGTTACCAATTCAATCAGAAAAAAAAGGGGAGAGAAAGAGTTTTTAGCCTAAAGGGCGTTAACCCAGAAGGGCTATTAATTTCAAAACGACATTTTGCGTCGATTCACTTTCCAAATTGTGGCCAGCAAATATTATCGCGATGAAAAAACAAAATATGAAGAATCTGCATGAATGTTTCTCGCTTTGTGAAGAAACAACGGTACCTAGAGCCATCCAATTTTGAATAATGTAGTCCTCCAACCGAACATAGGCAACTGGAAGCCCGAATTTTGAATTTCGAATTTGTTTTATTATCTATTTCAAATTTTTTAAAACTGTAATAAATTTTTGATAAACAAACTCAACAATTTCAAAGCGAGCAATAGCAACACTGTGCGGGGAAGGGAAAAAAAAAAAAAACATTTTTTATCTTCAGCGCGCAAGACTGTGTATCGGAAATTCTAAAGATATGCTCTTTTAAATATTTTGTGATATTGCTGTTGAATTGAATTTTATGGTTCAAGGGCGAAGAACATGATATTTAATAAATAAAGGTAACTTACAAAACGTTAAAAAAAAAAAAAAAAAAAAAAAAAAAAACCGCCCCTTTGGGGGTAGTATAAAATCTCAAAGCTTTCAGATTTTTTTTTTTAATGGAAGCAAATTATCTTATTATTTAGTAGTTTTTTTAAACTGTACATTGGCATTGCAAGAGTGTGCATGCAACACGAGTCTAACCGAACATAGTCGAACAGCCAAAGACAGCTCTTCAATTGTCACGGACTAGAATCTAGTGTTCCTGTGTAAGCATTAGTGATATAAAAAGTGTAGGATCATGTGGTTGCTTAAATAGAGTATTAGAGCGTATTTTTTTTCTGTTGTTTAGTTTATTTCACTATTATTTTTTCTTCTATTTTATTAGTATTTTTTTCTGTTTTATTTCTCATTTTTTAATTCTGCTGTACATTTCAACGGTTAAAATGTGGTGATACTTGGGAGACAAACAGTCCAGATAATTCTGAATAGACTAGTGATGAAAATTTAGAATCGCATACAAAATTTCGGAAGATACTGTTCGTTCTTTCATTATGGATATAACATCGCAAAGAAATTTTTCTGGATAAACAAGACTATAAAATATATAATTTTGTATTATTTTAATAAATTTTGGAAAATCACAAACTACCTAATAATATTATTGTGTCATTTCTTTCCATGTAAAATAACTTTTTTATAAATACACTAATAGACTACTACTGTTGCAAAAAGAAGGTAAGAAAGAGATCAGAAATCAAACCCGTGTAACTGTACTGAATGATTTATTTGAAGGGAAATAAATGCTATCTCAATAGGTTACTTTTTTGAAAAACATTCCTTCTTTAGTCAGACAGTTTTAATATGTTCTTTCATTTATCCTTTAACAAAAAAAAAAAAAAAAAAAAAAAAAAAAAGATAAAATAAATTTTATATATTCTTTTTTTTTTCTCTCGATAATTAATGCAGACCTTTATATCAAAAATTGACAGTGTGCATGATAAATTAAGGAATATTATGATACTGAAAGAAGGAAGATGTTCATTAAAATACACGTTCATTGATTTCACTTTCAATGTATGTATTTCTGAAAAACTTCTGTGTATAGGTTATGGAAGAAACATAGAAGCAGCATATAATTGCTTTGATTCATAGTATTTCCTTGTGGCATGTGTTTTTAATTTATCTTCGCGAACTCTGAAATAGTTTTACATGTTATTAATCTTCGTGGCCTTACGAAATAAAATTAAGAAAATTACTTTATTAATGTTGCCTTTATTTGATAGGCGTCTCTTCTTCACCCAAATAACCTTGTTATAGAGACTGCTTTTATCCGAAATAGAACAAATCAAGGCTAGAAAAGACAGGCCAGTATGTTAAAGAAAATTAGCTGAACGCTTATGGCATTTGCCTTTCAGCCGTTTATCTTAATGATTACGTCATAACATTTGTCGTTTATTTACTCTCGTTTAAAGACATCAAAATTTAATTGAGTCACCTGATACTGTAATTTTTACTGCATTTTTTAATTCAGTATTTTACTGGGTTGGCCATTGTACTTTTTTGTTACTTTTAACAGGAAATCTTTGCATAACGTAAACGGTAGAGAAAATAACGATGACTTAATTTAAGTCCAAAAAACAATCATTACTATTTTTCCGTGCATACCAAGTAGGAATGGCTATGACTGTTGACGGCGAGTAGTACGACCTGAATTTAAAGTTCCATTAGGCAGTCTATAAGGTATTTCTCTTCCCCTTCTTAGCATGCCTTCGTGGTGTGGTGGTCTGCAAGCTGAGCGCGCATTCCAGAGGTCCGCGGTTCGATTCCCGGCGGTGGCGTTGATAATTTTTCATCTTTCCTGCATCCAAAATACTGTCTGTCTACGGTAAGAACAGCTCCCGCCACGGTGTCTGGCGAGTGGCGGTCACTATAGCAACAGGGCTAGTATATTTCAAATAGGGACGAACCAAGGGTTGCTTTATTGTTATTTTGTTTTTGGCGACTGTTGGCTTAAGGGAAGTTTATCATTCGTCTTCTCGGCTTCATTCCAGCTGCACGCATCTTTTCTTAAGCCTTATATTATTACTATTAGCTATTTTTATTCTCGTTGTTATATCTTTTGTGCTAGCATTTGCTCAAATTCGCTTCTATTTAGCTTGATGTTCGTAGTGCTTTGTTAATCGCCAATTTTTTAAAATGCCCTTCCAGTTTAAGAAAGGTCAAACTTTAAAGTCTCAGTCACGTCAAATCGTGTATAATGTCGCAGAATTTTACGCTTCTGAAGCTTCGGCGAACTCTTTAGTAGTTCCTTTTCCTTAAGTTTTGAAGAGCGAAGTATCAACAATTGGTGAAAATAAACTTCTGAATACACTTGGAAAGAAATGTAAAAGCCCTGCTAATTATAAGTGTGAAATTGACGATTTTGACAAATGCGTTCTACGGCAGACAATACAAGACTTTTACATCAAAGAAAAGAAAGTGCCATCTGTGCGGAAATTACTGCCTGTCTTGAGGCAAAAAATAGACTTCCCGTGGCAAAAGGACTCTGTGCAAAGTTTTGTGTTCAATAAATTTTCGTTGGAATGCGTAGGAAAATAAATTCTTATCGAAAGACCTCACATTGTATTTTGGAGGATCAATTATTTACGCGAAATGAGAAAACTCAGAGCAAGTGAACGCCACACAGTTTACATCGATGAAACATGGATTGACAGCAATTTAGCTTTTAAGAAATGTTGGCAACATGATACGGTTTTGGGCGCACAGCCAGTTTCCCTTAGCAAGCCCTCCATGAAGGCATCCCTCCTCTTAGGCATTTAGCCCTGGGGGCTTTCCGTAATCATATAAACCAACCCAAACCACTGGTAATTAAGGAAAAAGCAGTTTTGATTTTAATTCACCTTCGCTTCCTTCCGCCATTAAATTAACCAGCTTTTGGTTTAGTTTAAAGGTATGGGAAAAGAAGAAATGTTCGCAAAAAGTATTTATTGAGAGCATGGGTATGTAAAAAAACGCTTTTACTTTCAAGATGATTCCACATACATTTAATGATGAAATTTTTAGTCATTATTAAAGCACAAGCAATAAATTAACAGAAAATTTTGAAATAAAAACATAGCAGAACGTCATTTAAAGACTGAAGAAATTGCTTTGAATGTTTACGGTAGATCAGCTAGAGGGGAGAACTATAAAAATTAAATTTATTTTATATTTATGAAGTGCGTCTGTACTATATTACAGAGAATGGTGCAATCAAGTAGATTTCTAAGATGTCATCTATGATTTTGCAAGCAAACAAATAAACAAAAAATAAGCAAAATAACAGCATGATTTTTTTAAATGTCAAAATTAAAATTTTTCTTCAAAAATAAACACGGATTTTTAAATTTATTTCCCTACAAGTTTATTTTTACTCATTGTACATCTAGAGGGATGGCAAATTCAGCGACTTGTACCTAACACGGCAAAATCAAAGACCGTTTCTTGACTGCAAAAGCTTTATCTACGCCATCGAATTTTCATTTTCGGAAATTGGATGTCGGGGTCGACGCAAAGGGTCAATGATAATTTTACTTGAAACTAAAACAAAATGTGAATATCGCCAAATCATCTTTAAATGCACCAAGGTGGCAAACTCAGAAGTAAGTCTTCAAGACACCCCTATGAAAAATGGGTTAGGGCTCGTTTCTACGGCAACAGACAGCTGCAGACAAACTGGCGAGAGCTGTTCTTACCGTAGACAGACAGTACCTAATGTCTCTACAATGCCCTACAATCTACAATGCCTTTGTGTGCTTTGCCATATCTATTTTCTCCTCTTTTAGGTTAACTTTTTTCCATTGTTTTGTTCTTCAAAGAGAAATACATATTTTCTAATGAAAACGAGTGAAACCAGTACATTGTACCCAAAAACAGTAACTGTGACATTCTGTGTAAGAGATAATTTTCGCATATACTTCTCATCGAAGGATGGGCCTTAATTCCTTAAAGTATTGAGTGAAAAACAATTTTTTTTATATTATTATTTTGAATAATGTAAGTATGTAAATGCACGGTAATGGAAGCTTAATAACGTTATACGTATTTATTTCCACTCTTAATTACCGAAACCTTTCATATGATTTATTCTTAAAAAAATAATAAATGAAGCATTATCCGAAAAGGCTTCGTCGCGTTTAATTGGGATTAACGGGGTTCTGAAATAAAGGGATCCATGGCATGCACGCTCTTGAAATTGATTTAAAGAATTTTCCTACCTAAGATTGCCTTTTTATCTAATTTTAAAACTTCTGCATAGCATTAAATAAAGATGAAAATATTGTACTTGTCCCTAAACACCCTGGAACCGGACTTTTGTCGGATAAATGTGAACAAATTTTATTAAAACATTGTCGCATGTTTTTGTCAAAATGTGCGCGTTGTCAGATAAACTTGTTGTTGGCTAAATTTCCTGTAGACTAAATGTCTAGTTGTTTAAACGTCCTGTCGGCTAAGTATTCGGAAAGTAAAAAGAAGATTCAAGATGTTCAAAGCGTAACAGGATCATGCTCCTAGACATTTGAAAGAGCTTCAGGTTTTTTTTTTTTTTTTTTTCCATACAAATTGCGTGATTTAAATTTCAGAACCACTTGGACAGTTATGCTAAAAAAGAATGGTGGAATAGCATCTAATTACACCTATCTTCCGTCGATAAACATTCAAACTAATAGCTTGTTGAAACAGGTTTCAGAACTTGTCAGTGAAGTCAGTGCGATTAACTTTCCTTTATATGCGCAGCAAAGGTTTAAAAGCTAAAGGTGGAAGAGTGTGTATTTACAACTACATTCCTTCGAAAAGCATTCTAATTAGCTTGTTGAAACATGTTAAATAACATGATGAAGTCAGCGTGATTAACTTCCCTTTATATGCACAGCAAAGGTCCGCTCAACGTAACTAGGACTAAATTGGCAAGCCCCCCCCCCAAAAAAAAGAGACACTTCGAATTTTTAACTAATTCTTTTCTCATTATTGAAATACAAAAACAAATTTATAGTGTTATAGAGTTCCTCACTCTTATTCTACTAAAGTAAATGTCGAGGAACCTAGTGAACTGTTAAGCGACTTATAGTTTAGTTAAAATAACAGAAATTGTAAACCCAAGAAGGGTTAACTGCCCTTTATTTCACTCAAAATAAGATGAACAGTTGGCCCCTTACTCGGACTTACAACAAAGCCTCCGCTCGGGCTTGAAATCAAAGTAAGAAATAAAGGCTAACTATGACTAACTAAGAGACTTAGTCGAAGCTAACACAAATCTAACGTAGTTGGCCCATAAATTTAAACTAGCCGGCGAATATCAAAAGGCAAGTAATATACGGCCGAGCTTCTAGAGACACTTTGCCTGAAGGCAAACGCGCGCTACTCAGAATTCCTAACTCTCTCTCTCTTTCGAAGTAAGTTGAACCTTCCTTAAATACTACTTCTTACTCATTTGCATTCAACACGATTCTATAAACTCATTCTGCTAGAGAGTTGTAAGTTGAAACGTGGAGCGATAAGAAAGCACAATTAAATTAAAATAACTGTTATAAAATTAAAATATACCTTACAGTGTAAATATGTGATCGCAGTATATTTGTATGAAAACCAGTGGATTGTGAAATCTTTGTCTCAGAGATTATATATCTACATTCATCGAGGGTTGTGTAAATTAAAATTTACGCCTGTCTAAACGATTTTTCTGACAGTGAATAAACTACCAAAAAATGAAAACACGAAAGATTTCATTGCTGTTCGTTGACAATAAAATGAAAACACTAAAAATTTCAATAAATTATTTAAAAAAAGTCTTGTTGCACACCTGAAATGAATTTTGCCTTTCAGTGAGAAATGGAGCGGAAAAGAAGTCGTCAAGGGTCACCTACCCGAGTCCTGCCTTTCTTTTTTTTTTTTTTTTTTTCTTTTTTTTTTTTCTTTTTTTTTATATATATATATAATTACAGATGCATAGGATTTCCTCTATGCAGTTTTAATTAAAAAAAAAAAAAAAAAAAAAGCTTCAAATGAAAACTGAATGTATTAAGCATATTTTATTCTAAATGTATTCAAAGATTGTTATTGTTGAAAATGGAGGGTGCAAAAGTGAGCCATTTCCATTTTTTTTTTAATATGAAACGGATATGAGATGAATCATGAGTTATTCTAAGAAAAAGGAAGTGCTACCCATAATTCTTCTAAGTACTTAATTAGCTCGGACACTGCATTCTACTGCATTATAATGTAGGTCTTAATGTGATGTAGACAGATTTTATACCATACAGATGTTGTTGCTAATGCTCACTTGTCTGACCTATAGTCAGCCCACGAAATTCCTCGTGGCAAGTAGCGCAAGTTTACGCCTGCCGTTGGCAACAGCCTTGAGCATCATATCACACGGCGTTTGTTTCACACGAACAACTGTTTCGGACAATTTTTCTGCCTCGTTTACTATTGAAAGAAAGACATGTAACGTTTTCCTTCCTTTCCAAAAAAATTGAAATTTGTTCGTTTTCAACCAATTAGCTATCAGCTTGTTTGTAATGGGGATCCAATTTCCCTGTCTTAACCCCTAAGCGATCTACGGTGATTGGCTGTTGAGACAAAGCAGAAAAAATGTTCCAAACAGTTGTTCTTCCGAAACAAACCGACGTGTGAAAGCAGCCTTTCAGGCTGCTCAGTTTCTTAGACAATTAGCTCAGTTTCTTACACAATTTTGATGGAGAGCACCTCGAAGGAGGAAGAGTCCGAGGGTCTCCCACCCCTCTTCCCCTATCACCAACTTCTCGATAGGACTTTCGGCTCGCCGCATATTAGAGTGCCGCAAGGACATTATACATTTAGAAACATCCACGCCCTCTCCGGGATTCTATCCCGGCCCTTCGGCACCGCAGTCAACGACGCTAACCACTATTAAGAGTTGGGCGGCATACCAATGCCATTTAAATGCCCAGCTAATACGATTTACTCGAAGATTAAAAATAGCTTTGTAATTGCAGTATACTCTATAATTCATATCTTTTTATATATGCACAATATGCTGATTCTTTTATTTGAAAATTTCGACAATAGAAACAACACCTATAGTTTGGGGAACGTGTTACTTTACGTTACATCACTAAGGTATTTATCATCTATGCATCTTGTCATGTCGATTCTCGGAGGTTTGGCATAGCATTTGTAAGGAATTTCCTCCCTTCTCACCGGGTGCATTTGTGGTGCAAATGGAAAACACTTCTGGTTAGCAATGAGAAGATAGGGATTTCGAATCCAGACGAGAGCATTCCTCATTTTCCCCATCTCCTGCTGTGAAATAAAATGCCAAATGGTTTCTACACATTTGTAATTTATTTTTCAAATTAAAACCATAAATTGCTAACACGCGTACTGACTGAGTAATTTAAAAGCAATATGCATGCATCGCAATCTCTGGAAGGGCATGACGGTTGGAGGAGGATGACTGCTAATCAAAACCAAGCATGTGTATTCGATCTCCTCGTTAGACTTATGTATATTTGTTTTTCCTCTTCTTGCGAGTGTATAATCGGTCTACCTCTTTTGGGCTTATCCTGGGCAAACTTTCTTTGTGACAAGAAAGCTAAATAAATATCAAATGGGTTCAGCCATTTCCAGTGAAATTTTTGAGCAAAATTCCGACGAACAATAATGCATCTAATCGTTGATTTATAATATAGTTAACTGATAATTTCTATAAACATGACCACAAATACTATAATTATTTATTAATAACAGGTTTTTCTAATCCATATATTACTTATCGTTGAATAAAATATTCGAGCGCGATTCACTTGAGAACGATTTTGTATTTCTTATTATTTTAAGTCAGAATTTCCATAAAAATCGGAAGAAATTTGGTTTCAGAAAATTTTTGTATTTTAAGGGTTCGTTGCAAATGTAATTAAATGTCTTTTGATAATTTCATCCAAAAATATGCATTATCTCGGACTACTATTTTTCGAAATCTTAGATAAATTTATTTATTCATTTCAGCTATTAGTAGTACAAGCATGCTTCGTTTCACTGTATTTCGCGGATATTGCATTTTTCTACAAATACAAGTTTTGTAGCAATGCCACATCAAGTTAATCTGTCGAAGTCATTTTGTTAATTTTGCGGGATACTTAGTACTCAATTAGGAGTTAAGAATTTAAATACAGAAAGAACATAAGAGTACTTGTCTTTGGTCATTTGAGCAAGGCAAGGCACAGAAGAGCTATCAGTCTAAGGGGAGGAATGCCTTCGTGAAGAAATTTTTTAGAGAAACTCCCTCTTATCTATGTTACATTTGGGAAAACCCACGAAAACCAACCATGCAGCCAGCCCATTCATCTGGGATCGTATTCAGTGATCTTCACTACTCGGCCATTAGTGGGACTCCACTCGTCTTTAGAGAGTACCGTTATGGAAGACTTTTTAAGGGTAACAACTTCGGTTATTTGTGGCATACTTGCAAGAAACTACGAAAGCTCATCCGCAACGAAACCTCTTCCTCCTCGAAAGGAGTCGAGGACCATTCTATGGTTTTTAATCAATCAGCTTATGTTATGAAAGGATATCCTTCATTTCTATCAAAAAAATGTAGCACCTAGTTAATAAAATCCGAGATCGCTACTGAGAACAAATTAAATAAAACTACTGATTTATATGTATCTAAATGAATAAAATGGAGAGATATTAAGTATATAAAATACAGCATAGAAAAATTTGAAAGAAACATCTAATTTGATTTCGTCTACTTCCATTTTGTTATAGCGACAGAAACATTAATAATGTGGTTTGGACAAAAGATTTTGATAACCATCATATATATTCCGCTCATTAATCGAACTTTAGAGAGAAGGTAAGCCACATTATTGTAAGTTTAAATTAATAATCTCAATGTTCATTTCGGACATTACTGACGTATGCGGAAAAGCAAACGTAGGCAATCAACAGAAAGAAATCGAGAACGATCATTTCGCGAGCTATGTGGGACACGATGTTAACTGAAGCTAACTTGCCCCGGAATTGCCTGTTTTGTGCGTCGTTTTATTATCTGCTCTCAATGTGGACACGGTAATTAACAGGCCATTCTTGCCTTACGGAAAAGCAAGTGCTTGTACTTTGGTGATTTATCCAGGCATGACTGAAATCCACAGTCAAGAAAAACGTCATTTGATTACGGTCTAGAAAGCTCCTTATTCTTCTTTACTTTTTGATGGAAACTCAACATCTAATCATTCTGTAGTTTCGAAACAAATTCAAAACAGTTGGTATACATTTAAATTGTTTTACTATACGTATTCATAAAAAAATACTCATAACTGATTTCTGCTTGAAGAAATAGGCAATGGTTGTAATATGTTAAACTTAACAGCTGTTGACTACTTGAATGTTGAGGAATCCAAGTTTAGGCTGTACAGGTGAGCTCAGACACGCAGTCCTCCCTCCCGTATATAAATACATTTTAAATATATTGCAAAGGAAATATTTTGAAGATCTAGGACAGTTAAAAAATCTAGCAGGCAAACATGTAGCCTGCATATGTATATATCATGCATGTATAAAATGCATGTAGATACTAGCTTATTTTGTCATTTACTACCATAAAGTAAACATAAATGTATCATAAAAAATATCAAAATGTTATCGCATGAACACTTGATAACTTCGCACGACGTCATTTAAAGTGACAGAAATTAAAACAAACATAAAAATAAATCGTAGCTACCCAAAATTAATTATTGCACATATTCTGATGCTGTAATAATTTCGCAGTTGCAATATTACATTAATTTCTGAAGTTGGTGATGGGAAATGTCGTTTGAAATCTCCTATGACGTAGATTTTCCTGAGCAGTTTATCAATCAAGTCAACTGAACAACTCAATAAAACGAGATTTTTCATTGCTTTTTATTAAGTGAAATATTGTAAACCTAAAATAACGGGTCTCGTAAGAATACCACAGCTTTTATATGAAACGTCTCTAATTATGCTGGAATTGCTTCCAATAAGCAGAGAATTCATGACGTTTCAGGAACAAATTAAATTGCTTAAAAAAGTGGTGCAGATTTTTTTTTGATACAGTAATGTTTCTAATATTCTGCTATGAATATAATATTATATGCTATAAAAATTGCATTACAGTTTATTCATTTGTATAATAGACTAAGCGGTTTTCCAAGCGGTGAGTTGCGACATAATAGAGTATCATCATGTCTTGTTAGGTCACATATTCAACCTGTCAAGCTATCTCAGCCGTCCTACTAAGGTCCCTAGTAAGGACCACACTTTTTAACATTTACGTGAAAGACATTCCACGCTCACACAACACTACACTAACAATGTAAGCTGATGACACAGCAATCCTTGCTCAAAGTGCATTCGTTATTCCAGTCATATAACATTAAAAAAATCAGATCCAGGCGCTGGAGACCTAGCTGAGAAAGTGAAAAATCCAAATGAACGTTGACAAAACTACGGCCATATTATTTAACATGAATAAGAAAATCCACAAAAGTCTTCAGTTCAATAAAATAATTCTAGCCTGGGCTAAGCAAGTCACTTACGGTGATCCTCACTAATTCTCTCACATGGACCCCACGCATTACATGTATTATCCAGAAGTTTCGATAACGTATACACTGCCCTTCAATTTCTCGAAACAGTATTCTATTTATTGGTAACAAGTTGATAATTTATAAATCCATTCTACATCCTATGCTGTTATTATGCTTGCCCAGTTTGGGCTTACTCAAGAAGAACCATCAAGAAAGCAATTGCAAACTGCCCAGAATAATGCACTAAGACTAGTTCCCTCTGGTGCATAAGAAACAATGCAATTCACAAGGAACTTAAAATGTCCAGTTAAGACCCATTATTTTCACTTAGCCTTAAGATTTCATAACAGCCAGGGGCGAGTAAATAATTCTGAAATTAAAATCTATAACTATGACTTTAATGATCCTAATATCATGAAAATACAGGTGAGCATGGTGAGGCAAGTGAGCATTAGCAACAACAACAACATCTCCAAAACTATGAATCCAAGGTAAGTACTTTCGGTAAGTTCTTTAGTTTAAAAGATTAAAAAAAGAATAATTTTACATAACTGCTTGTGCTTCATACGTTTCTTAAAGGATTTAAATTACATTAATTTGAGTGATACTTGATTGTACAGAATTGTTGTTTTAAATAGCTTTAGACAAGTGACATTTCTCAATTACAGTTAGTAAAACTTGAGATATACTTAGTTAAACTTGAGTTATAAAGTATATATGTATTTGTTTTCTTTTGACACATAGATAGATGCATAACAAAAAAATCAAAAGTTTCAGAAGAGTTCTATATACTTTTTCGTTAGTATAGTAAAGTTTCGTTAATTCAAGAGCGTGCAGATTCACAGCATTCTAACGAACGTTTTAGGTAATTGCGCTTAATACGATGTCTTAAGAGCTATACAGTATAAACACTGGATATTGCATTCTTTGTTAGATCTTAATTCAATACTAAACGTGAAGAAATAAAGGTATTGTTGGAAGTAGAAGTTCTAGTATCAACATTGTTACTGATTCATTCAATGAATTCTTTGCTATTTTGCATAATACATATTGTTATGTATGACCTATTTGATGCAAACCTTTGCATTTCTGATGAAATGAGAGATATTGCTTCATACACAATGTCTAAGTACCTTAAGCCTGATAGCCTGAAAAAATTGTGAGAAATTTTTTTATGAGAATCATCGTTCTTCTGCAGGCCTATAATGAGATGTGCTACTGAGTATATACTACGTCTCAGGAAAATTATCGAGAATTTTCAGTTTCCAAAAATAATGTCAGAAGCTTTAAACGCATCGAAAGGAAGTTATTAAACTTTGTTTTCTCGAAATATGCGTTGATTTTTCGTTTTACACAAAATATTCTTTCCCAAATAAGTCCTCGAGCTCCATTTTCTTTAGAATGGGAAAATCATGTCAAAAAAAATTTTTTTGGACACTACTGAGACTACAAAAAATAAATGGGTGTAAGTTTATGATTATACTTTGCGTTAAAATACTTCAAGCAATATCTACAAACTCGTTTTTTTTTAATTTTTCTAAAAAAATTTGCTAGAATTAGCGTTATTTCAACATTTTGTTTTATTTTCTACTTTTAAGAAGCGTATGCGATAAGAAACTCTTAAGATTTCCCCCCCCCCATTTACAACAAGGAAAAAAAAATGAATAGTTACAAAAGTTGCGGAATTCGTTAAATTAAAACTTTTAATAGTCTTCTATATATTATATTAAAACAATATTGGAAACATTATAGAATTCAAAATAATGGAGGATTTGGGAGACCATTAAAACTGTCCCATAAAATACAAAGCAGTGTTGTTGAAAATTTATAAACTAAAAAAGTGTGTGTGCTTTCTAAACTTTCAGTAGAGCTTCATAAACACGGAAAGTATTTGTTAATCTGTAGGCTGTCAAAATACTAATCCGATGTGCTGAATATATTGGCCGGTTGAAGAGGAAAAGAAATTAAACGTTAATGAAAAAGCAGAAAACTTCGTCTTTTTTACTCAAAAGTTCTGAAAAATAAGTTTCTGAATGCTAGAAGAAAGCTACTATTTAATAAAGAAAGTTGATTTAGCATATTTGCCTAGAATGATAAATTTTTAGTAAAGGCATCAGTAAAACATGGCGGAGGATTAATTATGATATAGGTTTGCATAAATTACCGACTGAAATTGTAATCTTAAGTTTCTTCTCGGTACAATGCATCACTACAGGTGATGGATAGCGGAGACCCTGGCGACTACCAGAGGTTAGCAGGCATTGTCTCCGCCCTCCTGTCAGGAGTTTATTGCAACACAAATAATTTCAACATGGTCAGACAAGGACGAGATTACATAAATGATACAGTACAGATGATTTTTCCCTCCAGTTCATAATTAACAGACCTTAATGCATTAGTACAATAAATACACATTTGAAAATTAATTTTAAATCACCAGTACAAAACATTAACCTGCAAAATAATTCCAAACTTTATCAAACAATGGCCCTAAGAATTTTGCTATGACTATGCTAGTTTAGCTGTTTTTAATTGCTCTGAACTTGAAATGTAACTAATGTAACTTGAAATTAGCAGCGCATGATTAATATACAGAAATTAAAACAAAAGTAATTAAAAAAAATCTAGTTGAATCCATGACAAAAAGAGTAAATCATGTTTAGGAAGTTAGTGCAAATCTAAAAAAAGTTTAGAATTTTTTTTTTAAATTATGCTTTTTGATTTTTATTTTGTATTCGTAAATGTCCGATCCCTTTTGTGACATGACTGGATAGCTAAAAATATGGACTTTTAGTGTAATATTTTATCTTTTAAAATTTTTCATGTAAAAAGAAGAATAGATAAAGCCTAGCTTAAAAGCAACTTTATAATGTCACTGCAATGCATTTAAAATTTTTGATATTATTCTAAAACCTCAAGTGCTTGATCATATCTGTTGGATATTGTTGACCTGATCAGTGGGAAACCTTTGTAACGGGCTTAGGACATTATTTAAGGTCGGAAAAATTCGAGAAGAGAAAGCATGAAAAAGCATAAAAAAGTGGAGAACTGTGATTTATTAAAGTATAAACCTGTATTCAGACGAAAGTATTTAATTCGGAAACGAATTAAATACTTTCTTCTCGAATTAAATTGTTTCGTTGTAATAATTCAGACGAAAGTATTTAATTAGGAAACATGGGATTTTCAAAATGAGTTTTAGTGTCTTCTATGCTGCGAGGAGTAATGCTCATGCATTCTTTTAGATGCGCTACGAGTGATTTCCTTGTAACGCAAATACTTCTTCAACTGTATTTCATAAATAATTGACTTTATTTTGTCACCAGTTGCGTATGTTTTACGTTCATTAAATGACTTTTAAATATAAGGAAAGCTCTAACTTATTTTGATTTTAATCAGTTGTAAAATTATTTTATTACTTCCGAATTTGCCCGAACAATTGATACAAAAAAAGAATGTAGGAGAAAATATTTCTTTGAAATTTAATGCTCCTAGAAGAGAAACTGATGGATTCTTTTAATTTAATGTAGTCCGTGTAGCTGTTGGATTAAAGCAATAAAAAGCAAAATTTTCGTATTTTTTACATAGCCTTAATGTGCTAACTTAATGTACCCAAATGCAGCCTTTATTTCTGTTTCGCCTCAATAGAAAGAGCTACTGTAACGAGGCTTTAAAAAAAATGATGTGTTGTTGGGGTCATGGGTTCGTGCCCCACGATCAGGTGGTGAATTAGTAATCTCGGCATTCAAAAAAGAAATCTTCGCAATTCTTTTAGTCTTTATTCTATGAAGTTATGTAAAATATATACAGTCTATACTGTAAGATGAACGTGACGAACTTACTCCATTTCTGGAAATTTTTAACCATCTTATCACCTTATCCCAAGTACTAGATATTTAGGATTAGATTTCGTTACAGAAATCCCTAAATTTGAGTTTTAAATTTCATTTTTGTCTTTTGGAAACTATATAAAGTAAGAGATATCAAAACGTATCATATGTATTTGTTCATGATAGAATGTGATAATAAATATGCATCACGTTATAATTTGTAAAAAATTTAAAAGCTGCATATTAATTACAAATTACAATTAAATAAAATTTAAAAATTATAATTTTTTAAAAAAATTACAGATGATAACTACGCAAACAATAGATTCCTAATACAGTTTTGTAATAATATGAATATATATTTATAATTATATGAGACATGAAATTCAGAGTTCTGCGTGTTCGGATTTTAAGTGCGTTTAATATTACGTAACTTCATCATTCATAAATCATAGTATTACGTATAATAATATAAAAATTATCATTAATATCTTGAATTTTAATTTTAAACAATCTGTTAGGCCTTTTTTGTATACTTATTTACTGTGCACTGACATATATCAATTATATCTAATAAAAAAATATACAAAAAAACAATTAAGCTTATATAACAGCTAATTAGATCTCTCTCAGAATAAACAGTCATCTTGCAAATTGTCATTAGATTAAATTAATTTGATTGTTTATTAGAAAATAATTATAATAAATCATCTAGTGGCTACGATTTTCTTGAGCCTAATCCTCCGAAAGGAAGTGTATTTTTTAGAACATAAACATTGGAACTAAATACCACTCTCTAAATCCACACTTCCAAATTCTGTAGAAGCGTGGATGGTCACGTTCGAAGAGGACTCCCTGTACTTTTAATATTTTAATAAACATATGTCTTAGTCTTAATTACACATTCGGTTGTATTTTGATTGGCTTTCAGAGCAGTGGAACTATAATTCTATCGATTGAAAAAGTATGTGAAACAAAAAAAATAAAATTATAACCTGATTCAGATATACATATTATGAACATTCCTAAAATTTATTATTCCGCAGAGAATTGTCTAAAGGAAATACTAAAGCTAAACTAGATCAGGGCAGTATAGGTCACCTCGTCTAAACAGTTTTAATTAACGAAAGCAGGTTTCGCAGGATCAGAAAGTGACTTTTCCAGGAAAAATGAAAATGAAAAGAGGGAACCGGTAGGGAAGGCTAGGGGACAAGTCGGGCACTCTTTTGAGATGAGGATAAATCGGAAAAGAGGAAACGGCCCTAAGCCGGGTGTACAGCCCGCCCCTTTATACGGCGCTTTGTCTATGTTATGGACTTTAGCTGACAATGGCAGAGTGTTCATATATAATACAATGATTTTTTTCGAAATCGAATATATATAATTCAGAAATGTAGCTCTGTTGATAATTCTTTTAGTTGCACTTTGACAAAGACCAAAGAATTATCTATTTTATAATTTTTCGTAAATTTTGTTGTATTTTTGCATTAATTTTCTTTCAGTTAATTTTATTTTCCCAAGTTTTTGATTCACATGTTTAAATTTACGCCTTTCTCTTAAAAAAATTTACCAATGTAGGTTGATAATTATTTTTCCAGAAAACTAGTATCTGGTAATTGATGAAAAAGTTGTGTATCCCTTAAAGTATATTTTAAGGGATACTTATTATAAATTTTGCAGTTTAGTTTATTTTCGGCGTTAGATTAGATAGACGTTGCTAAAATGTTAAAATGGCAAGTTTATAGGAGTGGATATTAAATTTTCACTATTAATGAACTGTAATTCCCCTTATGTTTGCATTGAAGACAAATATTCATTTAATTCAGAGTGAGATATATATGATTAGTTGAACAACAGGGCTTTCAAAAACAACAAAAATTTTCACTTTATGACTCATCTGCAAACTGAAGATTAAGGAATAAAAATATAAGTGTAGCGGGGACAATCAGTTTTAATGCAGATTGTAATAGCATGGAAATGGTTGAGAATGACCCCAAACAGTTTGAAAAGGCCATTTAAAAGAGCTTTGTTTTGGGCAGAACCAAAGAAAAAAGTCAGTTCAAGAAATAAAAAAAGAAAAATATTCTTTCTGCAATAACAAAACAAATGTTGCAGGAATATCAGAAGAATAAAAGGGAAGAAGACAAGAAGTTCGAGTTAAATCATAACCAAATAAAAATCCAATATGAAAAATGAAGCCAGTCTTTTGACACAAACTATTTTGCTGAAGGAAGTATTTTTATATTATTTGCGAAATTTAAGATTATTACTTTAACTTGGTAGAAGAGTACAGTATCACGATAGAATTAACATTATCCTACCGATAAGAAACATCATGTAGTATTAAATAAATTATATTTTCACAAACAGCAGCATATATGAGGCGGGATTCATGCTTCAGGCTGCGTATGTTAATGTGTGATACTAATTTTTCCAATATGCAAAACCTGTTTTTGATGGATAGTGAAAGCAATAATATTGACGAAAATAGATGTAAAGCTTAACTTTGGCCTTGCAAATGTATTTTAACACTTTTACACTCTTTGCGTATTACTTTCCTTGAACTTTAATTACGTTGGGAATATTTGCTGGCAGTTTCTAGATTTGTGTCACGCATCTATGATACTTATAAGCAAAACAATAAACACTAAAATTGCATTATAAGCAGCTTTCAAAATACAGAAAAATAGGAGGAATAGTTTACTTACCCAAAAGTGAGACAAAGCATTCACACTGAAAACTTTTTCTATCATCTTGTCGTCTAAATCCAGAATTTTTTTGCCACTTACAATTCCAGCATTGTTAACTAGAATAGTTACGATGCCTACATCTTCTTTTACTTTTGCAGCCGTTTTATAAACAGCTTCTCTGTCTGTAACATCCACTTTATATGTATAAGCCTTTCCACCTTCCTCTCTCACAAGTTTTGCAGTTCCTTCGTTACCATCTACGTTGATATCCCACAATACTAAAATGACACCCTTTTTAGCAAATTTGATAGCCATGAGTCTCCCGATGCCACTACCTGCTCCTGTGATTAAGACAATCTCATTAGTTATATCTTTGTATTTAAATCGTCGAGGTATGAAGAACAGAACTATTCCTTCTAAGCAGCAGTAGAAGACCACCAGAATATTAACTACTGTCTCAACCACCTCATTCATAATTGGAATATCTGCATGAATGAAACAATAGAAAAAATTAAGAACTGTAAGTATTATAGATAAAACTTTAAGGCAATAAACGTCATAAATTGTTATAAAATTGTTTTGAAAACGTAAGAAAAGTTCAGTTGGATAGGAAACAGGCTATATATATATATATATATATATATATATATATATATATATATATATATATATATATATATTATATATATATTAAATGTTTCATTACTTAATTTGCATTTAACAGAACAACCGCAGATGATAATTTTTCTTGATCAAGAGAAGGTCTCAGAAAACGTTTTGATTAAAAGTATTCTAAAGTTACTTTCATGCATAACTAATTGAATTGCCCTTTAAAGTAAAATGAAATAAACATGTTTCCTTTTAAAGAAAATTTTAAAGGAAATTAGCTTAATATTTTATTATAAGTTAGACGGTGCATATAACTTGAGTATGGTTTTACAAGGTGCAGTGTAAGAAAAAACATCTGTTCTTATATTTGGGCCTGTGCAGTATATTGGTTCTAATCATAAGTTTTCGTATTAGAAAACTGCACACTGCTTTGTGAAAATAAACCGAAAAACTCCTAAAAGAAAAGTTCATATCAACAATTCAACTATTGCTAATTTAGTTTAATTTGTTCCGGTTAATTTTTTTTTTTTTTTTTTTACTTTATAAGGTATTTCTCCCGCCTTCCTAGCGTGCCTTCGTGGTGTAGTGGCTCTGCACGCTGGGCCGGTATTCCAGAGGTCCATGGTTCGATTCCCGGGGCGAAGGCGTTGCTAATTTTTCAATCTCTTTTGCTTCCAAAAAAATCCTAATGTCTCTACAGAGGCGCCCGAACTAAAAAGGGTGTTGGATGAGGATTCTCCAAACCCAGGATTTGGCGATTGGATCCCCTAAAAACCCTAGTCGCCCTTTAAAAGGGGGAGTAAATAAGGTATTTCTCCTGCTTTCCTATCGTGCCTTCGTGGTGTAGTGATTCTGTACGCTGGGCCGGTATTCCAGAGGTCCGTGGTTCGATTCCCGGCGAAGGTGTTGCTAATTTTTCAATCTCTCTTGCTTCCAAAAAAATCATAATGTCTCTACAATTTATTGGGAATTAAGAACTAAACTCAGTGGCGCAACAGCCCCAGTGGGCCAAGGCCAGCAGTGCCCCGAAATCTGCTTTCTTGACCGTGGGCCCCGGGGTGCTTAAGCATATGCCCTGAACAAGGTCAGCTTGTCGTTAGTGTTTAGTCGCCAAGCGAACTTGGTACTCATTTATCGACCCAAGGGGTGGATCTCTGAGTCGACCTTGCAAAGCCTGGGTATCGATGCGCTAGCCATTGTGCTACCGGACTCTTAATGGGAATTAATTCTTCGGAATTCGCGTACAGATCTTAAATAAAAAATTCTGTATTAAAAAGCTTAGTACACCTTCACAAAATATTTAAATGGGCAAATAACTACTTAAAGTAACTGAATCATATAAAGTAATACTGTGTTTATTAAAATTCTCATTTTATTCTTCTTTTTTAAATCAATACCTTCATTTTTCATATATAAAAGGCCTCTCCTAGTTTCCTCTTCTAGTTGAAAATGACATCAAAAATTGCAAATTTTGAAATTAAATATCCCGGTCCATCTTCATACGGAAGTCAAACTTCTTATACTTTTATTTTTTTCATACCGATTATAAAACTTTCCCAGATATACGTATAGGAGCCGAGAGATGGTTTTAAAAGTTAGATTTCGTTATTTGTCGAAAAAGGATTTTTTTTTTTTTAAATTTGACATTGCCAAAACATGAATGCTTTCGTCATTTAAAACGCTTCTGTGATTGGAAGTATATGACTACGACCAACGATTACGAAAATAACGGCCGGTAAGTTGGTGGTATATATTTGTAATAATAAAGAGAGGTACAGAACTGGAAGTTATAGCAGTCCCATATACGAAATTTCAACGTTTTAAGGGTAATCGTTTCTGAGTTATGCGAGATACATACATGCATGCAGACCTAGGTACATACAGACGTCAGGGAAGAAATCTATTTTGAATCCATTTAAAAATAAATTTACATTCAGTTTTGGAAAAAAAAAAAAAAAAAAAAAAGAGTTATTTATTCTGCCCGTACGGGCAGATGTCAAGCAAAAAAATCATCCAAATGGATTCGGGAACAGTAAAAATGGGTATTTTCGTTGAACTATAATTTCCGAAATTTTTCGCGATTACAATACTATCTTTACTTCACACAAGGAAGTAAAAAACAATATTTACGAGGGTGCCAGCATCTTTATGTCAAGGCATTGCTATGCAAATCGAATTTTTGTTTGCCGGATTAATCAGAATAGCAAAAAACCCTATTTAATCCTCTATAAAATGCTGGCACCTTTATAGAGTTTGCCTTTTTCAGGTTAAAAAACTAATCTTGAAAACTGTTCGGGCACCTTTATATAGGGGTAACCTTGTAAAAGTTTGTCAATCAGTGACCGTCTTGCGTTAAGGTACCAAGACTTTATAATGGGTCACTATTAGAAAGGGGTCTCATAAATTTACTGTACATATATACTGGCATCATATGTAACTCAGAAGAATACTGAATATGCGGGGACTCCGAGTCTTTACGCTTAATGCTTATTTTCAAGCAAAATTTGATGTAACAGGCCGGTTATTTTGAATCTCAGAGGATGCGTTATATCGCATTTCAATTGCGCTTATTTATAAATGAAAAAGTGATTTGCTTAATGATAAAATTTAATTTTAGAAATGAGCGAAGTGAAGTATGAAATGTGTATGGACAATTTAATTTCCTACGCATGTCACAGATAACTTGATAATCAAGTTTCTTTTCCTGCAATTACCCTCCCACCATTCCTGCCTCTTTTAAATGCAGGTCAGTCGTAAAAGGGAAAACAATACGGAGAGAACAAAAACTCGTATTTTTGAGATTATTTACATTACGAGCTCAGAATTATCTTATTTTATATAATTTCAGGGACATCTGCTCAGCTGAATGAAACACTTGCTATCCTAGCAATAACAGATTTTAAATAACAAGGGGAGGGGGGGGAAGAAAGATTAGGAGGATTTTTTAAACGCTATATTAACAAAAAATTTAACCGGAGGAAATACGTTTGTTAATCTGGAACGTGATCAGGTTTATTAGATTTGCCTCTTCCCACATTTCTGCAGAATGTTAGGAGACTCGTTTTCATTTAAATCGCTGTGCTGAGTGATAAACAAACGCAGAGGATGTTCATTTACTTATTTTCTTTAGCTCGATAATTTCATTATAATTTTTTTCTCCTTTCTGTTGAATTAGAAGACTATTATAATTATTTATTTGCTTATTATTTTTAATAATAGAATTTAGGGTCTTATACTCATTGGTACAATTAAATATCGTAGGGGGGGGAAGAGTGCTAATTGAATAAAGGAAAAATAAAATAGATGAATTGTAATGCAGATAGGATTAGCAATATTATTCTTAACATACATGACTATTTCTTTATATGTTATATAAATGCTCCGTCAGCTGTTAAGGTAAATACAAAAATGGCGCATGTTAATCGCACTTAGTTAAAACACTTAGTTATTTCAAAGTACTTAATTATTTCAAAGAGGAGGAATATTTTGATAATTTGTTTAATAATAATAAAAACATTCGTGAAAGTAAATATTATCATCGCTAAATAATAAACTCAAGGGGGAAAATTCTACATTCTCGAAAAGTATTCTTGTTTGAAAACATATTTATGAAGTGAGCACTTAAAGTTATTAAATTTAACGTAAGTACATTGGGAAGAACAACTGAAGTATTGAAATTTCCCTATACCCATGTGCATAAAAAATAATAACCATAAGAAATTTTTTTACCAGTGTCTGTATTAGGAGCTTTTGACTGTAGAATGATATTCTACTGAATATTTCTGAATACTGCACAGAATTATAAATTGAAACATGTTGCAAACTTTTTCATATCGGAACTCAACAATCAATAAAATTAATATCAGCAGTAAACTGCCCTAATAATACGCATAGAATGTAATTTTCATTTTATAATTACAAGAAATGCAGCAAATTGCATTTTTATGTTTTCGCATCTCACGTAATCAAAATTAAGATCTTGAAGTTTTTTTTTATCGACATGCATTATAAATTATCCTATTTCTTGCATCATTAACTAATACAATTTCTTGTTTCTAGTGCTTTTTGTAATTTAATATAGTTTTAGATTTTCTTGTATAGTATAGCCATAAAATGTTTCAGAAGTTCCAACACTTCTAAAGTAGATGATACTTTAACCTTGACCACTCATGAAGGACGCTACACCTGCTCCATCAACCCAAGGAAAATTCCTATCCTTTTTACGAAATGTGGTCAGATAAGAAACACTCCTTTCAAAATTTTCTCAAAGAACCTGCCCTCCTATTCAGTTTACACATTCGGAAGTTCCTGGTTGCTTCCCCTTTCTCCCTATTCTAAAATTAGTTTCATTGTTGCTTGTCTTATTTTTTCAAATTGCCGATCATTAAAGATAATGATTTTCATGAATAATATATGACTATTAAGAAACGAAATTCTCGAAATTTGATGACAAGAAAAATGTTATTCTCTTTAACTCTGTTCTCTTTGTTATAGCTCTTTAAAAGTACTAAACCTGAGATTGCAAGAAAATATAGTTTGTCACCATCCCTTGTTCAAATAACTGTAGAGAAAGGGTTGCAGAAGTGTTGACGAAATCTTTCCATAACTTTGTAAGGAAAAAATGCTTGAATAATAGTCTTTTTACAAAGAGCTTGAAGATATTTTACAAAAGTTGTTAAAAGCTATTTGAGCTGCCAGTTTGGCAATTAATAGTACATTTTTAAGAGACAGAGCTTCAGAAGTAACGAAGAATATAGGTGTTCTCATCATCTAATGCAGGGAGGGAGGGGAGAAATACTTTTAATCACATGTCAAAAAAGTGTTTTTTAGTGCCTCATGAATGCAGGCCTGTGACAATTTTTTGCCCTCTTTTGTTTGCAAGTTGCGATGGGGAAACAACCCCCGGTAGTTATGTTTTTTTAAATTAATTTTTTTTTAAATACCAGTATCCCAAAACGGAATCTGTTCCTATTGGTCGTCAAATGGTTGACATGGAGGCTACATTATTTTCAAATAAAAGTTTAAGGGTAAAATGTTCCCCTTTTCTGATCAGTCTTTTTATCTCAACATATTTCATCATTTAATTTCTAAGCTGCTAGAAATTATACGACTGTATTCTTGGGCGGATGCGTATGCTTCCTAGCATAATCTAGTGTTCTCAGCTTAGGTTTAAAACTAATACAGTCATGCCTATATATGTGCATTAACGCTATAGCAATAGATGCGCACTCGAGCTGCTGATTTCGGTAATTTGCGTACAAATTCGGCTAGGAAAGAGATGTAAATACTCACAGGATTTCATAACGGGCCCAATTAAACAAGTAAAAAGGCCGCATTCGTAATGGATAGACAGATCCATTAACTTTAAGGCTGGCATAGTATCGCATATAGATCAGTGTATGACAAATCAGAAAGTGTTGATTTATCACTAGTAACAAAGTAGGTCTCTGCTTATTGAAAATTATTCTGAGAGAAATACTTTCAGCACATTTGATATGAGAGCTTTTCAGTTTTTTCCGTTTTTTAATTTTCTGCCGAATAAGAATTAAATTGCATATGAAGAATCACATCACGGATAAAAACTGACCCAAAAAGTTTTAATTTTTTTTCCTGTTTGCAATGGCTGTTGGGATAAAAGTTAACACTTTCGGTTACAGGAAATTACAAAAAGCTGTTTCGTTTTAAAAATATTAAATCATTTCCCATTGAGTCTAACATCAAAAAGGCGTAGAAGGTTAAAACGATTTTTGAATTTTTTTCGAGTAAATTATGTAAGAAAATGAAAAGGGGATAACACAAAATTATTCTCTTTATTGATCCTTACGTGGGTCATTCATCTGAATTACGGATTTGAAAAGTGTTAGACTTGAATTTTTGCCTTCTAACTGTGCAAATGAACTTCAGTCTTTAGTTAAACTTCCACATATGGCATCAAATTATCCTTTTGAAAATTTTGCTTGAGAATCCCTTGCATTCTCTTTGCCTTCATTTTATAAAAATTTCACATAGTTTAAATTTATCTTCGAAAGTTCAATATTACTGAGTCTATCAGATATATTTAAATTTTAAGAAAAACAAGAACGGGGGGGTGGTGAAGAGTGAAGCAAATAAATTCTGAACCGGAAATTTTTATCATATGGCTTGTAAATGAAGGCAATTTTCCATCTTAATACAAAGGAGAATCTCAAAGGTATACACTATATATTTCCTTATTTCTTTTCGTTTTAAGAGCTTTAGGTACAAAAAAATTCTTTTACCAAAATTAGAATACATATCTAATTTTCATTGTTATTTAATGTGCATAACATTATTGCATATATATATCTTTCATTAAATTTATGTAAATGTTCTCTCTCTCTCTCTCTATATATATATATGGATATATAGAAAGAGAGATGGATACATATATAGATAGATAAACAGATACATAGATAAATAGATACACATACGACTAGATAAACATATACATAGATAGATAGATAAATAGATATGCACTGATATAAAGTTTTTAACTTTGTTTCCGTTCTTTTGCATTAACAAGGTGTTGAATTTATAAATAGAAATATCAAAATAAAAGAAGGTGGAAGAGGTACATAAATTGCAGAATCTCCTAAAATTTCAAGCTTTTTAGGAGCATTTAAATTATTTCACGTTTCAGCTGCGTTATGTAAAAATCAAATTTAGCAACTGCTTTGTAAAGTAATTTTGATTGAAGGTAAAAATATGAAAAATACCTTAATTAGAAGAAAAGATAAATTAAATTCTGAACGTTATAAAAATTTAATAAAATTTAAATTACGAGAGAAAAAGTTAAGACGATGTAGAGATTTAAATTCTTGCAGTCATAGATTGTACGTAAAAAAGACTATGCTAATTAAAATGCATGTAGGAATTAAAAGCTATGTTTTACATGAGAAATTATAATGTGTAATTTTATCCTATGATTAAAACTTTTATTTCAGTCACTGCAGTTTTTAAAAGATCACTGGCTGATAAACGGCTAATTTACTAATTACTAATTTATTAATTAATAATTATAAAATCTATTTTCTTAGTCCTAAAGGAAAATAATAAAAATAGAGACGAAGTTTTAAAAATATCGATAAAAGTTCTTTCTGCTAGCTGTTAATAAAATCGTTAAAGATTTATTGAGAATCATAAAAGAAAACTGACAGCGGCATAAACTATTAAGCGCCTGTCAAAAACCTCATCCTTAGAAATCCTCATCACATCTGAAACCTCTTCAAAGACCTTTATACGAAGCGAGAGGAAAACGTCAGTTTTTGTTGACAGAATGACCAGGGAGAAGAGCACTTACCTGACTGTCCGCTAAGGATTAATCGCTTCGCTTAGAGTTCTTTCGTTTTTCTGACTTGAATTCGAGAGAAGAGAAGCTAATCAACTTGAGATTACTTCACAATAGCCTGAGCAGGGTTGCCTGAAAATCATACTCTTCTCGCCAAGACTGAGCCAGACTCAAGTGGAACACTTTCGTATTCCGGAATCGGAACGTGACTTGAAATGGAGAAAGTGCTTGGGTGTTCGCTGGGCAAATCCATCGCGAGGAACAAGAATAAATGATTTATTTTTTCCCCAGAAAGTTATTAAGAAAGTAAATCTTGTTTACATTCCTAACCTACTGGCTGAAGTTCTAATGCATGTTCAAGAAATTCAATTAATTTAATATCGAGAGAAAAAAAGAAAAGGAAAGTGGGGGGAAAAGCATTTTGTTTTCGTTTTTATTTATTTAATTTTTGTGTGAAAAGAATTTTCACTTGCAAAAGGGGATATAGCTAAACGGTTTGGTGTCTTTTTTGCTAGTGGAATTTTATCCGCGATGGAAAATCGGAAAAATAGTGAAATTTGAGCCGAAACGAAACAGTAATAGATAAACAGAAGTAAATAAACACTTCCCACTTAGCCAAGACCTCGCAACTTTTTCCATCTTAGTCCGGAGTAAATGTTTTTTTTTAAGTCCGGCGTCTTTGACTGGCTCAAGTTTGGCGATTGTTTGCCAAATTAGCAATCTAATTAATAGCACTAACTTCCACAGAGCAGACTACTTAACTTCTTTTCTTTTCGAACATATTTTAAACGAAATTACTCAGCATACAATACAATTAATTTTGATTTGATCGTGTTTAAGAATTAAGTGCTGAAATAAACTTGAATTGGAAAGACTACAAATGTTTTTCCTTGTAATTCTGATTTAAAAATAATCCAGACAAATTAAGCGAAGGAAATCTAAAATGCAGGAATTTGCAAATAACTCTTTTTCGTAATAAGTATTAAAAGTGATTAGTTTATTCAGCTAGATTGATATTTCTGTCTTCGACATACTAGTTAAAAAAACGGTAAGACTACGGTAAAGCTTTCATATTTTATCTTTGGAAAAAGGCACTTTCATTTTAATTTGCGGTTATTTAATTAAACTAAATTTGATTGCAAAAAATATGAAAATCGTTTCACTGATATGTGTTATGACTTCTAATTGTTATTTAAAAAAGAAATGAATCAACAAGCTCTTAATATGTATGGCAAATGGCTGCACTCTGACCTTTTAGCTCAATCTCATATTTGATATTTCAGCGTTAGGCACAGAAATTGCAGTCAGCATTAATGATTAGTTAAAGCTTTGATATTGAAAATAGTTTAAAAAAATATTTCTAAACCTAAACTTGGGTAGATTGATTCGAAGTAATTTATCTCGGGAAAAGGAACTGAGTAATAAAGTTAATAAAAATATGTTTCTAAGGGATAAGATCGACTTATCTTTTTGCACATTTTGTAACAGCAATGTTTCCAAAACTGTATTTCAGTTTATTAAAATTTTCATCATTTCAAAAAATGCGAAACTTTCGAATTAGCTAGTTGCTTAGGAGTTTTTTCCATGCGTAACATGAATGGAAGCCAGTTTCCCTTAAAAAGTCTCCCACTAAGGCTTCCTTCATTTAGGCAAATAGTGCTTTGCCATAAGTTGTTAAACAAGCAAATTGAAAATGCAGAGCACTGATAAGTTTTGATCAGGTAATTTGTTATGGCATGGTCAGAAATTTTATAATTCATAAAAACTTACTCCAGCAAACTGGAGAAACTCACGCGGCTCGCTTCGTAATAAGCAGTAGTTATATTTATGAAGAATATAATTAAAATTTAACGAAAATATCTTCGCGCTACGACCCTTGTTTTTATGCATCAGTAACGTAATTTTTTATAACATTATTGTGCATATAATAATTTCAAAATGCATACAACGCGTTAAATAAAGTCAAAGTAATAAACGAAAGACAAAAAATTTATTTTCTGGACTTTGAAAGAATTGTTCTTGGAATAGACATTAACTATCGTAACGTCGTACGTATACGTATTAATCTGTAGTGTGAAAAGTTTTTGTTTTTAGATTTTCTAACAAAAAAAATTATTTACGAATTGATTGTTGCTTGGAAAGAATGAACTGATTTCGTTTATATTGAAATTATTTTTAGCATTTTCTTTTCAGGTTATAGAGATATTAGGTAATTGGAAAAGCCGAAAAGATGAAAAATTAGCAACTGCCTTCGCCGGGAATCGAACCACCGACCTCTGGAATACCGGCCCAGCGTGCTGAACCACTACACCACGAAGGCACGCTAGGAAGACGGGAGATATACCTTATATACTGCCTCTTTTAAAGGGCGACTGGGGGTTTTTAGGGGACCCAATCGCCAAATCCTGGGTGTGGAGAGTCATCATCCACAACCCTTTTAGTTCGGGCGCCACTGTAGAGACATTAGGATTTTTTTGGAAGTAAGGGAGATGAAAATTTAGCAACAGCCTTCGCCGGGAATCGAACCACGGACCTCTGGAATACCAGCCCAGCACACAGAATCACTACACCACGAAGGCACGCTAGAAAAGCGGGAGAAATACCTTATAAGGTGTACATAGAACTTATAAATTTTCCTTTGGCCGCAGCCCGCTAGGAGTTTTTAATATAAGTTTTCAGTATATTTTCATTTTATTGTTAATCAATTTCAAATCTATGTGAATTTCATTTCACCATTATCGGGTAATTTCATGCCTGAAAGAGTAGAGCAAAACTTACTTCTTATCTTCCTCTTTAATTTTAAATTATAATTAATTTTAAACATGGTTAAATTCATATAAATTTTATTTCACCTTTGTTCGACTGCTTTATAGAATCCAAGTTTAGCAAGTTATCGCCAAATATGCAGTAGCGCGTATGGATAAGTTGGCGTAGAGGAAACTATTCAGTTACACCATAGCCGATAGGGGACGGGATTACTTGCACGTATGCCAGAATTTTCGGCTAAAAATCCACTATTTTCCTTTTCGACTCAAACTCCACGACTAAAAGCGAACATCACCTAGCTAAACATCTAGTATAGGAAGACTAAAAACATGCAGATTTTATGTAACAGCAGTTTAATAAATTTCTTTTGAAAACAATCAAGATAAATTTATAGATAAATTTTTGAATAAAAAAATTCTATAAATAAATTTATAGATCAAGATAAATTTTTGTTATTAAACCCATTGCCATCCAATTACAAAGAATCATATTTATTTGCAAAAAGTTTTAAATTTAAATATAAACCACTAAATTACAGAGGAAAAATAAAATATCAAGCAGCACATGAATCCATATGTAATTGGATCAGAATTACGTTGTCCCTAAAGGCATCAACTTGTCTATAAGTTGAAGTCTGTGGGCCGTTTAAAAATAAAATAAAGAAATAAATAATTCTATATTTAAGATTGTATTTTTGAATATTCGCCTTTAATTATTCAGTAGTAATGTGAATAACATGAATGACTAGGCATATAAGATCAGTTTACAATCCACTCAAGAGAATGCAGTAAAGCGGAAAATTTTTCATGCCTAATCTGTCTGAAATCCTTTACGATTTTCATGCAAAACTGCCTTTTTATAGCTGAATTCCTCGCTGCTCCTAATTCCTAAACTATGTTTAACATTGAGCATAAGAGTTTAGAGATTTCATCACTATTCTGACACAACATTTTAGAATTATGCTGAACTTGTGTGCCACATAAATACTTCACAAATACAGCCCTCCCAAAAGTATAATTAAATAATACAATCCACTTAAATTGTTAAAATAGATTTTAACTTTATTGATTTATATTTTTTAAATATATAGATATATAAACACATTCGTTGCATTGTGTTACTATTGGATCTACTAGTGGTAGAATGAATAAGACCATTCATCTAAGCTAACTTGTCCCTGGTTCGATTCCAGTGGGCGAGTTGATTAAATAGGGTTTCTGCTGTTTTCCCTGCGTGCGAATGCGAATATAAGCCTAAGAATGTTCCTCAAGACTCTCAAAGTCCTTTTCCTTTAAAAAATAAAACCCTATATGTTTTCCTATAGCAAATCAAATAACCTAAAAGAAAGCCAGCTTAGAATCTTATGTTTTATTGATCAGTACTAAGATCTGATACCTTTCACTAAGATCTTTGATCTGATACCTAAGACTCTGATACCCACTTATAATGTCTATGACTTTCAGATTTGAGTCTTTTGTTTTCTTATTTTCTTTCCGAGTGGGATATATGCTGCCTCATAATTTGAGTCAGTGATCTCCAAAGTTTTTTGATCGCATACCCCTAAAACGAAAATAATTATAAATTGTACCCCCCATGTAATATAGTATATAAAGCCTGTGCATTCATGATGTTGAGCTACCCATACGCTAGTGAAACCAGGCATAACGACCAAGAGAGAACATCTCACTCACGTGATAAACAATTATACACACATAAGTGATAGTAAGCCTACTTGTTGCAGCCTCAAGTATAGTTCGAATGCGTCAAACGTAACCTTGGCTGGCGTTCTGCCAAAACATTTAGGATCGTTCAGAAGTTGTGGTAATTACGGGGCGAGGAAGGTCACATCGGAGTTTGCTCTTCTCCGGGAAGAGGTAATTTACTACCAATGGAGGTGAGAAAGGACTTTCTACCATGGAGGTAAGAAAGGAAGGAGTGACCAAACCGGCATTAAAAGTGAAGCACTGTTCCGAAGCTTCGGTCACCAGACGGGGTGTTTTTGCGTACATTCAGAAGCTTGCTTGTCAGCGCTCTGATAGTATTTCGACACACCACAGTTCCATACAAATCGAAAAACGGGACACTTCCGCATAAAAGAAACATTCCTAGTGTGATGGATAATAGCAATTTGTACAGTTTAGTGACATTTACGCAAAAATCCCATCTTGGTTATTTTTCGATAACTAACAACAGCGATTTTGATTATGAATTTGTTTTATAAAATTCTAAGCTGTTGAACTACAAAAAATATAGATTTTAGCAAAAATGTTATACTTAACGAATGAAAAATACCACACCGTACCTTTAAAATTGTATATCTTTCGATACCCTTGATACACTATTTTATGTTCCAAACGCCAAAATGTTTTAAATAAATATTTTTTTTCACATTCACGTATACTTGAATGTAAACAAATATATTAACATATACAAATGAATGTAAATTACTTTACTCGAAAAATATAGTGAATGCACAGAAATTAAAGATTTCCACATGCCGGAAATGAAAAATATGAAATATGTATGGGTATTTATGCATGTGCTTGCAAAAAGCATCTATCTGCGTTTAACAAAATACGTAATTATTTATAAATGTATTTGAAATGAGGGATTTATTCATTCATAAACAACTGTGAAACTTACTGTGAAGAAATCTAATTATTAAATGTATCTAAATTTATAATAATTATAACCTTAACATTGAATTGTAAACATAAATTGACATCCTGTTGACAAATACGTTATAAAACTATTATTTAAGCAAGAATTGTTCGTACTGGAAAGCAATCTGTTAAAAGGTATTGTAAAGCAATTTATATGAGATGCGTACTTAAGAAAGTAATAAAGAAGAGTTTTGGAATATGTATTGTTGAAATTAAGGGTAAAAAAATCTGATAAGTATAATTAAAAGAAATATTCCCCTTACATTTTATAATAACTCAGTTAAAAGTTTTAAATTAATATTTAAAAAATAATCCTTATTTTATTCCTTTCAGAAATATTCAGGGAAAGTTGAGTACTATTTAAAGTATTTCGCTATTAAAATAAAAGGCGCTCTAATTTGAAATGGGCTGAATAAAGCATTAATTATAAATTGACTTATATTTTTCGATTTAAAAGATGCCTCAGAAGCTGAAAAATCATGTCATATTTGCGAAAGTATTTTAGGAAGAATCTCTATAAATAGAAAAGAAATAATGCATAATTTTAATATTAATAATACAATAAACTTTGATCTTAATTTCTGTAATCCTTAACCGAATAAAATCGAGTCACCTTAATTTTTTTTTTTTTTTTTTTTTTTTTTTTGTTATGTAATTAACAAAAACTTGTGAAAATATTTCCTTCAAATTAAACCATTCTGAGCACTCTAATCTGTGAAAAGTTTAGTATTTTCCGTTCAGAATGAAATGTTGTTTAAAAATGTATTCTTTTCATATACTAAGGACTCTGAAGTATTGTAGAAAAAGAAAATATTTAAATTTATATGCATATTTACGACGTAATTACAAAATATTTACATCCGATCGTGTCAAAACCCATTGAACTTAATGGTAAATTCCTCGATGTTTTGGTCACCAACGAAGGGATCGCCAGTGCTTCAAAGCAGGTTACAGGGTAAACCGGTTAGGGCCACTCCATCTAACTTCCTACCTTCATGGTTGCTACCCAAGGTCCGTAGAAAGAACGGACTTTGGTTGCTACCAAAGAATCTCCTTAGATATTCTTTGGTTACTACCGAAGGGAGGAAAGTCCCCGTGTCATGGGGGGATCCTGTCGTCAGTTGTCTTTCGCGCTTTTATTTCATCTTCACAGAAATAAACTCGAAGATTCGCACTGATGTGCAACTCTGAAAACCAAAAAGCTTGAAACTTTTTTCCTCATAACATGAATTTTACGTGAATAGTGTATATTTGCGTATTTCATTACTTCAAAATTACCTTAGATCCTTAAAAAAATAGATCCTTAAAAAATAGAACTAGATTTTTATATAAAAGAAAAGAAAAAGAAGAAAAAAGGTCAACGGGTATTTACTCCATATGAGCGGGTTCTCCACTAATCGTAGTTGATCTAACGTGACATTTGCCAATATTGTGATCATTTATGCAAGAATTATTTTCGTTTTTTTTTTTTTTTCTAAAATAATCCCCCCCCCGCACTTCAACTATGTTTAACAATGCATATAAATTTTATCTCAAGAAATATAAGAATTATTTATTATAATATCATTATTATAATTAATTAAATAACTCTTAATTTGTTACCGTATAATTATTATAATTAATTATTAATAAATTTCTTTTTGTCAGCGTATATTAATGTACATATACTTGAGTTTAAAGATATATAATAATTATTAATTGTAGTATGATTATAATAATTATTTTTATCGTGAAATTAATACAATAATCAATATATTAGAATTCATCATAATGAAAATTATACAATAAAAATTAATTAATTAAATAATTATAATAAGAATTATTATGCAATAATAGTTATTTATTACTCTTTATCATAAAATTATGTACATGTAGCAAAATTAAGCTCTGAAAACACTTATATTTTACCAACGTATAAATAAATACATAAATGCCTAAAATCAAATAGCGTACCCAAACAGTTAATATCTTAGATTACCAAAACATCATTTTCACTCTTCTTAAATTTGTTCTCTTTGAACTCAATGAAAATACACAGAAAAATCCCTGCAACATGATTCATGTTTCATTCAACCTATTTCGTCAATAAATCGGTCCGAATGGAGCATGCGTGTTTGTTCTCTTAGCTGCGGCGGGAGGTTAAAGTATATCTCTTCGAGTACCCCCTGGGGTATGCGTACCCCGCTTTGGAGACCACTGATCTAAGTTAATGAGGCTTGAATATAATAAATTATTCGATAAGTTTTCCATATCACGTTACATTTCAACGTGACTTCCTTCCTGTAAACTCAGACTAAAACCCCTACTGCTGTCTCGGATACTTTTTTTAAGGATTATTCTAAGCTTCTAATAATCTGGTTTACGTTTTGTACACGCAAAATTTCTATTGTATTCTTTTTAATTTTTACCAAGTTTCTAAAAACTTATTCTCCAGAAGAAGCTTTAAATTTTTTTTTTAATTCTTCATCGTTAAAAATATTATTCTTGAAGACGATAAACGGGTGTAAACTTTCTCTGCAAATTTCTAAGCTGAATGCTTAAGTCTTTATGTATTGTTGTGTTTTGAAGATATTTAAGCGTAAATAAAGAAAACGAAAGAGACACGAGAGCACTGATTCAGTAAACGATCGTTTTGGAAAAGAACATGTGTTATTATGGACGATGACATCCTTAATCCTTAATTTGACTTGCTTACTTGCCATTGTTCCCAACTAGATCATCCGTAAAGAATTACACAGCCCACCAGCGGCTGAGCGGTAAAGTCGCTGAACACTGGTAGTTCGGTCCGAGGTTCGAATCCCGCGAACGGGCTGGCTGCACGGGCGTTTTCGTGGTTTTCCCCGTGTGTAACGTGTATACGAGCCAGTTTCCCTTAGAAAGTCCTCCACGAAGGCATCCCTCCCCTTAGGCAGATAGCCCTCGAGGCTTTGCCATAATCACACACACACACCTTGACGTAAAGAATTACCTCGAGTAATTATTTTTAAGATTATGACTACTTTATTTCAACTGATCAAAGAATTGAAACTGAAATTTAAAATACTTTTTCAGAGAAAAAGGTACTATTACAGTTGTTTGTTATTCATTGTAAAAATGAAGTAGTTAATGCTTGTAACTTGTTTCTCAGTGATATTTAAAAGGCGGAACTGTTATAACTTTTTGGTATTGCGAACAAAATGACAAAGTTGATTTTTATTGGTGATGACCAGCCTATTGGAATATGAAGATAACTAATACCTGCTCTGAATTCTGTTAGTTCTGTTCAAAGGAGCAATTTCAAAGTAGTTTTTACTTTTGAAGCTTTGATTTTAAGGGCAAAAACCAAAACAAAGAAAAAGGAACGTGTTGTTCAACATGTATATCATTACAGAGTCCTGAGTGCAGTAATTTGTGAACTTCCAAGTTCCATACCTGTCAAAGTAGAAACACTGAAGTTTTGTGGGAATACCTCTGTAAGTTTAGGCAAAGTAATTTTATTTATTAGCCCAAAGGTGATCAGCCCAGAAGAGCTATTAATTTCGTATTGGCATTTTGCGTTGAAAACCTTAAATGTTGGTTCACTTTTCAAGATGTTACCATCAAATATTACAGCCCTGTATTATATTTAAAGAAATTAAATAATGAAGAATCTGCATAAATGTATGTATGTTTCTTGTATTGTGATAAAACAACGGTTCCCAGAGCCATCAAATTTTGAATAACGTAATCTTACACTGAATATTGGCATCTGGAAGCCCTACTTTGGAATTTGAAATTTGTTTTATTATCGATTTCATATTTTCTAACACTTTAACGAATATTTCATTAACAAACGCAACGATTTCAAAGCGAGCAATGGCAACACTGTACGAAAAAAAATTATTTTTATCTCCAGCGCACGAGTCTGTGTACCGGAAATTCTAAAGATATGCTCATTTTAAAATTATTTTGCGATATTGCTGTTGAACTGAATTTTACGCTTTAAGTGCGAAGAAAGTGATATTTAATAAATAAAGGTAACCTACAAAACGTTAAAAAAAGTCCCTTCGGGCGTAATATAAAATCTAAAAGCTTTCAGATTTTATGTTATTTATTTTTAGTCCAAAGGGGCTTTGTCCCTGAAGGACTATTGTTTTTGTCTTGCGATTTTGCGTCGAATCACTATAAACGGCATATCACTTTTCAAATTTTAAATAATCTAAGATTTTAAAAGTACCTAAATCTGAGATTTAGCACCAAATGTTAGAGTCCTGCATTATATTTGAAGAAATTAAATAATGAAGAATCTGCATAAATGTATGTATGTTTCTCGCATTGTGATAAAACAATGGTACCGAGAGCCATCCAATTTTGAATGACGTAATCCTACTGCGAATATGGACATCTGAAAGCCCAAATTTGAAATTTGGAATTTGTTTTATTATAGATTTAATATTTTGTAAAACTTTAACGAATTTTTTATTAACAATCTCAACGATTTAAAAGCGAGCAATGACAACATTCTATGAGGAGACTAATTACATTCAGCGTGGAAAAACAAAATCAGTGGGATATTAATTCACAGTTAATAGCCAAACTGCGAGAAGAAATTAAAAATTAGATGAAATGGAAAACTGTTTAAAGGAATTCTCTAATCTTCGTGACAACGGGCCATCATTAACCTTTTCTAAGTCAACGGCTGCTATAACTCCTGCGGAGTACCAGTTGTTACCACAGTGTTACATTGACCAGATTTTGCTTTAAGTGACATTGTCCTGCTTGGATTCATTTTTCACGTGATGATGATTCTATGAATGTTATCGATGAATGGATTTTAGAGCACAAGCAAGAATTTTTCTCCTAGAAGCAAAGTGCAACAGAAAAACGCTGGTAAAAGTGCTTTGTGATAAGAAATGAATGTATTAAAAATATTGGTTCATCTAGTATTGTTTCTTATAACCCGTTCTATGAACCGTTTGATCGCCCCTCGTATCGTAAAATAAAATCAAGATTAAATTTATAACTTCCCTTAAAAGTTATAATAAGTTAAGACATTTTCTTTCAGGAAGACTAGTTGGTTTGTGATACCTTTCAGCAATTGCGTTAAAAAAATTAACTGCAGTTGCTCAATATGTTTCAGTAATTGCATTAAAAAATAATTTCATACGCAGGAATTTTAACATCTTATTAACCCCCAGACTCTTTTAGTTTTCTGAAAAGATGATAATCGTTACTGTCGACGGTAATAATTTTATCTCCAGATCGGGAATGTAGTCCAGTTACCTCAGATCTTCCACCATTTGTTCTGACGCTAATATTCGGTTGGAATTATCTTGAAGGATTAGCTTTCCCTTTGAAACACTCTTCACTAAGAATGAAGAATTCCACAGAAAAGTAACTGAATTGTGTCTGGATGCTAAAGCCTATGTTGTGGATTCAGAAAGGCTTTTGTATCCCGGGGTGAAAATGCCTTAGTACCGCGAGTGCATAAATGGAATCATTTATGAGTTCAAGATATAAACGTTCAAAATAAAAAGATTTTGTTCAACTACCTTCTTTCTTTTTTATTCCCAATTTCAAAACGAGTGTTACTAGATGTGCTCCTGTTATATCTCGTTTAATTCTACCATGTCATCATACGTCTTGTCACCACATAATATTTGTAAAATATATAGATAATTAACATTGATAAAAAAGCAATTTATATACCTCCCAGAATCTTGCAGTACTTTGTTTACTCCGAAAATCGTTGCTTAGTCATAGCAAGTTTCTTTTCTACAAACTATCGTGATTATGTTCTTCGCGTAAGGAATCTCTTGTGAAGGTTAAGTACCGTCAGTTACTTCGTATTAACTTTTGATATAATTAGCGAATTTTTTTTTTTTTTTTTTTTTTTTTACTGCAGTATTTTATTCTTGAGGAAAGTTTTATCAATTCTTGAATGTTTTATCAATGCTTAGATAAGTAAAAAAAAATAATAATAATAATAATGCAATTTTCGTCGAAATAAGAATGTTTTGTAACTTTAACACAAATAAAAATATTTTGTCTTTACACTATAGAATGTTTGATGAAATAAAGAAAGAATAAATGAAAAAAAATCCCTCACTTGCATTACAATAAATGCATATTTAGTCTCAGAAAAATAAATCCAATCAACTAGCCATACTTTCTGAATATCCGGAGGATAACCTGTGGTCATAGTTAGTCCGGATAATTGTAGTTCTACTGTATTTAGATCTGACATAAGAAAAGAAATTCATCTGCATTTGTTTTAAAGCAATAGTTTCGGTAACTGAAATGAACATAACATATCCCCAAAATATTTCACTCTCACATTCAAGAAATCTAGCAGAAAATAAGCTCCAGATTTACAAATCTTTATTACGAATACGTTCGTTATTTAATACCAAATACATTATTGAGAATGTACTCAAGGGATGTAAAAATGAGTATTTTTATTAATGTAATCTAGATATGTAATACATAAGTACTCTTAACATTAATATTAAAAATCTCTGTTCATTCGAGTAATACTGCAAGCTAATTTTTATCGTTCAGAAATTTCGAAAAAGATTAGACTTCATACGTATTCTGAAGACTTCATACGGTGACTTCAAGAAAAATTAGCCCACCAGCGGCCGAGCGGTAACGTCGCTGAGCACTGGTAGTTCGGTCTGAGGTTCAAATCCCGCGAACGGGCTGGCTGCATGGGTGTTTTCGTGGTTTTCCCGGTTTTCCCCATGTGTAACGTGTATACGAGCCAGTTTCCCTTAAAAAGTCCTCCACGAAGGCATCCCTCCCTTAAGGCAGATAGCCCTCGAGTGCTTTGCCGTAATCTAATAAACCAAACCAAGAAAAATTAATTCATTGGTTGATATATATTTTGGATAATATTTCGAATAAAGATATTAGAGATTTCACATGACCACCATTAATTAACAACGGATGTTTTTTTTTTTTTTTTTTTTTTTTTTTTTTTAAATTTCTGTGTGACTCTTAGTGTAAAATTTCGTGAGTCTTATAATTTATACCATTCTTTATCAGTTATGTTTGACTGAAGTTTGTCAAATGACATTAGCAAGGAATTTTATAATTTGACTCAGAATTCGAATCTGGTGTGCCATGTTTAAAACTGAAAGGATTTATTAAAGGTGAGTAGAGTATAATAAAGTATATTAAGTTAATTGCTTTATTCAAATTTTTTTTCATCAAGCATGTATCTGGACTGTTAAAAACATTTTATTCAGAATGTGTTACGTACGTGTTTGAAAATAATTGCATATACCCAGTTTGAATTATTTATTAAGGCAAGAAAAAGAAGAGTAATATAAGTATTTGGTTGTTAAATTTAGAAAAGTGTATAAATATTTAGAAAAGTGTATAAATATTTAGTATTAGTATATCAATCTTAAATATATATTATTCTTTAAATACTAGTTACAGTGCATCATATTTCATATGCACTGGACATTTTCGGAAGAACATTCCCGAAATAAATCATCTGTAAGAAATATTTAAAGAAAACTAGTGACTACGAATTTTAATAAATTACGTGTTCTAAGAAAAGTTGTGTAGTTTCGTGAAAGGAAAGAAGCAACATCGCATGCAAGCAGTGAAAAAGGAAGAATAATAAAAATCAATACATGAGATATCTTCACCACACATTTATTTCTGTAATTGACCTTCACAGTAATATAAGATTTCACATGACATTCTATTACAATGGTTCTCGAGCAAGACAAATTTGGACATTCAATCGTATTTAAAACAATTTTCATGACATAATTTTAAACAAATACGTCTAACAAATGTGAACTGATTACAAACACAAGATACAATAATAATGCCTTATTCCTGTTGGAAAGGCATTAAGTGCATACAGGCAAAATGCACTTGTCAATTCCTATTCATGAATCCATATTTCGAGTTTTAAAAAATAATTTAAGGGTCAACAAACTTTTTAAAAATATACTTAATTTTTTTAAAGTTCTATATACTACTTCAGTAGTTTATAAAATGTTTCTAATAGTAATTTGCTGTTTTAGTTTAATTTACTTATACATACTGCTACGGTATATAAGTCATTTAAATTAAGGGTGTTTCCAAAGTGGAGTATATCTAGAGTAGAAAACAACTATATTTTCATACAAAACGTAATTCTATAATACAGAATTTTACGGAATGGACATTATTATATTTAAATTCTATTCACGAATAAAAATAACTAATACAGTTTCACAGCTACTTTGTGATTAATTCATGCTTTGAGCTTTGAGAAGTTGTTTTATTTTAATTAATACTTCAAACGCATCAGCACATTTGAGCTTAACCTTATTTAAAACAACGAAAAATTAAATTTACTTCCAGATAAAAGACACTAATTTGTAAAAGCCATATTTAAATAATTTTCAACTTAAAAAAAAATCTTTATGATTTGATTGCTTATCAGCATCAAATTTTAAATTCCCAGGGAATGTATGAGCGTTCTTAAAAGTGAAATTAACGTTGAACAGCAGAATCTGTATCTTTTTTACCAACACATACATGATATATTATATGAAGCAATATTTTAAACCCAATGTGCACTATTAAAAAAGTGAAAAATATGCTAAGTTTTTTGGACTTGTAGTTGCATAAAATAAAGCTTCCTTTCCATTAGGCAGTATAGTAAATATTGGATCCAGAGAATAATCATATCTGTAGTCTGTTTTGAGAAAGCTAAGCTCAAACACTGCCCAATAATTTAGTGGGTTACTAAGAAATCTTAGAAAATTTAAATTTAGTGATATGAAAATATTTATATACCCTTTGCAACTCTTTTAATAATTGCTAATTATAGTTTTAGAACATTTGTAGATTTTTGTAATGTTCTCAACATGAATTCGACACTATTCCTTTATTTTAGTCGACCGTTCAGTAACAAGGCCACTGGGAACCACTTGAAAATTAGCTTGTAAAATACAAAAAACATATATTGAATAAATTAATAAAAAAGTATTTATTGATAAATGCAGAGCGAATATTTCAAAAGAAATTTAAACAACGAAACTTTAGCAAACTTCCCCTAATTTAACTGAATTGCTGTGTTTGGGAACCACTGCACTAGAAGTATCAAGTAATTATTGAGTTTTCTTCAAGTACGATAAACATTTATAGGGAGGTTTCAAAATATACTCACACAACATTGCACCACTGGTTAGATGGAGAGCTTGCTTCAAACACATGTGAGAACGTAAGCAAATACATGTATTAGGAAAATTTTAAACATCTACGTTTTCAACCTATCCAGTATCGATAAACACTTTTATTTTCTTTTTATTCTAAACAACGTGAAAGCTCACTAACATGCACTTGACTGGCTTATAATGGTTTTGGACACAGATATATAATATGAAATATGTACAAAAACATCCTAAAAAATGCAAATGACCAAAAAGTAATAAATTTGGCAGAGTAATTAGAATACCACACCTGAAAGCAATTATCATATTCAAACAGCTAAAATAATTTTGGAGGCGATTAATTTAGAATCAATGCGTTTATAGTACAGCTAATATCAAGAAAAGTTTCTTATTTATTTTGAAAAGTTAAATTTATCGATAGACATCCGTCAAAGAGAGGAATATCTGATGAATGTTTTGTTTTAACATGATTTAAATGCGAGAAATGTTTCATTACAGCGTATGACAGTTAATATTCAGCGGATGTCTTTCTTCAACAATGCAACCGACGGGGAAAATATTTTTCACTACAAAACATATTTAAATCGATATGCACCCCATTTATAAAAAGTGAATACAAAATAAAAAAATTTCCTTTCATTTATTTTAATTTAGAGACAAATGTCTGGGACAAATAGTGTATGTGAGTTCATTTACACAAAGCATTTTCATCAAAATAATGACACAAAAATACTAGTCATGTTGCATAAGATTTTGCCTACCCTGTGCTCATGTGAAATCTAACGTCAAAAATGACAATCAGAGGAAATATATATTCTTCACAAAATTCACGAGGAAGAGGACTTTTCTAGGAATTTTTTCTAGGTAAAAGGAAATCCCCACTGCTGTCTAAAAACTTTCCACTTCAATAAAAATGTTAATAAAAAATCAAAATGTTCTTATTCAGTATATCGCATCTCTAAAGTCATCAATGTTTTAATAATACGAAATCTATTTTCCATAATTCATAGAATTCAGATAGGAAAATAACATTAGTAAGCGTTTTAGAACGATTTTTCATTTTCGTAGATCACAGGACCTTGCTAATATTTTAAATCACAGTTTGTCTCAGTTACAACTAATGTATTTTTGTAAAAAAACACAGATTCTAGAGGATCATTTTTTAATATAGTAAGTAGAATATCCATAAAGTATGCAATTTCCTATTAGAAATCCCTTTATATCGAAGCCATTTGGCCTCTCAGAGTTGAAGGCACTAATACTTCCAACGTCATACTCATACAAAAAAAATTTACTTTCTTGAATTTTTATTTTTAAATTTTAGACTCGTATATATTCATGCAAATGAAAGATTATTTAGAAGTTAAAAGCCTAAAATACTGATGAGCCTGATACGTTTCAAATTTTAAGTAACTTTAAATTTGATGGCTAGCTGTTGTATTGATAAGCAACAAAAGTTGCATCTTGCACATTACGAGTTTTTCAAATTGTAATAATTAATGGAGGAATATTTATAGAATTATTAAGGTCATAGAAAATAACGAACGCTTTGATTCTAATGACCCTCGCATCCTGCTGTAATTCGGCAAAAAACTATATCCAGTGAAAGCAATATTTCTAACAATACGACTGCGCATTTCAAATAGTGAATTTTCATTTAAATAACGTTGGAGTCTGAGAACACTTCTTTATGTGATGGATATAAAATCACGTCAATTTCTTTTGATACTCGTTTGCCATTTAATTGCTAATCGTACTACTTTCTACACTTGTTGCCATTTTTTTTGTTAAATGCTAATGGCAGTTACAAACTTGTTCTGAAAATTATGCTTTCATTTAAAACTAGCCATTTAAAAAGCTTTCATAATTCAGTAACTACAACTTTCAGTAACTTTAACTTTTTCACCTCTCAATGACAAAACACAGTCATGAAATGGGGAAAATGCGAGTTTCAATGCATATCTCTAAGCATCAGGTTATAAAACGGTTAGCACAATAGCACCGATAGGAAATAATGCTTTCATCGAATTCTATATCACAGATGTATAGAAGTAAGCTTAATGAAATTACATTTTTGTTACATTTTATAGCATCTGAAGCATTCACAAATAGGTTAGACTCATTTCAAACTCATTCGCAATCATTTGAACCTAATCCATTTTAAAGTCCTATGATTTAGTTTATTCTTACAACAATTGAAACAGATAACATCCATATACTAAATTCAAAAGATAAAGAATATTGCGTTATTGCCTCCAATATATGCGACTTTGCTTCCTACTGCAGCTCTAATTTCAAAACTAAACTCAAACTGAGCCAAAAGAACTATTTTGCTCTCACGTCTTATAAGATCTGGATCTCAGTTTTAAAATGCATTACATTAGAATATATATAAATACATTAAAACAATGACAGTAAACAGTTTATGTAGTAGGTACTCACTATAATGTCATCTAATAGATTAATATAGATTTCTGCTTTAATATATAGATTTAATATATATAATTTCATAATCCATAGTTTATAACATAACATCAAATATTTATAATAAGTATAAAAGACCATCATTTTCTACAGTACGTAATAATACAAAATTTATCTCTTAATTTTTAAGTTTCATAAAGTTTATGAAAAGCTAAAAACATAAATTGGCTGATAGAAGCCCGCTAACAAAACAAGAATCGTAACAACAAGCAGATCGTTTTCTGCAGAGAATACTTCGTCAGCTCAAGATGTTCTGTAAAATATGTAACTTGCCTTTAATTGGGAATTTTCTATTTTTTCGGAATTAAGCAAGCTATTTCTTAAGAGCTGCAATAGGTTTCGCAATAAGCCAACAAACAAACATCAAGAATTACACTCATATTCGACGTAAGTAGCTAGACAAGAACATACAGATATACAGGAAAGTCATACTACGTTTTTATGTCACTCACGATGAAGTAGAAATAATGTAGCCATTTGATATATATATTTTTGTTATATCCTACGTAACCCTCCTGCTGAAATATGGCTAAAAATTTATAGCACTCAGGAACATTGCTTAAAGGCATTAAATGGGCGAATAGTTCCGTCGCTTTAGATTAAATCATTTCAAACGTTTCGAATGAGGGGACAAATTTAATTCTACGGCAAAGATTTAAATTTACGAGGTAAATTTAGTGTCATTCTTTCAAATTATAGAATATTTTTCAATGCAATTTGTTGAGAGAATTGAATATTTTAATTCTTAAATGAGTAAATATTCAATGAAAAATCTTGTCATATATTTCTTTGTTCCAGTTTGTCAAAAAAAAATATCGTTTTAAAATTAATGACTAGATTTTTTTCCAGTATCTAATTATGTACTCACACATCATTTCAGTTTGATAAGCAAATTGTAAAGCTGCATCAAAGGTATACTGCTGAGAATGAATGTCCCTTATTTTCACAAATGTAAACGATTCGTAAGTAGTAGTTTTATTTGAAAGCATTTAGAGAGAAAACACTTTTGCATGCAGAAAACATATATTATTAAGATGCAACTTTTAAAATCATTTTATTGTATAATGTCGAGCGCATCTATAAAAAAACAGTAGTCTGTAGTTTTAATAGGGAACTAGGTCAAGTATTTACTATTTTGTGCGTAACCGAAGGCCTGGAATTATTGCAATGCATTTAACATTAACAAGGCAGAAGCCACTGTCAGTGCAGTGTGCTGTTAAGGTATACTAAACCTGTGTTCGAAAGCAGCAGCAGCTTATTTTCATACATTCATTTTATTGTTATGAAATCATTAAATTTTCGTATGGACTTATGTGCATGACACGAGGAATCATATAATAAGGCATATATGAAAAACATTAAAGAGCAACAATAGAGCAACAAATTGTTGTTCTTTAATGTTTTTCATATATGCCTTATTAAGCATTTATTTATGAATATCATTTCAATGTATCAGTAAGACTTTTCAATCTCTACTGTTAAGGTGCATTCATGAACAATTTATTTTATTGATACAACGAAAATAATAAAACATTTGTTTTACAAAATTGTCAGTGTTTTCAATTTAGGTCTATACAAAATTTTCGATCCTAGCGTTAATATTCCGAAGTTTAATTTTATAACTAAATATAATTTAAATTAAACTTTTTTCTTTCATTTTTTTTAACCCGAATAACCGTTGCTTGTAGCATAATTTTAAACTGAATCGCTACTTTTTGTTTACAAATTCTTTTTAACATATTTCTGGCTTGAGGCTTAGCTTTTACAGGTGAAATTGTCATGGATATGAAATATTTGCATGTTTCCCACAATACGAATCCATTGTTTAATTTTGCAATACAAGTTCCTTTACTGTTTACACTGTGAAAGTAATTTGTAAAAAAATTAGTATCATCAGAGACAGTAATGCCCAGAGATCGTTCATTTCTTAAAGTATCTTTAGTCATTATAGCTACTTAATTCAGTTTTTTATGGGTGTCTTGTGTTTTTTGTCCTGTTGAGCCAGTAATTAGCATGCTTCTTAGAAACAATAATCTCAACAAGTTTTAAAGTTAGTGCTGTACTTACTCACAAATCTTACTGTTGTCTAAGCTGTAAAAGTACAGCAGTCGTATGTATATTGCTCAACTTTAAATTGAGATTACTTTAAGACAAACTTAATGTTTCTTTAGCAAGTAATAGAAAGGGGCTTATTTTGTTTTCAGTTTTACAAAGGATTATTCCAACTACGCTTTGGAAGTATGACGTTTATCACAAATACTTATATTATGAAAACTACGGGTCATTCACGTGCCATACACCTTTCTATCAGCAAGTGGGTTGAGGATTAATTTAATACATCCTTGTATTCTCATACTAAATCAAAATAGAATGGTGAATTTGGGTGTTCAGCAGATTCATCGGTTACATGTCTCCAAAGATACCGGCGAAGGTTTTTCGTAGATTACGCATGGTATCTTCGCTGTCTTCAGGGCCTTTTTCCATTTTCTCTGAATCCACTTGAGAATCTCTACGAAAAAGGGAAGGGCCTGATGTTCTAGATGGGGGCGCACCACTCATAGCAGTAGGCGCAGCGGCTGCAACGTCAGTTGCGGAAGTCTGGGACCCTCTGCGAGGCGGTGGAGGGAGGCCAGGTGGTGGACCTGATGGTGGCCCTGGAGGCGGCCCGCTTGGGGGTCCACGAGAAGCTTCTTGACGTTGGGGCACAGGTGGTGGAACACCAGGAGGCTGTAAAAAATTAAATCTCTTTTATGTTAAAATTAATGATAAATTTATGATTTCAGCATTTATGATAAAATAAGCAACAATTATTAAAACTACCTGCAATAATTTATTTGAAGTGTAATAAACAAGCACACTCCTATACCTATAATCTCAACTACAGGTACAGGTAGAAGCTAGGCCAGCACCTCGTAGTACCACAGGTAATTGAGGTATTGCTGAACCTAGCTAACTGTTAAACTTTCCACCCCTCGGAACACCCAGGGTGGTGGTCCGAGGATCTCCCGCCCCTCTTTTTTTTTTAACCATCAACCCCTTTGAGAGGACTTTCTGAGATCACTGATTCCTGGTATTATTAAAGTACACAAATCATACTGAGAAAAGAATGTCCTTGAAAAGTTCAACAACTGATGCTTCCAAAAGTTTAAATGTATGAACAAATGTCCTTTCTAAGTCGGAAGGTGTAATAAGCAAGTCTTTGGAGCTCTTGTCCATAAGCATTGCGCATAGAAAAATGAAATTGTTGGAACATTAAATTAAAAAAAATAAATAAATATATTTTAGTAATAATATATGGAGATGCATAAGCATTAGATATGACAAATATTCAGTCCGAGTCTTTGGATATGTATAAGAATGTCTCTGATTTCGGCCCTAAGGCTTCTGTTCTTTATTGCGTATTTTTAAATGGTATTAGATTGTTGTTAGGCTTAATCGGATGTTTGCCGTCTGTTAAATTACAGTAAAAAATGTAATGATCAGGGTCACCCCTTTCGCCACATATGCAGGGATCCGTGAGGCACATACATCTGTCGTGGGAGTAGGTGGGGAAAGGACCGTGCCCTATGATATATAATGATTCAGAACATGGTCATAGTGCAGTGCCTCTGTGTCAGTTCTTGAGAAAAAAATCGTTGACTCTTCTGCCTTGCAATGCAGAATCCCATTCTTCTAACCATTTTGAGTCGAAAATTGCATTCAGTCTACATTTTATATGGAACTTGGGCCACGGGACATGAATCACCTCAACTTTGATGTTAGTCGTTGCATCCTTTGCAAGAAGGTCAACCGTCTCGCTGCCGTCGTTCCCATTGTGGGCTTTCACCGAATTCAGGATAAACTGGATTTCTGGGTGGGGGGCTTATTGTATTTTGAATATTCTGAACCAGTTGGTTCTTATTATTTCTGTCCTTCAGGGCATATAATGCAGATTGACTATCAGAATAGATTGCCATTGTCCTGAAATTAAATGATATGGCTTTATTTACTGCAGAATGAATTGCCGACAGCTCAGCTTGATAAACAGAATTTTCTGGAGATAATTTTCCTTGCCATGTTGATGGAATAGAGGAAGATGAGTAGATTATTGACGCTGCGCCCACTTCTCCATGAATTTTAGAGCCGTCTGTAAACGCTCTTGGACATTCTTGACTATTGATTGCTGACGCATCCATATTGATTATTAAATTACAATACTTTGCAAGATGGTAAGTCCCTTAGAAAGTCTTTAATCCCTTCTCCGCGACGAAAACTCTTCCCCAGGACAGATAATCTTAGTGTCCTTTGCCGTAATCTGATACATCCAAATGCAAATCATAAAAGCATAAATCCTTCATAAAAAAATAGAAAAGTAGTCAGCAGGAAATTCTGAATGAATCTTCTGCCAAGGTATACAAATTGGACCTCGGCTTTCAGGCTAGGGAAGATATGTTTCATTGGCAGCAATATGAATACAGTGCGGGATGGTATGCAGTTATCTACGAGCAATTTAGAAGGTTCCGGAAAGGAATAAACGGAATAAACATTATATGGTCACAGCATTAATGTGTCTTATACTACTTTTTGTTCCAAATCCAGTCACATGTCTAATTAGCAAATACAAATCCCATTGAAAAAAAAATCTAGGATAAAATAAGTGTATCAGGAAATTTAACATAATAAATCGAATTCTTTGAAAAAAGTGTTGCAAAGAACTTACAACGAAATTACCCACAGAATTACAAAGAACCCTATTTCTTCGATATCTACAAATTTCTAATGTTTTAAGACTACGACAACACAAAATACTATCATTAATTTAAAACTCTATTTTTTTTTTTTAAATTTTTTCGAAAATTGCAAGCAGAATTTTGTGACATAATATTAAACTTAAATTATACGTTTTTTATTGGATTATTTTATTTTTGTACAATTTATATTGAAGTTCTTATTTGAACCTGTACACCATGTTACGAATATCTTATTGTTTTTTCAGTACTAGATTTTTGCCTGGTGTATATAAACTTCTGCCGATTAACTGTAACTAAATTTTTAAAAGAAATGGATTTAGTTTAGGTTCAGTCATTTGGACGGAGTAAATACAGTTTAATTCTAAATTAATCCTCTTACATTTTGAGCTATTAAAGGGTAATTTGGAAAGAGCTATTGAACACACAGTTTCCAATCAAAAATCTTATAACACAAAGTATATATTCTGATGTGAAATCGCCGAAGATTTAAACATGTACTTTTGCCCCATTAACGCGAAGACTACGAAAATAAGGAAAATGCAAGCGAATAAGCAATGGAAATGTACTGAAAATCTTATGTACATATTATTATGGCTGTAAATAAGTTTACCAGGCAGTAAGCACCTGGCTACTTGCTGATTATGCGTAAAAAGCATCATTTAGACGAATGTCAGTAAGTAAATACCAAAGACCAAAAGTACCAAAATACCAAAGAACAGGACGCAAATAAACTACTCTAGAACTGGAAACTAGAAAGAAGCAGTTAAATACTCAAACAGCTACTTCACTTATGTTGAAACACTGGAACTTCATTTTTGATTTTAAAAAATATTCTTTGTTTTAAACTTCTTAATTACTCGCTTTGTTTCGCTAGATCTAACTGGTTGTTACGAAGAAGGTTCAGTTTCAGAGAAAACCTCTATGAACCTTACTTTCAATGAAAATGTAATTTATTTTTTAATTAGTTTATATAATATCGCATGCTAATTTTTATTTCTTTGGAAAAGTAAGTTGATTTTAATGACATTTTAATTGGTCTACGAAAGCAAACTGTTTTGCTGAAGAAGAAAGTGAAACCAAAATTTCACTTTCCATGGTCCATGAAACATTGCAATAGCTTCATTCAAATACACGTTTGAGAATTTCTGCCAGAAACTACGTGTTGGGTATTCTATATTTGATACAGTTAATTCCACGTATTACAAATATTTATTTATCAGTGTTATTCACAATGTAACCTAACTTTCTGGAGATGATCACTTTTCCGCTTTTCTTGTAAAATTTTGGTTTTTTAATATGCATGATTTAAAGTGATTAAATGGGTTAATTATTCCGTAATATGTATTAAAAAAAAGACGGGCGGTTCATTTGAGTTTGTAGATCAACCTGAAGATAAAATTCACACAAAATAGCTCTTTAACTGTATTCATTCGGAAGTGTGATTTTCATTACACTTGGTATTAAAAACTAAAAATATTATAATCTGAAATGATTTTAATTTTCAAAAAAGAGTTGAAGTGTTAGAAGTTACTTGGAAATATTTTGGCATAAGAATTGGGGGGGGGGACGAAAAAGGAAATTTAATAGATTATGCACATGTATATTCTGACTGAATTATTCTTGCTAATAATAAGAATAAGAATACTAATGTCAATCAGAGAGAAAATTCTTAAATGAGATTTAATTGTAACAATAAAGAATAAGGAAAGCAAATAAAAAAAATAGCTTTTGATTTAATTTCCTGACAAGCATCGACATGTTTTCCTTCCTGCAACATTTTATCAATTGAAAGCGTATAATTTTCCCAAAATGTAGAAAAAGCAAATATGATAAAATTAAACGCCTTTTAGGAAAGTATTTATGTAGCATATGACATACAAGTTTTAAAATTTAGCCTTAATAAAAGCTCACGGAATATTTGTATTTATATTAACAAATAAATAACACAGAGCTCGCATTTTCTACAATTAATGTCGCTGATTTTTAGGTAACATTTTTCAAGTTTAATGGTAACATTTAGGACTTTATCAGATATTTGCATTTAAACTGTTATTTCTCAAAAAAATTAAACATAAAAATAATTAAATACGAAACGGCGACAGCGTCTAAAGAAAGGTATACGGCAGAAAACGGTAAGGAAGGCTTTCATAAATGCTTTTAAAATGAAAGAGTCTTAATAGGTTTTCTGTAGTATACAAAGGAGATACAACTCTTTGCTATTACTAATGCTCATAAGCACTTACTTTGTAGAGACATTAGGTAATTTTTGGAAGCAGGAGAAGTGAAAAATGAGCAACGCCTTCGCCGGGAATCGAACCATAGACCTCTGGAATACGCGCCCAGCGTGCAGACTACTACACCACGAAGAGACGCTAAGAATTCAGGAGAAATACCCTACATACTCCCCCTTTTAAAGGGCGAATGGGATTTTTAGGGGACCCAAGCGCCAAATCCTGGATGTGGAGAATCATCATCCACCACCCTTTTAGTTCGGGAGCCACTGTAGAGACATTAGGTATTTTTTAGAAGCAGCAAGATGAAAAATATGCAAATCCTTTGCCGGGAATCGAACCACGGATCTCTGGAATTCGCGCCCAGCGTGCAGACCGCCACACCACGAAGGCACGCTAAGAAGGCGGGAGAAATACCTTATAATTTATATTGGAACTGCACTGAAAAATCGAATCTCGTTCAGCCGGTATGCATTCACTTCGTTTTTAGCATTACAATGTTTTTATGCTATTTATATATCTTGGAAAAAATATTTTGATGAGATTAAATAGTTGGAGTTTTCAGACAGAATTTATACAGTTTTTAAATTTCTAGTCATATTGTAAGTTTTCATTTAACTTGCAATACCTGTAGTTTCATTAAAGTGGTTTTTGTGCTCTCTTTTTCCAAGCCATGCCTATTTCCTGTTGAAAATGCGAATTAAATCAATATAAAAGAAGAAACGTGTTATACTGAAAACGTCTATTCTAACGGAATCTGTCTGCTAGAAGTTTACGTCGCCCTGCGTTTACCAATTAGCGAAGTAAATTTAGTGTATGAGTAAAGATTATTGAACTTGCCAGTTTAAAACCACATGAGATTTTTTAAGGTAATCTTTGATTCAACAAAGAGAAAAAATAATCCTAGAAAACCTAGAAAATCCCTCTAAATAAACGAAAAATTTCTAAACTTGTAAATATTTGTTTTCTAAATAAATTGTTTGGTCGGCACTGTAATTGAAGCTATTACAGTATATTTGCCAAATTGCAAGTTGCAGTAGAGATTGGTATACGTAACAATAAACTTAATTACCCAAAACTGTTTAATCGTCTGTCATTTAATGTCTTTTTTAAAGCGTAAACTTGCCCTAAATATTCTTCCAGTTAATGGTCAGATTTTACAGCACCAACTTATAAAAATGCTTTGCACAAATAAAAAAGAAAAAAAAAAAAAAAAAAGAAAGACAGAGAGAGAAGGCTAAAAAAATTTTTTTTTAAAGAAAAATTTGTTCTTAAAAACGCCATAAATTAAAGATTACTTTTCTAAAATAAGACAAATCATTGCACCAGTAATTTTTAAATAGCACACCTGCAGGCATGATGATAATTCTGTAAACTAATTTACATAATACGGTCGCTTGATTACCGGTGTCATAAACAAGCTTAAAATGCTAATCTAAGCAATGTCATAACCTAATTTTAAGCAAGTTCAAATAAAGTTACTTTCTTTTTATTTCTTTTTCATGAACTTTTAAATAAATCAGGGACGCATGTATTACAATGAAAAAAAACAGTTTTTAGAATATTTCAAAAATCTCAATCAAAAATGAATAGATGGATTTTGAGTTAAATTTCACGCGCAGTTTTAAATAATTCTTAATTTTACTAAAATAATACGCCTGAATTACCCTTAAGTAACATCAGAAGATACGTTTTAGTATCATCCAAAGGCAAATAAATGAAGGTTAGAAATATTTCTTATATGACCGGATAATATTGTTTAAATAATTGATTAGAGCTTTCTACAGTCAGTCAACACCTCAACTCCACATCCAGATTCTTATTCATTACACAAGACAGGTATTTCATCAACACTTCAGGAAACGTTGAAGCATACGAATGTTTTAATTTAAATGTTCAGAATAGTCTAAATTGATAAGATTAAAGAGTTTGCCACTTTTTAGAAGATAATCTCAATGCAAAGTGTTAAAACGAAGAAAATTATTATAAACTGTACATAAAAAATCTGCATCCACATTTGTTTGTTTATGAAGTTGTCTGTCTTCTTTCCACAGAATCAGATAGTAAAAGTTTTGCGTTAATTTAAGATCTAATGTATACTGAATTATATAATATTTTATACAGCTTGTTCATTACTAATTACATAACAAGTTTAAAGCTATAAACAAAGTTATTTACTTAAACATTATGCAGAGAATAACATAACAGCAGCTATTTTTGTTCAGCTTTATTTTTAATTAAAATAATAATTGAAGACAGACAGAAATTATTTCTTTATGTTCTTGTCTTCTCGTTTTAATGCAAACTTTGGAGGTATTCAAAAAAGAGACCTTTTCTGATACGTTAATCTTCAAGAAAGAGCTCATTTTCAAACTTCAATAAGAATGCATAACTTTTAAACCTACATTTTTACTACGTATTATTGCAATTATCTGAGTACAGTGCAGCTCCTAAACCTCATCCAAAAAGCAGATTTGTTTTATTATAGTCATATTTTTCTGCAACGATAATTTGAAATTCTATTTCAAGTTTGAAAGGTGTGCAATGGTAATATGTAGGACTTAACAAATTGCAACTACTTCTTTCTTCTTTTCGATTTTAAGCAAAATTTACTTGCAAATTATTGAAAAAAAATTTGAAAATAACTTGATAGCTATGAGATTGTTAAAAAATTATTTAATCCTTCATTTTGAGCAACAAATAGCATAAATAGATTTACAGAGGACAAAAATATTGCCTTACTCCTGAGATACATATAATCTACTTAAACGTAGCCTTTGTATAAAGTGGAAGTACTAAAAAAGTGCTTTCAGCGTTTTAACTTTCCCTTAAATTTGACAATCCCTGCTGTGCAAAATTTATTATCTAAATTCATCGTATTTGGCCTCTAATTTAACATAGCATAATGTTAACAGAATCTTGATCATTCTTGCCTTACATGATTTATTAAAAATTAAAAATTTTCAAGATTCAACGAAAATGCAAAGTTAAATCAAGAAAACTAACCATAGTAGCAAAAAAAGAAGCTGTACTTACATTTTGATGGGGTATTCGTTGCTGAAAAAAAAATAGAAAAGTTATGTTAGATTAACTCAGTTATGTAACAAGCATTTAGCATTATCAAAAATATCTTCAATTTGAACTACAGGAGTTGTAGATACATTTCAAAAGCATCTTCAATTCGAACTTCAGGAATTTTAAATACATTTCAAAAATAGGCATTTAACATAATAAAATTATCTTTAGACAATGTCAGTTTGAGCTCTGAAGACTTTTAAATACCATTCAGAGATATTTAAGATATCAATAGCATAGATTTCGAAAACACACGACGAAAATAGATTTGCATGTTCTGAATGTAATAATTAACTATTTTTCTATTAAGCCACTCGTTGACAGGCTAGCTGCGTGGTAGATTTCGTGGTTTTCCCAGGCTGTAAGGAGAATACCTTAAAAAGAACCAGTTTCCTCTAAAAAGTCCTCCACGAGAGCATCCCTTCCCTTAGCCCACGTATACTCTGCCATAATCTAAATAAGATGGAAGATACCGCTTGAAGTATACTTGAAGAAGGTAAGTGATATATTTGCATGCATTGGAGGGCTCACAGTTTGGTTGGAATGTTAATAAATTTCTCAGCCATCGATTGAAATCTTTGAAATGTCATGGATACCAGTTTTATCTATAACGTAGCCCAAAAAGAATCCGCAGGTCAAAGGTCAGAGAAGCAGGCCGGCCATTATACTGAACGGCGTCTTCCGATCCATCGCATGACAAGTTCACTGATGAGTAAGTTACTAGAAGTATTCATCCGAAACCGTCCATCTCTGACATTGCTTGCTAATCCTTCTTTTGTGGGTTTGATCGCGATTGTTTTCCTTCACCTCATTTTGTAGTCATATCGTTTTAAACATGCTATTACTATTTATGTTCAAACTGCTTTAAATGTGTTTTAAACGCATGAGTGATATAAGTTTTTTATTTCTTTTGAACCCTATATCTTTAAAAATAGTAAAAAAAAGGGCTCATTTTTTAATATAGCATGCTTTTTGCTATTGCAACTTTTATGCAAAAGTATATACAGTCGTACGGTTGCAAGAATTACCAGCGTAAATATTTTAGTTGCATAGGTTGTTAGACTAATTGTACAATTTATCAAAGGGTTTAAAAGGTGGTCTGTTTATAGATGATATATGTTAGAGATTTTCAGATTCAGTTTATGTGATTATTTTTAGAAGCTCTGGTGCTTTTGCTTTCTAGACTTACTTTATCGAGACTTTCTTTTTAGTCTAAAGGGGCTTTGTTCCTGAGAGACTATTGTTTTCGTTTTGCGATTTGCATCGAATCACTCTGAATGTCCGTTTCACTTTCAAACTGTTGCCACCAAATATTATCGCTCTGTATTACATTTGAAGAAATTAAATAATAAATAATCTGCATAACTGTATGTATGTTTCTCGCATTGTGATAAAACAACGGTACCGAGAGCCATCCAATTTTAAATGACGTGATCCTACTGCGAATATGGGCATCTGGAAGCCCAAATTTGAAATTTGGAATTTGTTTTATTACCGATTTCATATTTTGTAAACTTTAACGAATTTTTTATTAACAAACTCTAGGATTTCAAGGCGAGCAATGGCAACGTTGTGCAGAAAAAATATTTTTATCTCCGGCGCGCGAGACTGTGTGTCGGAAATTCTAAAGACATGCTCAATTTAAAATTATTATGCGCTATTGCTGTTGAGCTGAATTTTATGGTTTAAGTGCGAAGAACATGATATTTAATAAATAAAGGTAACACACAAAATGGTTAAAAAAACGCTCCTTTGGACGTAATTTAAAATTTGAAACCTTTCAGATTTTTATGATTTATCCTAAATTTTGTTTAAAATTGTATCCTTTTTTTTAGATAGAATGATAAATAGAAATGATGTGTACAGTCGTATCCAAATACCCGCGATTCACAACAAAGGAAAAAAATGCCCTTTAGAATTTCAAAATGAGGACTAAGTGATAAAGAGCCTAGGGCCAAATGTGAAAAATACAGTAATTGAAACACGTTGAATAGTATATTCATGCAGTAATCACGTCTATATGCACGTGGATATGCTTTCCTAACGGATGTAACTAAATGTGAGTGGTATGAAAATCGTTATCTTCGGAATCTCATTTCTCAGATTTTTCAGTTTGTAAATCTTTCTCTTCAGAACTGCTCTTTTCTTAATTGATCCTTTCCCTATGAAGGCTGTAAAAACGTCAGCATGAAACCACGGCTAGTAATGATTAAAACGTGTGACTCTTCTCCAGTGGTGAATTATGAAAATTTTAACAAAAGGCTCGCAATGTATCTTATAAAAACTAAATATTAAATTCTAATTAAGCATTACACACAAACACACACAACAAAAACAAACACACAAATAACTGCATATAAATATGCAAATATTTTAAAATAAAAAACTTTTAATTAAAAAAAAGAACATTAGATTATCTCAGGTATTACCTAAAGAAACGAATAAATTCTAAATGCAGCACAATGATCTTCTATGATGTTCTAAGGCCAAACAATGATTTTTCAAGAAAGGTTTAACATAAGGTTTGGGGTTAATTTCAGTTTAAGGAGATTTCCATTAAATTTGAAATATGTTTGACATTTATCTAAAATGCATAATACAGTCGAATACAATCGCAAGTATTGTTCATCGAGCTTAAAGCTCGCTCAGCTCCAGCCATACTCATAGCTCTCCATTATGATTTTATGAAGTTTTATATTAATTAGCTCAGTTATCTTACTAGCTCGTCTGCCCATTTAGCTTTGCTTTTATCTGCTTCCAACAGAATCCAAATTAGTTAAACATAAATAAGAGCAGAGTTCTTGAGTTTAAAGAGAAAACGTTTGGAAGCATTTGATGATCGTTACTCTATTTTTCTACCCTGATGGTAGAATCATTTGTAGCTTCCGCTCTTGCTTCACGAATACCTGTTGAATTTGTATTTTCACGTTCAACAAGACTTGAACGAATATTCTGTATTACCCGCAGCTACAGAACATTTACTTCTCTTATATATTTAAGTTTCATGTAACTGTTAGTTTAATAGGCTTTATTTTAAACTTTTACTTTGAGTTGTTATTCTTGTAGTTAGAAGAAAGACGAGACGGTAAGTCGACAGCATGGTTCAAGCAATTTGGCATTTTAAACAATGTAACCAGAAAACTATAGCCAAAAAGTAAAACTTTAGCTTTTTTACATTTTTTGAAATTTCGGCAAACGGCATTGACCAAACTTAAAAGAAATCGAACGAAACAAATTCTCAGGAAGCGAAAGATTACATATTTTAAACTATGATTATGACACGCAGGTCATACGTTTTTCTTGAAATAGATGAACAAGCGGCTCGCAAATTAGAGAAAAACAAGGCCTTGCGCGAGCTCCTTATATTTTACCACTACTCCTCCCTCTTCTCCAAGGCCTACCAGCGGCCGAGCGGTAAAGGCGCTGAACACTGGTAGTTCGGTTCGAGGTTCAAATCCCGCGAACGGGCTGGCTGCATGGGTGTTTTCGTGGTTTCCGCCATATGTAACGTGTATACGAGCCAGTTTCCCTTAGAAAGTCCTCCACTAAGGCATCCCTCCCTTCTAACAGATAGCCCTCGTGTGCTTTGCCATAATTAAATAATGCAATCCAATCCAACCCTCTTCTCCAAATATACAGAGTTCCTGTTAAATTTATTTCAGATCTGGTTTTAGCAATCTCCCTATTCTCATTATCGATATTCTATTCTATCGCGGCTCTCGTACTCGAAGTTCTTTTATTTATATTACATTAGCTTCCGAGCATAAGCGTTGTGACATTACTAGTATTTCTGAACTTCAAATAAGCCATGATGTCTTATCCATTAGTGAGAGATGAAAAATTCTGGAGAGTAAATTTTGCATTATCGTATTAACGATGAAGTATACAAAGTGACATAGTGTACGGTATATTTTATTATTATTTATTAATATCGATAATGTCTTACTGTGCCAGATTCTTCAATTAAACTTTGTAGAGACATAAGGATTTTTTTGGAAGTAACAGAGATTGAAAAATGAGCAATCGCCTTCGCCGGGAATCGAACCACGGACCTCTGGAATACCGGCTCAGCGTGCAGAACCACTACACCACGAAGGCACGCTAGGAAGGCGGGAGAAATATTTTATAACTTCAGAGAATTATTATATACAGAGAGTGTTTACCCATTTTTAGAACAATTTTGGGACCATTTAGTTGAAGTTCTTTTATAGGCTGTAAGTCTGATTTCCATGATAGAAGGGCTTTACATAAAATTTCCAGAGGTATTGATTAATTTCCATTCGTTTTCCACTACTTTCCAGAGTGCCTCAATCGTGGTGGGTTTTCACTTAGAGAGCTCTTTTGAAGAGCCCAAACCACAAAAAACCATAGGTGAAACGTCAGGGAAATTCGCAGTAACACGTTAAAAGGTGTGTATGCAATACCTGCATCAGTCTTCATTTTTTTCAAAGCGTGCAGTGGCACTTTTCAAAGCATGACTTGTTGCTTTATCTCGATGAAGTCATTTGGATCAAGAAATGGAATTTCTTCTGCAAATATTGAACGTAAAACCTTCTTTTGTTAGTAAGGTGAGTTGATTTAAAACATTTTTCCCCACTCTTCTTATTTTTAAATTCCCATTGTAAGACAATCCTCCTATAATCATAAACTCCTTACTGAAACTTTCTTTGAGCTGATGGAACCAGATTTATACATTTTTCTCTCTTCATTTTCGATAATAAATATACCTTTTTTTGGTTGCAAGTCGTTTAAGTGAACCTGTACTTCATCAAGCGTCGGACTGTAATTCCAGTTATCTCCTGCTAAATAGTTTCCATACAATGTTTTACAAATTCTTCTACGTTGAGCTACCTCCCTCGGCAAAAGCTGGGGAATATTATGTTTTTTTAAGTTGTAAATCTTGATTTATTATTTTATTAATTGTTGCTACAGATGCATCTAAAGACTTTGCAACTGAATTCTGCGTCGGCTGATTTTCTCATATACCAACGATTTAACGTTAGAAACATTAGAAACAGTACGTACTTTTTTCGAGTATTCGTTTGGAAACTTCCTTCCATGTAGAAGAAATGACTGATGGTTTAGCCCTTTTCGATTAATAGCATTGTTTATTTTGCACTTAGAAATTTTAATACCACGCATTTCATATAGTTTTTGAATAATGGAATATTTCTCTTCAGAAAGTGCAAAAACATATCCTTCAATCCACAGTTTGTTTACATGCGACATTTCGAAAGAAGAATAAATTTAAAAGTAGCAGATGATATTTCTCATTTTAAATAATAAGCTGTTGGAAAAATTTTCACTTCAAAACAATTGCTTTTTTAAAATTCTTTACCGAAATCTTTCTGAAAATATGTAAACACCCTTTGTATGCTAAATGGATAATCCTGTCCTACATAGCGTTCGCTGTTATCCCGCAATTTCATGTATTCGCGGTATGCCCTGGAATGAATAACCCGTGCTAACGGGTCTGCTACTGTATACCTATATATAGGTATACCTGTATTTGTATTTCACAAATGTGCCGCCCAGCCGGTGTAGTGGCTAGTGAGTTTGACTGCCGTAACAATGGGCTTGGGTTCAAATCCAGGAATAACGGCATTTACTGAACACATTTTTTTTTTTTATTCAAACGTCAGTTTGAAGCAAAAATTGTTCATATAGCTTCTAAAATACGGTGGTTCCGTAGGTGTGTGTGTGTGCCTAGTGCCTATCCTTCTTCTTTTTTTTTTTTTTTTTTAGTAATAGTGAAGAGACACTAGAGAACTAAACTCGCTAGCGTAACTAGAACTATATTAGTTCGATTTATCTATGCATAAGCGAATATGTATTTCTAATAATTTCTTGTAAGTCAATAAGACGACATAATAAAGGTACATATTTATTTTGCTTACTTTATATCTATATCATCTACAAATATAAACATCGAAAGCCAAAGTCGATTGTCTGCTCTAAATTAGTACACATTCAGAGATTTCTAAATTAAAGACTACTTTTGTGACGAAAAATCGAAAAAACAACTTGACGTCTATTCATAAATTCTATTAGGCCAATGGAAGCAATTATGTAATACAAATTTACGGTATACAATCATCCCATTAGAAGTAAGGTATTTGTACGAAATGTTATTAGGCATTTTAATCCTGATATTCATTAAATTTTTTTTTCTTCGTCTCTGGTTTCAACTGCCTTCTTTACTTTTTGAAATAAGAATGCATTACAAACACTGGAAACCAATGTGAAGAAAAATTCCTTTATATATCAAACATATATATATATATATATATATATATATATCATATATCGAAGTTCTTGGTTAAAACAGAGCTGAATAAAGAAATTTTGTAAAACATATGCCTGAAAATTGAAGTAAGGCATTATTAAGATCGTAATTAGAAAAAAGGCATTAAGTATAGTTATGTGAATTTACTTCTCACTTTCCTAAAACAAAAAGAAATTTAAGAAATGGCGTCGGCAATAAGCCCGTCAAATTTTCGTTCTTCATCTCTTCTCCAGAAACCAAACTTTAAAAAAAAAAAAGTCATTTAAAATGCTGTGCAGTTATCCTAATCGTGAAACTTAAAAAAAGAATCACTTTTCTTATTATACGTTGCAGCTGGCATTTCTGTACGTGCTTTGGTTACTGTGCCGGTTTTTGTTCTTGTTTTCATACCATATCTAGAACACGTGTCACGTGTTCGTGTTTGTACTTCCCGTTGATTTTTTCCCCCTTGTTGCAGGAAGTTTCACTTTATATTACAAAGCTTCCTGCATTATAAAAGACCATCAGATTCGTTCTAGAACGTTTAACCCCTAACCACTGTTGTCAAAATAATGTCGCATTTTCACCATAGTGAGGTTTAAGAAACAGCTGACATAAATAACATGCAAATTGAATTTTTTATTGATACAATCAGTCTGATAATTTAGTTATTACATAATTATGCATTAAGGATGTAGCGAGCATAAAAATATGGATTGCGGGTTAAAATGGGGTGTGATAAATTCCTTTTTAATACGAAGTGTCTAGCAAGTAGGAAAGCAGAGTGGTCAACGAGATCATATTTACAGTGATTAGGAATTAAGAATTCGTAACACCATATTTCTCAGTCTTAGTTTCGCAACACGCTAAAAAGCATTTTAAATAATACTTTTTGTAGAAGGTTGAATTAAATCAATAAAACCTGTCATGACTCGCGGATTAAACAGCTGAGAATTCTATAACACAGTATAAAATCCAGATATGTTTTAAACGGATCATGGCAATTTTTACTTCGTTGCTAATAATTCTGGAGTAAGCTCCATGTACTGTCCTGATTATTTGGATGCATTCGTATATAGAAATCCTGTTTTGACATACTTTACTTTTATTTCTGAAAATAATGCTTTTTGTAATTAAGCGTTTGCTGCTGAAAAATTTCGTAACCCAATGAAAATTGGTCATTAATTGCAAATGGTTCTTATGCATATATCGGTTGTTCATTATACATTTGTTCCGAAGTAGAAAATGATAGTAAGATGGTTACAAGGAAGATGTAGTCGTGATAGGTCAACGCAGTTAATTATTATGACACAGCAGTTGCAACGTATCCGTGCAAGGGACGAGTCTGTTATTTCATGATTACAAGTGCGCGTTCACATATCCATACTGTAATAGCTGGTGATTAACAGAAGCAGCATACCAGAATTAGAAAAAACGATGGCGGGCAGACTACAAGTTAAACGGAGGCTAGCGAAAGTAAAGATTTAGAGTGTTAATTTAATTTAGAGTGTTAAGCATGAAAAGTCCTAAAAGTCTCTACAACGTGGGGTAAGCGTATACATATTTGATGACGGAAATTTACCCTCGTATGGAAGCAAGGGATTAACAGTATAAAACTGAACAATATGGTAACTGAAGGTATTTGTCCTCCGTTATTGTTTGGAAGGCACTTATTGGCATTTCGCAAGACAAACATAGCCAGAAATACATAATTTATTTATTTTTTAATATACTTTACACGGTAAAATTTTCCATCAATGCACTGAAGGAGGACGACTTTTAAATCAATTTGAATAAATAAAGAGAAGGGTGTTTAGAATACAAGAAACAGTTAGAGGAAATAAGAACAGGTACTCGGTATAAATATATGAGTAGCTTGTCATTGGAATCTTACAGCAAAAAAGTCAGAACTGTTGAAAGCTCAATCTTTTTATCAACACTAGCATTGATTATAATGAAACAATAAAACAGTAATAATAAAACAATGAATAACAAAACTTTTCTAGTTCAAGTTCTGTTATTTACGCCACAGCGATTCTTCAGTAATTGAGAAAATGAACATCAAAAACACCTAAGGCTCTGACGTGTCCCGTCATCTTTTTATTTATTTATCTTCTACTCGCAGTATTCTTTAATTTTAAACTTTTCTCGCGGTTTTTCCTCTTTTATTCAGGCCAGAAGTAAGATTTGTTTATCAGAATGAGCTTAAAATAATTATCTTTCGCTTCTGAATTTTTATTTCAGTTATGTATTTTTAGATATTTTTGTTTTAGTTGTAGCTCTAAATTAAAATGTCATTGTAATACTCATCCTACATGCGAAAAGAAAAATCAAAAGAACAGTAAAAGACCGTTTTAATGTAAAAATATTCCGTAACTTTTTTCCCATCTTCTTATTTTTCGTTATACATAACATTTTCTTTAAAGGTAAAAACATTTTATTGTGCAGTATTACATTCTTATTTTCTAATATTTTAATACAGGAGACGAAATACGGCTAAACATAGTTATGTCAGGTTATATTTTATGCATTTTGTAAACTTTAACGAAATATATTTGACTAAACATAAGACCGAATTTTTGGCTGTGATAAAACGCGAACCAAACAAAACCAACCGCTCTCTAACTGTTATTCAAATTATGCTGCTTTTATTGCTGTCACATGATGCCTCATTGCTAACGCTTAAATAATCGCTAAGTAAGCCAGACGTAACTGTGTTTGTTTTGCAAAACGCGTTAAAGATGAATAGTCTCAGAAAGGTTTGATTAAATATATAAATAATGGAAAGTGTTATGTCGGGATGTAAACGCGTTTTTTTGGGTATGCTATCTAATTATACTATGACGGTAATAATTCGCAAAATTCAATTTTAGCACTGATTTCGTATAAAAAGATTCGTTTTAGACACCAAAAACCCTATGAAAATTATCTTTGATTTAAAGAATTAGTTCTTCAGTATTAAAATAGGCCAGTTATAACAGTGAAGCACTCGAGGGTTACTTTAGGAGAACGTCTTTGTGAAGGATTTTCTAAAAGTAATTGATGCGTAGTTACGTCACATAAAGGGTAAACCAATCGCAAAGAAGTAAAGTTAATTGCAGTTTCCTTAAAGTATTTTTCGAAAAGTACTTTAAATTACTTCGAAATACTTTTATGGCAGAAGAGTACACCTTATTCAGCAAATAAGCAAGCATGCTTTAAATTTTATCCTTTAAATTTTATTCAAGACAGTTTAAGCTCATTTACCGAGAGAAAAAAAAATCAGATTACTTGTGAAAAGTACAATCTCTCAAGATGGAGAACATTTCATTTTTTCCCTGCTTGAAAAAATTTGGCCTGACTTGGCCAGTGAAATTATCTGTTTTTGTGAAGTCTAGACTGCTGCTCTCTGTTTTTGTTCGTTTCATTTATGAATGCAATACCTATTTAATATTTTAGTTAACTTACTTTTGTAGGTCCCGTATTGTACATTTATAGTGCACGGGAAGACTCAATGTGTTAAATATAAAAAAAAAGGTAAGAAACAATTTCTCCTTGAAATTCTTCCTTTTGTGGATAGTATTTGAGTTGCTTTTCCATAATTACCTTACCATCAATCACCTATTTGAAACTTCGAGTGTTTCATGCTCAAACAGTTTAATACGTTGTCTGAGTTTTAATTATAGGTGAATGTTGATGTACTTGTTTAATCAGTCACTAAATAAGAAAACACACAAAGATTTGTGGAATAGATGGAGACTTTCTAACGGAAACTGGCTCTCATTTCTGTTATACAAAGTACAGGTGAAAATTAGTTTTATATAAAATTTGTTTTTAAAAAAGGTCTTTTATTTTTTCATGTTTAAAATAATTTATCTCTTAACTGATAAGGCCATCATCTTTCATGTTGAAAAAAATTATGCCAGTGAACCACAAAATATGGGAGCTAAAGATGTCGGCGTACTTCGCAGGACTAAAACCACATAAACTTTTGAGTCCTAAACAACTTATGTTATCGATATTTTTAATCGGTAACATAATCTTATCCATAATGCTAACAGTAGATTAACACATATGTATATTATATAGTATAGTAACACATATGTGTTACTATATTAACACATATGTGTTAATATATATATATATATATATATATATATATATATATATATATCATATGTGTCGCCCACTGTCAGCTGACGAGCAAACTTTCAGTTCGAAAAGACTGACCTAGCTACACTCAGAGACTGATTAAGAGGAAAACTTTATTAGGGTCGTAACTAGTTCTACACCGACACAAAAATTTAAAAAAAAAAAAATGTTATTATATAAATTATAATACTCCAGTTAGCTAAAAAAGCACTAAATAAAAACATTATTTATGTTGTTGGAAATACTGGCTATCCGAATCACTATTGTTCATTTTCCTTTCTTTTGTGTGATCACTGTGAATATTGTAAGGAAATCTATTTGAATTCTACCTTAAATGCAACCGTTTATATTCTACTTATTTCAAATAACAGGCAATCTATCTTCTTTAAAACCTCATGAGTCGTTCTGTTCCTCGGCGCATAGGTAGGTCACCAGAAGACTTTTACACCCCTCGCATAATTTTCAGGGTGCATTGGGGGGGGGGGAAATGAATCTAAGTGCTGTTCTTTTTTTTCAAATTAATATGAACACTACTATGGAAGGTATTATTATGACTTATACTGCAGGTACTAGTCACCGATTTTAAGTTTTGGCTGTTAATTCTTATTGCATTTTCTCATAGTATTTGTGTATTGTAGACAATGCAGTCATTTTAGAAATACCTTCCATACGCACCAGAGGCTTAAATAAAACTTTAGTTTTACTAGAAGATTCTAAACTTGAAACCTACCAGAAACTGTAAAAATTCTGAAAAATTACGTTAGTTCAGCTGGCTAACTGCAGTTTTGCAATATTGATTAATGTCCGTGCAATATTGTTAGTACTTTGCATTTTATTATTATTTTACTGCGTTATCTGCTCACAGTACTGTTGTAAACTTTTAAGTCTATTTGACTGCATTTTCTGGCTTTTGTGTATTATTATAATGTTATATATTGTTTTTATATATTTGTTTGCAGTTTACCGATATCATTCCCAGCCACAGAAGGTTGGCTGTGAGTGACATAGGTAATCTGGAATATTTCTCGTATGTTGAGGAGAGCTTGCCTTATCTGTGCGTTTTCCTTGAGCTATTCACAGATGATTAATTTGGTAGAAGTTATTATTTGTTTGAATAAAATGTCGAATGAAGAGATCCACGATTCTGTTAACTCGCAACAATATCTTTGTATTCTTTCCTATAAAGCATACTCATATTATGTTCCATGAGGCGACTGCAGTTCCTGTAAAAAACTATGGAGGAGAAAAATAAGTACAATATTTACCTGAGTTGATGGCACGTTTTCAACAGTAGAAGGTTCTTCAGCACCATAGCTTGACATGACTGTTCTAGACTGTTGCTTCCTAGGAAGAACAATGCTTGAATTTAATATTTTTTAAAGTAAAACATTAACAAAATACATCAAATTTAAATTTTGTATCTTAGACTGTCATAAAATTTCCTTACATCCACGAATGCTCATGCGTTTGCAATCAGCCAGTACGATATTTAGTAATATTATGTTCAATAAACCCTCCCAACGCTAACAATATATCTCAAAATTACGCAAAAAACAATAAATATTACTCTAAACGTAAAGCGTTCTTCACTGGTTTTTTAGTATGTTTCATAACAGAGATTAAAACTTTTCATCTTATTTGAGTTATTTTATTCAGTTGCTACAACATTATTTAATACTAAATATATTTCAGTTTCTGCAGTAAAGCTATCAAATACTTTACGTGAAAGTATAAAATGTTCCCTTTCCCTCTACATGATACCCTAATCGCATGAGACGTGATTAACTAACATTGCAAAGACCATACGTTAACGTGACATTTTAAATCTTAAATACATCTTATAATGGAAAAGAATAGAAACATACAAAATATAATTTAGAAATTTATCTAAGGCAGTTCAGAAATTATTTATTGTCTTCTAAATATTTAACATCCTAATTCATGAAGTTTCAGGAACACAGATGGTGCTTAAAATTGAAAATATATATAATAAATTTGGAACTTCGGAGAAACAGTATCTGTACTGGATTTCATAGATCGGTGAACTTCAACTTTTAGTTGAAGATCTATTCAAATAAAGAATTAAAATAAAAGGATTTTGAAATAAAAAATTTCGAAATCACAGCATTATAATCATTAAAATCAAGGTGTTTCCACAGTTTATTCTAGCCACGTATTTTTTATTTCATAGAAATTATTTTAGCAAATAATGTGTTGAAATAATTCCCACATTAAAATAATTGTTATTTGTATTAAGAGAAGCGTAATATTACCTTTTATTCACACGAGAGTGTACGATTAAATATGTCTAGAGACAGCTGCTACAGACATTTTGAGAAAATGATCTTATGATCCCATTTTTCTTTACCTCAGACGTAATTTTTAAATTTCATTAGATTCAAAAGCTGTTTGAAATGAAACTGTGAACGGAATTTTTCTATTCAATAGTTGAAAACATACCAAAACTGATTTTAAGAAAAATTAAAGATTCAAATTATTTCGAAGAATGCGTTTGCTCTGTCGCCCGTTTAACATAACACTAAGCTACACACTCTTAATTTGATCAATGTTTAAACGTCCTTATTCCATTTTATTGTACTTGCAGCATCACAGCACGCTTGCCCCTGTGCAGAACTAATCAAATTAATTTCCTGCATTAAAAAATTTTATTTAATACTGTAAGTAAATTATTAAATTGGTATAAATGAGAACGACCGCATTATTTATGTATAATTTACTTGGATAAACACATCGCGTTGAGTTATTAGCTGCATATTTTTTATAAATGGTTTTGATTAATGGTATCTTTGAATTTTTTAAGCCTTTAAATTATATTAAAAATATTTTTGAATTCAGATTTCTAAAACATTCATGATTTTATTCATATTATTTACACACACACACACACACACACATATATATATATGCATACATAATATGAATATATATATTTGCAAAGAAGAGGAATGTTTAAAAGCTATTGCTAAAAAGTACATTTGACACTGTTGAATATATATATATTATATGCATAAATAATATGATAGCGTCCTTTTAAAATATTTTGTGCGTTAAAATTTCTTAATTTTTCTCCCCTTTTTGATTTTGAAGTTATCTCTATTTGTAATTTTTACATTTACTTTTTATGCGATTGTTTTTACTACTTAAGTATTGTTTGTTGTTGTTACATGATTTCACATTTTTGCTAAGGAACTATAGTGTCAAATGTATTTTTTAGCATTAGCTTTTAAACATTCCTCTTCCTTAAAAAAAATTTTAAAAATTTTGCAGCTCAATGCGCAAAATTCTTGACCACTAAGGTCTCTCTAATTCATGATGTCTACTTTTTTATTATATATGAAAATGTAAGTGTGAAACTATAATGTCAGCTATTACATATAATTATCAGTATTTTTCATTAAAAAAAGAAAAAGAAACTTCGAATCAAAAATTTTAAAAAAATCTTAATTTTATTCAAATTACTTTAATTTATATGAAACCGAAACTACTCAATATTACTGTTATTTGCATGGCCGGAAATTTAGTAACTGGCGAAACTAATACCTAACTGCTGTACATAAATACATTTTTCCTTCTGACAAACAGCGACAACAGAAGTTTAAAATACGTTGCTTTGAATAAGTTTTCTGTTTTGATACTCCTAGAACTCTCAGGGATTCTGCATGAGAAGTGGTCAACTTCTGTACATAAGGATGAATACCTTGAGTATATTGGCGTCGTTGGGGCTTCACAATGTATTTTGCCAAGTGGCTGCACATATTGTATAGTTGCGCAATATGTTTAGCAAAATATATTGTACAACGTGCGTATAAACATATTGTATATGAACATATTCTTTCTGAAAAAGAGTCAAAATCTGTATAAATGCGTCAGAAAGTTCACAGACAATAACGGAATGAATATTTTAAAACTACTGTAGATTTGGAAGAGAATAACAAAAATACGTGTGTTCGAATTGTTTAGTATATTTTCCATTTTTTAGTATGTGACATGTTTTGTATCCTTGTGTAAAAACCGTGTTTACCAGAAAAGAAAATTTCTTTTTTATGCACGTGTAATATATTTATCGAAATGTATTGTTATGATGATAACGCTGTCTACACTTTTTTTCAAGATAAAAAAATATTAGAAATGTGAAAGGGCACTTAACTGTGAATTTATTAAAAAATATTTTAGTACTTATTGATGCAGTTTTAAGAATCTATATATGAGAACACTTACTTAAGCAAGCAAACAAGCATGCACACACATATAATTAAAGATAAATGAAAATTTTTATACAGAGTATATTAACTTTTCCAAACTTTAAGTATGTTTCTAATGAAAGCTCCTCTTTGACAAACAATTGCTCACCAACGCTCCGGTGGATAAGACACCGGAACTTTTCCAGTTTGTTTTGGATTTGGTCCCTGACAAATTGGTTGATCCTTTTCCTATGCGTACCTTGAATAAGGCTTAGTTTCTGTAGAAAGTTCTCCATGAAAACATTCATAGCATTCTTTTCTGCAATCATTAACCATATAGTTTTTCTGTCAGTAACTGTACGTTGAATTTTTTTCTGTACAATTTCTTCGCAAAATAGTAATAAAGTATGTTAAAAAGTTTCTTTCCCTGTTAATGTGTAGTGACTCAAAGCGTAATACAGATTATTTTTTCTGGGACTAGCATATTTTTCGGTATTATTCTATCAACTTACATTAACCTTCTCTCTATTTATAATTTATTTTATTGATGAACTAAGGTAAAAAAACTACAGTAAACAAGGACTGCGAATAATCAGAAACGTCACTTTCTGATTATCCGCACCCCGGTTTCAACGTGTAGAAATGTCGTGCTTTTGGCATATTTTGAAGTATATCAACTACAATAGCCAGCCCACGTAAGCATGTCAACCTACGTGTTAAGTGGTTGTGTGATATATTTAGCCATCATTACAGTAAGTGTGGTACATTTAGCCATCATTAAAATATCTACCTGCTATCAAAATATAAATATTGGTGACATAAAGTCTACTTTTTTCTCATTACTTTCCTTTTTATTTTATAAAATGGTAATCTTTATTATTTATGAATAGAATAGTACTTATGCCCCGTGAAAATAGCCACCAAACAAATGTTTTTCACGAAGTCACAAATGAGTTGTCGGGGGTAATCAGAAAGTTATATACTTAGCAAATACTTAATAGCATAGGGCAGCGAACCGGTGGTACGCGTACCCCCGGTTGAAACTACTGGTGGTACGCAAGGCAAAAATAGGTGGTACGCAAAGGAACAAAATATTTATAACTATTCAAAAATTAAATACCGCAACATCCTGTTTAAGTTTTTTCTCTAACACTCGTAATTTATGCGGTCTGAGCTTTGTTCAAGGTCAATAGCCACTCAGAGATTTTAGCAAAATAATCCGTTTTTATTTTTACAAATATTCTTATAGCCATACACGTAACAAAATTTGTCATTAATGAGGCTTTTAAAAAGAGTAATAGAAATGAATATTGTATTTAATAGGAAATAAAAATAAGTCCCTATAAAAAGATAATAGTATCCCATTAATTCTTTTAAAGTGTATCGATTTTTATTAGCATGTATACACTTTACCGTCCCCACCATTTCCGGGCTCATATTGCTCTATTTCCAATTAGAATTATATTTTTACGCCGATTTGCTGTATCTAACAGCAGGTATTTTGTCTTCTTTTTGCTTTGTCTTCCTTACTTTTTCACGCTATTTGAGAATATCGTCGTTTGTTTTTGAAGAACTCATAATATATTGTGCATTTAAATATTTGTAAAAAAATAACAAAACGGACCTAGATTTTCAGGAAAAATTGCTAGGATTAATTAAGTGGAAAAATGATGATTCACAGGTGATGGATCCAGGACAATCTACTAGTACTAAAAATATAGAAAAGAAAAATAGTTTATAGAAAATATAATGAAAATTATTAATCAATTTGGGTTTACTTGGAATGGAGATGAAATGGACCTTCAGACTCAATATGTTGTTTGCTGTGAAGTATTATCCAATCAAAGTATGAAACCCTCGTTTCATAAAAGACATTTGTACTCTAAGCATGCCAATTCAAAGGATAAATCTGAACAATATTTTAAAAGGAAATTATCGGCGTTAAAAAATAGTAAACAAGTAATGAAAGATTTTGTTACTTCAAGTGGTAAAGCTTTGGAAGCTAGTCACCTGGTAAGCCTAAGAAGTGTCAGGGACTGGACAGGCTGATGCTATTAGAGATAACCTTATATTACCAGCAGCTAAAGATATTGTTTTAACATTATTCAACCAAAAAGCGGCTAATGAACTTATTAATATTCCGTTATCAAATCATACATAAGTCGACGAATTCATGAAATGGCAAATCCATAAAAGAGGAACTTATTCAAAAAATAAAACACAGTGAGTATTTCGCATTGCAGTTGGATGAAAGTACTGATATAACGAACTTTTTCAATTATTAGTTCGTATGCGTTTCGAAGAAGATAAACGAATTATCGAAGGATATTTATTTTGTGAATCTATTCATGATAAAGCAACTGCAAATAAAATTTTCAGAGTAATCGACAATTTTATGTCTGAGAACGATATTCCTTGGAACAAGTGCATTGCCGTATGCAGTGACGGAAATCGAACTTTAACAGGAACATTCCGGTGTTATTTCTCAAATAAAGTTGCACCTGAAACTAAATTTACTCATTGCTCCATTCATCGTGAGGCTTTCGCAGCCAAAACAATCCCCGAAATCCTGAAAATCGTTTTGAATCAATCTGTGAAAAAATGTTAATTTTATTAAAAACCGAAATAGTTAATTTATTAAAATGTTAATTTTATTAAAAACCAAGAATATGTGCGATTTTATGCCAAGAGATGGGCAGTGAGCATGCAACGCTTTTGTTATATTCAGAAGTAAGGTGGTCATCCAGTAGGCCATTTTTGAACTTCGATCAGAAATTCAAATTTTCCTCTGTGACTCAAAATTCAATTTGCTAAAATGTTAATTTAGTGAATTATAGTTGACACATTTAGCATATTTAGGAGATATTTTTGGAAAGTTAAAGGAATTAAATTTAGGATTACAAGGACAAAGTGTTTTAGGATTACAAAGACGAAGGGTTTTAGGATTAGAAGGACAGAGTATTAATTTGTTTATCATTAGAGATAAAATAAATGCAATGATAAATAAAAAAATTATCTGAGAATTGGATAATGATATGTTAAGTTTTTTATCGCTTTTAGAAAGTTTTCTAACCGAAAATAATCTGAACATAAAAGAATTAGCATCCGACATTAAAAGTCATTGCTTTTCATTGATAAATAATTTCAACATGTATTTTCCCGAGGATTATGGAAAAGAAAATAGGATTAGAAATCCATTTTATTCCAATGTATCTGAAATTTTATCTCCTGAAGAGAAAGAGCAATTGATTGAAATTTCCTGTGATCGAACTCTAACTGAAGATTTCAGAAATAACACACTTTTTAACTTTTGGCTGAATCGAAAAAACGAATTTAAAGGCGCTTCAAATAAAGCTGTTAAATTTTTATTGCACATCATATTTGTATAAATAGTATAATATAATATAAAGTTAAGTTGGTCATCTGTGACGAAGAGAGTTTTTGAGAAGCATAGAGCTACGTTGATTCAGGTTCCAATCTTGAAATTTTGAATCTTGAAATTTCAATCTGATATAAAATCGCATTGTAACTATTAAACATTAGCAGAGGATAGAGGAAAGTATATGTTAGACTGGAAATGTTATTGAAATTATTATTATTAATGTTGAAAAATAAAAGAAGAATAAAAACAGCATTATTTACAGGATAAACCAATGGAATATATATAAATAGATAAATAGATATACAGATTTAGATACAGATATACGTGTGTCTTTCGCAGTCAAAGGGTTAATTTGATAAATGAAAGATGATAAACTTCTTTACTGTGTCAGTTCTTGACTTATCTCTCACACCAGAAGAATATTTAAGAAACAATTTACATATTTTTGAAATAATAAGCAAGGAGGGAAAAAGTCAAAAGGGACTTTAGTTAAGACGATCTGTAACTGACTGCTTCCACGGTGTGTGAACTATTACTTTCCTTTCGTATTCCCGAGTCCCATACCTTTGACGCGTCACAGCGTTTCACATTATTCACCAGAATTTCGTTACTCAAACATTCCTGAGATTAATTAACTTCAATAAAAGTTGCGTGCTCAAAATGAGCATAACTCATATAGCAGTATTCGGTAATGGTCATGTTTGTAATGCCTCGAGAAGATTATGCTTGAGGACGTAGTTTTTTTTTTTTTTTTTTCAGATGCCGACAAAATAGCTTTGTTAGGAGGTCAAAGAGAATAAAGAAAGTGTTAGAATAAAAAAGGAGTACGGTGGTTGGGATACATAATTAAGGCCTCGTGAACTTTTTGCTGGTGAAGATTCGTTGTGACATCATGTTTTCATAAATTTAATGAGTTGCATAAAATCCTTATAGAAAAACTTACATTATATTCTGATGCTCATTAAAAAAATCCTTTATATTATTTCTTTATTTATTTATAATATGTGACAAAAAATAATGTGCAACTTCAGAATCAAAATTTTTGACTGACTGCATCGTTTAAATATTCCTCTGATTGATTTGACTGTTTTCACGTTGGTGTTCACCCATGTACATATTTACATACATGTATATGCTGTTAAATATATTTACTTACTTTTAATGTAAAATAAAAAAGAAAAGCATATCAAAGTAAATAAGTTTTCTTTTATGGGAAATAAATTTGCTAAGAGCTGTATATGACGTAGTAGACCAAACAGTTAATTTTGATTAAAAAATTGACCCCCTGTTTATTTATTTTGCACCATCAATATATTGTATTCCCAAACTTAACCTAATTAACTCAATATTTCTTTATAATTCGCGACTTCAATTGTCATTACATATTCACAAGAACAAATGCACTCTCCTGCCCCCAAAAGACATTTTAATAAGAGCAGTGTTGTATTTACACGACATACCTACTACTACGCTCATTTGGAAAGATGGGCTCTTATCGTATCTCCCCCCTTCCCACCAAGAAGGGAGCAACCCCGAAGGAAAGCTGAATTACTACTGCTTGTTTGCATTCATTATTTTCTAGGATGTTTCAGAAAAGAACTCGTGTTTTCATCCAAACTGTATCCGTCGTTTCTCTGTAAATACATTACTTTTATTAATAAGATTTGGAACCGCATTTTCCAAATCTTAAGTAGTAAAAAATTTAACTCTCTGAGGAACGGGATGTAACTAAGTGGTCAGACAATTGATACTTACCTACCCATTTAAACAAGTTATCATTTACCTCACAAGTTACTGCACAAGCTATCTTTGTGGTAAATAGGCGAGAACACTTCCTTAACATCACTTCAGGGGCAGAAAAGAAAAGGGAAAAAAGAAAAAGAAAATGAGGAAAACGTATCTGTCCGTTCCCATTCAGCCTCTCCTTTCTAAGTCACTTTTTTTCAAAAGCTAGTTATGCGATTCGAAAGGAAGAAATAACAAATAAACTGTAGCTATTTTACACCATTGTCTGCTTTTAACGATAGGTTTTTGCATGATATAATAAGATTATTATAATAGCGTTCTCTCAGTATGTTACTAGCATTTGCGAATGGAAAGAAATGCGCTTACATTTAAAAATAGATAATAATGTGAGACTAAACATTGTAACTGCGAAGTTATTGCTTTCTACAAACTCATAAAAGGCCATTTAAAATTCACTGTACAAACTTTAAAAGTAGCGCCAGCATGCATCAACAAACCATATTCGTATAGGATTTTAAACCTGAAACGAAAATTTGAATAAAGGAATAAAAAGAAATGAAAAAAGATGTTACAATATGTTTAGTGGCCATAATGTATGCTCTATGACAGTAAGCTACGCACATAGAAATTCGCAAGAGATATTCACACTTCCTTTCCGCAGCAGTAATATACATCTCACATCGCCAATGCATGGATCAGCAAAAATGACAATGTGTAAAAATGTCAAGCGAGTAGTGGACACATCCAGCTGCCTCTAATATTCATGCGACGAGATCAGCATCAGGTTCAACGGCAGCCGCATAATGTTGCTTCTTCCTAAACGGTACCGGCTTATTCATGCAGATCATATGTAACGTGAATACAAGTCAGTTTCCTTGATAAAATTCTTCACGATGGCATTCCTTTCTCAACAAACAAACAAAAAACAAAAAAAAGTATTCGTGTGCTCTAGATTAAGTACGAGTAAAATCAGTAACCAACTTTATACAACCAGAGTTCGTTAACATCAGTTCCTCGGTATAATCTTCAGTGTATATCAGCTTTTAACTTGAAAAGAGCAACCTTCATAAAAGTTCAGGCACCGATATGCTGGTGAACTGCCATACAAGTAGGATTTTATTTTATTTTATTTTTATCCAGCAGAGTGACAGAGTTTCAACAGAATGACTAGCTAAGCAATGCCCAGGCAGGTAAGTACCTTCAGGTAGCGCTTCAGGAGCGACATTTTCTGGGGGCATGCCGAGTCCACTTTTCAAATGGTACAGGGAAATGTGAACACGCTGTATATAATATTACAGATACACAAATGACGGGAGTAACTAAAATTACTAAAGAAAAGTACGTAAGAAAATTTGTTTGCCTATGAAATACTAAGCTAAATTTATAAATGTGACATTATCAATGTTATTTTACGTTTCCTTTTTTTTTTTTTAAATACTCGCTCTCTATATATTTGGCTTTTTACTTTATTTAATTATTTTTTTCCCTATTTATTTATTTATTTTTTTTAAATTTCCATCTCCTGTCAAACTTTGCCAACCACATTTGAAATATTTATTATGGAAGTATTAAGAGCTTTTCGCATCCTTTAATCCGTTATCCTTTAATCGCATCTTTCGATCTTACATACATCTGCAAACATAATTTTATTAGTTATTTAATGGATTATGTTTCAATTTTCGTAAAATTTGAATTATAACATAGAAAAGTAAACAGACACAAAGCATATTTCAAATGCTATCAAAAATGAAATTGGAGTATTTTTAAACAGCCATTAAACGGATAAATAAAATAATGGAGCAGCTACTGGAAATGCGGTAAAAATTTAATTTTGTAGCATTATCTGAATATGAAATTTCTATAGGAATCAGAGCTGAAAATCTAGTGGGCTAATACTACTTCAGTCTAATTTTGGTCCTGGTACAGGATGATTGTAAAGAACTAAAAATCATCATATTACATACTTCATTAAACAATTTCTGATGAAAGAGCAGAACTAGACAGAATAGCCACAAATCAGCAGTTGTGAGTTACACCTAATTTCGTGAAAATGTACTGAATCATCAATGTACTGAATGGATTTTATCAAATGCTTCCTTCGAATAACTTCGACCCTCAAAGATGAATGACATGAAGAAGGAAAACATAGCAAACAAGAGGTAATCTCTTCATTTCGCCAGTGGTGCAGACACAACTTTTGTGACCCCAATGCGCACCAAAAAATCAAATCCTTAAAATGTCAGAACGACATATAGGGAAACAAATAAGCGCTCCGTGTTTAGTTTTGAAATAAAATTTTAATTCCAATATTATAAGGTTATTCTCTCGCTTTCCTGGCGTGCCTTCGTGGTGTAGTGGTTCTGCACGCTGGGTCGGTATTCCTGAGGTCCGTGGTTCGTTTCCCACCGAAGGCGGTTGCTTATTTTTCATCTCTCCGGTCTTTCCAATTAACCTGATGTACCTACAATATTATACAATAGTATTTTGCTTATTTTTCTGTTAGCAAAACCGTCAGGGACATTCTATAATTACTCCATTTGCTTTTCTGTAGACAATGCAGTAAGATATCTTAAATGTAAGGTAATCATTTTGAAGTCATAGGTATTTTAGTGATTTTTATTCTGTATATTAGAATAAACTGCAAACATTCAACACGAACGTCCTTCCACATCTCCGTTTCATCTTCCCAAGTAACAGAAATAAAACTTAGAAGTATTTCTCTTTCAGTAAGAAACTGTTCCTTATTTGTGTCATTGAAATTATAATTTCATTGACATTCGTAATTTTCATTCAAAAGTTTCAATGGAGAAGGGAAGGCATAGGAAGAACATGAAACTATTAAAATCTCTTCGTAGTTTCTTTGAATATTCTGTCCAATGTAAAAACGACTCTCTGCTTAATTTAATTTCGTATGACAGTTCAGTATGTCCTGATTATTCATCTCACCAGTGACCGAGTAGATACGATGGTTGAATACTGCTAGTTCGACCTGAATTCAAATCTCAATGAAAGGAGTGACTGCCTATTGTAGTTTACCTTATTTATGACAAAGGGTACATAACGTTGTAATCACACATGCAGGATATGAACATGAGTCAGCGCCTCTTTCGTAAATATGGGTTAGTTTTTAAGCTCTTCGAGGAGAATTTTAGTCAGCTACGAAAACACCCCTCCCTTTAGACAAATAACAGTACCAAGCTTTGCTATAATTCAATAAATCTGATCCTCCATTCTGCTCCAAAGATCCGTATGACTAGTTCTTCACGTGGAAAAATGCCGTTCCCCAAAAATGTCCTGTCCGGGAAGGAACGCGCTCTTCGCTCCCCTTCAGCAATGTAATAGCATTTTGCGCAATCTTGGATGGAAGCAGTAAATGCTAAATTTTTATCAGATAAAATTGAGCAAAACCGATGTGCTTAAAGGTTTAAATTATTTAGATGAACTTCACGTCTTATATAATAAAAAGGTATACGACGCAAAGCATTTTTAGAGAACCTCGGACTTAACGCTAAACACACACACAAGAAACAGTAAGTTCTTTCTTGATAGTTGTATTGTTTACAATGTTCGGTAACCATTACCAGGGACGGCACTACTCTTTTTGCGCCCGGTGCAACCGTTTAAACAGTTCCTGATTTCTGCCACCCATTGCATCCTTAAATTCTAAAATTTTGCCGCCTGATATGGCTGCACGGATAGCACAGGCTCTGACCATTACCAATAATTTGATTTTTGCACTTAGTTTTGCCTATCTAAACTTCAAATTTTTGAACAAGACATCTTTACCAGTTTAGATGCCTCTTTAGTAAGCGAATAATTTAGTAAGCGAATAATAAGTGCTGATAAAAGGCTTATAGGAGCTAGGCTCACACTGTGCTATTTCTGATGCTGAAATTATATTTGAGATAGTGGAAAATAAAAATTCAGGTTTCTTTTAAATGGCGAAAGTGGAAGTGAAGGTATCCTTGAGGCAAATTCAGTTGCGGCCAGTAACGGTTCATGTGACGTAATTTAAATGAAGTTCATTAGATGTGTTCAGAGATGATTTAGAGATCTGTATTATCATAACCGAAGTAACAAAAATATTGATAAGTTAACATTAAAGCTAAATTTTATGTTCTAATTAAAGCTATACAAAACCTTTTGAAGGAATAATTTTTATAATAAATTTACTGATCTAAGGCATATTTTTACTCGCATAGGATTTTATTATAAATATGTTTGACCATGTATACATCTTCAACTTGAAATAACTGATAGATAAAGATATGAGTTAGTTTCTGTGTTAATTTATTAGTAACTCAATCAACCAGAGAATAACTGAATAATATAAAACTCTTATTGCTCGCAGAAAAAATATTCCCTTGCGTTGAAATTTATAACGATCAAAATTGCTGTAGATATTTTACACCTACTTTCTAATTTTTGCCAACAGATGGCACCAGCAGACAGTCATTAACTCAAAGTGGCAGAAATTGGCCTTGCATTTTACCAATTTTCTAAAATTCGATCATTTCGTTTGTTTCAAAAGAAGAGTAAACATAAAAAAATTTTAAAATGTGTTTTTTTGTTGTTATTTAATAGAAAACTATAGCTAAATATTTATTAATCTAGCAACTGAAAAAAGAAAACATATTTTACACAGATCTTCTATGTTTATATTGCATATGATTTAACTATTTTAAATAATTGTAGCAACTGTGATTGTCGGAACCGTAATAGTTTTCCTCACTAAGCAAGGCTGTTTAAGCTCTAATGAGAAAAAAATGCATATTTAAATTTTTTTTAAATTTTAATTACATATTTTTCCTAACATTTCTTAAATAAATTTTACCCATACGTATTCATTTTTGTGGGAACTTAAACCAAATGGGCAGTTGGCTGTTTTCCTATATGGATTAGTGTCTCTGAACCATTTTCCCTTGCGGATTCCTTGGAATAAAATTCATTGTCTCAGGAAACCCTTACTGAGCTTATTCATTCTAATTTCCAGCAGAATCGTTAGCGATTTCTGACCAAAAAAACTAGGGTCCAAACTGCTCCATTTGAGAAACGCTGGTATATGCTTAAAAAAACTACTACTTCTATCCTGCCTTTCTAAATCTCTTTGCAGTTATTTCTCCGTTTCATTTGCATTAGTTCATAAAAACAGGATTATGAATACATTTAAAAAATTCTATTCTCTATCGAAAACGTTTCTCGGTACGTTATTCCGCGGATTTAGATGGTAGTGCTTTAGCGATTAATTGGTTATCAACCAATACTTTGACGCATAGCTTTTCAAGATTATGGTGTGCTCAAGCCCAGCTTCAGCATTTTCTACTCCCTAGACGACCAATGCAGTTGGTTCTTCGTTTAAATTAAACATGTTAATAATTATTAATAATTCAAAACAAAATAAACTTTGCTTATAATAAAACAAAATGAACTTATAATAAAACTTAATGAACTTTGCTTATAATTGCTCGTAAGAATAACTTGATTGGTAACCTTTAAATATCGGCGCCTTAGACGGCTGCCTATGTCGTCTAAGTTTGAAGCGGGCTTATGAGTGATAATCCTTATCCTATCTGCTCGACTCACTATAGTATATTATTTACGATAATAGTAAGATAGACTGACCTGTTAATTGTTATGTGTTAAATTACCTGTTAATTGTCTGGTAACTCGTGGAGAACGATAATTTCGTTTTAGTGAGCATTTGCGAAAATTTTATGCAAACGTAATGCATTTAATAATTTTCATTTAATTCTGCAAGGATGTTTGGTACATTTTGTTATGCCCCGTGGTAAAAAAATGATACAGGAAACAAAGACTTGAAATTTTTATCGGACTATCGATTATTTTTGAAGATTTTCGTGGTTATAAAGATATGTCACTTTTAGTTAATTTCTTTTTTAATATTAAAATTTAAAATATATTTATTTACTTTATAAGGTATTTTCTCCCTCCTTTCTGCCTGCCTTTGTGGTGTAACTGGATGCAAGTCCGACGCGTAATCAGGAGCTCCGGTGTTCGAATCCCGGCGATGGCAATGAACAATTTCCTCGTCTACTGCTTCGAAAAAACTTATGGTTTGATTTGGTTTAGTTGATTATGGTAAAGCCAACTAGGAATATTTGCCTAAAGAGAGAGATTCTTTCATGGAGGACTTTCTAAGGAGAACTGGCTCGTATACATGTTACACAAGGGGAAAACCACAAAAACGGCTACGCAGCCAGCTCGTTCGCCTGGAATCGAACCTAGATCGGAACTACCAGTGTTCTGCGATTTTACTGCACCAAAAAATATAATGATTCTACAACTTGATGTCACTGATTTGTTTATTTTATTTTTTCTCCCTTTTTTCAAATTAATGACAATTCATATCCGTTATACGAAAGACAAGAGAGCCCAAGTGCTTGCACAAGATTAGTATTGAAAAAGTAAACCAGCCGCATTCCTCTGCGGAAATGAAATCCTTTTTTTTTTTTTTTTTTTTTTTTTTTTTCTTCCCCATTTGAAATTAGGGAAAGAGGCAAAGACAAGTAGTTAATAAATCCCAAAAGGGTGCGAAGTTTTTCTGAATTTGAAATGACAAATTATGTCCTAAAATAATTATCAAGATGACTTGCGCCCATCGTAAAGCCTGCGTTTTTAAGACAACTATTGCTACTAAAATGTCGTCTTCTTAGATACTGAGCAAAATAAAAATGAAATTGTGTCTAGTCTTTAAGACAACTAGGTAACATTGCTCTGCAGCAAATTTCTCCCTATAAAATTTATGGTTATTCTATACGAGGTAAATCCCACTGGCCCTAAATGTGTGTATCAGTTATTATTTTGGGGTATTTATTTAAACTTCTAAGAGACTAACTGAGAAATTACTTCAAAATAAACACCAAAATGACCATCAAAGAAGTCTCGATCAGCTGGTACTACTAATATTAGCTGCAAACAGTTTTACCAAAAATTATCATTTTTTATGCAAATGCAATAGCTAAACAATCTGCTAAAAATTCAAATGAAGTATTATGTGTGGCGATAAGAATATGGCATGTGACAAAGTTATTTATCTTAGCTTTATCTAAAACAGGGCATCATAAAATTATTTTATTTATTAAAGCTGTGAAGAAAAGAAGAGATTCTAAGAGAAATTTCTCGGCGAAAGTGAGTTTAGCTCCTTGGTTCTCTTGAAATCGATAGGTGATAACAGAAAATTACCCTGCTATCCATTAAAATGCTGCAACATGAAAGTGGCATGCAAGAAACGTTAAATTTGTATGAAAGGTATTAAAAGCTGGGATATGCAAATAATTAGTATTCCAGCACATGTGCACAAAGCAGATATGATAACACCATCTACATTATATATGAATGGAAAGCTTGCACAGCGAGTTTCTCACGTGAAAACGTTGGTTATTTATGTAAAGATCTTGTTATGCGTTGTGTAAGAAAGAGAAACTCCTATTATCACATGTCAGAATTCGATCGCGACGGTATCGTGGCCTATCGGAACTGTAGTTTAATCTTTCGGGACATTTCTGCTCTTGTTGGTGGGGATTCCATGATTGTCAGGCGAATATAGAATCTATGGGTTCATGAGAGCCATAATGAATGCCATGCAGGATCTCAGCGGTCTCGGGTCACTGATGTCCCAGAGGACAGACATGTTGTCCTCTGGGACTTGAGGGATCGTACAGCCACGTCACGTACTCTCAGTCAGAAACTTGGCGTTAAGTGCAAGACGACAAGTGTCCATCCGAGCAAGTTCGATGACGTCTCCAGCACCACGGATTGTCAAGAACCACGGATCACGGAAACCATTGTAACGGCTTGCCGCCCAACTGGAATATGTTACTGATTCTGACTGCCGTACCGAAGGGCCCGGATTTTAATCCCGGAGAAGGCATGGATGTTTGTAAATGCATAGTGTTTGTGCAGCATAGGGGCATTCAAAATATTCGGCGAGCCACAAGTCCTCTTGAGGGGAAGAGGGGTATAAGACTTTAATACTCGTTCCTCCGGATGCTCTCCATCAAAACTGGGAGGGGGGACAATCAACCGTACGGTTTTCAAAGCTCTTGCCAACGACAGGAGCAATCTTGCCTCCTTACCAAGATGAATTTCGTGGGTTTGTTCTAATATCGGAGAAGCGAGATTAGTCACAACAATTGTTGCGGCTTACCTTAATCCTACAGCACAAATAGGCGCACCTACAGTGGTGCGACGAATGACGAGGACGCGGAAGTGGCACCATGTCGTCTTTTCACACGAATTCCAGTTCTACATACAACAGCACGCTGGACGTATCTGTGTGTGAAGGAGCCGAGAAGAACCAACATTGCCAGCTTGCATTCGTCTTCATAGAGGCTTAGCACCTGACGTGCTGATATAGGGTGCCATTGGATGTACATCCAGTCAGTTCTTGTTCTCACTACTGGTAATATGGACAGCAGCCGCTACATTTCTGATGTGTTAAGACCCGGGGCTGTGCCCTATCTTCGAGGCCTGCGTGGCGACAACTTTCAACAAGATGATGCACGAACGCACTTTGCCCGTGTTGCTCTAGCTGTCTTCGATACCCAGGTTGATTGAATGTTGTCCTGGCCAGCAAGTTCTTCAGATCTGTCATCCATTGGAACATTTGGTCATGGGTCATGGACTGTCGACAGACTGGCATGCCACGATTCGCTGTCTACTACGATTGATGAACTCTGGCATAGGACTGAAGCCGCATGGAACAAACGAGCTAGATTCTATTGACAGCCAGTTTACAGCCATTGCTGCTGCCAGAGGTGACAGTGGTACCTCGACTAGGTTCAAACCCAGGCAAATGCGCTTGTTGCATTGTTGATTTTTCTTGGATGAGGATCACCATGTAACATGAATACAAGCCAGTTTTCCTTCGAAATTCATCCATGACGTCATCCTTCTCCTTAGGTATAGCTTTAATGTGCTTTGCCACATTCAAATAATCAAACTGATACACGTGCCACTATATCTCTATCAACTAGAGCCACAGCATCTGTGATATGTGGCACATAAAAAGGGTCGATAGTTCATTTTTACATTCTGTGTAATTCTTGGTTGGATAAGGCTTGTTACGTTGCGCGGCAGAAACGCAATACAATAATTTTTCACATTTATGGTTTTAGTTTGTTAAACTGTTATATATTTTTATATCTCATAGACATAAATTCTGGATTTAAATTTAAGCCTTCAAAACTGCTGTTATTTTAATATTGCTGATTAATTGGAATGCCGGTTACAAGAGTTTTTTTTTTTTTTTCTGTCTATGGATATCAGCTAAAAACGTTTTCAGCGTTGATGAAATCAGTCTTCTCCTGTCTTCAAATTGCTTAGCCTCGGAAAACCTTCAGTATCATAGTCAAAATCGCTTCACATTTTGTGTTGTGACTTATCTCACTTGTTTGACAGTAACATCAGAACAAACCCACGAAACTCATCGTGGCAAGGAGTGCAAGATTGCTCCTGTCGTTGGCAAAAGCCTTGTGACAGTACCAGTTCCGTCCCCAATTTTGATGGACAGCACTCAGGGGCACGGGCCCGAGGGTCTCCCACCTCTCTTTCCCTACAACCAACCTCTCGAGAAGACTTTCGGCTAGCCGCATATTTAGAGTGCCTCCATGCCGAACGGACACACTACATTTACAAACATTCATGCCTTCTCCGGGATTCGAACCCGGGCCTTAGGTACAACAGTAGGGTTCTCTAACCACTATACTGTCTGGGTAATACTCATAAGAGTACTACGAAAAAAATGACATGGTAAACATTATCATATCATACATTATGTAAAATAAATAAATAAATAAAACAAATAAAAAATAAAAATCGAATTAAAACACGTAGAGGATTGAGGATATATTTGCAGAATGCCTCAGGAAAATCAACTAGAAATCAACAATCAAATATAAATAGATTAAAAAGATAAAAATAATTTTTTTCACATAAAATTAGGTGGCTTTCTCCCCCCCAGTGTGTGTTGTTGTACTACTTAATTCTTGCGCTTTAAAACATGGAATAATTTAAACTTATTTTTAAATAGTTATAATATTTTAACAAACTTAAAGTAAAATGATGTTTAAAGCAATGGCAAAATGATAACACATGCATTTCCTCCTAAATTAAATCCACCAAAGGCCGAACGGTACTGTCGCTAAACACTGGTAGTTCGGACTGGAGTTCGAATCTCAGCGAATGGGGGCTGACTGCATGGGCGTTGCCACGGTTTTTACCCATATGTAATGTGTACACGAAACAGTTTCTCTTAGAAAGTTCTCTACAAAGGCATCCCTCCTCTTAGACAGATTGCCCTCGAGTGCTTTGCCATAATTAAATGAACCAAACCTCCTAAATTAAAGGGCCCACCTGGGTTGGATTCCACACGAACAGGCTGGCTTCATAGGCGTTTTCGTGGTTTTCCCTAAGTGTAACGTGGGTATGAGACAGTTCCTTTAGAAAGTCCGCCATAAAGGCACCCCTTCTTTTAGGCAGACAGCCCTCCAGTGCTTTTCTGTAATTAAAAAAAAAAAAAAAAAAAACAAAGCTCCTAAGCTATAATATCGATTATACATCTTTCTCGTTTATATCTCTTTTCTGAATGACCCACTGAAAGTCGTATTAACTGTGCTTTACAGTATTTCGTCTTTAAAGACACAGTTTTCAAATGCATCAATGAATCACAAAGTATTCTTCCGTGAAGGACAACACGTCAGTACAAGCAGCTACTTCTAAAAAACTACGTCATCAAGATTTCGATATGCAAATTTTGCAATGGCCGGTCTTAAGTTCTAATTTAAATCGTATTTTGAATGATCGGAACATTCTAACGTAGACAAGCTTATGACCAAGAAAAAGTCACAAGAAAGAGTACTCGGCCTAAAATTTCATCATCGATTCTAAAATAAATCATAGATACTATTACTTTTATAGTTTATTGGTTACGAGGAAGATAAGGGGACAAAATATTAAAGAAAGTACACGAAGAATTCTTTAAAGTTGAAATTTTTCACACATTTCCAATAATGTAAACAGACACATCGGCTGGAGCTTTAAAAGTAGTAATACGCCATGGAAAAAAAAATACACATGTACCATGACAGAAAAAAAATATAGTATGGTATGATTTGGGGGTTCTAAAGTTGAAGAGAAACAAGAAAAGCGGGATATTTAGAAATGCAGAAATAGCTACGATAAAATGCTGTTCTAGCACTATGAATACGAAAATGCTTTCTTACTCCGTGTCATTAGGATGACTGAAACAGGGATCATATCACAAGAGCCAGATCTGAAACGCCAACTGAACAAGTGTTATCAATATGGTTAAAAGCTCATCATAGCCTGAATAGTGTTAAGGTTGTGGGATTCCAAAAGTTTTATCCAACAGCTAAATGTGTAGGAACCTCGTGAACAGATAAGCGAATAATCGCTTTAGTTCAGAAACAGAAACGTAAAACTCAAGAAGCGTTAATTACCCTTTAGTTCTCAAAATAAGAACTTAATAGTTGGCTCCTTTCTCAGAGTGCACAGCCTCTACTTGGGCTTGAACTCAAAGTTATAAGAAATAAAATTTAACTAATGCTTAACTAAAAAGATATATCCGAAGCAATGAAAAGTCTAAGTAGTTGGCCCCTAAGTATCAAATAAGCTAGCAAGCTATCAAGGGCTTGAAATACGGCCGAGCGTATAACAGCTTAGAGCAGTGTTTCTTAACCTGTGGTTCATGGACCCCTTGGGGGTCCATGGTTCATATTTTGGGGGTCCGCAGACTGCTCTTAATTTTTAAAATGTTTGCATCAATATTTAAAAAAAAAAAAAAAAACTTTTTTTGTCACGGGCAACCTCTGTAAGCCGTCTATCTGCCATTTCCCAATAATAGAGACCTCCACAATACGAGGAAAAGAACATTCGCAAACCATATAAAATTTGAAATTTTTAGAAACACAAAGTAGCCTTTGAATTTTACTTCACTTGGAAATAGACGTTAAAATCAGTTCCTCAAAGTTCTTGCAAATTTTTAAAACAAAATATTTGTTTTACTTTTTCATAAGTTGTAATTAAAGTATTTTTTTTCAAGCGTTTTTTTTGTGTCTTAATGTTTGTTCTTAATTTGATTATTTGATATTTTTTGTAGCTCAAAATATCCAAAAAAAAAAAAAAAAAAAAAAAAAAAGGAAGTATGATGAAAATTATGTAAAATATGGATTCTGCTGCATGAAGGAATCGGACGGTGTTGAAAAGCCACAATGCTTTCTGTGTGGAAACGTTTTGGCAAACGCCAGTATGAAACCGGCAAAATTGATAGAGCATCTCAAATCTCTTCATCCTGAAAATGCATCTAAAGATCTAGAATTTTTTTACAAAGAAGAAAGCCCAGTTTTTGAAATCTGGAACATCAACCAAACTTGGATTTGGTATTTCACAAAAACCTTTGGTTGAGGCATCTTTCAGAGTTGCATATCGTATTGCCAAAAGTAAGAAACCGCATACAATTGGAGAGACATTAATTAAGCCATGTGCGCTGGAAATGGTTGAATTAGTTTGTGGACTGGAACAGAGAAAAAAACTTGAGGCTATTCCATTGTCCAAGGATGTGATACATTCAAGAATAGTTGAAATTTCTTGCAATATCTTAAAACAGATCATCGATGAATTGAAAACATCGCCATTTTCCTTTTAGTATGCAACTGGATGAAACTACAGGCATCTCGAATTGTAGTCAACTTCTTGTTTTTGTTCGTTATGTGTCTGCTGATACTATCAAAGAAGAATTCTTATTTTATGAGCCTCTTTTGCAAACTACAAAGGCAGTTGATATTTTAGCGATTTTAAATGTTTTCTTTTCCAAACACGACTTCGACTGGAAACAAAAACTTCATTCACTTTGTACGAATGGAGCACCTGCGATGCTTGGCAATAAATCTGGTTTTGCCCATTTGGTAAATAATGATGCTCCTAATGTTGTTGTTACGCATTGTTTTTTACATAGACATGCACTGGCTACAAAAACTCTTCCAATCAGCTTAAAAGAAATATTGTCAATAGTTATTAAAACTGTAAATTTTATTAGAAGTAGAGCTCTTAATCATCGTCTTTTTAAAACACTGTGTCAAGAAATGAACGCAGAACATGAGGCACTTCTGTACCACGCGGAAGTGCGCTGGCTGTCACGAGGGCAGGTTTTGAAACGAATTTTCATATTGAAGACAGAAGTATCACTTTTTTTAGAAGAAAAAGATGACTCACTCTTCGAATATTTCAAGAAAAAAGATTTTATATGTAAATTGGCTTACCTGGCAGACATTTTTAACCACATGAATGATATATGTCTTTCAATTCAAGGGCCTGATACAACAATTATGGATGACACTGAGAAACTACAGACATTTTTATTTAAAATGTCACTTTGGACAATTAGAATTCAAAGTGGGATATATGCAAACTTTCAAATGTTGGACGAAGTGCTTTTTGAAAATGGATCTCGGAAAGATAGTTTGTTATCGAATAACTTGAAAAATGAAATCTGTGAACACCTGGAAGTACTTCAAGTTTCATTTGAAAAATATTTCAATTCGGATGGAATAAATATAAAAGATAGTTGTGGATTCGTAATCCTTTTCTTTGTGATATTGACCGTATCGATGACATGAACCTTGCTAAAGATGAGCTAATTGATTTGAAAACAAAGTCCTTGTTAAAAGTGTATTTCGATTCAAAAACTCTTGGAGAGTTTTGGTCTTCTTTAAGAGAAGCCTACCCATTGCTTGTAAAACGAGCTATGGCAGCCATTATTCCGTTTGCTACAGTATATCTTTGCGAAGCGGGATTTTCCACACTTGTCACAATAAAAACAAAACATCGAAATAGACTGAATGTCGAACATGATATGCGCGTTGCTTTGTCGAAAACCATCCCTCAATTCAATCTGTTAATCAAGGAAAAGCAGCAACAGCCTTCACATTAAAAATTTTAATTTCTTCAAATTTTTTATACTATTGAAATAAAAATATTAAAATAATTAAATAATAAAACAGAATATATTTTGTAATAAATGATGTTTAAGCATTTTTTTTCACAGAGGGGTCCGTGACACATTTAAAGTGGTTCATTGTGCCCAAAAGGTTAAGAAACACTGGCTTAGAGAGACTTAGCCAAAAGGTGAACGCGCGCTAGGCGGAAACTCTGAGGTTCTTTAAGGTAACCCACCTCGTTCAAAAGGCCGATTTCGACTGAAAAACTCTTTTTTTTTTTAAATTTAATATTTTTTAAGGCCATATTCTTAGCTATCGAAAACAGCTTTTCTCTTCTTGATATGTTGATTAGAAATGGAGATATACCCGTTTTCCTGGGATACGACAGACCGGAAGTAACTGTCTGCCACACCGGAAGTTAAAGTTTAAAGGAAAAATTAAAGGTGCAACTTCCACTTTTTTCTGTGTTATATGTAAATTAAATAATTTTAAGACTTTCGATATGTTTGGAGAATCTGGCAAAGTATTTTCATTATGTATTTTCTCTTTTACGTTTGGCAACAACGTTTCAAACTTATTGTTTTGTTTACATTGAGATTTCGGTATTTCGGTTTCGTGTACAAATTTCCTGCGCTAATCTATCAGCTAAAGATTCATTTTTCTGCACTTTTTTTATTCTGTTTAATAATCGATAGTTCGAGAATGCCAAAATTTATACGTAGTCATTCAAAAAAGCGAAAATTTTACTGCGACTAATACACTAAATATGTGACTGTTGACGCTGGTAATCACAATGAAACTGAAATATTTGTCTATGAAATTATCTGGAACATTTATTGCAAATGAAAAAATTGATTTTGATGAATTAAAAGGCAATCATAATGTTGAGGTTTCTATTCTTTTAAATGTTGTACTCTCACTTTGTCACATATAATGCAGGAGCATTTTTAGTGAATATTTGTGTATATAATGTCATGTAACAATCTGAAAACTTTAAACGTGATTTTTGATTAGTTGTTTTTTCATGATTTCTGTTCACGGCAACCATGATAACTCTAAACGTTCATTATAGAATCACTTGAAATTTTATACATTATTATGCATAATGCACACGTACTATACATTATTATGCATAATGCACACGTATTGTACATTATTATGCATAATGCACACGTACTATACATTATTATGCATAATGCACACGTATTATACATTATTATGCATAATGTAGACTAGCAGTTAAAAAATTAATCCCATAGAATTTAAGTTACATCATTTTTTCATCAATAGCGTGTGTATTTTAAAAACATTTTAGTGTTTACTGACATATTTGACTATATTTTGCTAGTGAATGAATATTTTCAAATTATTCTGATTCAATACATGTGTCTAAGTAGTATGTATAAAATAAAGCCGAAAATAGATTTTTATCAACAATATTTTCCTTTGAAATTTCCTTTGAAACAATATTTTCCGACAATTTTTCTTTTGAAAATAGTAACTTCAGTTGAGAAAATAAAATTTGTTATTTTTTAATTATTCATAGTAGTTAATGCGATTTAATCACTGTAATTAAACTGTTTCAAAATTCATTCTTTTTTTCGCTAACTTCCAGGTAGTATAAAAAGTTATTCGGGAAACACTTGATGGAAATTATAACTGATACTGTACTAGGTAACATAAACACTAACGGATTAGTTCACAATTTAATATATTCATAGATCAGCAACGGATAGTTATTTTATAAATGAATCTTTATAAATTCCTGGGATCATGGTTCTTCGGTTAAGTATATGAAGTGATTCAGCATCTTCTTCGCAGAATAATAAAAGAAGCAATATCCTTGCTCCCATACCTTCTCTAAATATGGCATAAAATTAATTGGCTAGCAAAAATTATTGCTTGTCATGCTCACTAAAATAAGCAAGAATGCGAACAGGAATCGGTTCCTTTGATGACATAGGCGTAAATAATTTATTTCTCTTTGCGTCTTTTACTGGTTAAAATTAGTTGATTTAACCCGAAATTGTCAAGCGAAATAAATTGTTTGAGTTTCCTTTCAGGAAGCGCCTTTTATATATTTAGAAATACATCTTTTAAATTTTCTTTATGCGCAGACTGTTCTAAGCGCTGAACTTTTGTGGATTTTAATTATTTCCAAATCTTTTTTTCTTATTATACTATATGAATTATGTATAAAGAATAGTCACATAATTACTGAGTAAGAAACACGTTGGTCAGCTAATATGCTGGAGGAACCAGATTACAAATCAAGGAAAAAACTAGCAAAATGGAAAATATTTATAAAATAAAATTAGAAATCTAAGAAAAAAAAGACAAAATTAATGTCATTAAAAAAAAAAAAAAAAAAAAAAAAAAGAAAGAAAAGAAAAATCTGAAAGCTTTCAGATTTTATATAACGCCCGAAGGGGCGTTTTTTTAACGTTTTGCGTGTTACCTTTATTTATTAAAAATCACGTTCTTTGCACTTAAACCATAAAATGTAATTCAACAACGATATCACAAAATATTTAAAAAGAGCATATCTTTAGAATTTCCAATACACAGTCTCGTGCACTGGAGATAATTCCACCCCCCGTACAGCTGGGCTTCTAGATACCCATATTCGAGTGGAGGACCACATTACTCAAAATTTGATGTCTCTAGGTACCGCTGTTTTTTCACAGTGCGAGAAACATACTACCTACATTTATGCAGATTCTTCATTATTTAATTTCTTTAAATATAATGCAGGGCTCTAATATTTGGTGGCAACAACTTGAAAAGTGAAAAGCCGTTTTACAATGGACGACGCAAAATGCCAAAACGAAATTAATAGCCCTTCTGGTCAAATTGCTCCTTTGGGCTAGTTATTATGATGGTTTATTGTTTGATTAGGGAAAAAAAGGCTGTCTACTTAAAAGAAAGAAAGCCTTCTGAAGTCCATTTTAAGGAAACTTGTTCGTGTCCACTTTGCATGTAAAGAAAACCCCATGCAGTCAGCCCGTTTGATGGAATATGAACTTGTGTAGAACTACCGGCATTTAGCGCCTTTTAATTTCGGCTGCTGGTGGCTCGCTTGTTCTGTGGGATTACCGCTCATTGCTCAGTTCTGATATTGAGTATTAAGAGTATCCGTATTTTTTCGATGGGATTCAAGTCTGGTGGTCTAGTACGGTGTTGGTATGTGACAAAGTTTATCACTCTGCAAGCACTTTTCAATTAAGTCCGCTTTGTTCGTATAAATATTATTTTCGTTAAATATGGAAGTTAAGCTCATTACAACAACATATGGATTTAGAATTCCGTCTGCCGCCCAGTCAATATAGTGGTTAGGGAAGCCAGACTGCGATTGCAAAGGGTCCGGGTTCGAATCCCGGAGAAGGCACAGATGTAAAATTGTCTGTCCCTTCATAGGAAGGTAGCGGTGGTCGCCTATTAGGTGCCTCCACAATAAAATGGCCACCAGTTCTGGCCTTAGGAGTGGCCAGTGCCATTATAGTCAAGTGCCCGCCATTGGTGAAAAAAAAAAAAAAAATCCTACTCAGTGCCAAATAGTAATTAGAGATACACCAAAAAATAAGCGAAGCTCAGTTAAGCCGTTTTTTGCTATACTTTTCCATGGTAGAAAATAACTTTCTCTGCAATGGTCACTTTCCAGGGTGTTTGTTGCAAGGTACGAGATCTTAAGTTCTCTCGTTGATGAAAGCCATCGAGAATTTTTCTGGTGATTTAGACATGATTCATCAGTAAGAAGCACTTCAGTACAATGATTTAGGGTCCATTTGCGAAATTCATGGACTCAGTTGAACTGCTTTTCCGTACATGATAGTGTGACCAATGGTCTCGTTGCAGGCATGTCTTGACTTGAAGGCCTACGGGACAAAGTTAGGTAAGATACTGATTTTCTTTTGAAATCAGAAAATCCAGTTCTTTCTGTGACGTACCATGTCTTGCACTTTAGCATCGAAAGCTGTAAATCTTCAGATTTTTTAAACTATGTCTTCTGAAAGCCGTTTGATTTCTTTAATAATGATTGAAAAATCTACGTTTGACGCTACGATGCACTTTCAAGTTGCTTCTCTATATTGGCACGTTTCGCTTTAAGCCGCCCAGACGGTATAGTGGTTAGGGCAGCCGACTGCGATACCGTAGGTCCCGGGTTCGAATCTCGGAGAAGATATGCTTGTAAATGTCCGTCCCATCATAGGAGGCAACAGTCGCCGCCTATTAGGTGCCTCCACAATAAAATGGCCACCACTTTCGGCCTCAAGAGTAGCTAATGTCGGAAAAAGGTAAAATAGTGCCCACAGTTAGAAAAACATTGTTTCGATTAATGTCTAAAATTTGATTAGATTCTTTTACTCATTGCTTAAAATATGGCTGTTTAACATTTCATATGCGCAATTACATATTCAAGCTGATTCTGCTTATAGCAAAATAGCAGTTCGTAATGCAGTTTTTAATCATTTTTCATGATACTGAACTTTATAGCTTTACGAATCTTTGTAGTATCTAGAGCCCCAGTTATATTAAAAAATCGTTTAAACTTCGCACGTAAAGTGTGGTAAGTCGTGTCTGATCCATTATAATCATAAACATTTACATTATTAAAATGAAGTGTAGTAATTAAAATCCGCTGAGCGTAAAATATCAAACTGAAAAGGTGACAAGTGAGATTTACCATGCTCCAGTTATTTAAAATACTTTAATTCAAAAATTATTTTTAATACTTGGTAGCTTACATAAAATGTATTTAGTCTGCCGATCTGATCCTTTAACCAAAGGAAGATTATTTATTTGACTGCTAAGCGATTTTTATATTTTATTTTGAGGTATAATTTTTCCGAGGCGTTTCCTAACGAAATAAAAAGTAATTAAAAGTCTCTTTGATAAGGTTCTTAAAAATATCTGACAGGTGTTTGCTTCATCTGCATTTAGATGAAATTCTTGGTCTAATTTTCACTGAAGAAAATATCAAAAGATTATTTTTAAGTTAATAAAATGGCGATTAGTTTTTTAGCCTTTCATGTAGTTGATTGTGACACGTTGGGAATATTTTTTTCCCTCTTGGATTAAATTATTCTTCAGCAGATGATGTTAAATTAATTTCCTTAACCTCTATAAACTTTATCCTATTGTCTTCATAGATTAATATACAGATTTGTTCTAGATTGTACTACATGATATTCCCGTATGTATTAACCACATTAGCCATTTTTTTTTTGTAATTGTTAGCTACTAAAATTATATACTACGTGATATTCCTGTATGCATTAACCACATATTAACCACATTAGCCATTTTTTGTCATTGTTAGTCATTGTCAAAATTAAGTTCATAATCTTACACTGTTCACAACAAGTATAACTTATTCTAAGAAAGTTCACATTAGCCTCTATATGATAACGTAGATTTAAAAACAATGCCAAAATGGCAAAAATTTTATCACAATTGTTATGTGACATTTGAGGATGTGTATATAGCTGTTGCAATTCTTAAATCCTTCTCCCAAAACGGTACTGAACTTTAAATTACGATGCAGGAGAGCATTTCAATTTGAGTTGTTAAAAAGATTCCTATTCAACACTTTTTTTTGGGGGGGGGGAATGAGTAATATTTTTTTTTTTTTTTTTTTTTTTTTTTTGACTCTGTAGGTGAATTAAGTAAACTCCACTGACTTCCTCTGTTTTATTGCTTCTTTCTGGAATTGTTTGAATCACACAAATCGTGAAGTGCGTAGATCTAAAGTTCTGAAATGTATGACCTTTGAATAATAATCTGTAGTCGACTTAGTAAGGTCGGAATAATGCTGAGTTGATAGAATATCTAGTCTTTAGAACTTCGAAACGCAGAAGTTATGCTGAGGTGATAAAACCCGTTTGCGAAATAAGCTGGTAGAACACTTTGACTAGCTTTCGTAAACACAGAAATTACATAGCGGAAATAATCGCACTGGGCGAAAAGGTATTGTGTTGGTTACAGTATTAGTTCGGCGTGTTTTTTAGTTGACTGTGACCATAAATAACAAACACACGTGAAATTGATATGAAACAGTATTTGAAAGAAACAAACAAAGGTTCGGTCAACCCACACAGTAATCAACGCAATACAGTACAACTCTAATTATCTGAATTTCGACTACCTGAATCGCTGATTATCCGAATCGCTTTCAGAATTCCAGAATTTTTCAGAATCAGCTGAAGAAGAGAAGGAAAAAGAGAAAAGGGAGAAAGGGAAAGCGAAGAGACAGGAGAAGATGAGGGTGACGTGTCACTTGAGGAATTAAAAATATTCTGTTGAAAATTCCTGGGTATTCAGAAGTTAGTGCTGAGGATACAGCAGAACGGATCACATTCGTCAGACCCTGGGCATCAAATTCTATTGGATGTTTCCAATAGAAATATTCTATAGAAATATTCCAATACATATGAAATGCTATTCAAATTCTAAATGATGATGAACTTATGGAAAGTGGGAGAGAAGACTTATGGAAGAACTTATTAACTGTGAGAGAAGACTTATTTAGAGACTTATGGAAGTGTCAGGGAAGAAAGTGACCTTAATGTCAAAGTTGAAGTAGACAAGGGGCCATCAGCTGTTGAAGCGTTTGCCGGCCTAAAACAGCGTCGAAGAGAATAAATCGTCAACCCCAGTGTGAGCAAAGGCGCGACTTGGTTGCCCGAAAACGTATGAAGACAGCCAAACAGCTTCCTTTGACTGAGATGTTTAGCAAGCAATGGCTTTCAGCACTTGTAAGTACTCTACAGTACGCTTTATAACATGTACGTAAAAGTATTGCCTTTTCATTTTAAATAATCAAAACCTCCTTTTCTTAAAAACTAGTTCTTTTCCACCCATTTTCAACATACAGTAATTAATTAAAGTGTACGCATATCCTTTCTTCGGAAAACATCCAATTATCCGAATTTTTGATTATCCGAATGGGGTCCGGTCCCAATAGATTCGGATACTTGGAGTTCTACAGTATATATCAATTAGTAATTGAACAACTGAAGAGAAGCTAGCAAAAGATGACTTATAACAACATTTCGGAGTTTAACAAAGGTCTGATTAGTTTTCAAGTATTTTAGTAAACAAATTAAACAAAAATAACATCGGCTCAGCGGTAAAGTTGCTGAACACTGATAGTTTGGTCCGGGGTTCGAATGTCGCGAACAGGCTGGTTTCATGGGCTTTTTCGTGGGTTTTCCCATGTGTAACATGTATAAAAGCCAATTTCCCTTAGAAAGTCCTCCACGAAGGCACTCCTCCCCTTAGGCAGATAGTGTATTGCCGTAATGAAATAATGAAATGAAATGGGTAAACAAATTATATACTCACGATAGAACAGGTTTGCAATATGTTTGCATGCGTTGTACAACTAAATCAGCAATAAGTCTGCGATCTTCTTCTTGAGTTTCTCCCAGTAACGTCATCGCTGATGTATTTACCTGTAAGACATTAAGCCATTGTTAGATATAAACAGTTATCGTAATAAGTTTTATTTTAAGCATCACTGTAGATAATAATTATTTCATTCCAGTAATCCATTGAATGAATATGCACACAGTTTCAGTTCATTAATTCCCAAAACACATTTTTGAAGAATTTTTATTTGAAAGTAGAGACATTTGCTTTCCTAGTTTATGTACTTTGTACGCAATATGGGTATTTTAATATTTATGGAAGCATACTTTGAATTGTTGATATTTTAGAAGAGCGATTGAAAATAGTTTTCCATCTTTCTGTACACGTCGAACGTTATTACAGTTTCAGCTAATTACATTCTTCCAGTAAATGTTATTACATTTCTCCACAGTATTGTTTAAGAAGGGAGATAAAGAAATTTCTACTGACTTACCTCATTTTCGTGCCTTGTGCCACACAAAATTAAAATAAAAAGTGTTTGAAATAATAAAATTTTCCTAACTTACCAGCCTCATGAAACTAGGATTAATTAAGATGAATTACGAATTAAAAATTTAGGGTTCATATGTTTCATAAATACTAATAATAGGCAGACCATTCTGAGATTTGCTACCGATGAATTAATATGTGCATATTCTGCGCAATAACGCAGTCATTATTAATAAAAATAAATATAGTTTTGAATAAATAGTAAAAGAGTAAATGAGAGGTTCCACCCCCCAAACTGTGAACTCATTCAAAAGTTTTAATTAATCGAAATAAACAATTTTTATGTAAAGTTTTAGATGGACAAACGTTCAGCAATAGTCTTAAATCATTATACAACTCTTTGAATTCTTGTTTTCGCTTTCTAAAAATAAGAAACACAAGCACTCGGGGCCCCTGAAAGAACACTATCAGAACTTAAACAAGCCTTCGTATTCTGTTTCGACATACTAAACTGTTTAATTTGGCATTTTATACGAAAACTTGCAAGTTATAAGAAGGAAAATTTTATAATTTCTAATAATGAAAATATTTTGTTTAAGTAGAGCACAATTAAATTCAAAATTGTGATTAAATATCAATTTCTTAATACAACTAAGTATTTAGTGATATTCAGAATTTGTATTCTATTAAAACTATAAATATAACTAAGGATACACCAGTAATAAGAAATTTGAACAGTTTGAAGGGCAGAAAAGAGGCAGAAAGGGGGATTTATTTACTACTTTGAGAAATGATAAAATGTGTCTTTGGGGTAATGATATTATTATGCATACCTCTATTATGTGCTCTCTTCCATCTTTTCCTTGTATTGCTTCTACAGCACAAATGTCGAGTCCTCCAAAGAGTTCCGACACTTCGTCCACCCACATCTTATATCGGTCGGTCATAGGAATTTGTTCCAACATTGCAGAGCCCATATTAGCTTTCCAGTTGCCAGAAATTGATTTTCGCCTAAATGTCACAAAAGGCGCAGACTGAGTATTTCTGAACTTAATAAAAAAATGTTTATTAATGTAATAAATTTTCTTACCTCTCCCGAAATGTTTGTCTGCAGTTTGACCATTTATGAGAAATGCATTTTCGACATTTCTCTTTAGGTTAATATTTTATTTATATTTTCGGTTATGTATCCATAAACCTTCGTATGCAAAGGTAAATTTCTAAGGTACAGAATTAATAATTTAATAAAACAATTTTGTAATTTACTGCAAAAGCGTTAAATGAGAAGAATGCTAAAAGTAACAAGAAGAATTGGGGCAAATTAATTAAGTATTACTATAGTTTCGAAGATGTTATAGAACTTTCTTCAGCTGGTTAATTTAGAAACAAAGCATAAAGTAAGAAGAGTAATAATTTTCAAATATATAGTTCATTACACGTTCAGTATGACTCCAGATATAACTGAGATCAAAGTCCACTAGAATATTGAAAAAATGTAGACCAAATACACAAATACTGGAATATAAGCAGGGAATTGCATTCCTTATTTTATGTCAACAGAAACCCTTCATTTATACAATTAGAAAATAACATTTAAAAAATTTTTCTTACATCAAAATGAAAAGCGTACCATTTAAAAAAATAAATAATGAAATTAATTTTATTTGCCTAAACACACAATCCTTTTTTTCCATATCAACTGAAATATTTAATATAGTACATATTCTTAAAAATATATTGTATTCTATTTTGCATTATTTTACCCCAGAAAAGATCCGTGGGGGGGGAGAAGGAACTGTTTATGTCCGTTGACAAGAATTTTGAGAAAAATGAATTTTTAATTTGTGCAGCTTAAATGGTAAATAAAATATTGATATATAATCATACAAAAATTCGTAATACACTTCTAATCTTTATTTAAAGAAATTTTTATTATAAACAATATATATATATATATATATAAGATGACTAAAATTATTTTTCCCAGTTTCTTGTATTAATCGAGAAAACACACATCTTCTTCGCTGCTAGAACTGGCTCTTTCTCAAATTAAGTTTTTTTTCTGTCTTTTTATTTTTCAGGTCTCGAATCAGATTAGCTTTTCTTGTCCTTTATCAACTTTTTCTGATTTTTTTACAAGCATGTCAGTCTCTGCTTTTAGCGTATCACAAAGACTACAAGTGTCCTTTCTTTAACCGAATCTGATGTTAAATTTAGAAGTAAATATATTTCTGAATTTATCATACAATACTGGATTATTCAGAGTATTTGTTTTGTACCTATCTTGTAATTTTGTGATGTTTAATTACTCCAACAGGTATATTTTCTTGATCTTTTTAAAGGAATAATGCGATTTTCTCTCTCTGAGGCAGTCGATTATTTTATAAGTTTCTTCAGTAACTGTGTGTTTTCGGTTTGTATGTTTTCCTTTGTATTCTACCGGTGCTTTTCCGTCATTGGCTTCTCTTATTTTTTTAAACCTGATTTTTTTAAAAAATACCTTGGAATGAATCAAAGCGTTTATATAAACTCTCACATCATTACATTGCCAGTCTTAGAAATAACGTACTCGATAAGAGTAAGATGCATTATGTGAAGATGCCTTATTTCCCAAGCCAGATCGTCGGCGCATAGCAGACAAAAGCATTAAAAGACGGAAGAGAAAATGATTTTGGTTACTATCCCATTCCCAAGTGCATTGAAAGTTTTGAGAATTCGATGCACTATCTGAAAACAGAAAAACACTGAGAAAATTGTGCACTTGCAGTCAAGTTCCAACTCACTCGTGGGTTACTTTTTGAAACTTTCATAACATCGCGGATTCTCCGTGTTTTCTTCCTCTTCTTGGCAGAAAACTCTGCCACTGAACTGGAGCCTGAGCTAGAATCATCAATTTGCATGTTCACAAACACTACTAAAGAACTGATGGAAGAAAACCAACAGGTCGTCGTTACAAGAAACAAGAACGAACATGAATGCGCCTTATGAAGGAAGTTAAGACGTAAATTCTTCTTCCTTCTTGGCGCGTGGACAAAAATTGTTTTTCTCCACGTTTTCCTCGGTTACAATTATGGACATGAATAGTTTTTCTCCTGAAATGCTTCATAATGCAAAAGATAGACTACGAATTTTACAATTACTACTACAGATTTTACAAAAAAAATGGTAAATAAATTGTTTTGCCCGCACGTATTCAGATTAAAAACACGTAAATAAGTTAAGATTTTTAATGTATTTGAATAGAAAGAACAAGTGATTTGGGTAATTGAAGTTTTACTGTATTAAAATTACCTTTCATAATTCATGCTTTGGAAGTGAGTTTAATTTACTAACTTAACCATAATTTAGTGTATAACAATACATCATCTGAAAAAGAGAATTAAAATTTTACGTAGCATCTGAGAAATAAATTAAACTGCGTAATTTTTTTATGGTGTATGCTTATTTTATCAACTTTTGAGGATTTATAGAATTATGGAATACAGCAAATAAAGATAAACAAAAAAAAAAAAAAAAAAAAAGGTAGAGAAGGGAACGTAAACAGGAATATCTCTTCAAGCAAATACTATATATCGTAAACAGAAGGTGCACACCTCATGCAGTTAAAGCAGCTTCACAACTGAATGCAGCAGAAAACTATTCGATTTTTAAACTCCAAAGATTAAGCACATTTAAGCACGTAATAGCGAACAGGAACCAGACTAATGAAAAACCAACCCTGAACTACTGGCATTGGCGCCCAGGACTGTTTTTCTGGAAATGGTTAATTATTGTGATTTTTTTCCCTTACATATAACTTAAATATACTCAGTTTGTAAACAAATCGTAAGAAGCTCTCATCGAAAAAGTTTCTTCTTAGGTAGAAAGTACTCACGTGTTTTAACATAACTAATTATTTATATATGTACTTATATAGGTATAAAGCACTTGTTACGGGTAAGTAGATAAGATAATGCCAGTTAGTTTCCGATTAACCACAGAAGGATTAATCGGATTACAGTTTAACGAGACCTTGTCTAAAAGTGATTAAATTTGTTTATTTTGGAAGGACGGAAAAAATTATATCACAAACTATTAACATAAGGCGAAACTGTCTACAGGCAGTTCAGAAAGAAAAAGAAAAATGCAATCAAAGCAGGTGATGTTTTTGTGTTTGGAAGTTGTGATTATTATCCGCAATAAAACTTAATTAATTACGTAATCCGAAAAACATAAACAATTTTAAATCATCTGTTATAAGTAAGTTACTCTATCTCAAAAATATATCAAGTGTACAGCCATTAATCTTCTGTTTCAATTAACTCCCATCCCATGAATTTCTATTTTCACGTTAACTCTAAGAAATACTAGAGTAATGAAAGAAAAATAACAAAACAGCATATGCGCTATTGAAGTAGAAGTACACACAACGACAGAAAAAAAGAGAACTTTGAATAGTTATTTAATTTACGTAATCAAATTGACGTATTGTTCAGATTAATTTACTTGAAAGTATACGTAAATTATCAATAGCGTACTTTTATTAATTATAATTCGGGTTATTCCTCTTTTCTGTGTTTATTGGCTACCTTCAAATTATCTGTTATTTTGAGTTAGGCCACGTTCGTCATTCCCCGTAATATCTTAGTTAACTGGTAATTGACTCCATACGACAAAGCATTGAAGGACTTAAGAGAATTTTTTATGGAAGATTTTAGGAAGAAAAATGTCTCGTATACGCATTAAACACAGAGAAAACCATGAAAAATACAGGCAAGTTGTCTAGATGCTGAGATAAATTACCAACGCTCAGCAATATTATTTAATGTTTGATGAGCTTTTTTCTTGTTATATTCTCGACAGAGAAATATGGTTCCATTACGGAGAAAAAGCATCTACAAGCGAAACATTTTCCTTCGCTTCCATCATTACACTACCACTATTTCATTCTCCGGATCTTTTATTGATTAGCTATAAAATTTGGATAGAGTACTTGCCGGTTTTAATATTGGATGAGCCTAAGCGATCGTCCAAGAAGAGTTAAGATAGGATGGCGCATTTCTTTCTCATATATGAACAACAAACAGCTAGTTCAATCTTTAATATATTTAAAGTCTAATTAAATATTGTTAAATATAATAATAAATTAATATTTTATTTGGATATCATAAATAAATATACACTGAAGATTTTTCATGGCGGTTTTCTTTTTAAGACGACCATCTCTGAAACAGACCAGTATTTCTAAAATAACAATTAAATAAGTACACTGAAAACAGTCGATAGTCTTGTTCTCCAAGGCATCACTTCATAGATCCTCAAAGTCGTCTTGAATGTTTGGTTACCGTCTTACGACGACTTCACTGTGCTTATTATGTATGGACAATGTATACGGGTGTCTAAATTTTTTTCCTCTAGGAAAGTAAGGTAATCTTGCACAGGCCCTGCCCATACATGAAGCATTTTTTAAACAAATACACGTACTTTGAGTTAACTTCCTTAGTTTTTAGAATAGTATTTGCGCTTTATATCATTCATAATGACTCAACAATTTATACACTCTTCATAAATTTTAATTACGAAGAACATTGTTTCCTAAAATTGTGATCCAAACATTTGTATAAAGTAATATCAATACTGAATTTAAAAGACAATAATTCTCAAACAATGAAATGAAAACTTCTCCTTCCCATAAATCCATCAAAGTTAAGAGGGTATGGAAGTTGGTCGTTATGAAATATTTGCGGAGCAGAGATAAAGGACACTGACTTTTAGATACTTATAATTTTATCATTATAGCGATTTAAAACACTTAGTGTTGAATTCTAGCCCCCCCCCCCCAAAAAAAAACAGTGCCAGTTGCTTAAATTGAAAGCGAAAATATAGAACTTCGACAAATATCCATGCATGTGACTTGAATACTTATTCTGGTATCTTGTGAACGAGCCACTCCAGCTACGAATTATATGTTCACGCGACATAATATACTCATCAATTTTCACATCCGTTCATGCCATGGAATATTCCAGAATGCATTCATGCACAGAAACGAGTTCGAGTATGTTTACATCCGATAGCTTTCTGTACTTATTTTATGTAATGAAACGTTATTTCTGTTCATCAATATCAATATATTCATGTATCCAAGTTTCATACGTGCATTAAAATATATAGCTGTGAAATATAAGATTTAGGGCTGTATAAAAAATTGGCTGATGTAAAATTTAGGTAGACTCATTTGCAAAATTTAATATAGCAAGATTTGAGGGAAATTATATTGTCCATTAAAGAAAAATAAAACTATGATTTCGAATTTGGAATGTATAAATACTGAAACGAATTTGACATCCAGATGCAATGCATGTTGCAACTACGTGTCATATACTATATTAGCCAATCTTACGAAACACACAAAATTCATTAGGTACATCATTTTCTTCAGATGTCTTCTGCATTATAGCTTCAATCGCTTTTACATGGTTTCCATCGATTCGCTTCATTATTAAATATAAATTCCTATGTAAATAATAATCCATATCTCTGAAATCAAAATACGCGTCTCGAATTAATAAGCCAGACACAAAAATGCCGCACTTGTTTTAAGTTGTCCGCAATTTTAAACGCCTAAATCAAAAATCTCCTGTGATCTTCACCGCAAATGTAGCGTGAACAACTGACTGTCATGATTCCTATTTTGTTTACCGCGGCAGTTGCTTTTATCTGTGTCTCTGTTGTCGGAAACGTGTTTTCACGTTTATAAGGAAAATCAACCTCGTGACATTCCTTACGAATGGTGCATTAGTAAACTCTTCAGGAAGATAAACATGATTTCGATGAATATATTATTGGTAATTTTTATTTCAGCACCGAAGCCTTTTATCTAGCTTATTCCAAACAAGATCAAATGGTGATCGTGTTAATAAAAACTTATTCGATTATCTAAATTATGCTTAAAAACTCATTTGGTTATTTTAACTATTATATGAATAATAGTATTATTTAAAATTTTAAATTTTCGGCTTAATAAATTTTATCTCATTCCCAGATCCATCACTGTTTATCAAAGATCTGAGATTTGAAGTCTGAAAGATTGACAGTAACCTACGATTTTTAACGTGCTTTGCGATCTGATTTAAACCCTGCCGTATTTTTATTTTATTGTCTTGGTTGACAATCATTCCCACAACTGTAACATATTCCTTTGTCACTCCTTTTCTTGTCCTGCCTTTCTATACAATTCACAACTGTACAGAACTTAAAGATTAACATCACTAAGCAATGCTATTGCCCCAGAATCCAAAGAATCAACTAGTATCGATTTGCATAGTTAAAATACACGAAGCAGAAAGCCAGTAAATAGGTAATCTTCGTATCTTTTCTATCCTTTGATCTATTTTAGTTTTCGCTGAATTTGGTTTATAAGGTTAAACTTACTTTTATTTAAATTAAGACTAGTCTAACTTTCTAGCCTGAAGATAATTTTCGTCCCAGCTTTTACGACTTTGTGAAAATACTGAACGATTACAGAAGAAATTACATCTAAAATTTATAGTGTCTTAAGTCTTCTGGAGATTTATTTAATTTACTTGACAGTTAATTTTATTTTGAAGCAACCTTTCCTATCGCTGTTGCTTTCAATCCACGTTTTCCTGCCAGAATAGATATGAATTAACGCGCGTGTATTCGAATGAGGTAGAAAGAAGTTAGCATTTAAAGAAAGGTTTTTGAAGGTGAATGTAAAGCGTGTTCTGCTTGCCTGAAAGCCACGTTGCAATATTTGATTTACTAGTGATTAGATTTCTGTGGCATTGAGCGCTTCTTGCCATTAAGCTTGTTTACGGCGACTTTTACGAGTCAGAGCCTGCCTGCGCGTTAAGTAACATATGAGAAGCTGTTAGGCTAACTTAATTTTATTTAATTTTAAGTTGCTCGTTATCATTTGCGTTAAGCCAAAAGTGTTGGCTTTTGTAAGCAAGAGTTAGGGCCATCTGTGAATCATAATTGAATTAATATAGGGTTCTTTACACCAATAGCTGAACTTTGTTGTATTTAATTCATAAGGATAATTCGCTACACAGCCTAATAACGTCTAGTTAATTTATGCTTTTTGCGTGACGTTTGTACGTACGGACAGAGTAAAAGTCTTTTTTTCCAAAACGGAAATGTAAAATGGATTTAAAATGGATTCAAAAGGTATTTAGCCGTAGAACGTTAAAATTTTGTATATGGAGTTGCTTTAATATCTAGTTCGGTATCTCCCTTTTATATTGCAACCAGCAGCACCAAGTGTATGATATATATATAATAATTTATTTACTAAAGAAATATTGATTATATTATCTCCTAATACAAATTTGATACTGATGTAAGACCACTGAGATGTAGAAACGTAGCAACGTCGTTTAGGGTAGATACTTGATGCTTAGCGCTTCCATCCATTTTGAAGAAGAAGCAATCGAGCCGGATTAAATTCGATATTTATTTAAATTCACATTTTGTGGCCACAATTCACTTGGTACTCCTAACGTGCCTATTTCCAGAACATTTTAGATTTTTGATACTATAGCAATGGAAGCGAACACAGATGATAGCAAAAGCGTCTTAACAGGATGAAAGCATAAGCGAGAAGAGAGAGATAGAGTGTCGCAGTACTTCAAAAGAAGAAGGGTGTCAAACAGTTTCAGTTTTAAGTTTTGAAGTGCAGCAAAAAGTGTGTACAGTTTAATACTCGTACAAGGAAGTCATATGGTGTCCACATCAGATTTTTTCCATGTTAATTTATGCCGAGAACGCTGAGTGCCACCAAAATGTTTTATGCCTGTTCACCCAAAACTTTCATGTAATCTGAACGGGGATGGTTTATTTCGATAGCGTAACGTGCTGTTTTGAGGCGTCATTATTTGCCAATAAGACTTAAGGTACCTCTAAGTTCTATACCATACATCGGATCTTCAAATGCCCCTTATTAAGTCTCTCCGTAATGCTCTAAGGTTTTCCTTTTTTTTTCCATTGACGGGTACTTAACCCACTTTGGCTTGGCCACTACTAGGGCGGAAGAGGTAGCAACTAATAGGTGGGACACTGTTACCTCCTATGAAGAGATGGACAATTAAGTCCCAATCACATTAAGTTTCGGCCACGCGGGACTTGACGTCGAATGGGACAATTCTAAGAACCCGCACAATTCCAGGAAACACACGTAACCTAGCTACGTGTGTTTCCTGGAATTGTGCGGGTTCTGAGAATTGTCCCTTTCGACGTCAAGTCCCGCGTAGTCGAAACATAATGTGATTGGGACCTTACAGACATGCCTTTTTCGGGATTCGACCCGAGGCTTTTCAGTATCGCAGCAGCTTCCCTAAAGCACTATACCGTCTGGGCGGCTGATGCTCTGAAGTAACAGATGTAAATCGCTAACACTGTAAATCGTTAGATTCACGAACCCGCGACTGATATCAAGGATAGAGTTGCGGACGATTTTGTGATAAGCATTATTTGTAGTCGTTTAGCGTCTGGTGAAGTTAGATATATATGTAAGCTGTTATTCGTTTTAGAGGTAAAAAGTCAAGCTGTTAGGGAAAAGTAACTAATTATTTTTTTATTACACTGTAATGATGTTGAAATAAGTATTCGGTGTTTGGACACATACAACAATTAGTAGTCCCTTTTACACACTTTTAAATGCAGTTAGCCTTAGAATTTAAATCTCATCTCCTTTTAATCTATCTCCAAGAAGTATGCGTGTACATATATTTTCAAAGACTGAATAAACTTGCATTTTAAAATTTACAGTTTCCTCTTAAACAGATATGTGTCGAATGCTTTTCAAATTTACATTAGGAAGAAATTTAGGAAGTTACTTGACAAATTCTGTCGTAACTGATAAATTGTTGCATTCGTTATTTTTCTTCAAAGAATAGGATTAAAAAAGACGTTTTTGTGTTGGTAGAAATCTTTGTTTTCATTTAATATAGCCAAAATTAAAACTATTTTACATTCAAATATGAAACCTTCTTATAAAAATTAATGCTTTTTTTATAACTACCGGTGCTTTATTCTTATTTAGTTTAGACGAGATTGCTCAGACAACGTACATGGATAAATGCAAATTTTCAGTTTTATCCATAAAGATTTTTCTAGCAAATTCGTATTTGTCGTAAAGACAGACGCAGCTGGAAGTGCATAATTAATTTAACAGCTGGATGAATTGAGTGGTAAATCCAAAACAATCATAGTTTCATCAAGGAAGCTTAATAGTGCGCAGAACAAGGAAATATGAGACCCTGACCATGAACCAGGATTTTCCCTACTACTCACGAAGCGCTCTAACCATTAACCTAGACCGCTTTGAGAAAACCTAGCAAATTTCAAGTAATTATTTTAGTTATTAGTGATTAAATTTCAGCTGGAAATAAAATAACTGATTTCATTTAGGAGATGACATGAGCGAATGATAAATTCATAGCAAGCGTTGCCGCTTGGCCGGGTTTAATGGTATCATCTGAGAAAATGCCAACCCTTAAATCATGTAGAAATATTGAAACTTCTTTACCTAATCTCCCTAAATATTATACCTAATACGCCGTTCCTAATTTGAGCCCATGACATAATATTTTAGTCCTCGGGCTCCCAGGGCGATATTATGCATTTACCACCTTAATTAGGGATTTATTAGTAGTAAGTTATAATTAGTAGAATTTTGCTTGCTGTCTCGGTTGCAAAATTACGATAATTTCAGTGATAATATGATGCGGAGCTTTGGATGTCTTACGAGCAAGTAATTTTTAATGCTGGTACGATTGAACCAGTAAGCTTAAGATTAGTATCAGGTTAGTCCTAAAATTTAACTAACTGCAATATTTAACCAGTATTGTCCATAAAATGAACTTTTATACAAGAAGGAAACAAGTCGAAGAACCTTTGATAGTGGGATTTGTTATTTTCGATCAAGTTTAGAGAAAATATACAGAATTAGACATACACGCACATGCATACACACATGAAAATGAGCTTATTAAAATAGGGAAAAAATTTCAAGTTTTGGTTGAAATAAACGCAAATTTCAAAGAACTAATAACTTTAAATGAAATAGCCTGTATATTTGGTTACAGCCGAAAACGTCGTGGAGAAAACAACGCATGGAGAAAACGTCCACGTACAAAACATCGTGGTACAAAATATCGTGGTAAAAAATAAAGCGGTTCAAAAACTTCGCAGTTTAAAATCATCGTCGTCAAAAATATCGTGGTAAAAAATAAAGTACGTACAAATTATTGCATCACGATAACATCGCATACATGGGTTTTTCAAATCGCATAGTGACATATTATGTAACTGAATTTCGTCATAACTAACATGCTATACATGAAAATGTTAACGACACTTTAAGAATAAAAGGAAACAAAACAATATATAATTTTTATTAAAACAATATCAGATCAACAAATGTGAAAGAAAATAATTTGATCATTAACTAAGCAATTTTTGTAGAGGTAACCTTATGCAGTTATTTATCATTTTTTTTTCTAAGCATTTTTAGACTGTACATTTAATGAAAAATTGTCAGTTAAACTTTATAAAGAAAGCTTAATGTATTAATGATCTTTGCTAATTAACTATATAAATTTAAAATTCTATCAAGCTTTTTAAGTTGCATTAATTTTCTACTCATTTTAAGTTTTTAAATGCTTAAGTTTCCTTTTTATTTTTTCAGCAAAAATTTATTAGTTCGTTCAAATATATGAAATATAAAAGTAAAAGAATCCCTCTTTACTTCTTGAACTCTATGATCTTTATACGAACATGCATTTGCATCTTTCAAAACCTGAAAACGCATGTGTGCGATGTTATCGTCCTGCGATGATTTGTAGGTACTTTATTTTTTAAGACGATATTTTAGATTTAATTCAATCCAATAAGTTTAAATGAAATGCAAGAAAAATGCGTATAATTTAATATTCCGTACAAGGAAATCATACGGTGTATACATTATCTTTACGGCTTGGGGGCATTTCAAATACTAACGAGCTGAGAGTTCTCTCCAAAAGTTTGTTGGGAGGGAAAGAGGGGTGGGAATCCCTCGAATCTATCAATCCTGGTACCCAAGGTCTAGCCAACGGCAGGAGCGAAATCTTGCCTCTATTCATGATCAAAACTGCTGTCACACTGCTGTCAGACAACTGAGATAAGTCCTAACATCGGTTTTGCATTTTTTTTTAAATAATGTTTGTATGTTTGTATTTAAATGAGCGAAATTGCTTGCAATATTTTATGGGCTACTAAAAATATTGATGCAATTTATGGTGCTACTTTGGTAGAAAGTTGCACGGATTTCCGCGATTTTTTTTGGCGAGCGATACGACTTATAGTAAACCCATTGCTGGACAACTTATGTATGGTAACCGATACTTTGTTGTCATTTTATTTAAAAAATAATGCGTTTTATTATGCATAAGTTCCATGTTTTTAATATTATTTATGGCTTCTAAATATTAAAAATCAATTTAATTTTGCGATTTTATTTGAAGTAAAAATTTTATTGTTTATGATATTTTATATAATTTTATGTTGGGGATGATGTAATCAGTGACGTCACCTTGCTTTAAAAGTAATTGGTTTTGATATCTATAAATGCAATTTAATGTTTTAAACATTATTTATGGATGTTAAATATTAAAAATCAATTTAATTTTGCGTTTTTATTTTAAGTAAAAATTTTATGTTGTGGATGATGTAATCAATTACAGTGGATGGACAAAAATATGGAAACACCTTGTGAAATGCATGTTTGAAAAGAAAGATTGATTTTAATGAAATATGTAGGTGGCGCTGGCGTTTTTGACTACTGACGCCACCTATACAACTTCATAAATGTGCTAAACAGTTCAGTGGTTCTCGGAGTACTGTTATGTGAGGTTGTCATTGCATTATGTCAGAGTTAACAGACTTCGAACGTGGGCAAATTATTGGAGCACGAATGGTAGGTGCTTTCGTAAGCAAGGTAGCCGAGGTGTTTAGTGTTTCAAGAGGTACTGTATCGAAGATTTATTCCGCATATTTGAAAAGCGGAAAAACATCATCTGCTAAATCACAGCGCGGACGAAAGTGTGTCCTGAGTGATCGTGACAGACGATCATTAAGGGCAATTGTGACGAAAAATAAGAAGACCACAGCTGCAAAAGTTACTGCTGAAATGAATGTTGTGTTACCGAACCCTGTGAATTCCAAAAAAATTAGAAGGGAGCTTCATAAACAGGGAATTGCTGGCCGTGCTGCAATTGAGAAGCCACTCATTAGTGATGCTAATGCCCGTAACAGGAAAAGGTGGTGTTTAAGTCATAAAGCCTGGACTATAGAGCAGCGGAAGCGAGTAATATGGTCTGACGAGTCTTCTTTCACATTGTTTCCCACTTCTGGCCGAGTTTACGTCTGGAGAACGCCATCTCAAGCCTATAATACAGACTGCTTGTTGCCAAGAGTGAAACATGGCGGGGGTTCTGTTATGGTTTGGGCAGCCATATCGTGGTTCTCTGCTAGCCCCATGATAACTGTGTCAGGGCACATGACTGCCAAGACTTATGTGAATATTTTGGCGGATCAAGTTCATCCCATGGTACAAACTTTGTTCCCCGATGGTGATGGTGTCTTCGAAGACGACAAAGCCCCTGTTCACACAGCTCACATTGTCCAGGACTGGTTTTCTGAGCACGAGGGTGAGTTGTCCCATCTCCCCTGGCCACCACAGTCACCAGACCTGAATATTATCGAACCTTTGTGGTCTACATTGGAACGGAAAGTGCGTTTTCGTTATCCACCGCCAACATCGTTATCTGAACTTGCCACCGTTTTGCAGGAAGAATGGTATAATATTCCCTTGGCAAACATACAGGAACTGTATTTATCCATTCCGAGAAGACTGCAAGCTGTTTTAGATGCCAACGGGTTTCCTACACCATATTAAGCAAAGAAACATGTTTTTTTAAAGGTGTTTCCATATTTTTGTCCAACCCCTGTACATCACCTTGCTTTAAAAGTAGTTGGTTTTAATATCTATAAATTTAATCTAATGTTTTAAACATTATTTATGGCTGTTAAATGTTAAAATACAATTTTTTTTGAAAAATGATTTTATTATATATGATTATTTAAATAATTTTAATTCTATGCGTGATGTTATCAGCTCCCTGATTGGTTACAGAATATTTGTGCATTAACGAGCTGTAATCAGCTCCCTGATTGGTTACTGAATACTTGTGCATTACCGCGCTATTTTAAAATTTTATTATTCATCTCTTCGAATTCCTTAGATTTCATAGGGAACGAATATGTCCCTTTCAAAGATTAATGTTGTTATTAGTATGTACCAAGCATTATTGGTATCGAAATCAAAAAATTGTCCTTTGAGACCTTATTTTGGCCAACTTGGCTTTCCTAATCAAAGATTTATTTATAAATTGTTACAAGGGTCAGAGGAAAGTTATTTTAAATTTTTGGAGGAAACCTCGCTAATTGCTTCTTCAATGAAGTGCGAGAAATGTGGATCGCAGATGAAGATCGTTAAAAGAGCCGATTCTGAGGACGGCCGTATTGTGGTTCACGGTGGAAGAAATAACCGCTGTAACAGTAAAAAAAATATTAGACATTCCTCCTTTTTTACCGGCAGTAAACTTCTAATTGCTGTCATTTTAGCTCTAGTGTACGAAGCGTTCTTATTTACTTATTTTAAAGTATTTGAAGTTAAGTAATATTTTAATTCTTTTAAACGTTAGTATGATGGTTTTTTATTCGATATTCAGTTTAAGTAATATTTTAATCCAATTAAACGTTGGCGCAATGTTTTTATAGCGGTGTTTTTATTCTATTTCATTGCTATATGAAAGTGATAACCTTATTTTAGTATTTTATACTCGTAGTAAATGTATTTATTTACATTTGCTTGCCATCTTAAAAAACAACGTTTTCAACAAAAAATTAATCCATTATTTTTAACAATATTTATTTCTTTTTAAAGTTTCGAATACTTTACTATGGGCAAAATACGTAAAAACGGCGTTTTTCAAGATGGCTGACGATTTTTAAAACCGCGCCAACAATTGCGCCAAAGTAAATCACCAAAAATCCGTGCAACCGTCTACCAAAGTAGCACCCAATTTATAATATTGTAATTGGTGCAAATAATATAATTTTTTCCCAAAACCTCCATTTCAACTAATTTGCAATCTACAAAATAAAATCAACAATTCTTTATGTTCTAGATAGGTTATTAATTGCTTATTAGCTACCTTATGTATGTTTATCTAAAAGCAAAAGTTTCTACAGTTGTAAAGTTTTTCTTCTTCCTTACTACGTGTCTTCGTGGTAGAACCGCAAAGAACGTATAGCTAACGATCAGATGGTCCGGAGTTCGAGTTCTTCATTGCACTTTTTTCACATCTCCTACTCCGAAATGAAATGCCTAATGGTTTATACACAGTTAACTTGCTATGTTTAATATGCATACCACAGTTTTTTACAGTTCTCAAAGTGGTGCATTTATTTAATCCAGATTACGTAGCTGTGATATAATATATTATTGCTTTAATCATTTCTTCACTGTACCCCTTTTTTTACCATCTGATTCACAATAAACATTTGTTATGTGAAACATATATAATTTGGACAGGGCAAATTTCCAGCATGAAGCATCTTCTTATATAAAACTCATTCTCATTTAATTCTAGCAGCATTTTCAAACCATACGTTTTATTTCTTGTATTTTAGCCGTACTAAATTATTTCGTATTAACAAAAGAAATATATACATTCTCGTCAAAAGTCATTTAAACGTGTTAACAAACATTTACTTAAAACAAATATGCTGTTCAACTATAAGCAATAAATCAGATACAAGCCAAGAAGCTCACAGATGTGTAAATAAATAAAAATTAAGATTATGCTTGTACTTATTCATTTCTTATTTTATATTTTAGTTCCACGAATTGGATCTATGGGCAGTCGAGAGACAATACTTTGAAATTCTGGAAAATGGTAATTATCGTTATAATTTCCATTTTTTTTTTTTTTTTTTTTTTTTGTGTGTGTATCTACAGCTATCTTTCAGCAACTAATTTTTATTATTATGTAGTTTTAGATGAGCACATTTAAGTTTATATTTAAAAATAAACCTTGAGAGTTCACGATTGACATATCTTCATTGTAAATAATTTTTAAATAATATGCAAAATTCTAAAATTTAGTTCAAGACTGTTGAACAATAACAATGAGACAATAAACTAAAGTCTAAAAAGATTGGTTCATTACAGTACTCACATAAAGGCCTTGTAGTTATTTCCAATTTTTTGCACATGAATATCATACTTGGCATCAATAAATGGTTCCACAATGCAGTACATTTTGCTGACTGCAACGACACTTGCTACATCCTGAAAGTCAAAATGATTTTCCACTTTCAGTTTTCCCACTCCACCATGAGCGTGGCCAATTTTAACGACGCTAGGATATTTGGCTGCGGTTAACTATAAAAGAAAGATTACATGATAAGGATATTAATTATTTACGTACGGAAAATTATTTTCTGCATCATACACAATAAAAAATCTACAACTTTTTTTTTTTTTCTTAAAGAAAGATATGATTGGAGGATGATTTCAGTTTTTTTAAATAAAATTTAACTGCTTAAAATGTTGTACAGGAATTGCACGAGCAAAATTTCTTTCATCAGACTATCAACAAAGTATTTGCATTTATAAAATACTACTAAAAAAGTCAAAACATCTAAGTGGGTAACGGAAAACATAGTAATGCATACGAATAACTGCCAAACTATCCATGTTACTTTATTACAAATGATATATTGATGTAAATAATACGAAGGCGTACTGTTAAGATGATCCTCTAATACTGCATACACACACAACATATGTTATAAGGTATTTCTCCCGCCTTCTTAGCATGCCTTCGTGGTGTAGTGCCCTGCACGCTGGGCGCGTATTCCAGAGGTCCGTGGTTCGATTCCCGGCGAAGGCGTTGCATATTTTTCATTTGCCTGCTTCCAAAAAATATCTAATGTCTCTTCAATGTAAGCTCATAAAATGCACCTATTTCAAGGTGTTAATCGTAAACAGTTTATGTTTCCCCATTATTTTAAACATATTTTCATATTCGTTAAAGAATCTAGTTGTTGCGAATGATTATCCAAAACTTCGTATTGCATTACAGTATGTAATTACTAAATAAACAATAGAAATTTGCTTTCCGATGACCCTAAATCATAAAAACATTCACTATTCGGCTCTGAAAAACCTTCTCTATTTCTAGTATTTTGTGAACTTTCTATTAATATAAAAAAGAGACCCATAGAAATAGTTGAGATAATTCTTTGCAGATTAATAAGTTTTTAAAAGAACTTTTTATCAGTGATGACTTTTCAACAGAATATAAAATAAGAACCGAAAATTTTTGTTACAGAATTAAGAAATAAAGTAGTAGCTTTAAAATTTTTCAGTACCTAGGTCATATGTAAACTAGAACAGATGCTGGTTACAGCTTACTGATCAGTTTTTGCTTTTATTGAGTATTTTTAAAGCATATTTTAATTCAAACTCATATTTTTAACCATCGAGAATTTCAAAAAATGCTCAATGTTGATGCGAGAAGAGCAAAACGCGGCGATTATTTTTGTTGTTCTCGTTAACAGTACTAGTTTTCATTACTATCATCCGTCACTCCCGTTTGTTTTGGCATATCATTCTGTGTTGCTTTTCTCGTTCTCAACAACCGCGTATAATTTAACTGAGTTAGTCTTCGTGTTGAGCACTTTGTTGTTTGAAATGAAAATACTTATCATTCTTCTTTTCAAACTAATTCCTATCAGTACCTCACTATGAACGAATTTTTAGCTACTTGGGAATTTTTAGGTAAAGTTTGGGAGAAAAGTTCGTCAGTTTCATGTGAATGCGTATTACATTAATTTTGTAAAGACAAAATACATCACATTTTTCTATCTTAAATTTTTGATGGGTGATAACGGAATAGAGACTAATCTAAAGAAATATGTCTAAAGGTGTATTGTAGATGTCTTTTTCCGTCTCTATAAAACGTTTCTATCTCTTATTGAAATAAAAATTCCTGCAAAATTTCAACTATCCTGTGTGATCCTGCGATTATTATCTCACTCACTATATTTCGATATAATATCCTCAGTATGGTATACTGCATATGAATATAGCGAAATTCTTAATTTGGTTTCCTTAATTTTACGTTACAGTTCTTTTTAGTGATTCCTAACTTTTTTTTTTTTTTTTTCATTTTTGCTACAAAATATTTTACTGAATTCATGTAGGTTTTAATTCTGTCTTTCAATAAAACTACTAATTTATTTTTGTAAATATCTTCTTATTATTCCCCCTCCCCTCTAAAAAAACCTTTCTATCAAAAATACTGTAAATCAACTGAATTTTTAAATAAAAGCATTGCCATTTTGTTACATAAAAATGTAAAAAACTGTTTTTCAGTGTATTGTGTATGGTCACCAGCATTTTACTGAAAGCAGGTTTTTATGATGCTGTGTATGAACGTCGTCTTCAGAGCCCTTTGCGACCCTGTTGTCAATAGTTACCAACAGATAAAACATCCTTTTCTATATTTAAAAAAAAAAAAAAAAAAAAAAAAAGGATTCATATGAACTCTGATAATTTATAATTTTCCAAAACGATTTTGCTTTGGATAATCCATAGAATTACAACAGCTTAAAGTATAACATAGAAACTCATCAGCATCTGTATTTAACGTTCCTGTCCATAACCTGTATAAAAAAGCAACGTTAATATTTTAAGAAACTCAAAGCGTTTAAGCTTTCTGCTGAGTAGAGTACAAATCACAATGCTACAAAATCTTATGGTATTTGTCGGGGAAACGTTTTAGCTAAAAATAAGGCTAATTTTTGTAAGAATATATGTCTACTATTTCACTGCTTTTTTTATGTTCAAATGTATAATCACAACATGTTTATGCTTACTGTTTGCCGATTACGGATCATTTTTCTATACTGAAAAAATTTGAGAACATTCTGTATTGTAATTTTTTATGAAATTTTCCGTTATTTCCTTCGTAATACTTGAATGCAAGTAATGTAATGCTGTTATTTATAGCACAATATGATACCTAAATCATATGCTTTTCGTTTGTTTACTGTATCTTATTGTATCTTGCGATGTCTTAAAACGTACTTCAGGAGTGAATCAAAGTAGCTCTTCTCATCGCCATATCAGCCATTAATGAGCTGATATAATCTGATTTTTTTCCTTCTCGTAACACTGCTATAAAGTTTATAATTATTAATTAGCTTTTTCAGAGCAGAGAAAGTTTTGGAAAATTCTGAACCATCAACTAATTGCTAATTGTATGCACTGATAATTACAGCAAGAAGAAACAAGGGAGCAATAGTTCTATTACCTTACATTTCTTTCCCGACTGCGGAGAGAAAACGAGACCCAGTCTATACCTGGAATCTGATTCATTGCCTATATTGACAATGGATTGCCTGTAATTACTATATTTTTTAAGCGTAACTTGCTTCAGATTGGTATAGTTGCAATTTTTTACTTAATCCTTTTAAGTAGACATTTAGTTAAGCAGAATCTCTTATCTATAGCTTGAAGTTACTAACATATTACTTGAACGTAAATGTAGTGCAAAATGAAACAAACCCCCTTTAGAAATTAAGGGAATTTAGAACATAATTTTTATTTAAATCATTTTCTTTCGTTGACATGTTTCGCAGATTATTAAAAGATTGGCATTTTAAAATTAGTTCAGTTTATTATTATGTCTGTCTATTAACTTATGACGACAAAGTGTCATATAACCGTTACTTCTTGCAGTTAACTCTATATTTTTAATGTAAGCAATTTGATAACAAATCAAGTACAAGATGAAATAAACTGAATGTGTTTACATGTCAACCAAGGCTTCTAAATGAGCTATTTAAATAGATAAGATAGCAGGGAAAGCATTTGAGATAAGAAACTTCGATGTTAATTCTTAATATCATTACTGCACGTGGTTTCAAGAAAAATGTGGAATATAATGACTTGAGTATCACACAACCAAAACACCGGGAGTAACTTACTCTTGAGTTGCTTCCAATAAGCTATCAATGACAGAATGCCGATAAATACTGTTTGATTTAATTAAAGTAACCTTGTAGGTCGTATATAGATAGATAGATGCTCGATTAGAGGTGCTATCATGGCGATACACATGCTTTTTAGCGTTCACTGGACAGGCTGATGAGATGTCAGTGATAAATTACAGGCGATAGAAAAGCCCCTCCGTTGGCGAAGATGCCTTCACGAAGCAGAAAGCGCGGGGGGGGTAATGACTGAGGGTACTATGATCAACGGCTGCTCTTATTTCGCGCCTTTTACAAATACAGCTACTGACCTACTTAACGTTGGTTACACGCATCAAAAACATATTTTTTTTATTAATAAATCTCATACCAGAAACTTTTTGCCTGCTATGCTTCGTTTCCGGGAATATGTTTTGATTACATACGCCTTCGTATAAGTTGCCTACTCTTTAAGTTCATTAGTACAACAGGAAGCGTTCTCTCTTAATCATATCTATCCTTATTTTTTTTCCATATCCATAGGTTAGAAGCGTATACACGCAAATTAATCAAACAATTCGAGCAGATCTTGATGGTTTTTATAACATATGCTAATAACTATTGACAAAATTTATAGAAATGCGATACAATCTAATGAAACGTTTTCTGAGTGCTTTTAAAAGAACTGAAAAACATAAGAAAATATCTTAGAAGTATATATGACTCTCAGAAATTTTTGCAATGACGAAGAGTCAAGATAATAGTTCTCAGTAGCGAATCTAGTAATTTGAATATTACTGCTTTGAAATATTGCTACTTTATTGTGATGATTAGGGTTCCCACCTCTCCAGTACAAATAGGCTGCAATTCTCCCGCAATCGAATTCAGAAACGTGCTGGTATGAGTTCCTTATTTACCGTATGACTTCAAGTTGTATCTGGAAAGCACACCCGGCTAGCATCAGAAGGTCCGAAGCTGGATTCCAGGTGAGGGCATCGCTTATTTTTCATGTTTCTGCTCCGATAAGAACCTAATGATTTTATTCTTTTTCCTTACGCGAGATATACAAAAGACAAGGAATAAACACGATTTCCGAAAGAAAAGTCGGCATTTCAGTCAGGCGTTTTAAGCTGATTTGAGATGTCATTATTCTCGTTTGTAATGTGAGTATCCCGTGAAATGCTGAATGTTTGCCTATGAAAGCATGTTTACCTTTCTGTGCAAATTTCAGGTATGTTATGCGCTTCGTTCGTGGTGTAACAAATATTAATTGAGATAAACTGTAAAAGGAATTAAGAACTACTAATATGTTGGACATTTGAAATTAAAAGAAAAGTGCGTAAGTTGCACAACATATTTAGTAGCATTAATTTCACTTAGATGTTTTTTAAATAAATCTGAAAATTTAAGACTAAAGATTCTTGATTATAAAAATAGCAATTTAATATGTGCACAAATAAGCTGAATTTGGTCCCTACATGACATGAAGCTTCAATGGAAAACCCTAATGCACAGACACGACACACGTTTCAGAACTTTTCAAGGAAACTAAGAGAACATAGTCCCCAGTTTTTAAGGTTCACGATGCTTCTAACCTATACAGTAATAAGTTGTACTGAAGCTAGTTTTCTTCAGGAATTTTCACTCTGGAGTCACAGAAGTCATACATTATATTCTACACTATAAGAGGTATATTATAAAGTACAAACAAAGGAAAGCAAAACTACTTTAGTCTAATAGTTTTCAGCTAGAAATAGCAACTAGTTTTCAACTTCGATTTTTCGCAGTGGTAAATTTACCAGTTTTATAAAACACGATTAATGGAAAATTGTTTATTATTTTGTAGTTTGGAATGAGAACAAGATCAATTATTTTTATCAAATGTTGATACGACTTATAAATACACAATTTAAAAAGTATTAGTCAGGAAATCTTTCAAAATTAATCTTAAAATTTATGATTTAGAATTTTATAAAAGCGAATTGAATGGGCTGAAAAGTCGATTTGTAATCACGCACCTTTTCTTCGCACCTCTAGTCGCAATGGTAATAATTACCACACCAAGTAATTTTCTTTCGGAATTGCAGTGCAAGGTAAATATTTATTTAACTGTATAACTTATTTTATTTTTTCATCGATTTTTATTTATCGCTAGATTTGGAATACTTCTTTGAGGTATAGATATTTATTATCAAATTAATCAGGCATCGTCATATTCGTATAACAGACCAGTAAAAAACATAAGAAAAACAACAAAGCTATTTAGCTAAACTATACACAGTAACAAAGATATTGAGTTTTTGATCTCTATCTGAAAACAGCAATGAGTGCTTAGACTACTAATATCAGTAAGTTTCTCTTCCCCCGCCTTCTGAAAGTATTCTTTCTGTCATTAGATAACAGAACAGGATTTATATTACTCTTTACATATGCGGTCTAAATACGCAGTATGCTTTAAAATAAGAAAAGCAGTTTGCGCAAGTAAATATCTAACATCCACCTGTTATCTGAAAGAAAGATTAATCGGAATGCTAAATGTAGACTCACCCTATCATTATTACTATGACTGCATCGTTGAAAGAATGTCATTTATACAGTTAAGATGTGAAATCGAATGAGGTAACCTTCAAGTCCAAGGAGATTACTTAAACGCTAGCAATGGCTAATTGTAACACTTAAATGCAAATAACAACCTAGGTTCAACATCGAACAACTCGAAATCTTATATATGATAGGAAATGGATGCGTTTGTTACGTGCTTAAATAAAGTTACGGAAGAATGCTTTCAAAAGCATTTTGAATGTAAAATAAATTACTTTTTTAAAATTTTGCTGATGAAATCAAATTTAAATACTTTAAATTCAGCTACACTTATTGGTCTATAGATTGATTAGATACCCATCTATTAGGACTGAAATATTTTAGATTAGTACAAAGTAGCTATTAGGAACAAAATGTAAAGTAACAAAAAATCACCCTCTTAGATCTATTTCTTCTAAATAAATTCAGCAATATAATGTAAAGCAATTAAAAAAATTATGCAGGAAATAAAATAGTTTTCTGTTTTGGGAAATATGAATATCAGCCAGGTTGGCCACGAATACAATAAAACCAAATTCATTCAGAGAGGGTTTGCTTAAATGGAATTTTAGTTTTATTAAATTTAATAAATTGTAGAGTCATTAGGTTGATTGGAAGCAGAAAAGATGAAAAATATGCAACCGCCTTCGCCGGGAATCGAACCACGGACCTCTGGAATACCGGCCCAGCGTGCTACCATTACACCACGAAGGCACGCTAGGGAAGTGGGAGAAATACCTTATAAAATTATCAAATTATAAACTGTTATGAGACATTTTCATTTGTTGCAGTTTCCATTGTTATATTTGTATTTACAGTCACTAAAAGTTCCTGATTTTCGCGCATGTACTTTTCTAATCTGTGTCAATTTCTGTATAAATACGCACAGAAGCATGAACTTTTGACTAAAAGCAGCAAAGTTAAAACTGAATTCAAACTTTGTCAGCCCTAATCAAACCTCCTGGCCTGCTGATCTATGATCGGTTGTAAAATGTTCTTGCAATGACATTTATTCAAAGCTGACGGAAACTTTCAGCCAGTTTAAAAGAGAAAAAATGCAGTTCAATAACCTTATATATTACCAGACGGTACTTGAAATAATTTAGCTTCCAAAAACTAGCTGGCTAGAAGAAAATGGGCAAATGTGAAATAAGGAAATGTGAAGCTGACTGATGCAAATATAAGTAAGTAATGAAAGCAATTTACATTGTTGGTATTACTTTCAATAAAGAAGAAGGACAGTATGTTTGAGAGAAAGCCCCGCTATCAAAAGAAAGGACTGTTCTTATACAAGCGTATTTCTTTGAACTCCGTAAGATGGTGCAAAGAGCACTTAGGAGCATATCTTAGGGAGGAGGAACGCATTCGAGTTATAACGCGTGTAAACATATTCGGATATTCAAAGCTAAAAACTAGAATCATTTATGTACGAGATGCCTAAGCTCGCAGCAGAAAGGGTGTTTTTTCCTTCTTTGTGAAGAATGTTATTAGAGTATTAAACACTTGCAATTCATCTCATCTCAGCTGAAAGCGTAGTGATACCAAGCTGATATCACTGATATCACAAGCTATACCAAGCTGATATCAAGATACTGAAGCTCTATTTGTACTATTGAAATAAATTAAAGTACACTAATGTATATGGAATTTTCATTACAAAACAGAAGATGTCTGCCGAATAATTTTAGCCAAAGAAAAATTTCAAAAAATTTTGAGAGATGAAGAATTAATAAAGAAAAATAATCATTTTCCTAATTTCAAATAAATTTCGGTGCAAAATTTCGAAATTTTTTTTTAATTTGCCCGTTATACGCCCGAAGGACGTCATAATTTCCACATAAATTCAGATTTAGTTTAGGAGTTTTGAAGGTTAAATTCTAAATTCCATTTACATGTATGAAAGTAAATTCGAAAGTGAGCATGGAATTGCTTTTTTATGGAAGAACGTCGTAACCTTTTAATGGAAGTGCCCTATACGGTAACAAATGACTTGAGCTGAATAATTCTATTCCTGGTGAAGGAAGACACACAAACTGCAATGCATATTATAATATATATATATATAATGATTTAAAATGCGTAGATGAAAGCAGTGGAACTCTCAACAGCTTATGATACTGCGTAGATGACCGAGAAGACCGTAGTGGCTTGAAGGTGGCAGAGTGGAAAGCATGATGACGCAATTTAGTACAACATATTTTGAAAAATCACAGTCTTTATTTTTTCCACGCATATCAAATCCTCCTTTTTTCAGACAAGATGTTTCCTAATTATATTTGAATACATAAATTGCAGTTTGTATTAGAACGTCATCTTAAGTAAGTAAGCGGCAGCAGCATGGTTTAAAAGCGTCTTGCCAGCAGGAAAGCTATGCGGTAAGAAGGGCAAGGTTATAGTACTTTCATACGAAGAAGGCTGGGAGTGGGAAAGTTTCAGTTCAGAGTTTTGGTTTAGAATTAATTTGATTGGACAAGAGGTATCTGCATTAAAACGTTACGTAAGATAGAAAACTCTGGAACCTCTGGAACTGGAATTTAGGGGCAGATTACCAAATTTAGAATGTTAATTTTGAGTTCGTCAATTATTTTTTTGAAATAGCTATCATATTTTGTTATATCTTACACACACACACACATATATATATGTCTTTGTGTGTGTGTGAAATAAAAATTATATAAAAAATACTTCTAATTCTAATTGACACTAATTCCTTTTATTCCTTATTTTAATTTGGGTACTTCACCTTTTTGTCCTAAAAATAGTAAGTATTCATAACATATCAATCTAAATTGCGTCGTTTAAAAAAAAACCGCATCATAGATCTTACGTTATGCCGCAGTGCAGACACCTCTTATCCAAACACTGAATAAGATTTCTATTGAAACCAAAACTTTTTTATCTCTCCCACGCTTCATCTGAGTGCCTCATACACTTTCCCGCTTGCCTGCATCACGTTGCCGCTCGCTTCTATCCGTCATCCATTGTATGTCTTAAAATGTAAACTTCCAAAAACTGTTGGGTGATTATTGCGCTCATAATGATCCGCGATTCAGATTATGCGTCTAAAGAATTGTTTTATCGGGTAACAAAATTATGTTGAATCTACGGCAACATCTGTCTGCAAGTGCCTTCATTCTATTTACGCTATAAAAAATCTTCAAGCTATTTCATATATACATATATCAAATAGATTGTATTATATATATATGTAATTAATCAACAGAGATACCAAAATCCTAATGAGACACAATTAAATCAAAATAACAAAACGTCTTTTGAATGCGTAATATGCACAAAGTGAAATAATATGAGCGCCAATAAAATCTGCGCAATAAAAGTTTTCATAAAATAAACTAAGCTAATCTTTGCTAGTAAGTCCCGGACCATGCTACATATTTCAATTTAGTATAGGGGATTTGTATTATAAAAAAATCATAATAAATATATATGTAAGATTAAAAATATGTAAATAAAAATTCTAACTTAAATTTGCAATAGCCCTTTTTTTTAAACGTTGCATTTTGGTTTAGCTATTTCCCCTTTCTATTCTAAAAATAGTAATTGCTCTTGCCATTTGCTAAAATTTTGGTTACCATAAACCTCTGATATTTTTAGGGTAGAAATAGTTCATTGCTGGTTTTTACCATAGAATGCATGGTGCAACTAAACCAAAGTTGAGAAAGAGAAGAAATGAAGAAAAAACTGTCGAGAATTGAATGGTGGGAGAATCAACAAAATATTTTAATTGCTTAGGGCCTCTAAAATCCTTAATCTGGCCCTTATTCCACTGCTTGCTGATCTGAGATAATTGCGAATAAAGAAGAAGGAAAACAGCAGGCGAACAAATTACAGAACGAGTCCAAGAGTTGGAAAGCATCATGCTTATCTATAGTTGGTTAAGTATTAAGCGTAATGGAAAAGTACTGAAGAAAGATGAAGGATGCAGAGAAGATTCAATGCACTGAATTCAGCTCACTCCATGTTTTGAAAGACGCCAAAAATCTTACATTGCATCTGCTTTACGCCTGTACAATCCTTAAGTTTTTTCTTCCTAGGAGTACATGAAATCCTAGGAGTCCTAGGAGTACATGAAAAATATGCACTGCCCTCACCCGGACTCGACTCTGGACTCTCGAATAGGCGCCGAGTGTGCTATCGTTGCAACACAAAGGCATGCTGGAAGAAGGGAGAAAATAACCTTGTAAGCCAACAACGTGAATAAAAAATTTGTATAATTTTAAACTGCTTCTGATACTTTAGTTAATAATACTTTTAAAAGTAGCAGAAATGAATAGAATGGCATTTTACTAGACGAAACGAATAATGAATACCCACCCTTCATGAAATGAAAGGTTTTCGTTAAGGTGAAAAATGCTGACCGAGAAAATCAGGTTAATTGTTTTACAAATGATGAACCTCAATTTCAATATGAATACGTACTATTCAGAGTAAAACTTAAAAAAATAAAACAAAATAAAAATAATAAAAAAAATAAGGGAGGAAACCGCATTTTTTTTGCAGTTTAAAGTTTTTGTAACAAAGTATAACGCGTCTGTTGTCAGACTTGTCAGTCGGTAATTAAGACCGTAGTCTAGGCCGACGTTTGCTGCATTACTGTGCCCCGAATACAATTGAGAAAAGTCAACTGGAATTCGTTTTTAAGAAATTTTTCGTTGTAATGCTTAAGCATCTCTTTCTTTACCGCATGCCTTCTAATTGGAAGAAAGTCTACAACCGAGAAATAATTGGGAGGTCCGGAGTTCGAATCCCGACGAAAGCATCGTTAGTTTTTCGTGTTTCTTGCACTGATAAATTTAATAACTCTACAAGTGTCTCTCCAGTCAAAATGTGATGGGCAATAATTCGTCACCACCTGCACTTGCCTACGTGTCGCTCTTTATATGGGGAAGAATGTAAGAAATTTTCTCCTTCCTTATTACGTGCCTTCGTGGTGTATTGGATAAAGCTAGCAGTCGAAAGATATGGTGTTCGAAGGTCGGCGAGGGCTTCCTGTTTCTTGTTTCTATAAATAATAGAAACAAAATTTAAACCCCCAGAATTTAATTTTATTAGAATGACCTTTTGTAAACCCTTAACTTCGCGTGTCTGACAGATACTTTGTTTTTTTTTGCAAGCTGTTTAGACTGCGACTCGTATTATGTATACAGGCAACGTACTCTGTAATGTAAAAAGAAACATGTGAAATAGCTTCTGAAAATAGGTCATAATAGTAATCGAAGCACCACAGAATGGAATCGCGATTTTTATACGTGTTATGAGCCTGTACGTCAGATCTTCCCTCCTGTTTGATAGTCTCTAATTTCGTCTTTATATTCATAGCATTGGGTAACTGTCCAGTTCTGATTTCCCGATTTTTATTTAGCACCAAGCTAGTTGCTGAATTTTTTACATTTTCAGATTTTTCTAGAACTTAATTATTTTGTAATTTCAATAAGGGATAGAACAGAAAAAATCTTGTGCCCATTTGAAAATCTGTATCATACACTAAGAAATATTACGCGCTTTAGACAATGAAACTACTTTACTTGAAAAGAGATTCCTCGACTGCTAAAAGGCAAATAATATTGATATGCCTGTTCGCGTTTATTTATCACTTGCGAATATTAGCAAATAATACATCTTATTAAAGTAAGCTTAAGGAAATGTATGATGCCTCTCCATTTATATCAACAGCACTCCCTTACTCACTGCGTTTTGTCTGTTATCAGATTTATATCCACTTAAACGTTGCATCCCTCTTTTTGCCCAATTACTGCTGTCGTTCGTTATAGAGGGAAACGGAGGTACGAGAGATTTAAGCACAAAAATAGACATGAACGTTACAGCTCGTTTGCGGTCAGCATTTTCTCGCCCCCCAAGTTGTGGTATAGTTATAAATTCACCCTCTTCGAATGGCAGGTTTCTTATTGGTCTAATTTTCGCTGCCTTCTCATACACTTCATTTTTTTTTCTTCGCTTATCTTAGTAAGTTCACACGCTTACGATAGGAACTTCAACAATTGCGTAAGCGACTGTTCTGTTTATATCGGGATAGTTTTTTTGTACAGAAAGAAAATATTTACATTTAAAAATTATACCAGATTTATTTTACAATCCTGTTTTCTGTCCTTTTAGTTTTTTGAGGCTTCGATTAAATGTGAAAGAAACTTTCTAAGTTTACCATACTAAATGCAAATTTATAACATCTTAGCTACGGTCTGTAAGTTAAGCTTTAAATTATACTTTAGAATTATTCTAGTTTTAGAGCTTTAGCCCTCTAGAAGACTAGAGAATTTTAAATACAAAGATTAAGTACGAATTTACCTTTTGCTTAGTAATTTTTAATTATTCACACATATGTATTAATTTGTGAGAACTCATGAACCACGAAATTTGTCGCCGATGTCTATTACTGGATAAATTTCTGCAGGATGTTATCTGCTGTTTATAAAGCAATCCCTCATAAAAATGACGTCAGTTTAGCAAGTACGACAAAGGCTTCTCAGCCCATTTACTCATGCACTAAACTGTTAGCGCTGTTATTGATACGGTGAAAACTCAGCATATTTAGCATACATTTACTTTGTTTATAGTAAGGGGACTGGTGGAATTCACTTGATTCTTACGAGTGCAAAAGATTCAATGTATAATATTCATAACTATTTTAACGTGGTATTCGCAACTATTTTAAGTATCTCCAGAAAAGAAAGCGATTTAAAATGCCAGTTAACTCATTTTGATCATTACAGTTATAAGGCATTATCAGATTCTCCAATGAATGCTAGAGCGTTCATTGTTAGAAGTTAACACGTCCAGCTGCAAAAGGAAGATCCGTGGTTTGAACTCCGCGACGGGACAGTTGATTTTTCATGTTTCCTACTGTGATAGGAAAGGCTAAAGCGCTGAAACAAAATGTGGGTGGGCGATAATTCGTCACTATTTGTTTGAATTTTCTCGACGGGGACCTTTTCTAAGTCGCGCTTAAAGATGGGGAAAATGTAAGGGATTACTGCATTTCCCTATTCTTACTCTCGTGCAGAACATAATTGGTACGTCATATAGTACGTAGGCAACGGCATAGTTTAGTTTCACGTTTCCTGGCTTCACACATTACAACAGGCTGTACGCAGTAATTAACTGCTGCCACTTCTTACTACTACATATGTAAAACAATTCGAATTTTTTATTAATTTAGAAATAATTGAAACAATTAGGATTATTTCCTTCGAAGTAATAAAAAATATTTATATCTCTTCTCTTCTTTCGAAGTCTGCGTTCTTCGGAAAAACAAAACAGCTTTTACAATAACGTTTGCATTGTTCAATCAGTCAAGTTAGTTTTTATTTGTTTAAATACCTTAGTCACACATTCGTAATCAGCTACGTTTAAATTAACCCGTTAGTTGTTTTATTTGATTTTAGCAACAATATCTTATGATAAAATGTCATAGACAAACATAATTTCCCAAAGAAGCTTTATTTTATTCTGTTTTCAGACAATCAGACAAAAATGGGCTCAGATGTATGTCCTGATAGCCATATTAAATGAGCTTTAAAGTTTACATTCTCTCCCTTCTATCTGCATGCCTTCGTGGTGTAATGGTTAGCACACCCATCGCGTATTCGAGAGGTCCGGGTTCGAGTCCCGGAGAGAATATTGCTCATTTTCCCCATCTCCCGTATCAAAATAACCTAATGACTTTATAAGGTAATCTTCTGACAAATTTTAGTGTCCTCTACATTTGTCTCAGATAGCTTGAATCAATAAGTAATATTTCAGATATATGAAACCAAAACTTTGGTTATAATATACAGAGGTTTGAATAGGATTTATTGCTTTCTAACAAAAATATTAATTGCTAAAAGAGTTTTTTGAAGACAGCGTTATGAAAACAAACTGTGCCCGCTGGAAGTTTAATTTGGTGAAAGGTTAATACACTATGATACTAGAAAATATTGAAAAAGAAACATTAGGAAAATATTGCTAAACTAATTTGTGCACTACGTATTTTTCAAACTAAGAGAACTATTTTATTTTCTTTGCTCTTTTTTTTTTTTTTTTTTTTTTTTAAACTTTTATTATTATCCTTGTTGCTGAAATTCGATGAAAAACGGAATTTTTAGCTTAAGTAAAATATCTTCTGTTAAACAGAAAAGCAAAACAGCCATAATGAAAGAAAAGTCTGCCACAAATACAAATTCATGTCGCTTAGTGCTCAAATTTATCATAATTATGGTTAGAATTTACTGAATTTTTCTCTGATTACAAATGCACAATCTGCTGAAAACAGACAAAATCCCGTGATTCTTCGGTGGGCTCATAAAAATTTGGCATTGACTTAAAATGTCCTTTCGCGGAAAACTAAATTTTGTTTCAAATTTCAGGAAATCTATCGCACAACATGTCGCGACTACACTCTTTTCATTTTTATGAACAATTTAAGAATGAGAAACAGTTCCTGTAGCTGTCACGTAAAAAAAGGAAGAACGGCAATTAAACTCACCAGCGTGGGAGAAAAGAATTAACATACCCTTTTCTAACTAAATTCTTTAATGGAATTCTCACAAATACTTCCTGTCGCAGTTTCAAAGACCGCGTAGCATTAACACAGCGGGAAAATGCTAAGTTATAACTGAACATGAATTGGAATGAGTAATTATCCTTCATTTGTGAAAATACGTGGGCCGCGAAATTTGTCACCGATGTCCGCATTCGGGGAAACCCCTGTCTTATGTTTTTCACAGTTTACAAAGCAGTCCCCCTTAAAAATTACGTCAATATCCTTAGCCTTTGTCGGAATTCTCATCCCACTCGTCTATATACTCTCCGTTAACTCTGCGATGATACTTTGGAACCTGGTATGATGTCACAGTGACGTCAAGTCGCGTCATCTCCTTCCTTTAAAGGAATTCAGAGCTGGGGTCAAAGAGACGAAACTTTTTACGTCCTTGTTTAAGATAAGCGCGATGTTTTCTACCAGTTCTTAACAAGTTCACAGTTGGAAGCGCAATCTCTTTTTTTCCCCCCTCTTTAAGTTGATAACCGTATTTTAGTAACGTAATTATACGAGAAAGAACGCTTGATCATTTCGCTCCTTACTTAGAATTTCTTCCAAATTTAAGCAAATTAAAATTTCATAATGGCATATAATAATGATTACGAAATATACTTATGATAGAAGCTCTTATTTACAAGAAGTCTGGAATGAGATCTCGAAGATTATGCTATCGCCCGCCGTGTAAAATGAACACTATACATTCTACCAATACACATGTTACGATGAATCATTCTTTAAAAATCAAGTAGTTTAAGGCTCAGTTATTTTGTTTACTTAAAGAACGTTTCTGAAAAGTCTTAAGAGAATTAAAAATATAAAAAGAAATTTTGAGCGAAAGTAGCCTCTTTCTTATGTTAATTAGCTAGTTTTTAGAACCAAAGCATTCCTAATAGAGCACAATTTAAATAACAGAAAGAATCATTATCAATTACGTGATAGCCATTTTTCTTATCTAAAGCAGACATTCTACGATATCAGGAGTATTAAAGCTGATCCGAGTTCAGAGTCTTCACAATATTGCTGATGACTGCTAAAGAATCCTCGTGCAGTCAACGATGCTGTAGAAAACCTTTTGGGTATACATGCGATGGTTCCAATCTTATCGCAAGGTTATAACCTCCTTTTTTGTCGAAATGTATTTGACTTTGGAATGAACATATATCACAACATGTCTAGCAGTTGAATACATTATGTCTCTACACTATTGCCTGAACTAAAAGAGTGCTGGATGATGGTTCTCCACATCCAGGATTTAGTGATTGGGTCCCCTAAAAACCCCAGTCGCCCTTTAAAAGGGGCAGTATATAAGGTATTTCTCCCACCTTCTTGGCATGCCTTTGTGGTGTGATGGCTGCACGCTGGGTGCGTATTCCAGACGTCCGCGGTTCGATTCCCGGCGAAGGCGTTGCATATTTTTCATCTTTCCTGCTTCCAAAAAATACCAAATGTCTCTACAACCTTCAATATATAAATTTTTTTGAAAGTTTACTTATTTATTCAGTTTTTTCTAGTGTTAAAGAACTCCACTAACTCATGTGATAATCTAATTAGATAGTTAATTAATGAGCTGAGGTAATGATATGACGATTAAGACGTTCTCAACCGTCTTAAAACTTCCATTTTCAGTGTTTGTGCACTGAAGATTACTCTTTTTTTCTCCATTTTGATATTTATATATTCTACATCATTAAACTTAAGGAAAAAGAATTATTCGAAATTGAGGAGAAAGTTTCGCATTAAAACGGATTTTGGAGAATTTTTTAATCAATGAAACTTTGAACGTCAAGTAAATGTTTATTATACATTGTTGGATATAATTTTGAATCAAATTCACAAATATTTCAAAGGATTAAATGAAAGACTTACCATCTTTTGATTTTTTTCTGATAAAGATTTTCTTTAACTGAATTAAGTAAACAAGATCAATTTTTAAAATTTTTTTAGTTCGGTTTAAACTGCAATTATTGGTATTACGTAATTTATTTAAAAATAAAAAGGTGCACGTTATATGACTAATGATCTGTTACAACTAAATTATTTAATTATGACAGAATTAAATAAATTAGTTATTTAATAATAACTTAATTCAGTAATACTGAAAACATAATAAAATAAAATAATTATGCATAATTATATAATTTAGGTATTTAATTATAACATAATTTAATAATACTGAATACATAATAAAATAAAATAATTATACATAATTAAATAAAATTATGTCACAATTAAATAATTTAAATAAAACGACTTATAATCACTATTCTAAATCATTTAATTATATCTTTCGTTAACGAAGTTTGCAATCCAATAATTTTGTTTTCCGCAAGTTCTGTGATTGCTACAAGTGCTGAACTATAGATATTTTTTTTTTTTAATTATGGGTAACAAATATTTATTTATGAAGTTCTATGAGCCAAAGTAGATTAGTCAATTTAATTACTTTTTCATAGAAACTGAATGAAAGAAAATGAAATATTTGAAAATGTCATGTATTTGCTAAGATTAAAATTGAAAAATTTAACTTAAAATAACTGAAAATTCAATTTTGAGTTAATAATTTTTGTTTCTAAGGTGATGTCTGTGAATTTTGATATGGGCGCCAAAGGTTACTTAAAGCAACTAACATATCCATTAGGGCTCCAGTTTTACTAAATGCTCTGTGAAAGAACCTGTATTAACAGGGTAGTTTTATAGAATGTTACAACATGTGCGACGAACGTGCTCAATATATATGCATTAATTTCAGCCGAATTTCTGGTTAACGTTTTGCTGTCCCGTTGCTTTGGATTTGGGGCCACAGGTTCACTTCAAATATCCTGTTACATTTTCTTTTAGAAACACAGAAGCGGAACAGAACCCGAAAAAATAAAACGTTCCTGATCTCTCATAGTTCGTTACATTAATCTGACAAAATGTTTCCGAGATATCCGCAATAATCTGAGTATATTTCATTCTTCACTCGACAACCCTTCATCCACTTTGGTCTAAATCACAAAACTACGACTGCTCAATGTTAATAGCTTTTTAAATCTCTGTCAAACCATTCGTTATCTTAATCAGACAAATGGGTGCCGAAATATTCGCGGTAATGTAAACACATGTTTCATTCCCTTTTTGCAGTAACCTTCTACTCGCTTTAGCAAAATTAACGATAATGTAAAATTTCTTGTCTTCCACCTACCGAATTTAGAGAAAAATTGCATCTTCTTGAAGTTATTTCGAAATTTAATCAGACAGATATTTTGATTGACAGGTATTGAATATGGATATTAGCAGTATGTTCAAAGTTCTAAACTGAAGGCGCAGTTTTGAAAGCTCTTAAAAAAGTAATTCTTTAGTTCAAGTAAAAATACACTCCTGATTACCCCTGCTAGTTAATGCGCGAGTATGTACGGACAGCATGACAAGAGAGACTTGTGAAATTTTAACTAGTTCGTGGTTACCACAAAAAATTAAGTCTTCAGAGATTGTAAATAAATGGCTTAATAGAATTGGATTAAAATGATAAAAATTTAAGTAGATTTTAAGTTTTTTTTGGTTGGAAAATATCTATTATATATATATTTTTAAGGCCGATGTGGAGATTATTTCAACAACATGACAGCTATCTTAGCTAGCGAACCTAATTATTATTTTTTTTAATTTAAGTAATTTAATTACTTTAATTTTGCAATGAAAGTTTTGATAGCTTACATCTCGTAAAGTAGATATTTATTTGTGCATGACTAACAATGCTTATTAAATGTGAGAAATTAGAAACTATTGACTAGACGTTTCTCACTCATTTGGTAAGTTAATGATTTCATGCTGTCGAAAGCTAGATATCGTCAAAATCAGAATTCAGGCTTTATGGCTTGTAATTTCGTCGTCAAAAACATACGTAAAATACTATATACCGCCAATGATGGCACATGGAATCTATAAATAAATCACATATTGGTTACGCATGAAAATAAATTGGAACTTTTATTTTATATTTTTCGCCTAGAAATTATCGTACTTATAAATACAATCTACTGAAACCTCCCAAAACGACCATTCACGTTTCCAGATGATTTTGGTCTTTTGTGGATATGGTCACCTTAGAGACCACCAGTAACGACTATTAAGACGCGGAAGGCAGAAATATTTAATAGTATATCCTCAGCTATTTAATTATTATTATATTTTTATTGTTTATAAATTTTGTTGTTGTTATCTGAAGGAAAATCGATGCACCTCTAGCCACATTGAACCATCAGATGTGTAAACCAGCTTCTTCTAAGTTCATTCTGAATAGAATTAGACTCCTGATCTCGCTCTGTTCATAATACTGTTTACGAACGTACAGACAGTAGAAGCTACAGGTATAAATTAATATTTTAACCCCCTCATATTTTTGTCACAAATTCTCTACAAATGGACATCCAGTATGTTCCTATAACTCAAACTGCAGTGTTACTGCTGTATCATCATTGTCTTCAAATATTGGTTCTTAAATAGAAAGAAGGAAAGGAAACTCATTAACGGCTCGAAATCGGCATTTTTGTCATTTTTCATCATAAACAGGAAGTCCTGGCAGCATTTCAAGTGGCTCTGGAGATATTCAGTGGCTTACTCACGAGTTTGAGACTTCATGCCTATTTCGAGGAGCCACTTTAAGTGAAGTGTTCTCTTCAATTTTCATACCATCCATTAAACACTTGACATTCGCGCTTTGCATTCGGTCTGGACGTGTCGTCACAGTTGCAAAACAGTACTAACCAGATATTCAAATTCTTACCATTAGTGTGAATGCTTTTGACACGCTACTTGACATTTTATGTAGTTAAGCTTACAATAATTATTAGTTAATCTTAATAAACCCAATGAAATCTTAATGAATGGTGTCTGGAGAAACGAAGCAGAGTCAGTGGGGCAGACAGTGAACAAAATAGAATGCTAAGTATGTCGAAAACAGATCATCCATGATACTGATAGCTCAGTTTTATTCACCGGCATAGCTATAAGCGATTAACAAGACAAACAATCTGCATATTAATTTGTTTTGATGCTTACAGCAGAATGTTAGCTAAATGCACTTTGTTTTCACAAATTTTTATTATCCTAGTTGGCTGATTATAAGATATAGGAAAAGTTATTTAATCCTTTAACAGGAGACGTGTGATGTGTACTTAGAAGCTGTGAGTTTCATTTTGTAAGCAATACCTAATAAATAAATTCTAAGAAAACGCAAATTTATGTAACATAAGGAGTTTGAAGAAGAAGCTAAGCTTAACATTAACCTGTTAAATGGTCTATAACGTGTTCCCAAATTTTATAAACAGGAGGCATTTAATCTTAAAGTGAAGTTAACTACAGAAAAATACTCCATAATACAAGAATGGCATACTTCTTTCTTCTGCTAACACAACCGACCGATAATATTTTTTATTAGTTTGTTAACTAGTTAAAACGTAATAGCTGTTTACCTAAGGGATTCTAAAGCTTGGATCATGTTAACGTCATACAGGTAGAAAACCAAGCAAACACCATACAGCCAGACCATTTGTTGAAATCTGAACCAGTATCAAACTAACAGAATTTTACAGTCTCATACACTTAACCATTTGTGGATCAGAAGATATTTTTCTTTCTCGCAGAAAGATCGGCGGCTTAATCTAGATATGCACCCTTCACACTGCTGTGGCATAATATTGCGTTATAGAAGATCTATACGAAATTGAGTTACGTATACAATATTAGTTTATTTCTTCTGGAGATATTTTTTGGTAATATTTTGTTATAATTTATAGTTATTCTTTGACACGTATCAAATATGACGTTTTCAAGTGTAACGCTCAAGCTGGTCGTCTATACCCTCTTAAACCAGCACTGTCTTTAATAAACAAAAGAGCTCAAAATATATTTTCGTAAGTTAAGAATACGGAAACACAGGACTCAATATAGATTTCTAGAAATGGAAGCCTTTCGATTTTATTCAGTATTCTATATAAAGAAGCTAAATTTTTTAAGACCAATGCAAATATTCTGTATTTTCTTGACAGATGAGAAAACTCTTGCTATAAGAAAAATTCTACTTAACGATAGATACAATATGTTTGTGAGATTATTTGTTAGTCTTTATAAGATTATATACAAACAGAATACAAAGTTAAAAATTTGTATTCTCTTTCTATTTTTGCTTAATTTGAGAAATATAAGAAAACGAAAAAATTTCGCAGATTTTTCTCACTAGTCTCTCTCTTTCTCTTTCTTCCCCTTCCCCCCGAACTAACCCCCGAATGTCTCTGTTTAGTATATTTTGTGAATTAATTGCAAATCTGTTAATTCCAGACAGGATGCACAGCAATTGCCTGTCATTGTTTTAAGCTAATCTATTCAGTTGGTACGTTAATAACTGTTTCTCTAATTTGGAAATAACATCTTGAAATCTCTTTCTTACCTAAAGAACCTGGGATAGCTTTCAACTCTTTGACTACGGATTAAAAAAAAAGATTACTCCATTTTCTAACCAAGTGAACAAAGTATGTTATAAATAAGGTAAATTTAGCATTTGGGATATTTTTGACAAACAGTTTTTTAAGCCAAAGGCTGGGACACATATGACCCAGCCGTAGTTAATGATGGGATAAGTATGTCCCACACGTAGCAATCGATTTACTATAAGCCCACCTATTATTCTGAAAAACTTTATTATATAAAATAGATTTTGCATCGTATAGTACAGGGTAACGCATTTTCTGCATAATACAACATTACACAATGGGCAACTCATATTTGTTCTTTTCTCTATCTTCATTTGTATACAACGAGCACAGTGGCGTCTTGATTTTCCAACTATTGGAAGATGATCTCCAACATTCAGGCGATTCTAAGTACTTTTTAACCCAGCAGTAATTTTTAAACTTTTAGTGGGACAATTATGTCCCGTTAGTAGTCAAAGGATTAAATTTTATTTACATAGGATTGAAATTTTAGCGCATCGTACTCGGGAAAATTTTTCTCGTAGCATGTTAATATTTTATCGCAGAAATACTTCGTTTTCTTTTTCTGAAGCACTGAACTCTTATCTAATGATTGCTGACATATGAAACATTTCGCTGGAGAACAGACATCAGTATCAAAAAGAGATAAGGAAATAGTTAAGCAAACGCAGAGAAACATGTCGTTCTTATCTTAATTCTTTTTAAAACAAATATGGACATGTTGATATTTGCAGCTATTAGTGAACAGCAAATGACTTAGGGTTCTATTTTAATCCATTCTAGAACTAAAACTAATATTTTCGTATTAAGTTCAGCTACATTTAAGAAATAATCTAGAAATTTCAGCTTTTGATCTGCGCTTGTACTTCACTACAGAAAATAATTTAATACCTTAAAATAAATTAATCACAAGCAGTTTGAATAAAAACATAAAGCTTAGAACCATTTTTTGGGGAAAGGGAAGAGGGGAGGATATTATATTCTAGCAGAAATTCGCTTAGTAAAAATATGATCCAGAAATTTGTTTCCGGATATCGCATCCGTCGGAAGCAGCGTTGAAGAAGCCATAAAGAAGATGACAAATATCTTCCGGACACCTACTTTTAACTCAGGGCCGTTTTTTCTACAGCAGTCGGTAAACATGAGAGGCAGGTTTGCAACACTGCAGCGCAAGAGGAACTCCTGTGAATCAAGAATGATGATCATGCTCAATTCTGAGCAGTGAGCATGACCTTTAACTTTGTGATCGATGTATTGTTTAGATTCCCTCGAAATGTCGGTGAAATTGTAAGAAAATTTCCTTCAGCAGGACATTATTTTCATCCGCACCTGAATACTTATCGTATTTTAAATATTTCAGGGTCACGGTTATAAATTAGCAAAAAGCGCGAATATATATAATTAACCTGGGAACAGAACACATAAGTAGAATAGTTATGAAACTAACTGCGTTTTCATAAAATGGCTGCATACTCATGAAATCTTAGTTGACAAATTACTTCAACAGACATTACTGGGGTATAAAGAACAGAGCCTCATGGTGAGTAGTTCGTTTTCCAACGTGAGATTTTTCTATTAACGTTAGCTTTATGATTAAGATCTTTGATCCAAGGCATAACTATGGCAAAGATTGAGTGAAGTGTATCGATTCTATTCTTTTCATTTGTGCAAAAGAACAGGCTGATTAAAATATTTGAATATAAAAAGGTAGGTTTAATTTCCAGCTCAGGAAATCTGTATCAACAGCGAAAAATCAACAATGGAAGAATAGCAAAGGAAAGAATAGAAAAGGATTAATATGCAACAAAAATATTTTAATTTCACCTTTGTTATATTGCATGTAGTTAGACACCTGTTAAAGAGCTCCTTAGCTAGTTCTTTAACCAGTTCTGGTTTACTAATCTGCGGATAATTCCCTCAAATATCATCTCTTCTCCTTCGCTCCTCGAATCTCACTTAAGATACTCGAGATATTTTACTTTTAAGATTAAAGTATCCAAAATCTTCCTCTGTTAAGAAATCAGTTTAGCGTCTCGTTATAATAATGTATGTGAATTGCTTTATAAAAATCTGCCATTCTGTCGCCAGTAAGAAGTGATGCAATATGTTCATTAATCTGATTTATGCATATTTATAGTTACTTGATTAAAGGCGCAGTAGTACATAACTTATCAATGAGTCCATCTATAATATTTTACTTAATGCGTAACAAAAGAAATTTTCTAATTTCTAAGTTTCTAATGTGGAAATAAGAAGTTATTTACATGTTAATTTGACATTATTTTCAATTAAATAATTTTATAGAGAGAAGAGCTCAACATGAAATTATTTTACAGCGAATTATGTGTACTGTTTTAGATTTTTCAACTGAACCTATTTGTTACATTCTGCCCAAATTTGCAATGACGCTTGTTTCCTAAGACGCTAACTTTCCTAAGATTTATTAATATTGGAAAATCAGTAACTAATTTAAGCATATTAATAATATCAATGACTTGGTTTAACAAATTTGCTTGAAATTCACCGAACATAGTTAATATTTTTCCGCAAAACGTTTGTGTTTTACTATTAGACTTAGTAAATTGTAAGGAAATTTTCAAAGCAAGAGAGTGAGTTGCTTTGCAGTCCGAATTTCGTTACAAATTTAAGTGATTGATCAGCAGAAAATTTGAAGTACTTTACTATAATTAGAACTGAGTTTCTCTGCTTTTGCGTTTAAGATTTGAATAAATGAAATTGTATGGATAAAACATGATGAAAGCCCTTTTCATTTCCTTTACGTTTCCTCTTCGCTTTTATTGGTATTTTTTTTACTTCAGTATCTTTTAATTAATTTAAAATAAATAGGTGATGTTTCTTTTCCCTATAAATTTCTACTGTACTTAAGTGCCATGTATTCACGTTACGTTCTCTTTCTAAGATTCCGGTTCTGTGTGTTCCATGGTTCATATCAAACATGATACTCAGGAAGAAAGTTTGGTGTTGAGAAATATTAGAAATTTAAAAAAAAAGGGAGAATAGCTAACATTCTGCGTACTGAGAATATTGAATGCCTAAGTATTGCTATTTCAATCATAGCAGGAGATTATGAACTCAGATTCACATTAATCTGAAGAAAAAAATGGAATTTATCTTTTCAATAAAAAACAGTACGACAGCACATCCAAGATTTAAAGCATATATCAGAAACTTAAAAACTGCAGTTCAGTGTCCTCTTGACGCTCAGGATATAATTTTACAGACGGGAAGGAAAGGCACTTAACGAAAGGAAGTGAAATATTTCAAACTTCATTGAAAGTCCAAAATAACTTCTAGGGTCTGAAATGCACGAGAGGCTGTGTTGTTTACTTGCGGGAAATTTATGATCTAGGTTGTAGACTGTCGTTGTTTTAAATGGCTGTGTTGTTGTTGAGAGCTGGCATGAAATTTGAAATACACGAGACATGCTAGTAAAATGCATAATTGCTGTGTTTACTGTCGGCTCGGCTCTTTTTGAAAAATTTAAAGCAGGCCAGGAACACGTCTAAACATATCGTTATGGCCCTCAATTATATTTGGTGCGTTTGCGCTTCAGGATGTCTGCATTTAATCCTTTCAAAAAATGCTGGGGTATTCAATGAGATCATAAAATGCCGAGAAGCTGAATACAAAAACGAATAAACAAAGAGAATAGAATGCTTTTTTCAAATACTTTAAGAGAAAATCAAAGTGTAAAAGTCATGGATAAACGACTAATCTCGCTCTAAAGGACGGAACTTTAAGTTAAACGTGGATTTCTGTAATCATTATTACAAGAATCCTTTTTTCATATTTAACATAAAAGTATGTCTATTCTGAATATTTAGCGTAATTCTAAAGTCTAAACCAGCGATTCTCAACCTTTTGACAAACGCGTACCATCTAAACAAAAACTGAAAAACCTTTTGTACTACCACTACAAAGTACTACTACCATCACCACTCTTTAATAAATCTCAGATCGCATAAATTTACAAGTGTTAGAGCAAAACCCCAATAAGGATGTTGGGGTTTTAATTTTTGAAGTTAATAGTTAAAAATACTTCGCTTCTTTGCGTACCACCTATTTTTCTCTTGCGTACCACTTACGCGTACCACCTATTTTTCTCTTGCGTACCACTTACGCGTACCACCGAATGAGAACCCCTGCTCTAAACTAGTTAGTTCTCGTTAAAATAACGTGAAAAAAAACAGGTATTATTTAAGAAGATAACGCCTGCAGATTCTTTGACGTCTAATTCTTAATAAAGCTAATAGCAGAATGCATGTATTAAGGAATTAAGACATTCTCTTCCGTGTGGCACAATGTCAGCATCCTGGTCCTTCACATCATAGGTTCCGTGTTCAACCCCGAACGAGAATACAGTTTATTTGCAAGCATTCTTCACTTTCAAACTTCTCTAGGTTTCTATGACTCAAGCCTGAATTGAAAGAATGGATTTGTTCCCAAATTTTAAATGGTCAATAAGGATCGTCCGACTTCTCTCTCCAGTCGCCTTAAGATGTATGTATGGGGATGTAAGGCTCTAAAATATCCCCCTATGTAATTTTGTGATGCAGAGATTAGCATATACTCCCAGCTGTCCAAAGTTTCCATGTTCAACTCCTCTAGGTCTCCTCCTTTTTCGTAAATTCTCTATGTCCCTACTCACGCTTTTGGAAACTTATTACATTCTCTATTCAGGGGCATTTTATTTGTTCAAGAATTATGTAACTTTCAGGGTTATATACTTCATTCAACGTTTCCATTTTTAGCAAACATTATCATTTTTTAAAACTGCAAACTTATTATTACTTGTACTTTAATTCTGCATAATTAAAGCAGCGTTTTTCAACTAGTTTACCCGCAGCTTTAGTATGCTATAAGAAATTTCTAGAGATTTCGTAAGAAATGTAATGAATAAATTATTTATATTCTGTAACTATAAGATTGATCTTACGTCTTACGTATACACCGAAGTATAAATATAATTTCAAAGCTACGCAAGGGTGAATAGTTTGAGAAACATTGATTTAAAGAACTAAACGAAAGCTTACAAATTTTACAAAACCTGATTTTCAGAGGACGAGTTCAAATAGAATTTTTATATTACCAACTGCTGTGCGTTTTACACAGGGAGTAGATGAAGTTTGCATCTTACTTTTTGAGATATGGAATCGGGAATTATTCAATCCTCCCTCCTAACACACAGTCCCTTTCTTTTATTGGTGCTCGTTCACTCCTTCCTTGCAGTGGATGCTGTGAGCGTCGATGATAATCGCGATAACATTTTCGATGTTATTTAAATATAATATGATGAAATGGTTTGTTGTTCTGCTATAGGATGTTCAGAAAGAATTGATGCATACAAAAATAAGGGTTTAAGCGTCCATAGGTGTGTCGTTATTATACCTAACGTAATTTATATTTTACTTTCTATTCAATTTATTTCTGCTTTCTTTCGTGTTAGAATTCCCTAGACATGACCGTTTTTGTATTGAAAGTATATGTCTAAAGTTTATGTTGGAGATAAGATAATATTTGATATAGCGAATGGGATGTTATTTAAATGTTATTTCTTAATCTTTTAATGGATAATATACTTAAAATAATATCTTATGGTTGAATACTGATTATTTGAATGATCATCTGAAAATGAAAATTTGAGCGATTTCATTTACGTAATTTTAAATTATTTAAAATTAGTTCTATGCTAAAATAATTAAAATTAATATTTTTGAAGGCAAGTAAATTTAAATCATTTTGATGTTACATTATTTGAGTGATGTTACGAAAACCATAACAGTATACATTGTGGGTTTTAATGTTAAGTGTGTGTGATTATGGCAAAGCCTCAAGGGCTACCTGCCTAACGGGAGGGATGCCTTCGTGGAGGACTTTCTAAGGGAAACTGGTTCATATGGGGAAAACCACGAAAACGCCCATGCAACCAGCCCGTTCGCGGGATTCGAACCTCGGACCAAACTACCAGTGTCCAGCGGCTTTACCGCTCGGCCGCTGGTGGGCCGGTTTTATTGTTAAGAAGTCAGAAAATAGATTAAACAGTGAGCAAAGCGTTTTCGCTCTTCATAATAATGCAGGAACAATCTTCATTCATTAAGCATGAAAAAGAACAACGGAGGCTTAGTTTTCCTTTCGAACGAAGGCTTTTATATATGAAATGAAATGGGGGAAACGTTTTTAAAGTGCTTAGCTTAAAGTAACCAAAAATTAACACTCACTACAACTGTTAGCACATTATGGTTATTGGAAGATGTATCTTTTAATTCTTTATCATGTAATATGCTGGATCAAGGTCCGATTGAAAACCATATTGTTACACTGGAACACTTTTCTGGAAGAAATAACTTTAATTCTTTACCTTGCCATATACCAGATCAAGTTACTATTGAAAACCATGCTGTGCATTTAATTCGAGTAATAATTAAACTTTATCGACGAATCAAAAGCGTATAGTTGGTGTAAAGAACTACCGAAAAAAGTACATTCCAAAAAATTATAATGATAATAAATATTATATATATTTAATAAATTAGTTCATTTTAAAGGAGCAAAATGTTTGCATTTACTAATTAATATTTAAGAAAGAATGTTCATAATAAAAATATGCAATAAAATATTCTTGATCTACTATTATAGGAGTGCTTCGATTCTGTTAAAATTTTAAACAATATTTTTAACCAAATTTTAATTAATTTAGTTTTTATCTTATTTAATTAATTAATTTGACTTATTTAATTTATCTTTAATCAAAATTAATTTTATTCAAACTTTTAAGAATAATATGAACAAATAAAGTAACATGTTAACAAATAAAGTTAAAAGTAACATGAACAACATCTACGAAATATTGTCATTAATTTCTTAAAGTACAGCAAGACGTAAGTTTTCTTCTTCATATTATTTCCTTAAAATTATATTACAGATTTCTATGTATACCACAGCACAGAAGAACTAATTGAGCTGAAGTTACATCACTATGCTTATCATTGTGGGTTAAAGGTATTTATTAATAGCTCATTTTATGCTCATTTCAAACTGCAAATGCTCCTATAATTTAATTGTGATAAGTTTAAAAAGCATTTTTGTAGTGTAACAAAAAACATTTAGCTTTATAAGGTATTTCTCCCACTTTCCTAGCGTCCTTCGTGGCGTAGTGGTTCTGCACGCTGGGCCGGTATTCCAAAGGTCCGTGGTTCGATTCCCGGCGAAGGCGTTTGCTATTTTTCATCTTTTCTGCCTCTACAAAATTCCTAATGACTCTACAGTGACTCCCGAACTAAAAGGATGGTGGATGATGCCTCTTGCCTCTCCACACCCAGAATTTGGCGATTGGGCGCCCTAAAAACCCCAGTTGCCATTTTAAAAGGGAGAGTATATAAGGTATTTCTTCCGCCTTCTTAGCGAGCCTTCGTGGTGTAGTGGTTTGCACCCTGGGCCGGTATTCCAAAGGTCCGTGGTTCGATTCCCGGCAAGTTTGCTATTTTTCATCTTTTCTGCCTCTACAAAAATCCTAATGACTCTACAGTGACGCCCGAACTAAAAGGATGGTGGATGATGCCTCTCCACACCCAGAATTTGGCGATTGGGCGCCCTAAAAACCCCAGTCGCCATTTTAAAAGGGAGAGTATATAAGGTATTTCTCCCGCCTTCTTAGCGAGCCTTCGTGGTGTAGTGGTTTGCACACTGGGCTGGTATTCCAGAGGTCCGTGGTTCGATTCCCGGCGAAGCGTTTGCTATTTTTCATCTTGCCTACTTCCAAAAAAAAAATACCTAATGTCTCTACAGCTTGATACAAAACGGTGTTTTTATTAGCATGTTTAAAACAGTGACACAACGCCGCCTAACCGATATAGTAGTTAGCGTCGCTGAGTGGTTAGCGTTTCTGAGTGGTTCGCATTGTTACGGCTTGCCGCCCACGAGAGGTTAATGGTAGGAAAAGAGGGGTGGGAGACCCTCGGACCCGTCCCCGCCGGCTGGTCTCCATCAAAATTGGGTGGCGGAACTGAGCTAAATCGCACTGTCACCTGTAAGGTTCTCAAGGCCTTTGCCAACAACAGGTGTAAACTTGCACTCCTTGCCCCGAGAAGTTTCATGGGCTTGGGCTGATTATAGGTTAGACAAGTAAGCACTAGCAGCAACAACAACAAAAAACAGTGAAAAACGCATAGTGTTACACGTCTGATATGCCGATAATAACGATCGTGGTAGGAAAGCTTATCATTGGGGAGGCTTCAACCCTGCAGAGAGTATGTATAGCGAGTTTTGATGGTAGCCACTCCCTTTCCTACTTGCATCCATGGTTTTACTGGAATTCAGAGAACAGCAATTATGGCTATGCATAAAATATTCTGACAAATTTAAATAAACATATATAGATAGTTTTTTTTTAGCTTTTTGTAATTGTTAACAACTGGCTTTAGCTTTTAACTATCAGTGATTTCGTAGTTCGCGCAGCCCCAACGAGTGCTTTCAAGCAATTTTTCGAAAGGAGGAGAGGAAATTCGCTCAGAACAAGTCTATTTTAAATGTTATTGAATTACAGTTAACTTTTTGACATTCTAAGTTTTAAGAATTCCTCAGAAAATAAATAATAAATTTTCTCTTTTGAAAGGAATTAATGGAGAAATTAATATAGCCACAAATTCGTGCTAAAAACACTACGAATGTGGCAATATAATAATACACTGTTCGATGTTCACTTAGAAATTTCCATTGAAAAGCCAGAGTGGACCTCGAATTGGGCTAATTTACCATTTTCCGCTTTTTGATTTTAAAAATTTTTTGCCTTTAATTTGCTCCATCGATTGGTTTTTTACTGTGTTTTATTTTTTGCCTTTAACTTGTTCCATCGATTGGTATTTTACTGTGTTTTATCATTTACATTTTATTTCGCATGTAGCCTAATATATTGCCTCATTCAATTTGATTTGTTTTTTAATACTGTGTTAAAATTTCCGAAAATATTTAACATATAGTTTTTTATTTGAACTTGTAAATAACTACTGAATATGCATATGTTGGAGTTTTGTTGGAGACACAGCTTTTGTTAACTTTTTGGAGAGCTAACTACAATTTCTCTTCTCATTTCCTTAATTTTGCAGCCCATTGCGCAAAAATATTTTGTCCAAAATTGGTCTTTTTTGTATTGTTCTTACAACTTTACTTATATATATATATATATATATATATTAATATATATGTGTGTGTGTGTTTATGTATATGTTTAAAACTAGAGAACTTTCAAAGTTCTGTTTTATTAATTCCAAATAAGAATTTGTGGTATGTATAAGGAAAAAATTCCTGAAACTAAACACAGCGATTATTATTAACATCCGTGGAGCTTCACGCAATGAAGGGATGTGATTCTGGATTCATATATAATGCTATTAAATAAGTAAATATTACTTTATATGAAAGTGTTATTCCTTATCATTTTTAGCAAAAGCCGAATTTCAGTTACTTTTAGTTGAAAATAAATATTTGATTTAATGTATATTTATTTACATTTTCAGCAAAAATTGATTTATTAATGCTCTTATGCATTTTAAGTTACGCTTTATGAGGGAAAAAGAGAAAGGAAGAAAAGACTGATTAAGGATTCTGAAAACTTCCCAAAGTTTAGTTTTATGTGAACCATATAAGTAATTTCTATGTAGTAGCAGATTTCATAGTTACGGCCACCATCTACAGAAGAAATAGCTACACGTAAATGAGAACTATAAGATCAAAATATAGCCCGTATTTTTCGTAACAGAATCATGAAATTAAAAAGCAAAATTTTAGGCAGGCTGAAAGAGCATGAGGCTTTCGTGCTATTCCTTATGTGTAACCATAATATTAACGAAAAAAATTTCCGCTTAAAAAGTCGTCTGAGGAAGTATTTACCTCCGCAGGAAACTAAATCTTGAGTGCTTCGCCATAACTAACTAAGCATCCCAATAAATTATTGGTGAAATTTTATACAGTAAAATATCTAGGAAAGACCAACAGACTTAGCGCATCTCATGGAACCCTATTTTGTAATAATATGTATATAAAACAAAATTAATAAGTATGTAATGCATTTAGTTTAATTAACAAGTAATCTTATAATTTTGAAGTGTATCCTCACTTCTGTTTTTCGTTATCTCCTACCAAGTTGTAAATGAGTTTCTTGTGTATAAGGTTAGAGTTCTTGAAAGTTAAGACAACGCGGCTGACCGTTATAATATTCCCTCGCCCTGCCCTGAGAATTAAGTTATCCAGTGTTAGCTTCTCTCTAGTCGAGTTACTGGTGCAATTTAAGCCAATGCTTGTTAGGCTCTGCATTTGTAAATCTCCAAAGTCAATTACTATTTAATTTGAATTTTCAATTTTATCTTACTTGAAATCCCCAAGTAATGGTGCAGCACGTTGTTAAGTTAGATTTTAAATAAAGATGTCTATTGAAATCTTCTTCTGACTCTGTTGTTTCATAGACGGAGTTAAAAGTCGCATGGCAGTCTCAGTAGGAATCAAATTAAACTAATTAAGGAGTGGAACCTTAGAGAAGAAGAATATAAATATGGTTCTCTACTTATCTATATCTTTGAATGCCTCATTTAACAGATATTTGATTAAAAGGTATGATATAAATCTGTAGTGGCAGGTTAATTTATCCATTTAAATTCAGCTACATGTAAAGAGAGAGTGGAGGAGACACGATTATAATCAGGAATTCGGTTTCCTCTTAGTCACAAATACAACGTGTGACATTTTTCGCCTGTGGAGAAGAGCAGCAGTTTTGGTTGCTTGGAAACTGTGGTACCTACTAAATGAGTTTTTAACTCAATTTATAAATGAGTTTTTAACTCAATTTATAAACTTGCTATACTGATGGCAGCAAAATTGATGGCAAGGTTGATCTCGCATTTGTTGTCTTCAAAAATGGTCTTGAATTTGAGCACTTTCAATTTAGAATCAGAGATGAATGTACCGTTTTCATAGCTGAACTTTTGTGCTTAAACTTCGCCGTCAAATGGGTTTCTAAACAAAATAGTGTTGTTTCAGACTATCTCATTTGTACTGATTCCCTTTCATCCTTGGAGATCTTAAAATGTATTTCTTCTTCTAATAATATCATTATCGAGATTCAAAAAGAACTGAAAAATCTAAAGGATAAAAATATTTCGGTTTCATTTTAATTTGTTCGTGGTCATACAGGTGTTGTTGGGAACGAACGAGCCGATTTCCTTGCTAAGACTGCGACTAAGCAGGAAATTGACACTTTTGTCAATATCCCTAATTCCTTCTATAAGAAGGTCATGTATGAAAGCATTGTGGAGTCGTGGAATCACGAATTCATTAATTCAAATAAAGGGAGTTTAACTAGAAGATTTTTCCCTTCTATTAAAATGAGATTGTCGTGTCATCATTTCTTCACAAATTATAAATTAACACAGTTTCTTACTCGACATGGGAATTTTAAAAGTTATTTGAACAGATTTAAGTTGAGTCCTGAGTCTGTCTGTGACTGTGTCCTCGGCGGTGAGGAGAATGTAGAACATGTGCTTCTTCTATGTCCTAAATATGAGAGCGAAAGAAAAGTCTTGAAACTGGGACTGAAAAATTTTAATATTAACTGGCCTCCAGAGTTTTACCAATTTATTTTCGAGAGAAGTGCTTTTAACACTTTTTGTCAATTCATTGTAAAACTGTGTAATCATCCTTATTTTATTTCAATTTTCTCTTCTGTTTAGTTTGTATTGTGTTTCTTACTTACTTCTGTAAGCCCCATGTGATACTATGTGGTACATGGGGAACTTCTTGTGTTTCTTTTAATAAAAAAAAATAACAAACTCAATTTATAGCAAATATTGTGAAAAGAGGAAGTTTATAGCTAATCAGAGTAATACGACAGAACTGTTGTTGCTAAAGATAATAAACCATAATTATCAGCAAAAGTACATAATTTTAAATCCGCGTGAATTTTGAAATAATCGAAGAAAATTAAAACCTATATTTCATTTTTATATTTTATTCCTTCGGTCCATTAAGACTCTAACACAGGAGGAAAAATTTTCTTTGTATCAAAACTTTTTTTCTCTACAAATTTATTATAACTTTTATTTTCAACTGTCTTTCCCATTTTACTTTAATTTTATTGTAACTTTCATTTTATTTTTTCTTCAATGTTATTTTCAGCTTTTGAACTCGCTAAAGACATAAGTTAAACTCGTTCAAAGGCTGAAAAGCTTTCGCAAGAAAACAGAACTACAGAGCAATAACTGTCCAGTTACAATCACGTAGCTGTGATTGATACCGACCCCGTCACCTAGTGTTCTGAGATTCCTTTTTATTAGTCGCTGTATTTGATAAAAGTTATTATGGCTATTTTCTTCGCCGAGTTCTAATAAATATTCGCAAGACCGTGAACGCAGTTGAAAAACACAGTATCAACGAAATATTGGGGAAGGAGTTGAAAGTGGTAATTTAATGATGTGAAGAGGCATTGCCTCAAAAACGTGAGAATATTTTTGCGTTACTTGGTAAAGCAATTTTTAGTCCAGGAGTATGAAAAATGAACTTTTAACGTGGCCTTGGTAGGCTAGAGATAAATTTCAGGCACTCCCACAATTAGAATTATTGGTGAAAGAAATTACGTATCACATAGTAATGCTTCGAATTTTGTTTTTCAATACTGTTCAAAGTTTCCACATGTGTGGAACGTTTTAGGGAGGGTGAAAAGTACCATAGGATTTATTATTGATCAATACGCAGGTTTCTGTTTCTTGCTCCTTCAGAAGAGTAGTTATTATAGCAAAATACTATAACGCACATTTAAATGACACAGCCAGTTACTTACGGCAAAACAATCAAAAGTAATATTGCCCTAGATAGACTGCCTTCATAGAAACCTTTCTAAGGAAAATTAGTTCGTATTTTCATTAAACGCAGGATAAGCACGGAGACTCAGACAATAAGTTTGTTTAATAGCTAGGATTTGAATACGGAGTGACTAGTAGCCTAGTAACGTACGAACAGTAACGTACTCGTGAGCCTAGTAACTTACGAATGTTACAATTACAATGAAAATAGCTATCAGAAATGATAGTATTTCTGGAACACGTGCGTATGAACTACATGTACATACTACATGTGCGATTCCATACTGCACAGACGCAAAGCTTCAAATTATGCGAACTCAATCATATTACTTAAGTAAACTACAATATTTGTCTAAAATTTTGTTTAGATTTTTAATAAACCAGAAAACAACACTATCACCTCGAATGTTAATGGCTTTTCTTCAGAAATTTTGGTGTTCTTTTGAATACTCTTGAATGGCTGAAATATTAAAAATACTCTTTCGCTCTCTCTATATATACAACGGCATAATTACCGTCAAATAATTTAACACAAAAATTACTTTTGGTTAATAATTAATGAAATTTCCCTTATACAAACTATCCAACAGTTTGGGATATTTTTGAAATAAAACGTTAGAGGTAAATGAAAGGTTCTTAATGACTGTTGTGCAGTTTAGATTTCAAACTTGTAACTGACAAAATAAAAATAAGAGAACTAACCTAAAGTAAAAACACTTTTTTTACCGTAATAAGTTTTATTTAAAAAAACTCTATAAAAATCTAGTTTTCCGTTTAAGGTAGTAGGAATTAAAGATGCGGTTATATTCTTCAATTGTAAAGTCAGAAAGCGTTAGAATATTTTGTTTGTGCAGCAAGCATTTGGAAAATGATTCAAGGACATTGTGTGTGAGCGCTCACTAACAAGCGCAGAAATTGCAATAACATAATCACTTTTCAGGTTCTTACGTGACGAACGCGTGTTATCTGACATTTTTATCGTAAGGATAATATGAGATCATAAGCGTATGTAATAAGCCATAAATAAATATTATGATGAGATGCCCTAAATAAGTAACGGGATCGAAACACTAAGTAAACGATGAATAATGATGGAAGGAAAGGTCTTCTTTTACAAAAATTTTGAAAATGCACTTACTGCATAAAACCAGTCTTCTTATCTAAAATGATGTGCATTCTTTACCAGAGTTTAGATAAGCTATGCTATCCCCAGTAGATATTCTGGTATTAGAAAGATGAAAAATGAATATAAATATTTATTTTCTCCCCTTCCTTAAGAAAATAATGCCCAGTTTCAAACTATTTTTCATTCCTTTTTGTTTGATTTATTCAAACTTAGTATCCAAATTGGAGTTTTTTAAACGCTTAAGAATATATAAGTTAAAAATAATGTTATCTCATTTTGTCACTTATTTAAACATTTGCACGAAATCTAAATAAAATGTTCATAAACATGTCAAGCATCGGCTTTTGAAATACATTAAAATATTCAACGAGATGTACTTTTTTTGTGAAAGTGATCCTGCTGTTGTCAGATAATGTAAATAAATATTTTCGTTTAATTAGTTAAGTGCTTTAGAAATTTTTTATGCTCTTAGTAAACTATTTCATATCTATGAAATTTACATAATTTTATTATCTATGAAAAAATTGTCTTCGGTTTCAAATTTAGATATTTTAAGTTCTCATAGAATTAATGCCTAAAATATGAAATTTGAGCTAATTATTTAGTTTGCATCAATTGCTCTTATTTATCAAACTAATGGATTTCATGTTTACATAACTTTAAACGGTTCTCTCATGACTCATAAACAGAAAATAAACACCAAAATGATACTTATTTATCGCGTGAGCCTGGCGTTAAGAAAGAAGCAGAGAAAATTTGATTCTTCTTTTAAAGCTTGCCTGCTACAGTTCAGAGGAGTTTCAGAAATGTCTCAACAGAGATAGTAGTGTCTGGTGTTTTCTTTTGCATTTCTCCAGAGATGCAACCCAGTGGTTTTAAGAGTTGTTCGAGCGTACAGGGAACAATTAAGCTTTAAATGAATGTCTCCTTGAAACTTCACACTAGTGAGGCCTATGGGGAGAGGGTTGGGCTAAGTTCATTTATCAAGTTGAACGAAGCCTCAAAACTAGGAAGAAAGACGAGCTTGAAGCAAAACGCCCAACTTTTAAAAAAGTTTTTCTTGTTACCTAGACTAAAGTATTTCAGCTTTTTCCTGAGCCTCTTGCTTTTTATCCTTGATTTTAAAAGGTTACAGAAATCAATAAGTAGATTAACGATTGAAAAACTCTACATGAAAGGGTATATTTTACAAATTGATTTAAATAAAAGAGAAAACAATAAAGCATAAAAGTGAAATATAAAAATCTTGCTGGAAATTGATAAATATGTATTTATTCCATATTTAATAAATATTCTTTTTTACTTAATGGTAATACTATTAAAAAACTTCATAAAGTTACACTATTATTTTACATTACTAAATCACTAAATCACTTCAAAGTAACAATTGAGACTACCAGATGACATTTTTGTTCCATCTGTCTTCTAATAAAAAGTATCACAACTTAAAGGGAAGATTTAAAATGAAAGCTTTTTGTTAACACGTCGCTTACAAAAACTCGAAAGTTTAATAGAAACAGAACTCTGCTAACGTGCGGGTAACCAAAACACAGGTCCAAATTAAATTGAATGTGAAATACAAAACCAGCATGTCCAATTAAACTTACTCGCTCCTTACAATTAAACTTGCCTAGGCAATAAGTGTTCACGAAGCAATAGCGTCTAGCAGAAACTTAAGCGAATATGCTAAATTCAACAGCAGAGAAGCTAAGCAGAGTTACGGCCGGGACATTCTGTCAAATCTCAATGCCAGCTGAACTCAAGACCTCTGCGCTTATTTATACTTTAAGTATTTTCACTCTGGTGTAAGCTGACGAAAGCAGAAGTGAAAATAAAGCCGAAATAACTGGACCAATTGTCATAAATGCATTAATTAACACCTTAGAAATTTTGAAGTGAAAGTAAAAAAGAAGTTAGCTAAAATTGACAATCAAATTAACATCAGTTATTTAAGATGACCAACTCGTCGAAATGAAATAGTAGGTGCGATTTGTATACTAGTACTTTCTAAAACGCGCACGCACACATAAACGCAAGCACATACAAATGTATTCTATACACATGAAAACGAATAAGATAAGGAATATTTGAAGTTTTTTAAAATTAATCTCTTTTTTAACTCATGCATAGCCAAAGAATACAAAATACATTTAAGGCCTGTTATTTAATATTGCGAAAGCAAATTCTGTAATCGAAAGTATCCAGGCATAGATATATTTTAAAAACTTTTGTTCTATTAAATATCAGCATGTAAAATTGATATTTTGCTTTAATTTCTATTTAATTATTTGGAAAAAAACTGTTATTTAATTATTAAAATTTCTGCGTATAAGCGGAAGTTTCAAAAACGTAGCAAATAGTTTCTGAACATATGGTCCCCCCCTCTTAAAGACCACATACGTTCGCAGTCATTTTTCCGATGCTAACCTTTCCTTTTCAATCTCACCTAGATAAGTCTAACCAATTAACAATAAAAGGTAAATACCTATTACCTTTTATTGTTAATTGTTTTTATTTTACATGTGTCTTAGAGCACTGGTGCTGTTCTCCGTGCTGTTCAGTAATACCTGATTTGTTCATTAGATATTACTTCAATAATTTTGCTCGGGACTTTAACTAAAATGAGAATACAGGGGTTGGATAAAAATATAGAAGCACTTTCTGAAAATGCCTACTTGAATTGAAATGTTTATTTTAGCAAAAGCTGCTGGTGGCGCTAATGTGTTTGCTCATTAACGATATTTGTACAACACACTCAATATGTTGCAAGTGTCATTCGATATCGAGACAGTGATTTTTACATTTACGGCCGGAGATAAATGAATTCAAACGTGGTCAAATTGGTGGGGCTCCTATGGTGGGTACTTCCATAACCAAGGTAGCTGAAGTATTTGGTGTTTCAAGAGACACAGTATCTAAGCTTTTTAACTCATGCAGGATAACCGAAAAATTCGCATCTGCTAAATCACAAAACGGACGAAAATATATGTTAAGTGATCATGACAGACGATTAATGAAGAGAATTGTGATGAAAAATAAGAGAACTATAGCTCCAAAAGTAACTGCTGAACTGAATGGCGCACTTGCAAACCCTGTCAGCATCAAAACAATACGAAGCTAGCTCAATAAGCACGGTAATTTTGGGCGAGCTGCAATTCAAAAGCCACTCATTGGTGATTAAAATGCCTGTAAGAGGAGAAAGTTGTGCCAAAATAATAAAATCCGGACTATGGAGTTATGGAAGACTGTCATTTGGTCGGATGGATCTTGCTTCACACTGTTTTTGACTACTGGGCGTATTTACGTCTGGCGAACGCAGTCTCAAGCGAATGACAGAGACTGTTTGCTACCGTGAGTGAAACATGGCGAGGGTTCGATCATGATTTGGGCAGCTATATAGTCGTATTCCATGTTACTGTGCAAGCTCACATAACTGTCAAGAATTATATAACTATTCTGGCTGATGACATCCATCTCATGGTACAAATTTTGTTCTCGAATGGTGATGCTGTTTACCAAGACGACAGAGCTTCTGTTTTCTCAGCTCGCTTCGTCCAGAACTGGTTTCTGAGCACGAAGGTGAAGTTTCACATCTACCATGGCTACCACAGTTACCAGATATCAGTACTATTGAGCCTTTTGGGGGCTGTTTTGGAAAGAAATCTGCGTAAGCGTTAAACACCGCCATCGTCGTTACTGAACCTGCCAACGATTTACAGGAAGAATACTACCAGATTCCCTTGGAAAGCATATAGAATCTGTTTATCCATTCCAAGGAGACTGTAACTGTTTTGAATGGCAACGGTTTTCCTACACTACCGTATAAGTCACGGGAATATGTTTTTATTTTGGTGTTTCCATATTTTTGTCCAATCTCTCTATGGTTATTTGAATTAAAAAACTTATTTTACTTCTAATGTTTTCCTTTTATGGCATTCGTTATTTACAAAATTTGATCCTTTTTGTTATTTTTTCTGATTTAGGAAGAGTTTCTAAATCAAAGGCTATCAAATTCTGCCATACTCGATACTTACATAGACATATTTACAGATAGTGGTAATAATCTACTCAATTATTTTTTACTTACATTTATTCTTTAACACTGTGCGAGGGTAAAGAACAATCAGCTCAGCAGATATATACATTTTAAAATGGAAAAGTCTTCGAAGAATCCAACTGTGGATAAATACAAATAATTCAAATATATGCAATTATATACTACGGGATGGCAGCCGAAATGTTAAAATTAAAAAAAAAAAAAAAAAAAAAAAAAAAAAAACTTAAAATTGCGCATTTTGATGCTGAAATCAGAAGCAAGACATAAGGGAAATAAGCTAAGTTCGAACTGAATATTCATTATTAAATGAACTTTTATCCAGAAAAGGATTTACGATATTATTAGCTATTTGACTGAATTGATATTGTTAGTTATTAGAGAAGAAATCACTGTATTGTGATTTGGGATGGAAGATTCCCGTCTTTTTCATTACTTCTTCAACAAAACACCATTCTCATGCAATATAGAATATGAATATATAAAATAAGTCAATTTGAAAGATGTTCAAGAAGAAAACTGACGTGATTAACTTAAATAACTAAAGATAAAAGACCTAAAGAATAAATATGTACTGTACGAAAAGGGAATGGAAAGATCCTAGGAGTTAAAATTATGATTTATACTTTAGACTTATAAAAAAAAGTGTGTACGCGTTTAAAGCTTTTTCGGAGCTAATTAACGCGAGAAAACAAAATGCGCCGTCACCGAGAATCGAACCAGCTGTCTTCCACTTTGTAGCCGGACGCATTTATATCAGTGGAGAAATGCGACAATTCCTTACATACGTGTGTGTCACGAACCTTAAAATTTACGGTATGCTAAAGTATTTATTGAATTCACCATTTATTTAATTTGTTTACGAAAAGTTGCTTACAAAAGTTTGGTGAAAACTGAATACAACAGTGAAAGTAAATGTTCAGTGAAACGTGAAGGCAAATTGGCAGGAAAAAAGGGGGGAGAGATAAAAAGAAAATTACGCTTAAAAACAAGTCCGCAAATTTCAGGATTGGATTATTTAATTTAAGCAAAAGAATACGAGAGTTATCTGCTTAAGCCGCATCCTAAGTTTGATCGACAGATACCCCGTAATAAAGAATCAGAGTATCTCGTACTTCTTTTTACCTACCACAAACTGTGAGTTTAAGATCTACTCTGAATGCTTGTTACAATACGATGTTCACATTATTTGTGGGCTTGAGTATAGTAAAAGGAAACTTAGTCATTGCTTTTCCCTTTTAAGGTTTGTTATTTTATTCATCAGATATTCAGCATATCAAATCTCAGCAATAATGACCACGAAATTCATCGTTAGTATATACAGAAGACTAAAAATTACATTAATATTTCGTATTCTTGTAATTAATTTCATCTCCGAAAGCAAGGAAGAAGCTGTTCTGATGCAAATAATACTTTATTTAATAGTTTCTGCAGAGATCATGTAACAGACAATTTCGGATAGATGGTACAGAGAAATATCTAGCTTGAGATCAGAGTTAGGAAAGATAACCTATGCTACTTACTGCGAAATTTATGTAATTATGCATACAATGATTTAATACTGCACCACGTTCCTATTAGAAAGAGGAAGTCAGCAGATGAACACTGCATGGAGATTTTTTTCTTATGCATAATTACGTAACATATAACTCAGACAGGTGACGAGTGGCTAAGGTCGTGGAACACTGGTAATTCACCCCAGTTTATCTTCCTAGCTATCGAATGAGTTGGTTGCATGATGTTTCAGTAGGTTTTATTGCATCTAACACAAAACGGGCTATTTTTACTTAAAATATCCTTCACGAAAGCATTCCTCCCTCGTTATCAGATAGCACTAGTGTGCTATCCAATTTAATAACACAATGATTAACTCGCCGTGTTTTTAAAGAAACATTTAAAGACATTTTAAAAGATAACTGGCACAGCAAATACAGAAGTGTTTAATTCTGAAAAAAGTAAATAAATAAGCAGATTTTTTAAAATCGTGAATTTAAAATAACTTTTTGCCTTTAATAAAAAGTTTGTTGTGCTCTTGATAGAAAAAATAAAAGGATAAATTTTAATTTCACCTTTTCATAATAAAAAGGGCACTGATTTTTTAAAATTAAAATGAGATTAAAAATTCAAGACTTACGTTATATGTAAGCAACATGTACCGAATCTATTTTATATATATGCGAATAACAAGCTGAAGTTTTGGAACACTAATTGTATAAATTTCGATAAAAATATGAAATTGAAGCTATGCTCCATTTGCCTTTTATACAGCTGTGCTCCATTAAATTTCGCAGCTGCAATTGCTGTGAAAATGCGAACTCGAATTTTTATGTAAAATATCACACGGAGAAAGAATTTAGCGTCGATTTTTAGACGAGTTCTTATTTCTTTCTTAAAAAAGAAACTTTCCTTACGAAGTTTTTCGTAGGAAGTGAGAATACTTTTGTCAATCTTAACATATTTTCTTAGCTTTTTGAAATATTCATAAACCTTTTAGGTATACTGCCTGTTGCGCCTAATGGGTTAGACGTCCTTGCTGATAGTGTATTTCGAGGACTGCTTGTCGCGCAGTCAGCGTCCAGTCGTGCAGAATTTTTCACTTTTTATTAAAAGCTTCTTTCTGCGACATCTTCTTTTTTTTTTTTTTTCTTTCTTTTTTTAATCTTCATCTAACAGGTTGTCTTTTTCAGTTGGTTTCATCTGAAGAAGAGATCTTTTTCATTTCTTCACTTTATTCTCTCTTTCATTCATTCAAACATTACTTTTCACCTTGTCTTTAAGAATAGCATCGTTTGAAACGGTTGGCACTGTATCCTCTAGTATTACTTTCGCTGATATCTTGAAAATGTTAATGATACCTGGAAGTTTTTCAATTCCTGTGTTAAACATGTAAGGCGGAAACCCGTTAATAAAAGAAAACGTATATAGGAGTTGCACAGAAATACTCCTTATTACTCGATTTGCATTATCTGAAAGATAAAAAAATACTTTTAGAGCCAACAGATAAGTTTAGAGTTTTACAGCGCAGGAAAAACGTTTCACGTATATATTTAAAAGAGTTTTGCAAAACGAAAAAATATTAATTTAGAAGACAAACAACAAAAATCAGCGTTATATTTGCAAAGTTTCACAGGACTAGTTTCGATGGTTTTACCGAACCATCAACCTCAGCTGCTAAAGTGCAAGTTATTTGTACTTTGGCAGCTGAGGCAGATGGTTCGATAAAACCATCGAAAATAGTCCTATGAAAATTTGCAAATATAACGCTGATTTTTTGTTGTTTGTCTTCTAAATTCATATTTTTTCGGCGTGCTATTTTAACGGAAGAATATGCTAATGAATTTTTTTTTTCGTCACTCTAGTATATCTATTGTAAATATAAATTCCTGTAATTTCCTTATAAACGTTTTAATTTATATTCAGTTTTTATACGAGGCAATATGTATGTTCTTCTTGAAAGTACTTCTTATAAAGATGCTGTAACAAGTACGAAAAATTCAAGTTACAGCCAACCCACTCTGGAAGTGACAAGCGATTGAACATTGAAACGTAAAAAGTCGAAAAACAAATTTACTTCTTTTGACGTCACTGTAAGAATACCTATATTTAATAGTGTTAATAAGAAAAATTAGCTGTAATCAACATAATTTTTTCTTGTGTGTGCTGTACATCGGAGAGAAAAATTTCGTATAGAGCTTGGAGAAAAGTCATTTACATTCTACTGCTTTAGCTGAAATGTCTTAACCAAATTAATGGATTAATTAATTAACTTAATGGATCCATGCAAATATTTAGGGGATTGTAACGACATTTCTAAGATTATAATCAATTTTTACTGTTTCCTATGTCGTTAAAATCTATTAAATTAAAGTCAAACGCTGTACTATTACTTAATAATAATGAATTATTATAATGTCTAATACTACAAATAAATTTAAATAAATTCTGTAAGTTAAGAAAGTATTGTTTGAATTTATATGCATCCTATAATTTATTAAAGACTTTGTTTTACTTATAATAATAAGTTTTCAAAAACATACATAAAAAAAAAAAAAAAAAAAAAAAAAAAAAAAAAATGCAGAATTTTAAGGCAGTTTTTCGCATTACCCAGTTTACACCCGGCACAGAGCCAACAGTTTCTTCTCGAGAGAAATGAATTTATCCTTTTTATTATGTTTTCCTATTTCCATTCACTTCCATACCTAGGTCAGACACATTGACCTTGAAAATCTTTTGTTAAATGGTTGGTCTATTTTCTAGGCGCAAGAAAGGAAGGGACTGAGAAGCCTTTTTAAATTCCTACTATTAGCTCACACTTTCCCTATATCTTGTTCAAATTTTCAATCGTTAATAAAATACTTTTTATTCATCCACTCAAGTTCAAATACATTTTTTTAAACTTGTAGTGGATGACACTTGATGTTAATACAGTTTTTTTCACATATTAAAAAAAAATTTAATTTTTAGTTTAAGAAATGTTTTTTTCCTGTGTTTCTAAATTTTTTTTTGTATTTTTAATTTTTGTATTTTTAAAAATTTTCTTTGTTGACCTAAGTAAAAATTATCTTGAAATGATTTTTTATTGAATTAATTATTAATTAATTAATTTTCAATCGTTAATAAAATACTTTTATTCATCCACTCAAGTTTAAATACATTTTTTTAAACTTGTAGTGGATGTGTGTGTATTGAGAATACGGCAAAGCACACTAGGGCTATCTTCCTAAGGGAAGGGATGCCTTCGTGGAGGACTTTCTAAGGGAAACTGGCTCGTATACACGTTATACATGTGGAAAACCACGAAAACGCCCCTGTAGCTAGCCCGTTCGCGGGATTCGAACCTGGGACCGAACTACCAGTGTTCAGCGATTTTACCCCTCGGCCGCTGGTGGGCTGTAGTGGATGACACTTGATGTTAATACAGTTTTTTCACATATTATTTTTTTTTTGAAATTTTAAATTAAAGTTTTTTATGTTTTGTATTTTAAAAATTTTTCTTTGTTGACCTAAGTAGGAATTGACTTAATTCTTTTTTTATATTACTTGTTTCCAGTTAAATTAAACAGCACATTGTTTAAAGATTTTACTTTCATTGCCTGCTCAGAGAAGGGCTTTCTGTTTAAAGTATCAAAATTTTAAGTGACTTAAAATTTATTTCGGGCGTGTCTTAAATTAAAGAGTATTTTCATGTGAATGTTAAAATATTTCAAAATACTGCGAAAACTTGGAATCAGTGTCTTTTGAACGGAAGAATATAGATTTAATACTATTGTATGGTATATATAATACAAAAAGGTACAGATGTTCAGTTATATTTGATAAATGTGAAATACGAATTGTAACTGATAAAACCAGCAATTTTAAATTAGCAAAAATTTAAAGCTGTCTAAACTTTATTAAGAATTTTACTTAAACGTCTACTTTTATCAGTAGTTTAAAAAATACCTAGCTTCATAGAAGAAATTCTAATTAACCAACGAATGAAACTATTAAATTTGTCAGAAGTTTTATAGCGCCAGTTACGTCGGAATACCGAATATGTCGGCTAGCGGCAGCGGTTCTCTATTTTACTTTCCATGGTCCCAACGGTTCAACAGCCGAGCCGGATCCCTTCAAAAATGAAATCGCATCTTTAACTGAAGAAACGAAGCTGTTTCCTATTATGGGCAGCGCGGATCATTTAGAAAAAGGAAACACCATTAAATGCTGACATTGGTATCTTGATTCATGGACCCTGGACACTCTTTTAGGATGCATCCCTCCAGAGATCACAAAGCCCTTCTTCTGGAAAGAATTTTTTTTTATGGGTGCGTATCTATCTGACTTAGTGTTTGCTTCCTCACTTAGAAGATGGGCTCTCAAAAGCTCTTCTAAGAATTGCTAATTGAGTCACTCCTTGCTGAGGGTGCCGTTACTTAATGCAGAGCGTGAAAAGTAGATTCTTCTTTTGATTCTCTCACGACCTTTCCCTCCCTCCAGTATTAACCGTTTGAGTTATTCATATTTATAGCTCTGAAATTCCAGAAATATTTTTGTTTCTAAAAAATAAAAAGATAAGTGGTTTAAGATAAGATAACTCTCATTTTAACGTAAATGATAAAGCAAAGATTTTCTTCAGAACATTATAGCACTTGAGTAATCTAAGACTTAGCTTTGCTTATTTTAAACGCAGAATAATATTTTAAAATATTTAAATGATAATCATATTTGTTTTGCAGTAATAGGCTTAAATCCTGAAAAGAAGAGGCTGAAATGTGAAAGCTGTTTGTTGCTGACAAAATTAACAGCTGTCTGGATTTGTAGTTTGTAAATTGTTTTAATTTTGATGCATGAGAAGTTTTAATAATTCAAGAAGACTTCCTATTTACTGCAAAAAATATGTATTGTATATTGTGTAAATATGTAATAAAATATTTCAGCTGAACTTAAAAAAAAAAGTGTTCCATTCTGCAAGAATTTTACAGTATTTTCCGACAAATTTCTATGTAATACATATATATAACAATGTTACTGATCTCCAAACCCTTTCGCGAATTAAAACAAAATGTAAAGAATTCTTTAAAAAAAATATTTTTTTTTGTATTTTAAATAATCACAATTTTTAAAGTTTTATTGTTTTCGCAAACCTAGGGAAGTTAGCGCTCTAGATCACAAGCAAATGTTTGCAATTCTGTAGCAAAAGTCACGCAAAAACTAAAATGTTCCTTCTAAAATTTCTGAAATTCCTTTTTAGTGCATTCCTGAAGCTTAGCTTAAGGTAAGTAAATAAATAAGATAAAACAAATGCTCGTTTTTAAGTAAATAACCCTGCGAAATTTTGTTATCTTGTTACTGCTACTCGATTTACGTCACGAAATACAGTGATCGTGACATGGTTCGATTACTAGAGTCAAGCGTCACGATTTAGTTGTTTGCAAGTTGCTGCCTAGATGTTCTGGTCTCAGAAATTATTCTCTAGCTTAACGCATTTTGTAATTTTCTCAAACGTTTTAATTTAGTTTTGGTTTATTTTACTATGGCAAGGTACTTTAGGGCTATCCGCCTAAGGGGAGGGATGCCTTCGTGGAGGACTTGCTAAGGAAAACTGGCTCGTATACACGTTACATATGGGGAAAACCACGATAACGCCCATCCAGCCTGCCCGTTTGCCAAAATACGTACCGGGACCGAATTGCCGCTCGACCACTGGTGGGGCTTTTCTCAGACGGAAAGAATTGCTTAAATTATATTTCTTTCTGTCTGTATACTATTCTCATAAATTCTATGCCTGAAGATGAGATAGTTTCAGTTTAATTAGTGCATGCACTAAAAAAAGTTAGAAACAAAATATGACAACATCATTAGCTACAAAAATGCGAATGCGTTTGTTTTTATTTATATCCAGTACCAGTGTATAATACATATATATATATATATATATATATATTTTAAACTAGTGAGTGCATCATGATTTTTTCAGGGTCGTGTTCAATACAAGTTAAACGATAATGCGTATAGTGAAACCATGAGAGGTAAAAATGCCGTCAGTTAAGAATAGTTAACAAACATTTTAATGAAATCCGAAAGGATTAGCGTTTTGCATTTTAAAAATATTTATAAAACTCAGAACTTTTTTTTTTGTCATGTCTATGACTCTGAATAACTTTGCAGTCATATTTTTAGCTACAAGTAATGTATAGAGCTTTGAACCTTAGATGGAAATTTTCATTTGAAGAAAGGAAGATTTGAGATCAAAATGAATTAAACTGCAAATTACATCCAAAATAAATTTAAAACTATGGCATAAAAAATTCATCCCTCCAAACTTGCTGTTGCAATTGCAGTAATAAACTTAAATCGACGAAAAGATAAAATTCTCAAAAACAGTACACTTGAAGAAAACATTTTAGTATATTGATCATTTATTTCTCAAAAGGAGCAAGGTGAAAAAAAAAGTAAAATTTTTTAACCTATCAGCCTAAGCAGCGAATAGAATAAAAAAGTAGCGAATGCATCATGTTCCTGCTTATCGTTTTCTTATGTTTAAACGCTTCTGCTCAGAATGATTTTTAAAAAATTCTGAAAAATAATACATTTAAATAAAGAACTTTCTATATTTCTCCTTACTTCTTAGAGGCAGAAATGTAAGAAATAAGTAACGATTTTAAACTATGAGTCTAAACAGCAATTAGAATACACGTATACGTCATATTACTGTTTACCGCATTCTTAAGTGTGTAAACTCCGCTGGCCAAACATACTTTGAGAAGGCTAGATGAAATATGCTAATACTCGCAAGGAAAGAGTTTTTTCGTGGATGAGTTTCTTACATTATTTACTTTTCTTTTCTTTCATAATCTGTTATCGAAAAGGCGATGACAGGTTTCCTGTAAATTAAACTTTTGCTTAACAATGTGAAATAAACTAAACGACCACGCAAGTTAAAAATGTAAGCTACGGATAAAGAAATATTGCGAAACTTAACTGTTCTTCGATGAGTGGTTTTCAAGGTTGAAATTGCGACGCTTTAGTTTTTCGCATCTGTCGCGTGTTGGTACGCATACTATCGGAAACTGTGGGTGTTAGTAAACACAGCGTTGTTTAAATTTCTTTTTCATTCACCTCTTTGCGTTTTTAGTGTGGAAATACAAGATGTTACTATGGTTTTTGCTGAACTCTATTATTCTATTATATCTATCTACTGTTAATAAATCTTTCATTCAAGGGGCATGCCAATAATACTGATCTTAGCATATCTGACCTTAACATTTCACACAGCATTCGTATTTAGAAATGTCAATAATTCAACTTATAATTTAAGAACTAGTTTACAAACTTTTCCAAATCTCTATCATTCGAAAGTAAGGCAGTCACAAAATAAAATAATTAAGGTTAGGTTATTTGGATACGGTGATGCAGACGAGGTCAAAGGGGATGGTTGCTTTCGTGAAGAGCGTTGTAAAGAAAACTGACTCGTATACATGTTAGAATCGGGGAAGTCGCAAAATCATCCATGAAACTAGCTTATTCATCTGGGTTTGGACCCGGGTTTCACTGGTTTTAACCAGTAAGGCAGGTTGATGAGGCTAAAAGAATAATAAAAAAATGACCGCCACTGGAACAGAACAAAGTGTGCTGGTTTATGCAATTTTCGCATAGCTTGATTTAATAATCGTTGCGTTACGTTGTTTGCTTTACGAAAACAGTTTTTCATAAGCGCAAATTCTGTTGAATAATTTCATTAATTTTTATTTACACAGGCTCTAAAATTAAGCGCATATTTTTGTGTTAATTAAGCCAAAATTCAATTAAAAATTACTTTTTATTTGCATAGACAAAGCTCATTATCTATTTCTTTTCAACTAAAATAAACTAACGCATTATTTTTAGTGAGGTAAAATAATAAAATTGACAATGTAATATACGCATTACTTAATTTTTAAGCTTCAAGTTTGTAATAAAATATGATTTAATGAAATTCAATTAAAAATAGGATTTTAATGAAAATTGAGACTGTATTCAAGAAAAATTATTGAAAGGTAAAGGAAATTTACAACAAACTTATTTATATTCACTTGACCGGTTGCTCATGAGCTCCTCATTTCCAATTTTCGTTTAGCAACCCTTTCGTTAACGGTTGCATCCCATAAAAAAAATCTTAAAATTTAACTAGATTCAGTGGTTTTGAGCAGGTATCCCTGAATATAGTCTCTTGCACTTTACCATAAACATTAATTTTCAATTAATGGGTCATAGCTTCCGAAAATTATGGAATCAGTCTGTTGTAAGTTAAAAGAAAGACTCAATTCGAGACAAAGAAATTAAAAATATCAATGAAGAAAAATTGCAAATAATTATGAATTTTGATATTTTTTATTTGCATAGAGAATTCCCAAAACTTTACATTTTACAGAGTTTTTCGCACTTATAAATAATGAAAACAAATTGTCAGCTTAAAACTTATTTATAAAAAAAAATGTTAAAAGATGTCACTGCTTAATCCCGAATTATTAATCCTTAAAGCTACTTTAGCATGAGTAAATGCACTGCCAGTAGGAATGCTTAAAGAGGGAACACCTCTTATAAACTATGAACTAAATTAAAAATAGAAATAATTTAATTATGTAAATGAAGTATTCAGTAACTATAATGAAACACTCATTTTTAGTATTTTATCATTATTTACTCATTTTAATATATTTCCACTTACTTGTTTCAGATTTGTTTGAAGCATTATTTTCATTTTAATTTAAACAAAAAAGCCATTTTAGTTTGGCGTACCTTAGTTAGTACCTTTTACCCACCTTGTAAAAAAATAATAAAAAAACCTTTAGTTAATACCTTTCAGCCACCTGATTTTGAATAAACCTTAGTTAGTACCTTTCAGCCACCTTATTTTGAATAAACCTTAGTCAGTACCTTTAAACTACCTTATTTTGAATAAACCTTAGTCAGTGCCTTTCAGCCACCTTATTTTGAATAAACCTTAGTTAGTACCTTTCAGCCACCTTATTTGGAATAAACCTTAGTCAGTACCTTTCAGCTACCTTATTTTGAATAAACCATCGTTAATACCTTTGAGCCATCTTATTTTGAATAATACTCTATTGATTTCGAGGGTGATCTTGTGCAGGTCATCGCATGTTTTTCTTCCAGTTTCCTCACTTTCATATTAATATTTCTAATATAATATTTTCACTCCGGAGTCTAATCCTATGTTTTTCCAGTGCAATGAAATCGTAATATGTTTGTCATTTACAACATGTATGATTTTATATTTTCTAAGTGCAGATAAAGCGCATGAATTACTTTTCAGCCATCCAGATTAATTGCATTCTTTTCTTTAACATCTAATTCGTCTTCATGAACAAGTTAAAAAATTTATATACTTTAGCTAATGAATGCTGTATTTTTGTTAGTGCTTCCATTCCAAACGAGTTCAGAGTGACAGCTGTGGACTAGAGCGAACAAAAAAATGCCATATCTGAGATCAGCTGTTTTTGCTAGTGTTACACTTCCACGGTACAGTAATAGACATCCGTCTACTTCCTAACATCACCCATCCAACCATCTAAATGAAATACAAGATAGGAATTTCTTTGCCCGACTCACGACGTTAACTTGTCGTATGATTTTGAAGGATAAGAGGAAGACCCCCATATACCATTACGGATCTACAGCGTCGCGCATTTTTTAAATACGACATCTGACAAATACAAGGAGGTGACCTGCCAATCTACACGGCTTCTGTTTTCTCTTACGCAATCATTACACAGCACTTTCAGATGGTATAGTCTATTTTTGTGTTTTTTAGAAAATGTTGTAAGGAAATAGAATAGAAACATCGCTTAATTAAATACGTAATTCAGCCATGTTAAGAAGTTTTGCAAGGGCTGAAGGATTAGCAAATTCTTAAGCGAGAAGACATATTAAGAGAGAAAACTTAAAAGTAATAGGATTATTAGCGAAAAACAATCAACAACACGAAAAGAACCAATTTACAAATATCTACAGAGATTTATCATAAATTTATTTTAAAAGTCAGGTTTTTGATTTTGAGGAAACTAACTCATCACAACAAAAGCATCCTTAACATATAACTTGCAGCAATTTCAGAAATTCCTTGGCATATAGGATTCAGTAACCAGTAGGCATATGCCGTTAGTATACACATTTAATCTACCAACTGATATACAGTAACGTCCTAGTACCCGCGACCAATACTTTCCGAAACTTTACACGTAAAGATAAAACCGTGGATAATAACTAATGCTACTTAAAAAAGGCATTTTTGAAAACATTAGGACGTATTTTCTACCTCCTTTCTGCATGCCTTTCTGGTGTAACTGTAGGACACTCGGCGTGTATTCGAGAGGTCCAGGGTTCGAGTCTCGGTGAGGGCACTGTTCATTTTCACGTCTCCCCCATCAAAAAACACTAACAACTCTACAACAATAAATATAATCAAGTATAATTAGTTAATTATACCGTTAGACATTACCAACCTCATAAAAAGTAACAATAAAGTACACTTCCCATTACACTTTGACCCATTACTTGCTGTAAACCACAGATAACTGAAACCGCAAGTATTGAATTAGCACAAAGAGAAAACGACTGTATAGGCTAACTAATTAACGAAACCAGCAGATTACGATCTAGGTTGTATCGGCTGGCCAACTGAAAACAGCGCGAAATATTCTGAAATGTTCCTGCACTTGTCTCGTAGTTAAAACCTGCTCGTATCGTACCACACATGACAGCTTGTTAGTAAGACGAAAAATATATCTACCAATAAATTGAAATTTAAAATATTTTTCTTCTCCAAAGTAAATAAAACTTTCAAAATTATATATATATATGTAAGCTAAAAAAAAAATGCAAATCAAAATTTTAATTTAAAATGCCTCTTAATTGCTCGTTTTTAATTTGGGTACTTTATCTTTAGTAATAACTTTCTCTAAGCTACATCATATCTAAAAACGTATTCCGGATTATGCCATCTTGAAATTTCTGCATTGCCTATAAGTTTTAGCCAATCAGATTAACGAAATATTTTACTATAAATATCGCGGCTGTACAGGCGTGGTAAGAGCAAAGCAGTTTTAAGGTTGCCATAAATTGGCAAGGGAAGGCAGGGTTGCCACATTTGGCGATATTTGGCGACAAAATTGGCGATATGCCATGGACGGATGGAGAACCTTCTGGAACGAATTCTTACCGGTTTAGCCCAGAACACAAGCCGAAAGCTATGTAAACCCTGCTGGTCCTCAGTCAGTGAGAGTGTGCCTTGTCGAGAGGGCGAGTGAGAGTGCCTCGTCTAGAGTGCGAGATAGTCAGTATCGAGTTGGTGTCTCGTCTAGCGAGTCAGTCCCTGCGGAGTCGATCGAGTTGACAGCCGGGCAACGAGTGCCGAGTGGGTCGTCGATTGCACCGAAAGAGTTTCGTAGTGTATCGCGGTTAGTGCATCGCCGAGAGAGCGTGTTGAGCTCTGGGAACGACTGAACCGAAGAGTCGGGAGCTGTGCTCTGTGTGTCGTCGAGTGCATCGCGAGTTGTAGCGTGGAGAGTCTCGAGAGTACGTGGAGTTCCGAGAACGATTGATCAGAGTCGGGAGCTGTACTCTGGTGCTTTGCAGTGAAGCTGTCTCCACCGTGATAGCCTGATAACCTGAAGGCTGTGTCGCTGTATAAACCTAGACTATACTAGACACTATACTATGTAAACTAGATATATTTTCAACTAGACTTTTTTTCAACTAGATTAAATATGTTAAAGTGAACTGCTACGAAAACAAGCCTTTTATCCAAAGAATTAATAATAACAATCTTTTCTTACTTCTGTAAAAAAGCATTGCTTTTGAGCTGCGGAAAATAATTAATCTGTTAACTATTTTGAAAATTGAAATAAAAATTCTAAATTTCATTTGAAATAAATTATTTAACTTTCTGATTGTTTTAATTAACAAGTTTATCAATTCATGTCAGTTGGTGTTTGTTTAAATATGCATTTGACTTATTTTTGCTCTGCAAGTAATTTCATACCAGATTATAAAATGGTAATTCTGGTAATTTCATACCAGATATAAATGAATTAAAAAATTTCTAATCTTTCATTTTTGAACTGAGATATTTCCTTTATATTTTGTATTACTATCAATTTGAATAATTTCATAAAATATACAATGAAGAATTTATAATTTTTCTAGTGTTCTAACTAAGAACACGAAAAGCATCAATCTTCGCTTTTCATCTAGTTTCTGAGAAAGAGCTTAAATGGTATTTTGGAAATAATGGTATTTCTTAAATGGTATTCATATATCCTTTTGCGAGTTTTTAAAGACAATTAAATATAATTAACCGGACATACCAGCTTCATGTTATAATTAAAACGTTCATATTTTACATTCATATTTTATGGCGGTCTCTTATAAACGGACATCCTGAGAAAAAACACGACCAATCAATCGTTTCATCACTTCTACAGAGCATACGACACAGCGAAAAATAAGGTTTTCCTGTATGTTATTAAACGATGCAGCATTTATTGCAACATATCTAGTGCATATCCGTATTTATACAAGTTAATATTAAAATGCCGTTTTGTTTTATTTTCCCTTTCATTTCGAAGGTTCATGAAGGCGTCAAAGAACAATGTATAGTCGGCTTACTGGCAATGCCGCGGCAAGTTACTGCACAGACAGACTGATAGAACATGAATACCTAATTTATGACTTCTTTTATTCACTATCATTGGTTTAAATTATATCAAATTAAATGTCAGTTTTAAGAATTAAAGTGCAGAATCGTTTGGATATCGCAATAATAATATTGCCAGAACCGGTGCAACCGTGTGACAATATTTAGGCTTTGCCAAAATTATAAATTTAGAGAAGCACCAAGTAGCAAAATTTAAGAATGGCAATTTTTTTTAGAATTTAGAATAGGCACCGGACAGTAGAATTTAGGACACAAATTTGTTTTTAATTTAGGAAGGCACTGGGACCAGTAGATATTCTATCGCATGGCAAAATGCTTAGCGCCAGGCCTGAATATTTTACAACAACATTATTTCTTAAACTTCTGTAAATCTCAACGGTGTAAATGTCTTAGAGGCCTGCATTTAAACGTTAGAGATACAGTTTTAAATTATATCAACATATATATCTCACAAAACGACTTTTCGATTCAAACAAACTCTACATTAAAAAATATTGGATTTATTATTAAATTCAGAGCTTGTTAAAAATATACATATTCTGCATTAAAAAGGGAATAAATTCTTTTGCTTACGCAATTATACGGTTTTTAATAAGCTAATGAGAATGAAATCAAAATTTGTATGGAATAACTTTTTTTACTGTTTGTCAAAATATCTTTCAGAAATTTTGGCCCACCAGCGGCCGAGCGGTAAAGTCGCTGAAGACTGGTAGTTCAGTCCGAGGTTCGAATTCCGCGAACGGGCTGGCTGCAGTGTTTTCGTGGTTTCCCCATGTGTAACGTGTATACGAGCCAGCTTCCCTTAGAAAGTCCTCTACGAAGGCATCCCTCCCCTTAGGCAGATAGCACTAGTGTGCTTTGCCATAATTAAATACACCACACCTTTCAGAAATTTTCCAGATATTTTATAAATTAATTATCTGCGCTCGAAAAAAGTTTACTGTCCCCATCTTCTGTTGTAATTTGTAATCAGAGACGCTTGCATTTAAGAAAGCTGTTTCTAGAGAATAATTTTCATATCAAATGTAGCCTTCTAATACAATTATGTTATCAACACAGATTAAAATGTGGCCTCACTTTACCAGACTTTGTTCTGTCTAAACCGCATTTGGTTCCAGATCATAACTGGAAAGAAAATCTACTTTTGTATCACTGACAGTGGGCAAATATATTCATATCCATGTTATTCTTGGGATATGTTTGTCCAAGTCTCATTTAACAGATGTTTGCCTAACTCTCACTGCACAAGTAACCAGTAACTTCCCTGTGCTCTTCCTCTCGTCCGATGTCACGGCTCAAATTCTGACTGGAGAGAAGAAAGGCTTGCGCGGTCTCGTAATGCGGAACAAACACACCCAGCGTATACACTTAGGGCCGTGACTCAAAATTAAACAGAGTTGACAATAAAAAACAGAGATGTAAAGAAAAGAGAAAGAGGAAACGGACACAGGGAAAAATTCACCAGAATCCCCCAGTCCTAAGGAGAAGGCGGCGCTTGAGAAAGTCCTCTGGAGGTTTTCTGGTGGAGGAAGTGACGCATTTTGTGGAATGCGTGTTTATCTGACATTCCAAGGGACGATTTCTGCCGCTGGCAACAGCGGCTAGCGACGAGCGAAGGCGGCAAAAAATAAATCTAACGATGTCATGGCTTGGTGTGGTAAGTCTGCAAATGACATCTGTCAGCTAGTAGGTGGTTGGGGATTACGGAGAAGAGCAGTTGTAAAACAGCGGTTGAGGGGGCGAGTGTGAGTTTTAAGCCCAAAGTAATTTTTTACTGAACGGATGCACGGAATCAAACTGTTGTCCCGCCTTCGCTCTGACAAACTGCATACGAAGAAACCCCTTTATTGGGGATTTACACGTCAGACGGAGCTGGGCAAATACCACCTACTGATTTGTAGCAGGCTAAAGCAAAAATTCCTTACTATGGTTTCTGCAATAACTTGCTAAGGAAAAAATATGTAACTAACATAACAAAAATGTCTTTACAAATTAAGATGATTACGTCAAATGATGCGCAAGAAGTGACAGAATGCAAGTCTGCTCATTAGTTTATAGTTACATGATACTTATACTTTTCAGGAGGCTTTCATATCCATTAATTAATCTTTTTAACAAACTATAGACTGAAAAGAAAGAGAATTCTTATTATTCCATTTTTGGTAATATTTAAATCAATTGTTTAATGTCAATCTAATACTTTTTTCTTGTACTGAATAAATACTTATACAGATAAATTAAATGAGAAAAAAAAGTTCTATTATAATTGTCCAATTTTAAAGGTAGTAGGAATTAAGCTATAGGCGGAACGACTTAGAAAACTGATTATCTTATAAGTGTTTTCTCCCTCTTTTCCGCATTCCTTCGTGGTTAACTAACAGAAGCACGCTCCACGCGTCTTCGAAGGTTCGGAGTTCGAATCCCGGCGAGAGCACTGCGTATTTTTCATGTTTCATCAGCGATGTAATTTACTGATGGCTTAGTTATATTAAGTTCGTGTTCATAAATTTTGATTTTATCCAAGAGAGTAGCTTGTATGGAAATTTATTTTGATAAATATTAGCAACAACAACACAAGATATTATTACCAGGCGTAATTTTTATTTTTGTCACCTATCCTACTATTTATTTATACCTATTTTTTCTTAGGGGGGTACGACTTACGCAACCTTACCCTATATATGAAACTCAACTCGAATCCCTCTGTTTATTCTGCACATCTTGCAAAGTTCTAATTTTTAGTGAATAGAATATTTTCTTATATTAATGATGGTCTCATAATAGCGGTTAATTATTATTCAAGGTAACAAAATATTTATATCATAAGTTTAATGCGTAATATGACATGCGATTAATAGCAATTGTTCACATTTTCGCCCATAATAAGTTACGATGATTACAAAGAAAGGAAGTCTATTTCATGTTTGGTCTGGTTTAGTTGATTACAGCAAAGAACACTGGGGATATCAGCCTAAGGAAAGAGATGCCTCCGTGGAGGACTTTCTAACGGAAACTGGCTCGTGTACACGTTACACATGGAGGAAACTACAATAACGCCCATTCAGCCAACCCGTTTCTCGAAATTGGAACCCAGGTTGGAACTACCAGTGTTCAACGATTTTACCGCTCGTCGCTGAAAGTCTACTTCAAACAACGCTTTAAAACAACGAAATATTAAGAATTTAAATGAACGCAATGTTCATTAAATGATTATGCATAATTTTTTGCAAGCACAAAATCGCTCATAAAAGACTTTATACAAGACAAAATATAAATGAAACTTAGTAGATAATAATACTAATTTTCAAAATTAATTTTTTTTTCTTTCAAATAATATATACAACTATTTCAAATTTTATTCTTAAAATTCACCCGAGAACTTCCACGGAGCTACAGTTATGGATACGATTTCTTTTTCTGTTCATTAATACCTAAATGAATTGATAATATACTGGTTTACTGGGTCCTTAATTCGAATCAGAATTAGCAAATCATTTTATTTAAAGCCTGAATTCTGACTTTGATGGAAAGTTCACACGTTTAAACCAAGACTAACACTTTGGAATTATGTTGCATTTTAAATCTTTTGAACTGTGTTCCTAATATCCTCGAAAGTTTATTTTGCGTATGCTTAGGGTTCTGGTTCAGTTTTTTACGCTTATGCTTAATTTTGACTTAATTTCTTTCAGTTTTTGACTCCAGCTTTGGCTCGTTTGTAATTCAGTTATGATTACTTTCAAACAGAATACTTTCTTCTGAAGGAAACTCTGGCTGCTATTGCTCGTACTTCTTTCTAAAACTTCTTTCTATCGAAAATATTTCTTCTCATAATCACTAACACTTTATCAATAATGACGTTAATATATCTCCTATTTTTATTTATTTATTTATTTATTGTTAAAATGATCTGTTCAAAGACATATTAGAGATAAAAAATAAAATTACATATCTTCATATTTATGTTCATGAGCCTATAAAAACTATAATGCATTTAATATCAAGCAGAATATTTGTACTCAGTTTCTAAATCCTATATTAGTTCTAAATATTTTCTACGCGATAATAAAAGCAAGTTAATTTACTTTTTTCTTTTTTCCATTTTAGACTATGCCCAAAGCACACTAAAATTATTAAAAAACTTCTTAATTTTTCTTTTAGTTCCTTAAAAAGTTGATTAACATGTCTATTACATATTCAGTTTAAGAGATTTTCAGAGCCATTTTGTATTTGCTTTCATTTGACGTCATACCACAATTACAGCCACTTTATTATATCTTTGTTAAGAATAAAGTCTGAGATGTAGCAGTTTTCTTAGAAAGACTACTAAATTGTCCTGAGGTCGGCTCGTATGTAAATTTCTTGACGATATTATTGAGCCTGAGGTTTGGTTATAGAAAGGAAACAAAAATTCAGGTAATGATACGTTGTCTACTACTTTTCCATCGTCTTTTCTTGAGACTAAACTGATGTTTGAGTTTAATATTGGTAAAGTCTTAGAAATGACACTGCTCCACGTATCATCCCAGAGTTAATATTTGCAAAACTTGTTTAATTGTATTGGCAAAAACTTGTTTAATATTGAATTCCTTTTCTTTAATTAACTGTATAACTTCGAGGTTTAATGATGAAATTGTAAAATAATAATAGTACACCTAGTGTACTATTATTACAATAATAGTACACTAGTATTACAATAATAGTACATTATTACAATAATAGTAATAATAGTGTACTGTAATAGAACACCTGCTATTCCAGCTTTTACCACACTTCAATTCAAACATACATAAAACGATTCTTTTAAAACGCCGTTGCGAGAAATATTTTTCAAAGGGAAATGAAAGCTGTTTACGCATTATTTTGAGGTAAAATGCAGTCTGAAATTTGTTTTTGTTATTCGTAAGGGTAAAGCTGTCGCAAAAAAAAAAAATTTAACACCTGAAGTAAAACTTGAAATCGTCCTCTTTTCTCCAAAATAGTTTTTGTTTTATTACTTTTGCATTAACATTTAATTTATTATATTTTTATTTTACGTGCGCTTTAATCTCTTTATCTAAGACAAGTGCTTATTCCCCTCACTTTGGTGTCTTAAGGTAAGGAGAATTGCTTCGGTGTTATTTTGAGGGGAAAAAAAAAAAAAAAAAAAAAAAAAAAAAAGGTGTCTGAACATTGATTCAATAATTCTTAACATTATTTCAAAGACAAATTAATAAATTTTACATTTGTAAATGTATTAGCTTGGCTCACATAATTTTGCCTTAAAATAATTCGAAAATATTTTTTGACACAAAATTGAAAATTTTCGAAATTTAGTTTTGTGCATATTGCACAGATATAATGAAGTGTATACGTAAACTAATCAGCTTGGGCAAGATGTCTGCCATCAACAGAATTTAAAATGAAATAACTCTTTCAGCATGCTTGGGTTCGTTAAAAGCACGTGTTAAATAGCATTTTAACGCACATTTTGATTCTGGATAAGATGGTGCTTTATTTATATTATTTGCAAACAGTATAAAAATATACTGCAACTACATTGGAGTGGAATAAGTAAAAAAAACAGTGCAACATTACAACCATTTTAATAACCTTATTAATTATAAAGCTGTTACGATAAAATGAATAATCTAGAAGGAAATTGGGGGGGGGGGAAGAAGTCAACAGCAAATTTTTTTTTTTTTTTTTTTTTTAATACTGGCCTTTAGCGATAAGTTTTTTTTAAGATAATTTTTAATTCGATAACATTTTTTAACTTTATTATTGCTGCTCAATTTATAAATTCACTCTGAAATGATAATTTTTGCAAAGTTAATTTCCATTGCCTTCGGTCCGTCTTTAACTGCAAAAGAAGAAGTTAAGTTCACTTTTTTCCCCTCCAATACCTTTTCTTCTCGAATTTTTTGAATCCGCGTGCGTTTAATTCAGCGTTTGTTGCTAATCTGCCATACTGCGGAGATGAATAATGAACCGAACTGTTCACTGTTAAAACTGGATGGTAATGTCAGAGCTTCCTGCTCACTTGTTTACATTGAGTCAGCTGTTAATTTTAAACGACGCTTCTCAATGGATTTCCAGTCAGGAAGCTGTCATCAATCATGATCAATCGAAGAGACTTGCACTTATACTGGGCAATGGGCGACACCGCTGTTCTTTACGGACGTCCTGCGTCGTGTTATTCGTCGCGTCCACGTGCCTGAAGTATGATCTCGGGAGTAAAATAGAAGATGATCGGTATGGAGGCGTAGGCGAGCGGAGGAAGAAGAGCGAAGCGTGGTAAGTTATACAATAGAGGAATAGAAAGCGGCCATCGAAGACGTGTTGCTTAACTTTTGGCACTTGTTCGGACCGCTGAAAAAAGGATGAAAAATAATAGAAAAATGTGATAAAAAAGGTACACATCGGAGAACATTTACTGGCATTTTTCCAATACTATCCAGGTAGAATGTCGGATTGATTTTAACTTTACCGTCTTTCTATTCGAGACTTGCTCATTCGGAACTTGTTCCAACACGATCTATTTTAAATGACTTTCCGCCTTCAGTGTCATGACTAGTAGAAAAACCTAGTGTTTACATACAATGAGTAAATATTTGTGAGTTATCAAAGGGTTTAATCACGGAAAGGGATACAGAATCACCTTACATGATCAGCACTTGTAGTGGAAACTTAAAATATATTTATCAGTCATTTATTTTCGGTGCAGACAACAGACACTGTTAGAAAGATCATTTGAACTAGCACCGTTAAATGGTAAAGGAAACAAATCTGCTCTTTTTGTTGGAAACTTTTTTTAACCTTCCAGCTGTTTTTGTTTCCTTGTAGTACTGATGGATGCTGATTTTACTTCTGCGGTGTCTCATCATTCATCAGCATTTTGGCATCGGTCTAACGCTTGAGTTGTTTTTAGGTAGGTGGCTGAGTGGAAAATGTGAAAGGAAACGTGGAAATTTAGAAATAAATACTTTAATTACTCATTCGAGGTTCGGAAAACTAAATTATTGCAGGAAGAATTAGTATTTTTAAAGTTTAACTTATTTTACTCGCCTGCGAATTGCTAAGAAGCGTAAAATACTTTAGTTGCTAAAAATAAATTTCCGGATTTTAGCAATACTTTAACACCATTCTTAAATTCGTATTTTCACCAAATTTCGTTAAAATGATTCAATTAATCTTACTCTTCATTATATTTTTCTTATTTTATTTCCCCTAAATTTATGGAAATATATGAAAACAATCCCCAGGCAGTGACCGACACAGCTTACATTGTTCCATAATTAAGAACGGACTTTCAAGGTCCATCACAGGAAGAATAAAAAATAAGTGGTTCTGAACCTGTTTTGTCCCATGCGCCCCTTTTATCATAGCTGGAAGATCATCCCTCTTCCTCTTTTACAAAATTTGAAAAATGCATAAAGCTTAGCTTTACGTTATGCAATTTTAGGTTATTTTTAATGGATTTTATAAAACAAGCAATAAAAATATAGAAAAAGCTGATAAATACCAAAATATGAGTAAAAGTAGTTTTTATATATTCATAAACTAAATACTTGACAGCTAAAGAAATGGCTGGCCGCGTTCCACTCCTGAAACCAATATGAAATTCTTCCAGGAAGGAATTCCTACTTGGTTGAGAAGTAGTGTAATAATTCTGGACCTACCTCATTTGCTCATGTAAATACAGACGTTGGGATAAAGCAGTTCGTTTTCGCAGTCTTTTTGTAATGTTATCTTTAAAATATTAAATTAAGTTATTTAATTTTTTTCTGTCCTTTGTATTTTTATGTCGGCCTTCCCTAGAATCCAAATTAGATAAAAAACATATGCAGTTGTTAATTGTCTCGGATTAGTATAAACATACTGAATTTTTGTGTTTACTCAATTTTACATTTAGTTTGGTTTAATGCCTCCCAAGCAGCGGCGAATAAGTTTTGAAAGTTTTTAGTATGAGCAATTCTATAATAAAGTCAACGTTTCAGTTTAATATTCTTCTTTAAGTATTTATTGAGTTTATCGAATAGACCAGGCTATTTCTAACCAAGTTATTTCGCTTGAGATTAATCAAATTGGATTAGTTAGGTAAAAAGCTAATCAAAACAACCTAAAAGCCTAAACAAAGCTCTCTTCAAGGTTTAAATGTACACATTTTCAATTTTTATAAGGAGAAACCAATATTAAATGAAAATTTCTTTTTTATGATTTGGATGATTTTGGGCTCTTTTTAAATACCTGGCCTTATAGATACTAATCAGGCCCTGAATGTATGTGTGTATTGTCTTCTATACATGAGCGTTATTTCGTTCTAGTTTTATGTATGAATTCGTCCTGATTCTATTATACTTCTATTCTGATTAAATTTATGAGCTATTCTATTAACATATTTTAAGTTTTAATTAATTTATATCAATAATACGGTATATAACTTTAGAATAAGAATGAAAAACATAGTTACAACTGCACTTAGTTTACAATTAGCACATAATGAGATGAAAGCTGTGACTAGCAGAAAGTCGTAATGGTTTTAATTTTACGTTTATTTCCAGTTATTTATTCTGTAACAAGCCTGTCCTGGGAACTTATCTGGAAATCTCAGTTCATTATAAAAATTGCGCAAGCAGTCAGAAATACATACTCTTGGAACACGTTAGGCTGCATTTAATTGATCTAACCTTGGAAAAGACTAGATTAATTAATTATGACAAAGAATTCGAAGGGAGGAATACATCGTTGAAAACTTTTAAGATAAATTATTTTACGTGATGTGTGAAGTCACGAAAGCTCACATGCAACCAGCCGAGAATGAAAATTGGGAAACTACCAGGATTCATGGGAAGTATAAACAAACACATGTAAGGTATTTCATTCAAAATTTAGTATTAGCTTTGCTCAACCCAAACCAAATGTAATCTTCGCAGACGTCATTAGTGATATTCAAGTGGATTACATAAAAAAGCAAAAATATATAAAAAAGCGGGGTGGGGCAGATATGATTGAAGATTTATTCAGTCAGCACAGCTGTGGAATGATTTCACAAATGGAGTTTCTAACACATGTTTCATGTTACAAAAAAAATTAATTATTGTAATACAATCTTCTTAAATAAAACAATATGGGACTTCACAAGTAGTTTTAGGAAATTAAAAGTATGAAATTTGAAGAGTGTAAAATTACATGTAACAATCATACAAAGTGAATTTTGAGGAACAGCAACGAAAATAATAACCAGTACAGATATGAAATGAGAGATACGATTATCATTTCTTTGGAACATCTCTTGGGTAACATTAAAAAGTCGCTTTGATTTAAGTCTTATTTAGGAATAAAAAAGGATACGGCAAAGTTCTATTTTAATAGTATAGCGTATTCAAAATTTTCACATCTGAGTAACAAAAAAAAAAAAAAAAAAAAAAAAGATTTCTAGACTCATTTTGCATAAAATAAAATACTGAAGTGGAGATAGTTATAGACGAATTTTTTTTTAAATAAAAGTATAACTAAATGCTCTATTTAAAGGGATAAGACAATTTTTTGCATCTACTAAATTCTCCTTATTTGTATTTAAACCTAAATTTCGAACTGTTAAAGAAGATATTAAATGGGTTTAGTCGATATTATTAAATATATGTCAGATTCAATTAACACTGCGCGGTTAAAAGTTTGATTGCTAATTTGAAAAAAAACTGCTCTTGTGATTTTTACAAAACTTGACACTTTACCTTATTTTGAGTCAAAGAATCGAAATATAGAAAAAATTTCGCATGCCATTAAAAATACGTATGTTAGAATAACGCTGCATATAAATCTAATCTATATCCTAAATCGCGCTTTCCAGTCATGAAACACGCAAGGTGAATTTCGTCAATATACCGAGTAGAACGGGATATATAGAATTGTCTTCTTTTCTTTTCCTTTGAGTCCGTGTATATTAATCACAATTTCTATTCTATCGTTATTGAACATATGCCTGTAATTAGTGTCGGCTATATGTCAGTGTCAATCCTGATCCTACGAAGTGTCGATTCCATGAATGTAACGTGCGACTCTAGTAGTGGATTGTTTAAAACACCAATTGCGCAGGGAAAAACGCTGAATTGCTGAATTTTGTCAAAATCCAGCAATGTACGTCAAGTGGCGGCTATCCCAGCTGATATGTTATGTTTAAAAATGCTATTACTAATAGAATTCGTTATAAACTTAGTGAAAGCAGACACAGAAAAACTGCAGCCCTTATACAAGGAATTTGTGTAGACATTGTGCCATCTGGCGACAACCTGTGTGAGAATTTTTCTAATAGAGGCAAGAACATTCTTTGAGCCGCATATATCCAAATTGCTCTTTATTACAAACCTTAGAACTCGTTATCGACTGTTTTCTAAAAAAGGTATATTTTAATTCTGGTGACGCTGTAATTGTGCACCAACATAAATATTAACAAGGTTGTATTCATGTTCAAGACATCTGATTTGCAATTTTTTTTCGTCCGTAAACAGTGGGTTACTCAACAGAAATAAAAAGTCTGATTCTTGTAAATCATTTTCTGGAAGAAAGGAGATTGATGCCAAAAGATAATGTCAATGCTAAAAAGAACGTATCAGTGTTTTGCCAGATCAACGAGAGTGAGTAACTTTCTTGACCTAGAATTACAGTTTGCCTTGGCTTTGTCTATAAAGACGAAGGTATTATTTTTTGTTTAAAACACAGAAAGATAAACTTCATCATTATATGTTGAGCAGCACGAATAAGTGACATCTTTCCCAGTAATTCAATGGTTAGCAGCGTAATGGTTTATGTACAAACATTTTGTCTATAGTTAGAACAAATATGGTCCTTATGTTTAGAATTAAATATTTTAACTCCCTCGCCTTTTATTTCTATTTGTTTCTTTCTTGTGCTCGCCTTTCACAACCATTTAACTCTTTTTCAACATATGGTATGTTTTAAATAGCTTTCTCGAATATGATGCGTAATGTAAGGAATAATTAACTGTTATAACCCTTTAAAGTGCAAATCCTGCAAGGCCAAACACGCCCTCGAGGAAATCCAGCAATTTAACGAGAATTAATGAATGTATAACGAAAGGAAATAATGCCTAATGGGTAATTATGAGAAAAAACACTGGCTGATACTTCATTTTTTAAATAAAAAGGTATATTTTCCCTTTTACCAAGTGACCTCCATCTGAACTAGCAGTAACTTAGTCGTCATTGGGTGAATCCGGAACCGTTTACAATGAGATCAGCTTTCAGATTAAACCATTTGTCATCCAAGGTTATATAGGGCTTCTTCCTGCCCGCAGCTATATAGTTCATAATTATATTTTGAACGCAATTACCTTTTATCTGCAACTGATTTTCACACTCAGAACACAATCTGAATACTGCAAAGATGTTCGTTGAGGCGTTGTCGCGAAAAACAAAATATAAATCCCTATAAAATCGTTTGCCTGGATCTATCTTCTAATTTAATAACATGTTTCCAAAATTTCAGCGTCTACTGTTAATTTAAAAGAAATGCAGGACAAATGCTCATTTAGTTCCATAAACAGCATTTTCTCACCCTGCAAAGAAAACAAAATGTTAGATTTAAATGGTATGCATTCTGAATTTACAACCATTTTTTGCCGTTTTCCTTTTCTGTTTTTGCTCTGAGAGGTTTTTTCTTTTCCTTAGTGAGAAAAGTCTGCGTTCTTTTCCCATTTAAACTGCAAGAAAGTATTCCCTTTTTGCTTCAAGTCTTAATAAAGATAGAATTAGGACCTTGGTAGTTTTGTGTTAGAGATGGATAAAGAGAGAAAAATAGTAGAATCAAAGTAAAAAGTCTAAACATTAAGATTGTACTGCGAGAGGAAAATGTTTTTAGATGTAACGTTGAATGACAGTATTTTGAAACTACAAAAGCATAATTGATTGAGAATATTTATTTATTATAAAAAAGCAAATATTTGAGTTGAGAAAATAATCTTTATTTACTTACGATTCATTGTAATAGATAATGAATGTTCAACTTTGTAACTGATCATTTTCTTCTATCTCGTTTCATTGCAGGTTCATATTTAATAGCTTCGATAGAGTCTAATTTTTCCTAGAATCGCTGAAATTGCTTTTATTTGACAGGACATTCTCCCTTTACTAAAGACAGGCTTACAGTGGATTGTAAATACAAATCTGCACCATAATACGGAACAGAACTGTATCTGGAGTTTTCTTGAAACATATATATGTAAGTATATAGAAAGAGTGATAAATACCGTTTAGGTAAACAAAAAGTTGGATTTATTGGAAGTGATGAAAGCTAGAAGGATGCAACTTCTCAAGTGTCTGCTTGAAACGAAAAGCAATCAGCTGATGAGGTTTTTAAAGGGACTACCTCTAGAAGTAATGACATGACGAAAAAGTGTGATATAATTATAGATAACATTTGGGAAACTATTACTGCAAAGGTTATAAAAAACTTTAACAGTACCTTTGAGATTTTCGGTTGATATTGGAGGTCATGAAAGAACATATCTTTAATATAACCCTACCCCCCAAAACAAATCAAGCGGACTCAAATTTTACGAGTGAGATGGTCAGTGAGGGTTCTCAAGATAGTCTAAGACTATGACTTTTTTGCCTTGATGATTGAATAGATCGCATCAGAAACTACCTGCGTTTTGTGAAACGGCACCCCATCCTCTTGTAACCAATAATCTCCAATTAATCAATGTTTAATTTCTAAACCTTCAAAAAGAATTTAAGAAGCTCATATCAAGCTGAAGTTAAAGATCTTTTGAGGGAGGAAAAAGAAAGAATACAAAATATTTGACTACATAAAGCAGCCTTAATTGTGACTATGTCAGCTGGATTTGAAGTATACCACGCGTCTTTCCTGCCTTGGCAGTCAATTCGGAAACTTCATCAAATGATTACCTTTCATTTTAAGTAGATACTTGAAAAGCTACATCCTTCTAGATCTTACTATCTTTTTTAAGTACGATTATATAAACTGAAGAGCCAAAACATTATGACCATTTACTTAATAGCTCATTGCGCGATCTTTGGCCTGCAAAACAGCTGTAGTTCGTCTTGGCATGGATGCCACAAGTTCTTGGTAGATGATTGGAGATAGGTTGTGTCAAATGCCTAAGCAGCGATCATGCAAAGTCGAGATATTTCGACATGGTGGATGTCTGAGCTGCCACTCCATGGCATCCCAAATGTGCTCTATCGGGTTAAGATCCGGAGAGTTTGGTGACATTAATTGAAATTCATCCTTATGCTCATAGAACCACTTCAACCCAATTCCAGCCTTGTTACATGGAGCGTTGTCTTGCTGGAAGATCCATTTCAATTTGGGAAGACAGACGCCATGCAAGGGTGCAACTGATCCGCAATTATATTCAGATAGACCGCAGCTTTCATGGGTTGTTCTAACACAGCTAGGAATCCCAGGGCCACATATGAGAACGTCCTCCAAAGTATAATACCGACACCACCAGCCTGTGTTATGACCCGCTGTATAGGGGGGAGTAACTGTTCACCCGAAAGACGACGTTGGCACGACCATTGACATGATGAATGAAAAATAGTGATTTAATGCGCCAGGAAACTGTTTTATACTTATCCATGGTCTAGTTTTGATGTTCCCGGGCCCAAGTTGACTATGACCCTTGGTCCACAGAGGCACACGTGTGGGACATCTGCTGCGCAGGCTCTTATCCAACAGTGTCAACTGAACTGTGTATTCAAAAACATTTGCACTTTGACCTGCATTGTATTGGGCTGTCAGCTGAGCCACTGTCTGGCGCCGAATTTGCTGTACAAAGCGGGACTGTCGATTTATCCATTTTGCATAAATACTAATAACGGAACATCGCGAACAACCTATCAGTCGTGCAGTCTCGGACAGCCATTACAATCGGCCCTCAATCAAATTCGCTTAGATCAGCAGCCTTTCCCATCACTCGCAAAATTACGTGCAAGAATGATTCCTTATCTTCTCCAAAGCAGCGGTTAAATACCATTCCTACTTAATTACATGCCCTCCAGGTCATCCAGACGAGTACGTTGAAAAATGTGGTGATGGTCATAATGTTTTTGCTCATCAGTGTATACACTATATATACAAAATTGCCCAAAACTCACTAGAACACTTTTAAATTAAAGGACATTCAATTTAAAACAAATTCAGTCATTAATAACATACCTTTATTCTTTTATAGAGGGAGAAAGCATAGTTCTTGGAAATAATTTTGTTTTAGTTTTAAAAATTACATCCACCCTTAAATAACTACCATTTTGCTCTTCACACTGATGCGTTCTTTCTAAGGAGTAAACCGTCACTTGTCGTATGTTTCTTGGTTTATTTATGCAATTTCTTCACAGATGATGGTTTTCAATTGATTGAGAGGTTCGAGGATTTTACGGTGTACTATCTCTTTCAAATTACCCCACAGAAAGAAATCTAGAGCAGTTAAGTCAAGTGAGCGTGACGGCCACATGATTTCAGTTTCGCGAAATTATCCTTATTCCAAAAATTTGTCTTAAGGATCCAAAATTTCCAAAAGTTTGTCCGACAACTTTGAAATCAAGTGGCCGCCACGCTTACCTGACTTAACTGCTTTAGATTTCTTTCTATGGGAGTATTTTGAAAGAGAGAGCACATCGTAACAATCGTCGAATCATTCAGCAGTTGAAGGCCAACACCCGTGAAGGAATTGCAGAAATAAGCCAAGAAACAGTTCGACAGGTAATGGTTTACTCCTTAGAAAAAGCCTGTTCAAGGTATTTCATTTTACAATGGTCTAGTGACTTTTGGACCTCCCTGCATATATATATATATAGAAAGAGAGAGACAGAGAGAGAGAGATGGAAAGAAAGAAAGCATATCGAAGGATATACAAAGAAACTTTTGAATAAAAACCAAGGTTTTCAATATAATCTTCAGTCAGAAAAAAGTTTTTGAATAAAACGTTTTCACTACAACGCAGATAGCTATAATCGCACTGCACAACACATGCGTTGATATGATTACAATATGAGTTAAATTTCACTTCTAGATTCTTGTGACCACTACGTGCATGAATAGAAAACATACATGAGGTGATACGAAAGTATTACGGAAACAGATGAAAGTCGCAGCAAATGCATACTGTAATTAACCCAGCGTTTTTTCACACAGTGTGATTACTCTTTTTTACTGCTTCTTTTAAAGTAAGCATATTGCAGTGGACGCTAATTAAACGAACAGACTTCCGCTACCTGAAGATTAGGGGTTCCTATTCGAAAATTACTATAATCTGACCTTTCCTTTTTTTTTTCTTTTTGTTAACTCTAATTTCAACTCCTCGCGTTCCACAAAGTATACTCCGAGACTTACAGAAGTAAGTTACAAAACCAACAAAGTAAATAAATAAAAACTGCACAATAGTCCTGAAAATGTGGAAAACATTATTAAAAAATAAATAAAATAAAAAAGTAATAAAATAAAGAGAACCCAGTAATCTAAATTGAGATTGAAATACTGAAATGCAGAAATTGTCTCCTTAGTCCGAAAAACTTTATATGTTTCTTTTACCATAACATTTGGGCTTCTCTAGCCTAGATTTTAAAGTAGAATGATAAATATAATCACATAACACATTATAAATAAAGTATTATGCATTTTATGTATTAAAATTTTAAATATTATGCATTTTAAATACTATATATAACACTTCATTAATACAGTGTTAAAATAAAGTTATGAATAAAGTGTTGTACTTAAATACTATACATAAAACTTTATTTATAGAGTGTTATATATTATAAGGTATTTTCTCCCTCTGCATGTCATCGTTGTGTAACGGTAGCACACTCGGCGCGTATTCAAGAGGTCCAGGTTTGAGTCCTGGCGAGGCAATTGCTCATTTTTCATGATTCCTGCTTCAAAAACCTTAATGTCTCTACAATATAGTATTTAAAATGTTTAATATTTTCATTTAAAATGCTAAAATTTTTAAAGTTTCATATATATAATGTTGAATGATTACAAAGTAATCTGAAAATATGCCTCGAAAGTTCAACTTGACACCCATGTATTAATCTCTCAAAAGTGCACTCACGTTCTAAACGACTTTAAATGAATTTCCTTCTCTATTAAACTCAGCGCCATTTTTCAGTTGTTGAAGAGTCAACAATAAATGAAACTGATAAATTTATTAATTGAGCATTTATGGCAAAGATCAATAAGCAAGTGTCTTTGACTGTTATCATTTTGAAACAACGTGTAAAATATTTTATGGCAAAATTTTCGTATTTGATCACGCTCTGCACATTGTCGATTCCTACTTGTGTGTGTGGGATTATGGCAAAGCCTCGAAGACTATCTGCTTAAGGGAAGGGATGCCTTCGTGGAGGACTTTCTAAGGGAAACTGGCTCGTATACACGTTACACATGGGGAAAACCACAGAAACGCCCATGCAGCCAGCCCGTTCGCGGGATTCGAACCTCGGACCCGAACTACCAGTGTTCAGCGACTTTACCGCTCGGCCGCTCGTGGGCCCGATTCCTACTTATTTACCAGAGAAGTCACCTTTTCAAGAGATGTTTATATGTTTTATCCACTGAATTTATATGTTTTAACCAGTTTTTTATGCGCTTTATCAACCTACTACAGCCACATAATTTTATGAAATGTACAAAAGTGAAAATATATTTTGTGCTTAATAATGGGATTCCTTATGATCCAGTTTTTAATTCTCATGCATAATTTTGAATGCATGAAATATAACCTGCCGGGAGAGTCGAAATTTGGAATGGTCAGCACATGCTGTATTGTCTAAGAGCAAAAAAGGAGAAAGACATGTTCGTAAAGAGATCTACTTTTATACTTTCAATGTTATTTTGTTATTTCGTTCGCTGAAGATACATAAAGTTCTCTTTGTAACATTAAATAAATTAGCCAGTTATTTGAGATGAGGGTAGAATTTATGAAATGCAACATTTTAGACTAATTGCTATGAATATTCAGTGTGTTCCAAACGGAGCAATTCTTTCTCATCTTAAAGGTAAAATATTAAGGAATGGCATTAATTGTAAACTATTTATAGTGAGAATTTGGCAGAGAGAGCATTGAAGTGTTTCGCCAAGAATAACAAAGATGTTTTGTTTTTATTCACCTGTTTGAATTTCTCTGCACTACTCCTCAATAGTTCTGTCAGACACTTTTAAACAACACAAGCTGAGACTTGAAATTTCTCTACAGCTATTCAATCTGTTGTTAATGTAGAGCAAATTTTTTTATAAATACGTTTAATTGAGGGAATAGAGGATGGAAAAGGGCAAAACTATAAATTTTAACTACTTTTATTGAAAGCGCTAAAATAGGCCGCTTTATTTTTTTTAAAATTTCGATACAGACGAAAAACAAGAAAACTTAAAATAATATGAGTTCCTAAACTGCTAAGAATGAAAAGCTTTCGAATAAAGCACAGTAAAATTTATAAGGGAATATTACATAAGTTCAGAAAAATTAAAATATGACCCTGCCCAATTAGTGATATATAGACAGGAATACTCTTGTATGAGGTAGTTTAATGCAATGGTTTCAAATTGGCGGTCCCCGAAGGAATTTTATGCTGCCTGGGAACACATTTAAGTTATGAATTCGTTGAAAATACGGTGTTATAGAGATTTCAAGATTTTAACTATTTGGAGTCTACTTCATTTTCATTACTAATGTGAATGACGCATTAGAATATCTATAAATGGAACTAGTTTACAGTGTAATATAAATCTTATCCAAAAACTTAAAGGTACAGACTTTATTTACTTTTAATCGCACTTATGAAAAAAAAATTAATCCAATTACGGATTTTTGCGTTAAAAATAATCGTGTTCTTCGGATATACACTATGTGAACATTGACGTGATTATGTGAAAGCTTTTTTCACGGTTAAAAATTAATAAGAAAGAACTCCGATTGTCCGATGAGCATCTACAATCCACGATGAAGATAATTTCAAGCAATTTCTAAGGCTATATCAAAATCAAAACGCCATCAAGTGTCAAGCTGTAGTAAAAAAATAAAAGAAGTTTGCAATTATTTACATACGAAAATATGTATTTTTATTTATGTGTCCAAGAAAAATGTAATAAGAGACGCAACTAAATTGTTGTTATTTATTCTCAAGCTTTATCCTACTTGGAAATTTGTTTTCTGAAAAGTTAAGAAATACTTCATAATTTCGTTCAATTCAAACCAAGATAAGTTATTAAATGATTAATTAAACATGTTAGAAGTATATTTAAATGCCAGGTTGAAAATTCAATCTTTAGCTGTGAATCTATTTGTATTACAGAGTGTAAGAAATAAAAATTCTTGCAGGTACCAACCTTGAGATTTCAGATTGAAAATAAATATAAATTTGAATTTTTTTCATTTGATTTATTATTGTTATTGTTTATGTATGTTTCAAAAAATATTTAGTAAGTGAAATTTAAAATTTATTTCAAATATTTTTTATTTTGTTAATAAAAATTATTAATTTTGTTTACGACAATTCTGACCTTTGAGCTGTTTTCCGATGCATCCTTCGGGCAGTTTGAGTTTGAGACCACGGTTTTAATTGTATATAAATTCAACCAGGAATTATACATATATGCATACAAACTCTTGGAATCATATGTGTATAAATATGAAAAGTTTTAAGTATAGAAAATGCACCCTCATTATTTGATCTACAAGCTATTAGAACACATTTTGTCTTGGTCATAAAAAACAAGGTCAGCTTTCATGGCCTATGTTTTCAGTCACAGAAATCAACTGCCTGTATTATTTTGAATTAATATATTTTATAATGTCGTTAATTAATAATATAATCTTTTTACTCAAATTACACACTAAATATTTTTTCGTGTTGTAAATTCCTAAATCACAGATAAACATCACTAAGAACTGTAAACATTATTAAGTTTATATCTATCTGAAAAGGAAATTCCGAATTTAAAGTTGCTAAGTGCTAAGCAATGTAGTTAATGCTACATTCGATTCAAAATCTATTATTTACAATTGTTTATAATTTATTCAAAATCTATTATTTCAAAATCTCTTATTTCTTCTTTGTAAATGAAAGCTCCAATTACATATAAAAGCTAAGTGTTAATGCACGGCACAGATAAAAATGGATGACGCTTCGTAAAGACATAATAATAATAATAATAATAAACGTAAAATAAACTTTCTTAGAGCTTTTCTTTTATTTGGTGTACCTGACTGCATATATTCATTAGGTTTATATTTCTAAGTAAGAGACATAAAAAATGTGCAGTGCCCTAGGCCGAAATTCGAATCCTAACTTACCGATGCTAGCCGGACGTGCTTTCCAACTAAGCCATGAAAGCAAGCAGTAAGGAAGGAGAAAATATACAACTGTACCTGACAGATCCATGCCTAAAACGTTTGAGCGTTAGACAAAAATAATTTTTCTGTCTTTTTTAGATTGCTCCTGACCAACTCTAAGAGCTTAGTTAACATAATAAATGTCACATCTATGTATTTCCATTAAGCATTATGCATTTTATTCTGTCTTTATGTTTTCGTTGAAAAAATGCCGTATAGTAAATATACAAGTTTAGACAGTAAGCTTATTCTTCTTAAATCATAAACATACTTGTTTGCCTGTTGTTCACACCCATCCCTTTAGACTTCTTTTTTAAGTAAGACCATGTCTTCAACTTCCTTTTTTTAAGTAAGGCTTTTAACTAGGAATTTCTCAGTCTAAGTATTCAGCATAACGTTACTCGATTACATTTCAGCTGCAAATGTTATTTGTCATCTCCACATTCTTTCCTGAATCCTACAAAAATTCTTCGAATGACTATGTTGCTAGTAGATACGGCTTAACTGGAAAGCTAGATTACAGACAAATCGTTAATCATTCAGCTGATCCCCGTTAAAAGATGGAAATGATACGTCAGTTTCACCAGCAAGTGCTTTGTTTTATGAATGACAGGTGTTTTCGTCAATCTGTCTCAGATTTTTCCCTATCTGAGCTTTCGCGGTCCATGATTCTGTCTGAGTTCGCGAAGATTAACATCAATCTGAATTCGCACGTGAATCACAATCTGTGTTTGTCACTGAATTTTAAAAGAGAAGCACCTGTTCTTAAGTAAGCGTTAGATAATCTCTGTATGAGATTACTGCAAGTGATGAATTAATTAAAATAAAGTTAAATATTTAAATTTTGATAAATTACTAATGCTGTCAACACCTTTATTTATTAAACAAATGACTGCCATGTAATATTCAGATTTTTGAGATTGTGATATTTCAGACAGTAATCGATTTATTCTCGATAGTATTTCTTAAATAGATGAGCAGCTAAACGCAAAATTTTCTTCATTGTCCATAGTTTCGTCGCACACTAAAAGTCCTTTACCATATAAGCTTTCCGTTTGAAAATGGTTTTAAGCATCGTATGTCCTTATAATAAAAGATGAATTTTCTGACAATAAAGTATACATACTTACATTGTACATAATTTAATGTTAGTAACAGAAACAGATCTTGGAAAAGCTTCAAAAGCCTAATTAATTATCAAAAAAGGCTCACGTTTATGCAGGTAAATTCAGTTCATTCTATAACTAAAACTGAATTATTAAATTATATAATATATATTAAATAAGTACAGCTGTATCAGTTTCAAACACGATCTAGAGCAGCAGTTCTCAACCTTTTGACTAACCATCTAAACAAAAATTGGAAACCTTTAGTACCACCACTACAAAGTACTACTACCACCACCACTCTTGAACAGAGCTCAGATCGCATAAATTTACGAGTGCTAGAGAAAAAAACTCAATCAGGATGCTGGGGTTTTAATTTTTGAATTTTATAGTTAAAAATACTTTGCTTCTTTGCGTACCACCTATTTTTTTCTTGCGTACCACCAGTGGTAGGCTTATCACCGGTTGTGAGCCCCTGATCTAGAGTATATATTTTTCTATAACATTCATTTTAATCTATTAAAATGAATTTAATATCTATCATTTTAATCTATTAAAATGAATTAAAATGAAGATAACATTCATTAAAGATAACATTCCTCTTAATTTCAGATGAATTTTTCTATTTGAGTCATAGAGGCAACAAAGCAAGGCAACTCCAATTATATGAACGCCCTAGCTTCAAAGTCAAGTCACAAATCACAATAAACACATAAGACATGGAGTGATTGATATAGTAATAATAAAACAACATGTAATAAATATTAACACCATGTAATAAATATTAGAAACATGTAATAAATATAACAATATGTAATAAATATAACAATATGTAATAAATAATATAATTAACAACATGTAATAAATATTAGGAACGCAAATAAGATGCTAAAAAGGAACCCGAAAGAAATCTAAATTATGAGGAAAATGAAATTGACAAGTGGTTAAATGTCGATCCAAATTATCTTTGAGAGCAAATTAGATGATGAATTCGAGCAGTTTGTTCAAGATGAACTATAAATCGAAGGAAATAAAAGTAACTGTTACGCTGAGGATAAAGGACAATAAAGCTTTTAAGTGTTTTAGAAAGAGCTATGAAGTGGATGGCAGCAGAAAGATTTTGAGCCAGTTTGGCATCTGTGCTTTAAAAAGAAATTCGAGATTGGCAGTAAGTAAAAAAAAAGTCTCCTCTGTAACTTAAAATAATTCCAGGTTTCCAGACTGATAATTGAAAAATATAAATTGAGACCTGAATTTTTATTAAAAAATGTTCTATATGATACTTTAAAAGTGATTGAAATCAGTAAGTGATATTGTTTCGAATGACACTTGAGATTACGCGCTGCTGTACAGAAAAGCAATTTAAATTGTCTTTGCTACGATTGGAACTTTTGTTTTTCCAACTGAGGTACTCTCCGGGGGGAGTTTGGATGCATTTTACATTATGTTGCATTTTAATATCTCCATATATTCATCAAATAAGAAAACTGCATTACGTGATCCCTATGTTTATATACTTTCACGAAAGATTAAAATTGGGAAAGAATAACATACGAGAGGTTATAAGGTATTTCTCCCGCCTTCTTAGCGTGCCTTCATTGTGTAGTGTTCTGTACGCTGGGCGCGTATTCCAGAGGTCCGTGAATCGATTCCAGGCGGGAGCGTTGCTCATTTTTCATCTCTCCTGCTTCCAATAAATCTAATGTCTATACAATGGCACCCGAACTAAAAAGGATGGTGGATAATGAATCTCCACACTCAGGATTTGGTGATTGGGTCCCCTAAAAACTCCAGTCGCCCTTTAAAAGGGGGAGTAATAAGGTATTTCTCCCGCCTTCTTAGCATGCCTTCGTAGTGTAGTGGTCTGCACGCTTGGCACGTATTCCAGAGGTCCGTGGTTCGATTCCCGGCGAAGGCGTTGCTCATTTTTCATCACTCCTGCTTCAAAAAAAATTTCTAATATCTTTACAAGGTAAAAGAGTAAATATTTTAAAGTTAATATGGCATCACTGAAATTATGTGAAGAAACTTAACATTTATTAGATATCTATGATGGAAATGTATGTAAATAAGCGGGGAAAAAGAGCTCCCGTAGTATAACTGCATATCTATTGAACAAATACAAGCAAGTGCTTTGTCGAAGGTAAAGCGAGTAAGACACTTGAGGTAATTAACGCGATGTGGGAATCTAAATTATAATTTAATAAATTAAATATTAATATTGAAAGTAATAAAAGTTTTCTAAAGGGCTCAACGTTTTAGATTTACTTTGGATGCTAAAATCTGTCGGTATGACTCTGGTACAAGTTGTCATATAAATATGTATCACATATGTATGAAACAGCCTGAAACTTTTATGGGATTATTAACGTTATAAGGCCAAAAAAGTTTTTTAAAAAAGGATGCGGGGTAGCTAAGAAATAACATGAAATATTTTGTTAATTAAATTAATTAAATAATATTTTCACATTTTTATATATATTCTTGTGATAAGCAGCAGAAATTTTATAATGTTTAATGATCTTGAATGATTCCATCGAAGAATATTTCAGATCTAGGCCACAGACTCAGTCGAATATTCAGTACTTACATAATGCCCTACAGAACAATATCAATGTGTATATTAAAACTGCAGGACAGCAGTGTGACTATAGACACTAACGGTTATCTGCATGTTTTATTGTTGTGTGCGTACGGGTTCGTAATAGATTGAATGTACACAAGCCCGATGATAGGTTGATAAAATTTATTTTATCAAAAGAAACACTTCAGAGTTCTGGAATTTTTCACAGAACTGCTCGTATAGGTGTCCACAGTATCACAGAGTACAGTCAGTATTTACATTTCAAACTACTAACAACGTTAAACACAGAGCAAGCAAAGTATATCTAAAACGCCAAGTTTTCAATACTCCAAAGTCGCTCTAAACTAACAACTCACAGCAACAGCAATTGAGAACTATACTCTGTCCGGTCTTATATAGTTTTCACCCGGATGCCGAGATTTTTCTAGTACTTTCTGCTTCTCGAAATTACTGGAAGGCATATAAAGGCCGAATACAGTTACAGTTACAAAATACATCAATTACAGTTATTTAGTTGCAATACCTATTTACGATAATAGAGGGACCGGACCAAATTGTTGCCGTTTGGCGACAAAAGTTAGTCGCCAAAACAGTTGCCAGCTTGTAAGGATCTTAAGTTTTACTAACGTTTATTTTATTTTAAATCTTTACTATCACTTCTTATTTTCTACTTCCGGCCAGAATTATAAGCGTGAAGGAGTTTATGCAAAGTTGTCTGGCGAACGCCAAGTATTTAAGTGTGGCCTTTTTGCCAAGCAGAGAGGAGAGGAAGCCGTGAGTTCGAAGCAGGCCGCTTACCTTAGAAGTTACGCAGTTGCTACTTTGCCTTCCAGGCCAGAGGTTTTAATCCTCTTGATAAATTAAACGTATTGTAGTGTTCACAGTCTCTGTGCTACATACGCTTTCTGTTATTATAAGGCCAATCTTATTCTAAAGTTAAATTAGAGTTTAGTTTTATTTTGATATCTTTTAAGTTAGACCCCGAGTGGAGGGTCATTGTATTCCGAAGTACGGAAGTCATTGTATATAAAGAAAAAAATAAAGGGTTTTGTATACCCTTCGTCTGTATCCTGTCTACTTACTACAATTAGTGAACATAGCTTTAGTAAGCTCTCTGTTCTAGTCAGGTCATTGTATGTTTCCGAAGAAGGTTAGAAGAAACATTGAACCTGATAGTGGCGCCCGACGAAGAATAACCATGGCCGAGTTTCAAGAAGAACCTGTGCTGCCTGCAGAAACAGCTCAGAATCCAGAAATGCCAGCTGCCGCCCTGGAAGGATTTGGGTATATTGTCCAGACCATGCGCGCTTCGATGAAACCAGAAGCAACGTTTAATGGAAACTCACAGGTAACCAGTTTTTTGGAAAAATTGGATGACCACTTCATGCTCTACCCCGTGCACGAGTTTCAAAAAGTTACCTTAGCTACGAGCGCTTTGAGGGGCCAAGCGCTTAACTGGTTCAAATGTATCGGCAGAAGTCTCTTGGGTCAAGCAGGAAGTCCCACCTATACCTACGAAAATTTCAAGACTGCCCTACTAAAAGCCTTCCCTGTTGTAAGGGATCGTGCGAAATTAGAAACAGAACTTTTCAGTATATATCAACAAAGAATGGAAAACCTCTCCAGGTTTATTTTAAGAAAAATTCACGTTTTCAAGCTCTTGTATGGAAACCGTCCGGATCCTGAAATAATTCAAGTGATTTTGCCGAGGTTACTACCCCAAGTGCAAGACTTTATTGAATTGAGAAATCCGACTACACTGGAAAAATTATTTGAGCTAGCAATCCAGTTTGAAAGTAGAAGAACGGCGGACGTCGAAAGAAGACGCCAATATCAACAGCGAAACCAATTTGGTACGCCAAGACTACAGCAAACTCAAGCACATGGCTACGGAGAAAAAGCGAATCAGTGGGCAAGGAAACCCGAGCATTCAAAAACAGCCGGCGAACGTCGACAGTTCAATAGCAACCCAGAAAAAAAGTCTCAAGGCCAGTGGAGAAAGAAGGAAAGCACCGAAAGAAAAAATAATTTAAACTCAAACGGATTTCTGCTGACGAGAGGGTGCGGAAATCCGAAGGCCACGAAAACCCCTCTTCCTACAAGTTAAATACAGTAATGGTGAAAAATTTAACTCTTCCGAAGATTGAAGTCTTGGTAAATAATATCCCGGCCACCGCACTCCTGGATACCGGTGCGCAGTGTTCCTGTGTGGCAGAAGTCTTTTTTAGAAAGTATTTTCGCAAATACCGCATATATAATGCGGATAATACAACAGTATTAGCGGCGCAAGGAGAACAATGTAAGTGCGTAGGTAAAGTACCTTTGTACATCCGTATCAAGGACGAACAAGTAAAGGTGATGTTTTTTATAGTAAAGAATTTGCAAGCACACTTAATACTAGGAATAGACTTTCTTTCAGACGCACAAGCTACACTGGATTTTAATGAAGCGTCTCTTAAGCTGACGATGAAACCAGTGCGTGTAGAAAAGGTTGAACCGCCAAGGTTAAATCTCGACCACCTGCCTAACGACGAGCAAGATAGAATCCGACAAGTGGTAAGTGAATTTGCTTCCTTATTTAGTGATATTCCAGGATTTACCCAGGTTACTAACCATAGTATTGACACCGGAGATGCATTGCCGGTTCGTCAAAAACCATACCGGTATGATAAGAATAAGGAAAAAATTATAGAATGGCACATTACCGATATGCTACGTAAAAAGATCGTAACGCCTATCTCAAGTAGTTATGCTAGTCCGGTGGTTTTATGTAAGAAAAATAATGATTATCCTTTGGAGCATCCAAAAAGGTGGAGATTCGCTATTGATTACCGTAAATTAAATTCCATAACGAAATATCCAGTATATCCGTTACCGATTATAGAAGAAATTTTAAGGAACATAAAATCAACCAAATTTATGACAACTTTAGACTTAACGAATGGTTATGTTCAAATAGGGATCAGGCCTGAGGACGTGCCTAAGACTGCTTTTATAACCAAGTCTGGCACTTATGCATTTTTGCGAATGCCGTTTGGCCTTTCAGGCGCCCCAGCAACATTTCAGCGATGCATGGACATTGTGTTAAGACCTGTTCTCGGAAAGTCCACATTTATCTATTTAGACGATATCATTATTACTAGTGATAATCTAGACCAACATGTACAGGATTTAAGACAGGTGTTTTCTTTATTAAATGAGGCCGGTCTAAAAGTTAATGTCGAAAAATGCAAATTTGCAGCCCCTGAATTAAAATATTTAGGTTACAAAATATCGCAAAAAGGGATCGAGACAGATGAATCAAAAATAATCGCTGTACAAAAGTATCCGACTCCAAACACGGCAAAGAAGCTCTCTTCTTTTCTAGGACTTTGTTCATATTATAGGTCCTTTATAAAAGATTTTGCGGCTATCGCTGAGCCATTGTTAAAATTAAAAAGGAAAAAGGCAAGATTCTCGTGGACCGCCGAAGCCAATAGTGCTTTCGAAAAATTAAAACAAGCATTAACGCAAGCCCCTGTGTTGAAATTTCCTGAAAAGGATGAAAATTTAGAAATTTCAGCGGATGCTTCGGATTATGCGGTAGGAGCGGTACTTTCGCAAAATCAGCAGCCAGTAGCATTTTTTAGCCGAACTTTAAATCAAACACAAAGAAACTATTCCGCGACCGAGAGAGAGGCACTTGCAGTTCTGTTAGCAGTGCAAAAGTTCCGAGTCTATTTTGGAAAGGCGCCGATAACAGTATATTCTGATCATGCGGCGGTAACTAGATTGTACTCTGGAAAAAATTTATCCCCAAGGTTAATAAGATGGGCACTCAAGCTGCAAGAATATAATCTGGTAATCAAGCATACCCCCGGAAAGGAAAATATCGTAGCAGATGCCCTGTCACGAATTAAATTAGACGAACAGGGTAATACCGTAAAAGTTGCAATGCTGACAGCGTGTACAATAAATTCCCGAGAAACTGTAATAACCGAACTGGGTAAGGATCCTGAGTTTGGAAGTATTTATGAGTATTTGAAGGATCCTGAAAATTTTAGCCACCAAGATATTGTGGCGATAAGAAATAGGGCGGCCCATTACGAACTAATAGATGGTCTATTATTTTATACAAAAACTACGAATTCCAACAACGAATTTCGACCTGTTATCCCAGCTAGTCTTAGATTAAATATCCTGCAAGAGCTCCATGACAGCCCTTTAGCTTCTCATGCTGGTATTCGAAAAACTACTCAACGCGTACGCGAGGCAGTCTACTTTCCTGAACTGCAAAAGTTAACAAGGGCGTATGTCCAGTCCTGCCCAACATGTCAAGCCGTTAATTATATTAATTTCCGCCCGGCCGGGTTTCTAAATAGTATTAAATCCGAATTTCCAAATGAAATAATCGGCATCGATTTATTGGGCCCTTTCCCAAAAAGTCAGTTAAACAAAAGTCGCTATCTCCTTGTTATAGTTGATCATTTTAGTAAATGGACCGAAATTGTTCCCTTAAAACGAGCCTCCGCGAAATTAGTTACCGATTCTATTTTAAATAAATATATTTTAAAATACGGGGCGCCCCTAAAAGTTATATCGGATAATGGTCCTCAATTTGTAAGTAATATATTTGAAGACATGTGCCAAAAACTGGGCATACGTCATTTAAAAATGGTCCCGTATCGGCCGCAATCAAATATAGCGGAACGGGTCAACAGAAATATAGTGAAAATTATCCGTAGTTATGTTAAAAATTTTCATAAAAGCTGGGATAACTATGTCAATGAATTTGCTTTCGCCCTTAGGACCGCAAAACATGATACAACGGGAAAAACTCCTGCTGAGTTATTTCTAGGCAGAAAGATTATAACACCGTTAGATAAACTATTTTATGTGCAACAAAGAGCCCCAGAATTTAAAATGGGTGATATAGAAAAACTAATAAAAGAAGCAAAAAAGAATACAGAAGTAGCACAAAGAAAACAAAAATTGTATTATGACTTGAAACGACGGGGAGTAACTTATAAAGTAGGGGATGAAGTACTAAAAATTAAGCATTCACTTTCTTCAGCACCAGAAGATAAAACTGTCAAATTTTTCCCACGCTTTGAAGGACCATATGTTATAGAAAAAATAACTCACGCTGTTGTAGTATTAAAGGCAAGAAATGGTGAAACCTGTTCCGCAAACATTGACCAGATAAAACCATTCTATGACCGTAATAAAATGCAAATCTTTTCAGATCTTTTGCAGGATCCGGGACGGCAGACACCGCAGGTACAAGTTCCAGAGGTGGGAAAACGACAAGTACAAGGGCAAGCCAATGAGAGACAGAAGCAAGTGAAAAGAAAATTGCCCCGCGGAAAAATTGAAGGTACAAAGAAAAAGAAGCCGTTCCACCGTCCAAAAAACAGAGTTCACGAACACCCCCAGAATGAAGAAGGGAGAAGGACGACGTATGTGGAAAAGACCGGGAGAAAGGACGGCAACTATAACCCGGCTGTGAAACGGAAGATTGACTCATCCGACAGAACTCTCCGCAGCAAAAGTCGCCGAACTGCGGAAGGGCCATCAGCGGCGGAGGAAAAAGTACAAGAAAAATTTGAACGGCCAACAACGAGGTCCAAGCAGGATCACGACAGAAGTTTCCCGGTTCCACCAAGACCAGCTGCCTTCAAACGGCCAAGACCACAAGCAGAGGACAGAAGGAAGATGTTCAAGGGTGGCCGTAGTGGTGAAAAACGGAAGCTTCCAGAGGAAAGCACTGAAGGGCGAGCCCGTACAAGAAGGAGGATCAACCAAGCTACGGTCTGCAGCACCTTTAAAGACTGGGCCCAGAAAAGGATGTCTGAATATTACAAAGATAAGTAAAATTTTATGTTACTTTACAAACTTAAGTTAATCTTTCATTCTTACTGCAAGTGGCAGATATCAAGAAGTTTTACCTCATGCGAGGTGTACCTTTATCGCCAAAAGGGCGAGAAATGAGTTGTGACCGATTTTCTTATTATGTTTTTCAATTACTCGCGCGTAAAACTAAAGTTGATGTATAATAGCGTTGTATAAAGACTTAAATATTGTAAAAAGTTATTGTATAAATTTTATTTAAAACATTCTAACAAGAAAGAAGTTTTAGTTTGAAAGACTTTTTGAAATGTAGTATTATTTCAATGTAGAAAGAATTGGCACTTGCTTTGAAAAGAATAGAAGTTAACAATGTACTACTAATGTATGTTTTCAAATGTGTAAAATTAACGGCATCTTGATATGTTCTTGTATACATGTGAACTGTTATTTTGAATGTTTAGAAATACCGTGATATGGTAAAAGTGAAAGTAATGTTAAAAAATTTGTTATTCGTGTGACTGTAAAGATTAAATCATGGTGAATATGTGTTAAAGGTTGAATGATGTAGTTAGGCTCTCTGACGCTACACTTTAGAGTTAGCCACTTTCAGAATAGTACCTCAGGGTCTAGAGTTGAAATTAGGGTGTGTTAAGAGGTCTCGTATGTTGAATTTTAACACATTAGTGTTTTGATTGTAGGAGGAAGTGTTGAACACATAGACAGAAACACATTCGTGTTTGGTGTTTTTACAACACATGTCAGAGAGCACGGGGAGAGATAATTAAAATAGTCATGAATGAAATAAGAATGTTAAGAAAAGTATATTCTATATGTTATTTGCAATGTCATTCTGTAACATTTCATTAAACTAGTTTTCCTTCCAGATCTCTGGAAGGAACCAGAATTGAATAAAGCTCCTGTTTTGATGCAGTACAGATGAAAAAGAAAAAAGATTGTTGTATATTCCGGGAGCTGCTATTGTAACAAATTTCTTTCTTTTAAAATTTTCTAGTTTCTAGCTAAGTTATGTTTGTAAAAGTTTGGCCTCGCGTTAGTTTCTAGAGCTAAAAGTTTTCAACAAGGTCGTTTTAGACCTCAGTTTCAAACTAATTAACTCTGGCGGGAAGTATGTAAGGATCTTAAGTTTTACTAACGTTTATTTTATTTTAAATCTTTACTATCACTTCTTATTTTCTACTTCCGGCCAGAATTATAAGCGTGAAGGAGTTTATGCAAAGTTGTCTGGCGAACGCCAAGTATTTAAGTGTGGCCTTTTTGCCAAGCAGAGAGGAGAGGAAGCCGTGAGTTCGAAGCAGGCAGCTTACCTTAGAAGTTACGCAGTTGCTACTTTGCCTTCCAGGCCAGAGGTTTTAATCCTCTTGATAAATTAAACGTATTGTAGTGTTCACAGTCTCTGTGCTACATACGCTTTCTGTTATTATAAGGCCAATCTTATTCTAAAGTTAAATTAGAGTTTAGTTTTATTTTGATATCTTTTAAGTTAGACCCCGAGTGGAGGGTCATTGTATTCCGAAGTACGGAAGTCATTGTATATAAAGAAAAAAATAAAGGGTTTTGTATACCCTTCGTCTGTATCCTGTCTACTTACTACAATTAGTGAACATAGCTTTAGTAAGCTCTCTGTTCTAGTCAGGTCATTGTATGTTTCCGAAGAAGGTTAGAAGAAACATTGAACCTGATAAGCTTAGCGATAATCCATTTACTCAACGTTAAATACGTCTGCCCCTGTATTCTTATTTTTCTGGTAGATCATCGTTTCTGTCAGCTTTTCACGTTACATTATGACGGAAAATACAACGATTTCACATACAGTTTTACTAAAATCATCTATGTATGTGCAAAATTCGTAGCACTATGAAAGGTATACACACTTATACTTTCTTCTTAGAATATAAAGGCCCAACAAGAACTTCAAAGAGTAACAGCAATTTAAAAATACAATACATAATGATAAAGCATATCAAAATGTTTGGAGTATTCAATTATATTTTGTTAAAGGTACAATAATATATACGCGTATGTGTCTATGTAATGTAAGCTATTTCGAGTACATATGTTATGCATTATTATAGCACAAATCATTTAAGCATATCGTAATTTTTGCAGCATTTTTTTTAAAGAACTTTTAGCTCTTTTGCGCCTTTTTTATATTTATAGCAACGAAAATCAAGCCTCGAAACAAAAAGAATTTTTTTAAATGATTTTAAATGATTATATTACTTTTTATTCTTATAGATATGTTGATTAAAAAGAAATTATAGTTTACAAGGCAGATTTAATATTTTAAAATTTAACATACGCATACCAAATAATTTAGATTTTTTCTCAGTAAATCACCCCTTTTTCTGCCGTTGTGTTTTACCTCCAGGCGTTATGGTTACCTCCAGTTATGGTTACCACTTGCGTAAGACCTTCGAAATCCATCTTTGAGAGGTTTACCATGTGAGATATCAAATTATGAGATTAAAATTAAGCATTCAGGAATACAGCAATATCCGTTCATACTTCTTAGATAAGTTCTTAGATTCTACATTTAGATGTCCTTGTTTAATATAGCTAATTTAGTAGTTTCTATGAGAAGAATACTCGAACATTATTCTTCTTCTTCGAACAAAAAGTCACTGAGAAGATGAGAAAATTACACGGAGAAATATGATATATACTAAACACTGCATTATGCATTGCTTTTGCATTTAGTAAAGGAGAATTCAGTGCAATGTTTAGTATACGAGTCGAAGGTTTGCGATAAGAAATATTTTGCATAAACTTCCTAAATTAGAAATCTTTTGCTTTAGTTGAATCAGAATTATGGGAAAGTAACTTGTTCTGTACTAAGCGTTGATTCCATATCGTTGATAAAATGAAGGCACTGTTTCATTTGTTTTTAGAAAATGTGTATAAAATACCTGTGTTCATGCAAAGAGTTAAAGAAAGAAAGAGAATATCATCAGCTAGAAATAGATAGATGTGTTTTCATTCCCTGAAAGAAAGAGGAAGTACCGAGATAAAATTTATGTCTAAGAGAATTGCCTCCTTTATGATTTCTAAACTTGAAAGTCTGGCTTTAAGGAACATATCTGTCATAAGTTATTGCCCAGAGACTGTTAATCTTTCTGAAAAAGAGAGTTTGTTACTTAGAGAACGGAAGCAATTACAGGTTGCCCTTTTGAACAAAAGCAAGAATAAAATTGAAGAGCGGTATCTTCAGAGGAGAACAGGGGTTAATTTATTCAGAATGACCGTTCTTGACATCAGTTTCCTTTCGTTCGATTTCAAAAGACTCAGAAAAGAAAGATAATTTAGATTATCTTTATTCCTTTTGTCCTAATCAACATCTGACTTCGATGCCCTTATTTTGTGCCCTTGATAATTATTTAATCATTACTGCTGTATCCGTAGAAAGTCACAGAATGATAATATTTGAATATGACATAACGTAATTTAATTTTAGAAAAGATGAGATTTTTTGCCCTCTCCGAATCAAGAAATATGAAAAATAAGCTGTACCTTTATCAGGATTCGAACACAGATCTTCCAGCTGCCAGCTGGATATGCTAACCACTTACATCTCATCAGCATACACAAGGAAATTCCGCAAAAAATACATCTATTACGATGATTTTTTTAACCTGCATTGTTTTTTGCTTGCTTTTTTTTTTCACACGTTGTTCTCTCCTGTAACCCCGAAAAAGCTATCGAACCACTTTTAAAAATGTTTTATGAAAATTTTCTTTCTTTTCTCTCACCTTTTGTTTTTTCTGTCATGATGTTTTCGCCTTATATTGCTTCCTCCGCGACGTTTTCGTCAACACCCCGTTTTCGAGAGGAGGTTCATATAAATTAGAAAGCACTCAGTTTTAAGCAAATGTAGGCTCCTAATTCTTCGTCTTCTTCATTTTATGGAATTTATCCCAAAGTAATGGCTCTAAATTAATAACTATTGAAATAGAATAAACGATTGAAATAGAATGAACGATTGAAATAGGATAAACTATTAAAACTAAGCGTCTTGAAATAGGCTAAACGATTCTGTTTTTGAATTTAGTTTTGAATTTTGTTTTTGAATCGACTATTAAGGAATAATGCTGCTATCTTCTTTTACGAGGTGTAATATTTTCTATTATAAAAGTCTTACGGGAAGAATTAACAATCTTTTGACTAAGAAAAATCCTTAAACATATCAGTTCACCTCACTTTGAATATCAACTCCTAATTTTGCATGAAATGTTATTAGTTTCTCTTTCAGATAAGTTAATTTTAATGCTAAGAACGTAATTTCATAAAATGCCGCGAGGCATTATAACTTCAAGTAGAAGAAAATCTTAATCTTTTGGACATAGAATCTTTTGGACTAGAAGCACTTCAGCTGCTCTTTGTCATACCTCTCCTAGGTATATGAATGTCTCCTCACAAGTAATCAAAGAACTATCTATTATTATATCTCAGAGAGGATTCTTATTAAACATATAGTAAATAGAGACAAGGAGTTTTCTAAGTCTGATACTGATTTAACAGGCATCATTTGGAAACAAAGACTAAAAGGCAGGCCAAAAAATAATAATAATGATCAGAAAGAGCCTAAACTAGTAGTAGCAGAATAATTACAAAGGAATAAAATTAGAAACGGATGTATGACTGAAATTATGAATAGATATAGAGTTAAGAACAAGATGAAATAAAAGTTGTATTATGAGAATATGCAGAGTGGCAGGAAGTTACTGTTATGACCGTTTACTTCGGGGACTTGTCCAAATCTATGGACGAATGTTGTATTAATCGAATTATGTAAATTATCGTACCTAATTTCTTAACTCCCTTTTATTCAGAATAAGGTAACTGTTCTTACAGTTCAACAGAATTTGTAGTGACAAAAAAAACTCAAAAATTAACAACACTGTCTTTGAGAAATAACAGAGAAGATGAAGTGTTGTTTCTAATAAGAGAAATAAACGCAAAAGTAAAGGAAGAGTTCCTGTTACAGAAATCACGAATTAATCCATTTTCTGCTAGTTCAAATTTCACAGTGTTATTCATAAAATTCTCTAAATTCAACAGATATATGCATCCTATTTTTAGTTCAAAAAGTTAAACAATCATATTTTTATTAATGTGCAGCGGCACATTAAGGATGCCGTTAGAATTTGAGAAAGGTAAAAAAGAAATGTAAAAATGGAAAATTATACTATTGGCTAACTCTAAAATTTCTGCACATTTTTTCACTAAAATAAAGGGCGAGAAAAAAGAGAAGGTTATGAAGTAAAATTTCAATAACTTCCTTCCATAATCACTGAAACTAAGCTAGTCAGCTTTCCAACCCATACAACAGAGGCATTGACAGACAGGATTTAAAATGACATTTTTACGCAATCAAAAATATTTTATTTCTGCTCATCTTTAAAATGAAAAAAAAATCTTATTCCTTTATTTTTTATCCATATTTACACAAAGTATCAATAGTTTTTTTTATAAGATATAGGTAGACTATATTTTTGTGCCCCCAAATTTCCATTTTTTCACTTTTTATTCTTATTAAAAATGTGCGATACCGATTAAAATTATTGCTGAATATTATCTTTAAAATTAACAACCGTACTATTATTTCAATGCTTGATCTTTGAACAAAGATTTAATACTATCCATGCAGCCGGCTCTTCAGCGGGATTCGAACCTCAGACCGAACTACCAGTATTCAGCAAGTTTTACAGCTTAGCCGCTAGTAGGCCTACTTGCAAAGGATGAAAAACCATTATTTAGAATTTTTATAGATCATCGAATCATTAACCTAGGGCAGCATCGTCGGGATAGGTATCTAATGTTTGACTGCGATGTACGAGATCATTCAAAAAGCGTAAAGAAGAGAATGTGATTCATCAAATGCTGTATCCAAAAGAAGTTTATTTTTGAGATGCTAAAACTAACTGGATTTACTTTTATGTTCATTTTCTGCATTTCAGATTGTTTATTCAAAGGTCAGAATATGCTGGAATGTTCGCCATTGAAGAAATAATTTCTTCTATCAAAGATGGAAATTCATTTTTATCCAGATAATTTTCTAATTGTTTCTCATCCCCTTAAACGGCTTAGTACAGAAGCAGTATAGAAGAATTATGTTAGCGAGTCATGTTAATTTCAAGCTAATTTTAAGTTTGCCATATTAAAAAATATACATATTTACTAACGTGAGTCAATAACTGAAATAGTAGTTAAAGCAGCAGTTATTTCCGAAGGATCTTTTTTTCCAATAGAAAATGGGTTAGAATTTTGATGCTCTGGATAATATGGAGGTTTAAAGCAGATTCAATGATATGCCATTTGGCTTGCTTTAAAAAAAAAACAAAGCACGGATGTTTGTGATTGCATACACTTTATTGGTTAGATTTGGTGTTTGTTTTATTTGATTATGGCAAAGCACTCGACTTAGGCCCATTTAAGATTTATCTATTATAACGTTCATTTGAGAAGGAATGGCAAGTAAATAGGAACAAATGTCTACCCGATTCCAACCCTTTGGGAACTTTTCATCGAAACTGAAAGGGAATTTGGCAGGTAACTGTCGAGTTTGTTACCGACAGTAATTCAGTCCAACTGAGTTCAGTTCTTGGTAGCTGAATAGACTGCTTGCATATAGCTTTTTTGACGTTCACTGTTTGTGATAGGAATACGGAGAGTTTCTCTTAAAATCTTCTCTATGAAGGCAGTTGCTTATTTAGGGAGATAAATTTGTCACTACCTATTCTTTGACACATTTTATAATCCAAACAAGAATGAAATCAGGCACCGTGTTTATTTAAGCTTGAATTTCCAGTATTTAATAATATTTTTTTAAATAACCTACTTTGTTATCTAAATATTTCGGATTTTAATATTTCATATTGTGTAAGGTATTTTATTCCTCTTTCTCGCGTGCTTTTGTGGTGTAACTGAAAGCACGTCTAGCTAGCAGTTCAGAGTTCGAATCTTGGCGAACGCATTTGTTTTCTGCTCTAGAAATTCCAAGTGGTTCTACAATTATCCTTCAAAGAAGACATGTTGCTTTTGAACTTAAAAATAAAATGAACATGAATCGTTATTCATTGCTTTAAGTCAAAAAAAAATGTTCAAGAGTTTTATCATATTTTAGAAATTTGATTTTGAAACTGCTATTTTGTATTCCTTACAATTTTATTTTTTATATTTTTATTTATTTGCTCCTGTGTGTATATAAATGATAAAATTATTTATTAACATAGTTTTCGAGTAACTCTAGAAATATTGTTCGAGAAGTAGTTAATGAAAGTTATTTATGTAGTACTTGTTTAAGTCAATTACTTAAGTTACCAGGCTAAGTTAATTACCAACCTCATCATATAGTAAATACTTAAGTAATTCCCGTTTTAATACAATCTCCATCACATGCTTCGCAAGGAGTTAGCATTTCATGTATCAAGAAACCTCTTAATGAAAATAATTTACATATATGCCACGCCTGTTTTTTGTCAGAGCCACTTGTGACAAAGAAATAACAACAGGTTTGTGGCATAAAAACATCAAAGCAGATCAAAATTACCTGTATTTGACCCATATCCGTTTTTTCTTTTCCATGTTCTCAAACAAAGGACGCTATAGAAGTAATGATAATTACCAGAACTCCTATTTGTAACACGTATTTGTGCTCTTGGCCTGTGAGATTTATCTGGGTACAAAATATGACGTCTGTTCCAGAATGAATATAAGTGAGCAAAGTTTTTTTGTTACATATTTATTTCACATAAACGAGCAGTTATTTGTAAAAGTATAATTATGTTTTAGATAAGAAGCTGTTATACATTGAAAGATTATACAGGACTTAAACCGCAATAAGACATTATTTTATAATTGAAATAATTTATCAAACGAGGTTTTTCCTTAATGACCTGAGTACATTAATTACTCTCTCTTCTATAAAAAATTAGCCAACATTTGCGCACTTTAAAGTCACTTTTCCCTCTTTTTTTCTTAGTTTTAACAAAAGATGATGTTTTAACTGCAGCTAAAACATTCTCTTGCAGTTTGCTCCTATTCGTTTTTTAACATTTCGGGTTTTAATAGAATTTTATATTATCTTTTCATTTCTGTATTGTCTATTCAGTTCACCGCTTTATTACATTGGTATCCTTACGAGATTTTGTTGGTATTACAAAGCTCCTATAAGTTAGACTTTCTCCTCTTTCCTGTAATATATCGCTAAAAATGTTAGTGTAATTAAATTCTGGTTTAAATAACCTTAAACAGTTTTTCAGTTTTGCCAACATTTTATTAAACTACAATGCTTTAAATTATTTTCTAAAATGCTTTAAATCTTTTCACTATACTGAGAAGGACTCTGTTATATTTTAATATGCATCGCATATGCAAGGCGGTCGAAAACGGTCGCTAAAGGATTTGCCTCCTTACATACCAGTCTAGCGCCTATTCTAATTACAAAGCCTATAAAAATAGGAAAACGAGCTTTTTAAAATTGCTTCATCAGTATGGGTGGAAAGGTTCCATAACAATAAAATACAACTTTTTTTACGGTCTTCAAAACGCAAAATTTCTATCTATTAGGTTTTAATAAATTCAATACAAAACGTTTCGTAAGCATAAATGTAAAATTCTTACAGATATGCTTAATTAATGTCTTTAGAATGTATTTTCACCTTCCTTTCCCCCGTGCCTTCGTTGTGTAACTGGAATCACGCTCGACACGTGTTATTTGGAACGTCAAGAGTTCGAATCTCGGCGAGAGCATTACGCCTTTTTCACGTCTCCAACATCAAAAAAAGCTAATGACTCAACATCTTAATGAGGCCAGCTACATATTTAATAACAAATGCTGTTTCATTTCGTAAGGAGCCTTTATTCGCCAAAACAAGAAATTGTTTTTAACATATGCTCTCTAAATTTGTCTAAAAATCTTAAATTTCTGCAAATAGTAGGCACTGAAAGGTGGTATAGCTCTATAAATTCATATGGAATATCTTCGGAAATTTGTTGAAAAAGTTGTAGAAAGTTTACTTAATATATATATCAAGTAAACTTACTCGTAGTAAGCTTCATGAACTTACGTTCTAAGGAAATTAAATAAAAATTAAGATTTTATAGCTACGTACACTCTCCCCCTCCCCACCCGTACAATGTTGAAACTTTTTCACAAACTCCTGTAATTTATGTTTTTAAAGTTCTCATCATTGGAAGTACATATCTGGGATGAATATTTAAGAAGATGAAACTTGCAGAAAGCTTTCTCAAACACCCATAAATTTAAGATATTGTATGTATAGCCTGGGCTTAAGAGACTATTACATGTATATATTATACATAAGAAGATATTACCTATATGAACTCAAGTAATGTTTCATCTATTAAAATATTGCGCGATATATGAAAAATAAAATGGAACACATTTTAATGCATATTTTGTTGATCGATATAAGTGAAAAATCAAATATAGTGAATTTGGCCGCCAAGAATTATGCTATGCACTGATCTTTTTGACCATCTTTCTATGAAGGTAACGTTTACCTAAAAGTTCATTCTCTCGAACTCAACAAGTGCTGCCCAGAAAATAATACGTATTCTTAATTGTACATTGCGTAAAGACTTGTCTGCTATCTACAGTTATTTTGTTCTCTCGCTTTGATCCGCTTACAGGTATATTATGCAATTTTCTGAAACTTAAGACGGATCACGTAATTACGTCTAAACCCATCACAACAAAGGTCATAACTCATCTTAACCCCATCACGTCAGAAATATGTGGGTGGGCTGGCATTAAAATTTGTATCGAATGAGAAAACACGCGTAAATAATCTTTCATTCTGTAGTATGAGTTTGTAGAACTGACTGAGAAAATGAAAATATTGGCACTAATTAGGACCATTTGCAACGGGTTTAAAAATGTTAATTGAAGATACACAAGCAGTGGTGTACATTCATAATTGCATAAGTGCACATTCATAATTGCATAAGTGCACATTCATAATTGCATAAGTGCACATTCATAATTGTAGAATCACATGCATGACATAATTATTAATTAGGCTATCTAAATAAAGTAATGAATTGAGTTCCATATTAGGGAAAACTAAATAATTAAAATATAAATGTCTTATAAAGAACATTTTATGAGAAAAATATTCATAATTCTATCTTAAAATATTTAACAAAGTTTGTTTTCCATAGAAAAAAAAATTTTGTTTTTTATAAATGAGCTTGTCAGTAAAGCGAACATTTCATAAAATGGAGTAAATTCGTAAGAAGATCCCGTGGAAAACTTGAAAAGAACATTTCAGTCTAATCTTTCACATTTCAGTGTGAAATCAAAAAGGTATTTACTTTCTTTGTTTAGTTTCAATTTTTTCTCTTATTATTAAAAAAGTAGTTGCTAAGCCGTGTGAATTGTTTACTTTAGAACTGTGAGCTTCCTTTTTTTCGTTTTTGCCGAAGGAAAGCATGCCTTTTTGGAGGACTTTCTAAGGGAAACTGCCTCCTCTTGTACCAACGTTACACACCGGAAAGCCAAGAAAACGTTCATGCAACCAGCCCATTCAACGGGATTCAAACCCAGGCCGAACTAAACGTGTTCAGAGAGTTTACCGCTCGGCCGCTGGTGAGCTTTTGAGAGCTATTTGAAGAGCTCTGTTGTCTAGTTGTTCCAGAGTTTCTCTCAATGTGTAGTCGTGAAGATAGAGTTGGAGATACCTTCGTTACCACATATGTATGTATAGAAATTAGAATATCTCTGGCCAGATCTGTGCCGCTACACTGGACTTTGACAGCGGTTGCATCATCAGACTATTCCATTTTTAATCTGGGAGACACATCGGGAAGAATTTAATGGTTGGTTTTCTTGTGTAGTGCCCCAATGGGCTTGCTAGGCTCTTTTTGTATTTTTTCTTTAACATTATACTACAATTATTATTCATTAAAGATTAATTAAAGAAATTATATAATAAAAATACCAAAAACTGATCACAAAGAACGCCGCTGCGATCGCTGATGATGAAAATAACAAGTCGATGATCTATGGATTGCTTCCAATTAGACTGTTTCAAACTGATCAGCGACAAAAGAACACTACGGGCTTTCCAAGTGTCATATTTACTTAGAACTTCAGTTTGAGGATGACCTCTGAGTGGGGGTAGTCAAAATGTCTCATGCTGGTTACCAGTTTCTTAAGTACATTGGTGACGTTTTCGCTTTGTTTCATAGAGGCACTTGATTTAACACTAATTTAATTGTAAAAAATAAGAAATCAGATTCAGTTCATTTAGAATAGTTAGCTAAAGGTTTTGGATGTCAGAACTGGTACCTAGCCGAAACATTTAGAAGCTTTTATCGGCGATTACAGTTGGTAAAGGAAATTCTCGAATTATAGCAAACTTCTGTTTTATACTTTCTATTCTGATACTTAAGTAAAATGTGTTTTAAAACGTTGATACAATAAATGCCCATACTAAACAATTAAAACATTATCATATATTGATAAATGATGATGAGGTGATAGTATTTTATTTGAAGGCCATTTTTGAAAGAAAAAGGAATCTTGGATTACTTGTAGCAAGCTTAGAATTCAACATGCAAATAACTTTTTGCTAATAAATAAAAAATAAAATAAGAAGGGGAAAAAAAAAAAGAAGAAGAAGAAAGTCTGAAAGCTTTCAGATTTTATATTACGCCTCAAGGGACTTTTTTTAACGTTTTGTGAGTTACCTTTATTTATTAAATATCAAGTTCTTTGCATTTAAATTATAAAATTCAATTCAACAGTAATATCACGAAATAATTTTAAAATGAGCACATCTTTCGAATTTCTGATACACCGTCTCACACGATGGAGATAAAAATGTTTTTTCTGTACAACGTTGCCATTGTTGGCTTTGAAATCCTTGAGTTTGCGCTGGAGATAATAATTTTTTTTTTCGTACAGTGTTGCCATTCCTCGTTTCGAAATCGTTGATTTGTTAATCAAAAATCCGTTACAGTGTTACAAAATATGAAATAGATAATAAAACAAATTCCAAATTCCATAATAGGGCTTCCAGATGCCAATATTCAGTGGAAGGTTACGTTATTCAAAATTTGATGGCTCTAGGTACCGTTGTTTTATCACAATGCGAAAACACATACATACATTTATGTAGATTCTTCATTATTAAATTTCTTTAAACATAACACAGCGCGATAATATTTGGTGACAACAATTTTAAAAGTGAACCGACATTTAACTTTTTAAACGCAAAATGCCAAAACGAAATTAATAGCCTTTCTGGGCTAACGTCCTTTGGGCTAATAAAGTAAAACATTTTACATATATTAATAAAAAAAACCTTTTTTTACTTATTTATGAAACTATAAAAATATTCTGAAAGAAAGGAAAATAAACAACTTCAAAAAACATATTCAATAGGTTATCATCTATTCTTCCATTTATATGTGCGCTACATGAGTTTCTTAAATTTTATGATGCATTTTACTCTTACTTTTATTGGAATTTACGATTCCAGCTTCACAGACTCACTGAATACTTCTTTAATAATTACGTTTATTTCGAATGCCATTATGATTATCGTTATTTATTGAGATGTTAGTCGTTTATTAAAGAAATCTCAAAACGTAGGATCAAATAAAAGGGGAAAATGCTCTCCTTTGAGTATTAGTTCAAATAGAAGAATGCCTTTTTATTATTAACTATTTTCTTTAACATTTTAAACGCACTCAAGCTCAATTCAAATTCACGGTATCATATGTTTAGAAGTGAATCAAACTGAATTTTCCGTAAGCAAGTACAATTAGGATCTGTTGCTTGTTTAATTTCATTTCTTTGTGAAGTCTTCACTGTGAAACAATGTTTATGAAATCATCATCCGCTATAGACTCACTAATTTTCAATTTGCACATCATTTTAATTATAGGCATTAAGCGTTTTATACCAATATTCACGCATCCATAAATGATCCAAAGATGTGAACTTTTCTAAAATTTCATAACGCGTTTAAAATTCATAACTTCTAAAAATTTCATAACGCGTTTGCACAATAGATTTAAGAGAAGTACATCATCCTGAACTTTACCAATTGGCAAAATTCGACCTTTGGCCGTCATTTCAATGAAAATTATTAATATTGTTACTTTTTTTCTGACACCAGTTGTTACATTATTTTCTTCCTTCACGTTCGTACGGGGTTCGTGTGGATTTGGAGTGAATAACGACCACAGCACTTGATGGAATATCGAAACATACTTTATTTACCAATATTAATCAGGATAGCTCCAAAACACTTTTACAGTCGTCGAAGATCTACTATAAACACGCTGGAATAATCAGCGACACAGCTTTCACACTGTCAGGCAATAACGGTGGAGACAGCTTCACTGCAAAGCACCAGAGTAAGCTCCCGACTCTGCTCAGTCGTTCTCGGAACTCCACGTATTCTCGAGACTCCACCCTACAACTCGACGACACACAGAGCACAGCTCCCGACTCTTCGGTTCAGTCGTTCCCGGAGCTCAGCACACTTTCTCGACGATGCACTAACCGCAATACACTAAGAGACTTTTCGATGCTCTCGACGACCCACTCGGCACTCGCTGCGCTGCTGTCAACTCGATCGACTCCGCACGGACTGACTCGCTAGACGAGACACCAACTATCTCGCACTCTATGAGGCACATTCCAACTCTAGACAAGGCGCACACACACATACATCAGCAGGGTTTATATAGCTTTCGGCTTGTGTTCGAGAACATTCTGGGCTAAACTGGTGAGAATTCGTTCCAGAAGGTTCTCCATCCGTCCATGGCATATCGACAATTTTGTCGCCAAATGTCACAAAATGGGCGATTTCTCGCCAAATAAGGCAACACGGCCTTCCCTTGCCATTTATGGCAACCCTAAAACTGTTTTGCGGGGAAGCTATTTTACCGCGCCTGTACATTTCGCAACAATATATTTCGCCTTGAACACCCCTTTCTTTTAGCTGCAAGTTATTCTGCGTAAGCTGCAAATATTCTTCAATGGCTTAAACTGAGAGTACTCAGAACAACCGCCTTTGAAAAAGAAAAAAAGGCATCTTTGCCTTTGCAATCCATTGAAGATTTACATGTCATTTAAGGCTAAACAAAAGTGGAATTTAGCCAATTATCAAAGCGTTTGAGAATTTTCATGTCATTTAACGCTAATACAAATGTGGAATTTAACCAATTATCAAAGCATATGAGAATTTTCACGTCATTTAACTGTGGACAAATGTGAAATTAAGCCAATTACCAAAGCATCAAAGGCAATTGTTTTCCCCAATTACTTTATAATTGAAAATTAAGCGATATCGTCATGAAATTTGTTTAATAGAAAGAGAAAAATTCAGCGTACCTTTTAGACGTTTCGAAATAAGAATAAAACAGTAGAGTTTGTTAAAGACTTCAGAAGGAAAGACAATTATCATTCTTACCAATTTTTATAAACTTTACTTAAAGAATATTTTAATTTAATGCAGATGCATCATTACATTCCATTTACATATTTATTATACTTCATTCCGTTTAGAAACTGGAGAGCAAACGAATATCGCATTTAAACTTCTTCTTAATCTCAGCATTATAATGCAAATCTGAACAGTCTTGTTCTTCTATTTCTTTTGTCCTACATTTCATTCAAAACGAGAGTCACCAGTCACAATTTTTCTGTTTAGATATCTTGCCCAGTGTGTGGTTGCGTAAATATACTTTCAATATCTCTAGCGCGAAACAGATTTAATGAAGGTCTTGACCATAAATGGCTGTTTGGATTAATATATATTCGAAACTTTTGTTAACCTTAAACTTTTCATAACCTATTATTAATTACAGTTTCCCAATTTTTACCTTCATATTCGTTAGCATTTGCAGGGAAACGAAATTTAAAAACTTTTTTCCATTTTTTGCAAAACATTCTACATGTACTGAGCTTTTAATAAATTTTGTTTTTAATAAGTTAATAACTAGTCAAATTATCTTAATAGTTTGGAAACTATAAAGAAGTTTAAGAAGAAAACAAACAGAGTGAAATTATTCATGAGCTCTTCTTATTAGATAGCATTATGACTACAGCATAAGAAACGAATATCAATTCGTAATGAATGAAAACAATATTAGAACGGAGACAGAACTACACTGAGTATAAAATAAAGAATTTACTTTATAATTTACTTTACCACTAATATGCATATATATGCTTGAAAACATTACTCTACAGAAATTAGAATTATTTGCTTAGTGCGTGCCAATATAGATAACTTTAAAATGGAAACTGACTTGTATTTTTTATATAAAGGCTGTACCTCAAAAAACAGCTAGAGACTTGCAAGCATTACCCCTTACTAACGTGCTTTTCTGTAGAATATCAAACCAGAAGAAATTTACAGTGTCAAATAGCCTTCACTTCTCGTGAAACCTGATACCCGAATGCTGGTGGTTATTCTGTCCGTAAATTAAAGCCTTAAATTCATTGTTATTATTTACTAAAAACATAACATTTGAATTAAAAAAAATTTACAAATATACTTAGCTTTTTATGCGACTGACTATATTTTCCATTTTCAATGTGCATAGAAAAATAAAACAAGTTTGATAAAGGCGTAAAATATAGACATCAAGTTACAGAAACTCTTGAAGCATATTTTGAACGCAGATGGCACTTGAGCAGTTATGATATACTTGCTTTGCGGTGTAAAAGACAAATTTCTTGTCTTTTTCCTCCGCGCCACTGTCGTGATAAATGGTTGGGGCTCAACACAGCTTCAGAGATTCTAAAGCTTGTTTCTTGAGACCGATATTGTTACCTATTAAAATTATTTTGCTTTTGAAACACTTTCTGAAATACACATTTCAGTGCCGAACAGTTTATGAATCTTGGCTAGAAACATTTCCTTAAACGAACAAATTATAAAATGTTTTGGAGAAAAAAGTAGAAGCTTATTTACTTTCTCTTATACTTTATTTTTTACATCTTCAGCTGTCGCTGTATTTATATAAACTTTAAGCATTTAGATTATTCAGTCTGTAACATTTAGCATAAAAGCACGTAAAACGTTTTAGCGTTTGAAGTTGATATCAAGCGAAAAAAACTCAAACGAAAATATGATGAAGAGAGACTCGATTTATATTATCTCTTGAAACGCACAAATCCTTTGAAATTGAAATTGGTTTAAACATGGAAATTTGGAAATTCTTAAAGTTGATGAATTTCTCTTACATCAACATATTCCAGATGGCTTCGATTTTTATTTATATTTTCTTAAATGAAAATTCAAAATTATATTTTCATTGATTACAGTTTACATATATTGTGAGTTTTATAAGCGTTTCTAATTATTGAAAAAAATTAAATATTGATATTTTTTAAAAATTTATTAACTACTCGAATCTGTTTAACATATCAGAAGGTCAAGGTTTTATAGGTTTTTGTATGTCTGTGATGCTGTCAGACATTAAAGGCTGCAATTTAGCCTTTGATAATATAGGAAATGTAGGAAATACTTTAATATAGCAAATATAGGACATTCTTTAATTCCGGAAAAAAACATTAGTACCTCAAATAGCTTTTAATAACATCAAAACTATTTCATGTTCGATATTAGTTTCATTTTCATGCGTAACAAAAATCTTGAATAGAACAACAGTAAGTACTAAAAACATTAATATTATGTGAAATACAAATTAATTGAATCTGCTTTTTGCGGTAACAGTAAAAAACAGTAAAACCCTTAAACAATTAAAAATATACTTAATATTTTGCCTTAAATTTAAGAAGGGACTATTACACCTACTTTCAGGATATAATATTCAGTAAAATATAGTTTAAGACTTTGTCGTTCACACTTTAACAGTTTCTATTATAAAGCTATTGTTTTCTTTTCTTTTTGGACTTCTCTTCTCAGAGGTGCACAGTTTATTTATTATGAGAAATTTTGTTGACTTTTGAAATGCCGCTTAAAATAAGAGATCCTGAACTTATTGTTACTCTCATTGCTTTTTTAGCAAGAGTAACGAATTTTTAATTGCTTTTTATATCTCTAGGAGGATTATCTTCTAGTTTGAGAGTAACAAATTAAAACTTGTTTAAGATGAATGTTTCTGTGTTTGAAATCCCTTATGGTCTTAAAACGTTTTTCAAAGTGTCTCCAAGAACTGAGTGCAGTTAGGATAAAGAGAGTGAAGATTACTATATAGTTAAACAACGAGAATTTCTTTTATTTTATATTACAGACATAAAATGAATTTCTGACAGAGAATGAAGGCACATTTTGGCTATGCTTATTTGTACGGAATGAATCCTCAAGTATCAAAATTTTAAAATGTCTCGATTTTCTCCGGCAGCCAATTTTATTTGCGTGGCTGAAGACAAAGCTGCATATAATCTCTTTTCGAATAAATTGTTATAGACAGCATAAAGCATCGTATATACGTTATGTATTTTGCAAGCTGCTTGCTACTTAAATGAAAATTAGTTCAATTCTTTTATAATACTTGTTAGAATAATTCTGTGTCATCTCCGCTTAGTTAGAAGTAAATAAATGCGACAGATTTTATTACTTATAAAAGAGGTAGTGTAACCATGAATTAAAAAGTAGCAGGTCTTATGGCTGATATAAAAACTGTTGCTAGAATAAAGTTTGTTTGTTTAGTTGAACATGGCAAAGCACAGGAAAGCTATTTGCCTGTTACTCGAATAACAGGAAATTATTCAGTTGCTAATGCACCATTTCAGGACCCTGTTTTGAGAGTTTTCGTAAAAGAATGGGTAAAAGCAGATTGAAAATACGTTCTGAATCCATTAGATCAGAGGTTTCAAACTGACAGCACAAAGTCGGCATGTTGTCCCCGAAGCAATTTTACGCGTCCCGAGAATACATTTCCAGTAATTTAATTAGCATTATTATAATATTAGTTATTATGGCAAAAATTTGAAGAAAGCTTTAAGATTTTAATGATTTTAAATCAGATTTTAGATTACTTTCATTACTATTAAAAACAAACGGGAGTAATGCGCAAAAAATTTGCAAATGTTTACACTTTGTTATACATTTTATTCAAAGATGTAAAGATACAAAGTTGACTAGCAGACTTCGTACTTGTCAAAGATAAACACCCTCAGTTAATTTTTGCGATAAGTGGTGGTGTATTTAATTATGGCAAAGCACACTAGGGCTATCTGCCTAAGGGGAGGGATGCCTTAGTGGAGGACTTTCTAAGGGAAACTGGCTCGTATACACGTTACATATGGGAAAAATCACGAACCATGCACCCATGCAGCCAGCCCGTTCGCGAGATTCGAACCTCGGACCGAACTACCAGATTTTTGCCATAAGAGTAATCGTTTTGTTTGAGAGCATATTTGTATGAGAATAGTTTGTTTTTTCGTAGTTAAAAATTAATAAGCCCCCTGCTTCCTCCCGCCCCGAAAAAAAAAAGAACTAGTCTGACCGAGACGAGCATCTACAATTCATGATAAAGACAGTTTCTAGGAATTTTTTAACCGAGGTTACGAACTCTATCATCTGAAAGTTAGAGTAAGAAATAAAGAAATTTATAATTATTTACGTATATATATATATTTGTTTTATCTGTGTGTGCCGAAGAAAATGTAAATAAAGGAATGATAGTAGGCTGTGATTATTTAGTTTTGGTGTGTTGGTTGGTGTATTTAATTATGGCAAAGCACACGAGGGCTATCTGCCTAAAGGGAGGGATGTCTTTCGTGGAGGGCTTTCTAAGGGAAACTGGTACGTATACACGTTACACATGGGGAAAACCACGAAAACGCCCATGCAGCCAGCCCGTTCGCGGGATTCGAACCTCAGACCGAACTACCAGTGTTCAGCGTCTTTACCGCTCGGCCGCTGGTGGGCAAATATTTAGTTTTATTCCACTTGGAAAGTTTTCGTAATTTGTTTATTTATAGTTTAAGTAAGTTATTTCGTTGTAAATTCAACATATTAAAATTATTTGAAATAAATATCAGTATGAAAAATTTAATATTTGGCTATAAATACGTTTCAGTTACGAAGTGTAACCAACAGAAATTTCTCGCATATACCAACCTTTAGATTTCGAACACAAAATAAATATAAATTGTAATTTTTTATTTGCATCGTTATTACTGTAAATGTATGTGTTGATAAATTTTTGATAAATAAGATTTAAAATTTTGTTAAAAACTTTGTTTTAAGTAAAACATTTCATTTTAATGAAGAAAACAAAAGTCGGCCCGTCAACTGCTATCAAATTGTGCGATTTCACACACGGCTCTCATGCGATTTCAGTTTGAGACCACTGCATTAGATGTTGAAACCTTCACATTAGATGCATTAGATGTTGAATAAGCGCATAAATTTTACTTATATTATATGAATAATAAAGATCGTTTTAAAGCTGATTCAGTTCCATCTTTTTCGATCAATCCGAATATTAATTTGCATTCCAAGTTACTTGACTGAATATTAATGTTTCAGGAATGTGAAACAGTATTCTTATCATCAAGAAATCAAGCCTAGCTTGTGTAGTTTTCTTTGAAGTTTCATTGCTTACTGCAGAGCACTCTAAAGCTACCTCACTAGAGTGAGAAATACTCATGGAAAGAAATTTTCAGGGGAAACAAGATATTATTTATAGGGGACATAAAGAAAGCCATGAAATCACGTCTTTCTTTCGCTGAAAACCGCATCCGTGGCGAATTACGAGAAGTCCTTGGTTTCTGTCCACGCGGCCGCTGAAGAACTCGTAGTTACTTTAGAGCTGATCTGATTAGCATTTAGTATGAATTAAGGACCGGAATTTTTATTTTTAGTTATAGAAATATGCTTAGCGTTTTGGCAACTCAGTTTTACATGCTAAATCTGTTTCAAACAGAAATATTTTCACACATCGAGCAACTATAATCTACAAACATATAATGGAAAATTTTAATTTATATAAAAGGTAGATGATTAATTTTAAATGTTTAGGTATTTTGAATTCTTTTCTGGAAGTTAAATCTACAAAGATTAGGTACCGAATAGTAGCATTGCTAACAGAAAAGTATGTACTATATTGGGAAAAGGTTGAATCAAGATCATCTCGTTAAATCAGTTATCCGTGCATCATGATCGCTCCCAGAATTAACTAGATTATTTGGATTATTTCCTGCTACTATTTGTTTCCAGCGCATTTACTTCTCAGAACATCTCAGAGGCTCTCAGAACATAGTATTAAACTTAGCATCCAGCGGCAGCCAAAGGTATTTTGGCTTTGACAGTTTCTAACTAGGATAGGATTTAAGGCATTACATCTGATGAAAGGTTGTATCTAATCCTAATGCACAATATCAAAGCAATAAACGCATATTTATAATGTAAAAACATTTTGAAAAAATAATTAAAATTTCAACAATGTTATTATAAGGTATTTCTCCCGCCTTCCTAGCATGCCTTCGTGGTGTAGTGGTTCTGCACGTTGGGCATGTATTCCAGAGGTCTGTGGTTCGATTCCCTCCGAAGGCGGTTTCTCATTTTTCATCTCTCCGGCTTTTCCAGTTAGCCTAATGTCTCTACAGTGGCGCCCGAACTAAAAGGGTGTTGGATGATGGTTCTCCTCACCCAGGATTTGGCAGTTGGGTTCTCTAAAAACCCCAGTCGCCTTTTAAAAGGGGGAGTATATAAGGTATTTCTCCTGCCTTCCTAGCATGCTTTCGTGGTGTACTGGTTTTGCACGTTGAGCCGGTATTCCAGAGGTCTGTGGTTCGGTTCCCGGCGAAGGCGGTTGCTCATTTTTTATCTCTCCGGCTCTTCCAATTAACCTAATGTTTCTAAATTATTATTAAATTTCTATAATAAGTTTCACAACATTAATATTAATGCTTTAATTCTATATTTTTATATAAAACGAAAAAGGATGTTAACGCGTAACTATCAGTTATTCAAAGTAAGAAAATATTTCTTTTTATCATTCGGGACTAAACAAAATCTTTAAGGGGAGAAATTCTTTAGAACGAAGAATTTGAATTTAATGGAATCTTTCAGGGAATAAAATTCATGCTGATGGAAAAATCTTCTTCAATTTCCAGGAAGATGCGGATGGAAAATTGTCCTTCCCTTCTTTAACTTCCCGAAGATTAGTGAAATAATATTACCTGCTTATTACTTAAATGTATATTGGTATAGAACTCAAAGCAAAATGAAAATATTATTATACCCCTTCAACGCATTTTATTATTAATGCAATACCTGTTGGCCAACTGACTGAAACACAAGCGTTAACTAGAAGTCTTTTCTACATGAAGGTACAGGAATTTCGCATCGGCAATAGCACTAGGAAATTGCGGTTATTAAGAAACCAGGAACTAGATTCGGGTCAAGACTTCCTTTCATGTAGTGAAATTTTTAATCTTTAAGTATTTTGCAATAAAATAAATTAGAAACCCCTCCCTTTTTTAAGAATATTTCACATTTGTAAATGTATTTTTATTTTCTTAATGTCTATTACTTTATTGTCGGTTAAAATAGCTATTTCGAAATTAAATTGACAGTGCAATTTACAGGAAAGTTCAAAGTAAAGACCTATCAGCGTAACCTTGCTCCTCGGGTGTCTTATATAAACTCTGAGATTGAAATATCTGATTTAAAGTTTCGGATGTTTCGAACTGGGGCATTAAAACTCTGGTTAGAATCCTGTGAAACTAATATAATCTCAGACTGCGATTAGAGAAGTATTTTATGACATAAGTAGTAATTGGAAATCTTTGCAATTTATAACAACCAAATTATTCAGAAATGTAAATTTAAACAGCTTTTTTTTTTTTTTTTTTTTTTTTCTTTCTTTTTAAGAAACGCTTTTCTTGTTTTTCCTTTCCCATCATTTTCTTGCTAAGGCCTTTAGTGATTTTCTTGCATGTTTCTTCCTAATTTTTTTAAAGAAGAGAAATAAAAAGTAATTTTTCAAATACGATTCCTTTGGAATGTCTGAAAACAATGTCAACGATGAGGTGCAACGAGAAGAAAAACAATTTTCTCGCCTTCCTCCTGGACCTGAAGCTTGTTGAATCGCCCACCACTTCGCTAGCGATGTCATATCATTAATATCTTGTCAAGTACTCGCAATGTGAAAGCATTGTCTTCGGAGATAGCGTGAAGACAGCAGAATAAGTTAAATCAGATAAAGTGCAAGAGAAATGTTAGAAGCGCTTCGTGCGGAAAAAAGCGCGGGGAGTGGTACAAGAGGAAGAATCATTTTCAAGCTCTTCCGTCAAATAAATGCGTTTCAAAGCATTTCGTTTTTTCTTTAAATTCCAGAACACTGCGCAAAGCTATTTTAGGAGAAAAATAACCATGCAAACATTCTTATAACGTTAAAATACGCTTTTAGATTAATTTGGGATAACAAATTATTAGAGCTAATATAAAAGTAAAACTTTTGAGAACTTAATTGCAAAAAATTAACATAACATTTTAATAGTTATTAAATTTCTAAGGTATTTCCCCCGCCTTCTTAGCGAGCCTTCGTGGTGTAGTGGTCTGCCCACTCAGCGCGTAATTAGGAGGTCAGCGGTTCGATTCCTGGCTAAAGCGTTGCTAATTTTTCCTCTTGCCTGCTTCCATATTACCTAATATCTCTACAAATTGATAGGTTTCCCGTAATAGATGTTGTTAAAATTTTGCACGACAAAGCACATTTATATCTTGCTAGTAAAAACAGGCAATAAGAGAAACACATTTCTAGAATGAAAGTCAAATTTTATAATAATGATGCAGCATATAAAAAATGGAAATAAGATGGAGAGACGTATGGTATGTTGCTACATTAAAAAGTTAATAATCCTCAGTTAATTTATTAATTATCGTATGTTTATCAAACTTTTCAAGACGCAGTTTTCAGATGCATTCATGATTATCTGATGTATGCATAGCTCTATGACGAAATTCACATTCATCTTAGTAAAAATGTTAATAGAAAGAAATTATAACTTGAAAAAAAATCTGTTTTGGGGCGAAAGAAAAAGCTAGAATATTTTCATGAAAAATCAAGTCACAAGGAGACGCGATCGCATGGACGGCTAAGTCATATTTGCTTAGCCCACCTCGCCCTTTCCAAGCATTACTTAAAAAATGCTGCAGAACGATTTTGTTTCTAAACTGTTGGCTAATAATATGTCAACTAAAACCTAATCGCTTACAGAATGGGACGATGCTGTACACGTCTGACGTTGCATTGGTCTCTTTATAGACAATATCTGGAAATAGTGCAACCTCTATTCATAACAGAGGGGTGGATGATAGCAATGTGCAATCTCCACTCAGAATATTATAATAACTATGAAAAAACATTTGGAAAGTCTCTTTTCTTCCTTTCTTAACGTATAAATATATAGTATTTGTGCGCGTGTGTGTATGTTTACATTTTCGAGCGCCCGAAATTTATGAAAGACAGATAAAACGTTATGATAGACGCATGAAATATTTTTAGCTCAAGACCCGCCAATTCGCAATTTGGCGGAACTATTTGTTGAAATTAACGAATTATATAATGATAACAATCAAGCTGAGATCTGGTGTTTTTCCTCGCAATTATAACCACACGCTTCCAGGAAATTGTACAGCACCGAAGTGTCATACTGGATCTACAAGAACATGCTTTTGCAAGGAACATTGTACACCTGTATTAAATTCATGAAATTTGGTTGTAAATAATAGTTTTGGGTTTATTTTAAATGACCGTTACACGCGCCATGCTGTGTATCGAGATGATAAAAGCAGTCCTGCATTAAACAAACAACAGCAGAAAAACTTACTGATGTACTTTTATTTATTTATTCATTTTCAGAGTATGTAGTTTTACTTGGATATCGTTTCATAAATTATGTAATACTACTACCTTGATAGAATATAGATGATGATATTGATAGAAATTACAAAAGCATACTTAAAATAAGAATTAAAAAACTCTATTCAGTCTTTATCATTAACTTCCTAATTAATCCAGCATTTTATATGCAACGAGACCTCGTATTACGACCGCGTCTCATCAGGAAGAATCGGTTTAGGAACAAGTCTTCTAAACAAAAAAGGTCTTCAGTTTTTGTTTAGAAACCAGCGGTGTGTCGAGTTACAAACAATCCCGTCGGCAACAAATGATTTTGAAGTGTGTTTTGAGATTACCTCTGACACATAATTAACATCAACGGAAACAACACTAGAATCATCATTTTAATATTTTCTCTTACTTAATTCTCATTTATCTAAGCCTCGCAGTTAATGATTTACAGGACCATGAATTCCGCCTGGTAGAAATCACGGCCGGATTCTATTGCAGACACAGATTTTGAGAGCTTTGATACTGAGCGTGTTTTTATTTTCTGTGGTATTGTGTCATTAGGCTAAACTATAAGCTTAGAAATGAAAAATTAAAGCGTGAAAAAGTTACCATAGGGCCATAAAAATGCTCTCAACAAGAAAGAATTGGAGCAATTCCAGAAGCAGTAAAAAAAAAAGCGATTTTCGAAAAAGTGTCTTCAGAGAAAGTTAGGAAGAGACGATGAACCTAGCTCTTAGATCTGAAATATTTGTACAGCATAGAATAATGTGACACAAAGTTTCATGTAATGATATTGCCTTATAAAGCAGTATCAAGATAGGGTATAAGCATTTTCAGTGACAATGCCATGTCTCACCTTAGAAACATTTTAAAACTTAGACAGGAACAAATCACATTGGATAATTTTTGAGTGAAATGGATACTCAGTGAATTTCAAGCAGCAGAATGGCGCTAAGAGACAAAAGATAAAAACTATCTCGGAAAGACAGTTAATTACCTGATGATTTTATGGAAGGGGAATTCCCAATCAAACAATAATATCTTTTCCTTTTCGCCTCCTCGCTTTCCACTTATCAAATTCATGTTGAAAAACTGACTTTCCAACGGAACTGTCTAACTTCCTGTGGGCAAACTACTGTTATCACACGAATGCGATCAGACCTATAGCCATATTTATGCCATAACCTATAGCCATATTTATGCCATAAACCTATAGCCATATTTGTGCAAATGAGCTCAAACGTTAAAGCAAGTATCGTCTGAATAAGTTGCAAAATTTAGCTTACGTCTCTACCCACCTCTGAGCACTATTTTATTTCTTCCGCGTCTTATCACCACTGGTGGCTATTTCAAGTCAGAATTTAAATTGAAAAACACAAACTAGTTGTATAAGCTTTTTAAACAAACTAAAATGTATTAAATTTGCATTTAAAAGTTAAAAACAATCGCGCATGTACAGCTGTCATTTGCAGAAAGATGGCACAATATAAATTTTAGATTAATTACTTGAAAAACTGTCAGAGATGTTAAAACATGGCAGAAGATGCTAGCGTTGCAGTTATTGTTATTTCTATTAAAGTAAATTAATTCCGCATAATCGAAGAAAATTAAGTGAAGAAAATAAAGAAACGTAAAAGGCAGCCAAAATCCAATCTAATTTCAAACTAAAGAAAATTCATTTCAAGAAGAATTTCAATGATTCGTGTCTTCAGGGATTAAAATTCTTTTGGTAGTTTTGCACTAGTTTTCAGCTTAAATTTGCGTAGACAGTAAAACTAAACTAAAATCTGAGCTACTCTTATTTTAGTCAAACCAAACCTGGTTTTTTTTAATTCTTTTAAGAACTCTGATATTTAAAATTTCCTAAAGAGAGCGAATGAAATTAATTTGGAATAAAGAGGGCAGAAAAATAAAATGATAGATGTCAGTTAAAGGATGAAGCACTTTATTAAAATATATATATTATTTATTTCATCTCCTTTCGAATTTATCCTTTAGATAAATATAATACAACCTCAAATGTGAGCTTATTAAGTAATAAAACTTTTACTTTTTAACTCTAATTTATAAAACCGCCGTTCATTTAAAAACGAATGTTGCAAACCTTTGCTTCTATCTCAATGTACTAAACAAGAGCACTGTTCGGATAAGTTTCAGAGATTTTAGTCATATTCTGATGCCCTTCGCGGTATTTTAAACTGAACAAATGTAAGTCAGATTTGGTGAAAGATTTCAGTATTGTCATGTCAGCCACTTTATGAGTAAATGAAGGGAAAGAATCGGTAAAGCTTTAGAGCGTTCTTTGAACTTAAGACTAAGCGCAGAGCTTGACTACCTTGGATAAGTTCAAGGAAGGCGGGTCATTACCTTTTCTATTGTGCTGAATAAACTCTGCGCACTGCCTGATGTGTATAATTGCTGCAGTCGGTTGTTTGCTCCCTTTACCAGTTATGGAAATGAAAGCGTACGCATGGATTTTATGCTCTCTGCCCAAAATTCCCATAATGCTCTTTGTCCATAATGCATCGATGGTGATTGTGTTTTAAATGGTTAAGGTAGTCTGAGTTTTGGCAGTACGCGAGGTCCACTGTCTCTTATGCGTCATGCTGTTACTTCCAGTCGATTTAGCTCTCCCGTTTCCAGTAATTGAAGAGTGGAATCCTTCTCTATGGCATAAATGGAGTCGGAGTAAGCCTGCTTTGCATCAGTGGATCGTTGGTTTGATCTATTGTACTTGTACCGTGTAATGACTCGGCCAACTGTTACCATGAGAATGATTTTTCTGCATGATCACACGTGAAAAGGTCTGATCGTGGCACCATGCTGGGGGTAAAAGATTTGCTTCATGGCATTATGAAGCTTGATGACAAATAAATGGAACTATGCAGAACGCAGGTTTAAAACATGATCATTTCACGTAAATGCTGCTCCTAAAACTGATATGCAAGATTGGTATAAATAATAATTAAGAGAAGTTATGTATGTCAAGTTAATTCACACAAAATGCGTGAAAGAATAAAACAAATCTTCTACTTTAACGCGTACGTTGATCAATATCGTGAGTTCAACTCACTACATATTCTAGACTAACTTGGAGACGCACGAAAGTATTCTATGAAGACGCATGAATCAGCGAATTTCAGATAGAGATTAGGAAAATTTAGCGGCATCTATGAATAATATAATATGACATAATACGACAATATATATATATATATATATATGCCGGTGTGTGAGTGTGTATTTCTTAGGTTTTATGTTGTAGGCGAAAGGGTACAGAAATTTAAAAAAAAAGGGCGGGCCGAACGTAACAGGATTAAGCTAGTTATAAAAAACTGTAATGGATGAGAAATCCTGCATGTAAGGAAGGCAGAAGAATTTTTGTTTTAATTTTTATTGTCATACTTTCAGATGAGCTTGAGCAATTGAGACAGAAACACTTAACTCCTCCAAGCTTAATAATGCATAGAATATATTTGTTAAGTACATTAACGTGTTACTTATTAATAACAACTTTCAATCGCCTTTTGCTATGTCTAGTAATATGAAACGGGCATGAAGCTACAGAAATCTCGTGTTATCATTTAGCCAAATTCCTTTATTGTTGGAAAAAATTTCAAAATTCATCGGTTGTTGCAGGCTAAATATTTAAAATCAACAAAACTTTTGCGGCCTAGGATTTACAGTAATAATGGCGAGGAAAGTTTCGCGGACGAAGATTTACATTAATATATGGAGGACATGTATCTACCAGAAATAAAGCAATAACACAGATAGCGAGCACTTAACAAATTAATCATTATATTATACATTTTTGATAAAAATTAATCTTTGTAAATCAATCATATTCTGTAAAAATATTCAAGAACGTCATTTTAGGTCAAGATTGCTATTTAATTTTAAAATTTTCTTCATCGAGTAGCGCACACATAAAAAAAAAAAAAAAAAAAAAAAAAAAAAAAAAAAAAGAAAGAAAGAAAGAAAAGAAAACTTTGGGCATCGAAACTTTTTGTCGTCATTGATTGGCAAGGAAGGACCAGTCTACGTAACTTCGGAAATGACTTTTGCTCATATTCCAGAAATCCACCAAAACTTAGAGTAATCTTCTAATTTCGATTTTGGATTAGGATTACTTTGCAGTGCATTTTTGCAGGACTTTTGAAGGAAAGGAGCATAAAAAATATAATAGAAAAATACGGAATTCGCGGATCCATTTGACATTTAGAAAAATTTAATATTCGCAAAATCGTATTACAAAATTATCTAAAATTCGCAACAATAATCGCGTATTAATGAAATATAAAGAGTTTATGATGATCAGTTTAATTTATGTCTACTCGGAACCCAGACAGAAATAGTAAGATTTTTACAACACTGTAATTAAAAGGGGTGAATTAAAAATCACAGAAGTACATGATGAATTAAATAATTTACTCAGTATTTTATCGTTTCTTGAGGAGTCCACTAAATATTCATACAAAGTATTTAATTTGATGTCACTGAATACCAGATAGTTCATGTACTAAAGAGCACTAAAAAGTATTAAAGAGCACTAAACCTAACTCATCCGTAGAGTTTTCAACACAGTTTACAATGCTAAAAATCAAATTTAAGTTTTAAAATTGTTTTTAACTGAATGGCGGAAAGCAGAAAGAAAACTTACGTGACAGATTAACAAGTACAACCTGAAAATATTAAACAAACCTTAGTTTTAACGGAGTATATTAAGGGAAAAGGGAATAGGATCGGATTTTTTCCCACTCTTCCTCATCTGTCATCAACCATGTGAAAGAGTTTTCATATTGACAGATTTTACGCGCACCTACTCAACGTAAAAACTAGGAACGTAAACATCCAAACTACTAACTGATATTAAAAAAAGCACATTTTCATGGTAGTTGTCGTCTCCGTTTAGGAACATTTTGAGACAGCTTAACAGCCGTATAATATTGAATGACCCATTTACAAAAGATGAATCATACAGAAGTTCTTTTGTCTACTTCATTCATCATAGCTCTTATGATGCATTTCGGAGAGAGTGCGGATTTAAATTTATATGAAGTATACTAATATATTAAGAAATAAATCTTTCATTTTGCCGGGGAAGGGAAACACAAAAATGAAACCACGGAATGATCGAAAAGCTAACATGTTCAGGAATTTTTAGTTATTTTTACGAATCATATTATCAAATGTAAATTTAACGCTAATTTTTTTTTAAATTTAAGTAATCCCTTTGTTTTGCCATCTGTTTTAATCATTATTTCTGCCTAAAACTGAATGAATGTTTCTACAGCCATCAACAAAGAGCATTGAGAGATAAATTAAACAGCCGTTCTTAAGTGAATTAGTAAATTTGGTTTCATGGTAATAAAATTGTTTATTATACTACTTACGATTTTAAGAGTTTGACCAAAAGGACCCGGTTTCTTTTCTTATTTTCAAATGAGACCTTTCAGTCAAATGAAAAATACATTTCTCTTCTTCGCTTCTGAAAAGAGTCTCAATCCATTTATGAAGCTCTTCTTCTTGCTCTTCAGCTGTCTTATTCTAGCGGTTGTTTCATAACTCCACTGCAATGTTATGTAGGTTAAGAATGGATCACAGATCTTCAGAATTACAACCCAAGGTACTAAACATGAGGACAAGTAAGCAGTAAATGCATTTCACATATATTATTCATCGTTATTTCACAAATCTACGCTTAAATGAATATTAAAGGATTTCGTTTTCTATGTATTAGAATATATTAAATAAATTCCTTTATAGCTTATGAAGTATATGGTTCTACCTTCTCTCTCAAGCTGCTTTATGGTTTGCAAAGTGCATGTTGTTACTCATTCTCTACCGTACATGGCTTTAAAGATGCGCGAATTTGCATCTCAGCACCCACTGCAGAGTATCGTAAACTATTAATTAATCAGAAAATGAAAATATCAAAATTCATGCATCAGCAAGATAATCATGATCTCTGCAGACTGAAATGTCAGAATAACGTAACCTTCGTGAACTCAGGGGTAGCTGCTGAGTAGCCAAGTAGGTCAGTGGGACGCGCAGCTTTGTTACCTTTTAAAGAGACTAACTTTTGCTGCAATGAGAACAAATATGAAAAATTTGATACTAAGGTGTGAGTTGTCACAGAGGTCAAAGTGAATTGAATAGTTTTCACTTCTAATCAATGTCATCACGTTTTTTTATGAGAGAATGAGATACGTTCGGATAGCAAAATAATTCTCTTAATGGGGTACGTGTACTTTATGGAAGATTTGGTGAGTCCGATTAATGGACGAAGACGCAAGTGCAATACCTAGATAATGCCAGAGATTTGTGCGAGGAGGGAGGATGAATTGATTTTATGCATATTACGACACGCGTGAATATTTCTTACTTTATTCACTTTACTTCTTTCATAATAATTATCTTAATGATAATAATACATATTAATCAATCAATCAATAATACATTGCGCAAGAATTTTCCGATGTTTTATTTTTAAGTAAATTTTAATTTGCGGGTGTGAGACTAAGATGGTGCAATAATGAAATTTCTAAGAATCGTGACTGATATTATAGATCATATTGCCTTAACTGAAGTCCCAGAACAGAAATAAAAATCGGGAACCTCCATTATAAGAACTGTATAAGTAGAAGCTACGGACTCTTAAAAAGTACCAGAAGCATGCGAAGTGATTAGACGAAATGTTGTTAAATCCTTTTCTTTTGATAAAATAATTATAGTTATTTTAAAAGTTGAGTTGAGACAAAGTTTGTCTCCTTAAAGTCAATAACTTGTAGAATAAATAGAAATATATTTAAAATTGAAGTATGTGCTATATGATGTAAATGCTTCATCAGTCAAAGGGCTGATGCTGAATGTTAATAATTTTAAAACGATCTGTTAATAATTTAGAAAATGGACGTGGTGCTTGAGAGATATTTGAATGCTACCATCAGTACACGTTGCTTATTATTAGTAACCTTTTTAAATGCCTTGTTTTCCTTAAAATGATTTTTATATATGGGATAGACAAAGGTTTCTGCTTGAATCTCCAAGTTTGCTTTGTTACGTAAATATATTTTTCAAAACATTTGTTATAAATTTAGTTTAACTTCTATTTCCCCCTTTTAGAAAGATCTGCTTCATTGATTTATAAGAATACGTCTTGTGCAGCATTTGCTATGCATGGCTTTAATAACAACTGTTTGGAAGGTTCATAATTAATCTTTTACTCGTCAATTAAAGTTTTAAATTGCGTTTAATATACTGCATGCACGGAGAAAAAACTATATGATTGATATGATTCGTTAACTTTTAAATTTTAAGTATTCCTGACTCAAAAACGGTTAAAATGATAGTCGAAAAAGGAGGTTTCAGGTCTTACTGTCTTGAATATTAATGCTACACGCATTATTCAAGTTGTAAAGTTTATTAAAATAAGACTCAGACTATTTTAAAAGCAATTCTCAATGCTGTGAATGGGAAGTATTCTGAAAAATAAAATGTAGCGTTTTGTGCAGTCCCCGCAAAATAAAATTTGAAATTAGTTAAAAACTCAAAGTTCCGTACTTTTGAGTGTAAAAGGGGCTGAGATATTCAAGAACAACTATATTAATTTATATCATTTTCCCCCAAGACCATTACCGGCGTAAGTCAAGAAATTTAATGGCAAGAGAATAAGACAGCTGAATACTGATAGTTCACTTTGTGTCGATTCCTTACGAACGAGATTCCTGTATGAGTTTCGTTTGGTTTTTCCCATGGATAATGGGAATACTAGCCATTTTCTCACAGAAAATTTCCCACTTTCAAAGAAAGTCTTCTCATGTTGTACTACAATATATTAATCACCAAAACATTTGATAAGAGTTTTAGAGAACTCCAAACTTAAATTGTTTTGGCTATTAATTGTTTCGTCTTCAACGAAACAATACTCGCTACTGAAATTAATTTAATTCGTATCTCATCAAAATTTTCACACTTGTATTTGAAGTTTTGTTTTTAATTAAATAAAGCGTATTGGCTGATTGACTGTTCCCATCCCTGGCTGAGTAAACAAGACAGATGATGGCTAGTAGTTTGTCCGGGTTCTTTTCCAAGCAAATAATCTAGCTGCATGCGTTTTCAATGGTTTGTAAGGAATTATAACAATTCTCCGAGCATACTGTGGTCCTTAGTCCATACAGCTAACAAAGAAATGACCCATGGTTCAAATCTCGGCAAAGACATAACTGATTTTACATGTTTCCTGAAAAAAAAATATTGTCTATACTGTGGCATATGGATGATAATCTTTCTTTGGATTTGGTCAACTGGGTCTCCTATGTCATCCTAGTCACCATTTAAAGAAGGATGTAAAGGATTATCGCATTTCCCTGTGCGTGCTTCCCTAATAAAAGTGGTTAGCGCATTAGGATAGTATGTGGATGATCCACGGTTCGAGTCCCAGAAAATATAAAGATGCATTTTCACCTTTCCTGCATCCGAAAAACCTAACAATCTTTACAGATTCTCCTTATGTATAACATGAATATAAGCAATTTTCCTTTTAGAACGCGCAATATAAAAACGTTATTTTTCTCATATCTAGGCAAAAGCTGTCCTGTAATTGGTTTTAATTAATTAACTAGTCAAATATAATGAAATGCTTACCAATTGGAATTTTTACCCTACGGAAATCATGCAAAAAGTTAAATCTCCTTAACCCACGAAAATCTCTTCGCAACAGCGCTGAGACTGTATTTTTAAAATTCTACATATTTTGTGGCTGAATGAATAGGACCACTAAACAATGGTGATTTGATCCGGTTTCGACCCCGGAAAATGGGCTGGTTGCATTGGTGGTTTCATGGTTTTACCATGTGTGACATCAATATTCCTCCTAACATGATTAAAGTTTTCTTAAAAAGTCCTCCGCGAAGGCAATTCTTCCTTCAACAGAATGCCCTGATGATGTAAAACATACGAACAAACAAAACTTTGCATTTAAAAAAAACTTTTGAATTGGATCTATATGTCTTGGGTCAATAATTGCAAAAATAAAGCCAGTAACCATATTTTTCGAATACCCTGTACAGTCCCGTAATTGAATGTAAAAAAGTTATGACTATTGCTTGACTACCAATTTGAAAGTTTTGAGAAAGTATCCTAAATGTTCGCAGTATTACCCTTGATAGGAACATTATAAATGCCGTTCTTTCATTAAACACACGACAAATGCATTCAGAATTTCAAATTATTTAACTTTTCTTTCATTTGCTTTTTAAATATCTCTGCTTAAAATATGTTCAGATAAATCTCTAAAGTTCATCTAAGTGTCTCAAGAACATTTATTTAAAATCAGAAGTTCCCTGAAAGCGGCTCCTCTATTATCATTGTACGTACCTTTGGCTAGATAAAATTTGAATAATTTGAATAATTTAATGGCATTAATTTTTCGTTGCATGATTGATGATGCTATCATTATCCATTTGTTAAATTTTTCTTCATTTACGTTGTTTTCGATTTTGCACATTTGATTATCCTAAATGCATATGAAATATTTATTGTTTTCCTAAAAACGTGATGAATTTAAATGCAATAGGCTTTCTGTAAATTCATCCATTTTCCTTAATTCCAGACCACACATACGCTTAATCACCACACTCACTTTCATCACCTCGATTTCAACTCGAGGTTTTTTCGACGATTATAAAATACGGAGTTAACTCAAGGACATTATACTCACATTTACTGGGAGAACTTTCTGGTCATGTGAATTGAGTAAAAAGTTTTCTATGTATGTTTCTTTACTGCAACGATACGCACAATAAAAACGATAAAAGAGTGGGGCACATCCTATGGTACCGAACATTGCGACACCATTTGCATTAATTTTTTATATATCTAAATACTACATTAATCATAATTGTAAAAATCTGAAAAGCGTACAGCGTACAGACGCTCCCAATCTGTGTATTTTCCATTTCGTCTTCACCAATTATGAAATAATCACAGCTGATACATATTTAGTTTTTGTAGCGATCAGATGTAACAAACACATTAAAGAATTTTTTTAATTTTTGTTGTTTCAGATATATTTGGTACTTTAGATAGTCTTCCATGAAAAATGATTCTCGAAAGACAGACGGTGCCCCTGTCTTTTCTGAAAGTTAAATGCAAGATTTGTCTTAAGTTTTAAAAATTTGTATCGTTCTCGTTTTCTTCTTTAATTTCTATAGCCGAGAAGAGTCCGTTTATCCTTATATATTTCGTAGTTAAAGAAGTATAAGCATTCATTTGTATCGCCTCTTTAGATATATTTTACATTATTCAGAATTTTGGGGGAGGAAGGGAGCAATGGCTGCAAAGTTACAGGCTGATTTAGTATTTTCTACTTACCACATACATATACAATCATACAAATACTTGCTTTCTGTTGTCTGCATATAACGTAGAAAGTAAAGCAATATTCTATATAACGTACGACATTTCGAAGGTCTACATAAAATAAGAGGACTTCACTCTTTTTAGCAAAATATAAGTTTTTCCAAAAAGTATTAAAACAAAATTACAGTTTCTTTGTTAAAGCTTAGTTGAATATTTGGCGAATGGATTAGCTGCGTGGAATTTTTCTGGTTTTCCTCATGTGTAACACGAACCTGAAGAGAGGCAGGGCATCGTTGCTCTTAATCAGACAGCTGGAAGATGACATAATGCAGTTTAGTTTTCAGCTGACGCAAATTAGATTCATATATTAGCACTTTTAAGACAGGACGAGGACATAGCCAAATTTAAATGAGGAATTAAAAGGACTATTGCAAAAGTAAAGTTAGTGGTTTTCTTTCATATTTTAAACCTTAATCTCACATATATACATATATAATGAAGCAGACTTAGAGATAATAATGTAGGAATGTTGACTACTTAGATACTGAGATTTTGAACAATAATGAAGAGCAAACTTGGCAACCGAGAGATTAAATACTCACTTTTATTTCAATTGACATTTGCGGCCACGAACAAATTGGTACACTAATCTTGCCTTTTCAAGAACATTTACATTTTTGATATTGTTGTGATTGGAAGAAAGCAACGAGGCAGCGTCTTAGCGAGAGCACAGGTAGAAACAAAGTTCGAAGTCATTCAATATGGCACCGTATTCAGAGAAAGATTTCGGTTCTTGAAATTTTGAGTTCATGTTACAAAATTAGCTACATCATCATCGTTATGTAATAGTCATATGATATCGATTGATCCAGAAATGATGCAGTCCAGAAAAAGTTATTACTATTTTGGAATAAAGAGGGGGAATACCCAAATTAAAATGGAAGAATTAAGGAGCTATTGTTTTAAGTTCTAATTTTGATTTTACATATTTTTATCTTACATGTATACATGGAGTTATCTCTCACACCCAGAAGTAACTCATGTTACTAAATATGATGAACTCATCGAATGAGAGTTTTAAAGAACGCAAGTTATGGACCTTTCCTTTGGATGCCAAGGCTTCCATACATCCTTACAGGTAAATGTCAAGTAGGTTAAAATCTGGGGATCTCGGATGACACTGACCAACTCAGGAGTAGAGAAACTATTCTTCCTGTCATAGCTACACGCAGTACCATAACGAGGGGGTGCCCTCTCGTGCTGAAAATGTCACGACAGTTCTGTACTCCCATTTAGCAAGGACTTACTAATGAGGATGGAGAATTATCACGTTGTATGATATTGTCTTGCAGGGGTTTAATTAAATGCAACATTCAAATTTATGTTAGGTTATATAAGCTCATGACTGATGAAAATAAGTATTTTGCTGATAAGAACACTTGAAAAAATATGACCGGCTCTGCAATTATATCAGTATGTTTGTGCATATGGATCAATTTAGATGTAACTACACTGTTCTTAAAACGCTGCTGTAGGAACAAGTATTCGCTATATAATAATTCTGGGTTACTGCTGGCGTTTGTCGTGCATTATTTACTAAAGTCGCATTTCATGTGTTTTAAGGCAACATAAGAAAATATCAAATGAAAAAACGCCAGACTTCCATTACTTAGAATAAGAAATTTACTAATAATTCTTATCCATAAATTAAATTTATTGATTTTTAAGGCTTAACAAATTTCGTATTTTGTAGTAAGTAAAATTCTACTGTGAGACAAAATCACATCTTGCACATGCGCATGTTTCTTAATTAATAATTGAGATGCGTAACTTCCATTAGTTTCAATTATATAATATCATAGTAATGTTTTTTAAAAAACTTTTCTTTTTGTATTCTAAGATCGTTCACGTAACACGCGCACGGAGTTGCACATCATCCGGAAAATACATGTTATCTTCAAATCATAAAGGTTTCGTGTGTCATCCGGTGCAGTGTAGAAATAAAAAGTATTCATAATATTTGTAACATGTAATAATGTATTTCACTCCAGATTTAATACTTTTGTTAATGGAAATAAAATAGTTATTAAGTTGAAGGAAGACAAAGACATATGATCATTTTATCAGACCAGCTTTGTTAGTTGTTGGCAATGAAATTAATTTTTTTAATGTTCCAATGAAAAAGTAAAACAAACAGTAAAACGTATTTATATAAAAGTATTTAAGCAGAAGAAACAATGCTCTGTCTCTTTGAATATCTATTTGCATGTATTTTGTTTAGATTCTCAAACAGAAAACAGTCAGACCATAAGCCCATTAGACGTTTTGAATTAGGAAATGTCCTCAACAGGAGCCATAGAAGACTCAACTGTGCCATCACTAGGATTCGAATCACGGGTCTCCCAGTTTGCTAGAGGGATTTGTTATCCACTTCCACTACAAAAGTATGTACGAAGGCATGCAATAATTCTTTACTTAATTCTCATTTAAAAGGCGATATAAAGAAGCAAAAGACAAGGTCGACCAAATACAAGTGTGAACATAGACCATATATTAGTTCCGGCATCACTACAGAGATCATTATACTTTTTCGAAGAGGGAAACTTAAAAAATTCATCTATGCTCTAGTCGTAATTTAAGGTCAAATGTCCTCTAGTGGTAGCTGGACGAGATATCACTTACCCAAAGAGAACACGCTCAATTTTTGAACAGTATTACCAGCTGCGACAAATTAGTTATCGAAACCCCAGTAAGTGTTAGTTCACTTAGATATAGAGGAATTGATATCCGCTTTGCTTATGTGCGTGCTCATTATGGCTTCTATGGAAATGAAAGAGCTGATTTCTTAGCTAAAGATGCCTTAAATTTACCCATTGATATCAACATTAGCATTCCAAAGAACTATTGGAAGTCCTTTCATTATAAGAAGCTTTTAGCTATGTGGAATGAGGAATATATTTCATCTTGTAATGCTGAGGTCACCGAAAAGTTCTTTCCTTCTATTTACCATAGATTGCATTCCGAGTCTTTCCTCTCAATAAATTTTAAAGTATCTCAGTTTTTATCTGGTCACGGTAAATTTGCAAGTTACCTGTTTCGTTTTAATCTAAGATCAAACAATTTATGTGAATGTTCAAAAAGAGTGCCTCAGGATGTGGAACATTTGATTTTCGCATGCCCTACATTTGATGGCCCTAGATTATGCTTACAGAACGATTTGAAAATGTTCGGAGCGACTTGGCCAGTGAACTTGTCTGTTTTCATGAAGTCCAACTGCTATGCTCTGCTTTTGTTCGTTTTATTTATGCATGTAACTTTTAATGGTTTATTTAACTTACTTCTGTAAGCCCAATGCTGTTCATATATGGTGCACGGGAAGTCTGTATGTTTTCAAAGAAAAAAAAAAGAGAGACCACGCATGGGGGTGGTGTATTTAATTATGGCAAAGCACACGAGGGCTATCTGACTAAGAGGAGGGATGCCTTCGTGGAGGACGTTCTAAGGGAAACTGGCTCGTATACACGTTACACATGGGGTAAACCACGAAAACGCCCATGCAGCTAGCCCGTTCGCGGGATTCGAACCTCCGACCGAACTATTAGTGTTCAGCGACGTTACCGCTCGGCCGCTGGTGGGCCCCATGCATGGGGGAATGCGATAATTCTTTAGATTCTTTCCTACTTAAAGGACAACTGGGGAGAGACACAACACCCCGGAACTAAATTCAGGTAGTCCTGAATTATCTTATATTAATTAATGTTAGAAATAAAGTATTAAAATGCAATCATTTTCAATTTTTAGTTACATCTATGCAATGAAATGCATTTAAATCCAACTAACAAACATTTTAAAATACGTTAATTTAATGAGTAAAAACCTTAGCATACTTCCTTTAATTTTTCACAGATCAGAACTTAAAATAAGAATCACCAACGAAAGCCGCAATCATTATTATAATTCCCAGAACATTTTATAATTTCCTTCTAGATAACTTAATACTGTTTTAAACTGGTTTTGCAGAATCATTCTCACAATGGTGAAACTGAAGAAATAACTTCATGTGTTGTCTTTTTTTTCTTTAATTTTTTTTTAATGAAATATAATTTTGAAATTCGTTTGGGAAAAAAGAGCTTTCGAAATACACTGCAATATTTTTTCTAAGAAAATAGTCTTTGAAATCAAAATTAATTTGTAGCTTTAATCTATTGATTCATTCTATAAATGCAACTGTAAAACCAGTTTGCTATTATTATGCGGTAAAAACTTTGCAATCAAAATCAACGTATGGTACTGAATTGATTAAACTCGTGAGCGATTAAACGTAAATATCTTATTGTGTGTTCCTGAACTATTTTTGTAAATATTTTTGACAATAATTATGCATAAAATCTAAAATTTCTATTAACTATTTAGCGCACAAATTTATCGCAAAAGCAAGTTGTGACATTCAGCCAGTTTGCATCAGTTCAGCTGTGAGCTGATTTATCTGAAGAAGCGATAATAGCAACCTTCCGCTTGCTGATATCGCTTCCCCAGATTTTTATTTAATATTTTTCTGAAGCCGCTGAGTAGTACTAATTTCAAGGAATTTCAATTAGTGAATTTTCATCGAAATTTCTTTCTTTAATCATAATTCTTCATATGGTTTTAGATTTTCAAAATGCCATTATTTAAGAGAGCGGAAATTTCACATGACTTAAAACGATGAACTTTATAACATAAGATAGAACGTATTAACAAGATCCTATAAATTCTAATGCAAATAATAAATTTAGAGATCTACTGCTACAAGTTTCAACAACTAGTGTTATCGAAAGAGCCCCTTTAATCAAATGAGTTAACTTTTATAATCTTGTGGTACTGAGTTCTTTTATCCTACCGTGCCCGTCATGCTATTTTGGGTTCGTCCAATACGTTTCCCATCTCTTTATTGGAGAAAGAGGTTTTTAGAAACGAAAAGAGTCATTATTCGTTAGCCAGTAATGCATTTTTCCTTCTCCCTTAGGTTGTTAGCACTGGAAATGAGATAATGCAGAAGCATATAACAGGTGTGTAAGGATGGAGGAAAAAAGAGCTCATATCGATGGGCCGAAATAACATTTATCTGATAAATCTGTAAGAAATTACCGCATTTGCCGGTGCCTGCTGTTAGTGCTGTAGCACGTCTACCTAGCAACGCGAAGATCTGTGTTTCGAATCCTGATGAGAGCGCTCTTAATTTTTCACTCTTTCCAGCTTTGAAAAACTTAATAGTCTCTACAGTGTTATCAGAAGTAAAATGTGGTGAACGATAATTCTTCAAAATCTGCTCGACTGTGTCTCATGCCTTTCCCCACTCGCTTTATAAATGTAATGGAATGCAAGAAATTATGGCATTACCTCCACCTAGGAATTCTGTTGTGGTAATGCTTTAAGCAATTGAAAGATCTGCGGTACAAATCCCGGAGAGGACACAGTTGATATTTCCCGTTTTCTTGTCCCGGAAAACTTTATGATATTTAAAGATTGAATTATTATCATTATTATAAAATAGTTAAAGGAGATATTTGCAATTTATTTCTTAAGGGCTAAATCGAAATTAAAAAATAATTGTTATTTCAGGAATTGTTTTCACTTTATGAGGTTTTACTGTATAAATTTCGGATACAAGAAGACTCTGATGCCAAAAATCGTTGGAAAAAAAATGTGCTTGCAATCGTACTTAGGATCTTCAGATCGCTGGATTGTTGTGTCTAAAAACTGCGAAAACTACAATCCTATGCATAGTACTAAGGGCAAGAAAATCTTTTTTATTAAAGTAGTTTAAAATTTGACAAGAAGGTGGAATGTTAAATACCTTTCAGTTTTTAATCATTTTATTCGTTAGATCACTCCCAATACAATTCATATAAATACAACTTGAACTGAAATGTGAATAATTTCCTGACATTCATGAATATAAAACGACGGAAAAGCATATTCTGCAAAAAAGTTACACTCGCCGAGTTTTATGTCATCCGAAATATTTCTCAAAATTTTCCTGAATGCTTCTGCAATAACAGTAACTATGCACGCCGAGTTTGATTGCAGGAAGAAAAGTCATGAAAGTATGGCACAAACGTTATATTATTTTTCTTAGTTTTTCATGAGAAAATGTGCATACATGTATTTAAATATATACAATAACAGCTTCTGGAAAATACAGTGCAAACACTTGATAATAAAATTAACGTAAAAAAGCTAAGATTGATGGCAAAGACAACAAAGCATTACTTAAGCCTGTGAGCAATGGACTATGACTACTATTGATGCAGATCACTGGCATTACAAGTATTAATAGCTGAAATGCCTCATTACTTTCGTATGGAAAGCCTTAAGTGTTTCATTTAAAACAGAAATGAATCATTATATAAACAAATACAATAGATGTTTTCGATACGTCTTTAAAGTCCATGTCTTTTACAGCAAAGAGGTCTATGCGTTTAAACACCACATTTGTTTCTTACCGAATATATAAAACAATTTTCTGTAATTTTTTAAACGCGCATCTGTGAGCAAAACTTTAAGATCGAAATTACGCATGCGGATAATCGCGCAACCGGTAAATGTTTGTAGTTCTACTGCATGAATGAATACAAGTATGATTTAAGAATAAGCGTAATAAATTTAAAATACGAAATGCAAAAGTGTATTTTATTGCGCATTCGAAAATTAAATGCCTACATTTTTAATTATGACAAAATTATTAGTATTAGCTGCACGAAATAACTTTATCGTCCAAAGTGTGCAATATGTTTATTTAAAACAGTTTATATAGTTTAATATAATATTAGAGGAATTAATTAACCGGTTTCTGGCAATTCTAAAAGTAATCAGCCTTCTTAGAAAAATATGTCTCTATCATAGGTACCATTACCAGGTATTAAAACATAGTTGCTTGATGATAATCCACATTTATCGATTACTCTAGTTTAAATAATGCATCTATTTCCCTTTTCCATCCAATTTATATAATCTCGTACCAGATTGGCAACAAAATGCTTCATTCTTTAAATACAGCAGACTACAATAGTCTCGTGTGCAGTTCAAGCAGTTTTATGACAACTATATTCACAGGTGTACTGAAATGGGGCACAAAACTTGAAGAGCCTCAGCACTTCTAAACGCAATTTGACACCAATTTTTTATGTTGAAAATAGCACGGATTAATGAGTGAAATTATATGATAATTATTCAAATTCACGGTTTAGACTAATTAATAGCTGTGAACTAGGCTAATTAATGTTTGAATCAAAACAGCGAAAGGACGAGAATTGTTGTAATATGATATGGAGTTCCGAAAAAAAATTCAAGGTTTCGCATACTTGCGAAAGACTTGTGCATTTATCGTGTACTTTCAAGTATGCAAACAGACAAAACCTCATATTTTGATAACAAAAAATGTCCCCTGGAATGCTTTGACATTCTTTGCAAGCGCTTTCTGTTTCAAACAATCGGAAGTCGAGTTTAGGTATCTGTTATGCAAACAGCTTCTTTAAACAAAGCTGACATAAGTTTTGAGAATGGCTAAGTGATAAGGTGAATGCTGATTATAAATCGTTTCCATATAAAGAAGAGTCGCATACGTGAAATTCTTTTGGTATCCGATTCATTTTTTGTCGCTAACTGCCGAAGGACTAATCTAATAATACTCTAAAGATACAATGATTGCACATAATCTCAGTTATTCTGATTTTGTTGTTGAGGTTAAAAGGCTTAAAAACTGATATTTGAATGTTTAATATGAAATTTTCTTTCCTACGCATTAACTGAATAAGCGTAACATTTTAAACATAATTCCGTGGTATGTTTCAAATATGTGTTTTTTTAAATACGTTTTATTAGTGGATTCGGGACTTTATGACATGAGGCTGAAGCTAAGTTTGCATACAATATCATTTAAAATAAGCTATTTAAAATAGATAAAGATATTAATGCTTATGAAATAAAACATGATAGGTAATTGTTTCGGTTACGTAGATTAAGAAAAAGTTACTAAGCTTATTTAATGAAATTTAGGTTGAATTTCGTAATTAAACCTATGCTTACAACAATAAGTTGGATTAGCTTTTGTTCACACATTTAAATTTCTTTCTTAAACACTGTAAGACATAATTACAGCAACATTTCAGATTGTAAAGCTGCATCAAAAATATTTTACAAAAGAAATAGAACTGACCTCATTTGTCTTTTGAACTTACTAAGTTATACTTAATCAGCATTCCAATTTAACTGTGGAATGTGTGGAGACTGAGATAAACTCCTATACGTCATAAGGCTTCTACCAACTGAACTCAATACACCATCACTTTGGTTTGATCATAGATGAAGTTTGTGTTCATAAGTATTTTTTATTGCCTTCAAAGCATTTAATAAGCGCAACCTGACAAAAGCATTGATGGCTCATGTATATCTTCTTATCTGCATTACATTATTCAGCAAGCTAATTTCCCTCGTAAAATCTAAGCAATTTAAATAAGATTACCTCTGGGGATACCGAAGAACATCACAAAATACTAAAGTTGCTTCTTATTTTGGAGATATTCATGTTTCATGTTTTATGAATGCCATTATTTAATGGCTTGTTTGGAATGCAGAGAACCGACGCGAGGCTGAGGTAAAAAGTATAGATATCATACATCAGAGAGTTTAATATAATCTATTACAGAAAACGGTCTTCATTTCAACATAACATCAGCCAATGCAGCATGTAATAAGTTCAAGAACAGACGCGTATACAGATCACTGTGACTTTTAAGTGCCTTAACTGGAATGATAATTTTTGTTACATTTGTGGCGAAACAGTGGCAGTGAAGCATAGTGATTGCCAAAGTGATAGTTTATTGGATGCTTAGAGATTGCGTACCAGATCGTTCTTGTATGACTCCAGCAGCAAAAGGAAAATGTTAAAAAGCAAAAATATGTGCAAAACTCCAGTATCGATTCCGCAATCAGGCCACTTCCGCAAAATTATGTGCTTCCTGTATCACAGCCACTTATGGGTACTGGAAGACATCTGTATTTTAGACGAAGAGAAATGCATGAAGGAGTCACGAATAAAGACGATGAGTATACTTGTATTTCACAGTTAGAAAAACGTTGTCTGCCTCATAACATTACGCGTAAGCAGAGCTCAACGAACTTGTTCGTGATTTGGGATTAAGTAAAAATAAATCTGAATTGCTTAGATCAAGGCTCCAGGAGAGGAATTTATTGCGTAATGATGCACGTTTTTCCCTGTATCGTGATCGATACAAAAGGTTTATTCGTTTTTATGAAAATGATGACGAGACATGCTTTGTAACGGCATTTCCAGCTGATATTTTGGGCTTGTACCTTAAATCCAGAGTAAAGCGACTGTGTATTGGAAGCTTCGAAAGTGAGATTAAAAACAGTGCTGCTTCTGTAGGGCTGACCTGGTGAATTTTGTCGCCCTGTGCAGTAGCCCTTTTTATTTCCCTCTTGCTAATTAACTAGAGGTTAATTGCATAGTTTACACTAATTATGAAGCCACCTTTCTCAAATGTCTCTCTCAGTGCAAATGCATTTGTTGCACCGTTGGTAAAACCGACCCTGCTTCTACATAGTAATAGAAGCAGTCGTAACTTCAATCTTATTGGATATGTTTCAGAGAAGAAAGTGAGTGATTTTACCATGCGAAAGCTATTACACATACTAGTAAAATGCAGCGAGTTTAATTGGTAAATATATTGTTACTTGAAGGTTACTATCTATGAATACCACTGAGATACATATTTCTGCTGAGAAAAGTGAGTTACGAGAAACATAAATACTATCATACAAGAAAATGGCCTTAACGGATGCTCTAAATCCCATAGTTAAAATGTAGTAAAACCGTTTTCTAGCAAAATCGCTCTTCATTATTTCACCACTTAACAACTAACCGAGATTAATGAAGTCTTTTGTAAAAGCTTCTTTGGAGGGGATAGATTCCTTAAATTTATCCAAAATTGACTCTGTTCTGATTCGTATACTAAAGTTAAAGAGAGAATGTTAATTGATCCTAACATTCGAAGTCTCATGCAAAATGATTATAAAATATACTTCGAAAAACTATAAAAGGCAGCATGGCTGCCATACAAGGAAGTTGTGTGAAAATTCATCGGAAGTACTAAAGCCGCAAATTATAAAAGCACGCCTCAGAATTTGGTGAATGATTTTTCAAGAGATGTTTTGCCACATTTCTATAAAACTTGTAAGGATTTTAAGTTTTATTAGCGTTTATTTTATTTTAAACTTTGTTATCCTCTCTTATTTTCCATTTCCTGCCAGAATAAATGCGAGTTGTATTGCTTATGCTAATGAGGCTGCGAACTGTATAGGTATTTAAGATGTGACTTATAGCCAAGAGAGAGAGAGAGAGAGAGAGAGACTTTTTGCTGTCTTTCCACGCTCGTGCTTTTCAGTCATTTCATTTTCTGGCCCGAATTTAGTTGTTGTTGATATTTGAAGACGTACTGTAGTTTCTGCATTTCGCTCACTATATACGTAGTATTCAAAGGCCAATCATCGCGTTACTAGCTCTCTGTAAAGCATCTAACTTTAGTTCTTATTTAGTTAAGTTAGTTTATTTCTTATTTTCTATGTTTTAGACCTTAAGTGCTGGTTTTTGTATCCCGAAGTGCGGGAACGGCTGTACGGTTAGAGAAATAAAGGGTAGAGTTAACTCTTCTTTGTGGTATTGTATCTTCTACACACCACGAGCGTAGTTTGAAAACGTTCCCTGCTCCCATTCAGGATTTCTAATGTTTCCAAAATCAATTAGAAGGAACAGCAGTCCTAGCAAACTAACGTTTTGCATTTATGTCTAAAAAGAGGGATGCCCTTGTCGAGGCCTTTCTAAGGGAAGTATTTAAGCTGCACACGTGAAAAATCTACGAAAACCAACTGTGCAGCTAGCCTGTTTGCCCGGATTTGAACTTTGATTTTGTATATTTTAGAATATATTTAATGTTTTGTAGGGTTTATATTTATTTTAACTAACATTTATTTTAAGTTTAAACTATCTTTCCTGTCAAGCCTTACTTTCCCCTGGAACTGCCAATGCCAGAATATGTAAATTTGAGTAGAACGCGCAAGCATTCAAATTATCAGCGGAAGTAATATGATTTAAATAGAAGGAAACAAGTTCGGTGAGAGAGTTATTCTTACTTCGCGAGCGCGGAGGTAGAAATCGAGAATTAAAGAATCCCGCGTTGCGGCCTATGTGCTTGGCGGGACGTAGTTGCAATTGTTCCAGTGAGCTTCAAGTCTGCTGAATTAGCTGCGGTATTTGTAAAACGCGGTGAGTTAGTTATTTTAGAGAGCCTCGTAGTTAGAATATTGTCTTTACTTTCTTTTCAGGTTTTTATTTTTATTTTGACTGCCTAGTTGGGCACAGTTTGTAAGCGTCAAGAGGACGCAATTGTAATTTAGTACGTTGAATAAAAAGGGACTTAAACCCTTTATAAGACTCTGTGGTTTATACAAGCTTTCACAGTCACCTCTTGGTTGCGTGCTAGTTAGAGGCGCGCAACGTTATATTGGCGCCCGAACACTTATCGAACTGAAATGGCCGAAAACTGGATGGAAGCCGCAGGACAACAACAAGAAATGACAACGCAGTTAGAAGGATTTGGATACCTGGTCCAGACTTTGAGAGCATCAATCAAGCCAAACGTCTATTTCGACGGAAAAAATTCGGTGTCCGTATTTTTAGAAGGTATAGAAAACCACTTTCAGCTCTATCCTGTGCCTGAAAGACAAAAAGTTGCTATTGCCACATCAGCACTAAGAGGACAGGCCGCGCTATGGTGGAAAAATATAGGAAAATTTCTACTAGGTGAATTTGGAAGCCCGACGTATACATTTGAAAATTTCAAAAAATCGTTAGTAAAGGCCATCCCTATAGTGAAAGATCGCGCACGGCTGGAAGCCGAGCTATATAGTTTCTATCAACGGGATACAGCACAATTGACGGACTTTATTTTACGAAAAATCAAGCTAACGGATATGCTGTATGGCAAGAAACCCGATGCGGAGATTATTGAAATAATATTACCAAGATTGTTACCCGCTGTCCAAGACTACTTTGAAATTAGAAACCCAACCACATTGCAGGAACTTTTCGAATTGGCGGTGAAGTTTCAAAATCGCAGAATCGCGGAAAGAGCGAGAGGGGAAACATATTCTCAAAGTACCAGAAGGAAGGAGGAAACAAGAAATGGAAATCGCTCATATGGGGGAAAGAAATATCAAGCTAACGCATCGAAACTCGAAGGTCAAGGCCCAAAAAGAAAATTTGAAAATAAGCATCCGCGTACCCAGAAGACACAGATTGAAAGGAAAGCTTTAAACGACTAGAGGGGCCTGTGAAAGGGAGGGTCCAGACCCGGAAGTTTTAGAAAAACCCTCAAATAGACATCTAAATACAGTCATCGTAAAAAACTCACAGCTACCAATTATACAAGTCCTGGTTGGCGATGTACCAGTAGAAGCCCTCATCGATACAGGAGCAGAAGGAAATTTCATGAGTGAAAAGTTCTTCAAAAAGAATTTTTATAGGATACGACTCTTTAAAACCAGAAATACGGAAATTATAGCGGCGCAAGGAAAAACATGTCACTGCATCGGGAAAGTATCATTAAACATACAGGTAAAAGAGGAAAATCTCAAAGTATTAATTTTTGTGGTGAAACACCTCCAAAATTCTCTTATTTTAGGTATGGACTTTTTAAGGGCCACGAGGGCCAAATTAAATTTTCAAGATAGTTCCGTGGTGCTGGAGATGGACCAGAGGGTGGTGGAACCTGCAGAGACACCTGAATTGGACCTTAGCCATCTGAATGACCAGGAAAGTAAAGCAATACAGCAAGTGGTGAGTAATTTTTCTCATTTGTTTTCAGAAAAACCGGGAAACTGTTAGATCGTGACTCACAAGATTCAATTAAATGCCGAAAAACCTTGTAGGACTAAACCTTACCGCTATGACAAACAAAAAGACTTAATCATCGAAGAACATATTCAGGAGATGTTAAAGAATAAAATAATAACGCCCATAAATAGTGAATACGCGAGTCCAGTCGTATTATGTAGGAAAAAGAACGAGTTTCCTCCTTCGGATAAAAGGGCTTGGAGGTTTGCTATCGATTATAGAAAACTAAATAGCATAACTAAATTCCCAGTTTACCCTTTGCCGGTTATAGACGAGATCATTAGACAGATCAAATCGACGAGATATATGTCTACTTTGGACTTAACGTCTGGCTACTATCAAATAGCTATGAGACCCGAAGATATACATAAAACCGCGTTTATAACAAAATCGGGGGCACTTATGCATTTTTACGCATGCCTTTTGGGTTGTGTGGGGCCCCATCAACATTCCAGAGAGCTATGGACATTGTTCTAAAGCCTGTCCTAGGAAAATCAACTTTAATTTATCTAGATGATATAATTATAACGAGTAGTACGTTGGAACAACACGTTAATGACCTCGAACAAGTTTTTAAATTATTAAAAGAGGCCGGTCTTACAATTAACGCCTCAAAATGCAAGTTCGCAACTAAAGAACTTAAATATCTCGGTTATAAAATTTCGCAAAAGGGTATAGAAACGCAAGATTCAAAAATAAAAGCTATTAAGAATTTCCCACCGCCCAACACCGCCAAGAAACTTTCGTCTTTCCTTGGACTATGTTCTTACTATCGATCTTTCATAAAAGATTTCGCTAATATTGTTGAACCACTCTTAGTAATCAAAAGAAAAAAGAGTAAATTTACGTGGACAGCGGAAGCGAACACAGCTTTTGAAAGATTAAAAGAAGCGCTTATTAATGCCCCTGTTTTAAAATTCCCTGAGGGGGACGAAAACCTGGAAATTGCGGCAGATGCATCAGACTATGCGGTGGGTGCGGTTCTTATGCAAAATAACCATCCGCTGGCATTTTTTAGTAAAACATTGAATCAAACACAAAGGAATTATACAGCTACAGAAAGAGAAACATTAGCCGTATTAATGGCTGTACACAAATTTCGAGTTTATTTCGGCAAATCGCCAGTAACAGTCTTTTCGGATCATGCGGCTGTTGGTAGACTTTACTCGGGAAAAAACCTAACGCCCAGGTTAATAAGATGGGCTTTAAAACTCCAAGAATATAATATCACAATAAAATATAAACCGGGTAAGGAAAACAATGTAGCTGACGCACTTTCTCGTATAAAACTGGACGAGGAAGGTAATGAACTTAAATGCGCTGTGTTGACTTCAAAAATTTTAGATTCTAGAGATACGGTTATTACTGAACTGAAAGCTGATCCTGAATTTGGAAATATTTATGCTTATTTGAAAGACCCCGAAAGCTTTGAGCACACAGATATCGATGCGATAAGAAATAGAGCAAAAAACTATGAAATAATAGATAATTTATTATTCTATACGAAAACAACGAACGAAAATCTTGAGTATAAGCCAGTCATCCCAGCCTCGCTTCGATTAAGCATTTTGAAGGAGTTGCACGAAAAAAAAACAGCGGGCCACCTCGGGGTCAGAAAGACTTTAAAAAGGGTACGCGAGGCGGTATATTTCCCGCAATTATACAAAATAGTAACGGCGTATGTCAGGTCCTGCAATCAATGTCAGTTAATAAATGATATTAATTACAGCCCGGCCGGGTACTTAAATAGCATTCGCGCTACATTTCCGAATGAAATTTTAGGCATAGATCTCCTTGGTCCCTTCCCCCAGAGCGAGTTAAATAAAAATCGTTTTCTTTTAGTAATAGTAGATCATTTTTCAAAATGGATAGAAATTGTTCCACTTAAACGCGCGTCAGCCAAAACAGTCGCAGATGCATTCTTACACAGATACATTTTAAAATACGGTGCACCGATAAAAGTCATTAGTGATAACGGAAAACAATTCATTAGTCAAATATTTGAAAACATATGCAATGGACTTGATATACGCCATATCAAAATGGTTCCGTATAGACCACAGGCTAACATAGCAGAAAGAGTTAATAAAAACATTGTAAAAATAATTCGCAGTTACGTTAGCACACATCACAAGCGCTGGGATGGCTACATAAATGAATTAGCTTATGCTTTAAGAACGGCACATCATGATACTACGGGAAAAACTCCAGCAGAATTATTTTTAGGCAGAAAGTTAATTACGCCTTTAGATAAATTATTCTTTGTGCAACAAAGAGAGCAGGAATTTAGACAAAAGGACGTGCAAAAACTAATTGATCAGGCGCTTAAAACTTCGGATACGGCAAGAAATAGACAAAAGTTATATTACGATAGAAAACGCCGTGAAGCAGATTTTAAAGTTGGGGATAAAGTATTGAAACGGAAATTTTCTTTATCAAGTGCCCCAGACAATTTTATGGCAAAGCTAGCTCCAAAGTTTGAAGGCCCCTATGTAATTCAGGAAATCAAAGGAGTAGTCTTATATCTTAAAAACGAGAGAGGGGAAATCTGTAAAGCAAGTCCCGACCAGGTGAAAAAATACTATAATCCAAATGATTTTGAAATCCTTAAAAGTTTCTTGCAGGACTCAAGTCTAAACGAAATAGAAGGGCCAGAGACAGCAACAACTATTCCACCACCCAAGAAACGGAGAACTGAAGAGAGACCTAGCACTTCTACAACCCGGACGTCGGTATCAAAAAGAAAAAATGAGTTTCAAACTCCGGCGTTTAAGAAAAACAAAAATACAGATGAACCGGGTAAAGAAACCGTGGTAAAGACGAAAACATCACCTACAAAAGATGGCAGGAGAAATTACACATCAAGGAGAACGCGCACACGGCCACAGAGTCAAGTGCCAGCAAGGCCGCCGTTCCGGTAACTGAAACGCCAACAGGAGGCACAGAAGTACGAGGAACAGAAGAAATTCAAGGACTCCAGACCGGAGGACGTCAAGACCAGCCGTCCCAGGCAGAAACGCAAAGGCCAACAACCAGAAGATTACTCCGTCAAGAGGCCAGCATGTAGAGGACGCAAAAGAAAGATCAACGGGGACGACACGCGGAGATCAACAAGGAGAAGATTGACATCCATGACACCTCTAACTTGGGATCAATTTTGTCAAAAACGGATGACGGAGTTTCAAGCATCGAAAACTCAAAGATAAGTTAAAACCTTCTATAATTTTTTTTTCTCTTTTGTTCCGAAATGTTATGCATAAGTACGAAGTTCTATGTTTTGACGAAAGTCAATATGTCTCGGTTGAGACTTAGTTTTGTTTTACTTTATTTAGCTAAGGGAAAAGTATTATTTTCTTTAAGTGTAAAAGCTAAAAACAAGCATTTTCTGTTGGTCGAAAGACTAATTCTGTTATGTTAAAGCCAAAATTTGGCCGAAGATAAAAATAACTTCGTATTCTTGTATTAATAAGAATTTTAGTTTCAGTGCCGCCAGCTTGGCGAAGAATGAGTAAAGTAAAAATTTATTTTCTCTTATTCATTTTATGGTAAATTGTAAAAAGCATATGTATTAAACTTTTGTAAATGTATGTAAATACTTGCATGTTATGTAAAAGTAGAATTTAGTCTAGAAGCATAAAATTGTAGATGCTAAAAGTGAATGCTTAAAAGCAATGAAGTCAAAATTTAAGTATTAAACTGTAAAGTCATGCTTTAGAGCGAAAGCCTGCATGTTTAAAGATGAATGAGGGGGAAGCTAGAATGAATGTGTTTTGTAGGGTTCTCCACCTACATTTGAATTTTTAAGACTGTTAAAGTAGCTCATTGAGTTGTAGAATGTCGAGTAAGGTGTGTCTATTTGGTTGTTGAATTCTAACAAATCATGGTGGTTAGGGGAAGTGTTGTAAGACTAAAACACGAATATTCCCGTTTGACACCACACACGGTGGAGAGCCAGGGTAAAGTTAAATTAATGCGTGAAAAATTGAATGAATGTGAAGTAAGCAATAACTAAGAAAAACGAAACGTTAAAAACAAAAATTTATTGTGTCAAGAAAGTGTAAATTATAATGTATATAGAAAGATACTGATACTTATTCCTTCCAGATTCTGGAAGGAAAGACCAAGATTGATTGATGAAGTCCAGGAAAAGTTGCTGTAAGAAGAAAGCTTTGTAACGACTAAACAGAATTTTAATTGTTACATAAGATTTTTTTTTTTTTTTGTGTAAACGAGGCTTTCGCCAGTTAGTTCAGAATTAGATAAACTTACAACAGGTCGTTTGTAGGACCTGCTTCCAAGTTTTCCAAATTCTGGCAGCGGCAAATGTAGGGTTTATATTTATTTTAACTAACATTTATTTTAAGTTTAAACTATCTTTCCTGTCAAGCCTTACTTTCCTCTGGAACTGCCAATGCCAGAATATGTAAATTTGAGTAGAACGCGCAAGCATTCAAATTATCAGCGGAAGTAATATGATTTAAATAGAAGGAAACAAGTTCGGTGAGAGAGTTATTCTTACTTCGCGAGCGCGGAGGTAGAAATCGAGAATTAAAGAACCCCGCGTTGCGGCCTATGTGCTTGGCGGGACGTAGTTACAATTGTTCCAGTGAGCTTCAAGTCTGCTGAATTAGCTGCGGTATTTGTAAAACGCGGTGAGTTAGTTATTTTAGAGAGCCTCGTAGTTAGAATATTGTCTTTATTTCTTTTCAGGTTTTTATTTTTATTTTGACTGCCTAGTTGGGCACAGTTTGTAAGCGTCAAGAGGACGCAATTGTAATTTAGTACGTTGAATAAAAAGGGACTTAAACCCTTTATAAGACTCTGTGGTTTATACAAGCTTTCACAGTCACCTCTTGGTTGCGTGCTAGTTAGAGGCGCGCAACGTTATAGTTTTATAAAATGTAATAAAACTTTTGAGCAATAGGTCGTAAAACATCATAGTTTCAAAAAAGTTCTTCGTGAACAGAGAAGAAAAAGAAAAGCCTTTTAGCTTAGCTCCAAGTTCGATTGGTCGTTCTTGTTCGTATAGTAATAATTTCTGTTTATCCCAGGAAAAAAATGCAAGCTTTAATTTCTTGCAGTTTTGGCAGAAGTAAAATGTTTCCTCAAACAATGCTATACTCATTAAACTAGCGTTAGTTAACAATATATATATGTATATATATGTGATGTACCAGCTTTTTTCAGGAATAAATAAATTGTTGAAGAATCATAAATGTAGTCGTAGCTTAAATTATCAGACGATAAGTTTAAAAAACAGGATCCATTTATTATTGGTCAGGAGAAATAGCAGTTACAAAATCAGATATCCGGAGTAAATAAAAAAGAACTACTAATAACATTTTGTATGAAGTTTACTGCATCGTGACATTTAAGAAAAAGCCCCGATATTCCTTTGCGAGTCCTTTTATAGCCTCTGGAAAGGCGGAGCTTCCAAGAAATGACGTCAGCCTCGTCAGCCAATCCAGTTCGCTTTAAATATTTCCAGAACATTCTATAACTGTACGTGTAGAAAAGGCGGGAAAAACAACTTGACTACGGGGCTGTGGATTTAATTCCACGTACTTTCAAATAAGAGACCGTCGCCATTAAAAATGAAAAGAACATACAGTTAGAATTTTAAGTGTATTCTTGACTATAGAATTTTATTATTACATATATATATATATATATATATATATATATATATATTATTTTAACACTTATTTATTTTAAAAGCCAGATCTGGAAAGATATAAGCGATAAGGAAGAAATTTTTTAACAACCCAGAAGGTCTGGTTGGATTTAAGAAAATATAATCAAAACTTTTCTCTGACATTGAAACGAAAGAATATTGTCCCGCTTTTAGTCCGAATTCAAATCTAGATGGTTGGATGTAGGAAGGTTAGAAGATAGAGTTTTAAAGAAAAATTACCATTGCCTTAAAAGATAGAATTTTAAGGAAACATTGCCACTTTTAATTTCTTTAACTAAAAAAAACTGTGTATTTAAAAGTAAAACACTATGAATGCACGACTCTAGATATTTAAAACAGCTGTGAACAAATCAAACCAAAAAGAGAACAGGAACGTCCCGTTATTTTCTTTTTTGACCCATTTTGAAAAATTAAGTTATGTAATTAAACAAAGAGAAATACTATTTCAATAAATCAAAATGAAAATGATGAAAATAATAAGGGAGATACTATGTTTAGTTACAAAATAAAGATTCGATGGCTCTTCAGAACACACTTTCTAAAAAGACATATTCCTAAATAGATATTTATGAGCTTTGAGGCTCGTATATCTGAGATTAACTTCGGCCAGTAATGATTTAACTTTTTCAATGATTGGTGGTTAAAAGTGTGTATCTCCTTCCCTTGGTACTTCACCCTCACAGTAATATACATTTGTGACGCAAAAACTTATTTTCTGCACAGAACAGAGAAATAGAGAATATAAGCATTACATGGACGGATATGTTTTTTATAAAGGTTTACCATATTTGGCCAACAAACTTCAAGTTAAAAGTGTGGACCTCCAAAGAAGACAATAAAGAAGACACTGAGCGAACCAAAATACATTCACAAGCCATTTAGAAAGATACCTTATTTAGCATGGTCAGATATTGGATGGGCTTAAAGCAGTTTTAAATAATGAAAAAATTGCCAAACATATTTCCATATTTTTTTAATTCTTAAGTTTCTTCGAAAATCTCAAAGATAGATGTTAATTGAATTAAAATACGAAAGTGATATTAATAGCTGCATTAGCAGTCACTCAATTAACATGATATTCTCCTAGTACAGCAGAATATTTTATATAAAAACATTCATGTTACATCATTGCATAAACTGGACGTAACACATTTTACTTATGGATCTTAAATCATATTCCCTAGCTTTGTTGCTAATAGGGTAATTAACAAAGCAATGACAAAAATCGCTCAATAAACATTTCAAAGCACATTTATAAATTAATTAATAAAAAGCCGTCGGAAATAAGACAACGAATATACTTTTAATTCCTTTCTACTAAACTTTAAAACCTATTATAGCTAGCAAGAAGAAGCTGCCGGAGAGAAAAAATCTAAGAATTTACTGAAACCAATAATTAAAATGTGTTTGTTTATTTTGTTTCTATAGATGGAATCATTTCAAATAATATAGTTGGTTTAAAATACTATATAAGGCATCAGAGAATTGAGGCCATAATTTAAGGCCTCTTATCAGGGGCGATTTCAGCAGCAGATATCGACTAAGGCTCACCGTTAAAATGCAAACAGGAAGGCACTGATGCTTGGCTGATGCTCTGAAATGTTCCTTCACCCTTTAGATGCATTTGATGAATAGTTTAAATAAAAAAAGTACTAACTTAGAATACTGCTACACAGAAACTATCATTGTAAAACAGGCTTTCTCCCGTTTAACGTGGAAGTCAGCTTCTCTTAGGAAGGTCCTCCATGAAGGCACCTCTCCTCTTGGCCTGACAGCCGAAGCGTGATTTGTCATTGTCAAACAAAGCAAACCAAACTGTCATTGCAAAATGTAAATTGCTTGCAATATAACGTATACATGCATAAACCTTTCATTTGCATAAGAAAGAACCAACTAAATTTTAATTTTAGCACTATGATGTACTCCGTGTGACTGATATATTAAGCTTTAACTGAAATGAAAGATTTAAAAAGGTTCGGTTTTCTTTTAAACGCGAATTCATATAATTTCTTTTAGTTTTTAATTGCTTACCATAAGCCAAGTGTATATGAATATTAATCGACAGTGTTTTCTTAGAGTTACTTCTTTGCATGATTAAATCATGTCGTTATTCTTGTGACTGCCTCCATGTCTAGTGTGAATTCGAGCTAATTGGGATTAAAAACGTTTCTATGAAGGTTGCCCTTTGAAAGTAGATAAATCTTACTTATTTGAACTGCTCGTCCAAAAGAAAAACTTGTGGCTTAAAATGAGTTCTTAACCCAGCGCAGAAGCAGGCACAGATTATTAATACTCTTTTCTCAGGTTTAAAAAATGATACATTGCGATATTGATTAATACACAGTTAACAAAATATAAGGGATAATAACTTTAATTCTAGCAACTGAATTTTCCTTTCAGAGTTAGAATAACATTTAGCTTGAAATTTCTATGTAATTTATAAAACAATGCTCCAAAAGAAGGTTGGTCCATTAGTTTTTAAACAGAGAAAAATCTTTTAAACTTAGTATTTAAGCCTCAGAATAGCAGCCGCAAGGAAATTAATTGGCTAACTGAAATTTTCACAAGTTTCTTCATGCGTAAAATGAGCAGAGTTCCTTTATTTTCTGAAAGAGCTTCTTTCGCACGTAATGCGATCCCCGGTGAATTTTGTTTTAATCTTTATAAGTTAACATCTCAAAAGAAAGTAAAGCACAATTTCCCGGAAATTCTTAGTAGAAAAGATTCAACGGAATTCGTACTGAAAAAAAAAAAAAAAAAAAAGACTTGTATGTATATGTAATCTAAACGTTTCGTCCAAAAGTATATTTTAGGTTTCTAGAAGTATTTCAAAAAGCAAAATTTAACTTCATTAATATACTCAAAAAAAAAAAAAAAAAAAAAAGGAACAATAAAATAAATTAACTTTGCTATTCAAAATATTTAAGGATGAATTTAAAAAACGCAGTATTACAGCATGAAAATTTAATAGAATTGTGTGTTTTATCCGATGCAAATAACTTCATAATCGTTTTCATTTAGTTTCCAAGTGTATGTTTTTATGAAAAATTAAAATATCATTATTTTATTTGAAATATAAATGCTACATTTGAAACTGGATTAAAATTATCTGAATGCAAAAGATATATTCTAGAAATATGTATTTATTATAGAGTTTAACAGAATAGACTTGCGCATGTAAAAAGCACGAAAATCTGTCCAGATAATTCTACTGCACAGCTTCTCCTACAAAACTGTCATTATTTGCTCTTTCATATGCTCAGAACTATGGAGAAAAGGAACGGATAAAAAGGAGTTTACCTATATTGATGCAGTAATTTTTTAGATTCAAATCTGTCAGTTTTTGACGATGTGACGGATATCAGTTCACTAAATAAAATGCATTCTTAAAGGATTTAGGGAGTTAACTTTATGGTTATTAAAGACATGGAAGTCATATTCTTAACATTATTACGTTTCGAAATTAATTTTCCATAATATATCACTTCTTTTATGTGTCTTTTAGAATCATTTATGAATAAAAAAACTGTGACTGGGGAAAAATGAGCGCTGGACTATGTATGATTACTTCTGTTCCCATTTGCTAAAATCAAAATTATTATTCATAGCGTTTATCCCTTGTGATATTCATAAAATCAAATTCAGTAATGATTTACAAGATTTGTTAACTAAATTTCTAAATTTTTTTCTCGACAAATATAGACGCTATAATATTAGCAGATTAAACAAAATACATAAATTGTAAAACTATTAAAACGAACAATTTCAAAATATTTTCGAGTTAAATTCACTTTGGGAAATCGCCGATAGGACATACCTGAAACGAAACTCTTTTTTCCTTACAAAGCTTTACATTCGAAAGACATTAATAACACTAGCTCCTTCATGAAAAGTTGCCAAACATATACTAAAGCATAACTTTCACAACAACAGCTGGCTTAAAAAAGCAGCACTTTTATGAAATCTAGGTTATAAAATGAAGGGAGCAATGTTTCTAAAAGTGCCATCAATTAGATGCAAGTGTGTAAAACTATTAAAACGAACAATTTCAAAATATATTCGAGTTAAATTCACTTTGGGAAATCGCCGATAGGTTATACCTGAAACGAAACTCTTTTTTTCCTTACAAAGCTTTACATTCGAAGGACATTAATAACACTAGCTCCTTCATGAAAAGTTGCCAAACATATACTAAAGCATAACTTTCACAACAACAGCCGGCTTAAAAAAGCAGCACTTTTATGAAATCTAGGTTATAAAATGAAGGAAGCAATGTTTCTAAAAGTGCCGTCAATGAGATGCAAGTGTGTAAAACTATTAAAACGAACAATTTCAAAATATATTCGAGTTAAATTCACTTTGGGAAATCGCCGATAGGATATACCTGAAACGAAACTCTTTTTTCCTTACAAAGCTTTACATTCGAAGGACATTAATAACACTAGCTCCTTCATGAAAAGTTGTCAAACATATACTAAAGCATAACTTTCACAACAACAGCCGGCTTAAAAAAGCAGCACTTTTATGAAATCTAGGTTATAAAATGAAGGAAGCAATATTTCTAAAAGTGCCGTCAATGAGATGCAAGTGTGTAAAACTATTAAAACGAACAATTTCAAAATATATTCGAGTTAAATTCACTTTGGGAAATCGCCGCCCATTATGCAAAAACAGAAAACTAGCACCGACGTGCTAGTTCGGGTACCAATGTGCAAGTTCAGGATTAAGCTTTCAGGCAGTGATGACAGTGAATTCATATGCAACAGTGAAGGTGCAGTGATTTTATTTCATCTCGATGGTTAATAAATTAATCAGAATAGCAAATATGAAACTCGCTGGCTTCAAACTACAAGCTGATTCTCGTAAAGGTGCCGATACTTTTAATCGGAGCACTTTTGGTAGGTTTATGTGTAAGTGTATGCTGAACAATCTTTGTAAAGTTACACACGTTACTTTAGAAGTTATTCTAGATTCTGTTACAACTTATACTCGAAAATTCTACTTTTTGTTAAAGAAATTCTGCTTAAATAGTACGCAGAATGTAGCGGTTTCCTATACACATATAAATGTAATTTACATATGGCATATCGTGATTTCGTGATTTGATGTTCTCATAAATTAACATAGTTGCTGCTAAATTATCACAATTTTATAGCATATCTCCCTTAAAATGTTTAAACACGAAAATTTTATCTTATTTTAAATTTATTAAATTTTTGTAAAATATTTAGATAAATTTAATAATGTTTCGTATTACAAGCATTTGATAAGTAGTTTTACTCTGGAAACACGAAAGCGGACTTTTTAATTACACAGAAGAATAAAATAGCATTTTGGATACCATTAAAATACATATCTTAATATACAAGCTGTACTCTCTTCTGAAAACGGGAAACGCAAGAGTTAGATAATATTGAACATTTCAACGAAAGCATCTCTAGTATTCAAAGAAGAGTTCTCGAAATACTTGAATAGCTGAGATTCTTTCGGCAGAGAGCGAGAGGAATTTTACGGAACTACGCGAAAAATCCGGAGACACTGATCGCGTAAACAGCACACGCCGCTCCACGGCTTGGTTTGAGTGTGCTATATTTGGCGATATATTGTCCAAGAAATGATTTTAATACATGTATATCATTTATAGAACAGTGTTTTTGTTCCCGAATTCCTAATAATAAAATGTAAACAAATACAGGATGTTGCGGTTTTTAGCCTACAAAAAGAAAAACTTACGTGCGCTCGTGTTCAAATATGTGCAGAATTTACTTTTAAAGGCTGGGATATTATATTATCCAACAAAAGACATCACTATTTTATTGACATAATTTTTCCTATTTTAATACGTTTACATTCTTTAAATATGATCAATAAGTATTCTCATGTATTACGCTTAGCAATTTTTCGTACTCGTATTATTAGTACCTTCTATTCTCGTATTAATATGTAAAATTAATACACAAGAAAGAATAATTCTCGATCTTATTAAAATAATGAAAAGGAGAATATTTTCCTTAAAAAAATAAACGCTTTCCTTTATATAATTTTTTACTCATTTCCAGTCTATGTGTCGTAAATTAATAATGAAATTTTGTAATTCGAGGCATAAATATATTCATTTAATAATTTATAAATATAAAAGTATTTTAAAAATACAGTTTCTAGTTTTATCTTTGAACTCATTCCTTAAGCTATAGTCTATGAGTGTTTAAGGAAACGAAGCAAGACCTGCACAGCATTTGATTCTCAGATTATGAAAAATCTATTGCTGTGTGAAAAAAAAGTACATATTAAAAATATAGGTGAATATTAAATTATTTTCCTGATTAATTCTATAGCGTAATATCTGCTTTTGGTTTCATAAGTATACATACATATGAACTTATAAACGTGATCATGGACAGTAATAAAAGGATATACAGCATATGAATTAAAATTAAAAAAAAATATCTAAAGGTCTCGTCGATACACGCACATACACATATGTGTATGCATTTATATATATATCACCTCATAAAAATTATTTGATAATTAGGTCATGTTTAAAAATGTTAATAAAAAGTCAATACTTGACATCTTATTCAATTATTTACTTTGGCCTGGCACTGTGCAATACTAAATAAATAAATAAATAAATAAATAAATAAATAAAGCGCATTTTACTTTAAATTTTAGAAGTATTCAAAAATCACATCTAGATAGCTGCAGACCAGGACTCGCACGGAAAAACAAGTGTTAGAAAACTAGTAATTAAACTGCGGGGTTCTAAGATATTCCTTCGAAGGGTGCTATTATTGCACTATATTGCTAATTATTAATGATGAAATTATTATATAGGTTTGGATGACATTTCACACTTCTTTATGTTAGCTCGATTCGTCTAGGTATTTCCATGGAAAAACGTCAGCAGGTAAAGGAAAGGTATGCTGCAGTCAAAAATGCTAAGTTTAACTAGCGTTACTACTCTTTAGCTTTCCTGTATCTTTACACATTTTGTTTCCATAATTTTATTTAAAGATTACTCTTTCATAATCACATTTTAATGTTTATATATGATGTTTCAATCTGTCACGTAATCATATTGAGCTGAAGTTTTTAACGCTACCAGAACAACTTGAACGATTATTTTTAAAATTTCTCGTATTTCGTTTAATAACTTATAAATACAAAAGTATTTAAAAATACAGTTTTTAGTTTTATTTTTGAAACCTTCAATGAGATGTTTAGAAAGTAATAAGCACACTGCTTAATATTGATTTTTCCAGTTCGAGTTTTATATCCTTTTTTCAAGAAAGATCAATTTAACAAGAGAATACGGATAGAATGAGGGATAAAATAGATAGAAACACAGATTTTATCTTTTAGAATTAACATAATCACTGAAAATACAAAAATATTTTAATTATTAAAAGAAAAACATGTAATGACGTACTTGTAAATAAGATAAATAAATTTAATATATTACTATTCAACACATAGAAACTACTACATTATTAAATGCTGCAGGCAACATTCTTCATAACTTGAAATATTTAGTTTATTGTTATAAAATTGTCATTTTCAATTTATTTATTGTCTCGCGCCTGAATATGACTGTTTGTAAATAACATGCAACTGCAACTTTTTTTAGCTATACAGACTTATTTAAGCTGTTGTTTTTGGAGCAAGTGTTCATTTCCCCCTCCATCTCTTTGTCACTTCTTGACACATCATCTTCTGAGTCACATAAATGATTTTGGAAATCGGCCTATATCAACGAATCGATTGAGAGGGGCAAATGTTTTCTAATAGTCAAAAGCTTGAATGTAGGAACCTGACATCATCTTCAAAGTCGTCAGTTTCCTTCTTTTCTCAATGCGACATTGTAGTAGATGACGAATTATTTGTTTTTTGGCTGACTAACTTGTTCTCATCTCAATTTACCCCCCCCCCACACACACACACTTATTTCCTAACATTTTGTGCATCCGTTGTTCCAAAGCGTCCTTCTCTGCCTTCGACACAAGACACCCGGTATTCATTAAATGCAACTTCTGTTCCCTTTACGGCCAGTTCTCAAAAGTTTAATTTGAAAATTCAAATTATAAATTTCAATTCCAATTATAAAGTAAAATTCAGATTATAAAACTTGTACTGCGCAGGTACTTGAGTTACACATAGAAACAACTTTATCGTTTGAAATTTACTTTTTCATATTCTTAGTACTTTTTATTTTAACATAGCATACATCTTTCCATAAGTAATTTAGATGGTTATATTTAAATTCATATATTACTCCAAATCTTGATTTAAAAATATAAGGAAATATAATAGAAATAGTCGACTGAACTGCCTTCTGATGAATAAGTTCTATTGTTTCTATTTATACCTCATTTGTTAAAATAGAAATCAGTGTTCGAGAAAAAGCTGTATGAAAGAAAGAAGATCCCTTGTTAAATATTTACAGTAAATAAATTTTGTTACATATTATACAGAACTTTAATAAGGATACTTCAAATATAAAAAGTATTCCCTGATTCTTTCATATGATAACTCTAGCATCGCATATAACTCGTAAAATGATAGTTTGTAATTTCAATGCTTTGAAAATGTTCTTTAACTACTTGAAAGCTACGTTCATTATAATTTTTGTATTGTTTATATTGTACGCAGTTTGGACGTACCATATAAGATTTACTTGCGGTTTATGTTTAATTTATGACTAAAGTCTCTACACTTGATGCGTTAGGTGTGAATACTTACTGATTTATTATTCTTTTTCTTATCAAAGCAGAAAGAATTTAATTAGCTGATTTAAGTTTACCGAAACTTGACATTTTTTTTCATATTTGAAACCAGTATTGCAGGTTTATACTATTTATATTATTTCCCTGTCATTTTGTATGCACGTAACCATATTCATTAAACAGGATAATTCAAAATTAAGATATGAAGAAAACCTAAGCTTTCATTTTAGTGGATATTAAGTTCATGTTGGATCAGCTGACCAAGCTTGATGGAATTTTAATTGTCCTCAAAAATCCTATGATTTTGTGTAGTTTTGATATAATGGATAGAGTGTAATTAATAAAACTTTGCTGTAAGCTCTAGGAATTTTTTTTTTATGCTTTGAATTTAGCTGTGGTTTAAATAAAAAATATAGGTCACAAATTGCTTTGTCGTGATCAGAATAATGATAAAAATAATATTAATGGTTTAAATTTACTTTTCAGCAATGATGTTTTGGTGATGAACTAATAGTATTCCAATGATTTCAAACAAAGGATATTCTATTATTGATACGGCAAAGTTGTTGATTAAAATCTTGTATTAATTACAAAGCATTATTTTCATTAACTTTAGAAATAAAATACTAAACAAACTTCGGCGTTTATCTTGCCTATTTAACTTTGTTAATGATAAAAAATAATAAGTAACGCAAATTTTATTCATACTAAATTTTCTTTTCTTAAAATTAAAAAAAGTTCTTGCATAAATTTTGGATTCATGCGCAATATGCATATACAATACATATAGCCTCATTCTTATAATAAAAACTATTTGGGAATTGTTTAAAATATTTTTACATTCCTCGAAATTAGTATTCAGATTTCAAGACCATTGTAATATAATTAAATTGCTTAGTTTCTGTTTGTTCTGTTTCTTACTGTACGAATTAAAAAAAATCAAGTACAAAAAATCAACTTGATGATATAAGAAGTGGGAATTATTCTACGACTGGACTATTAACAGAGTTAAAGTCTCGAGAATAAGCCCTAACCACTGAAAGAATTTTCCCATACCTAACGTATCTGCGAAGACGCGATAGAATGTAATTACTGCGCAGCGACTTTTTGCCGCCAAAAGAAAGCTTTTTCTCTCCTTCTTCTTTCTCTCTCTCTCTCTCTTTTTTTTTCTTTTTTTCGAAACGTTAAAATATCAGCAACTGCTACTGACAATCTCTTCCTGCCTAACATCATCTTCACATCAGTTAATATAAGTCTTTTGGAGCGGGCTTTTGTGCATGTAAAAGAAATAAGAAAAGGGTCAAGGTAAAATTTAAAATAGTTAGAATCTCATAATAAACGTTACAAAGGAAAAATTAATTGTCTTATATTAAAATATTTTTGTAATGTGGTGCATATTTCAGTAAATCTCTCAATACGATAGTTCACTTTAACATATCAATACTTCTGTCCAAATATCCTATCTTTTAAATATACTGAATTATGATAGGCTAAAATTACTCCAGAAAAGATTTAGGCCTATTGTTTAATTTTTTTTAAACTGAGTCATCTCTGATTGGTTATTCCTTAACCATGCATAACTGTGATAACAAAGACTGCAGATGAAGACGCGATGTTCAAAACCATGTTATTCCAAGTTAGCTGTAGTTTAAAATAAATTCCATTATAATTTTTTAGAAAAAAAACTCTCGAGAAAGGTAACATGCTATACACTTGCTCTTCCAGAATTCAAATATTTTGCATATGAAATGTCTCACTATTGTTATTTCGTAAAACGCAGTTTTAACCGGATTTATTTCGTAATCTAGCATAATAATCACAAAAGAAATAACACGAAAAATTTACTGCACTCGTTAACATAGCATTAGTATGCCACGGCTCTATTTCAGACTCCAGGTGTAAACATTTTCCTATTAAGAATTTATTTAAAGCTCTTTCTTTTCTTTCGGGGAGTATCAAGTGTGAATAATTATTACGCTTTTGTGAATGAATACACAAAAATGTCTCCTACCTACACATTAGCGACTTACTGTTTTGAAGAAGATGGAGTGGTTATCCGTCGAATGACGTAAGAATTGGTCACTTAAAAAATGACGTATCTAGATCGCGTTCCCTCTGAAGCCCATTTGTTTCCCGGCCAGATTACCAGCAATCCTATCGTTTGATATTTTTTGGCGAGAACTTGGCGACAGTCTCGATACTAACTCATCACAATGCCGCTGCTAGCTAGAGCATTTAACCATCCGATCGCCAGCGTGCTAGACGCATCATTCCCATTGATGGTTTCCATCTGTGCCGGCGGTACTCTGGTGAATAATTGCAGGCGCTCATCATTCGGAATCATTGATTCGCATTAAGGATTATTTTCGCCTCTGATCGGCAGCCCAGGTTTGTTCTTATTTGCTTTATGCATTTGTAATGAATGTGGGAATGAGTTTTATATTCCTGAACCAGGCATTTTCTTTATGTTCTGTTAACTTTTAACGCACACATGTTTGGCGGGCTCATATTTTAAGCCGGCTAGTCTCAGATAGACCATTTCCCTCCACCACCAATTAAACGTGCTTTTGCAGCTGGACAACATATCAGATATACTAATTTCTCGAAATATGCATCAGTCACACGAGCATTAGTATTAAGTAACAGAATAACAAGAAATGAGAATGCGGAAACGCAATATGATCTTGAACATCTAGAACTTATGATCTAAAAAAAGGAAATACTTTAATCAGATGTTAAGTGCCGTGCAGTAAAGATAACTCTCTTTCAGCCTCTAAAGCCCTTCCAGTTATGCACTATTACAATATCAAATAATTAACCTTGAAATGTTTGCTATAATTGCTGTCAGCTGTTCTGCATATTTAGAATAGATACACATATGTGCTATATTTTCAGGGAGACAATAAAATGTTTGACATTTTTTTTATTATTGTGAGACGCTGCAAAACAGATAAAGTAATGAAACATTTTCGAAGCCCATTATTAAGAGTGGTAGTAGCCATATTTGTGTTATTGAGAATAACAGAACATTTAAATTCTGTATCGTGAAAATGAATGATGCGTTTACTACATAAAGTACTGATAGCTAAAAATTGTACTTTACTGTACATAATATTAAATTGTTACTAACGGAACAAAATTGTCTGAAATCGTAAAAGGAATAATTTCGGACGTACTGTAAGCCAATAGAGCTAAACTGGCTAAAACGTCATACTTCCGTTACAGTTCTGTACTCCATTCTGTCTATGTTAAGCAGGTGCAAGCTCCGGATGAAATTATATTTAGCATCACTAATACGTAATTTCCATAAAACTCGGCTCTAATTTTGTCTTAAAAAATAAAGATGTAGCATGCATATTTCTGTAGTAGGGAGTAACACTTAATAGCTACTTGACTATTGTTTAAACATACCAAAGAGTAAAGATTCCCCCCCTTCCCCCGTCATTGGGGTTCTGGGTCAGGAATTTGGATTTGTGACTTGTTTTCTTTAAGAGTTTTCAGTATCGCTATTTCTTGCTTTGAAGTTCAAACCTTTAGCGTTTACCTATATGGCATGAGACTTAATTTGCTGTATGTTAAATAAGAAAGATTTTGAACTATGCTTAGTTCACGAGAAATTTCATATAATTGGTTTATACACAAAATGAAATATTCATTATAAAAAGCAAGTTAAAATCGAGCTCAAAGCAAACGAGACGGTATAAGAAATTTGTTATTTATAAATTCTTTTGCTTTTATGTTCTATTTACGTATGTTATACTTTTATACTTGCTGAACATTATAAACGAAATTATTGACAATTTATGTATGTTTATAATGCTGGGATCTTCTTTTTTCGCACGCAAATAAAAATCGTAGATACGGAGAAGAAAAAGTTTACTTGCTTAACCCTTTTCAGCATTCCCAAAATGAATCAAACATAATATTCCAAATTATATTTATTCCTGTATATATGGGCATAGCAAACATTTACTTTTATAGGCTATTTTTTTCAACTACTTCATCCAGATGAACCGGAAGTAGGGAAAATAGGCATTTTGAAATGTTTTCTTCTGAATAATACGTTTATACAGATTTCTAGGAATTTTGACTAAATTATTATTCTCAGAATATCTAGCTGCATACTCGGAATTTCTAGATTTCTGAGACAGTGTTCTGTATTTTGCATTACTAAGCTAGACACCGCTGTATCATTAAACGGAGACGTAACGGTAACGGTCCATACACACTGTAGAACGCATTCCTATACCGGCTTGCCGGGGATTCTACTGATGCAACAACGAGTAAGTTTCGAGAGCAGTTGGGGTACATGGTAAATTTTATTTTGTAGCGTTGCGTATAGTAATCCAGAGTAATTCAAAGCATTCTACAGATTGAAGATAATCGTCGACTGCGTCGCGTGCTTTTTCTTTTTATCCTTAGATAAGCGGAAATACTGATGAATGTAGGTCTGCATATTTTTTTTTTTTTTTTTTTTTTTTTTTTTTTTTTTTTACGTAATTAGTTTTAGTGAAAAAAGTTAGAGATATGTGAAACTTGTCTTGAATACGGCGGTCGGAAATTAAATGTTTCTAAGCTGGTATGCTTAAGTTTTTAACGAAAGAACTTTCGTTTTTTTTTATGGCGGGGGGGGGGAATAAAAAACCAAGGATTTTTGCATATATAGTACGACATTTTCGTTAAGGAAAAAAGGAAGTATACAATAAATTTTAAATTTTCTTTTAGCTTTAAAAATTTGCAGGAAATGTGGCTTTTAGATTATAATTTGGCCGTCGTCATTTGTGCTTGTTAAGATAAATACACTTTTTTAAAAACAATTTATAACAATTAATATATTATGAAATACCCTCAGATAATTTTAAGAAAGTTTAAAACAATCCTTTTTATTCGATTCAGCCTAACAATTTAGATAGTTCGTGTAATAACAAACTCTGTTGCGTGCGGGATAAACAAAACACAAGCGTTAAAAGTAAAAACTTAAGTATTTAAAATGAGTTATTCATAAGACAGGGCTTCGACTTACACATTGGGACGATCAACGGTGACAGCCAAAAGCTCTCCCCTTAAGTCAAGAATTATGTTCTTTTATACGTTAAACTAATTTATATCCTGGTGGGAGCCGACAAAAGTATAATTGTTAAACAATAAGATATGCTGAAAATAATAAGACAACTTTTTAATAAAATTAAAATCATACAAGCTTTCTGATTCAGCTAAAAAACGTTTTATCATGTACATATATGTAATTACTTTAAAATCTATTTTTGAAATAACCTAATGTATGTTAAATCCCAGGCTTGATTTCACATGGTCACGATTTTTAGCATTATATGGCAATTTCTTAATAGCCATATAATGCTAAAATATTTCTTTTAAAATGCACCTCGTTTCAAAAATAAATAAAACAAATTTTATTTTACGAAAAACTATTTAATTTTTATATAATTTGTTCAAATATTATTTAGGAAATTTGTTTTACTTAGTAATTTTAGAGTGTTAAGTAGTAAGCTTATTTTTCTGTGTGTAAAGGAAATATAATTTATTTTATAGCTTACTCAAAAACTGAATTTCTCTGCAGATTTCTCTGATTGTGCCTGTTTTGAAAGTTCCATTTAAATGTGTTTAGTTCATAATATTCGATAAAACAAAAATATAGAGAATTTCGATCTCTAAATAAAAACGTTGAGCAGTGCAATTCATTCTCAGATTTGATTTTCGATCGCTAAATGAATTGACAAAGGAGGGAATTTCTCCCATGTGAACTGAAATTACAAGCCAACTTCTCCTAAAAAATTATCCTTTGCTTGTGTACCTTAATCCTTTGATTATGTTTCCTTATTTATTTAGCATGTCTCTTCCCAGCAGCAACTTTTATATTATATCTTTCAGTGACATTACATGTTATCATTATGCATATTAATTTGAACAAGGGCGGCCGGCGTTAGAACATTTGCCATCCGGTGCAACCTCTGCGGCTTCTAAATTCTTTTGCTCACTAAATTTTGAGTTTTCCCAACAGGTGCAGTGTCACCGATTGCACTGGCTCTGGCCCTCATTTAAAGTACGTTCAGTTTTTAATTAAATGAGAACGACAGAAAACTGTTTCTAATCTTATTCCCGTTGAAAATGATCTCAAATTTTCCTTTCAAGCTTGCTAGAGGCTGTTCGTTTGGAATTAATGTGAAAGAAAAGCGAATTTTATAAATTAAAGTTAATTATAAATAATTAATTGAGTTTATAAGGTATTTCTCCCACCTTCTTGGCGTGCCTTCGTGGTTCTGCACACTGGGCTGGTATCCAGCGGTCGATTCCCGGCGAAGGCGTTTGCTAATTTTTCATCTGATCTGCTTCCAAAAAAATGCTTAATGTCTCTACAGTGGCGCCCGAACTAAAAGGGTATTGGATGATGATTTTCCTCACCCAGGATTTGGCGATTGGGTTCCCTAAAAACCCCAGTCGCCCTTTAAAAGGGGAAGGATATAAGGTATTTCTCCCGCCTCCCTAGAGTGCCTTTCGTGGTGTAGTGGTTAGCACACTGAGCCGGTATTTCAGAGGTCCGTGGTTCGTTTCCCGGCGAAGGCGTATGCTAATTTTTCATCTCTTCGACTTCCAAAAATCCTAATGTCTTTACAAGCTAAATATTGCTTTTATCTTTCCCCACGTTGTGTTGGTTTGATTCCAATTTGATTTTAACATTATTGAAAGAAGTTAAGAACTCATCACATTATTCAATAATAAATTTATTCTAGTCATGTCCTCCTGCATTTACCAGTGCTAGATCAATTTGAGGAATTTCTGTATTTAATATTCAAGCCATAATAAGACCAATGAATGTAAAATATGGCACTGTTGCCCACACACACAAATTCTTTTCCATCACTTACGTCATTGAAATCTTCCTGGTATTATATGAATCCTGAAATATCAGTTTGGACATTAGGAATGTGCTTAACGTTATGAATAATTCAAATCAAGGAAAGCTGCTTACTTTTATGCACATTCCGCAGTCAGCTGTAGTTGAAGTTGAAAGATGATGAAATTTGGCATGCTGGGGCAAGTTATACTGAAAAACAAACTGTGTAAAATGCTGTGCACTAAGAAGAAAATTTGATCTAACTGCTTTCTACATATCAAGGGAGTACATTTAATAAAAAAGGACTGTTAATCAGAATTACTTCAACACCTTTAGAATAGTTTTTTAAGCTGAAGTATAGCATGAATAGCCACATCAAAAATGGCATAAAACCATAAGATGCACCCACCTCAGAAAATTTTTTTATCTCAATACTTAGAGGCATATCTGCACTTGACCGAAACCAGTTTCATTCCTCCACACCTCAAAACTGTGGGTCGTGGTTGTTCAAATTTTAGGCTGAACTGGAAACCTTTTTTTAAGGATTGGTTTGGTTTATTAACCATCGGCGACACCTTTCCGTCTAATGTACACCAAACTGCTCAAGCATTATGACCTGAAAGGGCAAAATGAAACTCTGTAAGCTAGGTTGCTTCAATTTTTCCTTTTAATTTAGGTAGACATTTTGACAGCTGAAAAGCCAGTCAGCAGCCCACTGCAGCGTAGAAACGGTGCATGTTAATATGTTTTTCGTGTAAACTTTCTAAACGTTGCGTTAAGTGGTTTGTTACGATCAGCAGTTACCAGAACAGTTTAAAATAATTTAATTTCACTTACTTGCGTTGGTACTTTTATTTCTTCTCTTCATTGATACTTATATGTTCATTCCTGAAGAGATTCCTTTTCATTTTTAAGTATTCAAAGCAACAACTGGCTAACACATTTGCATTTACTATATGTAAATGCTCGGTATATATAGAAAGAACTATTTATGAGGTGATAAGGTCACTGATCTCAGCTGTTTTTGTTGGGAATTAGACACGTGGTTAAAAAGGTTGGAAATGACCATTTTATTTCAGTAAGCCTGTTAGTGTTAAGAATTGATTTCATGGGGTCGTTTGTTTACATCAGAGATTTCGTAAACAGTTTCAGTTCGCGTTTTGCTGCGAACGGAATATGAGACTTTATCGTTCTATTTTATGGATTGGTTACAACAGCAGAAAATTCTGCCGCACGGCTGGAGGAAAATAATTTGTAACCGACAGCGGAAAAACACGCGCATGTCCGTGACCAAGCATTTGCAAGGATAATCCGTCAAGAAAACAAAGCCCGTTTTAAACAAAACATGAAGAGTTACGAATTACATAAATGTATCCCTTGAGAACGTTTATTAATAGGCTTTGTGAGAGCGATCGGCTAGCCTTGACCTTGACCATCTTCGAAGGTTAGGAAAAAAAAAGGAGAACCTGGCTTGTCGCCCAAGGAGTTTGACGCGTCCGCATGACATGTCAAGACCGTGATTATGTAGAGCTGTGCAACGAAATTACAAGTCAGCTTTGACGCTTGTCTGCTTTTATTAAAATACCGATTCCGTTAATTAAAGACATATCTTGAATGTCCGTCTCTCTCAAGTTTACGCTTGACGAGGGTTCGTAATATTTCCTCTTCCGCGTTAATTTCAGGTGATAGATGAGAATTCAAGTTTATTAGACACAGAACTTAAGCATATTCTTAAGCATTCATTGCTAGTGCATGCTAAACGAAGAAAACAGATTTGGGAAACAAATGGAACATTCACGCACTTTGTTTCGACGAACTGAGAACGAAATATTTTATGTTCAAATTATGGATATGAACATCGATGATGATAACCGCGATAAAGTTTGGCTACTAATATGGAATGGATCACAAATGGAAATATTTTAAATTGTAGCTTTTCTCTAAAACTGGAGTATCAATACACTTGAGTTTTTATTTCTCAGCTAATTGTTGAGAGAAATCCTTCGCTCTTTAAAAAGCTACTTCAATTATTTTTGTTATTACTATAATTAGTGTTCGATTTCTTGTGCCGCAATTTTTTCCTTTCCTTAAGAATCAAAAGCTGAGAGAGAAATTTCGAAATTTCGCGATCATAATCTTTCTTCCCAGTTGTAGATTGTTTCGGTTAAGGCTGTGGGTGGCACCTAAAAGTAATGCACTCTTTTTGCTGGTATAGAATTTCCCAGTGAGTATGTGAAAAACATGAAACACAGCTCTTCAAGATTCTATAAAAAGAAATTCTGCCTTTCTGCGGTCATTTAAATGTGATATATTATAATAAACTCATTTGTTTTCACAGTTGCTACGCCATCTGTGTTATTTTTAAGATCATTTTTAAAATCATGGTGCAAAGAAATGGTTTATCTCATGTATTTGGAGTGCTGATGAAGCAAAGTTTTTAAGGTAAAAGTAAAAAAAAAAATTTTTTTTAAATTTTTTTTTTGTGATTTATTCAGTAATTTAGATTAAAAAAAAAACCGAATCAGTAACTGGATAATATGAACAGCTGTTGCCTACTGAAGACGACTGATTAAATAACAGGAGGGTCCTCTTAAATGATGAAAAGCATTTTCTCCATGTTAAGTTAGGGGGTGCATTAAATTCTTTATATGATAGATGGGATGGTGAAGGATTTTGATTTGCAGCCCGCCCATATGCCAGCTGCAGAATCTAATATTCTTTAATTTTACTGAAGGTCAGAGATTTGGTATTTGGGTTCATAGCCAGGGCTGTTAATTAATACCCATTTGAGCGGTGATGTAAGGAATCTGGCGTTTCAGTTCATCGAAGAAGACTGCATCATGGCTCGAAGAAGACTGCATCATGGCAGACCCTAGGAAGAAACACTGTAATTGGGCCTCATTAGTTTGAAGAGGCAGGCAGCTGAATATTTTTCAAAATAAAAAAAAATCAGTTTTCATAAGTCGGTTTAGTGGCAGTAAATATAACAGATTTTATTATTTTTATTCTACTTAATATTTGAACATTTTTAATGTAGAATTTGTCATGGCTTGATTATTTTCTCCCTCCTTTCTGCATGACTTCCGGTATAAAGTTAGCATACTCGGCATTTATTCCAGAGGCCCAGGTTCGAGTCCCGGCGAGGGCATTGCTCATTTTTTACGTCACCCGCATATTAAAAAAACTTACTGACTCTACACTATTTAATGAGGGATACTTATAGATAAGAGTATTTTATTACTTGCTGTTTCCTGCTAATTGATTTTTATTGTAGCCCGCAAAATCAAGCATTTTGTTTCGTGCTGTAAGTAGGTTGTTATTCATACTGGTTTCATTTGAAATGCATAATAGGTCGTTGTAACATCTATGCTTATAGACAAGTTAAAAAACCTGAACCAAATCTGCATTCAAAACACAGTGACTTCTCATTAATTTACCGTCGAGAAGATTATATCCAGATTACATTATACATATAACAGAGATCGTGTGCTTTCGAACAGAATTGCACTTAAATATATAGCAATAAAAACCTACTCAAGTGTCACTGAGACAATATTTCAACTAAGCTACAAAATCACTCTATGGCCAGAAAATTTGGCTGAAGAGAAGGCAAATGTTTTCATCATCTTAACCTTTGGTCATGCATATGTATTAATTTGCACTAATTTACTGGTTTCAGTTAAGGTTGTGGGTTTGCTCAGTATCCTTGGCATACCAAAGTTGACTCTTTGCTGTTACATATGAAGCTGCCAATTCCTTAATATATTCAATGAATTATTTATCATGTTAACAGAGTAATTTGCCTTAAATGGAAAGTTTTGACACAAGAGTTTGTTCATTTTTTACCGAAATGTATATACTGTAGCACATTATAAAGTTTCTAAATTGGGTAAATTGTTATAAAATATTAAAAAAAAATAATCTGTGTATCAAGTTTATTTTCTTATACATATGGCAATACGCTAAATAAGGACGAGTTTTTAAGAACTTCCAAATTTGGAATTATCATGAATCATGCTATTTAATAATAAAATAAAGTAGGTAAAAATTTAACGAATTCAGAAGAATCCACTGATAGGATTAGATGCATTAGAAATGGATTAGAATGGAATTGCATTAGAATGGATGGATACAGGGAAACTATGAACTGTTTTACATTCTGAAAGCAGAAACTTGCCTACGATGATTCCCTTCTCTTTTTGCAATGTTTTTTGTTTTTAAGTAGAGCAAACTAATAATTATTCGTCGGTGAGTGGAAATTTAATGGACCTTGCGTTATTTTCCGAGCGATTTGGTTTCTAAGAACATACGAGAAAGAGTGTGATCGATGTAAAATATACTAATAATAAATAGATCCTTGAAATGTATAACATTTTATGTTAAATAAATATGCAAATTTTTATACACGGAGTTGATAGTGCAGAGGAATTCTTGTATATCGTTTTATAATAGTAAATCAGTTTCAGCGGTATCTTGCAGTTTTGAGAATTATTGTTGTCACATTTTAGAAAAGTAAGTTAAAATGCCTTTACAACTTTATACTGATAATGAACGTTCTCAAAACTAAGAAATCACCCTGATTATTCACACGTTTTAAGAATAAAAAGAAATATATCAGTGTTGTTATTAAAATATAAGTTAGACTAAAATTGAAGGAATTGTATTTGCCTTTTAATTATAATCAGCAGAAAATAACTTTGGTTGTTTCTTTTCAAATATATATTTTAAAGAGTAATGGTTTTTGTATATTAAAATGTAATTAAAAAATAATAGAGAGCCTGACATTATATCCGCTAATTATTAACAGTTTGCATTCAAGAGCTCCGGCAAGGATATGGATGTAATAAACTTTCCAAATATGCTTTGTGGTATGTTTTGTAATTAATTACCTTTCAAACCTACACTCGATAGATATCACTTAAAAATTAATTAAATGCATTATTTATCTTCGAACTAGGTAATATGAATGCATATTAGGTCAGCGTTTCTTATTATGCTAATATTCAAGAAAAGGTAAGCAAAAGAACCCGTAAAACAATTAAGCGTTGGAAGTATTAGATTAAATTTGAGATTAAATCACGTTTTAGTTGTAATTGGAACAGTAAAGGGTACATTATTTTATCCCATTTTCTCTTTTTGTTTTCTTGTTTATATATATAAAATTTTTAAGGTCAGGCAAAGAATTTGATCCAAAACATTCAACGTAACTCCAACAGAAAATCGTAAGTAAAGATCAATGCAACTTATTTTCGTGCGGATATATATACGGAAATGTGTATTAGAATGACATGCGGACTGAAATTGAGAAACTATCGTGCTGAAAAATTGAACAGTATAAGAATATAGATTCTGTATCATTATAAATCTTTTTGGTTGTGGAAGTCCGAACTACTTATCCGATTTAATTCATGAAAACTTTTTCTTAAATTGGATTTCTAATAGATAAAAAACTGCATCGACCGTTGTCAGTACGAGCAATTACAGTTATTCGGAAGACTAATCCTAAAAATTCAAAAACTCTTGCACGAAAAAGAGCCGTGGGAAAAATGTGCTTCTAGTAACTGGGGGTAAATGCTCTGTTACCAATTAAAGCTTTCGGTATCAGTGATCGGATCAAGAGCAAAAAAATTACAAAGAAAGCAGATGATTCACTGGAGAAGCATGGGTTTCGCTATCAGTTTCACTTCCGGCTGCAAACTATTTACGATGCATCCATTACGAACTAAATACCGTTTCTGAATGGAAAAGGGGGATGAGTTGATTACTTTGAGTGCATTTTCTTACTCAACGGCGAGGATTTATCAGATTGCGAAAGAAAGCGGCTAATCGCTATTTCATTCATGAGTGTGCATTCTGTCAGCCCCAGTTGCGCCAATCAACGCGGGAGGGATAAGACATAAAGGCAGCGATTTCTCTGCTCTGCTCGAACATTTGCATCGGCTTCTAACGACTGAAGGTGAGTTGAATTTTACACATTCTTGCATTTAGGGCCGATTGTGTTGTGGCTACGGTTTCAGCAAACAAACACTTGCGCACCTTTTGCAGGGTAATTAAATTTAACGGCACAGTTTGGTCACAATTCAGTGTAGATCTTTTATTAAATAAGCTAATTTAATCTGTCCTTTTTAGTTTAAATTTATCACTGAAAAAGAGTTGATCTAAAAGACAGAAGTAAGGAATTTCAGCGAACTTTAAAGCCAATTTTGAACCATTTTAGAATTAAAAAAATAGTAAAAACTTTGTTTTAAACCTGTACCGGGGAAAATATGCAACATTTTGATAAACAGCGGTATTTAAGGGCAAATATGATAAATTGCCTCGCTAATTTTATTAGAGAAAGTAAGCACTATTTCCGAGAGATCGTGATCTTTGGTTTTCAGTAGCAAACGTTTTGTTGATTTTTTAATAACATAATGCTAACTGTTACTGTACGCCTAATATAGCGAGTATTACTTCATATTGTGCAATGTATAAGACTTACGGTTTTACGCTGAGAAGTAGATTAATCCTCTTACACATCCTCATCTTCCAGAATAAAAATAGTTACGTTTTTAATACTTTTAAGTATTTTTTATACTATACAGTTGGAAAATCTGCCTAACGTTTATGACTATTTCATAACTGCTTCATATTCTTCTTAAAGGACAAACTTTCTAATTTTGCTTCAGAACTTCTGTTTAAAAATTTCTTTTTCTCCCTCCTATTTTTTTATTTCTCTGTGTGTGTGCAGTTAAGTTTTCTCTTCACTTAATAAGTAAGTAGCCTTTGCAGATATTTGGTTTCTTCAGTTCATTGCCAGAAATTCAGTCAGTAAACATTCACTTCTTTCCTGCGAAGTTAATCTGGAAAATAATGAGGTGCTGATATCCTATATTATTAGGTACCAAAACTTATTTTATCTTTAATATAAATACTAAGGTTTCTGTATAATTGCGAGTGGAAGAAATGAAAGCAAAAGATAAGTCATTAATTCCATTTCTTTGTTATCTCTGGCAGAAAATTTTTATTATTATCAAGCATGACAGCGTAATAAATAATATTTCCTTTCCTTTCATTTAACCTTAAAAACCATAAAATGTTACTTGAATTTTGCGCATGTTCCAGCAGTAGTCTGTTAAGATGCAAAATTTAATTTTCTTTAATACCTGTGCTTGCCAAACCCTGAATGTAAGATGAAATTTTACCCAAACTGCAGTTTGATGCGAAATTTGATTATCAATTTAATGAATACGGTTGCTTATTTAGACGGTTTTAACTGTATATTAAAAGGATGTCATTGTCGATTTAGAAGAACCCGGTTTTAGTTTCAGTAATGTGCAGATTACTAGCAAAAATAATTTTCCTTTGGCTGCAGATGTCTAGTGGTATCATGATTGTGCTGATTTAGTGGGTTATCAAATCGGAATAGTGAACGTAAAAAAATTCCATTAATTATTTATAAAAGTAAAAATTGTTTGATATAGAAAGGGATCGACGTGTAGATTCGCTAGCTTTTTGTATCACTCATTTGCTCAGCGCACTAACATCTATCATGAAAACGAGTGCGTTGCATTTTTTAATGTTTTACAGGTACAGGTATTGGTAGAAGTGGGCGGGACACCAGAAATTCACCACTGGTCGTACAGGTATAATCTCATCGCATTAACTGAGCAGTTCTGCCCCAATTCTGAGGAAGAACACCCCAGGGATTGGTCCGAAGAGATATACCACCTCTCTTCTCCTACCAACAACCTCTCGAGATGACTTTCAGCTCGCCGTGTATTTTGAGTACCTTTTCTGGGATTCGAACCCCGGATTATCGGTACGGCGGTCATCGTCACTAACTATCACCTTACAAAAGCATCTCCCGAAAAATGCATAATAAGCAATCATTTGCGGAAGAGGTAGAAAAGAGGAACCATAAAACCATCGCCGCTAGCGCTTTTATTGACAGTTTTACGCTACAGTAAAGTTATATTTAATGAAACTGATAACGTATGTTTGATTATTTTTTTATCGTAGTTTTAAATAAATTCAAGAGCACTGAATTTATATATTTTTTATAATGAAAACTGTGTTATCTTCCATAACTTTGTTTGTTACGTAAAGACTTATTTAACATCAGTTTCAATCTAACAGACTTTAAACATGCTTAAACTAAAATTACACGCTTAAAATGCGTAACTAATCAAACAGAACTATTAATTTAAAATTTTATTTCGATCTGAATACTTAAGGTGCGGAAATACTTCGAAATCAGAGCGACTGTTTTTTCGAAATAAGGTCTTTTTTTCGCCTTTTCTTCTTTCTTCCCCTTCTTCCCTCTGATAAACTACGCAACAAACAAGATGACTGATAGGATGACAATGCACGTGGATGTAATTCATTCATGTGGATCTCTCAACAACACTCTGTTTTTAAACTGCAAATTTCTTTCTTTCAGTGCGTGCAAGATTGATAAGACGTCTAATCAAGTATTTAAACAAATAAGAGAGCCTTTAGGCAGCTACATTCATTCAACATGCCTTTCAGATTTTATGTGATATAATGTTCTCGGAATTTCTTGTACTGAACTTGATTTGCAAGTTAAGTTTACCTATATGAGGAAAATTCGCGGATGGTAATATATTTCATGATCAACTTCTTATTTTCGTATTTGATTTCATATCTCTATCATCATCTATTTGTTTTAATTAATATTTGTTGCAAATATCTGTTGAATAACGAAAACATAATTTGCCTGATAATGATTCGCAAAGTGATGAAAGGATTATAAAATAAATAATAATAGAGCTAGAAAGATAATTGTTTGCTTGTGAGAAAGTAAGTGCTTTAAAGTACAATAAGGAAAGAAAATAGCAAAGCATATTTACAGTAGGGACACACGTGTAATTAATGAATTGAAACACTTGGTACATTTTCCACTATGGTGACTTGCATATGAATTGAGAAACCTGTGACTAAAAAATTTGAACTGAACAGAAAATTTTCAAATTTACTTTTGAACTAAAGCAGTCATTTTTATTATTCTTTGTATATAATTTAAGACCCAATTTCTGGAATGCATCTTTAAATCGAACTAACTTCTATAACTAAAACGCCATAGACTTCTTACGTTTAATAGAAATCAATTCAAAATATTATTGAAACTGAAGTTAATTAAATGATTGTTTTTTCTTATAATTAGAACATAATGAAATGTATCTTAATTTGAAACAATGCGAAAATCATAAAATTTTGTCTGTCTTTGAGGGACAGGTTTCCCCCGGTGACAGATAGCATCTGCTGTTGATGTATCTGGTGAATTCTTCCATTTTTATTTTAGTGTGTTTGTTTTCGTGGTGTATTTAATTAAACATTAAATCCGATAAAGAATACAAGGGCTATCTGCCTAAAGGAAAAAAAAAATGCCTTTATACATAAATTTCTAAAGGAAACAATCTCTTATCTGCGTTACACACGATAGAAACCACGTAAACATCCATATAGCCTCTCCATTTCAACGAGTATTAATTCTTGTATTGAGCATATAGTTACAGTTTTTGACCTTTATTTACCTCTCCTGTTTCTTGCGGTATTAAATTTGATGCAGACAATATACGTAAAATTTTAAAACCTATTTGCTTCCGGATATTTTTGTTTCAGCTCAATGCAATGATTCATCATTTGGTACTTATTTAAATTTGATATACATAGCGAATTCGGAAACTAAGTACCGTTTCATTCTAGCGCCGTCGCAGCGCTGTGGTAGGCATCCCGCGCATGCGCACTAGTCTTTCTTGCTCACTGACTTTCAATTGTCGCCATTTTGGTTGCTCTATGTTGTGTTTTCAGTTTGCTGTGCACATTCAAAATGTTTAAGACAATTAGTTCTCCCGCTGACTGTGAGATTCGTGCCGCGATTAAATTTTTGAACACGAGGAATGTTAAACCGGCCGAAATTTATCGTGAAGTGACAGAAGTTTACGGTGAATACGCGATAAGTGATGGAATGGTGAGAAAGTGAGTAAGAATGTTTAATGCAGGTCGAACAAATGTCCACGCCGAGGCTCGGAGTGGTCGGCCTTCTGTTGTCACCGATGATTTGGTAAGGAAAGTTGATGAAACAATTCATGAGAACAGACGCTTCACAATGACAACTCTTTCAGAGGCATTTCCACAAATTTCACGTACTGTTTTGTTCGAAATTGTGTTTGACCGCTTGAATTATCGCAAACTGTGTTCCCGATGGGTTCCAAAAATTCTCACTGATGTTCACAAAACAAAGCGACTTGGTAGTGCTCTGACATTTCTCACGCGGTACAGTGATGAGGGAGAAAACTTTTTAAACCAAATTGTGACCGGTGATGAAACTTGGGTGTGTCATTTCACACCAGAATCGAAACAACAATCGATGGAGTGGAGACATACTCATTCTCCGAAAAAACAAAAGTTCAAAGTGACAATGTCATCACAAAAAAATCATGTGCACTGTCTTCTGGGATAGGAAAGGCGTTTTGCTTACTGAATTTCTTCCCAGAGGTGAAACCATTAATGCGGCACAATAATGTGAGACTTTAACAAAACTAAGGCGTGCCATTCAAAACAAACGAAGAGGAATGCTCAGTAAAGGAATTGTGTTGCTCCATGACAATGCTCGGCCCCATACTGCTGGTGTCACTCAATCGTTAATTCGACAGTTTCATTCGGAGCAGTTCGATCACCTGCCGTACAGCCCGTACTTGGCGCCGTCCGACTATCACTTGTTCCTGCAGATGAAGCGCGAGCTTGGTGGCAAGCGCTTTGGATCTGACGATGACACGAAAAATGCTGTGGAGTCGTGGTTATCGAAACTGGCGGGAAGTTCTTTGACGATGGTATACAAAAACTGGTCACCCGCTATGACAAGTGTTTGATCATTGGCGGAAACTATGTTGAAAAATAGTTTAAGACATGTATTTTCATGTAAAAATAAAATTGGATTCGAAAAAATTGTTTTACTATTTTTTTTTTTTCAAAACGGTACTTAGTTTCCGAATACGCCTCGTATTTATTAAATGCTCAGCAATGATAAAGAAACGAAACTTATGCAAAATATGTGATATTGATTTTTCTGTCTCACTCACTTAGTAAGTTCTATATTTCGTTTGGTTCACTGATTAAAAACTAATCACTAAAATTCGATCTACCTGAAAGAGGATACTGTAATAGAAGACTTTCTAAGAGGAAATGCTTCAGTTTTACTTTACATGTAAATTAGATAATAGCGACATACACTATTGATATCTGCTTGAAAGGAAGGATGCCTTCGTGGAGGACTTTCCCGTGAGAAATTATTTCGTATTCATATTACATACGGAAAAAATCGCAAAAATTCCCATGCAGCCAGGCCGCTGGCATGATTTGAACCGAAGTCGAATTGCCAGTTATCAGTGACCTTATGTACTCGGACGTTGGCAGACAAATAAAAATAAGCATAATTACGTAATAAATAACAGTAGGCAAATAAGTGCTTTAATTAAACCTTACTTATCACCGAGTCCTACCAACTTTTTTTAGCTTAGTTTTTATTTTAAAAAAATTTTTAATAAAGAAAAGCATTTATTTTTATTAAGGTTATGCTTTCAAAGCGATGCTTATTTAACATATATATTCTGGCATTAGGAATATTTTTTCCGTTAAAATCAGTGTTTTTGCAGTTTTTTATATATGTTATCTTAGAACTAGTAGGTAGAGTTTTTTTAAAGCTTCGGCAACAGAATTTAGGATTTTAAACCTTTTTTTATAGGCCTTTGGTATTCGATAATTTATTTTATTGTCGCATTGTAAACAATAGAAAGATTTAAAGAAAACGAGAATCATGACTTACCAGACGTTTTTACTCACCAGTCTTCACAGAAAATAAAAATTAAGCACCGATTCGCTTAACTCATCTAGCAGAAACTGAAGTTATTCCAGGAATAACCGTAAACGAAACCAACTGTGTATTTTGAGAGGAATTAAATATGAATACAATAGGATGAAAATTAGAAGAATACGTCCGGTTCAATGGCATACTTCAGTACGAAAAATGGATCAAGAAACTGATAATGAGATACCATTTCATTTTGCGAAAACCTTATTTAATCTCCTGATGCAATTCCAATAGATTTTAATGTGTAAGTTCTTGTTAAAATAAGTTATGAGCAAGCGTCACGTCATTCTATTCGTGGATTCTGAGAAACATATTATGACAAAATCGTGGGCATTTGAAAGCATATCATGCAGCAGTCTTAGCTGAATTGAATTTCTGATAATAGAAACTTCAATAAAAGCTGGCGCACAGAAGCATGATAAGAGCAGCATAGCATTACTGAGGCGATATCAGTCTATGCAGTTTATTAAGCATAAATCGATGTAAATACCTTACTTCCAATCATAAATTTTAGTATTAGAAAATAGGGTGAACAGTTCTACAAAACCACACTACTTTTGAGAATAAGATAATGCCATTTATTTTTCCTAAAACTTTAACTGAGTTAGATATTTGAAATATAAAATTTTTCTTCTAGATGCATCAGTGAACGTAGACACTTAAAAGTCATCGTCACAATTCATTTTCAGCATACAATATACTTTTTTTTGCTTGTTCATAAAATATGTATTTACTTGTAAAGAATGAAACAATTGAAACAGCTGATTTTTAAAAAAAATGTTTTGAATGGTTTTACAGAGTCAACTGATTCAGTTCAAACTTTTCTTTCCCAATATTTTGTCATAATATGTTTCTTTGCTTAGTTTCAAGCACATTTATAAATTTGACACATGCTTAAAAATATAAAAGTAATGTGATTTATTAATAAAAATATTAGAATCTCTCTCCATTTTAAGCAATCAAGCAAAAGGGGTAAATGAAAATTCTGTCGTTGTTTCAAGCACAAAATCTATTAAAATTGCCTATTTTTGGAGAACTGAAAAAGCTGTAGCACTGTCATTAAGTGAGTCATACTAGAAATAAATATAGATAAACTTTTCTTTTTAGTATGAATAGGAAATTTGTAAAAACGAGAATGTTAAAAACCAAAAGTTTTTCATTCGCTCTTTGGCCAAAAAGGTCTGTTTTAGCTTCTCAGGTTTTATAATAAAGTCCTTGAACCCGCTCGAGCCGACCATTAGTCTTTCAATACTGAGATTATCCAGCGCGTTTCATAACAGGACACCTTAATGAGGGCGGTGGACGTTTCAAGTCCATGTTTTGTGTAGCGAGTCTCCGGGGATTCCTCCCTGTTAATATTAAGAGAACGTTAAGTTGTTTTGATTTCACTAATTTTATCTGTCTGGTCATAAACCAAGAACTTTGGATTCCACACGCGTTGCTTATTTGGAGCATAGATAACTTACATGGTACTTTAGAATTTAGAATCTGCGTTTTCTCGTGCATGGAGGAGTTATTCGAAATGCAAGAATTAAAATGAGTTTTTATAACACATTGGATTTGTGATTTTATTTGCCATAAATTTCAGACCTACGGGTGATTAGACGGGGACAGAATTCTTGCGATGTATTTTCTTTGCGCTTTAAAGAAAAGTTTGTAGATTTTAGAATTTTGAAGAACTTATTTGTAATATCTTCAGTATCTGTGTATTATGTATAGCCATTTTGCAAATTTTACGTACGATTTATTGAGAATATCTAAAATAAGGCAAATCTAATACAAATTTTGTAAGACTGATGAAGAATTTATTTAATTTTTCTTTTATCGCTGCTTATTATACAAGGTGTTTTTTTTTAGTCTACAGAGCTAAGAATTAGATTAATGAATAACAAAGAAGAAATTTCCACACAACTTCTCTTTAATACAGTAAATGAACTGCCTCAGAGGGTTACAAAGATGATATTTAAATGCACCATAGTACTTTATTCAATAAAAGCACTTCCTCGATGAGCGTATAGACCTGTTTCAATTTGACTACCTCTTCTTATGGACCACACATTACATCCCATACACAACATTCTCGACGGCTGAACGTAACATGTCGCCAGGAATGCTCAGCGCAGCCCGTGATATGTTGCCCTTAAGGTCGTCAAGATCAGAAGATAGACCTTAGACTTCAAATAACTCCGCTTGAAAAAGTCACATGGGGTGAGATCTGAAGAGCGAGGCAGTCATGCAAGTGGAACAAATATCGACTTATGACCCTTTCCTCTGTAAAGAGATGGTGCAACAGCTGCTGTACCAATAGACTAATGTGCGGTAGTGCTCCGTGCAGGAAAGTTACCTGACCCAGGAATTGCCTCTGCTAAATTTGTGGAATGATAAAACTAGTCATCATTTTATAACCCTTTGTGTGGTAATGGTATTGTTCTGTGATCTCTGTTAGAGTAATGTTTTCAAAAAAAGAATGGTCCGATGATGAAATATTCTGTGAAGCCACACTAAACAGTGACATTTGGTGAATACAGTGAGATTTTCAACACTGTAGGGAGTAGTTTAAATGCCCATACATAATTGTGAGAATTAGCAGTTCCATTTAGGTGCAAATGAGTCTCACAGAGTTTGGACGGCCAAGTATCGACCATCTCCATTTTGGCAAGAAATGTCAGAGCAAATCCTGTTATCATAATCCTTTTTTTTTTTCCAATACCTGTTTATCATAATCCTTTTTTTTAATTCCTGCACAGTATTCCTGTATCGGTAGAAGTGGAGAACTTTCCGGAAGACTTTTCTGTACCGTCGAAAGATTTAAATTCAATTATCCTGATTCTACTAGTAATGATTCCATGGGTGTTCGTCAACTATTGCAGTCGCGGCATCAGTAAATGTCTGTTCTGACACCGATTTCCGCCCTCTACCAGAGCGAACTTCTAAGGATCCTGTTTCTTCCAAATTTCTGAATATCATGCCTTTCAACGTATCAATAGAAACAGGGCCTTTACGTAGGTTGTTATGACTTCTAAACTAACAAAGAACGGCGGCTGCGTTCGACTGTGATGATAAAATAACTATAAAAACAAGGCGTGCTGAGGAAAAGTGAGACTCATATTGAACCTAGTTAACATTCAGAACGTCCTTTAGAATTTCCCCCTTAAGTTTATAGATTGAATTAGTGGTGCTTCTTTCGTTTACATAACGATGCATTTGCATTTTCAAATTTTACATGGGTTTCAAGCAAATTTTCAGCTTTGTAGGCTACAACAGCGTCAAATTTTCTCTTATTGGTAACTTTTTGAATTACACTTTTTTCACGGTATCGTTTTTCTGACGTCGGCCTTAGCTCACTACCAAATTCGGTGGCATTGCTGCTGGCAGATCGAGCTACAGATGTCTGTGAGTAGTTTAAAAAAGTTTAGAAAAATTAGTTAAAATTAAGTTTGAAAATCGCCCCGTATTTCTGTATTCCTTTACAAGCTGTATTGCTGTATCGCATCAAAGTTCTTGCGCTTGCTTTGGTATTTTTCTGTTGAAAATACATTTATATCAGTAAAATGATAGCAATGATTTTAAAAAGACTTTTCTACTTTGAAATCGTTGAAAATAAGCTTAGTTTTCTTTCAAGAATGATGAATTTACCGAAGATGAAATGGACCTGCATGCACAAAAATGTTTGCATCTTTTACAACCAGTTTTACTTAATATAAAGCCTTACCTCAAGCACTATCACATGTTGTTGTTACTTTATTTATAAAATGGTTTCTTATTAATAGCTTAATGCATTTTAAAAATAACTCAAGGTATAATATTCGATTTAATGCCTATTTTCAGCATCCCCGGAAGTTTTTAGAAGAATCATCTCTCTCAAGTCCTGCCCTGATTGCCCTCTTTTCTTCTTCTATGGAGTACTATTCTGTTTTGCTGATCGAGCTTGACGCACTAATGGCTTCATCTGTGCTCTCTATTTATCTTCTTTTATGGCCTCGGGTTTTGTGGACGACAGGGAAAAAAATACAAATTTCCGGAACAGTTTTTTTTCTTTGACTGAAAATAAGACGATTCACATTATCCCACCACTGCCGGATAACGAGCATTGAGTACTGTTCCGCTTATGGACTGACATGAAGGGGACTGATTCCTGATTGTTTGTTTAACTGGTCGATGTTGATCTAGGATAGTAATAAGTCTCGAGAAGTCCTGAGAATCTCAGTTAAGTAGGTCCAGCTTGTTCGATATTTATAGCCGAATCTGCAATTGGCAAACGGAAAATGATTTTCGTAACTTCTACAGTGAAGAAATTTATGTGATGAGGGTTTGATTTTTTCTTAAGTATTTTAAGTGCGGTTTCGTTCATATGTCATGAAAGAAACTGAAATCATTTTTATTTAAATATAAATATTTGTGTTGCTGGAAAATGTCTAGAAATTGAGCACCTTGATATTTGCCTTTCACCTTCTGTAATCGTAATAAAACAGTCGTAAATGTTTTTGGTTTTTAAACTGTAAGATCTTAATATTAGTAAGGATAGATAGCCGGAAACTTTTAAACATAATAGGTTAATTCAGAAGTCAAACAACAAAAATCAGTGTTATATTTTCAAAATTTTCGCAGGACTAGTTTCGAGGTTTGCGGTTTTGCAGCTGAGGATGGTGGTTCGGTAAAAACCATCGAAACTAGTCCTGCGAAAATTTTGAAAATATAACGCTGATTTTTGTTGTTTGACTTCTGAATTAGTGTTTTATTCGGCGTGTTATTGTGTCTTAATAATAGGTTATTTCAACAGATTAAAAAATATTTTATTTTTTTCGCTGTTGTGCACTTTAGTTATCTAGAATCAAGCAAAATACTATTCATCATTCAATGAATCAGTTATCTTTAATAACTATGTGTAGTGTATATCTTTCGATATACGTGTAGTGAATATCTTTCGATACTTTTATTCCAGGAAGTATAATCTAATGACTATGCTATATTTATTTATGACAATACAGCTTAAAATTATTTTGTTGTCAATGGTTTTGACGCTGTTGACAAAAGCATTAAAAACAATCCTGCATGTTTACATAAAGATCTTTACGTCATATTTGAAAACAGACGCATGAGCAGCAATTCAAATGAAATATATCTAATGCGACTGGAATGAAATATTTTGAAAACGCTCAAGTGCACATTTCAAAATGATAACCTATTAAGAATTTTGGAGCAATTAACTTATTAATTTTGTTATGTCAGAAAGCAAGGCCGTCAGAACGCACTAAACACACTACGCAAGGCATAAGGGAAAGTCGAATTTGGACGAGTAGAATATCATGCTATCAATTTTTTAAATTAAGTTTTACATAAAAATTAATGTATCTGCTTATTCATTGTAATGAAATATTAAAATTTAAATAGTTAAAAACAGATACGTTATAAATGTATATAAACATAGTTCTAGGTTAAGCTATAGACTGCGATGTTCCATTATATCGGCTATGCTTTCGTGCGTAATCGTCACCAAATGCGCAAGGTTTAGTTTGGTTTATTTGATTATGGCAAAACAAGCTAGGGCTGTCTACCGAAGGAAAGGGATACCTTCGTGGACGAATATCTAGGGGAAAATGGCTCGGATCCACGTTGCACACAGGAAAAAACCACGAAAATGTCCATGCAGCTAGGCCGTTCGAATTAAATCAAACTACCAGTCGAACTACCAGTGCTTCTGTGATTTTAGCGCTCAGCTGCTGGTGGATCCCAAATGCGCAAGAGTGCAGAAATTGGTTCGTCATTCGTATGAAACCTATTGTTATACATATATAGAAAGTATTGGTATTGAAGTGAGTATTTTTCATTTTTATCCAATCGTAACTGAAAACAGTTATTTTGTAAAAAAAATGAAAGCTTTTAAATTTTATAACTATTGCAAATATTATTACAGCATAAACTGCCTTAGAGTTCATGATATGGCATCATTTGCTTAATTTAACAATTATTGTTAGCAAAATACTTCAAAATATTGATACAAAAGTACAGCATAAGTATTAATAGCGATACAAATTTTGTGAAATATTTAAAGAGTTTTAACAATTTCGTGTCAGATGCACGAGAGCTGTGTGATGACCTGGATCCCAAGAAAGAAATTCGAAATCAGGAGGGTAAAATCATATTGGGCAATTTGATTACGAACATACAGATGAAATATTACTTCCGACAAAAGCCAATTTTCAATGGACTTGCTTCATGAAAATATCGATGTAACGCTGACATCATTAAACGAAAGTTTTAAGCAATTAAAACTATCATCAAAGTAAGCTTTTATTTCCGTATAATTCATAAAGTCCATTAGATTTTTTTATTGAAGTAAGAAACATAAGAAACGAGCAAAATTATCACCGGGGTTCGAACTTCAGACATGCTAGCCGGAACTTGCTTTACAATTACACCACGAAGGCACGCGATAAGGAGAAGAAAGTGCCTTATAAATGAAAATGAAATTAAGAATATTGAATTATGCATTAATTGTGGACCAGTGGAAGCAGTATACACAGACGCCGTTGCTAGAACTATAAATAATAGAGCTATATTTGAAGAAAATGTGTTTAAAGCTTACTTATATTTGGAATCGAATGACATCAGTTTAAAAATCTTCAAGAAACTGTAGTTTATTTTAATATGAATGAATTCATTTTGTCTAAATTTATCAATAGCTTTAAAAATATTGTTAATTATTTGTGTTAATTTATTATCGATGAGTGCCCGTTTTGTGAAATTAAAGTTATTAAAAATTTAACGATCAAAAATGTGTCAAATCAAAAAGAGAACAATTTCATATTCTTAGAATTTGCTATTTTTCTAATAATAAAGCCCGAAAAATGTTATAAAATACTAATAATAACCATAATTTTAGATAATTTATTTTTGTTCTTTCAAGGAGAAAGTTAACTATTAAATTAGTTAACTTTCTCCTTGAAAGGAATGCACATTTTTGCATGAGAAAGCCAAATACCGTAGTCCACACATTTCCCAATGCAATCTAAATTTATTTTGCATTTTAAAACTATTTTATAATGCAAATAAAAAAGAAATTTTATTTATTCTCTTGATATTAGAATTATGTAGTGTATTTCACTCGTAGAGTGGAAACAGCATTGTTTTTATCGCGTAATTGGCAATGAAAACAAAAGCATCGGATAATTACGAGTTACGCTTCCCTAATGTTAACACCAACTTTATACTCATGCATTCAATATGAAGCTTTTTCTAAAGTAAAAAGAGACTCCCTTGTATCCTTGCATATTACTATTCAATGTAGATGATTTCGAAATAAAAATTACAGCTTTGAATCGGTGAAACACATCCTTTAGAAACTCATATTCTGTTATCATCTCAGAATTCAGTTCTTCCTACCTACTTCCAAGCGATCATTATTCTCCAAATATACCACACGATACATAATAGCACATTTGAACATTTTGTCTCGACCCCTGTAATTTTCGTAGGCGTACTGTAATTGTTCTGTTTCATGCTCGTAGCTCGTGCGGCAGACAATGTAAAGAACTTCTGTTTAAAAAAAAAAAACTATTTGACAAATCATAAGAGATTTTACTACTGAAAGCTCTTCTGTAAAGTAATTTTAAAAAGCATTTTGTGCACAAATGGTGCATCTCAGTATTTCAGTAACTATGAAAGCATCTTTAAATAATATTTGTTTTTTGATTTTTGCAGGTATAAAGAGAAGATTTAGTGACAGAATAGTCGTTTGAAAGACTGGTGTATTAATAAAGTCTTAGAGGTTTGAAGTAAGTCATTATGTGCATCTTATACAGTAATACAATTATCACTTTTAAATTACCCTCTTCTCCTTTCTAATGTAAATCAGGGTTGGATTGAACACATCACAACAGACAATTAAAACTGTGATAAGTTCTTATGTATATAAGATGTACTTAAAAATCTGGCATTACAAGAAAAGTATAAAAGTAAACTGCACGCTACTTTACCATTTATTATATTATAATGAATTTCTTGTAATTTAAGGTATTTCGATAGGAAGTAATGTAAAGTAGTCAAATCAATACTTTTGTAGTAGAGCCAAGCTTTTGGAACACGTCTATCTCGTGCATGTTATATAATGTGCTGTTAGCAACAACATATTTTACATTATACGTTATTAGGATAAATATAATTCTAGCTTCTATTGTTTTCAAAAGAAACTCCAGGAAGCCATGTTTTGGCATCTTTCTATTTCAGCGTAACATTGCATTATAATGTGTTCAAGTCGGGCATGTGTTAAGTAAAATCGCTTAAAAAAATCGAGTTTTTAACTTCTGTTTTTATACTTTATTTTTCTTAACCGATTACTTTTATTCCTTCAACAAATGTATATCATATACTAGATGTAATAAAATTAGTGTGGAAAATATTCTCGCGAAACTTATGTCAAGTTAACAGTGAATTCGAATGCTTTCATGAATTAGAATCATAGGATAAAATGGAAATATATTTTAAAAATTCTTTACTGAAACAAAAATTAATTTCAAACTTGACTTTGTAAGAATTCCTCGCCCCCCGTCGGCTTGTATATGACACCCTTAAAGAAGTCCATAGAAATGGTCCTTTGAAAGCCGGGATGTTAGAGAAGTCCTCACTTATCTCAGAAAAATGTACTCAGAATATTTTCCTTATTGCGTCTAATTCAATGTACTTGTTTTCTGGCTGTTAAAAAAAGGTTTAAATTTTGAGGAGACAGTGTCAGCGCTAAGTCAGTTCCCCTCTTAATAAAAATACAGACGAAACAAAGCTTCGTCATGACCAAAATATTAACTATTCTGTGTTCAATTCTTTGAAACAGGTAATTTTAAAGAAAAGTGACAAAATAAACATCCTCTCATCGCAGCCACGCGTCGCAGTTCTTAGAATTGAACTACTTGGAAAAGGTTCAAATTGGCAAGTGCGCTGAGGCAAGGGAATGTTTGCTTTCCCTGTCTGTATGAATAGCAACCAACAAGTGGCAACACGTGTTGAATTCTTGGCTAACCAGGAAAATTTCCATGCTTTGAAGCTTTAGTTGCGCATCTTAAATCGTGGGTGGCTTTGCAAGATGCTTGTCTATACAGCCCAGCACTCTTTCTCTTAAGGCATGATGAGGGTCTGTTGGAAAACCCAATGGTTGAATGTATTCTCGGCTATACTAGCAGTCTCTAACATTTATAAGAATATTTTTCCCAGGTAATTTATTTCAATTATGTTCTTCATTCAGGACATGCCAGATTATTAACACATATTTCTCATTTAGTTTATTTGATCATTTGCGATTAGAAGGATAGCATTTTCTACACATTTATAAACTTCGTTTTGTATTTACGTTGTTGTAGGTTTCAGATCTTATAAATTAACTTTAACATGAATTATTCGTTATTTGTTTACGACTGATTTTGCTGTATACAAATACTTTTCAAAATGTTTATGCCATTGGGTGTATTGGTTTCATTTGATATGATAGATGTGATTAAAACATATATAATATTGTTTCGTTAATTGCCATGCATGGATATGTACATATATTATAATGATTTCCTAATAATTTCATTATAATTTAAATAATCCGATTAAACAAGTTGTAAGGAAAAGTGACAAAATGTTGTTACTGAATCAAAGTTATTGCCCATCTATAATTCGATCTGTAAGTTAGTTTCCGTTGTAATTTTTTTCCTTGTGAATACGAGGTAAAGAACCGTAACAAATAAAAAACTGTTTATTGATATCACATGTACTTGGATTTGTTGCAAATTTCGCTTTACTAAATTGTACAATCAAAATTTGATTAATTGTGTTTTATAAAAACTGTTTAATGGTAAATACGTTCATAAATTTTCAAGAATTGTTGCTTCATTTTTATGGTGTCTGTGGTCATAATACAACATTCGTTGACCCTATATATAGCTTCATAACTTAACGTAGTTTGTTATCTGTTTTATAGGTGCGTGAGAATATTTTCAAAAACATGTGTCTCGCCAGGAACCGATAAAAACTCAAAGTCGTGAGAGTAATTTAAAAAAAAAAAAAAAAAAAAAAAAAAAAAAACACGTGTTGCATTTAGCGGTGCATCATTTCTTGAGATCTCTGTATCAGTTGATTGTGGTATTATTATCTTTTGTTTCAGGGACAATTTCACGAACGAAAAGCAGTAACTCCGTCGCCTTTGTTTTTTGCTTTTTTTTTTCTAATTTTTTGTGTAGATATCTTACCCAATCCTTTCAGGAAATTAATCTTATATTAAAATGGTATATCATCTTTAGATTCTCTTTCTTTCAGTCTAGTTGCAAAGTAATGATATGTTTAGAGAAGAACAAAACTTTTTCTTTGTCAGTTTTGCTAAGCGATAAAGATTCGGGCCTATTTTGCAATTGAAAAGAAAAGATTTTCCCTCATTCAATAAACCTTTTCTCAGAAGTTTTTTTTTATTTAAAAAAAACCTTTATTCTAGTAATATTGCCATGAAGAGGCCTATTTTTATCGCAACCTCTCTTTGGCTTCTGTCAAACAGAAGCCTCAAGTAAACAAATACAGAGACCCCAGACGCAAAGGTGCATTTATCAATTAACTATTGGCAGTTGCATCCCTAATCTCGAGATTTATTGACAACCACTTTTCCCTAATTGGCGCTGAGTAAGTAGATGCTGGAATTGACCAGCTTAGCAAGAAGTAAGCAGCACCAAGACTGATGAGATAAAACGCTTCAAGATTAATATGATGATCCGCAAATCACTTTTCTACTAATTTGTTATTGATAATCTACATTCTTCAGTCACTACAGAGTGTAGACAAAAATGTTTTCAATGGAAACTTATTAATGCTCTACTTTTTTTTTTTCAAACAAAGACATTAATCTCGTTTGCACATAACTCGTTATCGAGAAGAGCCTCGTAACTAGGAGACGTTACGTATTAAATATCTCAATCGTTTCTCAACAGATATGACTTCTTAATACATTGAAATATAGTTTTTTTACTGCTACAAATTTTAATAAGACATATGCGCATAGTATTCATTGCACTCAGCCTCAATGTTTTAGCAAAGGTTTAGTTTGGGGGAGGGAGTAACTTTTATCTAAACCCAATGTTTTTGTAACTGTATTCTATTTATAAACTAAAATTTCAGTTTCGGGGTTGCAGCCCCTTCAGCTTCTTCCTAAATACGGCCATGTACTCAACGATGTCTGTGAGGGGAACAGAATTGACGACTGGTACTTATAACGCTAGGAAGGTACTCTTTCTAAGAGTGTAAAGTGCAGAATGATGAAAGGAGTGAAATAATATTAATGACAGAAACTAGGCGTTTAAAAAAATCTTTTTGCAGAAAAGTGCTTAAAGGTATAATTCTGCTAAAAAAGCCTTCAGACATTTTCTGTTACCAATATTGTGATCTGTCTTTCAACTAAAGACTTAAATCCGACTTACGATATAAAAAAAATCTTTTTTTAATTTATTTAATTGTAACTGTACGAATTTTAAAATTTTAGATTACTCTAAAAGAGAGTTCTTAAATACTATGAATTTTAATCCAAGTTCTTTGATCTGTTATGATTAATTAAGAATATTTTTTTCATGTCATTTATGTCATGCATATATAAGCGCAGATATCTAAGTCTAGATATAGTCTATTAATTTTATTCTAGCAGTATACGAATGTACTAATTTATTACAATTTTTATCTGCAAATGTATTAACCATTCTCAAGTTTTGCTCACATTTTGTTGCTCACAACTGCATATCCACTTTTAAAGATTAATTATATGTCTCGGTAATTATTTTTACTACTTTATATTTGCAATTAAAATTAATATTGTATGTAAGTGTTTATATGCTCGGAAACGCTTGATGTAATTTTATTTTTCTGCCTGCGAGAAAAGTTTTGAGTTCTCAGTGAAAACTACCCAGACAGAAATTCCCCTCCCCTGCACATACATACACACACACCGACTGATACCACCAATTCTTTTTAGAGAGAATTTCTCATGGACAAGAATTATGTGATTTACCTTTTACTAAAGCTGCAAACATATATTTATCTCTCGGCAGAGAGCCTAAACATTAAAAAAAAAAAAAAAAAAAAAAAAGAGGTCTTCGTCTCCATTTTTGATTTTTGTCTGGAACGTTTTATTATTTGCCGTCTAAGGGTAAATCAAACAAACAAGATCCTACTGTGTATTTTAAAGTTTGATGCTTCTATCAGTAATAGTGATAAAAGTTTTTATGTATGATTTTTATAAAAGATTTTCATATAGCACTTCTGAAAAAGAATTTGAAAGAGAGAGTTAGAGAGGAAATTAATATTTAGGTTCTTGAACAAAATAGGCGAGTTATTCATATATATGTGAGTGTGTGATTCCTTATTTAAATATTTTAGTTCAATTTGTTTATGTCTGCAAAATCTAAAATAGGAAGGTAAATAAATAATTTTCTATGCTGAAAATAAATACGCTCGTATCTCAATGTCAAAAAGATGTGCAAATGTTTAAGATGAAAATGCTTTTCCCTTCCTCGTGGGTGTGATATCGATAGCTTCTCATGGTGCATTGTAAGCAAAGCTTTCAGTTACGAGTCAGTTAAATACGCATACTTAGGGCATCTTAAAACTAGAAGCATAGCGAGCAGAAGAAAGTATTCGACTATTTGGGAGGCGGGCGTTTTCGGGTTTGTGAAACTTGCATTTCGTATTTTGAATGAGTTTATCTGAAAGAACATTATAGTTCGACTGTCTCCAACGTAACCCTGGCTGGCATTCTGCCAAAACACATAGACTCGTCCAAAAGGGGCGTTATTACTTGCTGCAAGGTGAAAGTCTTCTTTTCTCTGGAAAGAGAGAATTTGTATGCTGGAGGGAAAGAAAGTCCGCATCCTTCCGCCCTATTTTGAGAATAATTATATTTAGATTATTGCAATGCACGTTAGGATCATTTACTTAATAAAAGAAATGCCTTTGTGGAGGGCATTTTAAGGGAAACTGATTCGTATTCATGTTTTACATTTGGAGAAAGCCATCAAACTTCACTGGCAGCCTGCTCGTTTTCTAGAATTTGAGCCCGTATGGAAGTAATGCTCGGGGGCTGTTGAACCCTCATAATTCACTCAAATGGTCCTGTTGTTATGAAAAAAAGGCGAGCCATTTATTCTTTTCTTTAGGAAAGCTAGAAAAATGCGCATCGATAGAGGGCAGGTTCTGAAAAAGTGCTGTGCGTAGGACCACAAGTGGTCTTAATCAAATCCTGCAGCGCATTCCACAATAGTAGGAATAAAACGTGTTAATATCCATGTTAAAAAACATTTTTACAAGTATGTGGAAATGAGATTACCAAGTTATCCTGTCACGAAAATATTGTATCGTCGAATCTATACACTGAATTGATAAATCAAAAAAGAAAAATAGGTTTTTTTGGGGTTCATCGTTCCAAAACTTGGCTTTGGAGATAAAGTCCATCTTTGTCTTCAAAATTACCCTAAATCAATGAAGAATTATAATTAACTTTTGTGACTTGTTAGGTCTGACAATTCCAACAACTACTATTTTTTAATACTTGGTTTTGGTATCGCTAATACCAAATAATTTTCATAAATTTCGCTCCATTATTACGCAAATAAATTAAACAAACAATTTTTATGTTATGGATTAGGAAATTGTGTGTGATTATTGCAGCTTAAGGGTGAATGATGTTTGAAAAGACAAACGATGAGTTTCGTGTTTAGAATCTTCAAGGATCAGAAAAATGTATAACGACGTTTCTAAAATTACTGTTAAAGGGAAGATTTTTGTTTTGAAAACTTAAGCATAATCTCATTAAGAAGCAGATTGTTTCTTTTCTGCCTGCTCTGTACAGGTTGTCTGAAATTGGTGGCTACAAGTTTTATTTCCTTAAATATTAATCCTACCCATACCTATACTTTCAGTTATGAAGGTTCTGAGCTTAAGATGAGAATCTAATAAGAACATTTTAAATAGTGGCAAAACAGTTTTGTAAATATAAACTTGAGTTTTTTATATGATCTAAAAAAATCCTGATAATAAAATGTTTAATATATTTAATAAAGTTAAATGCAGAACGTTTCATGCCTTTGTAGTTTTTTTTTTCCACTCTGGAATTATGAGAAATCAACTGTAACTGCCTTCTCTTTAATTCGAAATCAACTGCCTTCTCTTTAATTCGAACCTTGTATCTTCAACTGCCAATGACATGCTAATTACATAAATCAAGCAAGCGCATGTGAAGAAATGCGATAATCTCTAACATTCTCCCTCACTTAAAGGGCAACTGGGAAGAGGGGCAAGACCGGTCGTCCAAATACGGGTGTCTATCACATTTTAGTTTGGACTTCAGTGATTATCCAGTTATTAATCCAGGGTTCCAGTTATTAACTAGATAGTTGACCCGTGAAAAGTTTAGGAATTAATGATAGTGAACGCTTTGCATAAGCAGATAATGAATATTTTACAGCCTGGACATTTTGCTTTATGAGACTTAAATGTAAGTTCTTTTAACAAAATCATTCTACCTGCGGTGCTGAAACGATCCGTATAAAATTCTCTATAATTAAAAATAAAACTTTAATACAAAATGCATGTCTAGGTTAACAATTTTTAGAACACAGAAACTGTAACTTTGTTTTTCGAAAGCCCTGTCTAATGTAAGAACTAGCCAAATGTTTTCAGAAACTTTCATCCTAATAAACAAATTTCCCTTTAAAACGCAGTTAAGGCTTTCTGAAAGTCATTAAATAATATTTTGATGTATCTGTTTCGCTGAATATTTTGATTTGTGGAGTACCTCCCTCTACATGCATGTTATTATTTTTTACCTTCCCAGAAGTAAACTGCGTTCTCTTTTGACTGCGATTATAGGTAACATTTTAAAAATCACCTTCGTTTTGTTTACAAACTTCACAATCCTGACTTTTTTGGGTCAGGGTGTGTTTTTAGTAACTTCTCTTCACTTTCGTGCGAGATCTCTTGAAGACTCTTGACTTGCGAAATGGAAGAGCGAATTCCATTCGCATTTTTATTCTGACTGCTTTTATAATTGTGCTGTAATGTGAAAATTAGCAATTTACATCTTTTAACTGTTGCAAGTGTCTAAAACATTTGTAAAATTTTTCACTATTTCCCTGAACTGTTTATAACTCCTGCCGCTATTTCTTAACACTTTCTAATAAATTGCATAATTCTAATCTTGCAATAATATACAGTCGTAACATGTTAGGACATTTTACAAGAGCCAGTCCTGCTTCCCCCAATCTTGAAATCCTAAATGGGAAAGGGATTCAGGGGAGAAAATAATTATATACATTAATATATGCGAATTGTATGTGAATCAGTATAATTACATGTGAACAATATGAAAGAATCACATGAACTGAAATTTAGCAGGGAAAATTTCTTCACCAAATTCTTACCGTTATAGCAGTCTGAAAATGGTGTGGGATTTATTTAATTAACTTAATAGTTATTTTATTCTAAAGCAGCCTTTCGCCTTTGTTTTCAACTCACGTTTTTTTTTTTTTTTTTTTTTTTTTTTTTTTTGGCAGAATACAAATTGTTTAGCGCGCGTGTATTTAAATGAGGTAGGAAGAAATTAATATTTAAGGGAAGGTTTAAGAAGGTGAAATCAGAGCGTGTTCAGCCTGCCTGAAGACCACGTTGCTATCATTGATTTCCTAGCGATTAGATTTCTGTGGCGTTGAACTGTTCTTGCCATTAGGATTGTTTACGCCGACTTTTCGAGTCAGAGCCTGCTTGCGCGATAATTAAACCTGTGGCTAAACTTAACTTCATATAGGTTATTCCTTAACTTTTGATTTAAGCCAAAAGTGCTGGCTTCTGTAAGCACGACTTGGTGCCATCTGTAAACTTCATTTGAATTAATAGAGGGTTCTTTACACCCTTCTCACGACTTTGTCATACTCTTACGACTAACTTACTCTACTTATAAAATTCTCTAAATAGTCTTCTAACGCTTAATTTACTTTATGACAGCAAAACATGCGAGACGTTATAATGGAACTACAAATTCCTGCTTGCGAAATTTCGCCAAATTCGTGGCTGTGCCTATATAATTTTTCATATGAAGAAAAGAGTTAAATTCGCGCCCGCATATATTATATAAAGTGTCCGGGCATTTGATGATATATAATAATAATAATAAATCTATCACTAAATGAATAAAAAAGAGAAAAGGAAATGTAGATATAATTCACCAAAACAAAGTATAGTTTTCAGCCTTTTCCCATACGTAACATGAATATACGTCAATTTTCTTAGAATATCCTTCATGAAAGCATCTGTCCTAAAGTACATAGCTTCGTGTGCTTTTTTATAATCGATTAATCAACGAACCAAATTTTAATATTCGCACAACTTTCAGGAGTCAAATGTATTTTTATTCGAGAAAGGCTAATTTTAAGCTTGAGCAGAACACGAAGCTCAAATAAACAGCTAACACAAATTAGCTAATTCTAATTTATGTATGCGAGTAGAAGGGCTGTCAATTAATATTGTTACATTTTTTTTCTTATCATATCCCTACAATTTAAGCACAGTTTTAAAATTGATAAGAGGTGATGATGTTCCCATGCTTTATCTTTACTTTTACCCCGACTCATCAGTCAGCGAAGAAGTTTTAATGTATTAAATTTCGCGAATATGATATATGATTGAACCTAAATTTTATTTGTAGCGACAAACAAGTTTACCACCTGGTCTTTTAATCACAGAGTTAAGCTTCTTTGAAAATAAAAACTTTAATCCAACAGCATTATCACATTCATAAGTTCTCTTTCTTCACTTTTTAGTGTTTCCGAAACTATATTTTTTAAAATTTGAGAAACTATTTTTTTAAACATTTTGCATTGGTTGTAGTAGAATCAACGAAACGAAACTCTTTAAAACATATTCTTGTAGAATTTTTTTATTTCTTTGATACTTCGAACAATGCGTCACATTTAATAGCAATTTTTACACTAAAAACGGAACAAAAGATTGATAATAAGTTACATTTCATTTTCAAACATCCTTAGTCTGTTGATGCTATTTCAGTGAGCCTTTATGTGCTAGATTTACTGCAATAAATTGTTGGTATTTGTGTCGCCTTTTATATTCAGCTATTGGATTTTGGAAAGCTTATGTCGAAGTAAAAGCAGCACGATCTCTAGTTCAAATTAAAGAAAAGTAACAGAGAATTACTGATGTTAGCAGCATGGTATTTCCTAGGCTAATTTAACTTATGTAGCTCAATACGTTAGTCCAAACAAGTTAACTTCATTTCGTTAGTCTTAAAAAAATTATAATACTGTATAGAATCACAACATGTAGTATATATAATAGTGTGAAACATCAACATTTTTCTAAATAAATTTGTTATTAATTCTTCTTTTTAGTTACCTGGATTGTTTTTAACAATAAATTGCTTAAATACCTCTAGATATGTTCCAAAGTTGAAGATTAAGTTGAATATTTTTTTTTTCAAAATGTATTTCTAACTTTCTGTAGCTAATCTGGCGCCCTTATATCCGTTTACCTGACTCACTCGCCTCATCATCGTCCCGGTTTTGGTAGCTGATAGTTAACAATAACCATTACTTTATATTGCTCTGCAATTTTTAAAAAAATGTTGTATCTATTTGAATTAAAATTTCTTTCTATTCTTTTATAATTAGTGTATTATATCTTTTACCAAGAGCTTTAATTTTTCATTGCTCGAACAATAACTTTTTTTAATATTATTTATTACACGGGTTTTATCATGGCATTGCCAAAATATGCTAAATGCTTAGTAAAGGCAGATGAACTTAGGAGCATTAAAATACATCAATCAAAAATTAGTTTAAAATTTAATTAAAAGCATTTAAAGCATGAATTTAACGAAGAAAACGGACGCTCATTCTACATATGTAAATGAACGATATTTAATTCAGTTATTACGACTTCCTCACTGTAGCATTTTACTGCCGATTTACTCTTGTAGTGTCGTAGCTAATTTACCGTCATTTTTTATATATGAGAAGTAATTACTATATTGAGACCATTCGCTAAAAGCGAGTGAAAAGTACACGAAATTTGCATACTATTGCATGTTCGTGTTATAAAACAGAAATATCTCTAATCTGTGTGCATATATTTATAAAATGCTTTCGTTCAAAAGTAATAAACTGAAATTGATTTCTCAGTTGTATTTAACATACGAAAAGCTTAAGTTGGTTTATTGGTTTATTAATGTAACACATAATTAATTATTGCATTTGCGTATGATGATAGAAATTTTTCTCCAAATACGCAGTATAATATAGCAAATGTGTTAATTCTATTAATTATATTTGGACTATTAATTTTAAATAACTTGCTATAGGAGTTCATTTATAAGTATATAAATGCAATTTAAGTCCCAAAGTTTTTAAAATTCAAAATCTTGTAACAGCTTGAGAGTTAATTAAATTACCTTGCTAAGAAGAAGGTCTCCTTTAAAAATTTTAAGCATCTAATAGTTACGCATGGGAAAGAAAGAGCAATCTAGTGTACTAGGATAGGTACCATTTAATTAGATTAAGATTTGACGTAAATAACAGATAATAGAGTATATTGGTTTAAAATATCAAGCACTTAAAGTGTCAGTCTTTACTCTGAAGCATAACTCTATTAGCTTAACTGTTTCATTAATGTTGCCTTGGAAAACAAGTGCATGCAATGATGAATAATCTCACGAAATATGAAGAGTTTAGTTTTAATGTTTGTCTCTATTTGATTCGAATTTTCTGAAAAGAAAATTCTAATAATTAACTAATTATATTAATATATTGGTGTTACTCATTAACTACCTGATAAGATAATTTTTTGTCGAAGTAATTTATCTTACGCTCTGATGAATCGCCAATGTTTTCATCGTAGACATAAATCACAATATAAAGAAAGATAAACTGGAGGAAATAAAAAAGTGACACATGTTAATTTTTTTACACGTATTATATTAGAGGCTTAAATATGAAGTGAATTTTATATCACTATTTGGGTGATACTGCTGTGCTGAAATGTGTCAGATATGAATTATAAAAAATGCACTAGTAGATAAAGAATGTCTAGTAGTCGTTATTTATTTCTTAAAAGTTAGCAATCTTTAATGCACATACGAAAGGAGGAAAATACGGAAAACCGCTCTTAAATATATTTATATTGCAACATTTTCGGAGCTCGTGCGTCACGAAGATACCATTATCGTAAGTAAAATACTCCAATATTCCAATTCAGAAGTTGAAGTTAATGTTTCATTTCTGGCACTAGCACAATGGTAGTCATTAACGTGAAGGGTGGTACGCTTTTCGTTTAATAGATCTATGTTAGAGATATTAAATCCGCTTGTGTGGCTAAATTGTTTAGAATACTTTATTTGATAAATGGTATCAAAGTGAATGACCGCCACACTGAATCAGAAATAACGCTTTAAATGTGCCAAAACAGTCCCATTGATTATTTGATGTAGATTAGAGAAGCGTTAAATATATTTTAGCTAATAAGCACTCTCAACTCAGCGGCGTAATAGATGTCTCATTGCTATTTAATGGAAGTGGAGAATATTATTTTATATTTAAATAAGATTTAAGATCATGGTCGATGTAATTTCTGTGTATTTATATTTGTGTATTCTAAGATTGTTCTGAATGGTGAATACAGAATGTTCAAAATATAAGCTCTGAACTAAACAGAATTCATAAATGTAAATTCTAAAACATGTTACAGGAAAATATGCAGTGTTTTGATATTTCAGCTATCTTTTCATGCCTTTTCTTTTGCGAATTTCATTGTTCTGCTTTAACTTCGATTTAATATTTTTTATAAATTTATTAGTAAATTAGCTAATTGATTATGCCATAAACCTGAATTTTAGTTCCTTCGTGAATTAGGTATTTTTAATAATATTTTAATTCTCTATACTAGGTATATATTATCTAGTATTTTATAACGTTGAACGTTAGAGGAGAAAAAAGATAAAAAAGAATAAAGCTAATAATCTGAGCTTACTAGAAGTAGCACGTCTGAACATATTAAGTGCGAAGAAGGCCTAAATTTCTAATTTCTTGATAAAATCGCTATACAGCACGAAATAATTTCAAGTATTTAAAAAATTTTTGCTTTTTCCCATTTTCTTTGGTATTTTATTTTGTTCATCGACATCACTATTTGGCATGTGCCTTAAACCCTAAGAACAAAATATGATTCTAATGTACTAAGTAGTACTAAGATAGTAAATATTTGAGCTATTTTTGGACAGATGCTCACTGAGAGGATCAAATTACCCTCTAATTATTTCCCTCCCAAGCAAAATTAATCAGAACGATTTCCCTTTTCTTTTCTTTTTTTTTTTTTTCACATGAGCTTCAACTTTTACTTCTCGCTTTCAAGACTCAAAAATAATATTGTATAAAATAAAGTAGAATCATATTCATTACAGTAAATATAATTGGGTAGTACTTGAAAAGATTAAATATTGTTCTCGTGATGAATAATATACTTCCATATTTGAGGTAAAAGTAACTATTTAACGTAAACGATTTATTTTTAAGCATTACATAATTTATTTTAACTAAATGTAAACTTGTTTTCAAGCATTAAGCTCTTATTTCAGTTTTAAGTTAAATATTTGGCAAGCATACTAAATTTTTTTTAAAAATGTAATACTTGTAACTATTGATTTTTCTGCTGTACAATACACACGTTATGAATTATTTGATTTTTCATACCTCTTTAAACAGCTAATAAAGTTAAGTTTTCTTTAATCCCAAGTACAACTCTACTGCATTTCATAACCAAAAGCAGTGCACTCATATTTTGTTCCAGACCCAAACACCGAAGCAGACTTAACAAAATAAAAATGTCTCAAACAAGAGAAGCACATAAGATAGGGCAGCTCAAGTACAGGTATAGTTATTCCGAGCAGTGTAGGAGATGAAAGAGCTAAATTATCAAGTACGCATTAAGGAAAGAGCGGTAAAAATATTTCAAACAACTTTTTCAAATACCCCTTTTCGTATTTTCACACTTCTACTGAAATCTTCGTTTGTTAATGTCCAAACAAATTTTAACGGTTTATTCGGATAATCGAGACGGTATTGCAAAAGGAATCGAGACTGTATTGTTTACAAATGAAAAAAATAAAATTATACTTTTATAATATATTAACGCTTTTTGATATAGTGAGAGCAAGCTTTAGATTGAGAAAATATAGCAAGTAGCTTTTCTTACTGTATAGGTGAATCATAATTACTTAATTACATTTATAATTTCGCTATAAAATAGAAGATGCATGTTCTGTAACTCAAGATTTTCAAATACCTCTCAGCTAAGCATGTAAGTTGGATTGAGAAAATAAATAAAATTTATGGAAGTTGGATTGAGAAAATAAATAAAAATTATGGAAGTTGGATTGAGGAAATAAATAAAAATTATGCGTACACTAAATTTCAAGAAAAAGCATTTAAAATAAATTCTTGCTGGAAGGAACATTTATCAGACATACACTACAAGGTCGGGTATGTTGTTCCGAATGACAGGGAAGCTGATTTATTTTGCATAATATATTATCCTCTAAAGGAATAATCTTGCTGTTCATGATGCATTGAAACCTGAAGAGAAAATAACAAGCTGGCTGATAAGCAGAATTTGAAGCGGTGTCAAATTTTTATGCTGTTTTTTTTTTCTATTACAATCATGTTATATTTTAGCTTATTTTTATTGCTGATGTTTTGAACTGTGGCTTTTGAAAATTTTTTAATTGTTAATTATTTACCTTCTATATTGCGTATTCGGTACCCAAATAGGTAAAATGAGGTGATTAGTTAGTGCCGTCTACAGTAATTTTAGTAAAATTTAAATCAAGAAATATTAATCTTTCCTATTCTAGATTAACGATTTTCAGAATTCGTTGCAAATAACAGCTCTGATCAGACCTGTTTTTAATTATAGATTACTTTTAGCAGCGATGTCTTACAACGTTCTCATTGAAGATGTATAGAAGTTTGGTTAATGCTGTTAAAAGTAACAGTGGTGTGCACGCTGACTAATCGTTCTTCACGTTAGTAGCTATTTTAAAGAACGGAATTAAAAAGCGATTTCTAACTTTTCAACACCGAAGAAAGTCAGATAAGTGAATATAAAGCAAACTTCATGAAATATATCGCCTTATTTTACTCTTATCGTACTAAAAAAACGTAAAGACAAAGATCAGCTATGAAATGACGAAATATTTGAGTGATGAAAAATTTCAGTGTGATGAAATGTATTTAATATGATGAAACATTTTAGTGTGGTGAAACGTATTCAGTATGATGCAAAATTTCTGTAATTTAATTAAATATATTCCTTACTACCTGATGTTTATTTGGGTTTTATGAGAATCAACATTTGGCACTTACTGTAGATAAAGTTGACATCGCAAAAGTGCAGCTTCCAGACCATGCATCCATTTACATAACAGAAGATGTTTTCTATTCGGAAGAACTAAAACTAGTATGACAAATACATGTTTTATTAAGGCTGTTCGCACATGTTTTAGACAATTTTCACTGTATTTACAGAAATACTACATCTAACATTTTTGTATTTTAAATGTTCCATTGTTAACCCTTATTCTTCACTATCTTTCTACACCGTAATTTCCAGACAATAAAGCCGTTTGTAGTATCGGAATATATATATTGTCTCATTCCTCTTGAACAGTTTTCCAGAGTTCAAGGAGGTTGCACATCGACGTTTGGACAATCTGCTTTTTAAAAGTCCACAAACGGAATAATCCGTGGGGGATTGATTCATCAGAAGATTTAGTAGAGATATGAGTGAAGGGTATGGCTTTGACACACGTTTGTTGTTAAATTTTTTTCCAGGAAACTAACAGTGGATTTTGACGTGTGGTTGTTTGCCTTGTCTTGATGCAGTTCCACTGATTGATGCCACTGTGGATAAAGAAAAGTTATTTCATATTTGAAAATTGGGTGTAAAATATGTTTTTGATAATATGTGGAGTTGATCTTAACAGTTTTCTTCACTCTTTTTAATTTTTCTTTGTCGTTATATCACAAACCAACAACAATCATAAATCCCTTTGGAAAACTTTCTTTAGATTCTTTGAACAATGTTCTAAGATTTGTTTCTTCTTTTTGATGATAATAAATGGAAATATTTTTATTGCGGTCATTTAAGTAGACCCAAGATACAGTGTGACAACATTTTTCCATTTTTGACCGAATAATTGTTTCTCATAGAGAATTCGGCAGCGCGTTCTGCTTACGGCGATGTGTCGTGAAGAAAGACGATACATTATGTTTTTCCCCCTTTTCAAGATGCAAATCAGCATTAATCACTTTGTTTACAGTTAAAACGGAGCAATTTAACGATAACGCAATTGTCCTTTGTCTTCTAACAAGTAAATCTTCTCTCATTTGATACCGGTTTGCCGGAACCGAAATGAAAGCTTATGTCACAAGTAGAAAAACTGTGAAATCTTAGGGGCAGAGGGACAAGCGTTTAGGAGGTATAGGAAAAGTATCAGTAAAAAGTATCAAACAAAGTATCAGTAAAATGTTGGAAACATGACAGCAAACGTCGCTAAATTGCTCGTTTCACATATTTATATGAACTAATAATATGGTAAGAAGGTGGAGATCTCAATATAAAGGAAAAAAACAACTCGTTGAAAAGAAACAATACATGTTGGGATGTTGAAAATGTGGCTTGTTATTGACTTCAGACAAAATCTATTACAAGAGACAATCAATGTACAACTCATCAAATAAACATTAAGAAGGGTAGAAAGACAATTAAAATTGGGCACATTTTACAAAAGCGATAGCCTCACACTTTGCACACTCATTATTTGTCAACGAATGGAAGCAGTAATCCATTGGCGCAATCCACATTCCAGGTTCGTCGCCCAAGTATACGCTGTTATAAATAGCATATGTAATCAAGTTCTTGAAACGATGAGCACTGAACTGATATAATGAAAAGTCTGCAGGACCAGAAAACTATCGCGATGCCAAATGTGCTCCTGTGTCTCGATAATGATTGTGTCCATTCTGTAACGAACAAACGATTTGTAGTGTCTGAAGAAATGAATATCCAGAGGCTAGATCTTTCCGTACATCCTTCAGGTACCAGTTCGTTCTGTAAGACTTTACCGTCAGGTACTTGGGAAGCAGACAACGCATGAACATATAAGAAACAGAGACGTCATTACGGGAATATGTTCATCTATACACACTTTAATGATACTTCATGGGTCCTATAGCTCTTAAACGCTTTGCTCCTGAGATTTCACAGTGTTTCTACTTGTGACTTAAGCTTTCAGAAAATATATGGGTTTCTGGAAATCTGCTATCAAAGGAGAGAAGGTTTTCTTGTAAGATTTTCTTTGAACAGTAAATTTCTTACATTTGAAACATTCCGTTTTTTCCTTGGATATATATTTTAAACTATTTTTCTCCCTGAAGCCAAACTTTGACATTTTTCCCCCTTTTTTATTGACAATATTATCAATCGTTGCTTTAGATACCGAAAAATTATAGCTTTCACTGCATTTTTTAATAACTAAATACGATTAATTTTCTTCGGAAAGAGCACAAACATAGGCTTCCGTTGATTGCTTCTTTAAAAGTGCCATTTTGCATGAAATTGTCAAATAGCGGACGACACTTTACACCTTCAGAAATACAACTGCAGTTAAAAGCACTTTCCGAGCAGACGGATTTTTTTATAACAAAGCAAATTCATGTAAAAATGTGCGAACAGCCTCTATATTAAGTTTGACAATAGTAAGTTAGTACTATATCTATAGTTTATTTGGAAATATCAAAATAATTCTATATTTCAATTCAACTTAAGATTTTCACTATTATTAAAAATAACTTCTAGATTGCACCCAAAAAAAAGCCTTTTTATTGCATTTTTAAATAAAGAAAATTATTGAAAAACAGAATTAAGTACAGGCTGATAAAAAACTCGATAACAAAGTTCAGTAAAATCTTACAAAAAATTAGATGCATATTGATTTAAAATTGCCAAACTAAGTTAAATGTTAAACGATTAGAAGTTAGAATTGAGCAAAATTTCGTAATGAATGTTAATTTTATTCTGAATTACAAAATAGTAATTAAAATCTAAATGCTTACAGCGCATGGTATATGTAAAAGAAAAATATTAAAATTTATGTTCTCATAAGCAAACGGAGCAGTTTTAATTTTGTTTGAGACCTTTAAAGTATCTTTTTGAAAGTGTCATCGTTTCTAGATTTTCGAGAAATCGTAAAAGAGCAATAAAATAATGGAAGGGGGATGTTGTGAAGCAAAAATAAAAAAAAAAAAAGTCGTTTAATAGCGACCTCTGCTAAAGAATGTCTGTAAGTAAAAGCGGATAAAGGGAAGAATGTTATAGATGTATTCACAAAGCTGTTTGTGGGGATTAAGTATGCGGTGTTTTATTGCTTCCCTTAATAAATTTTGGAAAACATTTAAACGTCCACGAGTGCTTGTGGCAAGGATAATCTCTGGAGTATACAACACGTGATATTTCTTACTTTTGAGCCATGTGACAGCATGTTGCTTTATTACCAAACTCTCATTGCAGGCCTCTGGACGTAGTTTCATGTTGTGAATACTTAAATTCTTTTTATAATGCGCGCACAAAGAGAAGGCTTTAAGTGTTCATGCGTGCAAAATTAAATGTTTTTTTTTTAATTCTGAATGGTAAAACCAACCATTAATTCTAAACCATTTTGTTTTGAAATTCACATTATGCTGGTATACTTCTAAGATTTAAGTCCTATTTCATTGTGCCAAAAATAATTTTATTTATTGGATCATGGGAACATAAAAGTTTCTTTTTATTTCATTATTTAATTTTCTGAACTTTCATCCATTTGTTTGGAACTGGAAGCCCCTTGGCAAAATTATTGAGCTGCATGCAGTTAAAATCCTTAAATCAATTTCTGAGATTTGTAAAAATGGAGTCAAAAACATGTGTAGGAAGTGTACGAAGAATAGCAGCTATAGAAACTGAAAATGTTCTACCCATGCATTATTTTAGTAAAGGGGTTAACATAACCTAGCTGTGAATTGTACCTTCATGCGAAGTCAAACTTGAGATAATACAGGATTTTCGGAACAGGAAATCGTATGTTTAACGCAGCGTGAGGGCAGAGTTTATTTCCAAGAACTACTCATTTCCAAACTATTAAATGGACTTGAACTAAAACTATTGAAGATAGATAGCTCGTCATCAGATTTAGATTACACTATTGCACTTTTGTTTTGTAATGGTTAGCATATCGATCAAGCTGTTTAGAAATCCTAGGTTCTCTTGTGGAACAGAACACTGTTTATTTTTACGAATTTCGCATTCCCAGGCTCTTGTCGCACAGTTCAAAATGTAAAACATGAAAAATGACTTTGTAACTATTTTTTTACATTGGTCTGATTAAACAGGAAAAATGTATCATTCATTATGTTTATTTAAATAGCGTGTTTCCGTTTAGTTGTTTATTTTGAACTGTTTTACTTTTCCCTGTATTTTTCACTTTTCCCTGTATTTACTTAAATATTTGGTCCTTTTGAATATTTATGTCGTGAAAAATTTTGGTTTGTTTTTTCTTGGTCTAATTGTAAATTACTTTTTATTTTCTTGCTTTACTACAGACATTTAGCTTTCGATTTACATATTTATTTCCTGTTTATTCCGATTTATTATTTTATTGGGTGCCTGTGCAAGGGCTATCCCACTTGCGACCAAGTGTTCTTAATGTTTATATAGCAGATAAAGATTAAAAAAAAAATTAAATTGCCATTCAATTTTATGGACTAAGTATCAAATTATTCTTACAGATTTGAAATAAAATGTTTTCTAGTCGTTACAATTATTGAATTTAATGGGAAGAAATAATCTATGTTACTAAACAATGAAGACTCTGTATGTATATATTTTTCTTGCATTGTGGAAAAACGGCGGCACCTAGAGCTGCCAGATTTTGAACATCCATTGTTCTGCACCCGAGCATGTGCATTTCGAAGGTCGAATTTCGAATTTTTTTATATATTTATCTCATATTTTGTGCTAATATAATGACATTTCGATGAATAAATTCGACAATTTAAGAGCAATGTATTGCCTTTACGCAAAGTTATGTTTCAAATTTAATCAGAAATCTCAGAGGTTTAAGAGAAGTGAGTTGACAAAATGCCTTTCGAATTTAATCAACAAACTTGGGGATTCAAAAAAAAAAAAAAAAAAAAAAATGTATTGCCACTGCCCGAAATAAAATAGTTTTATGTTCTACGAAGCAGTGTGCTGCTATTCAGCAAAGCATAGGATATTTAATTTTTCTCTTAAATTTTTTTCTGTTATTAATTAACAAACTAAGCTACTTAAAAGTAATTTTCAAATATAGCAAAAATACATCTTCGATTCTATTATTATTAATTAATTACTAGATGAACCCGTAAAACTACATTAGCTGATTCATTAAAATCATTATATATGTATAAAGTAATTATGAGTAATTAAAAAAAAACAAAGATATATATAAGGAATTTGTCTGAAGTCTCCATCTGACCATTACCGAGTAAGCAACTTTATTGTTACAACAAAAGATACGTTTTGGAGAAAGAAGATGATTGATTACCACCTGCAATTGAGCATTTTTAGTCCAAAGAGGCTTTGTCCCTGAAGGACTATTGTTTTTGTTTTGCGATTTTGCATTGAATCACTATAAATGTCCGTTTCACTTTTCAAACTGTTGCCACCAAATGTTAGAGACCTGCATTATATTTGAAGAAATTAAATAATGAAAAATCTGCATAAATGTATGCATATTTCTCGCATTGTGATAAAACAACGGTCCATAGAACCATCGAATTTTGAATGACGTAATCCTCCTACGAATATGAGCATATGGAAGACCAACTTTGAAATTTGGAATTTCTTTTATTATCGATTTCATATTTTGTAAAAATTTAACGAATTTTTGATTAACAAACTCAAAGATTTCGAAGCAAGCCATGGCAACGTTGTACAGAAAAAACATTTTTAATCTCCAGCGCGTGAATCTCTGTATCGGAAATTCTAAAGATATGCACATTTTAAAACTATTTTGCGATATTGCTGTTGAACTGAATTTTATGGTTTAAGTGCGAAGAACGTGATATTTAATATATTAATAACACACAAAATGTTTAAAAAACGCTCCTTTGGACGTAATTTAAAATCTAAAAACTTTCAGATTTTTTTTATTATATAATCTCAATCAGACTTAAGAAAGCAGAACAAATTAATTTTGATGGCTAATTAAAAAAAATCGATACTGCTTATCTTGATTATATGAGAAGGTCTAATTCATCATTATGTTAACTGTCAGATGTACAGCCTGAACTACTTAATTTAGGGCTTTCTTAATTTGTGAACATCAGATAAAGCTTAAAAGCTTTTTATTATTATATCTTAAGTCATTCCTTATAGTTATCCCTAATTTTCCAGACAAAGCCTTTGTACTTGGATGTAACAATAATTGAGTTAAATGTACTCTGAACTTTCACCCTCTTTTAATTGAACAAAATTTGCAAAATAATTAAAAATTACTTTTAATTGGTACCCATGTATATAAGATGGAAATTCCTTAGTTAATAAATATCATGATTATTACGGTTCATGCACACTGTAGGCAAAGTTCATTATAATAATACGACGTACAGCAAATTATAATCTGCATAAGGAAATTCAATCCATCCAAAATTGTACTCTAAAATAGAATATCGTAAAATTATTCAACCTCGAAGGTATAAGCCGAAAGACACGGCTGGCTCAACTTTTATATTCGCGCGAGGAGTATGCTGTTGAAGCATAATGCATTTTCCGCTTCCCAGGTTTTATTAAATTTGCATAAATCTCTGTTTTAAACTTTTTACACATTCTAGCCTTAAGTTTTTAATTTTACCATTTTTTTCTTTCTCTTTATTTGGAAAGATGGGAAGTATTTGGAGAAACTTTTTGTACGTTTTTGAATATGTAAAAATTTTGTAAATTTTGATTAAAAATATGCAGTCACAAATAAATGGAGGACATCACTTATATTTAAAATAAATATACTTATAATAAGTATGTGTATAATGCAAGTTATTAATAGTATTTCGAATTAAATAATAAAGAGCACTTTATGTTGAGATGAACAATAGTGTTAAATAGTGTTTGCAATGTTAAATCGTTCACTCAGACTAAAATTTTATTACTATTTTGTCCATAACTAAGGATTTCACTATTGGTGAAAGCAACATTCTTTCTGATTCTGAATTGGGGCTAGTTCACGGAATTTTCTTTCCTCCAACAGATTGTTACGGTTATATATTCTTGACCAGCATTATAAAGAAACTAATATATGCCACGAAACATCACACGTTTTAATATTCAAGTCAGAAAAAAGGGGGATAAATATATTACATATATTGTCCATCGATTGGTAACGAGTAGGTAACAGAAGTTAGTACCCTATACTATTAGTACCAAGAGTCGCGGATTCTGAAAGGTGAAGACATTGCTTAGTTCCAAAGCACAATGATAAAGTATTTCATCTGAGGGTTTGTTTTTGATTGTAAGAATACCGTAATAATGATGGTATCTAATGCGGTACGATGCCCAGTTGCGTCATTCTCATCATGCTAAGTTCACTTAATCTATTTCGCTATATTGCTTAATTAGAATCAACTACAGCAATAACATTTTGCGCATGTATACATGGAGAGCTCTCGATCGATTAAAAAAGTCTTCGACTGATATACCATTAACTAGTCTTTTGCTAGAGACTGCGAAACTAAAGGTGATTGCATAGCTCATGTATACTTATTAGAAGACTAGTAGGAATACGTTGTGAATTAGAAAGCTTTCTGCTTTTATCCGTTATTGTAACTTCTTAAAATATATACTTGTACAATGGAGTATTTGGAAATATCTTTCTTAGCTGTTACTGGATGTAGACCTTGATATACTACTGTTAAATGTCGTTGTAAAAATGCATGTTAATGATGTATATAAAACTGATGCTCAATTAATATTATTATGCGTAATCATTTTTTCCCGATAAGATGAAACGATATGTATAATGTTTTGCTGAAGAAAAAAACTGTTATCAGTCACAAATGACATGTCATTGCCATTGCTATTGAAGACTTGTTTAAGAAACCACCTCTCCAGAAACGTGTAATAAGTTCTGTGTCATGTGCGTATCCTTATTTAGAGCCTTTATTGGTAGGTAGTTCTCTATCAAACATTTAGAATAGTAGATTGGTCGGTTGTTCCTGATTCAAACTTTTGTCTCTATTCAAGGTAGTAAAAGAACTTCTTTCTTGTCGCGAAACACTTTGACAAGGTCAGTTCAATTAAGCGAACGTTACACTTTTAACAGGTAGATGTCAATGAACTCACATTATCAAAAACAGAAAAAGACGTATGATTGGCCTATGCTAAAAAAGTTCTTATTCGATAATAAAGTAGATGCATATTATGAGTGAAGCAATTACATATTCAGGGGAAAAATGATTATTGATCTTCCAATAAGAAATCAAGGGGCATATTTCCTTGAAATGCTCTCTAGGAAATACGCATCCTGATATTTTTATAATGAGTTGAATATGCTTAAAATTGTGTTTCTCAGTATCGCAAAACACTGAAATATATTACTGGTTTATAACAGGAAGTTTTCGTTACTAGTCATTTTCTACTTTGTGGGAATATAAAGGGATTTATATTCCCACAAAAATACACGTTGTGCTAATTGAATGCATTTAACAGTAACATTTTACTATAATGTTAACTTTACTCGGTGAAAGTCTTGTTTGTTTACAAACTGCAGAAATTACACATACTTTGTGTCCTTTTATAATAGATCCTTTCATTTATTTTCATTTTATGTACTTATTAATTTATTAAAAATAGAAAAAAAACGTAAAATATCTGTAATCGTAACGCAAGTACTAAAAAATTGTAAATTACCATAATTTGCATATGATGTTTACAATAAAAGTGATGAATAAATTGTGGATTGTCATATAAATTATTAGATTTGTAAAAAAATATGATATTACCGCAGATAAAAACCTCTTCCAACGACTTTCCGATGTACTTTTCATATATTCTTATAAAAGCGATTTCTTTTTCTGATCAATATAATTTTTAATGTTAAATATTTTGTTTTTACAAAATGGACATACTTCAGTGCATGGTACAAGAAAAAAATAATTTTAAATCTGTAATCATGTAAACTGTATGCATGTTCAGTGCCTGATAGTTTTTTTGATAACTGCAAAGTATCATAACACGTCGTTTGATGCATAAATTGAAAGGCCAAGACATCGAAAGTACAGTTAGAATTCACACTAGGTTTTTATACTATGTACAACACACTAGATTTTAATCCTGAATACCATTGAAAGATTTAGTGTTATTTTCCAGATATTTTTAAGAGTATTTAGAAGATTCAGATTGTTCAGTAGAATATAAATCGGCTATATAATTTGAAACATCTGTTTAAACCTATTTATTCGCGGTAGACTTGCATTTTTATTGCAAAGTAAGGCACATAACAGAGTGGTGAACTTATTTATTTCATTCATTCATTATTTATTTCATAGTCGTGATAGGTTGTGTCAATGTGTCAATATTTAACACGTCAAACCCCTTGAGTTAGTAATAGATGATAAAAAGTGAGAGTTACAGGTTTTTAATCGTTATTCAATGATAAAATTGTGTTTTTGCTGTTAGGTTTTTAATCGTTATCAATGATAAAATTGTATTCTTGTTGTTAGGTTTTGAATCGTTATCAATGATAAAATTGTGTTTTTGCTGTTAGGTTTTTAATCGTTATCAATGATAAAATTGTATTCTTGTTGTTAGGTTTTGAATCGTTATCAATGATAAAATTGTGTTTTTGCTGTTAGGTTTTTAACCGTTATCAATGATAAAATTGTATTCTTGTTGTTAGGTTTTGAATCGTTATCAATGATAAAATTGTGTTTTTGCTGTTAGGTTTTTAATCGTTATCAATGATAAAATTGTGTTTTTGCTGTTAGGTTTTTAATCGTTATCAATGATAAAATAAAATTGTGTTTTAGCTGTTAGGTTTTTAATCGTTATCAATGATAAAATTGTGTTTTTGCTGTTGTGATAGGATGTTTTTATTTTTCGAGAAAGAAATATAACCTGTGAGGTGCAACTTGACCTTTTGGCCTACTTGATATTTTACGATGATTATAAATTTTACACTTCGACTGTGCAGCATTTGGAAATATGCTATTAGTTCTTCTGTTTAGAAACAGACATGAGTTCACTGTAGTCAGTTTCTTGTACAACTTCAATTTAATAAGAAGTCCCATTAAATTGAATTATTATATTTAGAATTATATTTTTAAGGCTTTTTCTTCTCCCTTTCATTTCTGATGGCCTTTGGGTAGATACATTCAATTGTAGCAAAATACCAACACATCCATAAATTAGATTACAGTTTTTATTTTGGATCTTCATAAGTAGTTAACAAGTACTTGCCCGACATTAACCTTGATTATTAATTTCGACTTTTATGCAATTTTAAATTTCTCTGTGAACAATCTGGTTACTATTTATTAAAGAATAAGAAATAAAAAAAAACACAAATCACACAGCACTACTCGTAATCAGCAGCGAATGTTTATTGTTGGTAAGAAAATTTGAGTTTGCAATGCTTTGTTAAGCAAGGATATCTCTCACAACAAATTTTTCAATAGTACAGCCAGTCGACATAAATCACAATGCGCCGAACAGAGAACGGTGAATGCAAAAAGAAAGTTTTATTAGTGCTGGTTGCTTTTTAAGTAGTAGTTTATTTTGTTTCAACTTGTCCGCTGATGAATTTCAATGAAGGCGGCCGCCAGTTGGCTCGACATACTGGCGTGATAGGATTTTGTCTCTTATGTACAGGTTTTCCTGCTTTAAACCAAATGGAGCACATTGTCTTGCTTTAATCACATCCTGCGAATGATATTGCTATATGAATCGCACGCTAGAGTACTTCCGCGGACATTAATGTATCTGGGTCAGATTTATTTTACACCCTTATTCAACAGATAATGAGATGCTCATCAGTTAGTTACATGGAAATTCCAGATTATGTGTCATTCCCGAAATTATGTATTACCTGTGCAAATATAAATGTTTACAGATCGTCAAAAGGGTTGCTAAAATATACTACATGGAGTAACAAATTTAAATATCAACCACTTTGATAGAATCTCGCAAAATCTAAGGCAATGTAACCCAGACTACACGTTCGTCAATTCAGATACGTAAGAAGAAGCAGAATTCGAATTGATGGAATGTATTCTAGAAATAATATATTAAAAAACGTTTTCAGGGCTTCAGCTTTTGTTTGAATTACCAAGCGTCCGGTGAATGTTTTACGTATATTTGCAATAATCTTGTTTGTTATGGACAAAAGTATTAATATCTCGAGTTGATCTCTAGGCCGAAATCAGAGGATGATTTCATTCCTGGAAATGGAGAGATCCTTAAGTCCTCGCGGGGATCTGTTAGTAACTATTAGAAACCATCTGTATCATGAGGTTTACTTGGCATCAGAGTCTGATTTCCACTCGGGTGAAGGAGGCATGCGCCCTGGCACCCACTTTTAGAGAATCCTTTAGATCCTCCTATGATACTTAAAATATGTAAAATATATGTATTTCTTAATATTTTGGGTTTAAAAAATGAAATTAGAAGCAGTATAAAATGTTAATATTTGTGTTTCATTCTTTATGCCTTTCTTTGAAAATTATATACTGGACAACAACCTTGTGTTTGGCGTATATTTTACTCAAAACTGTAGCGATTTCTAGGACAAACAGGTTGACTTGCTTTAAATTATTACGCAACTAAAATAAAAGGCGATTTTAATCTCACTCAAACAATAATAATAGTAAATTTAAAATAAAAAATTTAATAATTTGTTTTTGCTTAGAAACAAACATAATTAAAATAAAAAAAATCATGGAAATAAAGGAAAAACCGAAATTTATTTATATAATAGTTACATAATTTTTACTGGAGAATAGAATATTCTGATGGCTAAGAAAACTATGTAAAATTATAAAATAAGCAAAAGAAATTCTTTCCCATAACGCCCCATAATTTTTAGGAATTCTCTGTGCCATGGACTTTGAAAATCATTGTTACACAACAAAAAGTGGCAACCCGCATAAAATAAAATTAAAGCACCTGAAGTGAAAAAAAATTTCATTTGGAATCTCGAATAAGGCCAGGAACCATATTTCTAACTTTACGTAAATGACACTCTTGGAGTTTATTATTACCTTGAAATTCTTAAAACCGCATTTATTATGTTTTAACTAACAGCTGATTTAAGTTAAATAAAGACAGACAGTTTTTAATTCATATTCATAGTTTTTCTTCTTGAAATAGGAACATTTATCAAAAGATAAAATGTTCTTAATAACATAGTTCAGAAATATTTTTCATTTGTGCCTCATATTCTCAAAAACTACACTTTCCTCTTATGCAGTTTTTTAAAATATAAAACAGCTCATTTCTTGTCACATTTAAGTAGTTTTAGTGGCGACTAGAAGTCTATCTTAAAAATCAGAACATAAACACTGGAAACTGCAACAGTATTAATTTTTAAAAGAATAACTAGCAATCGATCTACTCATTTGCTTTTTGTCCTTCCCCTACAAAAATAAAAAATAAAATAAAAAAATAAATTATTAAAAAAAATCTTAGCAATTATTAGCATATCGATGGGAAGATATTGATATGATTCTCAGATTGAAAATTATTTTAGTTCCGATGAAATGTTTTTATTTAATGAATTTACAAGAACATGATGGGGATCTAAAATCAAAAGTGAACATTTTGCACTTCATAGGTCTGATATGTAATACTTAAGATGCGTGGGATGATAAGCGTCATTAGTCGCGCGTGGTTTGTTTCCGGAAAAGCGAAATGTCACACGGTGAAGTTTCACTCACTTCCTCCGTGCTTAGGTGGTATTCAGGTATATTAATATTTCAGTAATACTGTTCCTTATTCATGATTCCCACTGAGATTGTTCACGTAAAACGCTGGATAGGAGCTGTTTTAAATAGCAATTAAGTGTCATTCAGAGATTTATATGTTTGGAGTCTACGAACCTGATTTTTTTTTAACTCTTGTTCTTCCAGATTACAACAGCGTCAAGCCTGTGGTCAATGATGGTGTCAACCATGATTTGGTTGCTTTTGGGAGCGTTCTTCCTGTCATCCGAGATTAGCGATGTCAGTTCATGCTCTTGCATGTATTCGCATCCTCAGGAACACTACTGTGTGGCTGATTTCGGTAAGCTCATCATTTTAATTTAAATTCTTACTGCGCTTTAGATTTAGTGCCAGTGAAAAATTCTTTACTTAGTTTCGTATTTCCTTTTAAGTTCTGCATACTAAACTATACACTGATTTAAATGAAGATCAATAAGAAGTCCACTGAAATACGGAACAGTTTATATACATTTTAAGCAAGCTTTAGGATAAATTTTTTAATATAAGTATTAAATGAACTACAGTATTTATAGACTTGCATAAAAATATACAGAGAAGAAATGTTTTTGTGAAGAAATCTTTATAAAAGAAGACCTAAGAGTTGAGTTTATTATATGATGTATCTATGTCACTGTTATAAAAAGTAAAATATAACTTGCACTTCCTCAGATGAAATTCCTTGCATTTTGCTTCCTGTGAAGATACCGATTGTTGTGCTGCTGAGCACGAGGTTTTATAATTAAATTAATATAATCTTAAGCCAATTTAAAACTGTCTGCATTTAATTAATAAACTTTATTTAAATTAAAAGAAAAGATTATAATCGTATGAATATCTTTAAATATCCATAGATTACTGTAATCGAGAGATACATTTTTATGAGTGTTTGAGTCTTATTGTTACGTTTTCATTCATGAAGATGGGTGCTTGATTCAAGTCGAACCACTAGCTGAGATCTAATCTGTTGTGTGCTTAATTTGTTCATTACTACTTTTACTCGAAATAAAAGAATGAAAGAGAAATGCTTGGAAATGAAAGCCACGACGATCATTTTCTCTTTTGCGGAAAAGAAAAAGAATGAGATAAAAAAGTCATCTAGAAAAATAAACTATGGATATTTAAAGATATTGATACAATTATAATCTTTACTTTTAATTTAAATAAAGTTTATTAATTAAATGCAGACGGTTTTAAATTAACTAAAGATAATATTAATTTAATTATAAAACCTCGTGCTCAGCAGCACAGCAATCGGTATCTTCACAGGAAGCAAAATGCAAGGAATTTCATCTGAGGAAGTGCGAGCTATATTTTACTTTTTTATAACATTCACATAGATATCATATCGAAACCGGGCCCTTTGGTATCGCAGTCGGCTTCCTTAACCACTACACCATCTGGGCGGCAGCCCCTGTAAAAACATCTTTAAACATAATGTTTTTACAGGGGCTGCCGCCCAGATGGTGTAGTGGTAAAGGGAGCCGACTGCGATACCAAAGGGCCCGATTTCGAATCCCGGAGAAGGCATGGTTGTAAGTGTCTGCCCCTTCATAGAAGACAAAGGTGACCCACCTATTAGGTGCCTCTATAATAAAGTGACCACACTTCTGGCCTTAGTAGTGGCCAGTCATAGTGGTCTAATGGCCCGCCTTTGGTTAAAAAAAAGGGAGGGGGGTCCTTGCAGTTTGTAAGAAACCCTGATTTGAAAACATGTATGATGTGTGGTGTGATCTGTAACACCATATTTGAAAAAAAAAATGTAATTCAATGAAGGATAGTAAAAGGAGGAAAAGTTATTCTTTAAATATGTGGCAATATTTTTCATAATACATATACTATTGAGTCAAGAGTATTAGTATGAAATATCTGGAATATCAAATACTGTTTTAAATATGAAAAATCATTTCAGTTCCTAATATACAGATTTATTTAGCTGAATAAATTGCTTTCTCTTCCAGCAACTATTAGAATTATTTATTATAAACACCTTACCAGAGAGGGTTCATACGTACGGTTCTGCATTGAATTCCACATTGCGACGTGAAAGGAAGACGAAACAAATAAGGTAATATTTTAAAAAACAGCGGAACGAATTCTCAGGTTCAAATCACTGGTCTCTTATTTCGACTTGTTGAGCTGCACCTAAATCGCGATTATAAACTTTGACCGTGTGTGTGAGTTATAGCGTAGCAAAATGTGACAAGAAATGGCCTTGCACAGAGAGTAGGGAAAAGTTCTTGTTCAAGGTTCATACGGGAGGTCGTGCAAGTCCCCTTCTTCAATTTATATGCTAGTGTGGGCAATGCATCATTCCAGGGATAAAATACCTTCCATCCAAATGCGTTTTAATAGATTTTTGAGAGCATAAGCTTAATAAAATGTGATATAATTAAATAAAGTGTATTTAAGTTAGTAAATCGCGTGTTTTTATAAATTGCTAGTGAATTTTTTTTTAATATTTTATTTACATTTTTGGGGTACAACGTTTCTAATATTTTGTTATTTCATGAAACGTAAGTCTATGTCAATATATCGTAGCTTGGAAGTTCATCAGTCCGTTAGATTACCATAGATGATTCCGATGGATAATGATTGTGATAATTTTTAATTTAATGATTTTTTAAGAACAGGACGGTGAATGAACACTGCATGCATACAGTTCTCGTTAAGTATTTTTAAATGAGAGTTTTGAAATTTAATGAGTATTAAATCATCTTCAGACGCAGAACTAGTGCATTACGTCATGAAAGGAAAATGAAAAAAAAAAAAAAAAAAAAAAGTTAGTTCAAATTACTTGCAGTGGACTTATAAGCCATCCCGTTCCTTATAATTAAATTCACGTTCATTTGAAACAAATTGCTTCTGCTGGCTGATAAGAACTATTTCGTGAAATATAATCTGCAAAATTACTGTGAAGTATTTGCGCCTTAATGTTTTAAATTTATCAACAGTTTGAAATGGTTTATCCCTATTTCCATCGACATCTCTCGAAAGTAAGTCAGGAATGATAACTTTGATTTTATGATTCGTTGACATAATTACGAGCCATGGGTAATGTGCACCGAATAAACGCTTCTTTTAACGAGTTGCGGTCATTCATGTTAAATGCTTTGGAATATTTAGCTTGAATATTAGACTAGGAATATTAAATGGGATTGTAACACATTCTTTAAAAATTAAACAATCTAAAATGATAACTAGAAATACTTGTGGAAGCGTAGAACAAATTACATATCCTAATTCACTGTTGCTCTAATAATAATTTTATGAATTAAACATGTTTTGTCGCATCAATTGCTCATATTTAATTTCTAGAGAAAAAGTTTATTTATTGAGAATTATGTTATTTCACTTTCCTATTTAGACATAAACATCAATTTATAAGGTATTTCTCCCGCCTTCTTAGCATGCCTTTGGGGTGTAGTAGTCAGCACACTCGGCGGATATTCGAGAGATCCGTAGTTCGAATCCCGGCGAGGGCATTGCTCATTTTTCATATCTCCTGCTTCCCTGTAGTGCCATTCACTTAGTTTAGCGGAGCAGGTTAAATAAAGTGACCGTATCTCCTGCTTTAAAAAAATAACTAATGTCTTTAAAACTTTACTCTAGGTTAGCTAGATATCATTATTTTTGGCAACATTGTTCCTTTTACTTTTATGATCTTTTCAATAAAATCGTCTCCTGCCATTATATTTAAATTTTATGCTGGAATATATTTTTTATAAATGGGATAAAATAATTAAAAATAATAATATATGATATCTTTACCTATAATTAGATGTATTTTAGAATATTTTTCATTAGCTAAAAAGGTCTTTGTAATTTAGTAATTGCGCGCTATTAATGCCGTCATAAAATTATAGTTCCTTAAATATTTTTGAAGTAATTAACGGAGCATAAAATGGGTCGCGCAGAAAAATTCTTTTGTTTTATTCAGTTCTTCCGAATATGTTCTTGAGAAACAAGGCGAAACTTGCGTGTGTGTGTTCGGTCATACCTCCCAATTACGACAGCTTACGTTTTTATTCTTCATATCGTATATCTTCAAGAAAAATGATGCACTGTTTCTGTATTATAATTCCAGCGCTATACCTTAGAAAGTCATGGAACGTCGACAAGAATTCCAAATGAACACCGCCCATACCATCCCTTCACCTTGGCCAAAACCAGAAGCATCAGCGTTCGCCTACTTGCCAGATGACCTCAAACAAGCTCCTCTCGAGAAACGGAATAAAAATATTATGAACGATTTAACTAAGCCGCGAAACTTCTGCAAGACTTTGCACATGCCTTATAAGTACTCTTTCACGTCAGTATCAACCCCAAAACAAGATATCCTGAGAGAAACTTCTAATACAGCTATAAAGGATTGCTTTTCATATTGCCTTTCTTGGATATTGCATGACAACCTGCATCTATTTTCTGTATAAAAGTGTTTATTGATCATGTAGGCAGATATTGGAAATGCTTTGAATTTGGTGGTGGTTGGGGGGGGGCGGAATCTCGGGTAATGCATTTCGAACATTAAACTTTGATCAATGCTAAATAACATTAAACTTTGATCAAGGCTGAACGATATGACTTAATGTGGTTCAATATCTAAACACCCAGAGGCATACCCTGGATTTTTATAAATGGCATGCTCTTAAAAACGAAATTAAAAAAAATCTTTATTAATGAACGGGGATTAGCATTACGCATATTCAGTATTAGATTATTATACATTAACACATAAATGCAATTATAAATAATAAAAATTTAAAACTCACCAGGTATCGGTTCATCCGAGTATTATAAAATGTATTAAAAGTTATATAAATAATTTACAACGGAGATACATGTATTATTTGGTTTATGGAAATAACAGTATGTACCATTGGCCTAAGATAAGAAGTGACACTTAGATTACACTCATTACAATTAAAATTATTTGAATGTGAATTCCTTTATAACATCTTCATAAAATGAGGGCCTTGCTTTAACTCCCAGAAAAGTTGTTTCTGAATAATATGCTAAATACTCTTAAACACTTTTATGACTGCGTTACTCTAATCATATAATTATTAATTCTCCTCAATGGTGAAAACGATCGTTCTGCTGACGCAACTGAAGTTGGTATTGATAGACTGAATGAAAACAGTTTGTAAGTTTCATTCATAATGCTGTGAATATTGTTGATATTTATATATGATACTAATTCGTGTACAGGTTTATTTTCAAACTCTGCAGAAGAATATAAATCAATCAGCTCGTTTTTAAACTTTACAAAATCAAGCATTCTGCAGTATGGGCTAATTTGATTAAGAATATTTCGGAAAAATTAAAATTGTTAGAAAGTAAGTTCTTATTTCAGAAAGGTCATAAATTCAAGTTTATTAAGGGAATCAAATCTTTCAATTATTTCATGATATCTAAAATCTCAAAGTAAATTTCCCCTGATTTCACATTTGTCAGCATACATTCCTTTTGCTGAAAATGCATTTGTCTCTTGAGATGTGGCATTTTCCCATATTGCTTCAAAATCATTTTTCTGTAACGCAGGTATATATTGAAATTTTGCGATCTCGTTGTCACAGTAAGCAATAGTTTTCTTTTATAAGATCCTTCAAAAAGGCTTTAAAAAAGCCTTTTTGACAGTTTGATAGATTGTGTGAGTGTATGTTTCTTGGCTTCTTTTGCCAATAAACATACACACAATCTATCAACTATTTTAAAATGTCATGTTTTTTATTGCAACTCTTTATGAAGCTTTATAGGTATTTGCTTCTGTACGTTTAATTGAAGATCTATTCTTGATCGCCCAAGCGTGGAAAGCTGCAAACGTGCCCCTGTAAATACCCTAAGGTCGTAAGGATACGTCCCTGTAAACAACCTAAAGGTATCATATTTAATTGCCAGATTCTAAACTGTAGTTTTTTCCTAGATCTGCGTATCAAATATCTATTTTAAACCAGAACATGACAAAACCGAACTTTTGGAATACTGCAGAGAAATATTACTCCTAATTGTCTTTTAGTTTTAGAAAAATTCATACTTATTTAATCTTTTAAATAATTATCATATGCGAATGATTTTAATTTAGCATAATTTTGATAAAATACGTGTTAGGTTATAAAGTAGTTCTCCCGCCTTCTTAGCGTGCCTTCGTGGTTTGGTGGCCTGCACACTGGGCCGGTATTTCAGAGGTCTGTGGTTCGATTCCCGGCGAAGGCGTTGCTAATTTTTCATCTCTCCGGCTTTTCCAATTAACCTCTCTTAATGTCTCGTCTTAGTGGCGCCCGAACTAAAACAGTGGTGGATGATGATTCTCCACACCCAGGATTTGGCGATTGGGTCCCCTTAAAAAAAAACCCAGTCGCCCTTTAAAAGTGGGAGTATAAAAGGCATTTCTCCCACCTTCTTACCGTGACTTCGTGGTGTAGTGGTTCTGCGCGCTGGTCCGGTATTCCAGAGGTCCGTGGTTCGATTCCCGGCGAAGGCGGTTGATAATTTTTCATCTCTCTTGCGTCCAAAAAATCCTAATATCTCTACGAGGTTTTTTTTTTTTTTTTTAATGCCGCCTTTATTAACTATTTTAAGCTGTGTTGCACATTTTAAAACGAATGCTGAATCACAGTGAAGAAATAATTTTTAATGCTTTGCGATGGGTATTTTCTTACAGAAATATTTTATGCAATAATTTCTGAATTAGAAAGATAAAAGAAGAAAAGAAAAGAAAAATTTCTTTACATATTTTAACGTAAAATTATCGGTGAAACAGTTTGGTATTTTACAGCCTTTAAAAGTAGAGAAATCTGCATATAATGTTTTATAGTTTTATATACATATATTTAGTATATTTTATGGGAATTATTTAAAACTTATCAGTATACAAGTGTTAAAAATGTAACTCAAAGTAAAATGTAGCTAGAATTTAGAATAATTATGATAATATCACCGCACTAAGTAGAATATTTTGTTCCGTCCGTTTGATAATAATAGTTAAATTTGCAAGTAATGTTTTTTACATCTATCCTACTTTTAGATATGAAAATTTAAGAGCAAAAATCGCTATGAAAAGGAAAAAAAAATAATGGATTTTATAATGAAATAATGGATAACTTATTTGGATACTTATTTTATGATCATTCTTCATCATGAAAAAATGTGCTTTTGAGTTCTTTAGATATTTCAGTGCTCGCCATCGGACACTAATGAAGCTTTCGTAGCTTAGACTACATAAAGGTGGGACGTGGGGATGAATCATATGATAACAAATGACCAATCAACTCCTCATTGTTGAAAAAACTTAGAAGTCGAATTGACGCTGGGGAGCTGTGTGTCTGTTCTGTTAATGGAAAAAAAATATTATTTTAAGAGTCTCGTTAAGAATGAACAAGTATTCAGTGCAGTTTAAAAACACTGTGAACCGCGAACACTAGTTGTGACTTTGTTCATTGATGGCCAGTATTAATCGTCGTATATTTCAAACTTTTTGAAGCCGTGTTATGTATTATTAATTCTACCGTACTTAAGTGATTTGGATGTCAGTTGTTTTCAGAAAAATATTAAATTCTTTTGAAAACTGAATTATTATTTATTAATACAGTTGAAATAATAATTTTACATACGGATAATTTACTCTGCGGATTGCAGAATAAAAATATTCCCAACAGGGATTAAAAAAATGCTAGAAGTGTTTTAGTGAAATCGAGATGATCCATGATTTCTTTAGTTGACGTTTATCATTTTATCACTGATGTTTAAATAATTTACAAGCAATAAACGCTTTGCTTATAAATTCAGCTGATAAAATTCTAGACGTTGTTTATCATGCCGTTTAAGCGTCATCACAAAAACACATTCCCTTCTCAAAGCTTGGAGCCTATTTCTTTTTTACTTTGTATAAATAAGCTTGTGAATTTCGAGCCTATAACGAGGAGGAGTGTCCGAAGCGATCGGAGGTGATCAAGCACTTTATTGCCTGAAGGAAAATCTTTGATAAATAATGCATTAAGTTTCTTCTACGTCATCCTGAACATGCTAAGTTACGATGTGCAAGAAGGAACAAATGTGGAGATGTCTGTGATATAATCTCAAAGTGCGCGTATCATGGACACGTTTTTTAGAAGCTGCTGACTTTATTTCATTCATATGGTACGTTTCTATCTCAGTCATCAAAGTTACTGAAGTTTCTACTTATATAGCTGATGAATAATTCGAGAGTAGGCGCAATTTTTAAGGATTGCTCCTGACAAAGCATTCGTGAAATAGTGTCAATCATCTAAATCAGCGGTTCTCAACTTTTTGACTAACGCGTACCATCTAAACAAAAATTGAAAACGTTTAGTACCACCACTACAAAGTACTACTAAACACCACCACTCTTGAACAAAGCTCAGATCGCATAAATTTACGAGTGTTAGAGAAAAACCTCAATCAGTATGTTGGGATTTTAATTTTTGAATTTAATAGTTAAAAATACTTTGATTCTTTGAGTACCACCTATTCTTCTCTAGCGTACCACCAGTGGTACGCGTACCACAGGTTGAGAGTGCCTGATCTAAATTGAAAGTTGTATACTAGCAGAAAACGTTTGATGTTATTAATGCAAATTATTGACTGCCTGGATAATTTTTCCAAATTTCAGCTTCCATTTGTTAGACCCACTTGTTTTTTGAAGAATAATCTGTTAATTCACGTCATTCATCATTTTAGGGCAGGTGTGTTACTACAAAGTTCGTATAATATCCGAGCAAGGGGTACAAATACTGGAATTACTAAACTCTCTAGGAGACTCTACTTCAAAAAACCTTATGAAATAGACTCTCTTTCCAGCTTCCTTTTCCAATAAATACAACAGACGCAGTTTTTCTTGTTAGAAAAGTGTTAAATACGTGGGTTTTACTGATCATATTACTTACGGGTATATTAACTGATGGGAAGCTTTAAGTTCTTCGCGTAGACAGACTTTCGATAGATTTAGGCATTTGGTAGATAGATTAGGGGCCTGTTTAGTGTTCTAACAGTTATTTTAATTTGTAAGCCTTTCCTGAATTCTCTTATTTCCCCTTACATTTCCTCGCCAGGATCCAAATTAAGTAGGTGAATGAGAGTATTTTAACGATTGAAACGAAAGGTTAGACAGAGCGTGATTTCGCTAGTGAAACGCACGTTTGCTACTTTGTCCTCCAGCTGTTGATCTTAGTCGCGGCTACGCAAGCTGGCCGCCTAGTTAGTATATCGCCCGTGTAGGTGTCTGCGTCAGCCTGTTAGACGGATTAAATTGAATTGTGTAGTCAAGCACTACATTTAAATTTATTGTTAAATTACGTTTATGTTCTCACCGCAAGTGGGCGGTGTTTTTCGTAAGCACGTAAGTCCGTGCCTCCTTTTATTCAGTTTATGATTAAATGAAGGATATTCTTCACCTTTCCCTGTTGTTTTCATCTTCACGCCTGTGCGAGAATTCGTAAAGGTTTGACATCCAAGTAAATCTAGTCGCATTGTATGATGGCCAAGAAGATTAGATCGTATAGATGCACGAAATATTTAATTGCCAGATTCTGAAATGTAGTATTTTTTTTTTTTTTTTTAGATTAAATATTTATTTCAAACAAGAACATTACTAAATGAATTTTTGGAATACTACAGAGAAATATTTATAAAAATTATTAGAAATATTAGAAAATTCATCCTCATTCAGTCTTTTAAATATTTAGTCACTAGTTTATTAAATGATTTCAGTAAAATTTTGATAAAATACCTCATACGTGATAAAATACCTCTGCAATGGGTATTTCCTTGTAGAAATAATTTATGCAGTAAATAAATGAATCAGGGGGGAAAAAGAAAAGAAAGGATTATTAGAAAGTAGAACTTATTTGATATCATCAAAAATACCTCACATTCTCTAAATTACAGAAGGGAAATTTGAAAGGTATTCTGAAAGGCATTTTCCACCATAGTAAATTAGTTGTTCTTAATATATTCCTGACAATCGTTGGGAAAGGGGATAAAATGAGAGAAGTAGAGTCTGTAAGGTTTGTCGAAGCGTAAAACAGGAAAATAAAATTAGCGATGCCCACGCCGGGATTCAAACTTCCAACCTTTCGATTGCTAGCCAGACGTGCTTCCAGTTACACACATAAGCACACAAGGAAGGAGAAAATTACTTACAAAGAGAAAAGACGTGTCGCACCTTAACATGCAGATAGGTCATCCAGCCATCTACAGTACTTTTACTAAAAGATAAACTCATTATTATAGTTACTGTCTCCTAGAAATATCAACAAATACCTAAAATTTCTTCAGATTTTGTTCCGAATCATAGCTGCCTACGAATGAGTCAAATTTTCACATAGATTTTGTTTTGGTTGAGGACCATACTTATAGCACTTGCGGATCACTAAGCGGAAACATCAGCTAACCTCAGATTTTTTCTTTTCCGTCGTCTTCATTCTTTTTCAAATCAGCCGTAGTTACTTTATGTCACTGTTGGTCGATGATTAATAAAGTAATCATCTTAAAATTAGATCCTTCTAGTTTAAACAGTAGTCTAACAGCTGAACATCGATTCCTGTGCTTAGGTTTCTTTTAGTGTAACATTCAAAATAGAATATAATACTTGATATATAATAAAATAATCATCTTAAAATTAGATCCTTCTAGTCTAAACAGTAGTCTAACAGCTGAAAATCGATTCCTGTGCTCAGGTTTCTTTTAGTGTAACATTCAAAATAGAATATAAGACTTAATATATAATACTTCTGCTTAAAACAGGTTGCTTCAAGTCTGATGTTCAAAATATAATAGGATACGTAATATTATATATTTGCTTACGGATTTGATTACAAAAGCATTGAAAATATTCACATTTTTAAATAACTCCATTTTTGTATGTATTGCATGTATTATACTGGGGAAGGGGGAGAAAAAACAAGAAGATGAGATTCAAAGATGTAGATTTGAAAATGTATGTACTGTATCTGCAGAAGTCCTTACCAGGCTTTTAATTGCGCAGACATTGGTCATAGACATATATTTCCACTTACAAAAATGTTTTAAATGACGCAAATATTCACGTTTTAGCAGATTTTAAAGATATTAGTTTTGTTAAATTTACGAAATTTAATTTTTTATACTTTCTTCCGGTCCCTATACTTATATTTAGGTTTATACTCGTTAAGTTTTATACTCGTTATAACAAAAAAAAAAAAAAAAAAAAAAAAAAAAAATGTTTGACTCCCATTCGGTAAATAATAATCGAGATATTAATTTCAAAATTTGCGATTTTTGTCGGCATATTCAAATTGCATGGAGGGATCAGTTAATAAATTTATAAATTATAAAAAAAGTTATAATTTATAAAAAACAATTTTCGGAATTAAATTTCGTACTTCTGGGTTCCCTCATTTTGATACATTTTACTAAATTTATATTAGGAGATAATATAATCAATATTGTTTAGTAAATAAGTTATTATTATCTTACTTTGCAGCTATTGCGCAAGTATTAGAAATTTTTTTTTTCGATTTCAATGAATTTTAGTTCATTCAATATTATATGTATATATTGAGAGAGATGTATAAGAATACGAGTATGTATTATATATTATCAGAAGTAATAGTTGGAGGTTTAACTATATACTAACCAGGAAAATAAAATGAAGAGGTCTTAACACGTATGAAATCATTATTAACTATATGAATATCATTTATTAACTATAATCATTTATTAACTATATGAATATTGTTTTGAAGAATAATAGATAGACTTCCTATTCACTATTTCTATTCTGGTATGTGACGATCTTAAATCTGTTTGGTTATTTAGAATTCCAAATTAAAGTCCCGATACTGTATTCAAAGCCTTAAATAGATAGAAATTTGAAATAGTTTTTCTGAACTTTTATCCTGTTAAAAATGTCAGGATGTTTTAAAAAATATTCCATTATTTTAAAACTTTTATCTGAATTTTTCTGATTGCACGTTTTTATTTTCCAACAGTTGCTGTCTTGAGGGTGAAGTCTCGTGGAAAGGGTGACGGGGCTATAACAGCTTATCACATTAAAGTGAAAAAGGAATTTAAAGTAAGTATAAGAACGAAATTAAGATAAATTTAAACAGTTTTCAATTGATTTCTTGATTTTGAGACATTTTTTCAAGGTTGATTTCTTCAAAATTCTCTTTTCTTGTAACGTTTTTTCTGTACTAAGAGCATAACAGTAGACTTACACGACATTTTATTTTCAAAATTTATTCGTGTAAAACTAATTTGTTAAGCGTGACATATTTTAATTTAATTTTTTATTATTCCTGTTGTATATAATCTTTATAACACAAACTTTTGTCACTTTAAACGTTTTAAAGGGTCTTAAAATATTCATACGCATCTTTTTTATTTCTGAGTGAAAGGTCTCAGACTGTACACATTAGCTCAGGGCTTCTTAAACTTTTTTCAGTTAGGACCCCTTTTTATCACTGAGACATTTTTCGCGACCCCAAGACTCATAATATTTATGAAAATTTTGTGGGAGCCCATAAGCATTGCGCAAATCCGACACACGCGCGAGTGAAACTGACAATTTTTTCACTCGTACTGTAATATACTACTTCAGTTTTAGGTCACTAACTTTAATTTCTAATTTTAAGACATAGAACAATATGAAAATTTTTAAAGTAACAGATGAAATGACAGCGTCATGTGCAAAGCAAGTAAAATGAACATTTGTATTATAAAACGAATGCTTCGAAACGTTTTCATTTTTTCTTTGTCTCTATTGTCTTTCTTACCTTTATCTGCTTTCAGATACATTGCGTAAAAATATTTGGCAATTGTAAAATTATTAAAATAAGTTAAAGAAATATCAAAACTGCTAGAATTTTTGGCGACCCGCTGCCGCAGGTCCAGCGACCCACAGTTTAAGAAACTCTGCATTAGATCTTTCTCTGGTAAAATAGATGAGTGCCTGATCGATAAAATGATCGTAGCGCTTCTTAAGCGGAAAATTACGGTGGTTATCAAATCTAGCTCTACAACGAAGAAAAAAGAAGAAGATGGTTAGTTACAAAATTTTACAGCCTCATCACACGAATCGACATGCAGAAACGCATTAACTTGTAAACATTGTTTGATCGGGCATTTTCTCTTTACTACAGAGAGATCTAACATGTAGTCTGCGAGCGTTCATTCTGAAGACTACGAAACTTTTAACTACAAATATGCCTTTCTTTTATTTCTAAGTGAATAGAGGGTTTTAAGACTCTTCTTTGTTAAAAAAGGTGATTCAGAACGACTGACTCGATTTCAGATGATTTTATGTTTTAAATTTACCACACATTATGACAAGTACTTCATGAAGTGAAAGGGAAGCTGTCCAAATATTACCAGCATGTAGTATACGTGAATTCTTTCGTTAAAGGGCAACGAAAAAATGATAATTAAATTCCAGCCGTATTTGCTGCAGCATAATCTTCGTTTTCTTCTCCATGGAAATAGCAGTGGAAGTTCTAAGATCATTTATTGTGGGCAGTTTTAGCAAAAATCGGTACAACAGCTGAAAAGTACCCTCAATGGAAAAAGTCGCTTGCTGTTAGATCTGTGACATAAGAGGGTAACTGAGAAAACCAAGTCATCGGGTCTGCTGCAATTACAGCTGCACAGCAAGATTATTATTTTTTTAGATCGACATTTCGACGGCATTCTGTAACGCACTCAGATTTCTTTTCTCACTTGATGTATACAATATTAACGCATGGTTTTGTTGATATAAAATTATGCTTATCCAAATTTGGGTCATTCATTTTAATTCACCATGTACTTACTGATCCTATGTGGGTAACTGTCTGATTGATGTGGAAATTATTAAGAGAACCGTTCGTGATGGGTTTCATCATTTTTATGGTGGTGAAACCCATCATAAAAGTGCCGCCACCTTTATGCAAGCTATCTTTCAAAAAGACGGAAAATTTTATAAGAGTGCCCAGATGTGAATATGCTCACAGATTTATGAAGATAAATTTCGTATTTTAAAGAACAACCTTCATAAAGTGCGGGCATCTTTATGCTGGAGCAGTGCTATGAAGGCAAGAATGTAATCTGCAGCTGTGAATGAAAACTATGTTTATATAGCGACCCTGACATCTCTTTGGAATGTTTTTGGTTAGAAACTGATCTAAGTAAGGGTGCAGACAACTGAATGTCGAGGCATCGTTATAAAAGTTTCTATCTTTTCGAACAGTAGATGACTTGCATTAAGGTGCCGGTACTTTTATGACGGAACTCTGTTATGAAGGCGAAATGAATTAAGTGTCAAATTACAGGTATCATATCATTTATTAATGTCATATTTTCGTTTGCAGATGACTGAGAAAGCCCGACGAGCTCTGAGCCAAGGACTGATTTGGACAAGCAACCATGAAGCTGCTTGCGGAGTCTCGCTGCATTCTACCAGATACTTAATAGCAGGTATGGAATAAATGAAAATTATTTCTTATTCGACTTATGCAGCTCCTCACGAGAACATGAGACTTCAGTTGCAGATGGAATTTAGTAGAATGAATCATATCATCTACTGAAAAAATAAATATAAAGTAATATAGACATAGCCACATAACGGAAATTTCATTCTGTAATTCAAATGAAAATATGCATTATTTTGAGTATGATTGTAGAATTCTTATTTCCGTAGTCAGGCAGCTGCAACGACAAGGATGAAGATACGAAAAGGCTCGTATAAATGTTTGTCATGTAAAATAAGCTTTTAAAATTACACTTAAAGTATTTAAAATAGATTTTAGCATAGTTTACGTGAGGTGAGACCTTTATCTTATGACGGGGATGTGAACAAATACATAGATTTGATGACCTTAATATCCAACAGTTTAAATGGTGATTATCATTATTAAGCAACGCCTGACACAATTCCCTGAATAATGTACTGAATGCGTCATTGTGTAATTTTAACTGCGTTTAATAAAAATAGCAGTTACTTCAATAAATAGTATTCAGGTAGTATATTTATGTTATGTAGTGATATTCGAAAATAAGTGGGGATATTCGAAGCGAGAAATAATTTTAATAAATCTGGCTCTTGTTCGAACTCGAACTCGGGACTTTCCATTCACCTGAGATAGCATCGCATGGAAAGCTTGCAGCTGCGATAATTGCTGGACGTAAGTCGCTATGTTCTTTGATAGAGGTTTCTTATGATAGAGGTTTCTTATGTTCTTATGTCTTATGTCTTTAATAGAGTTACGATGCCCCAAGTTTAGTGTCATGCAGATTATTTGGCTTCATGATGTTAATTTCCTTTTATTTGAAATAAATTTTTCCATAGTATAATGGAGAAAGATCCTCCCGAAATACCTATTTTCCGTTGGCTTTTCTGAGCGTTTGCTTCACCTGGAAAAACGAATGCATTTATTTCCTGCGAATCTCAAGCGTACTGTTCTCGTCTCTATATGTTCGAGTACTCAGTTTTACAATATGCATTATAATTCTCGCATTTTCATAGTACCGATGAATAACGGGTACTTTTTGCCTCACGTTCTAACCCTGTCACTGTCTGTAAGATGCATAGGTGATTTTTTCGTTTTTCGTATTCATAACTTAAATGCAATTCAGTTTCCTTTAAGAGGTACCGAGAGCTGATAAAATACAGGGTAACGCAGAAGTCGTGCGTAGGTTGCAGTGCCTGACAATTTTGTAATTTTTTTTAAAAAAAAAAAGAGAATCTTTATTTCATTTTTTTTTCTTTTTTCAGGACTGGAATGTACATTTGGGAGATGCATCATGCAGAGATTCAGTCTTAAACAGCGGGCGAAACGGTGAACTTTATTTTGAAAATCAATGATCCATCATCCTCACTCAAAAAGCATACTGCCAGCACTTCAGTGTGCGCAGTTGTTCTCATCAGGCTACGATTCTCCGTCTGGTAGCACGCTTTCGGCAACATTATTCAGCCTTCGATCGCCCAAGAACGGGTAGAGAAAGCGGTTGTTACGAGAACGTGGTTGTTATTAATCCTGTCCTTCACTCATTGAATGTTTTTGGGAGTTCGAACCCAACGTCGTCTATACATTCTTGAGCGATCAGAGACTGAATAATGTTGCCGAAAGCGTGCTACCAGACGGTGAATCGCAGTCTGATGAGGACACTTGCGCATATTGAAGTGCCGACGGTATGCTCTTTGAGTGAGAATGGTGGATCTTTGATTTGTAAAATAAAGTTTTGTCGGTTTCGTGCACTGTTTACAACTCACTCTCTTCATGGTGTATCTCCAAAATGTACTTCACGGTCCTGAAAAAGAAAAAATTAAATAAAAAAATTTCTGAGGCATTGCAACCATGCGGGACTTCTGCTCCATCCTCTATTTACTATGTCCTGTTACCTGTTTGTGCAATGCAATCAAATTTATAAGCAAAAGCTTACTTACTCAGAACGCTCTATGTAGAAATAAACTGAATCATCATAGAATAAACGTACTATAGCAAAGAAAAACTTTCAAGTGTTTTAAATTATTATTTAATGAGATAAAACAACAGATGCCCGTATATCAGAATTTATAACATTAGTGTCTCGAGCAGTTTATGAATTTAGTTCTTTCCGTAATTTTGCTGCATTCTTGTGAACTCTCTCTTTAATTACAGTACCAGATGTCACAAGCTCGATGCTGTATGCATGTATTCCACTTAACGCTGAATTTGTTTGCATCTAACAGAATCTGTTTATGGAAAATGTTGTTTTAAGGCAATAAAACACATCTCCGATTCTGAATGGGCAAACTAAAATTCAGCATGTATTTAGTTTGCCCGTTTAGAATCGAAGATGTTGAGGGATTAGTTCCCGGAGAGTTGAGGGATAGCCTCACTAGTAGTTTAGGGATTAGTTCCCGGAGAAAGTATTAGGCGAAGTTTTGGGGGGTTTCTGCAGTTTTCACGAGTACGAATCAGCTTCACTTAAAATGTGCTCCGTTACGGTATCCTTTCCAAAGGACTCTGCTTTGTCAGAATCAACTAACCTAGACTTTAGGCCTCGAAAACCAATATCAGGAAATCCTATAGTATCAAAAAGTTTCGGTTAATATAAATCTTGGTTGAAGCAGTTTTCGATAATTTGGTCCACTGACAGTACCTTCTATGAATATTACTTCAGTTACTTGTTTAAAAGATATTGCACATTACACGATGTTTATTTCTTCGTACAGAGGCGATGTAATACTAAGATATAGACTCTCAGCACTGTAAAGTCACCGGATTTGTAGAACTATTAAAATGAGTATTGTCCATAGAGCAGATATTTTCTTTCCATAGATTTTGTCCCATTTTATATCATTTCAATCATTAAATTAGAAAACTCGTATTACCCATCAATGTCCTAATCCTTAAGTGGCTTCCTAAGTCTTCCAAAGTACGAAAATAGTTCCAAGGGTTTCATCAATGTATGCCCTTGATACTTTGAATTTAAATAAATTCTTTCGCATTAAAGTGGATGGCTCTTCTTGTATTGCACCCCCTTCTACGAAATTTTTATATTTACTTTGCCTTTTCTTTCAAAACATCTATAATTTCATATTATTTGATAACATTTTTGCAGAGAAAACATTTTCAGTTGACTCAAATCTTGCTATTAAATGGGGAACATGATAAAAATTAGGCTATTTCAAAAATTATTTAGGAACTTTTAACCCTCCACTTAATCTTTCTTTGCTGAAAATTCCTTTAATTATTTCACGTGGAATTATGACATTACTTCGGTTATTTTGCTAAAATTTTTTGTGCTAAAATAGACCTACATCTAAGGCTAAATACCCCCGGATCCTGGATTATCCGTTTTAGTCACTTCTTACAACATGTATAAGTAACACTGGAACTATTCTTTCATACCTGGTCACCTTATGAATGAATATTTGATTGTCTTGCATAACTCTCTCACAGACAATACTTGTCTAAATAGGCCTCATAGGCCTAGAAGGCATGTATGAGGTGGATATTCCACTTAAAACATTCTTCGAAGCTAAGAAAGGAGACATTTTCTTGAATTCGTGGTTTGTGTGGGTGAAGTGGAAATCCTGAAAATTAAACATGTGGTCGTCGAGAATCTAAACTGAGACATTCCGTTTGTTAATTGGTACTTAACAACTACCGGATAAGGACGCATTAAGGGGAATGTCTAATATCTTACATATCCCCAACATCTGCACTAAAAGAGTGACTAAGAATAGACTAAATCAAGGTGGTGACGAGTTACTGACCATCATATTTTAGTTCAGACGTCTCTGTAGAACTATTAAGTTTTTGTGTGCCAGAATCTTAAAAATTCAGCCTTGCTTTCTCCGGGAATCGCACTCGAGATCTTCCGTATGATACATAGATGCGCTGATGATTCTTTTACAATGTTACTTGCATTTAATTCTGACAAAAGACTTATAACTCCGTAGTCGTATGAATAGGTCAGTGGAAATACAAACCTGGTAATAAAAATTATTTTTACTGCATTATTTACACTACTGGAAGCTAAAATTGTGGCGATCTAAAACGATATTTAGTTTATGTTTAGGTTTAATTGATTACTGCAAAACACACTAGGACTACCTGCCTACAATATTTAGTTATTTTCATAAAGTTCCTTTTATGAAAAAAGCGTTCTTTCGGGTTTAGAAATTTATTTTTAAATATTCAACAAAGCAAGAAAACCTTAAATTCTGATTATGAAGTCTTGAAATATAACAATCATGCAAAAGAATTGGAAAGAACTTTTTATCGTGTTATTTGGGCCTACATATATTACGAAATTTAGTTAAAATATTTTATATAAAAATTATATAAAATTAAATATAAAATATAAAAATTAGTTAATATACAGGGTGATTATAATTAAAGTTCCACTTTAAAATGGTCATAAAATAAAAACTGCTGAACCAAATGTTATAAAACTGGTCATCGTGTAAAGGAGGTCATGGGAATTCATTTTCCGCGGGGAGGGAGTTCAAAAACTAACCACTTGGGAGAAATGGCGCTGTATGCAATATTGTTAAACGAAATAAGGGTCAGAAGCTAACTTAACCTTTTGTCACACGGGTTTAACATGTTGTATACCCTTAAGAAACATTGACCTGAACAAAACTGCCATTTAAAGGCGATAAAAGTCAAGTGCGCCATCCGTGCAACGGAAAGATCCGTCTCTGAAAACCACGAATTAGAGATTACAAAATGGGAGATCGCAAATCAACCGCAAAAGTGTGCACATTCCGGAAATCATTTTCTTACAGATCGTTAATTTGTGATTTTTGGAGCCTAAATTCGGCTCTAAGACATGAAGATACCGGTTTCAAACGTTTTTAATCGTTTCTAAAACGAAACTGTTTGTGGGGTTATGCAGAACCGCCTTGTAATTGGCTTACGGCAGGAAGAAGTAAATGATTTATGCAAGTAACCCAAACAATTTGGAGAAACTGAAAGATGCGATACACCGACATGCAGTGCAGGATTTATGTATAAGCTACACAAGCTATAGCTTAGGGCCTCCGCTTTCATGCCCCCCCCCAAAAAAAACCCTCTAGATATCAAAAATCATATTTGGCACTGACATATAATATCTGAACTTATAAAGGGCCCCATATCTCAAATAGCTTAGGGCCGTATCAAGTCTAAATCCGACGCTGCCGACATGTCCGTAACATTTCTTCTGATATGCTATGAGCTGCTGTTGAGAGTGTAGTAATACTATTTAACTTGCTTCCAGAAAATGGTGGACGCCACATAGAACATGCTTTGTAACACAAATACTATTAACACATACATGTCTTGTTTCGTTTAAAAATATTGCATACAATGTCATTTTCCCCCTGGTGGTGAGTTTTTTAACTTTTTTTCCCGGAAAGTAAATTCCCATGACCTCCTTTACATGATTACCAAGTTTGATAATATTTGATCCAGTTGTTTTCCTTTTATGACGATTTCAAAGTGCAACTGTAATTATAACCACCCTGTATAAATATAATATTTAGTTTAAATAAATAAATATAAAGCTATTTTAATTATTTTAGCAAAATCCTTTGACGTTCTTTAACGGCTTGCTTTCATATCTCAACACTTGAATTTGTAAACAGGAAATAATGATTAGTTTAACACAGACAGTAAATGTAAAAGTTTAATCCTTAAATTTTACGGATGCATATTCTCTCAAAGAAGTACATTGTACATTTTATCGTGATTCATACGTTACAAGCTTACAATAATAATTAGCTACCGTAGGAGAACTGAGGATAACCACTGCAAGAGATGGTGATATTTTCATTTGATAAATGGCAATCTTTTCATTTGATAAAATCAGCTTGCGTCATCCCCAAAAAAATTTTTAATTGAATAATTTAACATTAAAGGAAATGTATAAAGTATCTTTCTTTCTAATTTCAGAAATTTAATTTTAGAAATGAAAGGGACTTTACTGAAATGTGATTTATTTTATTTTTATTTTATTTTAATTTAATTTTTTTAGAAATATATACCTCAGAATGATTGAGATCCTCCCAACAGATTTATAATTATTGACAATGTTTCAGTATGATTAATATGGGAGAATTTACAAACAAATAAAAAGTTAAAAAAAAGGGGAGTTAAGGCTGATGAAAACCGTTTTTCTCATAGTTTCTCAAACCGTTTCGCCCCTCTTATGAAGTCTAATAAAAAAAACGTTTCAATTGTGTATCGCGCTTTATGGCTTAAATTACCGTTATTATACCTAATAATAATTTTCTGTAGTTAGTGCTTATGATTTCAAATTAATACCCGTTATGTGTCAGTTTTCAGATACGTTGTTATGACAATTATTTGGCAAATGATAATATATGATTGCAAAATATGTTTCCATTTAAATTTTAATACTGATGTATTTAAATGTTTATTTGAATGTATTGCATAAACGACATATCTCAGAATAAGAATTATTTTTATGATAGGAAAAACATCTCTTAAAAAATAGGAAATTTTAACCTTTTTTTTAGATACTGCATTTAAATTGGCGAAAACAATATTCTTAGCATATATTAAAAGTGTGCGCATGTTTGAAAGTTCTAAGACAAAATCTAAATATAGTCGTGTCCAAAATTAAGAGAACTTTCAATTATAGACATTTTCTGAAAAACTAATGGACAGATTTTAATAAAATTTGGTAAGAATATACATTTATGACAGAGAAAGAAATATACCTTTCAAAAGTCATTTCAAAGTACGCATAATTATCAGTAAAGCTTATAGTACACTGATGTCTAAAATCCAACATGTGTTACCGAATTATAAATGAGTCTAGTATGGGCTGTGATACCTACTGACAGCCAGACAGGTCACGCAACTTGACGGCGTACTAGACATAAGGCAGCTGAGAAGTCCCTGTGGGAGTCGATCCCACCAATGCAGCAAGGCAGTTTTCAACTTTGAGATGGTTCCACGGTGAATGTCGCGAAGGCATACGAACAAACAAATCGCCGAAAACCCCTCGTATGCTTATATCCCCTTCACAATCACTGCTCCGCAGACAAGCACGCGTTCGACTCTGAATATTTGCACAATTGTTCGACTGCATAATTAGTGCCTTTGGTTCAATACTTTTCGTAAAAATATACATAATTCGTAAATTCTCTTAATTTAGCACACGAATGTATTTATATGCAACATTTTTAGATAAGAAAAGTAATCATTAATTATTAAGCTTTAAAACTGAGTGTGGAGTGAATGAGTCCATTTCTCTATATATGTAGAGTCATCTGTAAATCAGAATTTGAAATCTCAGTAATAAAATCAAACTTTAAGCATATGTTTGAAATAGATAGATATGTTTTTTCTAATTTAAAAGGCTAAATTAAAATATAATTTTTGCAACTTCTGCGTAAGCATGTTAAATATTGTAATCACTTGCGTTATTAATATTTTGTTGATTAGAAAATTCTTTTCATGAATGTAATTTTAAACTGTGAAGCGAACTATGAAACTTAAAATTCGATATGTCTTTTATAATATCATATCTAGCTAAATTTTACCTATTCTATCCATTCTGAAGCTTTTGTATTTTGAATTAACATTATTTAAAAAGAAGAAAAATATTGTATATGTTTTCATTACCCTGTCACTAAATTTCAAAACTGAAGGTCCAGTATGAAAGGATCCTCAGCATTGTTTAGCGAGTATTTTCAATTGTCTTGTTAAAGCACAAGTACTGCGTTAATGTCGCTCGGACGTCCTGCTAAATGAAGACGCGGAAGAATCACTTAAAATTCGATATGTCCATTATATTATTCTAAGCGTTATCTGTGTCAAGAGAAGCATTTTTGCTTTTTATATGAGTCTGAAGATCCAATATAGTTACTCAACAGCTTGACCTACTTACTGTCAGAATGACAATTTTTTTTTTCATTGCGCAGCATTTATTTCACATTCGTTTTAACTTTCTGTGTTCGGTCTACATGTAGTTGAGAGCAGAAATTGTTTTACAGTTTTCGAAAAATAATAATTTATGCTTTAATATTATGACTTTTACGAAAATGGCACACGCTATTTTTTATTTATGCGCATATCTTACTCATGCTTCAGTTTCACGATTAAATGAAAAATATTACTGAAATAGGTTTTAAATTCTATAAATTTTTTTGCTAAAGAAGTCAATGGTTTTCGTAAGCACTTCCTTTAAAAACAGAATCTTGGACGTATTGTGGCAGAGAGACTCACATGTAAATTCTTTCTAATTTTGAGATAAATAAACTGAAATTAATTTATCCATATATATTATTGTTCCCGGCAGACAAAGAATTAGTAATATATTCGAGAAATAGTAGAATAAAAAATTATTGCATATAATTGAATTTTTGTTAATGAGATTTCTTTCTTTTGCAAAATTTTCTCCGCTTCAAAATTTTCATACCTTGTTACTGCCTTTAAAGAAGCACTCATATAGAAATAAATAATATATGAAATCCGTTCTACTGATTATGCTGCATTTTTTGGTAATTTTCGTCATATGTAATATTTTATATGCTTTAAAACTTTCGAATTGAGAAATAGTAGTCTTTCAATTTAAGCCTGTAATAACCTTTGGAAATTACATGTTACCATAGATGTTTTTCAGTTTAAGCCAGAAACCCCTTTAAAAACTACATGTTACCATATAACAATAACTTATTACCTACCTTTACATAACTTGAAATACAAAAATGCTAATTGCTCTAAATTTCCTGTTTTCTGATTTCAGCAACAATTTAAAATGATGTTCGTATATATATTTACTTACTGAAGGACTACTCTTATTCTCTTAGCTTTCGTAATATCGCGACATTGTAGAAATCAGTCCTATGCCGCTACATGAATTGGGTGTTAACTGCGTTGTAAAATATTTATCCGAATGCATTTTACTTATATAGAAGTACTTACACTATTATTTATATTTACTTAATATAAAAAAGTGTACTCTGAGGAGCGGAAGGAGTTGATATTTTTCATGAGGTAATCATGCAGAATGGCTTTGTTGTTCACCAATTTTACACCATAATATTACAAAATTTATTGCATTGATTGATTATTGATACTTGTTTGTTCTTTATCTGTTCTTCCATCTTCGTGGGTGTACAAAAATATATATCCTTTAACGAAAATATTACTTTCTAAAAATTTTTTTCGGTGGGCACTAGCCATTTTTAGGCTTTATTTTAAATGTTAAATTTAGTCTTTTTACATCACTTTTTAGGCGCAGAAACTGTAATTTTAAGATTCAACTATTAATTATCTTACGTTAATTACCTTAGCTATTTTTGGACTTTTAGCCATTTTACCTTACCTTAAATGTATGAATTTTTATTTTTATTTTTAAAGTAAAAAAATATATTAGAATTGATATCAAGTAAAATAGGAAAAATACTAAAAAAATATAAACTAAGGTTTTATTCCAATTTTTGAAAACATATTGTTGCCAAATTATGAAAAAAAAAAGATAGGCAAATATGTAATAACAATTTTATGTAAAAATATATATCTTATAAATTTGTTCAAACAATTTAAAAACTTTGAATACATCAAATACAAAATCAAAAATTCGAAATTCGTAAACACAAACAATGTGCACCACATCGTACACATCAAATCACAATAATGAGCATTACACCGTTAGCGGGGCCACCACACTGAAATTTTAAAAACTATAATACGTAAACAGTATGTATCCACTATGCAGTAAGCTAAAATTTGTGTTTTGAATTAATTTACGTGACTAAATATGAGAATGTTGCCAAATGGCAACTACATGCATTTAAGGGTTAAGTAATTGTTTTGCTCATAATTGTAGCAACACGTTTACATAGTTTTTACTGTTCATGTGGATCATAATAAAAGGCTATCATATGAATAAAAAAATTACTGTGTATTGCAGTTTCAAGACTACAGCCAGGAGAATTTTTTGAGAGATTTTGTAGGGCTTCTTACATGTCTAATTATCTTCAAAAAATGACTCAGTGCGAAAGACTACTCGGCAGTAAGCTGTAAAATTTTACGCTAAATCATGCAGATATTGACACATATGCAGCAAGCGAAAAAGGTTCCATGTTAATCTCAGAGCTATGCTTGAAAATAAAATGTTAAGAAAAGGTATTCCATGAAATCATTAATCAACTTTTATTGGAGGAATACTTTGAAAATGAAATTCTCTTTCATGTCTAGAATTTCCACTGAATTTGAAAGTCCTCCATGATCTCAATGTTTTTGAAGGCGTAAATGCTTAGTACATAAAAATAAATTTGTTTGTTGAGCCAGGGCAAAATTCACCGATAAAAGCGGAGCCCTCTGACCCGCAAAAGAACGCACTGCTTTGATGGTTTCCGACAAGAACAACAATAATGCCGCTTCTTCACTTAAGGTTGCAGACTGGCGGAAGAAATAAACGTCATCAATGCATAATAATTGTGGGTCACGCATTATGTATGCATGCAGGTGCAAATGAATTCTTTCGAACAGTTGTCTGTATCCGAAAGAATCTTGAGGTCTCATCGAAAATAAACAGTATTCCAAGGATATCTGTTTTTGTTTGCTGGGAATGATTGAACTCCTGATATCAGTTGAGCATTCAGTATTAAAAGAAAGAAATGACTTTATTAGAATGTGTCGAATTTCTTTCACTTTTCGGTAATGATCCATGAATACATGAACTCAAAAAATATAAATTACGAGAGGACTGGCAGTTCGTTTTTATGAATAGATGATTGCAAAAACTGTTCTCCAATAATTCAATGCAAAATAAAAGAATCAGCTTATTGCTAATTAATCGTGTTAATTTGCATTACAATTATATGAACTTATTGCAAGCCCTTATGTTGGTGACAACTGACACTATACAATATCATAATTATTCTTCTTCATGAATTTTATTATTTTAATAGTATTAGTTGAAATAACTGCAACGTCAAAAGATTAGACATCGCGAATTATGTTTAATGTTGCATTAATATGTACTTTTAGTATTGCCCCCAATAGCTAGATATCGTGAGTATTAGTGATAGTTATATTTGGGACTATCATATTTATGAAATTTATAAAATACATGTGTTATAATTGAAAACGCTGATTTCAAAATTGCATAAATTATATTCTTTAGCTTAGAATACTTCATCGCTTTTTGTTAATACAGTGCAGTTGAAGTTTGATATTATTACGCACATTCTGTAATTTAATAAATGAGCTTGTTAATTTCAAAGTTAAATGTCTCAATACGCATTTAAACTACATTCATTGTTGCAGAATATTTTGGAAAAACCTGAAAAAGAGGAAAAATATTGCAGTAATTTAAAGATTATAAGAATTATTTGGTATTTGGTTACTTTCTGAGCGACGAATAAGCACAAAATCAACTAATTTTGTATGCTTGAATAAATGTTAAAGAAAGCATATATAAAGTTACATAATTTAGTTTTTGTGTATATTTTTGCGAATTGTAATCACGAAAGATGTTAATACATGGCATAAAACTTCTTTTGATCTGCAACGTTTGGTTTATAAACTGCTGTTTTTCTAGAAAATATAACAAGGCCTAAAGACCGAAGTCTTTCAGGTTCGTGATTTCCGATTTAGGAAGTTATTTACATTAACAGTGGCATACATTAGACTTTTCAAGATTTTAAGAATTAATTGTCTTATTTTGATAAAATTTGGCAAAAACTGAAGGTGAAGTGACGTAACAAATAATGGTTTCAAGAGTTTTTCAAAATTTTTAATGTTTTAATACTTTAATTGGGGGGGGAGAGTCCTTTATATATAATGACATCTTTTAATGTTATTTTATCATTTTTTTTCTTGATATTAAATCTATCTTATGTAAATTGCTTTATCAGCTAAACACTTAATAATTTATCAAACAGCAGAAAATTATAAATTTTTGCCATATATATACTTTTTTAATTGTATTGAAACACTGAGTTCATTGCGATTTACGTAGCTGATGCTGAAAATTGTCAGCAATCCGAATGATTCAGGCATCAATTTAGATAAGCAGGGGTATTGCAGAAAATGTAATGATTCGGGTTAGAAACTTTACTCAATATCTTCCTTCTGTTAATTAGTGATGACTTCCAATTTAATTTCTGCAATGGATGCGTCACATGCTGCATATTCAATTAATTCTATTCACTTTTTTACCTGTGAATTAGTTTCTATATGAGTTTCAGTTTCGTATTGAGTTCCCCTTTCATTTTCTTATTAACTGAGAAAAAATTTTAAATATTATTCCCAAAATTTAAACGGTCTTACTTAAAAAATGAGACTTAAATGTATGTAAATGTAAGTTTTCTCTTAGTCGTAGCTACGAGAAATACACCTTAAGAATGGCAGCGAGTTTCCAATGGAGAAGAACTGAAAAAAATGTTTAAAGCTAAATCTAAAATTTACTCAACAGTTCTTGATTACTGTTAAATAAAATTCATAACGATTGACAGAACTAGCAAAAACCTTCTGAAAAATAAATGTAATGTATAATGCTTTAACAATCCTTCGTTTGATAGGCTTTTATATTAAGGCAGTTCTTACAACTAAATTAAATCTTATGCTCTAGTTAAACCGAATTCAGGAATTCAGCACTTTCTGGAGACGAAAGAACTCCCTCCAAAACACTAGTTAAACTCAAATATTCATGTTAAATCAATATTTAACCACAAGTCGTACTGGCGATACTTTCTGAAATACATTTATCTACTTACGTATTTCCGAAATCTCTGATTTCCCTGGGAGCGAAATTCACATAAGCGAAATTGTGGAAAAACTGAAAGTTTGAACTCGAACCAATATTTGTCAGTATAAAATAAATGAAACGTATATGTATTTTGATCCATAAATTCTTGGATTTTCACAAATTTATCGATTTCTCAGCCTCAGTAGAAGTTTCCATTTCAAATCCTGTGACTGAAATATTTATTTGCAGAAGTTGGCAGACTGTATGGACGTCTATAGAATTGTGTTTATTTATTTGTTTATTCTTTTTAGGTCGAATACGGGGTGAAAAGCCATTTGTATCTCTGTGTCACTTCATTCAAGAATGGCCTAAGCTGTCTGCAAAGCAAAAAAAGGGATTCCGAAAACTCTATCAACAAGGCTGTCGTTGCAAGGTAAGCTGCGGTTATAATTAAATAAAATCTTTTCTGTATGCTTTTTCAGAGAAATATTCAAAACACCATTAAATTAAATCTCTCATCGAATGATGAATGCTAAATATTCGTATATTTTTGTGCTTCTTATTTTAAGATTTCATATTTTCTTTTAGATGAATCTGATCGATTCTTATTCATTTTTAAATTAAGTATGCTGTTGATAGAAACTAGTGTGTGTATTTAATAAATACTGTCCATAAATTATTATGCTACTGTCACTTGTTTTCGAAGTTTTCTCGTTAAATGGTATATATCATAAAATTACTTTCATACGTAATGATAAATTTAACAGCTGAAAACATGCAGAATATCCTTTAATTTTAATATATTACAATTATATCATCTAATGCGTTAATTTGCAATAGGCATAACTCAGATATATTTGAATAGGATTGCTAAAGATATCTGCAGAATAAATAACGAATTTTTATTAACGGTAACTCACACAGGCACGCTAGTAATAATATTATTATTTGTTGAGTAAAACCAATTAAAATATGCTAAAAATGCTACAGTAAAAACGAAAATGAGTTATTACAATAAACCAGTGTCATTTCTCAAAATATTTAATTTCTATGTCAGAAATTTTAATTAAATTCTTTAAATCCCATCATCTTTCTTTAAACCCTGTCTTTTACTTTAATCCATGTCTTTACTACAATTTTACTTTTTTCTTCCATTCTTCAAGTAGGGCATTTATTCTTAAAGATATCTGAAACGTCTTCGCTTTTTAATCAAAGCTCGATTTCCTTATTTGAAGAACTGTTGATATAACTGATGATTGATAGCTCTTAGTATGCTTATTACAATTAAACAGTTATATTTATGGGTACAGATTATTAAGCTTCTATCGAAGCTTATATGTCAATTACATCTAGACTAGTCAAAGTATCAGTGGAATAACAGCAACTCGGAATAATTTAGAAGGGAAAAGAATTTAGAACACGTGGTCGTTCTGTACTTCACCTGATTCAGAAATATAAAGACAAAAGTTCTGAGCTTTTAAAACTGCATGATCGAGCCCTTTGCTCTTAAATGGTGCTTGTTTCTTCGAATGTATTATGATGATTATCTAATTAGCTGAACAAAGTAAATAAGGAGGATGGTTCATGTCACGAAACTGCTTGTCTGTCTTATTTCTGCTGCGTAACTAATTGCACCTGATATGATGGAAGGAAATCACGACTAATATGTATATATAAATAATGGTGTTCGGTTTAAAATACCACGCACGATCACATAGCGATGATTAGTTAAGAACTTCAGCAAGTCACTTACTAACAATTCACTTATGTGTTAAACGTAGCGTTATCTCAGTTCTCTCATTTACTTTTTTTGGTTTAAGAAACATCGAAGGCTGTGGAGTAAAACAAAATCTTAAAAGGTTGGGGAGACGAAAGTATTCATCAAAACGTATTACTTTGAACGCATTTTGAAAATAATACTCCGTAATTAATATGTAACTGTTAGTAATTGAAGCACAATAATAGTTTATTGCATGACATTATTTTAATGATAATAGCTTATTTAGTAAACTTTAATTACGAATAAAATTTATTTGTACATCAAGATAAAAAATTGTACATGAATTAAAATTGTTTTCAAGAACTATTAAAAAATTAGAGAAGTAATGTAAGTTATTTACATAGCATTCTTAATAGATATTAACTGTCTTGCGCAAGTTTTATTATTTTATATTTAATCTATACTATAAACAAATTGCGCAGTATATCTTATTTCTTTGAATGCAATTTCGTCTCCTTTCTCACTGAATGAAGGATGACCATGAAATGCTGAGATGCATAGAATAATCTCTAAAATCTAGACTTGCTCAGTAAGTAGGCTACTGAATTTCCGAAACGTTTAGGTCCTTCAATCTCTACTTATTTGATATGTTTAATCTAAAAACAAACTGCAGACTTCTGCTTAATTATTCTTAATTATTAATTAACCTGCTTTTATCGTTATAATCCATGAGTTTATTGCAAATTTGTTGAGTAAGAATCACAGCAAGTACAGATATACAGCAGTATATCTCACATTTTACCTTACCAAGAAATCTTACAGATCCTTTTTTTTAGGTTCGTATGCCTGGTTATGTGAAGAACGTGAGAGAACCTTATTGCCTGTGGGATACTTTCCGGGGCAAGAGCGATTGTCAAGGCCTTTACTCGCTATGTGTTCCTACAGCCCAGAGTAGAAACGGAACTGAAACTTGTTCCTGGGTAAGCACCTCACAATACCGTCGATGCATGAAGGAAAGGAAACTTGAAAGAGATAGAGAACCTTAAGAGATTATTCGGAAAATGTGTTGAAAAGACTTGGACCTATTGTGAAGGTTTTCAATACCATGTGGTGTTTACGTGCTGTGAGCTATAGATTACCTCAACTAGATCGGGAAGTGTCTGTCCGGCCCAGAGGACTAGAAGTGAACTTCGAAACGATGTCTAAGGACTGACGTCTGTATGAGGAGTGAGGGTATTAGTTTTTTGCCATCCTGTCAAATTTTTCAAGGCGAAATGCTTGAACAGCGTTCAGATTTGTAATTTATGTTATTTTTGCATTCAAGTTTTTTGTATGCATGCTCCATTAGTTTATCAAGCATTGCTCACGTCTTTCAGTTCCATACGTGGTCATGTTGATTTTATGTAATGCACCCTAAAGCGGAACATTCACCAACAATTGAACACAGTGAGGTGTATAAGAGGTATACTTCGTCCCCACAGATTATTTAATGGCATTTTAGAAAGTTGTATAGAGATTGCGAAATTTCATTTTATTCTTTACTACTGACGACGGTAATTTGTTTGGAATATGTAAAACTGACAGAAACTAAATGATGGTATGGGATGAACTTAAAAAGAAAAATCATCAAAATTTTAAACTTTTAAAAAAGGAGTGATTATACGTAATCAGTTGCAGTGATATTAGTACTCATTTTACCTTTTGCTAATTGATAAGGAAAATATTATCACATTAATTTTATATTCATCATCATAGCTATCTATTTCGTACTTGGTTTTTGTTTTGATTTACCTTTCGGAAGCCATTGGCGGTACTGAAAATGGAATGCGCAGTAAACATTTTGTTTGCACACTTAGGTTGCAGTTTGTAATATACTAAGATTTAAATGCTGCTTATTTCCTCACGTCTCAATTAAAAAAAATTTTTTTTAAATAAAATTTTAATCTTCACGTTTAGATTTAGTACTGCTTAATTAAGAGCAGGGAAGTAAGGACAATATCGTAATTAATTTTATAATTTCTGAAAGGTATAATTCTAAAATTTGTCTTCTTGTATTTCATTTCGTTCATTAGCACATCCATGAGTGAATTTAGCTTGTTCCATTTCTTTGCCCGAATATTTAGGTATTTGAAAGGAAGCGACTACAGAATTTATTCTACCAACATTTATCAGAACTATTAAGGTTTAATATTACAAACACTGAATTTTTCTTTCATTTCTTTTACATATTAGAACTTTGAACTAATGGGGGATGTTGTCATGCGCATCTTTACCTACTAACCGCTTTACAGGACTTTGTAAATATTAATTTAAGTTATTTTTCTTTCCCCCTTTTTTAATGAGGATGATTATGTTATGCATTATACTTTAAGAGGACGACCACGTTTGCTTCTAAAAGTGAGAGACGGAGGGATATTTCATTATCGCGATGTACTATAAATATGTACAGGTTCTTTTGTAGAATATAATTTCATGTTATGGAGCGGTGTGTGTGTATTCTCCCAGATTGTACAAATATTTCATATTGATTAGTGTAAATCATTTTCTCTTTCAAAGCTGGAAGGTTCTGTTTGTTCCTTTCTCATCATTTTTAAGTATAGCGCAATGTGTAGTTACCGTAAACTTTCTTTGTTTGTGGTAATAAAATTGACTAAATCATCTTAAATTTTCAAGTACTAATGTATTTTTTCGTACATTGGATTTCTGCAAGAATCTGCATTTGCTGAAATATTTAGGTGAATAAGACTATTAATACTTTCTAAAGCATGAAATATACTTAGCCCTAAGACTTCTTTTTCTGAAACATTCCATTTCATAATGTCATTTTATGCTGAAATGTGTTTGTAACCATTTCTTTTAAAGAAGACTTGTACGCTGCCTCCCATTTAGTGCCGTGTTCATTATTCATTTTGACTTTTTTTCCCTTAGAATACGTTAAGAATATTTTTCATGCACATACACGTGTGTGTGTGTGTGTGTGTGTGTGAAAATATTCTTAAAAGAGTTTTAATAATTCTTAAATAAGATATGCCAAAATAGTGATGTTTTATTTTACAGTGCCATAGTTGCAGTCGGTATAATTCTATCGTCATCTCCTAAAGTTGCATAAAATCATCATTTTCCAGCTTTGAAGATCATCATTGTTAGAGTTATTTGAGTTCATTTCTTTCTTTAATTTAAAATTTCGCTCTCACTGATCATTCATCATGAGTTTTATTTGAACTCTGCTGTGTAGATTTTGCAAAATCAGAAACATTTCAATATAAATTTTGAGGAGTTTAAAAACTCTCTTTTTGCGCAGTACTTGCAAACTTCTGAGCTAGTGAAATAAGAAGATTATTTGAAAACTTTATGGGTAGCGTTCATAAGCTCAGAAAACGAGCTCGAAATGGTCTCGAGAGAATATTTTCATCATTACTAGCAAAATTGATATTATTTCTTTGACAAGTTTCCTTTTGCGGGAGTTTTTTAGAAATTTGACACTATCAAATGTAACAAAACAATAAAAGTGAACAAGAATGACAAACAAAGATGCTTTGTCTGCAAGTAAGTTTTTTGCGAGAAATATTTAAGTAGTTTTACTGTGATATGTCTTTTATAATGGAAGAAAGCCCGCGAGCCCTCCCACCATGGCAGATCTTTGACGCTTTACCGACCTCACAGAGTTATGAAAAGTGTGTGTTCCTTTGTATGTTGGTTATTCCCTTTATATGTAAATAAAAGCATTTTGATATTTAAACGTGTGCTGTTGTTCATTTCATTTACTTTTCAGGTATCACATTTACTTCTCTGACAATAGTGGCAAGTGATACTATTAGCTTAATTACGTACCTAATGATATAGCACAAAAAATTATAAATTACATTTCTAATTTCGAAATCTTTTAATGGAGATTTAAAACCACTAATAAGGGGTGAGACTATCTCAGCGCGAAAAGTGAAAATATTTAGAGGTTTTTAAATAGGCATAAAATAATATACGAAATAGTAATTACTTATACATTATTCCTATGACTATTTAGATGTTTATGCATTACTCAGTAATATCTAACTGGCATTGTTGAATGCTACGAGTTCGCTCTTGTTTACAGTTATCATTTACAACTGACAAGAATGCTTTGGAAAAAAAAATATTAGGGCATTAGTAATGTAATGAGGCTATTTTAAGGCTACAAATGTGATTTGGGATAAACTTAAAATACATAATAGCAAAGATATAAAATCATATAACAGAATTGACAGGAATTAAGTGGTGATAAAATTCTGTGTAAAAGTGTGTATGTTCTTTAAATATGTAAAACTAAGACTTCAGATTACGTGTTAAATGACATATATTTATATATATTGTCAAATTTTCCCATTTAATAACGTTCTACTCGTGTTATGGAAAATGGTGTCAAGCAGATACGGTACATAATTTTTTTAACAACACGAGAGTTCTGTGTTAGAAAATGGTGTCAAGTACATCATTTAATAACACGAGGTTTGTGTTTGAGAAATAGTAAAAGAAAGTTATTATTTATATTAGAAAGAAAGGTTCTTGACGATAGTGGTTTCACAAGCAGCGGTATCAAAGTTCTTTATAAGTTTAACATCTAGTAAAGATGATTGACGGACACATTTAAGAAGTTGAAGATCATAACTGAAATATAAACAGTTATACAAATCAATGCATAATGTTTCCACGAGTCAACTATATTTTAGAGACGATGCATAATCATATGCCTTTCATAATGACTTAAATTTGAAACCATACTCACCATCTCCTTGTGATTTGGGAAATATGACTGCTCGATGAGGGGAAAGTTTTCTTTATCTAACCTTTTTTGCATATGAAGAAGTTGTGAAAACTGAAAAAGTTAAAAAATTTAATGAAAGAAATTTAGCTTCAATATTATTCAAGTAAGAAAGAATAATATTTTTATAAAAAAAAAATCAATGCATACAAAAATACAATATCCTTGATTTTTTCCCCAAGAAAATGCATAAACCTGCAATCGAAAGATATTACTAGAATTTATTGTAATATTTTACATTTTGTAATAACAAGTACAAATTTCAGTCATGTCGTTATGTCGTTTTCGGATTTCTGTTCCAAAACACCCTCTGATATTTTAACCATAGCGTTAACTGGGCATGAACTTTTTTCGTTTTAACAAATGCCCTACCTAAAGTCCCAGATTATCCTTGTACATTCTAAACTCTTTCCTTATAATTTAGTATGGTATGAAATTAGCCACACATACATTAATTTCTTCTACTTTCCTTAAGAATTATCCAATAATATATCACGTATGCACTGAGCATATAATATTCATGTTAGTCCAATGTTCGTTACTGAAATGATCATCATCTCACAGCTAACCGATAAATGCGAGACTTAATATGTAATTAATCATATTGCGTGGTCTTTCCGTGCTCTAGTGTCGCCATCTATATGTAATATCGAAAACTTAAAGCTAATATGTTTTCGTTATGTTGAACGAACTTTATGAAATTAACTTTACAAGCTTTATGAAAATAATTATTTGTAAGTCTAGCTTAGCTTAACATGTCAAACTCGGCATCGGTCGCTAGGAACTAACCTTAGGCCAAGTATTATAATAGACTTGGCGTCTAATGCATGAAAGGATAGCTAATGATTGTTTAGCTGTAACCCTGGCCAGTAGAAGGAAATAATAATAAATTCTAACACGATCTTCCCCAGTTAATATATTTCTTACATAATACTTATATCTGTGTAGTCTCCACCTAGAAAACAAATATTTTCATTTACCTACAGCAGGATACAATCATTTCGTATTCCTTTTCGCTTCTTAATGCAATATTTTGCATCAGAAATAAATGAAATTATTATTGTTATTACATATTCTTCTATATATTTTATTTTTAATAAATGGTTTAAGCCTCGTCGTCTAAATTTCATTTTTTATAAAATCTCTTTCAAGCTTTATCATATAATAAGATGCAAAAACAACCAAATGTTTCGCAGTGCGTGAACTGTTATTAATGTTTAAAGGTACAAGTAGTTGTGTTATTTCTAGTTAAAGATTATGCGAGGTGAAGAGCTTGACGAAATATTTTAGACTTTCTGACAGAAAATTAGCTGAAAACGAGCAGACTGTAATTATTTTTGTTGAGACACGAGGATTACAAAAAGATTCTAGTTCTTCTGGTGTGATACAGTAACGTGGTTGCAAGAAATGGTTGGTTGGCTAAATAGCTCAGCACATATTTTAGACTACACTTGACTTGGAGACAACACCTGAGTTTGAAGGCAAGTGAACTGAAAAATGTGTTATCTGGAGCAAATATATGATACGTATCATAATAGATGTGAGCTGAAACTGAAACCGGATAATTAAACAAGAAATAACAAAAAGTGTATCGCGTACCCGAGGATTTTTCTAATCATCAAACTTTTAAAACCCATGCGACTTAATTCATCATCAAATATTCAAATTTAAAATTTCCTTTGGTTAAATGAATTTCTTTGAAACTAGCTCAAAGTGTTTTATAACTTAAGTTTTATAATTAAACAACAGTTAAGTATTTTCTTTTTATGTTTAGCATTTACTACATAGATCAAATAATTGCCAGCAATTTCATCCCGTGGTCTATTTTGAAATACTATTTGGAACGTCGCCTAATTCTACATTATAATTTAAATAAAGCCAGTTTAACTTAAAGTATACTCAGCGATAACACTTATATAGGCAGTGGGTTGAAAATATGGAATTATCTCACTTTCAAAGAAGCCGTATAATATTTGAAACCCCTTAAAAATCAATAATGAATTTTTCGGATAAAGTAACTGATATTTTTATTTCTGAGGAAATGTAGATCCAATGTAGATTTGTTATTATTTAAATGTATTTCTGATTGTTCACATGTTATTCACATTATTTTTGTGTTATTTCACATGATTTGTTATTTCTTCACATGTAGATTTATATATCGCAAATATATATATATATATACAAGGTTAATTGTAGTTGTAGTCTGGGGGCTTTGCGTTAATTATTTTTTCATATTTTAACATTATGCCGTCAGGAAAGTGCTAGGCCACAAATTTAGCACTAAATCCTGTTAGTCCAATAGCAACTATTAAGTGCACTTCAAAATTAATTACAGAAAATAATGTTTTCCTTTATAAATGACGATCATAACTTTAATCTTAAGAAAAAAAAGTTTGCCTATTAAATTGTCGTATTTTGAACTTCAATCTCTCAATATTGACCTCCGACACCTGGGTTTATATTAACTTTGAATATTTGAATATCAGAAAGAAGTACTGTAATACAGAGTTCTAAGAGGTACAAACATTGGCGTAGCTAGAGAGGAACAAGAGGAGCATCTGTTCCCGGGCGCAGCATCCAGAGAGTGCCAAACAGATGTTACGAAATTTTGGAATGAATTGTTTTCTCTTCTTCGCAGGCAGGAAGGAGCGTGAAATTTTTAACTGTCCACTGACGCCGAAAACCTAGCTGCAGTTCTGAGTGCAAAAATGAGAAGTGAAGTTCATTTTGGAAGAAAAAATAACCCCATTGTAAACAGTTAGATTTGTTTCCAAAATAATTTGAAAAAATTTAATAAAATTCCACAAAGGAAAACCAGGCAGCAAATTTCTCATATCAGATTTATTTTTCAAGAAATGTAACCAAGAGAAAAAAATTCCAGTACCAAGAAGAAATAATATTGTAGACTTATAATTTCAAAAGCTTACAGTACGATTAGATTTGCAAAAATCTGCTTATCCAGCTGCATACGAAATTGCATTAAAAACTATAAATTGTGAAACTGGATAAAAAAATAATCTGCTTCCCAAATCTAAACGTCGCACTGATCTTTCACACGATTCTCTTAAATGTTTTAAATAGACATAGGGCAGTAATGACTGGCAAACACTGAGAGCTGTTGGATTATCGGTTTCGATTAGGGGCGCCCAATCTATGGCACGAGTATCACTGCGCGATAGGCGAAGACTTAGTCATAGGTACTCGAAAAAAGTATCAGCAATCGCGAAAAATAGCAAAATATTGCAATAAATGCTGATAAAAAATTCAGAATGCTTATATTTCTCACTGAATAAAATTGAAATTAACTGCAAGAATTTCCGATGTGACTATTAATGACGGACAGGTGTACAAAAGCAATCATACCTTGCCCACGCCAATAATGTTGCTCGATTTCTTACTCATCGCAAATAACCTGTTTCCACGCTCTGGTATTGTATATCGTATAAAACAATTGGCAATAAACCATACTTTCAGTACTGAGTGAATCAAGTGACTTACATTATTCTTTACAACTGTGATATTCAAACCAGTCTGAATGTGAAGTTTTGTTTTAAATAATTTTTTTTTTTTTTTTTTTTTTTTCCCTTTAGAGCTGTTAAATGTAAAGCGTTATTTATTTCAAAATGGTTAAGTGGTTAAAAAGTAAATAATCGCACAGAACTGAAATTACCTTGGATAATAGCTGTGATTTGGCGTCTGCGACAAGCACTTTCAAGGAATCAGGGCGGGGGGGGGCGGACTACAAACTGAGGGGCAGGTTAAAGCTGTTATTCTGGGTAACAGACAGGCCAAGAGTAATAAAAGCAAAAGCGATGCTTCCCAGAAGAAAGGAAAGTGTTTCGATGACTATTTGAAGTATACATTTTCATTTACAGTAGATGAGGATAGCTTCAATTATTTTTGTATAGTATTTGGAGAGATTTTATTAAATAGATATATGAAATCTTTGTTACTGTTTGCGACATTTAGAAACTAAACATTCCAATTGCTTGCAAGCAAAATGAATAAACCCTTTTTAGCGACTTCTCAAAAATCCAAATGTAAAATTTTATCTCTCATCAGCAATCATAGACAATGCAGATGCGGTTGAAGCATCCTACAGAATAATTTATCTTATCTCTAAAACTGGGTAAAATTATACGCTTGCTAAAAACTTGATAACTCTTCATATTAAAGGTGCTGTTTAATCTCTGTTTGGAGGGGGTGGGGTGGTCGAAAAATTAACAGCATTCATTCAATTCTCAAACAACAATTTCTGGAGAATCAAGGGCAAGTTTGACTATATTTCATTGACAGTAACATAGGGAATAAAAAATATTCTGGTTATATATACATTTATGTATCCAAGTTGACAAGAGTACCCATGTATTGAACCTTTCGATCTGCGTAAATGGTAAAAATTTTGAGGGAAATGTCTTACTGTGCTAGGCTGTTACAGAAATGTGTACATTTTTAATACCATTAATGAGTATTTTATATAATCATTTGCAAATGATGTAATTATCTGCGTACTAACATAGTTTCCTCATAGAAAATTTCATGAAAATAGAGCGAAGTGTTTTATATGTTTAATTTCGCTGTCACCTCTGTACATCTAAAAAAAGCTTAATTTCTCATTCACAACCATTGTAATAGTGAGTTCTTGGCAAATTTATTCCATAATTTTATGTCTTTCCTACTTAACTTATCATCAGTACCATGTTTTATTATTATTTAAACTTTTTCCTTCTTCATAAATTTTACTTTAAATTTTTGAGTTTTAAACTAATTAGTTTTAAGTTTTATAGATTTTAGTCAAAATATTTGAATTCAATTAGGGCTATTGCACTCTTGATTGCAAAAATTAAGTCTTGCATCGAACTGTATATATTACGAAAATAAGTAATTAAATTAACAAGAAAAGTTAGAAAAATCAGTGATATAAAGAATAAATAAAAATGCTTGTTTCCATCAACAAGAACATTGAATTTTTTTATATAACATTTATATTCTTGGGGGGATGGCAATTTTCTGTGAGTAAAACACCAATCATAAATGTGGAAAAGTGCTCTGTCAGATGATTTTCCTGGAAATCGTCAAACACGGCTTTGGGCGATTTTCCTGTTTGAATGACAATAATATATGGCAGAGTTTCGTGTTTTAACAATGTAGTCATTCCGAGAATTTTTTAACTACATATTTTATTTGTTTCTTATTAAAATTCTTTCTTGAGGGTGAGGCAGGGAAAATTCCTAACTAAAGATGTCAGTTGAAAAACTGCATTGTACGGATTTAAATTAAGATTAATTCCTAACAAGAGGCCTCTAGTTTATTATGATATTAACATTTATTAGGCCTGTGAAGTCTCAGCGATGTTTCCCTCCCCCCCGGATAGTTGGAAAGCTTTTATATACGCTATAGTGAAGACATTTTTGAGAAAACACCAAGTATATCTATCCCTTGTTATTTGCTATATGGCATCATTTACTCAAAGAATCTAATTTTAGGCTTCCACTCAACAACTGGAGCTAAGTTTATATAGTGATTGTATTTTTCCGAACGTTTCGCTGTCTTAAGATATAAAAATCATTAATTAGATAGGTTATTTTTTATTTATTTATTTATTTTACAAATGGCAAGTACTTGCCTCTAACGGCATTGGCTACTACTAAGGCCAGAAGTGGTAGCCATTTTATTATGGAGGCACCTAATAGGCGGCCACCGTTACCTCCTATGAAGGGACATACAATTTTACATCCAATGATAGACATGACATCGCAGACAGGCTCCACTAACCACTAGACCGTCTGGGTGGCATTAGATAGTTTATTGTTTTTAAGATTTGAGATTCTTTATCGGAAATTCCTGAAAATCTCGAAATTATTCAGGAAGTTATTTAGTTAAGAAATACTTGTTTTAATGTAAAAATAAAGCTAAATAAGATGAAATATAAACAGAAGATACTAAGATATTTGATTTTATTTTTCATTCAATCTTTTTATTTTGTTCTCTTTTTTTTTAATTACTGCCATATTTTGATGTCATATTTTATTATGTACTTGTTTAGATAGCACATGCATTAAAACTGAAAGACAGAGAAGAGATTATGTTAGCCCTGCGCAAGAATGGCACGCAACATGACATTTCTTTACCTCATATTTATTTAATATTTTTCTGGTATTTTATTCTAAATGATCGAATTATTCTCACATCAAGAGGTTTTAAGGTAATCACATAATTTGTCAGATAAGTGAAGACAATAAGATAAGTGAAGACATATGTCCCACACATCTATTTATATATATATATATATATATATATTTCTTTTCTTTTTAAGACTATTTCTTGAGAACTCTAAACCTAATATATTAAGAATAAAAGTTTTCAAGAATTAAGGCTAGAAATTTTCTTTTAAATCGAGAGAATTTTCGTGCAGGATTTTTCAAGCGCAAGCGATAATTACAAGAGGTCATTATATTTCTTTATTCTCCGTGTCACATCCCAGAGGCGGAGCGGATAAGATCACTGACTATTGGTAGTTCGATTGGAGTTCAAATCCTCGCAAACGGACTGGCGGAATGGGAGTTTTCGTATTTTTCCTCATGCGTAACGGGAATACTAGCCAGTTTTTCTTAGAACATCCTCAACGAAGGTATCCAATCCCTTTGGCACGCAACCCTAGAGCGCTTTTCTATATATTGTCTAATAAATCCAAATCTTTCTCTGTTTTATTCCGAAAACCCTGAAATTTAATACTTTGCCTCATTTCCTGAGACAATATTCAATCCTTAGGAGTTGCTTAAAATACTTTCAGCGACTATCCTAAGAGATCCGATATCCTAAGAAATGAAAACTTGGATTTTTTAAACTACTACTAGGCATACTTAAAGAACATCTTTCAAGCTTGTTGCCTATATTCTCCTTTGCTTTTCAAGGAGAGTACTTACACCGAAAAGATAAAAGAGAGAAGCAGTTTAGCCAGCCAAAAGTGTCTGATGCTCTTGTGGCTGAAAATCCAATAACGAGTGAAAGTTCAGTCTCGACTGGGATTCGATGCTCGGGAGAGTTGTGAGTGACGGGGACAGGGAAACTGATGATTTTTGTTTTTCTGCGAAAGGACATTTATTGCCAGTTTATTCAATATGCACTTTCAAGACATTTCCATTCTTCCTAGTATCCATAAGCAGAGCTTAATTTCTAAAATCAGAAGTGTCGGGACCCTATGGAAGGTCACGAGGGAAAAGGGAAAAAATAAAGAAGTAAAATAGCTAATAATTAAAATATTAAAATAGTAAAATTCAACAAAATGTAAAGATGTAATTAAAAATTTAATAAATTATTTAATTAATTATAATTAGTTAAATAATAAAATATAATAGCGTTTTATTTGAAGCTTCAAGAATTACAATCTCACTCACAAACTAAAAAATAGCTCAGATGGTCTCTGGCTGTACTTCAGCCTTTAATACACGGTATAATTGCACTACCAAAGGATGATAAACACAAAGACCCTTCTTTTTCCAACACACCAATGAGAAAAAGGTAAAGCAGTTGAAGCATCACTAATGAAAATGACAGAATGCTAGAAACAGTATGAAAATATAGAAGGAAATTTTAACGGAGAAGTGTACCATCGAAATCAAAGAAAGAAGTATTCAACACTGTCTGAACACGATTCCCTCCAATTTAATTCTAGCTGTCAAGCAGAATGTGAAAGGGAAATAAACTTCCCTTGAGTTCGACCCGATATCAGCCTAAGAACAAACTGTAAGGCTACAAGGCACAAGTTTTGTGCCCCGTATTTGATTTCATCGTTCCAAATAGTCTGTCTTTATTGGGAAATCACTAGCGTTGCCTCTGCACAACCAGGACAATCATTTTCAGTAAAAATCTACTCATTCTCATAAATTCATTGAACTTTCTGGAGAAAAGCCTTTGGCATGTAGGTGGACGGCTTTTCTTCTTTTAAAAGTCTTCACTTCAGTCAAAGGGTTTGTTTCTCAGGAAAAGAGAGGCATGCATTCAGAGGCTAGAAGAGATATTTAAGGCTAATGTATTATTAAATTAAATTTTTTCCGCTGAAATTATGGTTCATTTTAATAAAAAAATAAAAAAAAAAAAAAAAAAAAAAAAAAAAAAAAGGGCGAAACCCTTTTATGTAACGCTCTGGTACGCTTCGTCTAGAATTACGACTCACCTCAAAAACTGAAAAGTACCGGAGCCCGACTCAAATGGGTTTCAGCGAAATTTAAGCTCTGTCCGTAAGCAAATCCCTTTAATTTTGAAACTGTTGTATGCTCTTTAAGCTCAAAGTTTTTATGCTCGTAAAAATGCCTTGTTACAGATCCTACACTAATAATTTCAAAATATTAAAATGTTGACGTCTTATTTTATGGTTTGCAATAATCTGAAGGATTCAGTCAACTACCTTAAGATTTAAACATAGATATACATTTAATTATTTGACTTTTATACAATTCAGATTGTAGTTAAATAACAATAGGCCTAAGGTCACATACTATTTTGCTAACATAGTTCTATTTTTAGACGCTTTATTACAGTTCTTAATCTAATTCGCCCACCAGCGACCGAGCGGTATAGTCGCTGAACTCTGGTAGTTCGACTCCCATGTTATAAAAAAATATCAGTTTAAGTATTCAAGTAGACAATCCATTCTTCTCAGTTGATCGATTAGAAGAAAATGAGGAGAAGAATCATCTTTGCGCAAATCATTCCTTAACAAAAAATACCTGAAGATTACAATTTGAAAATCTGTAAAGAAATTAATTCATGCAGCTCTGTTTCAGTATAAAAATTGAAACGTCAGAGCAGACTTAATCGAACAAAATGCAGGATCGATAAGAATGGATGCCTACTTAAATTGCTATTTTTTGTAACATGGGGAATTATATTAGAGCATCTAAAAATTAAATTCTGCTAACAAAATATATGACATTAGGCATAATGTTATATAACTCCCATCTTAATTCTGCAAATAATAATTAAATGCATAGTTTAAAAAATAATTGAACGCCTAGCTATGTTTAACTCTTATGGTAGATGGTTCAATCATTCAGATTACTGAAAACAATAAAATAAGACAGCAACATTTTACTATTAGTGTTAAATCATAAAAACGAAAAATAACAGTTCCCATAATTTTCTAGCAATTTAACAAATTTAAATTCCAGCACACGATTCATAAAAATCAAAATTTAACGCAGCTTGACAGGTGCTGCCATCTATCTTCCGAAGACGAAACTTGAAACAAATCAAAATTTCGTGTTGACAATACTGCTGCATGAACGCTAATAAATGTATAGCAGATACGAAATTTTAACACACGAGGCAAATCCCAAAATCGCCATCCCCAATATACTTAAACGTTAGCATCATATTAAGTTACATTTCACTTTCTCTTCTCATTTTTAGAGTTTAGACGGTCGAGGATGGTAGTGAGCGCCGTAAGGGCTCCACCCGCAATAAGACCTGCTCCGCACTGCTCTGGACCTGCAGCAACAGGACCTGCTCTGTACTTTAATTTAAATTTCATTCGAAATATATTACCTTCTTTAATTTACTCTTAATTAATTTATTCCGAATTAACAGCAGGCCGTAATAATTAAAAATCTTTTATCGTCTTTTGCTATTTAAGTGCAGTTCTATAATTTGAGATATTGACAGCATAAGAGTACTCACCACCCACGGTTTATCTTGAAAATTATAGAGGCTGTGCAGGGAATTGACACTAGGCACTCCGCCATATTTAAATCCTAATAAGAGATTTCGGTAATCTTCCTGCCCAGCATCTCGAACATGTTGTCGAATCAGTAAAAAATCTGGGCGAAAAGATCTGGAAATAAACGTAGAAGCATTAGACACGGTTCTTAAATTTTAACAAGGATAGCAGTTTAAATAAACGTCGTACATACGAAATTCAGTGGTGAGTTAATTTTACACCAGTTTCGTTAAATTATTAATTAGATAACTAAGCATTTATTAAAAACATATTCTTTTGTGTACAAACAAAAGCACATAAAAGTGTAGAAATTGAAAATAACTGATAGCAATAAAAACGGCATCCTAAATTTAATATTTACTTCAAAAATGATCTGAAGTCAAATGAAACGATCTTAAGTTAAAAATTAATCACAAATCATCTTAAGTCACTTTCATCATACATTCATTAAATGACAAATTTCTCTTAACAAGATTAGATTAGCCACTTACCTCACCACCTTCGTTCCATTTCTATTGACTACCATACTCACAGTGGCACCTGTATCACTGTTCACGGATAAATTGATATCCTTAAATTCAGCCTAAAAGGAACGAAAGTAATTGATGGAATAAAAAAGTAAGCTTAGAATGAAATAACATTTAAACAGAAAGCTAAAATTGTTAAGATTAGAAGGAATCGATTCTTCCAGCTCGAAGAATTATATTTAATCTTTAAGAATTCAAAAATAATGAAAAAAATAAAATAAATAAATAAAAACATTAAAAAAAATTAAATTTGAAATATAATCTTCGTATGATAATTATTGTTTACCTACTAGAAAAACTCTAAGCTAAACGGTTACGATTCATTTAAAAAGTAATCTTAAGTTCCAGTATTCAAGATATAGAACCATATTTAAGATAAACTGTTAAAAATAACAATGCCAGGTGGCAAGGGAAAAACTTGGCATGATTTTACCGTATAATCGTCACCTCATGAAGACTTATCCGCTTATTTAATAAAGAAAAGAATGATTTAAGACGTAGTTGTACATTTATTTCATTAGATTACATGGCCACGAGGCTTCCAATAGGTATTTCTCCCACTTAATTTTATCAGCACGCCAGATCCACCTGCTGAAAAAGTTAAGAGTTTCTTTCGAGGTGTTTAAAAACTGGTTTCTTCTTAATTTAAATTAAGTAATTGTTACACTATATGGGATTTGCACACATGTCGATACATTATCTTTTCCAGAATACATGTGTATTATTTTTAATGACATTTTAAACAAATGAAATTCGCATTATCCACCTCTAGTGTAACTTATTAGCTTTATTATTGTAATATTACTGCATCAAATAACTTATTTATTGTAGAAGTGCACTATAAAGAAATGAACACGTATTGAAATAAAAATTTTAAAAAGGCTTACCTTGTGTTAAAAGCCCTTTCACCGAATGTGTAAAGAACGCTACCTAAGAAACGCCTTCTCTCTCACTTTCACCCTCTTTCACTATTTTGAATTATTTATTTAGTATGACTTCTGTTTATGTTTTTGTTCCGAAAATAAGTAATATGGTTTCAAGGTGGAACAAAATATGGAAGTATGACAAAATAAGTACGACTATTTATCTTTTCTGCAGCATTAAATGGTATATTGCGTGCAGGTACTTTTGAATTGTGTTTTCACCAATAAACTTTAATAATAAATGGGTATAATTCCTGCTTTTCTGCACAGGAAAGATTAACTCATTTAAAAACGATTTTCAGCACATTGCTGGCGAAGGCAATGGAGCTACGCATTAAATCCTAGGTTTGTTTTTGTCTGACTGAAACTACAATTTAATTCAAGAAAAAGAATGAGAGATCCTGAAGTAATGGTCATATAATTCAATCCTACTTCTATTTTAAAATGTTTTTGCAACATTTATGAAACGATTGTGTTGAATAATAAAGTTTCCTTGACATATCTGAGAAATGGTCTCAGATGAAATTCTTTGGAAAAACGTAAGATTTCTTTTAACACATATTTTCTTTCTTTTGACACTTAGTCTAGACCATGGATTCTTAGACCTAATGAAGTCTAGACCATGGAGACCATTTTCTTGCGTCAACGCCTTTCAAAAAATTGGCTTTTTTCATAGACCCCTTTACGTTTTTCTCTACAGCGTACAGTATACAACATAATCAGAAGATAAATAATTACATATAAATAATCTAAAGATAACAATTAGATTAAGAATATGAACAATAGTTTTGAATAAACGTGTTATTAAATTAATTTTAAATTATTTTTATTGTTTTTAACTCACAAATATAAATACGTTTTTAAAACAAAATCACAGATTCTACATACACAGAAATTCGATTTTAATGAATGTGAGGTTTGCCTTTGATGAACTGATGCAATTTTTTTAAAATTCGCCACAAAATTGCTTAATTTAATTTTTAATCACCAGTTTCAAAAATATTCAACGGTGTTTCTGTTTTTCCATTCTAGTTTTGCGTTCTCCATATTTTTTTTTTTTTTTTTTTCAGTTGTGTTTTTTTGAGTTTTAACAGCGCAACAATTTTTTTTTATTCGCGAGAATTATATATAATATATACAAAAAATGTTGTTGATTTAGAAAATATATTAAATAATTTTAGGGTACTTTTTCTCTTATAATTATAAAATATAATTTTTTTCTTGTCACACGAAAGCTTTGTCAATAAACAATTAATTATCAATTTTATTATTAATTTTTTGTAAGCAATGAAATCTTAATTATTCTAACTAATTGCTGGTGCATATTTGGCGATCGACCCCCTTGCCCAAGACTGACTGCTTTGAAATTTTATCGGCCTAGAGAAGGTTAATATCGACCTCGTTGGGGGCCCATAGGCTAGACAAAACTAAAAACTTCTGAACATCTGAAAACTGAATATCTTGCGGTTATATGAATGTACAACATCGACTCGAAATACGCTTACACTTTTAACCTTATAGCGAACCTTTCAAATCAGTTACGCGTTAGCATTAAAATTTCAGACATGAACATTAAACTTATTATCTCCGAAAATAAAAGGAGAGGAGGGAATATGCTACATGAAATCCGTAATATTACCCTTTTGTACAAATTTTAGATGCCTTTTCTTTCAAAGGAAATGATAATCTCTGCTCAAATCCACAATGCAAAGGCGAAACCAAGGTGTTATTTGTTGCTCAATCGATTTTAGGCTGACACACCCTATTTCTTCCGCGAAGACCAGTTTTGATCAACTACTGTGGACCCTACCGAGAGGATTTCATAGATACGTTTCTTCTAAAATTTGTTTTTAACGCACGTGTAGTAGAAAGTCAAACATTTTAACTAACTAGATTTTTGAAACATCTAATACTTTTTTCTTTTTTTCTTTTCTTTTCTATTTTTTTTTTTTTTTATTTTTTTTATCATTACACTACTTTGCGTAATGATAAAAAAACATGAGGACTAACAAGTTTTGCCATTACATACCCATAAGGTCTTTCAATTATTATCCACACGGCCTGTCAAATCGGTCTTTGCTGCTCTTCGACATTTAACAGGGTCTGTCATTTATCTTTCAGATTCTAAGAACGCATTCCTTAACTGAGTTATTTAACAGCAATGTACGCACCGCATAATATAATTTATATATTTATTTGATTTTTTTTAATACTACAGCTATATAATGGAATTTATAATACATCTAAGTCATATGATTTGTATTATAGCTTATTGACAAAAATTCTAAACATTTTCATTTTTATAGCAAATAAAATAAGTTTTTTTTTTAGTATTACTAATACGTATCTATATATAAAATAATCATTTGTGCGCTTCCTAGATGATTCATATTCTATATGTTGAACTGCAAGAAAGACGAAATTTTACTTTTTCCTTTAATGTAATTTTTCTTTTATTTAAGTTCATTTCAATAAATAATACTCAATTAAACAGAATAATTTTATGTCATTAGATAAAACAAAATACACATTTTCCAACAAAATTAGGAAAAAGAGTTTTTTTTAATGAATAAAATTCAGAAATAAAATTAATTTTGTTTACGTAAGAGAAATCTCTAACTAAATCCTAACTAATTTTCTTTTTGATAAAAAAAGAAATTGTTATTATTAATTATAATTAATTTTGTTTACCGTAAGAGAAGTCTCTAAATAAACCTTAACTACTCTTCATTTTGATAAAGAAAAGGAAATAGATGTTATTATTATTATTATTCTGCGTAGCCCGAAACGCATTATTTTCTGTTCAACTAAAATTAAACGAGTATATGTTTTTATGGTGATTTAAAATTGTGAAATAACAAAAATAACAACATAATATTTCACTTTAAATTTTCGCATTAATAATTAGTAATTAGTTTATGATTTTAACGAGCTGCAACTATTTTACATGCCGTATTCATTTATCTCAAGTAATTTAAAAGAGTCTCAGCAATGGATATTCTGCCGCGTGCACTGATGTTTGTATCATCTAATATATACAAACACTAAATTTATAAACTTTCTCGAAAGGTTATTTAGGAATTTAGAACATAATTTTGATAGTTAAAAATCTATAACATCGAATTTAACAATTTGTAGTATAAATTAATGTTAAAATTTTGTTTATAACTATTCATCTTGCTGTATGCAATTTGATATCTTAAGGAATTGACAGAAATTATCACACACACATAAAATATATATAGACAACTTTTCTCTTATTTTAATTAAAGGACTGTGATATGGAGGATTAAATTATCCCGTCATAATGAGAAAAGGATTTTCTTATTTTATTTCATCGATTACTTGAATACTTTTCCGATGATGAGATCACTGCAGAGATTATAATATGGAATACTTTAAAATTTTTTGCGAGACAGATTTAATTAAGCTGGTGTTTAATTACCATTTTTTATTTCAAAGCCTTCTGAATTTCAGCATAATGTGCATTAGATCAGCAGCCATTTAATTCCAGGATGACTGAAATTTATCTTATGTGCATTTCCTAGGCTTGGCGCCATTGAAACCGGAGGAATTCTCCTAATGTATGTATGATGCCGCCGTAGGGAATAACGATCATAGATTGGCGTGGAAACGATACCTCTCGTTAATAGGTATCAGTATGAAAGGAACCTGACAACCTGAAACGAACTGCAAGTTTCAGTCACCATAGAAGCTTTTTAGTGAAGGCGAAACTCAATTCCCAGGGTAACTACGGCATGATTGAGTTTTCTTCACGTCCATTACATTCAATTACATTTGCAGAAGGAAGAAATGCAATCTTCAATCATATTTGCTGCTTCATGAATTCTCTCCGAAGTCCAGCCTTTTAAAATGTTGCTTAGAGCATTTTAAATTTGCTTGCTTATTTTATCCTATCAGAATTTAATAAAAGATTTTTCGCGGTCTCTCTTTCCTCTAGAAGTATTAAACGGAGCTGTTACTGGATTAATTTAAATGGTAATTTTAAGTTTTCTTGTAGTTTTAAATTGGTCTGGATAATTACACTCTGACTTGTTTTCATAGATGATTTAAATTACTAAAAGATTCGTATTTTAAGTGCGATATGATTCTAGCATCTGTTTTATGGGAAATTCCCCATTCCCCTCACCGGCTGGATAGCTGCTAAAATTCCGAATCATATGGTTAAATTAAATAACCTTGTAATTACGTGAACTATCCTAGGTATAATCTGTTAAAAGAATCTAGACTTTATAAGCAGATTCCTCTGAGCATACTGATTTGAACTAAAAATATAATGCTGCCAAAATATGAATTTAACTTAACCAGTTTGTCAAAATATTACACATTTAAATTTATTACTATTATATTTTTAAGCTTAATTTCCCCCTCTCCTTCCGAAAAGTGAAAAAAATGAATTTTAATCCGCTTAGTTTCCATGTCTGTATCGTTCGTTAAAGTTTTCAAGAATAGATTATGTAATCAAAACTTTGCTGTCAGATACAAACATAGGCATTGTAAAACTTATTTAAGAGGAAAGAATGCAAACATAAATTATTCGTAAGCTTTCTAATAAGCGATGCAATTAATACTGATTTATCCAACAAATATTTATGAAAACATAAATTATTTGAACCTTAACTTGTAAACGTAAATTATGCATTTAGTTGTGTCATGTACCCCATATATTTTGAGATAAGGGAAATCCTTAAACTTCTAGCTCTTAAAATCATTAGAAAGTGAGTCTGAAATTCAAAGTGTTATTCAAGATATTTTTTTAAGTAACAGAAGACTCCGAGAGACCAATACAAATGCAACGAAAATGCATCACTCGCTCTCATTAAATTGCTGTTACCTTTGAAGATGACTTTTTTAACCTTTGAAGATGAATCTTTGATGCTGAACCTTTGAAGGTGACGTTTTGAGTAAATCAAAAGTACACTAGTGTTTTAAGATTAAAAACTGCGACATATCCGATGAAGACTCCTATAACTTGAAAACTCACCGATGTGCAGAAATGAGGAAATGCTTCAGGTTTTTCATGAAGATCGTCAAAAGACTATTCACCAGATTTCTGAAGAAACTCTCTCCTTCCAACAATTCTTGGCGTTGTCATGTCGACACATACTACTCACCAAATTTTCTACTTGCTCAGTGTGGCTTTTTTTCTGTTTCTACGGATATGGAAAGCTCTCAAAAAGTAATTCAATGATGCGGATGAGATGCAAGAAAACACATTGCGTGCTTTGAATAATATTCCGCGTCAATAGTTCCAGAACTTTTTGTATATTTCCAGCAGACGTCAAAACGTTGGGGAGAATGTATTGATGTTGGTGGAGCACACTTTGAAAGGGGATTAAATTAGGTAAGTGTAAAGTATAATTTAATTTCTTAAAAATTATTCGGATACTTTGTGGAATGGATTTTGAAATTATTAAACCTCTTACATGTTATACAGTGTTATTATATGAGTCCAGCCAGATAAACTGTTAAAAACATTCAGGGTTGACATACATTCAGGCCAATACAACATTACATTAGAACACCAACTATCCAGGCTAAATGAGATCGCCCGAATAAATAGAGAGTTTATTTATTTACTTTAAGAATTTTCTAATTCTTTACATAAGCATTCCCTTTTATTCAACATTTTATTTTAACTTCGACATCTATTCACGTCTTATTTTACTGCAATAAAGACTATACAATATCAAACACAATAAACAACAAACAATAAAAAAAGAAAAGGCTTTTAATAAGTTCATATGCTACATGATATAATATTGTGAAATATTCAATAATTTTAATAATTTAATGTAGAAAACAGAACCGTTATGTTTTGGTAGAAAAAACATAAAGCATATTCTTTTTTCTCGACAAAAATAAAGCAATCAAAATATTTTTGCCAACCAGCAGAACAAAATATCATTCACACATACACCAGAAACTCTAAATATATAAAATTCGCGATGTACACCAAAGAGTTAATAGATGAACTTCAGTGACTACGGTCACTAAAAAATGGAAGAAAAAAATTCAAATTCCTAAAGTGATGAAAAAAACTGACATAAATTCACATTTTACCCTGTTTGTTTAATCTATTTTTTTTAAAAAAAGCACTTGTTTTGACTATGCAGTGACGTAAACTAAAGAACAATAGGTGTATATACACGTAAATTGTCTTTCAATTAATGTTTAGAGCCTCTATGTTTACCAAGCATTATAAATTGATTTGCATGTCACGCATATAAATCTAAATTAATTTAACGCAATCTTAAAATATGCACTGTAGGTTAGTATCTTTTAATACTACTAAAATTTAAAATAAAATAAAAAAAAAAAAATGAATGATTTTACTTGACCTAGGAAGAAGAGCAAAAATCCTGGATATTTCGAGTTTCGAAGTACTGCTGTACTCCTTTAATTTAATCTTATGTATTTAAGAGCATTAAAAAAACAAACTGGTTTATTTCTAGGACAAAATATGAGTAAAACTCCATCCATTATACCCTTATAATGTGTGTGATTACGGCAAAGCCTCGAGGGCTATCTGCCTAGGGAGAGGGATGCCTTCGTGAAGGACTTTCTAAGGGAAACTGGCTCATATACACGTTACACATGGGGAAAACCACGAAAACGCCCATGCAGCCAGCCCGTTCTCAGGATTCGAACCTCGGACCAAACTACCAGGGTTCAGCGACTTTACCGCTCGGCCGCTGGTGGGCCCCTTATAATGAATTCTGATTTATTAAAAACTGGATATCGTAGCAGAAGTTAACTATGTTACTAATAAGCGAATAAATGACGATATGAAAACTCAATCCTGTGAGACAAGTTCTGATACACTATGAACTCAAATACATAATAGCAAGTAATGTAATTACCTGTTCCATGCGAATATCCCAGTCACCATGTATCCTTTTACCTCTGAAATATTTTGACCTGAAATTGAAGTAAATTGTTAGTAATTAAATATAATTGGTATAAATTTATAAAGAAGAGAATGCATCATTTTACAAGTATTCTATTTCATATTCAGGTTTCACTATTTTTAGTAAAAGTTACTTAAACAGTGCATAAAAAAATGATTACAAGCTGAAAACCTTTGACGCCTACGTTGCTAACTTTGATTCTCTAACGATCTGTGGCGTTGAATTATTCTTGCCATTAAGCTTGTTTTCGCCGACTTTCCAGCGGTAGGATATACTTAATTTCATTAATTTTTAAGTTATTTATTACCTTTCAAGTTAAGCTAAAAGTATTTATTGCCTTTCAAGTTAAGCTTTTGAGAGCACGAGCTGGTGCCGTGAGTTAAACTTGATTTGAGTTAATAAAAAAAGGTTCTTTACACCCTTCTCCTGAGTTTTAGTGCATTAAAGGACTTGGTAATAATTCACCAAACAGTCTTCAACTTCGAATACATTTTATGATAGCAAAGAGAATATGACATTACAAGGTCACAAATATAATGCTTAAAAATCACAAATGTAATCATAAATGTTGCAGAGTTATTATCTAAACTCAAGTACAAGTAATTACAAGCAATGTATGATACACTCAGATACATTAGAATGAAACATAAAATTGTTGTCCGCAGATCGATATAAAACTGCCTTAAAAATAAAAGTGCAAGGGTCTCTTTTCCCGAAGCGCTACAGCTGCAGTTCTCTAAAACGTAAAAGTAATTAATCGCCGCAGATTTTTACTTCCTTGTACGAAGTAAAGGATGTATTGTAATCGAAAAAATTTCGAGTGTCATATGTGAACGGAAATATCAATTTTGACTATTCCCAAATCTATTTTGGGGGAATTTTTTGCGTGACGTCTGTAGGAACACACAAAATAAAGGACTCTTTTTTCCAAAACTGATTTAAAATGCATTCAAAAGGGATTTTCTCTTGAAGTATGTATTTTATATAATTAAAAACAAATAGCCATATAACTTTGAAATTTAGTGTATGGGACAGTTATAACATGTAGCTGTGCACCTCCCTTTTTTATTGGTATCGGCAGTACCAAACATATATATGTAAGATATAACAAAATATGATAGCTGTTTCAAAAAACTAATTGGCGACCTCAAAATTAACATTTTAAATTTGGTGATCTGCCCCTAAATTCATCTCTTATCACAGGTTCCAGATTTTTCTATCTTACGTAACGTTTAATGCAGATGCCTCTTCTCCAATTAAATTAATTGTAAACCAAAACTCTGAACATAAACTTTTCCGACTCCGACCCTTCTTCCTCTGAAGTTCTATGATGCTCTTCCTTTTTCCGCATAGCTCTCCAGCTGGCAAGATGCTTTTAAACTATGCTGCTGCTTACTTACTTAAGATGACGTTCTACTTCAAAATGCAGCTTACTGTATTCAAATATAATTAGGAAACATCTTGTCTGAAAAAAGATGATTTGATATGCGTAAAAAAACTAATTGTGATTTTTTAAGATACGTTGTGCTAAACTGCGTCATCATGCTTTACACTCTGCCACTACGGTCTGCTCGGTCATCTACGCAGTACCGTAAGCTGTTAAAAGTTCCACTGTTTTCATCTACGCATTTTGAAATGATTACATAATATATATATATATATATATATATATATAAATAACTAGGACTTTCAAGCCGGGTAAAGAGATGGGTATATATATACTGTGTATATATATAACTCAGACTTTGAAGCCGGGTTAAAGGATGGGTATATATACTGTATATAAACTCACCCCTTTACTCGGCTTAAAAGTCGTTATCCCAGCTTTATTTTCGTAATCGTTTGTCCTAGTAACCTAGTAATATATTTCCAAGTGGTTTAAAATAACGAAAATATTCATGTTTTGGCAGTGGCGAATTAAAAAAAAATAATAGTGGAATCTAACTTTTAATGCAGTCTCCTGGCTCTTATATTTGGGAAAGTTTTACATTCGCTATGAAAAAATAAAATCAAAAGAAGTTTGACTTCCATACAACAAAAATTGACCTGGATATTTAATTTCAAAATTTGCAATTTTTGGTGACGTTTTCAACTTGCCTTAAGGAATCAGAATAATTCGAAGAGATAAGCTTAAATAAAATACAGCAAAAGAATGTGTATAAGTTAATAGGCCGTATAATAAAATTATGTGGTGTCTACAACAGATTTTATTAACTTATCACCAGCAAATTATGCGGAGCAGGTACCTATAAATTCAACAAATTATTTTGTAAGGCCATTATTTATATCACGGCAGTTATTTATATTATCAGAATAGCCAAAATTAAAACCCGGAGCGAAATAAGAGCATTAAAGTTTCAAATACTGATAGTAGTCAAATACTTTTAAAATACATAATTTTTGAAAAAAGATAATAAAGCAGGAATATCATTTATGCCTCTTTGAATGGTTTTAATATTCATATTTTCCTTACATAGTAAAGAAAGTGAAAAATTTAAATCACATCTGCTACATGTATACATAGGATGACATATCTTACTCATAAAGCCCTGCATGAAGATTTCTGAAATATGTGGATCGAGACGTGAATTATTTCTTTTAGAGCTGCATTTTGGAAAGCGAATAAAGATTTATAAAGATTGTTTTGGCACTGTTAAAGTATTTCTTGTAGCTAAAGACCTTTATACTAATATATTATTAAGTCTACATTCAAAGATAAAATTACATACGTTAACATTAACTCTGAAATAGTGATATTTTTTTGCTAACAGATGTATCAATATTTGCTCACAGAAGTTTCAAAACATTCTACACTATTTCTCTTGAATGTGGAAGATGATTCACAGAATTTAATATTCTGAAAGATTTACCCGAAGTATTTATTCAAAATGTCCGTACAGTGTGTGCGAAATGGCAGAAAACAGTTATCTGGAAACAAAATTAACAGAATTTTCATAAGCTCTGGAATCTTAGTGATCCGTATTGGACAGTGTCTAGCAAATTAATATTGTATATTATGTTAGCAGTATAGTACTCTTGAATATTAATTTAGAAAGTTGTATATAGGGTATTACGTAGTAGAGAGAGCTCATTTCAAAATAAATTAATGACATTTCATGAAGGCATAAAACTTAGAGATCCACATAATCGATTCATTAAAAGAAGTATGCCTTGCTCAGAACACAGTTGCTAAAATAAATGAGAAAATTATCAGAACAATTACAATATTTTTCCTTAAGATAATTTTTTTATTAAATAAAATTTTCTGCGTCTGGCCTATTTTTCAGAATCATCTTGTTTTACAGATAGTAATACAGAAAGACTGAAATTCCATTTTTAGTTATGTTTTAAAGCGTTGTTTTGCAATTTTGAGGGAGAACCTTACGGTGAAAAGTAAACTTCATTTCCTCGCAAGGCACTGAAATTAATAATATAAATAAATTAATGAGAAAGTTAAGCAGGACTCTGAACATGAATTAAATGGGAAATTCCGCCTTCCTAGGCTGTTTACTCATTTATCTGAAGTTTGAAAGCAGGCGGCGAACAGTTTGAAATGATGAATTTTTATATCTACTTAATTGAAAGGAGAGAAGAATATTTAAAATCCTCATAGCCTCGCTACACATTATAATCGTTAAGGATAATAAATGGCGGACAGTGTCAGACGCAGTTTATTTTGTTCACCCTTTTATGCTGTCTCCGAAAGCTCTATAAATTAACAAGAGAAAGGTGAAAGAGGACGGAAAGCAAACTTTTTATCTCTACTTTGAAAAGAACTGGTGCGAACAAGAGGAGAAAGGAACTAGCGCAGAAACAATTTTTTGTCTGGCGACTCATCGATAGTCATTAAAGGCAATTTTTCTCGCTGCTTGCACTTTTGACACTTGTTGGGGACCTATTATTTCGTTGACTATACCTAATAAGTATTAGAAAATACTATGGTTTTGTAAGTGGAAGAAAAATGAAAAAAATAAGGCATTTTTTAAAACTTGTTTAGTTCCCTTTTGATGACTTAGTAAAGCATGATCGAGTCTAAATAAAGCAATATTGTGAAAATTTAGAAAAATACCTATTTTGTACCACCTAAAAAAGGAAGAGCATAGTGACTTATTCATATTTCCATCTTCCCTAGCATCCTGGAGCCCACTAGCGGCCAAGCGGTAAAATAATCAACAGTGGTAGTTCAAACCGGGTTCAAATCCCGGCGAATGGATTGTCTACATAGAAGCTCCCATGAATTTCCCCCATGTGCAACGTAAATAGATCTAGTTCCCCGTGGAAAGTTCTCCACCAGAGCATATCTTCTATTAGGCAGACAGCCTCGTGTGCTTTACCGGAACCCAAATAATCCAAACTCAAGCTTCCTGCTTACTAAGCACACTGGTGAAATAAATTAACAGAATTTGCATATTTTATCGAATTCCATGAAAATAACTGAACAGAAGGAAAAACCACTGATTCTAGATAAAAATGCAAATCTTGTACGGCAAATATGTAAGTGTACACGTGTGTGTAGGCGGAGCCAGCGGAAAACAGGCTTTATAAGCGCGTGGAGGTTAAGACGAATTGCGTTCGTTAGTACACCTCGGCGAATTTCTTGTGTAACCTATGGAAATAGTTCCAGGATACTGGATCCACTGAGAGAAAGCCTGGGCAAGGTAGTCCAAGAGCCACGGCGGCCAGAGAAGATTGCTGTTTGTCCATTTTAGCGAGACGTAACAGAGGGGGCTACAGCTTCTCAGCTCTTTTCGGACCTGTATACAGTCACAGGAACCCGTATAACAAGGGTGACAGTTTCCAAAAGATTGAATGAGAGAGGGTTGTTTGCCAAAAGACCGGCTCTTTGCGTCCCGCTCACGTCTATGGACAAGAGAGTCCGATTAGCATAGTGCAGGCAGCATAGTGATTGGAGTAGGGAGTAATGGGCGACCTTCTGTTCACCGACGAATCCCGTTTTAGTCTAAACACATATTCTCGCCGTACTTTTATATGGAGAGTGCCAGGGACCCGCTACCTACCCTCCAATGTCCGCAAAATCTACAATTATGGCGGTGGCGGTGTATTGATATGGGCAGGAACCATGTTGGATGATCGCACACCTCTTTATGTCTTTGACAGAGGCTCTGTGACTGGTGTGAGGTATAGGGATGAGATCTTGGAGCCATATGTTCGCCTTTTCCGGGATGCAGGGGGCCCCGAGTTCATCTTACAGGATGATAACGCGAAGCCACATAGAGCTCTTTTTTCGAGAGCGAATTTCTCGAGAGTGAGGATATTTGCCGGATGGATTGGCCAGCCAGATCTCCAGACCTCAACCCTATAGAGCATGTCTGGGACGATTTGGTAAGGGCAATTGCAATTCGCAGTAAGAGTTGACCATGCCCCCTATTAACCCATTTCTTTTATGTCTTCTGCAACCGCTGTTTCAAACCTTCAGACTCCCATGTGTGTTACACACGAATATGTGTGTGTATTACAACTGTTGAATTTTTATTTTGTTTGTATTATATCAACCTATGTCCACACCAAATTTTATTAAATCTGTACAGTAGTTCTGGAGATCATAGATCAAATATGAAAATTCTCTTAATTTATTTCACCGGTGTAGATCAGGATACTCAGAAAACAGACTCATTTTTTTCGAAAATAATTTTATTTTCTGAAGTTCAAATGTTAAAAATTACAGAATAAGTAATCTAGAGTTTCAAATTTTTATTTTACAAGACATACTTTCAAAATTTTTCTGATTTTCTGACTTGAAAAAAAAAAAATATTTAGCAAATTATATAACCTTTTCCTTTTAAAACTTCTCTCTTTTTCTTAACCCTCTGTACTCCGCAATCACCGCTGCGGCGAAACTGAAAGATAATTTGATAACTCTGCTGTCTCTGGTGCAGTGATATTACAAAAGATGTTGACAACTCTGTTGCCGCTGCTGCGGTGACATAGTGAGATAAGTTGATAATTCTGTTGTCTCTGCAGATGTCACATTAGAAATTGATTAGATAAAGATCATATTAGAAATTTCTTATAAGGCAGAAGATTAATTTAAAATGTCAAAATAAATATAATAAACTATTTCTTCTGAGATCCGAGTATCTAAATGTACGCCTGAAATGTAATAATTTTGATAAAAATAAAGCAAAACAATATTCAGATATTAGGAATTTGCTAATCTAGGATATATGATAGCATGCCAAGCATATTTAACATTTTCTAGACTGTAATTGCTCCCTCAGTCTGCAAAAGAAAGAATGTCTTCCTAAATTTGCAAAACATAATTACTGCATGATAATTAATACATGGTGTATCTAGTTGAGTACTGAATAGGTAGAATATGGTAACATAATTTTGTTAAAAATGTAAAAACGTTTAAAAAATTATCTGCTACATTCATTTTCTGATTTCGATAATGTAATTTGTAACAGTAGTAGATCGCTTTCATTAATTTAAAAGTTTAACATAGTTTCAAAATTTGTCCTTTATACTTTCTTAATCAAAACGTTTTTTTCCATTGTACACAATACTAAACTATAAATGTACAAGTTAAAATAAGTTTTGAAAATATCTAGAAATGAATATAAAGTCTTGTAGAACCACCGAGCCTGTTAGAATTATGAAAAATCTTTTCTTACTGGCCAAATACACTTTCAAGTGTTAAGGAACGATCGACGAGGGCTTTAAAGTCACAACTGGATAAGCCGAACATCCGTTGCAGCCGTTGTTATGTCAGGAAAATGGTATAAGGACTTCACCGAAATGTTCTATGCTTACAGTTTTATGTCAAGGTGTATAAAAACCGACCAGTCAATGGGCAGCAAACACAAACTGATATCCGTTCTGGGATTTTTCTGAACCAGTTGTACATTTATGTATGCGCAGCTTTATCTTCTCTGAATGGTTACGGCGTAAACCGTGTTCCACGGGCGCAAACGAAGATATTGGCGCTTACGCCTTATGACTATGACAACTGGTATAGTCATTGTTGAACACTCCCTTAGATGAATGAAAACTACTTTATTCTTAGCCGTGTAACTATTGTAATGATCCCGGCAAACTCACGAAATATTATTATCAAAATACAAGTACTAAGATGTTCTTTAAGGTTTGGTGGAAAGATTATTTCACCGGTGTAGATCAGGATACTCAGAAAACAGACTCATTTTTTTCGAAAATAATTTTATTTCTGAAGTTCAAATGTTAAAAAGTACAGAATAAGTAATCTAGAGTTTCAAAGTTTTATTTTACAAGACATACTTTACAAAACGAGTTATAGTTGATTACTTAACAAAACGAGTTATAGTTGATTAACTATCTCTAAAGCATAGAAAACTATTGATCTGAAAACAGATATTATTTGATTTGAAGATCATGATGCAGCCTGTATACGATACTTTGCAAGTTTGAAAGCGCTGTATTATTCTCTTACATGCTTAAGGGAGTGATCTGACGAGGATAATCTGTATAACCAAATTTCAAAAAGATTTTGGAAAATTGAGCATTTTCTATAAAGCTGGAGAAGAAAATATTAGGTAGTTATGACTTCCATTGCAATTTCATTGATTGTCTTATAATACCCCTTAATATCATTACGCGATTATCAAAAGAATCTGCTGTTTGATAGACTAAAAATGTATTATTTTCATGAGAAAGAGAACGTCATACAGAAGTCCTGCCGTTTAGATATGTACTCTCAATGTGTAGTTTATAAATTTCATTCATGTAACGTTTATCAAAGCCATATAAAATAAAATTCTACGGGAGAATTACATACTTCTACATATCACTTGCGTCATGACGGACAATTGCCAAATTCGTTTTGTTTTCAAGAGATATTTCATTATTGAATCTATTCGCAGTCGGCAATACTTAAAACTTCATTCACTGCCTGGCATGGATGGGTACTACGTAAAACGTCGGCTATATCTAAAACTTCAATCGCTGCCTGGCATCGATATTAAACCAACATCGCATGACTATTTGAAAATATCTAGTGTAGTTAATTATTGACCACATATTATTTGTTTCTAGTTGAGAACATTCCTGACATAAATATTATAAGAAAACTGAAATGAAACTACGGGCTGGAAACTTCTTTTTCTTTTGCACTTGTTCTCTAGTCCATGCATTTCATGGAAGAATGATTGCCAGTTTCCCATCCCTCTCCGCTAACACGAAACCACACGAGAGGACTTTCGGCTCGCCATATATTTAGAGTGCCTCCCATGCCGCAAAGACACTATACGTTTACAAATATCCGTGCCTTCTCTGGGATTCGAACCGAACCTTCGGTACCGCAGTACGCTCCCCTAACCATTATACCGTCTGGGCGGCTGCTTTTCTTTTAGCTTAACTAAATTGATTAATTTAAATTTAAATAAAGTTTGCCCACCGCTTTTCCAAGGCATAATTATGTGAATAAAACTTTTATAATAATTTTTTAATATCCTATAAATTTCTTGGCTTGGTAGGATATCATTAATGAGTTTTAACACTTTCTGTATTGAACAATACAAATTATTAACGAAAACATTAATGAAATGTGGAGGAAAAAAAGCAGAGTGATTACATAGTACATAAATTAAGCTTCCTTGCGTTACAAATAGTCCGACAACGAATTTCTTGAACAATAACTATTTTCTACTTTCTTAAGATAGCGTAAATCTTTAATAAATGGTTAACCATAGTTGAGAGAGGTAAAAAGCATTTATTCTTACTGTACTTACGCGTCTTATCGTTGAAAGTTAAGCTAAAATTATCTACAAAAGCAGGAAAGACTCTTACATATTTACTTCACTTTTATTTTTAGAATTCCATGAAATGCCCATTAAAAAAAAAAAGATGTTTAAACTAATAGTTCGTCTCTAAAAGAAAATTAAGGTAGGAAAGGCAGGGATAACTTCTTTCTTTTTTTAGAACAGGAATTTTAAGGTATAGATCTGTTTGGGTATTCAAATATAAATTCATATAAATTTTGAGAATAATATACTCTTTTAGTAGAAATATTACCACAAGATTTATTTGGCTGTTATATACATATGTACGATTTCAGCAAAAGACGTTTTTTAGTAAATTGTACATGAAACTAGTTTGCATGTGTAGATAATACAAAAAAGAAATGAAAGGAAATTTCATATAGTAAGTATACACAGGAGAAATCACCCTTGAACAGTGATTTCACCTGAGTTAAAAGAATTTCTTTTACTTAATCCAGGTGAAACCATCACCGTTAGAAATTTTTATTTTCTGCACAGCATAGAAGTAGATATTGTGAATGTTCTGCCTCTTTATTTTTTTAAATAGGAAAATTTTAATAAAATGCTGCATTTACAACGCTTACTAAACAACGTTACTGGAGATAAAGCTAAAGACGAAGTACATAGTTCCAAAAGCATAGGTCGAATTCCAGCTTGTAGATAGTAAAAATTTTGCAGTAGTTGGCAAAAAAGAATTTTTACTCTAATAACTGTTTTCCATTTCGCCTCTAATATGTCTGGTAAAAGTCTAAAAACTCTACAAAGTCTTAGATAAATATCATCATGGATGCAGCAAGGTTTTCTGAAAATACGTTTTTGCTGAAGTTTGAATTTTGGTTTAGATAGATTGAAGGAGATCATAAAGAGCGATAATTCTTATATTTGAATAAAAATTTTCCTCCAATTTCTACCTTATCACAGGATAAGAATAAAAATTATAATTTTATGATCGTTAAGGGGAAAATTCGGTCTTATAATTAACTTAGAAAAATAAAATTTTATTCCTCACTTTACATATCATTTCATTTGGTAGATTATACTAACAGCTAATTCAGTACTTTTAAAAAATATAAAATACTTTTTCGTTCTTTATCCCAACAGCTAAGCACTTGCTAGATAAAACATTTGTTCGAGCTATGATCGAATTATCGGTCACTTAGCCCTCTCGTCTAATAGCATGTTTGCAAAGTACATTGTAGGAATGACCAATTTAGACCCGCTGGTAAGGAAGGATAACTATACGCTTACAGTCGAGTCTCACACAAGAGGCAATCCCACATCTTTCTACGAGTATTTTATTTCTAAAGGTTTTCGGCTAGTACATAGTAGTTATCCTTCGCTAACTCCCATACCGTCCGCGGATGTGAAAATTAAATAATTAAAAAATCTTATTTCCCTCCGTATCTCCTGTGTGAATCATGAAAATGTACACTTACCATTGCAATATTTCTGGAATTTAAGCGATATTATCAGCTGCAGAAAGCAAAAGAGCAAAAATTAAATATTTCATTTTATGTAGAGACAGATGGACTGAACAATCAGTTTTTCCCCTTAAGTTTTCTGTTTTAATGGGTTTTTTCTTATGAAAATTCTATTGAAATTTGATATTCTAAAACGTATGTGTAAATAACACAAAGCATGTAGAACAAATAGCTGAAATAAAAAGAACAACAAAGTATGACAGAAATACATTTCAGAAAATTTAAATTTGAAAATCACTATAATAATGTGTGCGTGCGTTAAAATATCTATACGATTTAGATTTTAAATTATTGGAATTATTTTTATATCTATACCTACTTATTATGTTAACACATACAGAGGTGTATACTTAATCAATGTATATCTACAGAGCCAATATCGAGTTTCCATTATTAATAGCCTTCTAAATTTTTAACGTTGAAAGAAAGGCGGAGTTAATCTATTGGAGGGGGAAAGTAACCTGAAACTGCTATAGCGATAAAAAGATACTACTTCCTTATTTCCCAAGATGGTCGGTAGTGGATCAATATGTCTAGATGAACTCAGCTCACACATTAACACTACGGCGGAAAGAAATATAGAGCGAAAAGTTGCCGCTGAAAATTTAATTCACGGCTCAACTGTAAGTATGTCTGTAACTGTAATTAGTCAAACTACTAAGTGCATTAACGAATCTTGTAATCTAATTATATGCAATAGCATGCAGCAGCAGAAGATAATCTAAATTAAACGTTAAGATGAAATAAATGTACAGGGCAGTTCAACTATTTAAGCAATTTCCAGTCTTTTTAAATTTTTACGCCATATGTTAATAGGATGTATTTTATACATTTTTTACCTGTAGCATACATTCTATAGCATCTATATATATGGAGAATGAAGATGAATACTTTGAACATATAAGTAATAATTTTACCTAGAAGGCAAGAGATTTTATGCATCCATCGTTTCTTTGATGTTTTCAGATTTCTATTGGATGTTTTACAATTTTTTAGAATTTAAAGATTTATTAGAAGATCTCTATTAATATGAGGAACATATATAGCTTATACATGTTGAATTTTAAATTATCATTAGCATATACTAGAGATGAACATAGGTGAAACTAATAGAAATTTGAAACATGCATTTAGATATATAAGCACATAAATATTTCATATATATATATATGTATATATATAAGTAAATAAGGTAATTATTCATATTAAATTGCCTAATACATTCTCTAAAGCTGCAAAGTAATAAAATAAGATTTTATTTTCTAGTAGATTTCTAGTAGACTCTTTTGAAAATAAAGCAGTTAAGTTAGAATTCTATTGAAATGACTTTACGCATTAGCCTAGTTAAAATTGAATTATTCAAATAGAATAATTAAAAGCGAAAGTGCAACCAGCAAATTAAGTAATTATCGCCATTGACAGGAAATTAGTTAACTTTTCAAAGGGAACAAACTAATTTCCGATCAATTACCAGCAATTAATAAATGGGAAAGTGTTCCGTCTTTTCCTCAAGTAAGAATCAAGACTAAAAAAACTGCTTAGTAGGACTGAGTTAAAATTATTCAAATTGCTAAATTAGAAGCAGTAAGAAATTGGCTGTTTGAAATGCAATCTTCTCATAGGGATATATAATAATTATAAGAGTGAGTTTTATTTCCTTACTTGAGAAAATTGCGCCCCGACACTTTCGCCTTTGATCATATTAAAACAATGCAATCTTTAAAACAATTAAACAATGAAGACCTAGTATACAAAAATATATTCTCATAAGACTAAAATGAAATATTAAGAATACATGAAATAATGAAAATTTACATAATGTACATTAAAAGCCAGAAATTAATTTAATTAACTTACGTGTTTGCTAACAGTGAAACTTAGACAATATGTCCCATACCTTTTTTGCACTCAGAATGGAATTTGGAATTCCAACCGAGATGTAGAATGGAGAGGAAAGGAGAGAGAGAGAGAGAGTAGGCAAGGATGGATTGGATATTATTTTTTTAGGCAGGAAAAAGAAGTGGCATGTTAATCTGAAAGTTGTCGAGTGGAAAAGTCTTAAAGTAAATTTTCTTTTTAAACTGAAGAAACAAAACAAAAGAAATTTAATTTCTGGCTAATTGTCTGCATTGAAAAGGAATAAAAGAAAAGTAAAAGAAATCTCACTTCTCAAGAGCTGCTAAGTAGACTTCGAAATTTGAGAAAGGCTCATTTTGTTATATATATAAAACACAAGTTCAGATACATTGAAAATATATATTTCAGGTCCTACAGAATTAGATCGAAATACAACCCATTTTACTTGCTTATTTGCGTATATGTTTCAGTTTCTTTAAAACGAAAAAAGAAAAAACTTTGGGAGTTGGATAAAAAATTATCATAAAATACGGGTTCTTTCTTCACAGTGGCCTAATTGTTTCTTCAATAGAAATTCAGCTTAATCCACATAGCTTTTCCTATGTTCCTTTATAACAATTAAATATTTTTAGTTAGAAACCGTATGTTTGACTGTAGCAATGATGTACATCATCACCTCTATTTGTCCCATTCTACATAACAATATTATAAGTTACTTACTGAAATTTAAGGCCACTATTAATTTTATTATTATTACTACACCAGACAAGGACACTATTAATTTTATTATTATATGCCGTTCAAAAGTTTTACCTTGTATTGTACAGTTTCAGAAAAAGAGCTTTTGATTTAATTAGATTAATTAAGATTGAGAGCGTGTTTAAAACAATCTTTATTATTCTATTATTTTTAACCTTTCATTTTTATACTTGTTATTTGTAAAATGTTTCATGTTTCATAAATTAATGGACTACAGATTTATGATTTTGTCACTTAAAGTTCTACATATGTAAGATAAAAAACATGTAACTATTAATTATATATTAAATTAACAATAGTCCCTTAACCCCTCTTTTTAATTTGGACACTTTATCCTCTCTATTCTAAAAATTGTTATAGCTTTTACGAAACTGCATCATATCTGAAAATTAATTCCGCATTATACCATCTTAACCTACTAAACTCCATACACTTCTTAGTCAATCAGATTAAAGAAAACGTTTATTATGAATACCACTACGATCCAACTATGCTCTCTCTTTTTTTCGCCCTTATTTCCTGCTCTACGTGTACCCGCCGCTCGTGTAGCCGTATCGTCTATTGCTTGAAGTTAGGCCAAGTTTTTAAAATTGTGGAGTGGAACCTGCACCCATAATTCTGTGTGAATTAAATATTGTGTCTCCCAAAATGTTTTATCCATTAATAAAATTATGTTGGATTCATCCACATCTGTCTGCAAGCCCATAATTTCCATTCACACGGCTCTGTCAGTCTATGTGCGCAATTTGGAAATCAACAAGTCATTTACACCATCGAATCATTACATATACATATATATATTATATTTTCCTTAAGGGACTTTATATATAACATATCTACATTAAGTTTATAAACGCATTAGTTTACAAATGCACAGATTGAAACTCAGAAAACAAAAGCAGTAACTCATGATGAATAACAACATACAATCATATTGAGTCACCTTGAATACCTGAATAATTTGCTTCAGAAAGTCCTATGCGAAAGCCATCTCTCTCCTTAAGCAAATAGCCGTTTCGTGCTTTACCCTACTAAAATAATCTAATCTAACTGTTTTTCAGGTACATAGCGTACGTACGTCATTTGTATTTTAAAAATGAAGCATTTCCAGCCTTATATTTAAAGGCTCCTAACATGTTCTATTTGTAACTACGAACTTAGGCAGTTAAATTCAATGTAATGAATACAAAGTTTATCCAACGTAACCTCTTTCTATTTAGACAACATTCGTAATGTATTTATTAACTGATGTACTCTCAATGGCGCGTTGGGTACATATGTGCTTAATTTTAGGAATCGGGAAATCCAGTAACCATTATAGGATGTCAGTAAAAAAAAATGGTATTCTGCTTTTCGTGGAGGGCGCAGCATAAATCTTCCGCAGCACTTTTACATGCCCTTTACGAAAACGAAGTGACGACTTTTGTTTGAAGATAAATCGTTAATAACAAATTATCATCATAATGGTAAAGCATCATCAGTTGAAGATTATCCGGATATTATAATGAGAACATAATAGGCCCAAAGGCTAGATCAGACTTTTTTTCATATCGTTAGAATATTTTTGTTAGTCCCTATTATAGTCATCATTGAAAACTGCTGCGAAAAAGATGAATTTTAAAAAGGTGATCTTTAAGCAAATTTTAACTTGAACTAAAGTTCTTCACATGGAATAACAAAAAATCGCGAAAAGTTCCTAATAATTCTGCTTAAGTATTGTTTTATTACCTATTTTGTTTTGTATCGGCTGGAAACTCAAATTTTAAGCACATATTTTCCGCTTCTCTGATGACTCATTAGCAGATAAGTGGTAACGTCGCTGAACACTGGTAATAAAACTTGGGTTGAGATCTCGAACGGGCTGTTCTCAGGGAAGACTTTGTGGTTTTTCCCAAGTATACCGTGAATACGAGACGGTTTGCTTCAGAAAGTCCTATGCGAAAGCCATCTCTCTTCTTAAGCAAATAGCCGTTTCGTGCTTTACCCTACTAAAATAATCTAATCTAACCGTTTTTCAGGTACATAGCGTACGTACGTCATTTGTATTTTAAAAATGAAGCATTTCCAGCCTTATATTGACAGCTAACATTTTACCAAAACACTGTGCGAAAATGTTAGTTCATATTTTAATAACAGTCTATGGTGATTTTTCATAATAATCAGTATAAAAATTATAGTTAAATTGAAGTTTCTCTGAAGTAAATGTTCCTTTCCCAATGGCACACTTCCTCGAAATTTCTTGATAGGAATGGCCGAATTCAACGGTCGTTTAGTCGTCTCTTCACTGAAAACACTTCGCAGAGTCCGCCACAAGGAGTTGACCGATATTAACCTCCCGAGGAGGGGAAAACACATATATGCAGCCTTGTGGTCCGCTGCTTGCTAGGTGTTCAAACTGAATTCTTTCCAAAATTGAGGGACCTTTGAAATTCCTTTTGAGGGACTTGAACCCATACCCTTGGTTTCGTAGTAGCAGTCAGTCTTCGCTAGCCGCTATACTGTCTAGGGTTATGCTGTCTAAGATATCCATCTAAGATGACTGCATTACTGTTGTTCTAACTTGCCTGACACTTCATAAATTCGACAGGAATGGTCAAAAGTCATCCGAAATTTAGCCGTCTTATCACGCTGCTTAGGGTGAACCACAGATAATGACTGAATTACATCTACGAAAAGGAAAGGATCCATCCCAGTTTTCATGGCGAAATCCCAGGGGACAGATCCAAAGGTCGTCTACACTAACCCAGACCCAAGTCTATAACCCCCGGCTTCCATAACACCATGCCAACAGGGAAATCAAAATGAAAAACCTACAAAGTTTAAATTTTTTCCTTTATTAAAGAATTGGATTACGGCAAAGCCCTCTAAGGCTGTCTGCCTAAAGTAGCGAGCACCTCTGTGGAGGTAAACTGTTCAATTTACACGTGGAAAAAACGATGAAAATGCCAATGCAGGTAGCGCTTTTATCGGGATAATGTCCGGTCCAGGTCGAACGACTACAATTTAACGGCGTTACCTGCTGGGCAGCCGGTTGGTTCAGTTAAGGACGACCTATTTAAGTAGAGAATTTTAATAAACTTATAAGGTATTTCTCCGTTCTTCGTGGTGTGGTGGTCTGCATACTGGGAAGATATTCCAGAGGTCCGCGGTTCGATTACCGGCGAAGGCGGTTGCTAATTTTTCAACTCGTCTGCTTTCAAAAAAATACCTAATGTCTCTACACTGTTGCCCGAACTAAAAGAGTGTTGGATGATGGTTCTCCACACCCAGGATTTGGTGACTGGGTCCCCTAAAATCCCCAGTCGCCCTTTAAAAGGGAGGAGTATATTAGGTATTTCTCCCACCTTCTTGGTGTGGTGATCTGCACACTGGGCCGGTATTCTAGAGGTCCGCGGTTCGATTCCCGGCGAAGGCGTTGTTAATTTTTCATCTATCCTGCTCCCAAAAAATACCTAATGTCTCTACAAACTTACAACAAAAACTTACTTTATAAATTCTGATCACCTTTTCATCAAAATCCATTAAACTTCTTTATAACAATTAAATCACAAAACTAATTTTTATAAGACGTATTAAAATTCCTTGACTATATGCCTATCATAGAAGCCATGCTGCCTTCACTGATGAATAAAAATAAATTAAATTTGATATTATTACTTCGAAAATAAAAAAAGAATACAAAGAATTATTCTAATAATATTTATGTTTACGCACGAGGAAAGTGAACCACATAAAATGCACAGTGAAAGTAGATTAATAATAAATCCTTTACATTTCTGGCTACCTATTTGTTGCAAAAATCTATGACTCATAAAAGGAAATAAGCATTCCAAGAGCAAACACAGAAAGATTACGGTATTTCAAATATATTTATAATTCTTATATGCCTTGCTGTCTTCATTTCATATCACATTCATGATTACGCAGTTGGGTGCATTGTTCTGTGGACAGTTCTCAGTTATGATGAATTTATGTTTGGTCTTATCAGTAGGAAAAAAAAACACCGTTTTGTGTTCTCATTATATGTAACTATTCTTGCATTGAAAATTATAAATAACAAAGGTTTATGGTTTCTTAATTTTTTTGCTTGAGAAGTAGGCAGATGTGTAACAGAAATTCTAATCTTTTTCTTTAAAAAAATTATGCATTTAGGATACTTGCATATGAGGAAACGACGTGCTGAAAACATAAACTGAAACCTGAACGTTTGCTAGATTTTATAGAAATCTGGAGAGAAATATACCGTTTTTGATTTTTGCAATGTAAAAACAAAGAAAACTGTAGAATACTGGAAAAGATTAATGATTAACAAGCTTTGTTTTATACAAAAACCTGTATAACTAAAGTTTCGCAAAAATGGAGGTCATTCACAAAACATTAATATTTAGAATGTTTGGATCGTCTGAACGTTTAAAAGTAAAAGCTAAACAAAGCTACCATTTGCATTACATCGATTGACTTATAATGTTATCTAGTTCCTTAGCTATATCTTTTCTATTACGTTTAGATAAACCTCATTTGATCTAACAGTAAAACTCTGATTGATTTTTCAACATTTAAGAACGTCATCTTGCAACATTTGCCCAATAAAGTTCTGATGGAGAATCAGAAGTTGAATTGAGGTTCGTCTATTATAATTATAGAGGTAACTCGGTGGTTAAATTGTATTATTAATTGTGGACCGTACGCGGTCCACAGAAATTCTTTTTGAGCACAAATTTAGCATTTCCAAATTAAACCAAGGAAAGCGTTAATAACGATGACTGTAAATGATCGCTATCAGTGATTAACTGCCCGAAGAGCAAAATATTAATTATGAATAAGCTCAAACCTGCTTTTGCTGTAACAAGAGGAACAATTATAATTAGTTTTTATCCGCGTGCAAAGCTTCACGAAGGAGATCTTCATGGTACGGGATTCAAATTAACGAACTTCTTAACAGCTTATTACAGGAGAGAGCGGATAATGTGGACATTTAATCATGAGATCTCACCAAGATTAGTGACAGCCTGCCCTCTGTATGGACAAACCAAGTTATACCTATAACAGTAATTCTGGGAGTAGTTTGAGATGGATGGAGATAGGTACTCTTTACATCCACAGCATCATAACATCCACGGCAGTTACGGAAGAGTTGATATATAAAGATTATTTATTTGCCATGAAAATAAATAATGAGAATATATTTTTCTAAATGAAGAAAAGATTGAAATTTACATCAGTGTATATTACTCGAAGTACGGAACTTCCGAATCAATGTAAAGGCGAGCAGATAATGAAAGGAAAACCATTTAAATTTGTTTTTGGCATGGTTCTTCAGTTTGTTTTTACTACAAGAAAAGTGGACTATCTTTTGAAAGGCAATTTTAGTTTCGATAAGAAAAAATAGTTGCAATGGATAAATCTGGAGAACTAGGCAAGGGATTAAAAACCCTTTACTCGGACAAATGATAAACGAGTTTTTCAAAATGCAGTGAGTTTTGACCTTTCAGCTGCACAGATTTAAAGAAAAATACAGTACCTGTATTATGTCCCACAGTATATGTTTAAGATGATTTTCATTTAAATAGATTGTAAAGTTCCTCACTTTGTAAATGCTAAGTTACAGTTGAAAGTGAAGAATCTTTAGAACTGATAAGCGAATAATCGCTTGAGTTTTTGTGTGACAAGAAACAACAAGATGGAAAGGTAAATAACCTTTATTATTCAAATAAGATTTAACAGAACTCCGTCTTGGAATGTACAATAAAGTCGACACTTTGGCTTAAGCGTAAGAGGCTAAGAAGTAAACTAAAACTAATCTAAACCAAAGAGATATAGCCGAAGCTTCTGAGATTCTAACCGAGTTGGCCCCTTAATGCTAATTGACTGCAAAGCTATCAAGAGCCTTTAGTACGGCCGAGCGTAATAATAGCTTACGAGAGAGTAGCATAAAAAGGCGGACGAGTATAGACAGAATTCCCGGTAACTCTCTCCTTAAGACCGAAGAACTTCGTAGTTAAATACCACTCTTCTTCATTATGTATTCAGACGTGATTCTAAAATTACGTTTTGGCCAGAAGTAGTAAGTTGAAGTTAAGAATCGACAGGAAAAGAACTTAAAATTTACCTGTTAATAAAATTAACATAATCCTTACAAGATGAATACATCTTTAAATGGTCTTCCCCCAATGTTTTAAGGTATAAAAAGACATTCTTGACTACTACGCATATCCTTATGTTCGCATCATTAGTGACATCTTTAATTTTAACAAGGCAATAACATTTGTCCTGATAGACCTAAAGTGGAAAAGGAAATATCTTCAATAGGAGAGTCTCATCGAACATATCTACACTCCACTTTGATATTAACTTATAGGCCAAGAATGGAACTTTTACGAAAACGTGCAGCTACACGTTATTTACTATCTGAAATGAAGAGGGTACTAAGAACCGAATTAAAGAAGTAGCAGAAGGAAAATGCCGTACTGTTTTCGAGTGTGTATTGCTATTTCTTGTTATTGTAAGCATTGTTAAGAGGGATGTTGTCCATTGCTTCTTTGGGCAATTTTGCCACATGTTATTCTCCAAATAAACTTTCGAACTATTCTCCAAACACACTTGCGAATATTGTTTTACCCCCAAGTGTCTTATGTTATTCAACAATTGGTACTGTAATTAAAGCTGACATTACTCATGATCCAAGTAAAACTAATTTTTGATCAATTATGGCTCTTTTCTTTCAAGCTTTTTAAATTTATGCAATCCCATGTATGGATAAAATGTGTTTTCTGATTGTTAATTATGCTATTTTTATCAGTCATACTCTTTGAATAATAATAGATTGCAAAAGCAGTACGAAGACTAAGGAACATAAAGATTGCGATAATTGTAGTTAGAAAAATTTGATATTAACGTCTTTAAAGACAATAAATAATAGTGTTCTATTTTCTGCAGAGAGAAGATGTGATTTGGAAAGATTTTGAACTATTGCATTTTTTTCTATAGCAAATTCACTTTATTTTTCCGTAGGCAGTTCGATTTATAGTAAATACACAAATGAGCTTGGAAAAAAAACCATGCAACTCTTTTCACAATATCTTGTAAGCAGGCAGTCTTCGATCTGTCTTAAGTACACAGATATGCTAGAGAAAACGCATGCAACTGTTCTCCTAAATCTCAAAGGAACTTCATCATTAAACAGAAGAAGGAACGTTGCCAATTCCCCGTCAGGAAAGTCAGATGAATAACGTTATTTGTTCCCGCGTAAAGGCTTTCCCCTCTGCAATTTGTTTCTTGTATTTGTGTTGGTAGATGGAGATTTGTCTCTCGTATTGTCAGATGTGTAAGAATGTGCAGCAATATTAATTTTCTTTGAAAAGAAAAGATTAGATGAAAGTTACATAAATATTTTCCGATGGCAAATTTTAAAACTTTTAAAACTGAAGTGTACGTATTTGCGAAAAAAAAATATTCATCTTTACGCAAGAAAAACTTATATGGAAAAATACTTAACTGTCTATGGAGAAATATTCGGGGAAATCATTTTGAGAAAGAAGTTCATAAATATCGATTGTGCATGTAAAAAATTAATTTTAATAAACGAAACAGAATCGACGTGAAAAATGTAGTTAGTCAGTCTTTTGCATTTACATTTGCTTTAATTCTCCATTTAACTGTTATTCTTCTTGAAGACTCACAAGATTGGCTTTATACACTCAAACCTGAGTGTTACTAGTGGTGGGTGTATAAAGCCACCCACCACTAGTAGCTCATCCAAAGCTCAGCTCCTGGTCAGTAAACGGAGTACTAGCTTTATGGGGGTCGTATTGTTTGAACCTTGTGTAATGCAACTATTAGCCATTTTCCCTTACAAAAAACTTTACAAAGGTACTCCTGTAAAGTGATATAGAACTTCAGAGTACTTCCATAACAAACAAGCTATAAACTAAGTTGTTTATTATAAACCTACAAACTATAGGTGTCTCATGATCTATTTAGTACTTCAAATATGCTTTAATTGACTAAAAGGCAAGAGTTATAAGAAATCAAGCATTTGTTCTTCCTGCAATGTTATTAGTAACATTACGAGATTTTTAAGAGTTTTCAGAGAATTTGTACAGTTAAATGCTTTAAACTTGGATTTCAATACACAAAATGTATTTTAATTGCAATTAAAAAATAGTTGTAAAAAGCTAATAGCCCATACACGAACAGTGCTTTCGTAGTAAGCTGAAAACCAAGTAAATGCCTTGTCAGTCCTGAATGGCTCGCTCTAAAACATTATATACCTCACTTAATTACTTGCTAATATTAATACTTCACTTATTCCTGCTTTTTTAAAGAAAACATCTATTGTAGGATTTATACTTCACTGTAATACAGGTTTAAAAGCTGGATTTTCTTCAACAAAGATAATTAGATTTTAATATGGTACTGTAAAATGAACAGTTTATAAATATATTCTAATTTTAAGCTTTCAGTTTTAATTAAAAATGTGATTTATGAATGAAAAATGTGAAAGTATGTAAGTTTCAGTATTCTTAGACGAAAAATTTAAATACCAAATGAGCATTTTTAAGGCACTAATTAAATATTTGATGTATCATTAAATGGAATATCTAAAACTTAATTATAAATTAAATAAACTGTTTGCCTCTATTCTGAACTCTAAAGCGTTGCTAAAGATTTTAATTACCCAAGAGGAAAAAACGGAATTAACGCTTTTTTAGATTTTTAACGCACTGCGTAAACAGATTTTACATTTTAGTGTTTTAAGAGACAGTTGCTTCTGCATATAAATTGCGCTTTAATTTTTTTTCCCTTTAAGAATAATTTTTTTGAATTAGAATAACTATATTAATAAATTCGTATGATAAAGAGGTATTAAAAACTATTAAATTTTAATCAGCTAAAGCGCAATTTTATCTTTAAAAAAATCTTGCATATGTTTTTATATCTTGTATATGTACCTCAATAGTCATTTATTATTGTCAGTTTAATTTATTTGTATTTTTTAGTAAGGATTAGCCTGTAAATTTTAGATGTCCTACTAAATAATTATATGCAGATAAAAAGTTTTTCAATTGTTCAGTAAGTGCCTCACTTTTAACAACTTTTATTTGAACATTAAATACAACGTTATTTTAATTGCAGAAAGAATCACACTAATCAACCAGATATTCATATAATTTAATTGCGAATAATGAAGGTGTAGATTATGTCGATATATTACATTCTAACAGAGTACTTAAAAGCGTAAATATCCTTCACAGTGAAGTGCAGTTTTAATATTTTTACTATAATATCCTTATATAATGTATGCTAGTGTTCAGCTATGTGTCCTGCCTTCAATGTAACTTTGATCAGTCTCATGCTTTCTAAGCGGCGATGCTATTCCTTGATTTAAATCGATTGCTTTGGACTGGATTTTTTGATTATAGAAAGCATACTACAGTATGCAAAAAGACTGTCTACCGATGCTTTGGTGGAGAACTTTCTAAGATCAAATCAAATAAGAGATGAGTTTTTGTTAGTGTAGTAAATTCTTATATTTATTTAAATCTACATTTAATCTTCTGAAATATTCGAAAAAATTATAATTATAGTTGCTACGACTGCTGCAGTAGGCTTAACCGTGTGTAGTTGAGATTACGAATTATTCCCTACACATAATGGTTAGTTTGCAGAAATAGATCCATGATGTTAAGAGAGTATCTTCTGAAATTATTCTGAAGTATTATGTATAATCGGAGATTCCACAAAAGCGAGAGGATTAGTCAAATCACCAGCCATAGGTGGAACTTCTCTTTCAGGTTTTTAATCCGTATCCACCGAAGCTTACGTTTTACCCGTACGGCTTTAACGTTCGAATCATTGTAATGTGTCTAAAAATTTTGAAACAGTGCTACTTCATTGAACGCGCATTCTTTTCTGATGACTGTCATAAAAACCATTTTGTTTTCGAAAGAAATTTCAAAATGGGATAACTCTTCCATCCCTTCTGTTCTCTGAAGTTATTTCCTCAGACGTTTCAACTTTGATATTCTGAAATAATATATCTGATAACCTATAAATACGAGTTTAGAAATTTAAGTTAAATGTTCTGCAAGAAGCTTCGTAAAGGAGTTGACAAAATTGCTTCTGCCAGGCAATTAACAACAGTGCAAAAAAACACCTGTGAAGAGACGTGTAATGAAATAGCTAAGATATCGATGAGAGAATTAAGAAAACACACTACTTCTAAAGTGTTAAAATCGGTCCTATGATACAAGTTTCCTTTTGTCTAAATTGCAGCATTGCATTCATTACAAGCAGCACTGTAATTAAAAGTAATGAAAAATAGTGTCTCTGGCGCATTAAACAGGTATATCAAAAATAGCGCATCCATATTTTTCGCAATTGGGATAATGCATTTTTCAGATTAACCTACCTATAAGAAAAGTATTTGTTAATGAGAATTCTTTTGAAGAGGAGATAATTTTATATGACTATCTAAAAATTAAAAAAATATATATGTATATATATCTCTCTTTAGATATGCAACCTTTCAGAAAGTGTGAGCTAACTTATAAATTAAGGCGTCATTTCATTTTATTGACTTATTTGTTTTGTTTACATAAACTAAATTATTCTTGTGAAAATTAAGAAGCTAGTAAATGCAGTTAAAGTATGAGAATACCGGGGTTATAATGCAATAAGAGGAGAACCAGTGACAGAGGAAGAGAAATTCTAGGAAGAATGTGGTATATGAGATTAATTAATGGTATGAAAACTGTAAAACGATTTGAAGAATATAAATTTTATTCAAATTTGATTCCGGAACACAACTGTCAATCAAAGTCTGAAAAGTTCTTTCAAATATGGAAAAACGAGAATTTTTAAAATTTTTCTAGTAAGACATTTAATATTCCACTTCACAACTCTTCTAGACTTACAAAAATAGACTCATTATATATTTGCATGTAGAAAACAGGTACATTTGCTTAAAAACAGGTAATCAAAGCTACATCTTTAATAAGCTGAAATTTTAAAACGGATACATGAAAGAGTTCCTATGACATGAAATTTATTTGCATTTTATATGTAAGAGACTTTTTCTTTGCGTAAATACCATTTGTATTGTTTAAATAATGGCTTTCTTGACACTACAGCTCCATCCACACTTCAATTCAAAGGTAAACTATTACATAATGTTGAATTCTACCATTCTAAACTGTCTACCATAAAATGTTTTTCGTTTAACTATCGAACTGAAGTTTCTAACAATTACCAGAAAGTTATTTTAGCAAAAAACAAATTCATCTTCAAAGCTCATAATGAATGAAAACAGTTCTTGGTTTGTTTATTATCAAGGAACAAAAATTTGTTTTGAATGTAAGTTAGTCTAGCGCGCATTTCACCTCAAAATATAAGAAAATAAAAAAGTAAGTTAATATAAATTTTTTTCAAATATATATTTTTATTCAGTTTTACGCAAAATTCTAGGGACTTATCATAAGCAGAGTTTAAAAAATTTCTATCAGACAGTTATACATATACTTTGCAAATTCATTCCTGCCAATGAAGTAAATTATTTCAAGTTACAGGGTGCTTTATTTAATAATATGAAGCTTTCCGAAATTAGATTTGCGCTGTTTCTTCGAATAGCTCTTTGAGCAAGAATTTCTTGAAATCCCGTGAAGATTATGTGAAGGAAATCTGCTTGTTGAGGAATATTTAAATTGCATATGGTGTTGCATGAATATAAATAACCTACTTATATGCTTTTATCGAATTTTAATGCACACATCCATTGCAGATGTTTAGCTGTCAGACGCAATACTCTTCGGAAGAACAGCATTGATATATTGATTTTTACAGGAAGAGCAAACGTTCTTGCGTTAATACGGTTCATATAATAATTACGAAAAAAGAAACAATTTAATAACAGAAATGGATTATTTGATCAAGCAAAGTCTCATTTTTTTCTTAAAATATTGATTCAAGTACTTAGGATATACCTTTAGCTCTCTTTATTACGAAGAAAATAAACGTTTTTGAGACAACGGTTTATGACAATCAAAGAAAAAATATCTCGTTATTACAAATAAATGCTTTTAAAAACCCATTTTTTATAGACCTAAGAGCTTAAAAACCACAAAAATCTCAGTCAATAATATTTAGTATAAAAATATAAGAATAAAATTACAATTGTATCCTCATCACTCAGTCATTAGGAAAAGATTGACGAAAATCCAGAGATCATTCATGAGACAGATCAAAATATAGGTCTCCTCTTACCATAGTTAGTGTTTTGATTAAATATGGAAACATCAACATTAGATATTCACATGCGTAAAATATCTTATTTGCGCTTACGGTGATATGATTTAAATGTATCTGCTATTCTTGATCTACTAATTACACTTGTTATGCGATAACTTGACAGTAAAAAAATAAGGCCTCAGAGAAACGTCAGAGGCATTTGTCAGCAACTAGAGGACGTAGGCTACAAGCAGGTCTAAAGAAGTATATAATAGTAAAAATTAAATTGTATTAAGTTTTATTTCAGAAATTATACAAAAGGACTGTCTCACTATAATTCAATGAAATTAAAATAAAAATTTGCCGCACATTCGGTAATTTTTTTTCTTTTGAAAACGAGCTTAGAGAATTGGGTGCAATCTCATAATTTTCGGCTAAAAGGGCAAATGTGTATTCTACAAAGAGGTTTATTTAAAGTTCCGCTATCACTCCAAAAATCTTACAGTACCATTAATTAAGACAAATAATTTCCGACAGTTAAGCTAATAAATAATTCGTACATATTAATTATCATTATGCAGTTTAAAGAGTGTATTTTCTAGAGCTATAAAAATGAATTAAGAAAAAGAATAGAATAGAATACTAAACAATTTTTGTAGTGAAAGAAACCTTAAGGGGCTCTCAGAGAAATAAGGATAAGTTTCTTTGTTAATTTAGTTAAATGCTTCCATTAAGTTCATTTGCTCAGAGAATTGAAAGTGACATATTAAACACCTTTCTACTTAAAGAAAATTCTTCACAAATTTAATGCAATTGCGAATCTCTCTCTCTCTCTGTCTTTTTTCCGCAGTGTGACATTAATTTGTATAACTGTTGCAGATTACTTGAAAATTATACAGGTAATAAAATGTCGCACACATCACAGTAAACAAGTATGTTTGCTGGTTTAATCCACAAAATACATGATATAAAATATTTATCACTAATGTATATTTCTTTACATCAAACAAATTCAACATTACACCATTTCTTTACAACTTAATGTTGGAAATAGCTAAAACCCTCGCAAGAACAGCATGGTTTCTTTAGATGTGTGACAAATGACACCGCCGTGCTGGAACCAGCATTACGGCTATCGGTCTTAAAAAGCGCAATAAATTGTGCAGTGATGTTTTAGTGCATTGCAATCTTTGTTCATTGAAGTTTCACATATTGTAGAAGAGGAAGGGAAGAAGAAGTATGACAGGTCAGAATAAGAAAAAATGAGGAAAAATTATAAGCTGGAATTTTTGTACGGCCTAATCAAAATCAGGTAAGTATACATTTGTCAAATGAAGTTTTAATTAATAAATGGCACAGCTTACTGTATAGTAAATTAATTACTTTTGAGTCTGATTGCAAGGAGTAACATGAGCCTTGGAGAAACTTACCAGACGCTCGTATATTAGAGTAGTGATATTTAATACAGGCTAGGCAAAGTTATTTAGTGGGTCATTTATGAAGTTCTAAGCCTAGCATATAATGACAAACAAATTTTGGAAAACTTACCATATCTTCCCTACCTAACCTATGCAAACATCAACTCCCATATATGTCTTCTAATTAACTCTCTCACTCCAGAGGAGAAGCAGGTTTTGCGACTAACGGTCAATAGCTTCCTCCAAATTTTCATCTTAGTGAAATCTATTCATTTAAATAGTGGAATATATTGAAGTTAACGAATCCATAAAATCCAGAAGTTAGTAATTTCGTTTCCTATCGAGAAGAAAAGGGCTTTAACGCTCCCATTATTAATCCTTCATTCTTACCAAAATGAAGAACTTTTATGAGCATGTTATCCATGATCAAGTTTTCAGTTTTTGCATCACATTTAGTCAGCGATGACTTCAACCGGAATACTTAAGCACATTTTTTTTTCAGTGCCCGCGGAATAAATTAATTTTTTTGTCTCATAATAGTGGCATACAGAGTAATATTTGACACGTGCTTCACGCGTTGCTCAGAAATGATTTGATGAATACTAGGCAGACCTTCGTTGGCCAAACATTTAGATAACAGAGCGAAGTCTGGTGTTATAATGTCTCTCATTATTATCTTACCTATTTACACATTACATCAAAGAAAACTATAGACCTTGGACTTATATATAACTAGTGCACTGATCGAGAAGGAATAAACACAATATTTCACACTACCATTCTCCGACTTTTAAGATCCGTCTTCATTAGAAAGCCCATGACATGCGTTTTCGAAAACGCTTTGTGAAAACACGAGAGATTAACAAAAGATAGCTGAAAACTTCAAGTTAAGGTTTATCATCATATTATACCATGTCTTTAATTTGTTGAAGCAATCACACACAAAAAAAAGTTCCTGGTGTGTATGCTGAAAAGGAAACCCACGAAAGGGAATTTATGTGGTGCAGTACGCTGTCCATGAATTGAGTTAGGTTAGGTTATGCAATTACGGCAAAGCCTCGAGGGCTATCTGCCTGTCCATGAATTGATTACCTCCAGTTATGGGCTGTGTAATATTTCGAAACCGTATAAGTAATTTACAAGCCCAAATGACGGCCCCCTATTTTAGTTTTTCAAATTATAGTGTTAAAGAACTTTATTAGATCTTACTTTACTTAGCAATTGAAGTAAATTACATTGACAATAAAGTTTAATAGCATTAAATGACGAAACGTTATATGTCATATAACTTTATTTCAGAAGCTGAAACTCTTAATTCAATACTGACAGTTAAACTTGTGACTAACTCAGTCTAAACGACTCATTTCCACAGACATATACAGTCTAGCCAGTTAATATATGAGAGCTTGTTATCGTAAGTTACTTATTACGGAAAGCCATTAAGCTATATTTCATTTTAAGAGAGTTGTCCTATTGGATGATTTCATTAGGTGTATTTAATTTAATTATGGCAAAGCACACGAGGGCTATCTGCCTAAAGGGAGGGATGCCTTTCGTGGAGGACTTTCTAAGGGAAACTGGCTCGTATACACGTTACACATGGGGAAAACCACGAAAACGCCCATGCAGCCAGCCCGTTCGCGGGATTCGAACCTCAGACCGAACTACCAGTGTTCAGCGCCTTTACCGCTCGGCCGCTGGTGGGCCTGATTTCATTAGGAAAACTAGCCTAAATTTGCGTCGTATGTGGAGTAAATCATGAAAATTCTATGCACGCATTCAATTTAACTACAGGAATAGAATACGGTTGAGCTACCAATAATTAGAGCTCTTATCCATTTAACCTTTTGCAAACGGTAACATGCTAAGTTAAATCACTAAAAGTAATTTTTAATGCCAGCTTCTTTCAAACGAAGCGAAATTTTGCAGTTAAAAAACATAGAAATGATTAATATTACATGGAAAATGATGAATCAGACATTGGTTATTCAGTAGTATATATTACTAGAAAACTCAGTTCAAGAAACCTTCTGTGTATTACTTGAGATCTCTGTTATCTGATTTAAAAAAGAAAATATTTCAGCTAATAATGCGACAGATCGAAAGCGAAACTGTAATCCTAGGAATGGGCTTGAAATGTTCAAGAATGCAGAAGATTAATGTCTGAAACATAGAAACGTGACTGAAACTTTAATGCCTACAAAATGAAATTTTGGATATAACATGTCAATGTCCTCAGAGATGTAATGAAAGAAGTTTACTTTTAATGAAAGAGAAGAGTCATGAAGACATTTCATAAACTGAAAACTCATGTTAAAGAACATATTTTATAAAAAATTGCATTAAAATTACCAAAATAAAAGAAAACTTTGCTCTAATGATACAATGAAAATCACATCCATTCGTATTTTATAAAAAAATATATAAACCGACGTTATAATTTCTAAAAAATACTTCACGAATGGATCAGGTAAGTGGTGATGAAAGTACAACAGTTGTTGGGAAAACAATAAGTTTCATCGTTGGGTTACCTTAGTATTTTATGTTCGTTAACCCAGTACCTTATGATTTTGAACCGTACTGACACTTCGTTTTTTCGTTAACTTTCTCACCAAGATGTAAATGAGATACATATATCTAAGATACAGTTCCTAAAAATTTAGAGAGAGATCTTTTGGCAGCGTTGCTAACCGTCGTACGGCTCTCTCACACAACTCTGTACAGCTCTTCGGCGATAGCCATTTTGTTAGCCGAAGTCAGTTGCGCATTTAGTAAATTTGAGCCAAAGCTTGTTAGGATGTTTGCAATGTAGTCTCCAGCATCTAATAACTTTAAATTTTAAGCTCATATTCCTGTTAACTAACATCTCGTGAGCTGCGGAGATTTAGATTGCAAGTACAAGCTGTGCATTTGTTCACGTTATCGTTTTAAATTAAAAAAAAAGTTGTTTACATCTTCGTCTCACTTAGCTGTTGTTTCATAAACGGGGCGATTCATAACTCACCTGACTATCTTAATAAAGGTTAAAAAATCAGCTTAATTACGAGGTGAAACACTGCAACAACGTTTAAAGTTGTAAAACTTACAACATACGCTTAGGGCTGGTTTTCTGTTAGGTAAATGTAGGTGATCGCCTAGGAAAGCCAAAGTGCAGAGTATTTTAAATAAGGTTTACTTTTAAATTTTGTGTTACATTGTCTTTTTAAGTTCTCACCGCAAATGGTCGATGTTGCTTGTAAGTACGTAAGTCCGCGTCTTACGTTAAATAACTTGTGATAAATAAAAGGGTGTTTTACACCATTCTCCCTGACTGTGTTTATCTTCATGCCTGTGCGAGGATTCGCATAGTACAACACTTAAGTAGATCTAGTTACATTTTATGATACTAAAGAAATCCAGATACTACGTATTAACTGAATATTGTTTAAATATTAATTATAAATGTACAGTGAAACGTCTCATGAACGGCTACCGCTCACAGACGAATTACCTCTAAAGTGAGTATTTCTGAGAGATGAGTGAATACCGGTATTGAAAAATCAACGATACTTATGATCTAAACAGCGACCACCTATACAAAAGACAAAAAAAAAAAAAAAAAAAAGAAAAAAAGAAACATCTGGAATCGTGGTTGGTCGTCTTAGACGATTTCATTATTGAGATATATGCAATGAAAAGTTTTATGGAGATGACGTAGGATATGATGTAGCTGGTGCATAGAGATGTACTTGCAGCCACAGCCAGTTCAATACTTTTTTATTCTTGAAAAAAACGTTCTTGAGAAACATAACTAAATTGGCACAGTCTGCGCGATCGTGATTGAAAGACTATATTTATACTTTTCTCACTTTTATAATACTGGAAATAAAATAAAAGAGGGATTACATGTTAGCAGCAGGCAAGAGAAGAATGCATAGATTTATACTACGAATGCTAGGTTAAGAACGTAAGTACATGCGTCATGAGTGTTATGTGAGAATAAACGTGAGATCAGAAAACGAAAATTGAAAGAAACACTGCGGAGTGGTCTACAACACAACAAAATAGAGTAAAAATATAATTAAAAGGGTCAAGCAAAGTGTGGTGTTACATTTCTCCTAATATCTTCTTCAGGGAGTTCGTGCTGCGAGAAAGCAGCCATAATCCTTTTTCTGAGCTATAAATGAGCACTTTTTTAAGGCTAATAGTAATATTTAAAAAGTGAATTAAATGAAGAAAATTATTAATTACCTAAGTCAATAAATTATCGAACGAACTACTTGTTAATTATTATTATTTATATAATATTTGAGAAGTGAATTAAATGAAGAAAATTGTTCATTAGCTAATTCAATAAATTATCTAACGAACTATTTATTATCTATTATTAATTCTCTCTCTCTCTCTAATGATCTATCTATTAATTATATAAACTAATCCTATATTCTTACGACCAAAGAAATGTCGTAGTATGAGGCTAAAATCTACCCGTAAAAATTAAAATTTTAAATTTAAATGTTGTCAAAAAAAACCAATTTTGCACCCAATAATTTAAGATAAATTACTGATTGCAAATCAGAATGAAATCTACGATGTCTGCATATATTTTTGAAATAATTTTTAAAACACAATGCTTACAATATTTTTTTTTACATTTATGGAATTAATTACTTCTTCAGCTAAAAGATTTGTAATGTTCCTAACTACTACTTTATCTATGATGAACGTAGTGGAACTGATTAAACTATGTAGCGACTTATCGCTGAGTTCAAATGTGAAAACGACAAAGTCCAAAGAAGGGTTACAATACCCTTTTATTCACTCAAATAATCACAGTCGGCCGCTTCTCGGGCTTACAGAAAAGCCTCCACTTGAGCTTTGAACTTAAGATTAAGAAAGAAAAATCTGAAAGGTTTCAGATTTTAAATTACGTCCAAAGGGGCGCTTTTTTAACGATCTGTGTGTTACCTTTATCTAATAAATATCATGTTCTTCGTATTTAAATCATAAAATTCAGTTCAACAGCATTATCGTAAAATAATTTTAAAATGAGCGTATCTTTAATACAGTCTCGCGCGTTGGAGATAAAAATGTTTTTTCTGTACAACGTTGCCATTGCTCGCTTTGAGTTTGGTTAATCAAAGATTCGTTAAAGTTATACAAAATATGTAATTGATAATAAAACAAATTCCAAATTCGGGCTACCAGATGCCCATATTCGGTAAAAGATTACGTTATTCAAAATTTGGTGGCTGTAGGTATAGTTGTTTTATCACAATGCGAGAGACGTACATACATTTATGCAGATTCTTCATTATTTAATTTCTTTAAATATAATACAGGGCGATAATATACGATGGCAAGGATTTGAAAAGTGATACAGCTTTTTAAAGTTTTCGACGCAAAATGCCAAAACGAAATTAATATTCCTTCTGGGCAAATTGCCCCTTTGGAATAATAAGAAACTAATCTAAAGCTAAACTAAACTGAGCCGAAGATATACACAATTACCTAACGTAGTTGGCTCTTAAATTAAACTAGCCAGCGAATATCAGTAGGCATGTAAAACACGGCTAAGCGTAGTGTCTTATGCGTAGTGTCGAAGTAGCCTGACGGCAAACGCGCTCCACTAAGGACTTCTAAGCTCTTCTGCTGAGTGAAGCGAAATTTCCTTTATATACCTTCCTACCTCATTTACATTCAACGCGATACTTAAAACTCATTCTGGTAGGGAGTTGGAAACAAGAATTTAAAGGAAAGGGTTTCAAAATTAAAAGTAACTGTTAGAAAATTAAAATACACCTTACAGACTGCTATATTCAGATTCATATTACAATGTTTACAATTTTGTTTCAAATCATAAATAGAGTAGAGCACATTGTCTACTAATAGATTTCCATACAAACAGACACTACGGCTCTTTTACTGTTTGTAGTAATAACGCCTGAGATGCACCCATATTTATTAAACAGTGAGTATAGTAAAACAAAACTTTATTATATACTAGTAATAAATTTTACAGCATATATACCGACAGTAAAGAACTACTTTCCTGAAAACATTTGTAATTAAGGAAAACTTTGAAAATTAACTGATCCGAAATTCTGAACCTTGATTAGAATCTAACTCTGGGAAGGTTGCGATATTGATTCGAGTGTTCGAGAGCCATCAGTTTAATTGTCAGCAATATAATAGAACATTTTGCTTTCCTAATTATAGCCCTAAATCACTTAAGAAAATTATTCAAGGAAAATAAACAAACTGCAGTTACTATCAAACACAACTTCTGAAAAGTTTTAAGATCTAATCGCAAGATGAACTCGCAAAAGAAAACTGAAAGTCGAGTAAAGTTAAGTGAATAAAAGTACATCCGCTACTGCTTAAGAATAAGGATAAAGAAAATGAGTAAAAGACGTACTTTTTGCTTCATTTATAACAACAGAGTTTTTAAATATTTCTTTAAGAGTAATCCAGTATTGTGGATATAATTTTTCTGAGTTATTTGGCTTATGAAATGCATTAAAATACGATTTTTAATAAACCGTGATGAATGTTCACCTTAAGCAGTTGTTGATTTTGCAGTACTTACAAAAATAGTTAACGGCGATAACAATTAATGACAATTAATGTTAGAAATTCTATTGTTTAGCTTTAAGTGAAATTTCATTCGTCTGTCTGGTAATAAAAAAGTTAATAATTGCAGCGCCCATATTCTATAAACTGCAATAATTTGTAATATATTATAATAGAAGTTTACTTATACTTCATTGATTTGCTTAAAATATTGACTTTTGTAAAGAGTTTCGAAACAAATCACTATTACAGAAACAAGATATAAATAAAACGATTTATTCAAGCGATACGTAATGCATGGCATTAAAATATATTTTATTCATTAAAATAATTCTGTAAATGTTCCTAATAAACAACTAGATGTGTTATAAATAAAATTCCTTTTAATTATATCCGTTGCATATAGTTATTAAAAAATAAAATAAAGATTTCATTTAATAGCAAGTGCATGAAATGACATGAAATTTTTCAGTTTTTTTTTTTAGTAATATAGCTATGTTAGAAGTGAAAAAAATTTAAGATTTTTTTATGCCACTTCCAGTGCCCACACTGGAAACTGGTTATTTGATAGAACTCGTAAAAGATAAAGATTCTATGTCTCGGGTAGTCTCAACACATGTCATGTTGCGTGTATTAATATGTGTTATAGATATAGCTGAATTATATGTCTAAAGAAAAAAATCCATTTTCCCCTAAATATAATCATTACAATGAATTCCATTATCGATAAACTTGTTAACTATGGTAAACATGTAGTTAATACTAGATCTCATATAGCATTTTGAAAAGGTTCTGCAAGAGGCGTTTCTGAGGTTATAAGGTATTTCTCCCGCCTTCCTAGCGTGCCTTCGTGGTGTGGTGATCTGCATTCTGGGCCGGTATTTCAGAGGTCCGTGGTTTAATTCCCGGCGAAGGCGTTTGCTCATTTTTCATCTTGCCTGCTTCCAAAAAAAAATACCTAATGTCTTTACAACGTGAGTGAATTTTAATACGATTTCTGTTTCAGTTTCTTTATTAACAGCTGGTAATGTATCATATGTAGAATATTGAGAACTGTTTGATAGTATTAAGCAGAATTCCGCTTTATTTACTATTGAAGTTATGCACTTCTTCTCAGTACAGAGTGTCTGAATACAAGAAATCCAAAATAATGAAACGTAGCTTCGAAAATATTTATTATATATCCTTCTGGTTTTCCTAGTTCTTCTGGTTTGGCCAGAAGTAAGCCTTCGAAGTTTTCACAACGGTTGCTAAACTATATGCGCAAATCAGATCATCTTATGAGGAAAAGAGCCGAATGGAAACATAATTTAGAGGACTATCAAACAATATTCAGCATTCTTTACAAGGCAGGTTGTATGCCTACATATGCTTATGTCCAATTCATTAGCTATTTACATTAGATGAGCTAAGTATATTGTAGGATAAGAATTGTTATGCTGTGGGTAGCTGAAATAACGTTCATTAATTCTGCAACAATGCAATATAGCAGACAACCTTCAAATATTATGGAGATAGTAAACTAAGGGTTGCAGTAGTCTGGTACGTAAAAAGAGTTCTGGAGAGTAAAGAACTTGTCGAGGCACCCTTGGTCACCAAGTTTAATTTCATTGAATTATTTGTTGTGGAGTTTTGTAGGTAGATGCAAAAATTGACGGCATCACATAAAAGATTATTTGGCAATAAATTCCACTTGCAGAAATGCAGTGACAATATTACATGAATAAAGCCGAAAGGTTCATTGGTGAAATCGTATGCTTTTTGTTAAATACTATGCACTTAATAAAGTGATGTGCTAGTTCGCTGTAAAATTTTTAATATTGAGTACATTTCTGTAAACGTTTTAATAACAAAGATAACCCCAAAGAAATAAAATAACGCTTGGATCATATGTATAGTGATTCATCTCCATCCTATTCTGTAGTGAACTAATAAGTAAAAAATATCGCGACTTTTCTCATGAATGTCGATCATTGGAGGCAATAAAATCAGAAAATATTATTCGTGCCCAGAACAAAATATTAAGTAACAGAAAATTAAAATTCAAGTAGTAATATTGGATCTATGTCAAACCTATGTTTTGCGCATTCTACTCGAAAATCTTCACATGAACAAAGAATTTGCAAGGAAGATTGCAACCCTTTAGACGATTATTATCTGTTCTCCAGGTTGAAATCTGACATTCGTGAAAAGAGTTTTAAACTAATGATGACCTGCAAAAGGCAGTTATGGATCATTTTGAAGACAAACGTTCAGATTATGTTTTCAATAGCACAGAGTTGCTCATTAAACAGTGAAAAGTGTAACGACATACAAGGAGATTATACTGAAAAATAAACTACCAAAATTTTCTCTGGTTTTTTTAGAAGTACATCAGACGGGAAACTTTTGGATTTACGAATATATGTCAAAACCATTACCTGCCATATTAAGATCAATAAAATGCAAGGCTCAAAAATACTTGAACATATTTCAAAGAACGTAGGTTGAAATCGACTATTGATTGCATGTTTATTATACTAACAACTATGTCTGTAATGGAATTCATTGCAACGAGTTCGGGAAAAAATATCATTTTCCTTTTTAAATGCTGTAAGCTTGTCGTATTCATAACAAATAATTGTTTATATATAATTTCTTTATTCTTGGCACCTTTCGTCATGACATTCTATATTTATGTGACTACATCGTTGCAGATTTCATTTTAACTCTAACGAACTAAAATAAATTTATATTATTTTCATATTATCACAACGTTAAAGCAATAAATACTCTGAATAGCTTTAAAAGTTGGTTGGTCAAAGATTGCTATTATGAGACTAACGGGTAATGCAATAAATAAAATTAGTTACATTTGAAAAAATGCAATTTTATTTAAAAGATAAAGAAACTAGGCAGTTTTTTAATATTTTAATTACATTCGCATTTTGAATAATATGCTTACTTCTAAAATTATTAATTTTAATAGACAACTATTCTGAAGTTCATTAATGTTGGATGCATATTTAATATTTGCATTCCTTTTTTTTTCTTTGTATATTTTATTTCCTCACTGCTTAATTTTATGTTATGATTTTTGCAATAATCTTGTTACTGGCAACGTGCTTTATTTACTATTAAGTTTGTGTGAGTGGCAACAGTTGTTCATGTTTATGTTTCAGTAGAATAGCGTTCTTAGCCGCACTGCGCTGCAGGCAATTTTTCTCTTAAATATTTCATCTTTTAGAATAACAATAAAGTTTATTATACAAAGCTGATGCTTTTTAGTTCAAGGCAACTATTTGGTTCCCCAGGTGAGGCATTTAATGGTATTTAATGTGTTATTATTATATGCTTTAGAACTGTGTTTAACGAACTTTTAAGTACTGGTACTGCGAATCGTCTGCGTGACGTCAGAAAGATAAGCGGAAATATTTTTTGCTGCTTAAGTATCTTGTTGAAGTTATTTGTGCTTATTAATCATTATTCATGGTAATAATGACAGAATTAAGTGAATCTGATCTTAAAAGATTAAGAGGACGAACGAAATCTACCCTAACGCGGCTTCACAATAGTTTCAGTAATCAGTTAAGTTTAACGGAATTAAAAGCACGATTAGAAAGAATTGATCAATTATAATAACAGTTTCAGAATATCTGCAGCAAAACGCACAATTTTCAACAAAATCAATTGCTGTCAGCGAAACATCATTTAATAATTAAGAATATATATATACTATTTAATTTGCTTACATTGCCAAAACATCAGTAACATATGCATTGCTCGAAATGCCACTTCAAAGATGAAATTTCATAAAAATAATGTTTTTGTTAGGTCCACTGCACATAGGTCTGCCAAACTGTGAAAGATATGTAGGGCTATCAAGCACCCCAAAGCTATTTATCAACCTAAACGAGTTTGGACGTAATTCAATTTCTGGCGCCAGTTTCCGTCTCCTACTTAACAATATCAGCTGTGATGAATGACTTTAAGAAAGGGGCACAAGGAAAAAAAATCGGTAAGTCTAAAAATTCTTCACTGAATATCCAATTTAAAGCAACATTAACCTAGTCCCTCCGATTTCCAATGTATTGCTGAAAAAAAAGTGCTCATTTGAAGTTCTTTCTTTCGCTCTCTCTCCCCAATGACATTTTTTTTTTTTTTTTTTTTTTTTTGTGGAATAATTGTACTATTAAAGTGTTAGCAGTTTGATGTGAAAAATAACACCTCTTTTGTACAAAGTTTAGATGTTAACATGTACTGAATAAATAACTATTTCTTTTATAAGTAGGGTTTCATTTCTTGTTTATTAGAGCAAATACATGTGCAGTTAGCTTTCATTCTATTAACATATGAGGTAGAGTCCAAAACTAACTTTAATCTTTTTTAACAGAACTTCTGCAATAAAATAATATTTCATCATTTTTAACGTAGTTCTCCACAGTCTTCAATATACATATGCTAATATTGAGCTCTAAATTAAACAAGAATTTTTTTTTCTGATTGACTGCGTAATCACTCATGCACCAGCCCCATTACTTCATCGTTACTGTGCAAGATCTTGCCATCTAGTGTCTTCTACAGGGGCCCAAACACATTATAATAACTCAGTAATAAACCTGGGAGGTATGCAGAGTGGCTAAAAGTCTATATTAGCGCAGTCAAAACGAAGGTCCCAAATTTTTTATATTTATCCTTGAGCTGTGCTGTCTCATGAAAGCACATATCAGAACTGATTAAATCATGAAGTTTTGACCTAATTGCAAGCTTCCAGTGGATTTCCAGTAGTTCAAAATGTAATTCTCCATTCAGTTTGCATCATCTGAATGTAATTTTTTAGGATCAAACCTTTACATCCCAAAGGATTTTTAAGCATTACTTTGTCTGCAGAAACAGCTGTATGGAAATTCTTTGGTACTGGGCGAATGATGAATATCGCTACTTCTTGATGGCTTGTTTGACCTCCAGTTGGAACTAATGTACTCCGCATACGTCGCCATTGACAATACATATAACTTGAACTACAATAGCGAAAATGTCTGGTGTGGTCACAGTGTGTTATCTATCCGAGTGAGCTGCATCAGTCAGTGTCAACATAGCATTTTTAAACTTCCTCTGATAACTCAAAAACTCCTGAAATCATTAGACAGTAAGGTCCATGTAATTTTGTCATTCTCTATATGAATATCTGTTTCTTTCTAGTTTAAACAATTCAAAACATGTAACTGCACGCTGTTTCTAGCTAGTGCATGTCTATTACGGGGCCACCATCTTGCTATAATGGCTGAAATTACATTTCCTATCAGACCGTGTACACTGTCACATGAAAAGGAACGGTATCGATATCTGTTATTTATGCAGTTCAGATCTTTGCAAAATCATTCTAAATTTTTACTACTAAATGATTTTTTTAATTCATTCTACCTTTTGCTTTATTTTTATACATATTTACAGTTTTCGCCCTTTTTCAAGGTCTCTTATATGCATTACGGTTCAAGTTCAAGAATTTTAAATAGATTTATATTACTTTGGCAGCTCAGAAATTGATTATAGGATTGTTACTACTTTAGACTATTTATTATGATTTGTACCTTCCCGTTTTCTATTTCCTCACCAGAAGTGTAAATGAGTTACAGAGTATTTAAGCTGAGGTTTTTGGATTATAAGACAGAACGTGTTACTGCCTCTCGAGGCCAGGTTACTACGTTTTGCCCGCTTTGATAAGTTTGAAATTAATCGGCTGTACGTCATAGCTGCCGTCATTTAAATTGAATGGCAGTGAGAAATTCCAGTGATCCAGCTTAGAATTAAAGCTAATTCTTCGACTGCTAGGCTTAGTTTAAATTCTAAAATTACTGTTATTTTAAGCTGCATCGCCACAAGTATTGGCTCATATTCTGAGTACGAGATGTACGTTTAAGTTCTGATTTTAATAAAAAGGTTATTTTAATCTTCTTAAGACTCTGTAATTCATTCACTTAATATATATTAGGACATACACAAACGTTTATTCTTACAAAGAAAGTAAAACTCTAAGATGTTTAGTAAAGGTTTAACTTTGGACTTCACACTGAACTAACATACTAATTTGCTTTTTTAGAGCATAATATTTCGCCTTTTAAATCCAAATTACTTAGTTTACATCTTGGAATTACTTCAATCACATTCATTTTAAAATACTTTTCGGAAGTAATATTTCTTTTTTTTCCCCTAGGTGAGTTGACTAATATATTTCCATAAAATGCATTCCTTTCAATACTTTATCCAAGTACTAATAATAAAATAAATTCTAATTTACTCAGAAGTGTTCTCTTTTTCATTTTTCTATCTTTTTGCCCTTCTTTTCCCTTCAGGATCTAGTTCATATTTTGGGATTCGAAGGTAAAGATGTCAAGTCATCGAGGACTTAAGTTCATGATAAAACTATCAACATCTTGTTGAGCAAGAAGGAATTTTTCTAAGATGGTCCAATGAAAGAACGGATGAGCTTCTTTTTTAAAGCCATTCAGAGGTGAATGTCGGAGTTACGAAAACAAAATAAGCAAAGAAAGCTATCGGAAGAATGCCGATTCAAACAGGCCTAGTACGTGACTTGTTTAAAAACCGTAAAAGTGGAATCCTATTTGGTAGAAAGTATTTCAGGCGATATAACATCTAAAACTCTGATGAAGTGCCATGCTTCTATTACATATTTTTGTTGGTTTTTTTAGCAATCAACTGAGAATAAGTCAATACATGAGGAAATTGAAACATGTCTGATAATTTCAAAACTTATTTTTATTTCAAATTAAGAAGACTTCTACTCTCACACCTCTGTTTTCCTTCTTTCTTCATGTAGATGTACTTTGATGATGCACATTCTTCATGTACTCATGTTTTAAAGATGTACTTTCTTCATGTGTTCATCTAGACAGTATTTTATATAATGGACGCTTTACATTTAACCGCTTTTTACACCAAATTTAGTTACTTTCTTATTCAGTAATTTATTTTCATGACTGAGCATCAAATTTAGATATTCTTCTATCTCTTGAGCGACTCATTAAATAATTAATGTATTATCTTAACGAGGCGATTGAATATGTACATATTTTTCAGACAATGACCAACCCTATTCGTTAAACAATGACGGCCGAATGCTTCAGTTATTTAGCCTTCTCATTTCAGATAATGTTATTCAGGGTCAGGAGCGTCGTCTCAGCGCATGCCTATAAAAGAATAATTGTTTTCTGACTTATTTACATTTAAAATTCCTTATTATTAACGTTTTAATCGCCAGTCATGGGCTGAATCATGGATTTTAGAGTCAGAAATTCAAAACCAAACAAGTTGTGCGATGCCACGTCCTGTTTCCCTCTGCTAATTTCCCATTATAAGAGGAGAATACAATAATGGCGAATATATCGCATTCAGTTGATGAAATGCGGACAAAGAGGACTTAAACCAGAGCTTGAGAGAAATGCATACTGTCTCATTATAGCTTGCAAGGAGAGAATATTCATTCAGTACAATGAATTTAGCGCAATTTACGATTTTTTCCTTACTATAACTAGAGGCGATTTCCTTAATTTCCTGTTTCCTTAAGGTTTACATTGTACTATACATTTGATTTAAGGCTCGCTAATTCTTATTTCTGAACATCTTTCAAAGTTACATATAGCGAGTATTCTATTATTTATAGGACTAAGTAACTTTTTTAGAAATTTGTAGTGCAGATGAAGATAAAACTGAAATGCTTTTAAAGGACATATTTTAATATATATTTAGCTTTTGAAATTACTCTTAAAAGCAAAATATTAAAAATGATAAACCTTGTTCTTCTTTAACGGGCATGTACAGTAAATACAAAAATAAGAACAGAAGGCGTTCTCAGATGCTATAATGGGGGGAACTGCTTTTTAGTTTTATGATGCTAACGAAAGTCGTTTGCTTTGATCTTTACATTTATTTGATAGCGACAGAATAAGTGCTTAGACTAAGGATGAATTTTGCAGCTGAAATTTGCTAATAATATCCATTTTAAAACATGAAAATTCTCGCTTTTATATTAGAACAAGTTAGAGCTTTCCACCCATGAGCGATCTAGAAAAGAACTTCATTTGAATCAACAAATAAAACTATCTGCGAAGCTTTATAAAAGTGCAGTAATAAAAATAATGAAATTTTAAATCGAGCTATAAATTATAAAATTTCTTCGAATATAAAAAGCCGCCACTTAGAGATTTTGATTAACTGATGATACCACAAACGGGTAAACGTACATAAAACTGGTAAATCTGAATAAAAAAAGAGAATGAAAACAAAGTTGTGTTTGGATATTGCTTATTGTTTAAAATTACACAAACTGTAGTTCTAATGTTTATATGAATACCACTGAAAAGATGCAGCGCTTTCTCAGTTTGTTTCACTCAAAAAGCATAATCAACTAATGAACAATAGTAAATGGATTTTTTTCCTAATTAGAATAGAATGGAAACTAAAATATATAAAATCTGTGAAACATGAAAGATCCGATTCTTACTCTAAGTTTGAAAGCATGAGCTTATAACAATTTAAGAAATGGCTTTCTGGCTAATTAAAGTAGTTCTACCAATCATACACCCTCAGACGTTACCTTGAGCGAGCGAGGTTGAGACTAAAGGCGAGCTATCACCTTTAGGTTAAACTGATTGTGCAAACAACAGACACACAATGTGCTAAGTATTAACTTTATTTTCTCACCACTCCTGAGCTGACTTAAAATAATATAAATACAAAATCTAAGTCTGCTTGACTTACTATTTCTGGCTGGAATGTGCAGCACATTTACTCGCTTCAACAGCAAGACCTCCTACTCAGAGGTACAAATTTCAATTGGATCAGGCAACCTATTTTAATAAAGTACACAAAAAATCGCGTCGAATATGCGGCGTTCATTTTTAATCAAAAAGTGGGTTACGCCAGGCAAGGCAAACAGCGGTAGTAGCAGCCATGTTTCTGCTATAAATCGTGGCGGTTATGAGTTTTTCTCTCAGTTTAAACTACTTCCCTTACCATGAAAATCAGCATAACCCTTCGGACGGAGCGAATACGTGAGCAAACAAGGCATAAAGGAAAAACCAGAAAATGTATAATAACTGTTAGTTAAACTTAAATGTCATAAGCTTTCTAAATAAAGGGAATGTTTAGATAAAACCGGATTTTGAACAAGTATAAATAAACTTAACACTGTTACCTACTTCGAAATATTTGAATTGGTTGTTCTTTATTTTTAAGTAGAAAATGAACCTATACATGAATTAATACCATGTATCAACAGCAGCAGTATTTAAAACATTATGAGTGAAAAATTTACTTTGCCGATGTCAATAACAACTGTCCCAGTGGAACGATGTTTTCCACAACAAAGATAAATCAAAAAATGAATAATATAATTGGCTTATTGATTATATTTGTATATTATAATGCGGTCTTCATAAAATAAACAAAACTGATTTGTGACTACGATAAAACTTGTTTAAAAACCTTAATTAATTTTAAAATTTTACACATAATTTTACGTCAATCCTCAAAAGTGAAGAAATTTAGACTTCTATCATGTGTATTTCATTATTTTATATATGATATGCAATATTCAACATAGTACGCAAATAATACAGGGAATTTCGAAAACATACCTTAGTAATTCCCGCTTATTAATGTAACTTTTTTTAAAAATTTGGTGTTAGGCAGCATATTCTACGTAGGAATTCAGGGCACAGCGCTACTCAGTGTACAACAATGGGAAAACTGATACTGCACCCACGAAGAAGTGGAGAAACAAACAATTTTTATACGGAAATCGAGCTGGTATGCTCGGTTTCGGACTGTCAGTCAGCCTTCTTTAGCCACCAAGAATATCTAGGATGGCAAAAACTTAAATGTTGGGGAGGGATAAAAATTTCTGTACAGTATTCATGGCATACTTCAGTTCGGAAATACCTTTCCACTAATGAACTTATGAATGAACTTTCTACTGATGAACTTTCGTAAAACTGATGATTTGAATGTTGTTAAATATTGACCTAACAGCTTTATTCTCAGTTATTAATTTCTCATTTCTTTACATAAGAAATCTGAGAGAATTTAGAAGAGCCGCAAACCATAAATATTTATTAAATTTATAATAACTGATAAATTATTTTTGCTAAAACGAATCATTTCTAAAAATTAGCTGCGTTATGGCAGTAATTAAAATAATTGAATTATGACGTAAATCTGAAAAATTTATTACTTGTTTAAAAGAGCTCATTCACTTTAGAAATTTTTAGATAGGTATAATACTGGGTAACATTTAAGTGTCGTACAAAAAATAAATAATCTATTCTTTTAAGTAAATTCTTTTCAAAAATTAGCTCCACTTAAATAGAAATTAAAATAACTGAATTATTACGTAAAACTTGGTTTGGTATAATTTATCTGATTATGGCAAAGATTTCGAGGGCCATTTGCCTAAGAGAAAAGATGCCTTCGCGGAGGACTTACAAAGGGAAACTGACTAATATACACCTTATACATGAGAAAATCGCGAAAACCCCCACGCAGCCAAACCGTTCGCCGAGTTTCAAACCCCGGACGGAACTACCAGTGTTCAGCGATTTTACCGCTCGGCCGCTGGTGGGATTTACGTAAAACTTGAAAATTAATTATTTTGTTTTATAAATGTCCTCATTTGTGAACATTCACAACTTAACTGTTGCGTATCATTCAAAACATACGCTACACAAAAAATTTCGTCGTATAGAAGCTTTAATTTTCATTTCTATGATATGTATTCGCATCCTAATTAATTGACTGTATAATGTTCTCACTACATTAACTGCCTACTTCTACAGCCGTGAAGACAGACAAATGACTCACCGTCCACTCTTACCTGCTAAGTACAGTAAACATACACTCAGATGAAGGTTGAAATAAACATGAATATTTACACGTCAGCTTGAGGATTATTCAGACTATTTAAAAACAGAAGCAAGTAGCAGAAACATAAATTCTGCTATTTGTGGGAAAACGTAGAATAGATGTCCACTCAAACTAAAATATTAAATACAAAAAAGTAAAACGAGCCTACTAAGCTTTTTATTCGGCTCTCAGTGTTTCACAAAACAATGGCGATTAGCGAAACTAACGCCGATAGAATAATTCAGTAACAGGGAGATGTAGACGATAACCACCAAAATCTCTTCCAAACTCTGCGCTCATATATATATCAACTAATTTTCATCATGGGAGAAGTGGACGAAAGTAAAAGTAATAGGCGAAATAATAAGACAACCGTGTTAATTAACATCAAACTGTACAATTATACAAAGGGAAAACGGTTTCATATTTTGTGAAGCAACACTCAGAATTTTTATCAACAGTACACATATTGTAAAGGAACTGATCTTAAAATCAATAGAGAATAGTAAGAAAAATAAAATGCCACACATTTTTCATCGTGAAGAATAAAATGTGTCATCGGGCGCATTTTTCTAAAATTGGAATCCTAATTTCATACTTACATTTAATTTTACTTCAGCATTTTTTCAGTATTTTTAAATGGCATTTCAATGATTTTCTTCATCAAATTTCAATTTTTACTTTAAACATCCGCCTGTAAGTACCTATCAGATATTGCCAATAAATAGATACCATCTTATATGTAATTGCTTTACGATTTAAAATTCTGCTCAGAGAGTTCCCATCATGTAAAATATGGGTGCATACCTAAAAGAAATATGAAGGGGTCCACTAAACCGGGATAGTGGTTAGTGATGCTGAATACCGTACCGAAGGACCCGGATTCGAATCCCGGAGGAATGTTTGTAAATGCAGAGTGTCTGTGGGACATTGAGGCACTCTAAATAGGCGGCCAGCCGAAAGTCCTTTCGATAGGTTGGTGTAGGGAAAGAGAGTGGAAGCCCCTAGCACCCGTCCCCCCGTTGTGCTCTCAATCAAAACTGGAGCTGAACTGAGCAAAGTCATACTGCTCAAGGCTCTAGCCAACGACAGGCGCTATATTGCACTCCTTGCCACGATGAATTTCGTGGGCTTGTTCTGATGTTACTGTCAGACAAGGTAGATAAGTCGCAACACTAATAACAACAACAAATTGTAAGGGGGGTGAGAACGAGAGAAGGAAGTTTTGAAATTCAATAAAAGCTTAAAAGAATGAAAGAGTTATGAAGTAAAGATTTGAAATCTACTAAAACTATGTAAACAATGTACTTTATTTTATTTATATGGTCTTCCTGGGAGTTAATCAGTAAACTGCCCAAATAAGTAAAATAACAACAGAAATTTTTTAAATAAGCAGAGGTTCTAGCTTTTGCTTTGGAAGGACATTTTATTGCAAAAATTATTCATGAAAGCAAAACCGAGCAGCGAAACGAGTACAACATAAACTGATATATTGCATAAAAATGTAATAATTAGAGTAACACAACTGGGGTATAAACCGAAAATATATATCAATAAAACTGTATGAAACGCTCCATGACAGAGAGCTTAATCGGCCTCTAGAATACATTTTGAATATGTTTCTCTTTATGTTGTTTTAATGTTAAATTAGACTTCGATAGTTTCCGACCTTTAGGTATATACATTTCATAATATTACTGCATGCGCAATTTGTCGTTTTTATTTCTTTATATCTCATTTCGACTCAGGCAGTAGATAACATTCATTGCGTATTTAAGGAGATACAGCTAACATCGAAATTTTAGATCCAGAAAGAATTTAGCTAATATCTAAATGCCCTCTACCTGGCGATACTCTGCGTTCTTGTTGTTGGCCTAAAGCAGAAGAAAATAGTCTGCTTAGTATGTAAAGTCACCGCATATGTAAGCAGTTAAGTCTGTGTAAATTACTAACGTTAAGAAAATTTAAACTGCTGAGACTGTTCGTTAAAAACGCAATTTCTTTGACTGTTTCTGTTTTCTTTTTAGTAATCAGATTTTTGAGGTAGATTCACTAGTACTTGAGTTCTCGACTTTAAAAGTTGTATCAAACCTTTGAGTTGTAAAATTTAATTTGTAACACAGTGATTATTGGCAACAAATAAATATTTTAAGGTGACTTTGATATCTGGTGATTTTAGTCTAATTACGATGTGATCTATAATCACATATATTGTAAGCAAGTTCAACCAAGTAGCTGATATTTTGTTGGGGAACTGAATTAATTTTTTTAAATATTGCAGTGTTACCCAGTGACTTAACTCCGTAAAGAGAATTTCTTGAAAATGCAATGTGACAGATCCATTCTTTTGGTGCCTAATTCTTAATAGTATGTAACGCACTTACTTCATTAGCAAAAGCAGTTTTCTAAACTTCATTAAAATTTAATTACTAGAGGATGAGTTACTTCGATTTTCTGAGCCGTGTAGTTTAACTGCATTAAAATGCAACAAGACTGTAGCAAATAAGATTTCTAATACCATTTACTCGAGGCAGTTAAAGAAAGTCAAAGCATCTTAAACGATTCTTAAACTTATTCAAAAATTATAGCAGTGAAGGAGGAATAACCTAGAAGTTTGGTGCGCAGTAAGAATTACATCCGTACATCTTATTACTTTAATTATATAGAAGCTCCTATAAGCTTCGTAAAACCGTAGTTAGCTACTTATTTCAGAGCGGATATTGGTTTACTTGAATGAGTACCTGAAGGGCAGCAAAATAATCCTATGATGAAAAGATGTCCTTAAGTCTTTTCTGGCTTGGAAAAATGAAGCCAAGTCATTTAAGAGTTAACGTGTTGAAAGTGAAAAGGATTTTGCGCAGATGAAATTTAGTGTTAAGTTTGTATTAAAAACTAGTATCATAACTAAAGGAAATAATGTTTAAAAATTATGCAAGCACACATCTTTATTGAATCCCTTTCCCACGATAGCCCAGTGTCCACTTTAATTCATCGTGGGTTTGGGCTATAATTTATACAGTGATAATTTAACACAGAAATCATAATGTAATGTGCTTCGCACAGCTCGTAGGCAGGAAAAAATGCTGACCAATTCACGTCATGTAATACTGTTCGCAGTCTTTTACGCTGCTCATTAGCAATCAGATTATATTCAGTAAGGATTATAAATGACGGGGTTTAAAGAAGCAACCGATTTTTTCAAAGATGTTCAGCGGAATATGAAATAATACCTTGTTGGTGCCATGAATAAGAATAAGAGATCTATGTGGAGTATCAGAATGCATCGATGTGTTCTCCAGGATTGAATGTGAAAAGAGATAGGTAACTCACATCACAAATTTAGGTGCATTTAAGCGATTTATTATTTTTTTAGAGTAATACTTACGCATCTGACTATGTGTTCTATTCATTTGTCGGAGAACATGACATTCACAATACGAAAAAATTTTATTCACCTTTTTTATGTGATAAAATATAAAAGTATTTTTCAAGAATTTCTATTAAAGAAAAGTTTACAAAGACCTTCAGTTAAAGATTCAAGTATACAAATACGGTAAATTCTCTCTAAATTGACATTCACAGTTCGAGATCATTTTGGTCGTCCATGGCTATAGTAGTTATCTTGGGCAGGTGACATTGAACTTGCCAAAAATGACTTGCTGAAAATTATATAAGGTATTTTGCCTGCCTTCTTAGCATGCCCTCGTCGTGTAACGGTCAGCACACTCGGCACGTATTCCCGAGGTTCGAGTCCCAGCGAAGGCACTACTAATTTTTCATGTCTCCTGCTTCGAAATAACCTGATGTCTCTACAGTGGTGCCCGAACTAAACAAGGTGGTGGATGATGTTTCTCCACTAACAGGATTTGGCGACTGGGTCCCCTAATCCCCAGTCGCTCTTTAAAAGGGAAAGTATATATAAGGTAATTTCTCACTCCATCTTAGCATGCCTTCGTGGTGTAATCGTCAGGACACCCGATTCGTATTCGAAAAGTCCAAGGTTCGAATCCCGGCGAGAGCATTGCTTATATTTCACGTCTCCAGCATCTAAATAATAACTTAATGTCTCTACAGTTATATGATAAAAATTTTTCAAGAGCATGAGGCTAAACTTTCATAACTTCCAATTCAGCCGCAACGGATTACCTTTGAAAGCGAAGCAGACATGATGAAAATTGTAAACTAGACTTGTCTTCTTTATGTATGACGACGATCATAAGATGTTCACAGATCAACTCAGTTCATCACTTTTCTATTCTGATGTCTTCTGTACTTGCTAACAAACTAGCTTCTAATAATGCGGGCTGATATACATTTAATATTCCTGAATGTTCCCTATTCTGGTTAAATAAAACTATAGCGTACAGGCATCCTTCCTAATTATAGAGGCTGAATTTTTTCATGTGCTTCGTTTTTTATTGTAACAGTGACATGAATGTCGGTGAATGTAATGGGCTTAACAACCTTGATCACTATAATATATTTGATATCTTTTACTCGATGTCATCATGGCAAGTCATCGGCTATTAGCTTGCTTGACCAAAGAACAAGGTTCTCCATTACAGTTCCGCAGCTTAGCATTGAAAGAGCTATTACTTATAATCTTCCACATATGCAGAATTACTTAGTGTGAATTAAAAACTTTGCTGTCTAAAACTTTTAAATCCTTTCGGCAGTCATGTAAAACTAATCACGCACCTTGCATCTACTTTTACCTACTTTGCATAAATGTTTTTTACTTATCACTTGTACTGTATCATAGCTCGTTTGTATGTTCAAATTTGTTTTTAAGTGACCTTATATGTTGGTTTCTAATGCTTATTTATATAGATATTAACGTTAGGTAATAGTTAAAGTAAGCACGACAGTGCTCTGCTTAAAATTTTGCTTAATGATGTGCGTTAGTATTGCACGCAGAGCTAACTGAAATTCACTTTACTGATAACGAGGATTACGCTTCTCATTTTGTAATACCATTGCTGTGACATTTTCCTCAAAATCCATAAATCTATGCCATTTTATGTATTATATTGATATTTTCAATAAAATTTCACATTTGAGTGATATTCATTTCCGTATAGCGTGACCTAGAATAGCGTATTGTATAAGGTTTTATGCTCTGTGATTTTGTCGCTCATTTTCGAGGTCTGGAAATGCTCAAAAACCTGTCTTTCACAAACTGCGAATAAACGTTTTCCTTACTCACTTTCGAGGTTTGAAAACGCTCAAAAGTTTGTCTTTTATAAACGGCGAATAAACGTTTTACTTTACGAAGGGAACGTTTCACAGCAGTGATCTAGTATACTCTCGGAAAACGGGAAAATATGTTCTCCAAAATAGATGACGTTTCTCCATAGAGCAGATGAAAAAGGTGATTCTTGAGCTTTAAAAAAGGGTGAAGTCAGTGTTGACCTGAGAATGAACTATACCTAATTTCGAAATTTCTAAATAGCTTTATGAATATAAACAGAATGATCCAGATTTCAGGTCAATTTTTTTTTTCCTTTTCGAGTTAAAAGTTAAAACATGTTGAAAGTTGTGGACTTCTATAAATATAAACACTACTCAGCTTGTTGAATAAACGTTCCTTGTTAAAAGTCTACTTTAACAGCCGTTGCGAATACGTTATTCGAAATTAGGTGCAAAACTTAGTGCCTATTTATATACGAATGGTAAAAGATCACAATGAAACGAAGACAAATGATCACAACTACATTTGCTTAATATCGAGAATGGGAAGTATGAATTATCTGTATATTTCCCCAAAACCAATTTTACAAAAAAAAAAAAAAAAAAAAAAAAAAAAAAAAACACTCAAAGGCTTTTGTTTTCCAAAAGGCTGAAAACTTGTAACATAATGCATTTGTCGATAATGCCATTCTTCCTCTACCGCCAAACTTCTCGAGGAGGCTTTCGGCTCGCCAGTATTTTAAGTGACTTCATGCCGCACAGATATCATACACAGACAAACATCCAAGCCTTTTCTGGAACTCAAGACAGGCCAACGATTGGGAACCTGCATTACTAACCACTGTATCGACCAGGATCCCACTCAAATGTTTATAAATTACAAAAATTAAAAGTACCGAATATGATATTTTTGTTACGTGATACACAAGTTTGAAAACGTTTGGCAATAACTTTATACATTAGACTTCAGAATTTCAGCAATTAAAAGAATTTCACTTCTTAAAGATCTGTATTAGCAAATAAAAAAGGCTGATGAAAAACGTTTAATTAACAAAAACCTCGCATCTGGTTGAGATTTCAACTAAAGATCTTGCTTCAGAGTCTTCTTACTTATTGAGTCATCTAGCGTAGAAGCGTGGTATGGTAATTTTCTACTTAAGATGGAACCCAGAACTGCGACCTTGGCGATGTGACCTGCTGACGAAAGCAATCTAACGCTGCAATATGACTTCTCCCGCCTTTCATAAATTTGCATTTATTAAGGAAGGAAGCTTACATTCATTATTAAAATAGCTGCTTTCGTATTCTTAAGAATTTAGATGATGGCATCTGGATTCACGATAGAAAATCTTGCCGTTATAAAAGAAGCTCTCTGACTAGAGCTTTTAATAGAAAGATTCATTTTAATTAACATTGTCACCCCTGAATTTTCGTTTTACTTTCCCCGTTTCATCATGGACATTTATTAGACAAATAATGAGTTACTTTTAGTGTAAGTTTCAAAGATACTAATAATGAACAACAAGAATTGGCTTAAATTCTGTAGATTTGCAATACTGCAGTTTAGAAGGTTACAGAACCATCATCTTCAGCTAAAGGAGGGAAAATGGTAACAAAGGAACACGTGTACATGTCATTCTCTGCATGTCTCTGCATGTTCCATTTCTCTGCATGTCATAAACACGTATTTCTTACGATAATTGCAATACTATTTCTTTCATCATTTTCAGTCCTGCAGCTGAAGAAGAATGTTCTATATAATCTTCTGAGGTATAGTACTGCAAGTGTACTTACGTTACGCAGATTCTTGTTACTTATTATTAGTACTTTAAACAACTATTTTTCAGTATTTTTTCTTGTTGCATTTTTTATGTATTTTTAAGTAAATCAAAATCTCTGAGAGAATTTAATTCGTTAATTAAGAAATCAAAAGGTAAAGAATGCCTTTCACTGTATTCATTTATAACACAGGCGTTAATTATGCATAAAGATAAATTAAGAAGTTATCAATGTCATATAGGTTGATAATCTAGACTCTACGAAGGATACTGAATAATTATGAAACAGCACGAAACAAGTTCTTTAAAAAGATGACCGAAAGAAAAATATATTTTCCAAAGAGAGTGTTATTAATAAATGTTGGAAATTTAAATCATTATTAAGCTTTTTAAACCGCCAAAATTTTATGCGCTGAATTCTTATTTAAAAAAGAAAAAAAAGTCACTCATTTTTACTGAAAATAATCAGTTTCTTTTTCTTTCTTTCTTTTCTTTTTTTTTTTTTTTCAAAAAAATACATTTCTCTTTAAGAGGGGGGGGGGCAGAAATGCAGCAAAGTTGTGAAATACGGTATTTATATAAGCTAATTGATTTTTATATAATAACTAGTAAAAAAGCTAAATTTCATAAGTAAGATACACATCACAAAGCTGAACACTGCACCGAAATAAGGTTTGTTTTTTCATAATTTCATGATAAAAATAAAAGAGCGCAACTGGCTGTTTTAGAAAAGCACGCCTATGAAATGTTTATAATTCATGTTTAAAATAACATAATGAATTTATTAAGTATAGGTACATAATATTAAGCCCAAGTAGACTGAAAGGTATTTTCTTGTTATTTTAACACGCCAAAAATGCGTTTCATGCATATCTGAACACCTTTTAATCACAAAATTAGGAAAGATCGGGTTTTTAGTTCGTCTTTCTCTGGATGGAAACTATTAATAGAACCTCACATATCCAAACTAATGGAGGAAGGGCATTTTGCATAAAATTATATTTTGGTTAATACATAGGAACTAGTTTTCATAATTAAAGGTAGACTAAACGCAATAACATTGCTAATCAAAACTATATTTTACAGTGCGTTTGTATATCTACACTGAAATTTCCCACATACCTGACAACACCGCAAAAAAATAACTTAACTAACTGTGTTGAAGAACACTGATTATCATGTTCTCTAACGTTACCAACTTCAAAAAAAAAAAAAAAATCAATAAATCATCTAATACTGCTAAATATTGTTTTAGGGAGATCACTGTATGTATTGTAATAAAATTAATTAAAATAAAGAGGAATTTTTTCTCTCCTCGCATTGTCAATGAGCACTTCGCTATTCTTACGTTGGATAATTAGAACATATGTTACGGTGAAACACCGAAATCTGGAGAATGTCGACTTTCACCAGTGAATGTCAACATTCACATAGTCTCTTGGTGTATGTCCGAAATATTTTCCAAATACTCTTATTTCTGATTTACACCGGTCAATGTCGACATTCACCATGTACTAATGGGTAATGTTGAACTTATAACAATATTATATTTTCTTCTCCGTAATCCGGTCGCGAATAAACGCACTTGAGACTTGAAATAAGAACTTAAGAACATGAGAACCTAAAACACACAATACATTCAAAATGAGAAAGGAAAATAATAGAAGTTAAAAACTTACTTAATTATACAGTACGTTCTAAATGAGAAAATAAAATAACAGTAATAAAAAATTTACTAAATTATGTGATTCAAATCATATTTATTGCAACAACTTAAACTATTATGGCACTTTATGACCTCTCTTTTCGACTTTCACCAGAGCATATCTGTGATTGTCTACATACACCGGTGAGGGTCCGAATATACAAGAATGTAGTGAAATATTCGGTCTTTCACCGACGTATTTGGTGAATGTTGATATTCTCCGGTGAAAGTCGACATTCTCCAATTTCGGTCTTTCACGGTAACATATGTTCAATCACCTAAGTAGTGTAACTGGAAGAGAAACACGTCAATGTACAATTAACGACTAAGAGAAAGAAACTTAAATTGGTGCAAATTTTGATTACAAAGCTACCAGTTTCGAAGATGATCAAGTATAGGTTCCTGTTCTTCAGGAACATGCTCCTGCATAAGAGATTCCTGTGTCTGTTTTTCCTCAAAATTGATAGATTTTTATTCAATATATAGGGCGGTCTAAGATTGAATTTTTGCCTAATTTTAAATTCATCTATCATTTTCAGTTTATTTTCAGTTTATCATCATTTTCAGTTTACTGTTTTCGATCGCAATCAGTAGTTTGTTGCTGTGAAATCATTTGTTTTCCTCATAAAATATATATTTATTTCTAAAGAAAGAAAAATTGGGTTGAGGTTGGGGATTGAATCAAATAGGAAATGTGACTGGTTTGTGGACTCATTTATTCAAGGTTATTTTTCTTCAGCATTTCGGCGAAGCCAAGTTGAGATTAAGGAAAGTCTGGCACAGAATGATTTTCCTATATACGGGAAAAAATTAGACGTAACGGTACTAATACGCATAAGGATACGATAATTCTAGTAGCATCAAAAATGATCTAATGTGTTTTATTAAAAGAAAGCTATACGACAATAATAAACAGAAATAAATGAGACAACGCAGGGTGCTGGAATGGATGAAAGAATGTGACAAGTCCTGAGTAATATGCAGCTTCGCCTTTTTCTTCTTTATCAGTACCGTGACTACAATAAAGACTGAGGTGCTAGATAGATAACTGATTGCTGGATAAAGAAATATAATGGTCTACGTCGTATGCGCTAAAGGGGTGAGATACTCTAGGTCATTTCTACCTCCGTGTTGTGAAAGCAATCTGAAACGCCTCGCAGAAGGCAAAGTCTTCTATTATCCATTTGAAAATAGTATTATACGTGATATGTCGAGGCGATATAAATATATTTCGTAATAGTATGTTAGCAATAATATTGTTGATAAAATATGATCATCAATTGAAATCGATATTTCTTAATAGCAAGGCACTCAACTAACTGTTAGCCTGGAGCCCACATTATTTTGATGAATATATAATATTTGGCTTTCATTTGTGTTTTCGACGTATGTGTACTGAAAATTACCGCATTCATCATTGAACTGTACAATTGCAATATTATTTGTCATGAAGAAAAACTGTTTTTGCATTGCTGTAAACATATTCGACAATATGAGAAGGTTAAAAATGTTAGCAAATGGATGTCCGTAATTATTATCCGTAATATCTCTGTCAAATAATACATCGGATTGTACTGGCAAGCTGGGATACATTCATTGCATATCTTTACTACCCAGTTACTGATATATAAAGTTTTAGTTCTTAGTCCTGTGAATCGGCATTATGATCTCTTAAAACGTCTGAAAATCGTCTGAAAGCACCCTGAACTTTGCTTTCGTTTCATAGAACATTAAGTTGTCTACTCTAAACAACATAACAGAACAGTATATTTATAACATTCCGCGCACTATATAAGTTTTAATATAAATAATCTCCTTTTGTTAAATCAATAATATGCTTCCTTAAATATTGATACCTGAATAAATTCTGCCTTCTATTACTCTTAATTATAATACAAAGGCTCAATGCATTTCGAGAGACAGAAAAAGACCTCTCTCATTTTCAGAAGCAAGTAATCCTGCGTTTTAATTAATTTAGTTTAGTTCCTCCCCCCCGAAAAAAGCACAAAATTTTATTGCAATCAGCACATAACAAATATGAAATTTTACTAAACTTTCAGTTAATGACACTTCTGCATTTGTCTAATGCCCTACTTTTAAAAGTTTGCGAAATGAATGTTACATCGCATCCCATGTGTTTTAAGGACACAGTATTCAAGATAATAATTTTCGATATTACTGTGGCAATAGAGGCTTTAATAACCGTTGCTTTCTCTGCTGTTTCTATATTTGGGAGAATAATCCTTCATAAGATAGGTAGAAAATTTTAGAGTGGGTTTGCATCGCAAGCATGTCAGCTTTAACAATAATATCTCAAAATAAGATGACAAAGAATTTGAATGCCATGAGACAAAAACAAATCAAAAAGAAACGAAAAAAGAAGCTTAGTTACTTACCAATCGGTATGATGGTCGTCGATCACTAACAATGTTTTGTATTTATCCTTCGCTGAAGGGGCTCTAACTCCTGAACCTACTGTCACGGAGTTCGCTCTTTGTTGGAAGGCGGGCATGTTTTTGGAAGGGGATGTTGGTGCGCTAATAGTGGTCCCTTGGCGCACATGGAGTGCCAAGTCCGGTTCCTGAGACTGAGAAACATCATTCTGGCCATCTTCCCCTTGCTGCTCGATCCGCCGTTCCTGATCGTCGGCTAGTTCCCCTGGATTTAGAAAGAGATATACAAATATACAAATTTTCTCACATAACGATTTTGATATAATATCTGAAGTTGTTTATGAAACATGTGAACTAAACGGAATGCCTAGGAAGAGCAAATGAGCTGGTAATGATATGAGATTTATCTGCATTTAATTTTATCAAAAATCTTATTCTTTCATAGGTACAAAAGTTTACTCCACTTAGAATCACGGTCTCAGGATAGTAAAATTATCATGCAATGATTGAAAGAGGGAAGTTATTTAACAAGCTACTTGCTATACGATGCATGTACTGTTGATTTCATCTTTTTTTTATATTAATGCTGAATTTATCGCTGCAAACCATTTACTTTTATTACATCTCTGAATCGTACATTATACAACAACTTACTGATAGTCATTTTTTTATCGTCTTAAACTTTCAGCTAAAGAAAATCAAATCAAATTTATTATTAAGCACAGTTACAAAATTATTTATGAGTCTTCGAAATAAAACACTGAAAGTTCGGGGGGATTATTAAGTTAAAATAAATTCTCTTATGATGAAATCTTTAAATTCTTTACATAGTCTTTCCCAATGAATCAGGTATAATAATTGTGCATCTAGACTTACCTGAGAGGTCACCCGAAGAGAATCGCCTCCGCAGATAGCTGGTAGTGGAGGCGAAACTCTGTTTGAAGCTTGAGAACGAAATTTTGGCGTTAGGTGAGGGATTCGTGTCTGCACAGAAAACTACAGCCCGTGGCTTCACTTGCTGAGGATCTTCGAGGGCGATCAGCCCTCCTTAACAAAGCACTTTAGAAAGCTAAAATGAAAAACACAATTCTTTGAACAAATATTTGACTTATTATGTAATATTTTACAACTGAAAAACATGAAGTTAATCTAAGACACAAAATCATGTTCATCATTTCGTGATGTACTCTTTTCGAGAGGAATATTTTATTAGTTAACTTTTTCTGCAAAGCTTAAGCATATTGTTAAACTCTCTTAAATCACTTAGCTATTATGTAATCTATGAGAAAAGCTAGTGCATGAATGCAAAGACCAAAAAAAAATATTGAAGCTTTAAATATGTCTATCTAATTCAGAGGATGAAAAACGCAAACAAAAGTTAATTCTCATTGGCAATAAAAATTAATTCATTTTCAAACTTTTCGCTATCTCAGGAGTTAAAGTCTTTAGTTGTAATGCTGTAAGATGGCTAAGAATAGCAATCAGTTCATTTAAGTCCTATTTTATGAATTATATTGTAATTAAAATTAAAAATGAAAATTAATGAGATTGTATTAAGATGCATTCATGATTAGTTTTACTGATAATTATTACTTTTTTCCCTTTTTCCATGCTAATTTTTATTTTTTTCACAAACTTCTGCATTTTTGTTATAGTACTTGCCAGATTGTAACAGAATATAACTGCGATAGAATTCAGCTATTGGTTCGCCACATGATTTAATCTCTGAGTTACTAACGTTAAGTTAAGTTTCCCTTCGGGAAGGAACGGGATTATGCATGTTTCTTTACATCTTTGTCTATCGTGTTCGAGTCCGCGGACAGTTGTAGCACTGAAAGGATTAACACTATTCATTATAGTGAATCTGAAATAGAAAGGAAGTAAATAATTAAAATTTTGTCACCTATTAATTTCACAGTTATCGAAATTGGTTATTTCTGAATTCTGTTATCGTTATTTCCCAGGCTTGTGTACTGCTAAATTTGGCCCTGAAATTTCAAAGTTTCCCAAAGTATGATGAATACGTTACATTTTTTTATTTTAATTTCAAAATGACCCTCTCCCTTGACTTCGTTTTCTGTTAACATACTTCCAACAGAAAACCGATTAGATCACGATGTTTGCGCTAGCAGCAATTTTCATGTGTAAAGAATTGGAAAGCCATCTTTCTGTAAGGAAATTTCATTAGAGAGTCAAACGAGATAATGCACGACTTTGAGAGATAATGCTGCCCCGACTTTTCTCGATACGCAGAATTTAGAACTGTTAACCAGGCCAGCATGTTCTCCAAACCTCTCACCCACTGAGAACATCTGGTAATGGGTCCCCAAGACACCACTTGCTAGCCCCTATGATTGATAATTGGCACAGACCTGAAGCTCTGAGGAATGAAGTACCTGTATTTGTCATCAAAGTTCAGATCGACTCGATGCCCAGTCGCATTACTGCCACTGTTGGTGCTAGAGGTGACAGTTCTGTATATTGAATTCTGCACGCTGTGTACCCCAATCCACTTGAAAATTTAATCATGGATTCCTCCCATTATACTATATACGTACGATAAATAAAATTTCGATATTTGCTTTCCTTAGGGGTGAAGCAATTTTAATGGCCAGCAGTCTATATTGCAAAAACATTGTTTTGCTCTTCTTATTCGGTAAAATTTGCGTCATTATTATTTAAAATATTATCATTTAAGATAATGTGAAAGCGTTTTAATATGATCTTGCTTCATTGCATCTTGTATTATCAGGTTCAATGTTCCGTCTTACTTTCTTCGGGAACATGCAAGGACCTGACTCGGAACAGAGAGCTTACTAAAGCTATGTTCAATAACTGTGGGAAGTAGACAGGATACACAAGAAGGGTATACAAAACCCTTTATTTTTCTCTATTTACAATAACTTCCGTACTTCGGAATACAAAGACCCACTACTTGTGGTCTAAACGTAAAAATATAAAAATAAAACTAAACTCTTAACTTTGAAATAATAAACGTGGAAGATTGGCCTTATATTAACAGGAAGCCGTATGTAGTACAGAGAACTGTGAACACTACAATACGTTTAAAATTATCAAGAGGATTAAACCTCTGGCCTGGAAGGCAACCAGCAACTGAGTAAAACTTCTAAGGTAAGCGGCCTGCTTCGGCTAACTGCTTCCTCTCTTTCGCTTGGCAAAAAGCCACAACTTAAATACTTGGCGTTCGCCAGACAAACTTTGCATAAATACGTTAACGCTTATAATTCTGGCCGGAAGTAGAAAATAAGAAGTGATAGTAAAGATTTAAAATAAAATAAACGTTAGTAAAACTTAAGATCCTTACAGTATATACCACAAATTATAAAAATTGAAGGTACATCTCTTAATATTCCTCTCGGTTTATACATATATATATAAAATTACAACTTAAAAAAATGAAGGTAGGTGCATCTCTTAATATTCCTCTCGGTTTATACATGTATATGTAATATAAATAATAAATATAACACAAATTAAGAATTTCAAACCCAGTATCTAATTATGCTCTGTAAGCTACAATAACTGATGGTAATATTAAAAAAAATAAAACAAGAGATTAAATTCAATACATATTCAACCTGGAATAAGTTGTATACAAAATAAAAATAAAAATTGTTTACAAAAGCAATAACCCACTGTGAATAAAGATTCATGTCCAGCACTGAAATCAATAGGTGCCTAAATGCATAAAAATTGCAAAAAATATTTCAAAAATATAAAGTGCAAAAAAAAAATCGTGCAACAAATTTCAAAAAGGTAGTAAATGCAGAATTTAGATCTCTGTGCACCTCGTTATCAGCACCTCGTTATACCATCGTGTTGATGTATTAAGAGATGCAAATGAATCAGCCTGCTTCTGACTTGATACTGATAAAAATTTACTAAATTTAAAACTTCAGTTTAACGATAAATATGTTTGTGTTTTCATTAGTCCAACCCCCACGGGTTGGAATGAACGGATCATTTTGCCCAATTTTCTGCCAATCCAAAATCCGTTAAGATCCAAATAATTGCAGAAATAACATGAAAACCTTACAAAACCTAAACAACCTTGATTTAAAATGCAAATCATGTCGATCAGAATAATTCTAAATCCAATAGAAACAACTACAGCAGAAACATTTCTATCGTAGCCTGTAATAAACAAGTTATTCATCTAAAATTTCTCAGCAATTCTGCAAAGTATTAAAAATAAAATTAAATTTGAATAAACAATCTAGAACCCCTACAAATATTAAATCTATGTATATTCGAAGTACTGGGTTGTTCTAACAGTAACATGTGCTATGATGCAAAATACCACTTGAAATAATTTTGCATCATGGGCGGCTTCGGGGTTTTCCTCATATCTAACATGGATAAGAGCCAGTTTCTCTTAAAAAGTTCGCTGTGTAAGCATCCTTTTCCAATGGCAAATATCCGTAGAGTTGCTTTGCCTTATTCAGTAAACCTAACCTAACATACGAGTATTTTAAATCAAATGTAAGGTTTTGTTGCTGTTTCTACAATTATTTGTATCTTAACGGATTTTGGATTGGTCGGAAATTAGGCAAAATACTTTGCTTATTCCAGTCTATAGAGGCCGGACTGATGAAGACACACATTGATTTGTAGTTAGTAAATTTGTGTCATCATCAGTTCAGAAACAGATTTATCCATTTGCTTCTCTAGATACACCAACACATTGACGATGTGCTAAGAGATGTAAATTTTTTATTATTTGCGCTACCTTTTTGATATATTTTTGCATTGTATTTTATTTTCACTTTAAATTTTCGCAATATGTTTTGCATTTTTTATGCATTTATGTATTACTGATTTCAGAGCTAGACATAATTCTTTACCTCACAGTGGTTTATTGCTTTTGCAAACATTTTTATTGGTATTTACTTACTCCAAGTTGAATATGTATTGAATTTAAACATTTTTATTTTATCTATATAAAAAGCAAATCTTTGGAAGTTTTGATAACATACATCTTGCTGCGTGATTCTCGGGACCGCTTAATACTCTTTTTTTTTTTTTTTTTGTAGTTACTGACCTTCTATAAAATAAAAAATGTACTAATGCAGTAATAAATTAAAGTGCCACAATCATACTGAAACTCATGTTACCATTTACGTGCAACTGGAGTACATTAATCATTGGAGACGCACAGCCTTGCCACAAGATATGAAGGAGCTTATACTACAAAACAGGGAAATGAATAGAGAAAGAATAATGATTGTACATGAAAAAAAACCGCCGCCTTTATACCCTTTTCTGAAACAGGTTCTTTGCTTTGTAAAACGCAGTGTGGGGAAATGGTGAGCGTCTTCCAGAAGCTAACTACGTACCGTGTAAACCTTACATTCTACAATTCAAAATGTTCGCTTCGGTATGTTCTATGACCCCTTAAAGTTTGTTCCATTAATTCTGGAACACTCTGCATTTGTAATAGTATTTAAGAAGCCAGTATCTCAGCGGCCATTCCAGCTCTGCTATATTTTAAAGACTTCATTCTACAGAACAATGCCTTGTAACGGGACTAAATGCTATACCTAAGACAATTAACGTATACCTATGATTAAAAAGGGAGGAACAAATGGTAGTTTTAGTTGTAAAAAAATTGAGAGATTTATTTATCATAACATTCCTAACTCCCTCCCTAGGGCCCCGCTAGTAGCTGAATGATTAAGACTACTGAATACTTGTAGCTCCTCTTGATTTGGATTCGGATTCAGGCAAGCTGGCTGGTTTTATGATTGGGTTTTCCCAAGTGTAAAGTGAATAAGAGCCAGTTTCTCTCAAAACGGGCTCCACGAAGACATCCCCCCTCATATGTAGGTAGCTCTCATGCTTTTACCTATTATTCAAACAGCCTAAACTAACTTCTTCCCTAACACTGCAAAATATTGTTTAAGTATCTAGTCTTTTCTGCTGCAGTAATGTTCAAACCCTTCTCTGCAACATAACCAAGTATTATAGAATAGTCAACTGCCAATTTACCGCCTCATTATCGTGGATGAAGGCCACGGTTAATTAAAAATTATGGTTAATCAAAGGGTAGTTAAAAAAGTAGTAAAATAAAATAAACCATTATAATTTGCAGAAAAATACCATTAACAATTGACATGCATTTTCAAGTAGTTTATGCTGGATAATAAATATATTTTATACGTTAATTAAGTCAGTGTTCAAACAGAAAGAATGCATTGTAAATAACGGAAGAATAAGCGTCACTAGAAATGAAGAAATTAAGTTATTTTTTAATTATTTTACTAATGAATGCCAAGCATTAGCGCTTAACTCATTACTTCACGGACTCTCTAGTACTTTTTAACAATGTCCTAATACCGAGAAAGTGCAATACAATTATTTAAATGTACAAAAACCATAGGCTGATTGGAGTCACACATGATACAGTTTGGGGAATCCACCACTACAATTCTAAATCATTACTCAATTAAGTTAGGTTATAATTATAAAACGTTGAATTACATTATTACTAAAACGCATAAAAAATACACACACAAATAAAGTAGAAAAAAAACGCGTAAACTATAAATAAATTCAATCTATTCTTCTGATATCACGCTTACTTAATTATCTATTACCTAAAACACAAACAAATATATTAAAAATATAATTATGCATTATTTTATGGCAGAAAATGTAGAGGTACAGACTGAAAATTCTTAAATAATCGACTAATTTCGTTAACAACTCAACGAATTATTTACCGAAAAAACCCTTATATTTCTTTCATTTTGGTTTCGGAAAGAAAATTCTCATTTCTTTCAAAGAATTTGTTGTTGTTCTGCTGATCAAATTCTGTAAAGAAATAAATAAATTAAAGTTATCGTCTACTTTCTGGTTTCCATAGTAATAGGATCGATTGACCTATCAACTTAAGTTTTCTTTCGTAAATACTAATCTAATGCTTCCTTTCAGTATGAATGTCTTTTCTTTTTGACCTTTTAAACAGAAGTTAATTCTTAAGTGTCATTTATTTTTGGTGAAGTTTTTGTTTTTGCAATGTAACTGTTACTAACAGCTGCGCATCGTATTAGCGTAACAAGTTTTGAAAAATATTTGGATTTTCCGGATGACAACTAAAGTAAAGATACGTTGCACATTTAAAAAATATTCATGTGCATAAAATGAAAGTTTTTAGTAAAACATATGATCTATAATAAATGTGTGTAATAAGCCAATAAAATAAATTCAATAAAATAAATAAACGATCGGTCCTCATAATAAAAAGAGAAATAGGAAATATTTTAAATGAATTCTTCTTTTAACGTTATAACAACTTATTTAAGAGTAGAATACTTAAATGTCTGAAAGACCCAATTTCTTGTCAGCTAGTGTCCTTATTAGAAAAGCATTATATTAGACAAGCAATTGAAAAATATATTTGGAGAGCATAACTTGCAAGGTATTATATGCTGCAGTAATCTCTCTTGACATGCTCCACCAGTGGCCGAGTGGTTAAGACCCCTGAATAGTGGGAGTTCGACCAAAGTTCGATCGCAGGCGAACGGATTGACTGCATGGTTGGCTTTTATGATTTTCCCCATATGCAACGTGAATTTCCCCATATATGTAACACTAACTTTCTTAGAAAGTCTTCCAGAAGAACATCCGTACCCTTAGGCAGACAGCCCTCATGTGCTTGCCATATTCAAATAGCCTAACTTCTTGCTTAACATTAACAGAAACATTTGACTTTCTCTGGTACACTGATGTTCCTAACTGCTTGACTGAAATCGATCGTCCTAATGCTACTTACACCATAATCAGAAGAAAAGAACAATTTGAAGCATAGATATTTCCATTTCCCAGCGGATGATAGCAGCATCATAAGATTATTTTCGGATGAATATTTCTAGGAGGCATATTCGGGACCAGTGCTGCAGAATTTAATAACAAACCCTGCTTATCTACTGTATATTAATAGAATACCTCAGTGTTTTCACATGCTTATGATTTCCTCCTTATAGTCAAGGAACTATCAAAGAAACAGTGTGAAGGCAATATCAAAGAAATTCCAAAAATATTTCCTACGTTGGACTCAAGAGCATAAACTAATTATTTCTGCAAAAAACATCAAAGCTGTAGTAGAGAGCGTAGGAAATGTCTGAAAAGAAAGCTACTTTTTTACTTCGGGAGAATACGATTTCGATTGTATTACAAGCGACCTACCTGTGTGTAGTCCTAGATGAGCAAATGAGCTGGTTTCCCCTTATAAAATATATCAAAATGAAATTATATACTCTAGCAATTTGTCTACCACAGCTATGACATTAACGTATTGGGGCTTTATTTTAAAGCTCATCAAGACCTAGTACCAAACAGTTGTCAATAAACTGAAGTCCACAGAGCGTCTACCTGAGGACTAGATGAAACATCGCAGGTGAGCAAACAACTTGATCAACACAAAGGCTCTACGTACTGTGAGAAGATATCCTAGCACTTCCAAAAGCAAATAATGGCGGGATGGGAAACTATCTGCGATTGCTCAGAAATGTGACTATCTATGATCTGCGTCTCTGGCATGCGAAATCTGAAACGAAAATTTCAATCTCTTTCCATCCAGTAGAAACGATCAGCGATACTAAATAGTTATAAAACGTGTCCAAATGATTTTGATACTATATACAGAATTACTGCCTTCGCTACTATGTGTTCTCATGCTGTAACTGATAAAGTGTCCAGCTGATAGTAGGAAGATCCGGTGTATTTCATGATTGGCATCTGACGTATTATGCTACACTCATGGGCGCGACTCCATGTAGTACTTGGTAAAACGCAAACAACACCAAAATGCGTATTACTTACAGCACACAGAACTAAAATACATTTAATATAAATCGATGAGAAGTTCTATTAATAATACATAATAACACTGAAGACATATAAGCAATTACTGTAAGTTATTGTTCTCATCATATGAGGATCTTGCTAACGGCAAGAACTTCTCTAGTCTCAAGAATTAAGGCGCATTCTGAGTTCTTGCTTTGTCGAAAACAGTTTGCAGACTGAATTAATAGCTCTCTCGTACTTTTCGGTTGTATTTTACGTCCTCTTATTTGTTATAGTTGAAACGATATCAGTGGAGCAACAGAATCTAGAGGCTTTGATGTCAGACGCAGTGAACAAATTATTGCTTCTGTAATGTTAGAATCTGTCGTCTCACACTTCGTAACAACAGAAACGCTACGACCTGTGGGGAATCGCACACATGAATCGAAGCAAGAGCAGTGAAATTAAAGCAGTAGTAGAGAAAGCAGTCTTTGTGTGGTCCGCCGCAGGAGCATAGTGTTATAACTTGCACTTTAACAGGAAAGGCTGCATAACAGATGCAAAATTATGGATTTCCTTTCGAACCAGTTGGCAAAATTTATTAATGCACTTTGTAGTAAATACTGTAATATATTTTTCATAACTATTAAAACTATCAACCAAGCTGATGAATGAACTGAGTTGATGAGAGATAATGATCTAATGAATGAACTAAGAACTAAGTTGATGAATGATAGTATTTTTCATAACTCTATTCATCAGCTTGCAAAGGAATTGCTCCCGCTCTTTGGCTGTTAATGTTATAAACAGTTTCTATAAACTAATTAAGCAGCACAACTAGGTTCACTATCCCTTACGAAAAATGCGCGGATTATTTTTAAAACTTTCATATTATTATTAATGTTATAATAACGAAGCAATGGTAAAATTTATTCGCATTATTTTTTCAAATTCTTTTGCGCTTAAATCTGCGCAAATATATCTGAGATTTGGAAGGTGTTAGAGGAGCTCAACCCAAATGCTGTTATTTGTTACAATTTTGTTTTCTCTGATAAAAATTGCGCCAGCTACCTACAGTTATAATTATATAACTACAGCATAAAAATATTTGACATTTACTTTACAATAAGGTAAAAAATAATGATATAAAAACGGTAATTTTGAATCTACGCGCATGTATGTAGAAAATAAAGATGATTTATTTTTAAATAAAAAATTATTCCCATCTGAAAAATGCCTTGAAAATAAACAGAAAATTATTTAATACCAAAAAGCACTTTCGTCGGAGGAGAATCTGCAGCTATTATGCTTTCCAAACAGCTGTCGTAAAAGATTTCTTTGCGATATTGTGAGGAAAATAACGTCCTTAGATTAGATACATTCTGCGTTAAATTTACTGTCATTCAATCATTGTCATATAACAAAAAGATTGTTTTGTTTAAGGAGAAGAAAAATATATTCAGTAAAGATAAGAAACTAATTAGTAAGTTTTAACAAAGTTTTAAAAAGTTACTATCTTATAAAAAGTATGAGGTTTTTAGGAGAATAAAAAGAGATTACTAAATATCGTAAAAGTACTAAATATTGTAAAACTTCTCATGTTTATTAATCAGATTGTGATGAATAAAAGAATTTACTAGCCCCTTTGTAAGCTGAAATAATTTTAAGAAGATCTTACAGCTCACCAGTGGTCGTACGGTAAAATTACTGAACACTAGTAGCTTAAGATGATGTCAAATCCCTGCATACGGACTGGCTGCATGGGAGTTTCTTGGATTTTTCTCAAGGTTATTATACTTAAAGATTTGCTCGTCCATGACATCACTGACTCAGAGAGTATGCTCCAAAAGCAACTATTTCCTACTCCCTTTATGGCTTCGTTTGCTTCACTTCTACACATTAAGAGATGATATTGAACTCGAGCGCTGGAAAGAATCTAACCTTGTTTGTCTACCGACCTTAGTTTTCCTCATGTATTAAGTATAGAGCCAGTTCTCCTTAAAAAGTCCTCCACAGAGGTGCTTTTTTACCCGGCAGCACGTATGAAACATGCAGTTCCTGACATTTTCACTCTCAATATATCTTAACGATTTATTCTGCAGCATGAATGTCAGGAATATGTTGTATAATGTACACGAAAGCTTTTAACAGAATTAATTTAAATATATATGTAAATGTAAATTGTAAAACTATATATATATATATATATATATATATATATATGTATGTAAATGTAAAATGTAAAAATATATATATGTGTAAATGTAAAACTTTTAAATTACAATAAAATAACAGTAATAAATGTTTGACTCATATTTTACCTCAACATGTAAATACATTAACGTAAATTTTAAATTTTACTTATTATAAAAAAGCCTACGAAGAAATGTATAAAATAGTGTGAATATTTCTAAAGGAGGCAAAGGACTAAAGTTAAGTTTGGCAAAAAACTAAGGTTAAGGTAGAATATGGTGAAACTGTGTTTTCTTCTTAATTCTCATGATGAAATTAAATACGGCCATGACAATGTAAAAATCGCAGAAAGAGAAATTAATAGGGAAATCAATCTTTTCGTATCAATTCAGTTTATTTAGTTACAGTGTAAGGTATTTTCTCCGTCTTAAAAGCGTGCCTTCTTGGTGTAACTAGAAAGCACGTCCGGACAACAAGTGGAAGTTCAAGCGAATTCCGACTGTCAAGAGTTCCGGTGAGGGCATTCGTGATTTCTAACATTTCTTGACTTTCTCAAAAATTCCTGATGACGCTACAACAGTATAAAGAGGGAATAAAATGCTTTAAAATTAAAACTTTAAAAATGTCAAAAACGTTTTATTTGTAATCGATATTCCGGCGAGTGCAGCGCTGATTTTTCATGTTACCTGCTCTGAAATAAATTTAAGGATTCTAAATTTTTTTTTTTTTTTGTTTGAAAAGCACCAAAAAACTTATTTGGATTCGGAAAAAAACTTAGTTGGATGGAATACATTTTATCCCCCAGACAGAAGGGCGAATGGAGCAATAAAGGTTGAGAAACACAGATAAAACATTATAACTGTTAATATATATTAAGAATATGATTAAATAAAGCATGTAAGATCATAATAAATAGGAAGAAAGCTCCTCATTTATATGTTCCTACTGAATTATAAGAGAAGCATAATAACGAAAATTCACTTAGGACAACATCTCGCTTATTGTTGAAAATGAAAAGAAGCAATCTAAGATAAGCTAATTCAATTCAAGAACTTTTCCTTTTTTTAGTAATAAAACAAACGGCTTTAAATTCCATTATCTTTTAATAATTTTCAAAAATTTAATTTCAGCAAACTTTTAAATACTAATATTGTGATGTAATTACCCTTATTGTCTATTATCTCATTTTGCAGGCTATACCTATTTAAATGGCACGTAGATCAATTAGATCAATTAGCCTGTTGTAGCCTGTTGTTTTCTTAATGAAAATTAATTAAAATTGATTGAATTTTATTTAAATTGATACAGACCATTTTATGTTGTGAGTCTAGTCTTAAAATAGTGACTTTGTTTGCTCTAATTAGTATCATTCGACCCGCAAATAACCGCAATCTACGTCATCAGATTTCCTAAACAATATCCCGTAGAAAGTAAAATTAATCCCGAGGAAATGAACAACTGCCAGGCTTCTTAAATTTTCACCCAGCGGGGAGCACATTAAATAGCTTAATGACAAAACAAATACTTTTTTTATCCGACGAATAAATACTCTTTTTTTTTTTGTATGAAAAGGTTACTCCCCGTAGCTTTTTACCTTCTTCTAGCTATGTAATATTTATTTCATTAAACTGAGTATGTTAGGAGAACTAATAACCATTGTTATGTAAATACCTAAGGTACTACTCAAGAAAAAGGCATAATTGAAAAGAGTGCAATTTGTTTTATTCACCTTTCGGCTGTGTAATATATTTACGGATTGAATCAGAGACTCAGTTTGGATGACTTTTAATAGCAGTGAAAATTTTGCCTCTAATATTTGAATCCTGCTTTACCGATGCACGATTATTGGTATGCATATTTTATCAATCATCGTATAATATTATACTGATTCTCAGGGATTCGGTCCATTTACTCAGCCAGTAGAAATTTCATTCTTTTTAAGAAGGGTTGTGCATTTTAAATTTGGCTTTTTTTCTCTTTTCCGCTACACATCACTTGCTTAACCCAAAATTCAGTTAAAAAAGGAACAGTATGAAACAGAATTTAAGAAAGCATGAAGTTCTGCCGACACTGCACTTGTTTAGACGAGAGACGTATAAGCACTGTGTCACATGATACGAACTGAAAAAATTATTATTCCTCGCTCAATTTATTTTTAGCTGGAAATTTTAACGAGAGTCATAAAAGTAAATTATTTTAGCCAACATTTTAGTTAATTGCTACGTAATTGTAATTAGTCAAATTATATGAGTATTTGCTAATTAATGTGAAAGTTAGCAGCCTTTCGATTTGGAACACTTTAATTTGTACACCCAATTTATGATTTAATAAATTTATGATTTAATTTGAAAGATCATATGCTATTTAACAACGAAATTATTTTAGATAAAACGTAGATAAAACCACAGTTCACGTAAGCCATATCGGAACACAACTAATAATTTTTTAAAAATAAAAAATAACCACTATGGCTATTTTCGCAGTAATTAAGGAATTATTATCTTGGAAACCTGCATGATGCTTTAAATAAAAGAAAAGTTTGAAACTTAACATAGTAAATTTTACTAAACTGAGATGTACGTGTACTTGCTTTATACACGAACTTTGATAATTCGAAGCCTTCGATAAATCGAACAACATTGTACGTCCATACCAAAATGTGCTTATAGTTGATTTTAGTATTTCTGTGCAAAACTAAGAAAGGTAAACTGACCAAAGTAAATTGATCTAAATTAGTATATATTCTAAATTTCAACTGTATCTCTTCTTCCTCCTAATATGTATTTCCTCCAGGTATGAGATTTATAGTTTTTTAGGTTTTTGTCTAAAACATCAGCAGATATTTTAAGTAAGATTTAAGTACCTTAAATTTTTTTTTGGTAATGTAATTAACAAAAACTTGTGAAAATATTTCATTCAAATTAAACCATTCTGAGCAAACTGTTTTGCGAAAAGTATTGCATTTAATTCCTTTCAGAATGAAATATTGTTTAGAAATGTATTCTTTTCATATACTTAGAACTCTGAAGTACTGTAAAAAAGAAAATATATACATTTAATATGTATATTTGCGACGTAATTACAAAATATTTACATCCGACCGTGTCGAAACCCATTGAACTTAATTGGTAAATTACCCAATGTTTTGGTCACCACGTAGGGATCGCCAGTGCGTCAGAGCAGGGTATGGGGGAAACCGGTTAGGGCCACTCCATTTTACTTCCTACCTCCATGTATTAACCGATCTACTGTTATCTATCTATTGCTATTATAACAATTATCGGTCTTCTTTGAACAACTTGACATTCTAAATCATGCATGAACTAGAAGCGGTCTTATCTCTTGAATCTCGTACCTGACGGTACATGCTGAAACGGATTTCTTCTATTATTCACCGCCATTATGGAATAATGAATGGAAGTGAACTTTGCTTGCTAAGGAAATCTGTATTCAGTGGTCGACTATTTAAACTAAGTGTTGACATGCTTTAAGGGCTGAACGAGAACCTCGAAATGGGTTGACAGACTTGACCTACATAAAGACGAAATTTGTTAAATATAAGTAAAAGTTTCTGTGCACGTGACTGCATTGTCGACGACAATCCTTCACGATTATTTATATTCTGCAAGCAAGATAGCTGCTGACTGGAAACAGATCGCTGATGACACCGTCAAAGTCAAAAATGTTGCTGTCCAAAGTGTGATAAGAATTCAGAGAGCGAACGTGGTTTATAACATGTGCTTGGCGTAGGGCTACTCACTGCAATTTAACCGAGTGACTTATAGATCGCCTACAGAATAAAAATATGTCTCGCTAATTTTTATAAAATGAGGTGTACTATTAATTTTATTCTTATACGGAAGTAGTGCGTAAATCTGGAGATAGATTGCATTTATTTTGCAAATACTCGTAAAATACATAATGCATACTGAAATATAAGAATTAGCTTTTATTTTACTAATATTTATCCCTATTTGTTTAAAATTCACCTTCAGTTTTCTATGAAAAAAGCAATACTTTCTTACAATCTTCCGTTTGTAAGTAGAAGAAATTAGAAAACAAACCTTATTATATGGTTAGCTCTTAGTATCTAACCTAACCTGAAACGTAATCTTAAAAATCAGGACTGAATATCGCAGTCATTTATCTAGCTCCTGCAGAGTAACTTTATTCTGTCCAAGATTAAACATTAATTTGAAGATTTCTAAATGTTCAGAACAGCTGATCCTTAAAGTTTGAGTTAATTTATAGATAAGGTTACCAACTCTGTCAACCACAAGAAAGGACACTTCAAAATATATTTATATTAATACTTTTTTTATTACTTTTGTGAATTGCTGGAATACTATTTTAGAATGAATTTTGATATGAACGAACAATTTTTCCAAATTTCGAAAAAAAAACGAGTGAAAAATGTTTTAGTTCGGTAACTTGAGTAATAATATATTGATTCGTTAAACACAAAGACAGACTATTAGAATAGGTATTGAAATTCAATTAAAAAATGTTAATTAAAAGATATAGAGACATATATAAAAATTTTTAAATGTTTACATTTTTAAATGTATTTGCTCTAATTTTTGGCAGACTTGAGAAAATGTTCATCATTCATTTTTTCAGCTTATTCTGAACAACGTTCTTTCAAAATTAAATATATAAGTACATAAAAAATTTATGTATTATTTAATATACATAAAAATTATTTTTAGAAGTTCTATTTTGTTCAATTCTCCATTTAGTTGACATGACACTAAAAATTCTTTATTGCAGGAATTGAAAACGCATACGAAACTATTTTTTAAATATCCACACGCTTACTATCAGCACTTTTTAAACTATATGTACCCTTTGCTACTTGATGTTTTTGATCTTAATTTTTTTATGAATTAATGTTACTTTATCAAAAAGTCATCCATATACAAATCCAGCTTTCCTTTTAGCTTCGTATCTTCAATTACTTCATCATATTTCTGGTATGTCGGAAAGAAAGTATTTATCAGGCATAGAACAGACAATTTGTTTTTTCATCATTCTAAATAAATAATTGCTGAAGAAAGAAATAATTTAGTCTTCGATAATCTTTGAGATTCTGCATTACATATTTTTTTTCAAATGTTGATGAACTTGAAAGTGAAAAAATTCCTCATCATATCGAGATGTAAGCTTATTTCTTAAATTGGCAGAAACATTCAAAATATGTACACTAAAATATTTTCTTCTCTAGTTCTTCAGCAACCACTGAATATCGACATTAATATCGCGAGAACAATAAATAAATTTCAATAATAGGTGTGATTTCTATAGAATTATCATCAATTAGAAACACTTTGAATAAATGCTTAGAACAATCAATAGATCTCCTTAAGAAATGAGAACTTAAGGCATTTTTAATTACGAAATGAAGGACATTCGACAGTTTTTCTGAACTCAGAAAAGAACAAATACAAGAAAATTGATTAAAGGACTGTCCTTTCAAAAAAAAAAAAAAAAAAAAAAACATTTGGCAACCCTATATATAGATTAGAAAATAGAGCAGTTTATCTTTCAAACCCCATTAAAAGAAAGTTGCCTTTCATCTGTAGGCGTCGATTCGACATAGATTTATTTACATGTACTTATACGCCTAAATTAATTTTACGCTTAGCGTATTTCATATATTTATAACTTTTATCAATGGCTATAAGTTGCACAACATTCCCACTTCTTCCCTGATTTCTGAACTTCCTCCTACACTTCATGTCTTGAGGTTGAATTTTCCTGAATTTGAAAACTGAAGAAAGAAACTGAATAAATTTTTACTAAAAGAATTAAATGTGCCAATCACATTAGATAAATATCTAATGTATTATTAACAGGCCGATAGCCTTGGTACAGTATAATTATGTACCATAGTCAAATATTCCAATTACTATTAGTCAAATTTCTCACAAACAAAATGTTACGAATTTGGTATTTAAAAAAAGCTAATGTTAGTTCAATTATAAATTAAATGGTTTTATTTCTCGCGCAGTGCAGCGCGTGACGAATATTAAAAGAAAGCTAAGCCGGAAAAATTAAAAATACAAGAGCGCGTGCGTTAAATAAATAAATATCTCTTTTTGATTTCGAGAAAGTACTGGAAAATTCTAGCGCGTGATTTTAAAATCTTATAAAAGGAGGAAAACATCTCAGTTTGTAGTAGTTGCTTAGTTTGTTGTTGTTTAGAAAACTGCCGTTGTTGATTATAGCGAATTCGCGGATTAGCGTTCTTTAGCTGTTTTGAATTACGTTCTATTGTACATTTAAGTAGTTAAAAGATAACTACTGTGAGATATTGTGATACTGCATGATAATTTGAGAAAATTTAAGCATTTCTGTTGTGATAATAATAAATTTTTGTTCATTTTTCATCGGACTTGTGCATTCATTTCATAACGAACCCGTACGCACACAACAATTTTTGGTGTCAGGAGTGGGGTTTGAATGCCAATAACAAGAGCGATGGAAGAGCAATTAAGGCATTTAATATCAGCCTTTGCCTCATTTAAAGAAGAAATGAAATTGGGCCAGGAATCCCTCAAGGAAGAAATGAAAGCGGCACAGGAACAAATGAAGTTGGGCCAGGAATCCGTTAAAGGAGAAATGAAATTGGGCCAGGAATCCGTTAAGGAAGAGATGAAATCTCTTAAAAATGAGATGAAAGCAGGTCAGGACGAAATGAAAAGAGAAATTACCTGCGTAATAGAAAATAAATTTGAGGCTATGGAAGGCAGAATAGACGCGGTTGAAACTAAAGTTGGACAAATAGAAGAAAGAGTTTCTTCGGTAAAAGAACAAGTAGAAGAAAGAATTTCTTCTGTAAAAGAACATATAGAAGAGAGAGTTACTGCCGTCGAACAACAAATTGATGATAGGGTTTCTGCTGCCGTCGCCAAAGAAGTTGACAGCCTAAAGAAGTGCATAGCGACGGTAGGAAACAATTCTGAAGGTTTCAAATTTTTATCGATGCCTGCTCGTTCCGTTCTGAAACTATCTACATATGATGGGAAGACCTCCTGGCAGGTGTATACGACACAATTTTCTATCGTTGCGGATGCGAATGGATGGGATTCCCAAGCTAAGGCCTGTCATCTCGCCGCTTCTCTGAGAGCAGACGCAGCGGATATCCTGCAGACGCTTCCCGAAAATCAAAGGCTAGATTTCGAAGCTCTATCCGGCGCTTTGGAGCTGCGCTTCGGCGAGAAATGTTTAAAAGACTACAGCAGGCTCCAATTAAAATCTCGTCAACAGAAGCTCACCGAAACGCTTCAGGAGCTCGCCACGGATGTTGAAAGGCTGTCACATCACGCCTTTTCGGAGTGCCCGACAGAAACAAGGGAAATCCTGTCCCTGCAATATTTCATCGATGGCATCCGGGACCCTGAAATACAGAAAGCACTGCGAATGGCGGATGTTAAAGATCTGAAAAGCGCTTTAGTGTATGCCATGAAATTTGAGGCAAGCCCAGCAAGCCACCCGTCGAGACCGCCATCCAGTCAGAGCTGCTCAAGTCCAGGAGCCAGGGGATCAAGTCACTGCTCGTCTAGACGATTTAACTAGACAACTGAACGCCTTGAGACAGAATATTGGTGACAAGAAACCGAACGTAAAGTGCTGGAACTGCGGTGCTGAAGGACACATCCGACGAAACTGCAGAACACCCCAGGGCACGGATGCTAAGACCGCTCCTAACAAACAGCAGGGAAACTAATTAGTGGCCATCTCGCGGGGCGGAGGTTGCCAGATCATGAAAGGCCCCAGTTTAAAGCGCTTCAGATTTCTGCAGTGAGAGGCGGCAGTAATGGACTTTTCATAATAGGACATATTAATGGAGTTCCCTGCAATATGACGATAGATACAGGAGCCAACGTTACCATCATCCGAAAAGATTTGGCTCAACAACTGGGAAGCAAACTTATCTGGACGCCGCCCTGCGTTACCCTACAGACTGTGTCCGGTGAGAAGATCAACATCGATGGAAAAGTAAATGCTAACATCACGTTTGGAAGTGCCGCTTACCATCACACGGCATATGTAGCAGAGATCACTGATTCTTCCATACTCGGATTGGACTTTCTAAGGAAATACAATTTTTCCTTGGACTTTAAAAATAACGAATTGCATTCTACATCTGAGGACATAGTGTTATTTGGAGTCAATGATGAAGTTAAATCTGTCCATAAAATCATAGCACAAGACAATATCACAATACCGGCAAGAACAGAAATTTTACTTCCTGGATCCATAGCCGAAAACAGAAATTTCCGCTACGGCATCATAGAATATCCCAATAACTGTAATAGCCCAAAAGGAGTACTAGTAGCCTCAACACTCGTCGACCTATCCAAAACGGTTATCCCGGTGAGAGTCGCTAATGTAACTGAGAAGGGGAGAATTATTAGGAAAGGTGAAGTGGTTGCAGCATGTACTCCAGTAACCACCGTTGAAAGAAAGAGTAACATCCAAGAATCCGTGTCCTCAGAGAGAATTACATCGGAGTTATTGTAGAATGCGCAATTAAACGATAAAGAGAGGAATGCTGCCGATCGCGTCATTAAAGATCTTCAAGTTGTTTTCTCCCGCTCGTCTTCTGACGTGGGTCGAACTAGTTTGACACAACATAGAATAGATACCGGCGATCATCCCCCGATCAAGCAACATCCAAGACGTCTACCGTTTGCTAAACAGGAAGAGGTGCGAACACTGTTAAAAGATATGAAAGAAAGCGATGTCGTTGAGCCTTCAGTAAGTCCATGGGCATCTCCCATCGTCCTAGTCAGAAAGAAAGACGGCTCAACAAGATTTTGCGTCGACTATCGCCGGTTGAATGAGGTTACGAAGAAAGACAGTTACCCTCTTCCTAGAATTGACGACATACTAGACACTCTTTCTGGCAGCAAGTGGTTCTCAACACTTGATTTAAAGAGTGGGTATTGGCAGGTAGAAATACAGCCTGAAGACCGAGAAAAGACGGCATTTACTACGGGACAAGGGCTTTGGCAATTCAAGGTGATGCCGTTTGGACTGTGTAATGCGCCGGCAACATTCGAACGTCTTATGGAAACTGTTTTGAAAGGCCTTTCCTACGAAGCCTGCCTCATATACCTGGACGACATCATCATCGTCGGAAAGAGTTTTGAAGAACATTTAGAAAATCTTAGGAAGGTGCTTCAGAAACTGAAAGAAGCCAATCTGAAGCTGAGTCCCGCTAAATGCAAATTGTTCCGAAAGGAAGTGACTTACCTGGGACATGTCATCTCTGCAGAAGGTGTGCGCACGGATCCTGAAAAGGTATCAGCCGTTAAATCCTGGAAATGTCCCGAAAATGTCCATCATCTGAGAAGCTTCCTAGGGCTTTGCACCTACTATAGGAGATTCGTGAAGGACTTTTCTTCCATCGCAAGACCCCTTCACAAGCTGACAGAGAGCAACCAAAAGTTCTTGTGGACAAAAGAATGCGACGATGCATTTAACAACTTAAAGGAGGCTTTAACATCTGCTCCAATCCTGACGTATCCTCAGCTTGACCGACCATTTATTCTCGACACCGACGCGAGTAATGAAAGTGTTGGTGCTGTTTTGTCCCAAGAAATAGACGGCCAAGAACGTGTAGTGGCATACTGGAGCAAGTGCCTGTCTAAACCGGAGAGGAATTATTGTGTCACCAGGAAAGAGTTGTTCGCCATAGTCAAAGCTGTAGAACAGTTCCATCACTATCTATACGGCAGAAAATTCCTGCTCCGCACCGATCATGCATCATTGACCTGGCTTTTAAATTTCAAGAATCCTGAGGGTCAAATAGCCAGGTGGATACAGAGACTCCAAGAATATGACATCACTATCCGTCATCGTAAGGGATCATCACACGGAAACGCCGACGCCCTGTCTAGAAGACCTTGCCAAGAAAGCTGCCGATATTGTTCCAGGGTGGAAGTGAAATACGAGCTGCTGACTCCGGTCGCAAGACAAATTACAACATCAACATCGGCTGATCGAGAACCGTGGAGTGATGATGAAGTCAGGAAAGACCAGCTGGAAGACCGCGACATTAAACCCATAATTGATTTAATGGAGTCATCAAACAGAAAACCTACCTGGCAGGACATTTCTATCTGTAGTCCTACAACCAAACAATATTGGGCACTCTGGGATTCACTTCACATTCGAAACGGCGTCTTATACCGGAAATTCGAATCGGATGATGGGAAGACGTTCCGATGGCAACTTATACTTCCAAGATCCCGCATTCCTGATGTCCTTAAAGAGTTACATAGCACCCCTACTGGAGGTCACTTTGGAATAATGAAGACCTTGCAGAGAGTTCGTGAGCGTTTTTACTGGAATAATGCAAAGGATGACGTGTAAAAGTGGTGCCGATCTTGCGATGCCTGTGCAGGTCGGAAAGGACCGAGGAGACGCAGCCGAGGCAAGCTGCAACGTTACAACGTAGGGGCGCCTTTTGAACGTATCGCCTTTGACATCCTGGGACCTCTGCCACGAACTGCTGATGGCAACAAATACATACTCGTTGTCATTGATTACTTCACCAAGTGGCCTGAAGCTTATCCTATTCCTGATCAAGAGGCTGTCACAGTAACTGAGGTAATGATACAGCACTGGATTTCCAGGTTCGGAGTGCCTCTTCAGTTACATTCCGATCAGGGAAGGAATTTTGCCTCGGCAGTAATCAAAGAACTATGCAAACTACTCGGCATTGACAAAACTCAAACGACGCCATTGCATCCCCAGTCGGACGGCATGGTAGAGAGGTTCAATCGAACCATCCTTAATAACCTCTCATTAGTGGTTTCCAGAAACCAACAGGACTGGGACAAGAAATTACCACTCTTTTTACTGGCTTACCGCAGTGCTGTCCACGAGACTACCGGCTATTCTCCATCACAGATGCTCTTCGGTCGTGACCTTCGTCTGCCTTGTGATCTATTGTTTGGCCGCCCTCCGGATGCTCCTTCATCGTCTGAGGAATATATTCAAGATCTCCAGGCCCGGTTTGAAGTGATGCACAACTTTGCACGAGAGCGAGTCAACTTGGCGACGGAGAAGATGAAGACCCGCTACGACACAAGAGCTACTGAACATCAGTTCCACGAAGGAGACAAGGTGTGGTTGTGGAATCCGACTCGACGGAAAGGACTTTGTCCGAAATTACAGTCACCTTGGGATGGCCCGTATACAGTCCTAAAAAGGCTGAATGACGTCGTGGTTCGGATTCGTAAGTCTTCGAACTCTAAACCTAAAGTCGTTCATTACGACAGGTTAGCTCATTACTATGGCCATAGTACGTAATGTAAATAATTGTAAATAGTATCAGACCATGGTCCTTTTTGTTTATAAATGTGTATTTAGTATTTGATTTGTATTTAGTAATTGATTTGCATTTAGTATTTGATTTGTATTTAGTATTTGTTTTGTATTTAGTATTTGATAGCATTTGATTTGTTTAAGTTAGTTATTGCATTTATTGTTTATATTGTTTGATATTGTAATGTAATGTTTATGCCTCAGTTGCATTTATGCCACAGTTGTAAGTTTAGCTTCCTGTCCAGGGATTGTACTGCCCGGGACGTGCAGTCCTTGGGAAGGGGGCAGTGTTACGAATTTGGTATTTAAAAAAAGCTAATGTTAGTTCAATTATAAATTAAATGGTTTTATTTCTCGCGCAGTGCAGCGCGTGACGAATATTAAAAGAAAGCTAAGCCGGAAAAATTAAAAATACAAGAGCGCGTGCGTTAAATAAATAAATATCTCTTTTTGATTTCGAGAAAGTACTGGAAAATTCTAGCGCGTGATTTTAAAATCTTATAAAAGGAGGAAAACATCTCAGTTTGTAGTAGTTGCTTAGTTTGTTGTTGTTTAGAAAACTGCCGTTGTTGATTATAGCGAATTCGCGGATTAGCGTTCTTTAGCTGTTTTGAATTACGTTCTATTGTACATTTAAGTAGTTAAAAGATAACTACTGTGAGATATTGTGATACTGCATGATAATTTGAGAAAATTTAAGCATTTCTGTTGTGATAATAATAAATTTTTGTTCATTTTTCATCGGACTTGTGCATTCATTTCATAACGAACCCGTACGCACACAACAAAAATATATTTTATTGTTTCCCTCAGTTAAACACTATAAGGGCACTTAGCAACCTAAGACAGCAAACGGGAATCGCTGCTTCCTTCAACAATGCTGACTCTTTCCAAAGAGGCTAGTGCCAGTTCTTACTAGCGCGGCGGGATTTCACTAACTAATAGGTTACATCATGTTATTTGTATACGAGGCTTATATGATATTCACGTATATCAAGTAGGCCTCGATTTATATATGGCAAAGAACACAAAGGCTATCTGCCCCTAACTTTTAAATTCACTTCCGCGTTCTTTAATTTGCATAACCATCTGGTCCGAGCAAACACAGAAGCGAATCGAAGACAAAACAGGAGAATACTTAAATTAAACATAAAATAATTCTATCAAACTAAAATTTACTATATATATAATTGGTCAAAAAATTTTTCAGTTATGATGTTTCGTGCAGTGTCCTCAATAGCAATTACAGCTTTCTGTGCATGCGAATAATTATGGACTGATTAGATATATTCACGAAAAGGGACACACTTTCTACTGCAGGCAACAGAAAAAGAGTTGAAAAGTATACAAACTTTTTGAACTCATAAGGTATTTCTCCCGCCTTCCTAGCATGCCTTCGTGGCGTGGTGGACCCCACGTTGGGCGCGTATTCCAGAGGTCCCCGGTTTGATTCCCGGCGAAGGTATTGCTAATTTTTCATCCTGCCTGCTTCCAAAAAATACCTAATGCCTCTACAGAAAGCCCTGAACTAAAAGGGTTATGGATAATGATTCTCCTTACGCAGGATTTGGCGATTGGGTCCCTAAAAACCCCAGTCGCCCTTTAAAAGGGGGAGTGTTAAAGTATTTCTCCCGCCTTCTTAGCATGCCTACGTGGTGTGGTGGTCTGCACGCTGGGCGCATATTCCAGAGGTCCGTGGTTCGATTCCCGGCGAAGGCGTTGCTCATTTTTCATCTTGCCTGCTTCCAAAAATATCTAAAGTCTCTACAGGCTATTACAAAATAAATGCGTGTTTGAGATTTACATGAATTGTAGTAGTTATGTCTTATTAACTGAGAGCGATATCATAAGAATTGCATAATTGAAACGAACGACCCACACAATGAAAGAGAGTCTTGTGGACAAAGTTAAGTGCCATAAAATGAAAAAAATCTTTTGCTAAATAATTTTGTACATCAATCTGCTATGTAATAGAAATCACATTCCTGTTTCTATTATTTCTACTATTTAATTAATCAAACTTTACTCTTTTCAAATTGTTATTTTTTCGCCCTTAAAATCAGATTTCTGTCTCTTAAAAAATATTGATCCCGGTAAGGATTTGTCTCTTGTGAAAATATCTTACTTTCAGTAAACGGAACCTCTCAGAACATCGTAATTTTAGATTTCCTTGGTTGAATTACGTCAAGACTAATAACTCAAAAACAGAGAAAGATATTTTTTTTTTCTATTTTGGGAAAATAATACAATAAAATCAAACTGATCGACCAAATGTTAAAAAATAGAAAAAAAAAATTATTGCACACAGAAAAACAAAAGCCTTTCATTTTTAGAAGTGGAAATGTTTAAAAGCAAATTGTTAATAAATAAACTAGCATTATTTGATACTTAGTTTGGCCATTGAAAAATGGAATTAATGAAAATGTCCCGTAACCTTAAACTTGTATAAATATTAAATATTAAATATGGTATAAATATTAAATATGGTATAAATATTAAATATATATACTCTTAAACTTGTATAAATATAGTAATATTATATTAAATAGTTACTGACTAACGGAACAAAACACAGATACATTAAACACAGGTACATTATTATACACTAACCAAAAGAGGAGATCTAAAATAAATGTAAGCATTAAATGAATATGCAGAGAAAGTAATGAAATTTTAACGTCTGAAATAAATATAAATTTCAAAATGATAAATGACTATCGAAAAAAGTCAAGAAAGTTAAGAATATCTGGGTGGTTGAAGTGAGGCTTCTAGCGTTATGTTTAATAAGCGGAATAAATCATTAAATAATACGTTTTCCACTTTATTGGCAGTTATTTAATAAAATTTATTGAGGCAGAGAAAACTTTGTTGACAACTTTCTGAAGTTTCCATATCGATTATTAGAGGCTTGAGTTTTAACTGACTTGAAGCATTTTAATGAGTTTGTTATATTTCCATCAAGTAATAAAGACAAATAATAATAGTAATAATAATAATACAAAATGACAAGCCTACCCTTTGAAGTAACAGACATGTGGATGGGGTAACAAATTCTAAAACGGTTTTGTTAATGTTTGATAATTCCAAAGCAAAGTATATTGAAATTTTCATTTATTGTTTTATGGGAAGTTAATGGGAACTGATATTTAAAGAAACTACTGAAAGTCTGAGAAAAGTACTGCATAATTTTAAAATATGAAACTGTATACATTATGATTGTGTTATACCTATTTAAAGAACCATTTTGATTAGTTATGAATGTACTTCACTTTCTACCAAATGAATGAATTCACTTCCTACCAAAATTAAAATTCTGTTCAGAGTTACTCTAGACAGGGTTTCTTAAACATTTTTCACTCGCGACCTCTTTTTATCCCTGAGATTTTTTCGCGACCCCCAGGACCCCATAATATTTACAAAAATTTTGTGGGAGCCCATAAGTATTGCGCAAATCTGACACACGCGTGAGTGAAATTGTCAATTTTTTCACTTGTACTGTAATATATTATTTCAGTTTTAGGTCATTAGCTTTAATTTCTAATTTTAAGACATAGAACAATGTGAAAATGTTCAATAAGTAACAGTCAAAATGACAGCGTCACGTGCAAAGCAAGGAAATGAACGTTTATATTATAAAAAGGATGCGTCAAAACGTTTTCGTTTTTTTCTTTGTCTGTATTGTCTTATCTTTATCTATTTTCATATACATTGTGTAAAATTATTTGGTAATTGTAAAATTATTATAATAAGTCATAGAAACATCGAAACTGCTAAAACTTTTGGCGACCCCCTGCTGCAGGTCCCGCGATCTCCATGGAGGTCGCAACCCACAGTTTAAGAAACCCTGCTCTAAAATAATTAAAACATTATTAAAATGCCTTATTTTTTACAACTAAACTTTACATAATATTAGTTAATTTTATAATTAACGATGACGCTTATGTTGTGAAAAGAAATTATCTCTCCCTACTTTGCATATTTTACCCAATTTGATCCACTCTTTCCTGTGAAACGGCGAAGCATCTAACTCAGCATAATCCTATAATATTATATTCTATATTATTATCTTCTTCCAAAAATGGGGAAGAAGTAACTCCCCGTCCTCCCACGTTGTGGTAATGCTGAACTGCATAAGATAATCAAGCAGTATTATACAAACCAAAATCTTTTAAGAATACAAAATCAACCCAGATGTCGAATAAAGTAGGAAATTTGCTATTAGATAATTCTTTTGTTTTGTTGTTCTTATTCGACTGTCAGACATTAAATTAAAATAAAAGGAATTGCATGTAAATATGAGAAAACTCTGTGAAAACAGAATAGCGTCTCAATATACGTTCAAAAGTTAACTCTAAATAGCTACAAAATTATACTTTGCAATAAAGTCGGTAAACTGATTAATTCATTATGGCGAAAACCTCGAGAGCTATCTGCTAGAAAAGACTGCTATCCTGAAGGATTTTCTAAGTAAAATACGTTCGCATTTACGTTAGACGGAGTAGGATACCTTATACTTCCAGTCCATTTGACTATCAGAATTCATGCAAATAACCAAATGCATACGAAGAACAAATGTTAAAATCTTAATAATGGAAGCAAGGGGGAATTCTGAAGCTTTTAACCTAAAAATGAGAAAATCGAAAAGGGAAAATAGCATGAAAAGGAAATTAAAAACACTAAAAGATAAAGGATGAGTTTTGAAAATAAAGTTCACTTATTTCATTTCTAACTTATAAGTTATGAAGAAGTGTGTAATAAAAATGTATATGTATTGTAGAGACATTAGGATTTTTTGGAAGATCGGAAAATGAGCAATACCATCGCCGGGAATCGAACCACTGACTTCTGGAATACGCGCCCGTTGTGCAGACCACCACGCCACAAAGGTATGCTAAGAATGCGGGATAAATACTTTATACACGCCCCCTTTTAAAAGGCGACTGGGGGTTTTAGGGAAACTAGTCACCAAATCCTGGGTGTGGAGAATCACCATCCACCGCCCTTTTAGTTCGGGCGTCACTGTAGAGACATTAGGTATTTTTTGGAAACAGGAGAGATGAAAAATGAGAAACACATTCGCCGAGAATCGAACAACGGAGCAGTGGAATACGCGCCCAATGGGCAGACCACCACACCACGAAGGCATGCTAGGAAGGCGGTAGAAATTCCTTATAATATATAAATAACATTATACTTAATACTTAAATATACTGACTAAAATTTATCCCAATAATTCAGCGCTTTAATTAAATTTTTGCTCCTTGGATATGATATATGAAAAACCTTTTCTAATAAAATATATATATGTATATATAAACAAATATATACATATATGTACATGTAGTAAAAATTTGTCTGTCGTAGTTGATGATGAAGTAGTGTAATGGTTACAATAAAGATGTACTCATGGCTAATCGTCACATTTCTTTATTTTGGGAAAAACATTCTTGAAACATACATAGTTGAACTGTTCCAAAAGGTCCGCCCTGTATTTTACAGTTATTAGCGTAAGGTCACATATTTATTGCATTAGAGCCTGTGATGAAGAGAAGTAGCAGCAGACAATATGGTTATCCAAACAAAGGCCAAGGAGAGAAGTTAGAAGATTATGCTTTCACGTTCGATTAAGAATAAGGAATTTATAGTATTACTTGATTTCTATTAGTTAATCAAAAGTTTTACTTAAATAACTTTCGTTATTAATGGGTTAATAACATCAGTTCATATTTGCTGTTGTGTAAGCATATACGTCATTAACATTACATAAGAACCATAAGACGGCTTAATTTAGAAATGCCAGACTTTCCAAAAATTATATAAATTTAACTTAGAATTTTAGCTTATATATTCCTTATTTTATTGTTATGTGCACATTATCTGCATATTGCCTATTTGCCCTTTTGATTACAACTAATAACTTGGGTATAAAAATGTTATAAATAAACAATAATTAATTTATATGTGCAGTATAACGAATAACATGCGATAAGACTACCATGAGCTTTAAAATCAACTGCTATGCATATTTAAGTCTGTCTCCATCTATTTTTAAAATTTTACACAAAATCTGCTCTAATTTTCTCTTATATTCTCATTCCTTACAAATGGCTGCTTTTAGCATCTTCTGAGAATGTTGCTTTTCAAAAACACTTTTATTTGAATTTTAAGTTTTACGCTTTTTTTAATGAACATGCCTAAGCATACGAGAGCTATCTAGCTAAGGGAAGTGAAGGACTTTCTTAGGGAAACTGGCTCATATTTACACTACAAATGAGAAAATCAATAAAAAACTATACTGTTTTCGTTTTCAGCCTTTCATTCTATAACATAATATAACGACTACATATTATGTTATAGAATGAAATAAATAAAATAAAAATAAAAGGTAGAGCTATGTTAGAAATTGCTGTGATAGGTATTTACAGAAAATATAGCCTGTAGCCACATTGTCCGAATACCTTGTCCTTGTATACATACATGCATATGTATATATATATACATATATATATATATATGTATATATATACTGGGTGAGTAAAAAAATAACTGAAAAGTTAAATTGAAATAATTCGAAAAGTATAGACAATAGCTCGATACGATGTTCACGGAAATGCGCCGAAACATATGGGATTATTTTTAATAATGAAAGATATTTATTACCGTTTCACTGACAGATGGGCTTTCGGTTATATCAGAAGTTAGTACAGGGGCGCGGCGCAATTCTCAACGCAGCTAGAATAACATATGTTCAGTGTGGCAGAATAATTCATAAGAAAGAATGACCGTTAGATATGGCACGACACTCTGCATAGTATCGAAGAGGGTTGACTGTAATTCTTGTCACATGTTGAAAAATAATATCTTTCAATACAGCTAACGACAGCGGCCGGTTTCTGCATACCTGCGACTTCATATAGCCCCAAAGTCGCAAAGTGTAAGGCCTGTAGAACTTGAAGGCCATTTGTGCAGAAAAGAGCTACCGACGACACAGTTATCATCGAATGTCGAACGCAGCAAGTACTGGGCTGGGCCTAAGCTGATGCGCCAATTTTCCATTATTTTTCCTCTTGTGTAGTTTTCATAAGCTATTCTATATCTTTTGGTATAAAGCTGTTTGACGTTCGAATAAGTTCCAGATTTGAGAGGCTTGCAATCTCAATCTGTTTTAATACATGCACTCTGCATACCTTGTAAGAAGTTTTACATTAATTTCTGTCAACCCTTCATAGTGGGAGAAGTTGTATGCATTTGTATTATTTGAAACTGAAGGTTTCAGGCAAAAGCAAGTATCCACTTGAGATCTCTAGAGAACAAAGCAATTAGAGACGCTGAGTGATTGAAATGATTTCTACAAGCGTCTGGGGTTTTGGAGGCAGTGCGAAGTCAAAAATCAAATTTCAAAACTGATGTTTAAATGGCAACGCTTCTACAGAATTTTACAGTACATTGTGTAAAGTTTGTGGTAATGAAGCAGTGGATCGTAATTCGAGCATTCTTGGAACTCTAATACTGAGTTATTATTACACCCACTACAGTGTAAGCTGTATGTAAACATTACAAGCATACAGATATGATTAATATAGTCTCCGAAGTCCAAAAATTAGACATGTGTTCTCCAATTTTAGACTTTAAAGCATCCGACGTTAGAACCTTTTCCGAAGAGATCTTTTGAAGTCTTTTGTTTTACCTGTCGACAGGAATTCTTAAAATTCTGACGACAGGCCTCTTCCGTTTTACCGTTTTAAGCAAACAAATAATAAACTTTTGAAGGACGGTAATAGAAATCGAGTTATAGGGGGACTTCAAAAATATGCTTTTAGAACTTTAATATGCATAAGATAAGTAACCAAGAAGATAAGTAACCAAGGGTTCTTTAAATTTAGCTCAAGCTAAAATTTATTACGCTGCTTCAGTTAACTATTACATTATTTACATAGTTCTCCAAATAAAATGAACGAATTTTTTTAACAAAACTGTATCTGGATCTTCCAACATCCTGTAAAATTCCTAGATCGTTATGAACACAAAGGTTTTATGAGGCCGTTTCGCTGAAAATGAAGAACCAATAAAATACTTCCCCTTCATTAAACACGGATTACGTTTTTGATTTACTGCAAGTATCGATTACAACATCTCGAAGTTTGTCTCAAACGGCTTAGTGTTTGGAGAGTACTTCATCAATGAAAAAACAAGTGCGTACGGAAGAGTAAATATCTTACAGCATAAGTTCCTGATTTGCTGAAAAAAAGCATCTGAATGACTGACGAAATGTGAAAAGGTAATTGCATAAAAGAAAGAACAACTATATAGTTTTCTAGCTAGCCAAGCGTTAATCTCATGGTTATGCTTCAGTAATAATGAGAATTAAATATTAGTAGTAATAGCTTACCTAAGACTGTCAGATGGAACATTATGTATTTCAGATTTGGGAGGAGAAAAATGCGTTCTTCTTCAGTACGTTAGGCTCAGGTCAGCTGGACATTATTTATTTCAGATCTAAAGGAAAGAAAAAAAAATTATGACTTGGCATTTAAACAACTAGAGCAAATACAAAAACGGTGAAATTTTTTTCTTGTTTTAATTTTGGAGATCAGAAGCAAATTAATCCCGCACGTAAATGAATTTCATATGCATGTGCATAGACGTAAAAAGAAAAATATTTTTTTTACAAGAAATAAAAGCATTGGTAGAATACTTGATTGTTGGACCCAATGAATTGATCCATAGCAATATTTCATTATAATATTCTGAAAACTTACATCACTAATTTTTAATTCATATGAAATATCTATCCAATGATGTTTCATTTTGGCAATGTGTCTAAGAAGATCATAAAGTCCGATTTATATTGGCTTAATGAACATGTTATTAACGTTACCTCAGTGTCTTAGTGGAAGGTTTACGTTTGAAGCAAGATGATAAGTGGGTGCTGGAGAATTAGGATTTCAAAAGGAAAGGAAGAACTACAAGGCTCACAAATTCACAAATTCGAAGGAAAAAGTTTAAAAAAAAGATCATGTTATGCATAAGCTATCGTGTAATAAGCGAGGTTAGCTGTTAGCTTAAAGATGCTGAATCACAGAACAGCTTTGCATAGCGAGCTTGCTTAAATCAAGAGAAAATTTTGGTTGCGGATCTGAGTACTGCAATTAGGGTAGCAAGTTCATTTCGACGTGAATAAAATACGGAAACTGCTACTAGAACATAATATTCAACATTGTAACTTTGGAGATTTATTCGCTGTGATGGTATATAATTCTGCTTGGTTCAACTCTGTAAAACGTCGGAAGCCATCAAAGCGGTGTACTCACTCACTCAATAGGTTTCTCGAATTTTAGAAAATTTTCTGAGATTGCCGGAAGATGCATACAGAAAATCGGCTAATCTTCGAAAAATGGATCTGAAAATCTGCGAATTTCAAATATTTTTCCTACTATTTTTTAATTTCTGTTACAAATGCGGGATTATTTTTCATATTTAAATATCTTTAATGCTAGCTTTCACTAGAATTTATATCTAATTTGATGTTGGCAATGATGGATTTTCGGCTTCTTACGGAGACATTAATTCGAAGTTTTTTATATTTCGGTGTAGTTACTTCACTAAAGTTGCAATACTCAGTTTTGAGCAGTTTAAGCATGACTAATTTAAATTCGTTGATATTTTTCAATGATGGTGAGCTTTCCAGAAAATTGCTCAACATTCAGCGTTTCCGACTGCAACATATGCTAAGAGAAGTTGATTAAAATCAGAATTCTTTCTCAAATTTTTCTGTAAGAAAAGCGGCTACTTTCTTAGCCACAATTTTTGAAGACGAATTTATTTCAGGAAGAAGATAGCCAAAGTTTTAAAAATAATAGCATTATGGAAAATGCAGTTTCTTATTTCGATCCTTAGAACTTAGTTAAATACAATGTGTAAAATCAGGCACTCAGGAAGCCTAGCATTTTCAAAATGATTTCAATATGTCCGTTATGAACTTCAAAAATATTTCAAATTTCTCAAGTATGCTACAGCATACAACTTTCAAAAATCCTACTAATTATCATTTTGAAAAGTGTGACATGTTAATATTTTATATATAGAGATATCTTTTAAGTCTCCATAATACATTAGAATAAAATAAATTAAATATCGTATACGCAGACTTCTATTCATTAGCGAATTTCGGTAGTTTAAATTTGATTAACGAGAATTATTGACAGCAGAAACACCACGAATTTATGAGACAAAAGATTCTCTTGCATAGTTTTCAGATAACATTTAAATACGGGTATTAAACCTTTTCTCAGTACCTCGCTGTAATTAAAATTACAATAAGTAGCTGCAGCCTTTGCATTCCAGTAGATTATTATAATTTTCATATGTTAAAGTTTATATTTAATGTTTTAGTAGTTTTCAGGCTATTAGAGACTAAGAGAAGAAACGAATTAAGAAATAAAAAGGATATTTTTTTCTTCTATGATAATATTTCTTTATAAATGAATTCTAGACTTTACGCTTTTATTATTTTATCCTAATGCTCTGGAATGAAAGAAATAATATGAAAACTTCTTTAACAACTGTAAGATCTTTGTAAAGTAAAGAAAGGTTTTCTTCTGTTAAGAATATTGCACTTGAAGCAAAGTAATTGGGCCCATAAAAGAATCTCCTAGTGCAGTTCGCTTGATCAGAAATACCTATGTGGGGAAACGACCATTTTCTTTACCGAAGTAGTAATAATGCCACACGAAGTTAGCTGAATAGGCTCAAAGGATGAAACATTCTGTCCAATCGTATTCTGCAAATTGCCTTAGAAACCAAAAGCAAATCTCAAACGTCTAGACCAAATAAAAAAAGGTATTTACTTGTTCAAAGAGATTTAAGTCCTTTCTTTCAAAAACTTCACTTATCTTATGAATGCAGTAAAAGGTATATAAATATAAAAATATGCAGTAAGCTAAAGGATATTTCAAATGTATTATATTCATTCTATTATTTTCCGTTGTAATCCTGGAAAATTCAGAAAAATGAAGAAAAAAACCCGCAATGTAATATGGAATACCAGTCTAGACAACTTCCTAACTTTAGAAAAGAATTATAGATAAAAATGCGGTAAATACTCAATTTCAGAAAGAATAAATTTCATTCTGTTTTAAAGCCTTAATAAAGAGCAGTCTGAACAGAGTAAAAAAGAATAAACAAATCAATTACATCGCTAAATATAGTAAGTTTTTATTTCGAAATGGAAAATTTCCGTTTTGTTATCTGTAGCTGTATGTGTTGATTAAATACTAATTACATGATGGTTATTAGTTTAAGAAGGTCCAAAAATCTTTTCCCTCACACCTTCAAAATATTCTTCTGCAAACTGCAGGGAGATTTTGCAAATAGACCTGTTTCCCTTTTTATTTCTATATCTTTTATTCTGTTTCTTTCAGCACTTGAGTGAAGAGTTATAGGGACTATGTTTGACAATCTATTGTATTGAAAGGAAAAGTTAGATAAAAATTAGCATTGTAGTAGTCTCTCAAAATAGAGGGCATGCCAAATGTTTGTGAAAGTTAAAAAAAGTTATAGCAAAGGATGAAAGGAGAGTGCGATTTTCATTGCATAAGACGATTACGAATAAAAGAATGGCATTTTTAAATTCCAGTAATATGGAAGATTTTGAGTGGTACATTCGCACCTTTAGATATCCCCGCAACCAAAAATTCAACGGAGTCAAATCAGAAGACCAAACAGTCAAAATTTTGGTAAGTCTCATTTGCATAATTCCTCTAATGAATTCTCATGAGCGTCATTTAGTGATGAGTTTTAAACTTGTTTTCGTAAAACAAATCTCTCACTTAGAAAATACTGTTATTATAAACTGTGTTCTTCTCTAATCACTTGTTCTGTAGAGATATTAGGTTATTTCGAAGCAGCAGACATGAAAAAATGAGCAATGCCCTCGCCGGGACTCGAACCTCAGACGAATACGAATCGGGTGTCCTGGCGATTACACCACGAAGGCATGCTAAGAAGGCGTGAAAAATACCTTATATACTCCCCCTTTTAAAGAGCGACTAGGGATTAAGGGATAATCATCATCCACCACTTTTTTAGTTTGGGCGCCATTGTAGAGACATTAGTTTATTTCGAAGCAGGGGGCATGAAAAATGAGAAGTGTCCTCACCGGGATTCGAACCTTGGACCTCTCGAATACACGCCCAGTGTGCTGACTATTACATCACGAAGGCATGCTAAGATGGCACGAGAAATACCTTATAATTTTTTTAAGAATATTTTTAAGAAATTTTTAGGAACTTTTGGCTTACTCTGTAGAACTTGTGCTCTGTCTCTGGATTAACGAAACAGATATAGCTGTTTTACTGATAGACATAGACAGACTTCCTAATATACTGAAACTCAAAGCTGACTAATTTTTATGCAACAATTTTACAGTAAATACTATCTTCAATAACACTTATTTTTATAGCACTGGTCGAGTAGTAAACAAAACTATACAATTTAAACAATATATCTGAAAGCACTCTTAAAAAAAATCCAAATACCATTTGACACGAAATATTGAAACAAAAGTCTAAGCATATTTAATTCTACGATTCATTTTAAATATTTGCTGCTCTGATTTAAAACGGGGGATTCAGGGGAAACGGTTTTTTTTTTTTTTTTTTTTTTGCTAATCCCTAGTTTTCTTTGAAAATTGCACAGACAGATCCTAGTTTTATTAAACACAGACATAATTTTTATAGTTGCATCAAGCTGTCACTCAATTATAATTCATAAATTCAGAGAATATGCTCAGAGTACTGCTAAGCATGTCTGGAAAAGTAACCGGGGTACCCATATGTCACTTACGTATACAAGCTTTTTTTCCATACTCGAATCTGAAATAATATCACATAAAATTAGGGAAAGCAACAACTTTGTGTTTGACTTAGATTTTAATTAAAACTATCGATTTTGAGGGCGAACAGGTCCCTTTTCATCAAGAGCAAATAAATCTGCATCTGATGAAGAAAGACTGTACCTTTTGGCTCTCGAAATCGATAGAGTCTTAAATTAAAATTTACGCCAAAGCAAGTTCGTTGCTTTGCGTAATTTTATCTTCTGCTTTGTTAGCATAGCAGGCCTAAGATTCGCGCGATAAAAATTTAAAAATATATCACGAATACAGTTTAGGATAATTTGGACGAGAATAATGCAATAAAGATATTTTTTAGCTCTAATTCCGTTATAACTGGCAAAAGGAAACTATTTATAAGGGAATTCGAAAATTTGAAGGAAACTTCAGACCTCCATCTCTAAACGACAGGTGCCAAGATAACAGTAACTGTAGATGATGATGATAATTTTTCCCCCAGATAAACCTCTCTCTTGTGATAAGCATATAATAATATTAAGTAAAAATTTAGTTTATATTAGTTTTATTAAGTAAAAATTTAGTTTATATTAGTTTTATTAAGTAAAAATTCAGTTTATATTATTATTTAATAATTAAAATGAAACTTCCCTTAAAGCAATATCAATTCCGTTAAATGAGTTTTTAAAGTGTATGGGATTTAAGATCATGGTTCAGAATCCCTTGCTCCACTGTGCGGAATATTGCTATTAAACGTCTTATAGCCGAGTTAATTATTTCAGTTCGCATTGTCAAAACTGACAGATAACGTTAAAATAGCTTTAAACAGCTGAGAACAAAACTAACCAAAGCAGTATTTGTTTCATAACCCATGCATTAAACATGTTGTATGACACATTTCAACAAACTCAGTCAAATACAACGAATATTTGCCTAAAACAGACAACTGCATTTAATTATGTGGTAACTGATTTACTGGAAGACTGCCATCTAATTGAAATGTTGCTTATTATCAGAGAGAATAATACAGCAGAGAAGCAGGAAAACAACATCCTGCCATAACAAATTTAATGCCATACAATTTTTAGTGCAGCAACACCGCATTCTTTGACCAATTAGGTATTACTTTTGCAGAAAAGCGCATTTATGGATCGAAAGGACTAAGCTAATTCTTAGTAGAATTTTCAAGAATGCTACACGAAAGAAGAGGAGCGTGTTCTTTTTTATTAAGGAAACGCCTGAAGAATTTAGCAAGATTATAAAAAAATGATTCCTTAAGGATGCCCATTAAATCGTGCAAAACCAACTAGCCGGAAGTACTTTCCAATTACACCCCGAAGACATGCGATAAAAAGGAAGAAACTACCTTACAAGGTTGATCTTACAATGTTGAGTCCCTACAATCTACAGTCAGGTAAAGAGGCGAAATGAATAGGTTTTATAATGAAATGTGTATGCCCAAATGGCGAGTTGACGTGGTACAGGGCGCTGTTGAGGTGAAAGTAAAAGCGTCATTCACAATGTGGGTTTCGAGCGTCATGCATTGCTAAACGAAAATGGGAGCTCTCTGAATGTTTTTTACTTACTTGTACGAAATAAAGGAACTATTATAATCGCAAACAATTTTGGTTGTCGTATTTCAAAAGAATTATCCATTTTGAGCGTTTCAGAATCAATTTGGACGATTTTTTTGCATGACATCTATAAAAAACGGACAAAATAAAGGACTGGTTTTTCCAAAACATATTGTAAAAAGGATTTCATGGGGATTCAAAAGGGATTTTTTTCGTGACTTCTGTACATACATACGTACGTTTGTATATACGAGTATGTCTCCTGCATAACTCAAAGAACGATTAGCCGTAGAACCTTGAAATTTTGTATATGGGGCTGCTATAACATCTAGTTGTGCGTCTCCCTTCTTTGCTGCAATCGACATGAACAAATGTATATGTGTGCCCATTTATCCTTTACGCGGCTTTTATTTTCGCAATGGTCGGTCGTAATATTATACTTCCAGGTAGAGAAATGTGTTAGTTGACGAGAATATTCATGTTTTGGCAATGTCAAATTAAAGAAAGGAATTAATTTTCGATAAATAACTAAATCTAACTTTTAATGCGGTCTCCCTCTTCCTTCGATTTGGGAAAGTTTTATTCTCATTATGAAAAAATAAAATTAGAAGTTTGACTTGCGTAAGACAAAAATTGGCTGAGATATTTAATTTCAAAATTTTGCAATTTTTGATATAATTTTTAACTTTAGGGATCGGTTATTCGAATTAGAATAATTCATGAAAATAATTTTAACTAAAGTGAAGCCAAAAACGTATATAATGTAATAGAACGTACACACAAATTTTTAATTGTAATAATTTTAAGAAAAATGTTAAATTTTTTCTGTATTTAATTTTTTGTGTTTATTTATATTTTTAATTAATTTTTACATAATAAGAATCTTCGTATATTAAAACTTAGGCATTTACAAGTCTAGCGTGATCTGGGGTTTGACAGTAAAGATATTTTTGTTTTATTTTTTATATATATTTAATATTTAATTTTCAAGTATAGAGTTTATTGGCATATATAATGATGCCACTTTTACAAATTATATGCTAAAACATTGTTACTTTAATGTTTTAGAAACAGATTTGGGACATTTCTGTTTATTGCATTATTTGAGAAGAGTTCTCTTTGTGTATTGCTGCCTGTTGCACAACTTTTGAGTGTTTATCCTATACATTTTTAATGTACTGTACATATGCAAAGAGAGACTGTAGATATTTTATTTCGATTATACACTTTTACGAGTAGATTTTATACAAACGAATTAAATTCACTGAAAATTTCGATTAACTCAGCGAATTAAATGAAAAAGTATTCAAATAAATTATTAAGATAGAAGAACAATTTTTCTCTATGTGTGTATCTCAAGGATTAAGATTTAAGGTTAAAAAATCCCGACTTTGTAAAAGAACTAAATTATTATTTAAGAAATAGCTTCAAACATTTACACTTAAAATTATGCGAATTTTGAAATTTAACGCCACTTCTGCGAGTGATTAAAATAAACTTATTATTATTATTTACAATGATAAGAGAAATTTCGCTTAAATATTACGAAATGAGATTCAGAAAAATCCAGCCATTTGATTGACGTATTTAACTGCTGAAATTTGTTCCAGTTATTTACCAATATAAAGCTTATACTGAGTTTTTGAGCAAAGGAAATGATAAATTTACTTCAAGCTCAAAACATTTAGATGTAGCAAAAAGATAGACACTTACTTATATAGGGTACAATTGTGTTCAAGACCATGAAATTGGAATGATGTTATATTTTTAAGCAAACAGCTGGGATAAATTTTACTTTTCAGAATCTAAGACCTACTTAAAAAGAAATGGCTTAAATTATTTTGGAGTCAAGCAAACTTCTAGTTGATAAAATATCTTAAGAGTTTTAGGTGAAGCAAAAGGTTCTTTCAGATTAGCGTTTGGAAAACTAAATAACCACTTTAGACTCTTAATCAGATCGATCAAGAGTACTAGAAAATTCTTTCTCTCATCTTGCAGAGCCTCTTAGACGGAAAAATATAGTGCGCATATTCTTCCGTTTCACGAAATCCAGTTTATGAGATCTCGTTTATGCGATTTAGCGCAATTTTTACTACCCTAATTTGGATATAAGTACCTTTTATCCAGCATTTATGAGAAATACTGCACAAGCAACACCGCTTAATAATGACGCAAAAAGACTATAAAAAAGTGCTAAAAGAGCAAATTATACAAATCATTATAGCGCTGTCGGACATGTACGTTAATGCTAAATTTAGAAAACTAATTGCAATAATTTTAATTCACAAAGCAAGGGAAAAGGATTTGTAAAAAGCAAAAGGATTTGTGAAATTATCAGAGGTTGTAACAGAATATGAAAATATGAATTAATAAAATCTAACATTTGCGATTAGTTTTATTTACTAACACCTTTACATCGGTCACATCGTTCAATTTTATGTTTTCTACAATTTCTAGGTGCTTACTACCATTGTGGGTTCATGAAGAACTACCCACAATTTTTTTCTTCCAAGTTAAACAATGACAAATCTAAGTTGATAATATCGGAAGAGGAAAAATGCAACATTTTAAACATCGCCACAGTTAATTTTTATTTCACATCAAAAAGAATTAGTTTATTATTTAAACAAGCGGAATCATTGTACGTATTAAAAAGCATAAAAGAGATAAAAGAGGATTTAAAAAAGAAGATTCAATTCATCTGCAGGCCATCAAGATAAGCCCCACAATGCTACTCATGTCAAGAAAATAAGCTTTTTTAAGGTTTTGCTATTTTTAATACATCAGCTGAAGATGACATTTATCCTTTATATTTGTTTAAATGTGAACTTGGCTTTCCAGTACGAAAATATTATTTTATAGCGAATTAAAAAACTCGTCCTATTAATAGTTCTTCTCTTATAAAAATTCAAATTTCAATAATATTTAAAATACTTGTATGCTATATACATATTTTCATACATTATTCATATATACTGGATGCAACTAGGAATATATAATAATTTTTAGTGTAGTATGCGTACCTTAAAGATGATGACCTCTATAAAAGTGGATAAGACGCGCAATAATCGAAACGAAACTTAAGATGAGAACTTGTTGACGTGCTAGATGAGAACATCTCTTCATGTTTGTGATAATAGCTATTAACGTTCTTATATGCCCTTGATTAAATCCATATTTTCACTTTCATTTAAATTTTATATTAAGGGCTAGTGAAAAATCTGGAACAAGAACATAATCCCTCCTTTCTTTTGTTTACTGTTCTAATTTTGAAACAATGCATGTAATTGTGCCTAAACAAGGCTGAACCTTTTTTAACAATTCGAGGTTCATTTTAACGAAAAATATGATAATTATTTTCTTTGACAGCACTGAATCTAAAGATTATATAGGTGGGTTTTCATTTTATGCAGTTAATAACAAGAAAAATTTAACACTGTTGTAGTTTAGCAATAAAATATTTTTAAGTTTAGATAACTCATAAAACTCTCGTTTACACAATTTCTGGATAAGTTGGATTGAAAACCATGTGAATATGAGTGAGAGATTTGTATTTATCAAAAATGCTTATGATACGCCGAAGTAAGTTTTAAAATTCCTTCCGTTACGAAATCTGTGATTATGAAGAAACACAGTGCTTGACAATCATAATTTGTGGTTTTTAAAGTCGACAAATTAAATACTCTAGGCTTGTAAGATGAAAAGTCTCTTTTTTTCCTCAATGTACTGCCTATTCTATTACCAAAGTGTAGTAAAATATACGTACGAAATTTCTTCATCCTTAGTACGAAAGTCGTTAAATGTTGGTTTAAAAGAATGAAAGCTAGAAGATTCTCAGATTTTATCCCGTGGGGTAGTGTCAGCTAAAATCAAGATAGAGTTAGACAAGTAGTCTTCGTGTGCTTTTCTTAAATTAAATAATCCAATAAATTTTTAAACCAACAAAACCTTGTACAAATGTTGAGAAAGTTCATATGAATATACACTAAATCCTCGATTATCCATTTTGCGGATTATCCATGCTTCGCTTGCCCCCCTTTCAAAGTTCCTAAATCAAAGTTTCAAAGCCTTCCTTCCTTGAACGATGTAAAACTTATAGATTTTCGAAAGAGACAATTTGTAATGCAATGAATATCATGGTTAGATTGTGAAATGAAACTAAAAGATGTACTCTGATTCATGGCTAGAAGTCTTATCTCTGAAATATTAAAAGAGGAAAATTCTGCTTACGAAAAGTAATAATTTCGAACTTAATTGAAATTATTTCTGATGTTTAAGAATTTATAAAGAGAAGGGAAGATAAGTCACAAGTGTGAATGGAGAAATGGAGTAAGGATGGTGCCAGGATTTTATCAGATCAAATCATTTCTCAACGAAATGATTGGAGAACAACCAGTAGATAAGTGGATAATAGAAACGGAAATTACCTAACAAGGATGGTCATGGTGGAATACTGAATTGTCTAGACAAGCTGTTAAACTATATGGGTGAAATAAATGAGTTCCAAATCACTTTTTAGTAATGCTTTTCTTACTAATTAAATAAACGTCAATATAGGTGTCAAAAATGAACATAAGAAATTTTTTCAGAGAAAAATACGAAATATTCATATATATTTTATTATTGCGGTTAAATGCACACAATACAAACATGCCTGATAGGAGATCATGTCTAAAATGAGCATTTACTATTTAAAGTTTCGATCGCGTTTTAACTGCACTGGTTTCGCACGCCCTTGAAGGGGAGGGAAAGGAGAATTTCAGCTAATACGAGGAAATGGACTCTTTTCAATGCAAATTACCGTACAACAGAATTTTGTCTTCTACGAAAAGTGGTTTCCTTCTTTGAACTTATTTCAACATTTCCTGAATTCAGTTTCTTCCATAATACACCCTTTGAATAAATTAAGAAATGTAAAGTTTTGAATACGTTCGAAATTTTTAACACTGTTGTAGTAGTATTCCTAATGTATCTATCTTAGCAACGGCAGGAGCGCATTCTTTTTCAGTTATATGCTTTAAACAGTGGGATATTTCGTATGTTTCTAGGAAAGAGATAAACACAGCATATCACTGATATGCTCTCGCGTTAAGCATTTTATTGATTATTCTTAAATCAGAGTTTCAGTACCTACATTCTGGCTTGTACAAGAAAGAACCTTATTTGTTGACAAAAGTCATTTAGAAAAACTAATTTTTCTATTACTTAGAGTATCTTTCCTAAACGGGCTCCTTTTTTTATTCTTTTCAAAAATAATAATAGCGAGTGTAAAACATAAAACTTCATTACCTGTTTTTGAAAAGGTGACCATTGTTATCGAGTTGCAGCATGGAGAGAAAAATTCGATACTATTTAAAAAATATTACCTGTCTTTTTTATCTACACAGCAACCCTTCGGAAGAATACAAAAGTTATTCTTTGGGCTCTTGATAAGAACCAGACGAACTCTATAAATTATAACGAAGGAGATCTTGACAAAATAGTTACAAATTCAGCACAAAGTTGGTTTTCGCATTAATGGATCGATTATGAAAGACGAAATTTTTAACATGGATTTAGCCTACAGCGATTTTAATCGCACTAATGGGTATTTGGATTGCTTTAACAACAGACTTATCCCTTTACACACAAAATCCGTTGGGAAAAACAATGTATGTAGACAAAGAAACGGCATATGACTATCTCTTCCTCTTATTGCAGCCGTAGTTTTACAACAGCAGAACAGGGAGTAATTAAAAATATAAATGTGTTTTAGACAAATTTTAACCTCTTTTTTGATTGAAACGATGGAGAAGAAATTAGAACCAAAAGTAAATTTACTAGACCCACTTTTTTATGTGAAAAATGGTTATCCTTCAGAACTGTCTTAAGAGAAGAGGTGTTAAAGGTTGCAGTTTGATTAAAAACATAGTTTCTAGTAATTGCCGGGGGATGCTAGTGATCTATCATTACCATAATCGTTACAAAAATGAAGCCTCTGCTTTTATATTGTCTTTGCATAGACTATTGTATTAACGTAGATGATGAACGTGGGACAAATTTAGTTTAATGAAGGCAAGAACATTTTACAAGATGTCAGAGAAAATAACTCTAGTGAAGATCACAGCAGAAGTTGAAATTCACCAGAAAAAATCGACCGGTTCTAAAATCCACCTAAAAGTTATGATCAAGCTAAAGAAGCATTAGATACTTTAGCGCGATTTTATGAAACACATCCAGAAGATGAAAATGTGCAGATAGCATTAAGCATTTTACATAGAGGTCTACAGAAAATTAAAATGAATACGTAAAAACAGCAATCAAAATACAATGACTTTTTAAAAAAGACGTTACGTTCTTTCACGTAATATTCATGTAAGTGAATGTAAATGATTAAAACAGTATTAGTTTCATGGCATGCATACCTTTTCATACTAGTTCTTTTTTTTAACATTTTTATTGATTCACGTATATTATAGTGACTAATTGGAGCAAATTATCGAAATTTTAGCCTCTCATATTAAATGAGTTCAAATGCATTTTGAACAATAGAACATAGCATGCTGTTTATATAAAGCCTCTGAAGAGTTCATTTTTACGGTGTTCTTACTGCCTCGGGTATAATTTTCCAGGGCCATTTTTTATGCTACGTGTTTTTCGATTTCCAATAAATTCTTGAGCTTAATTATTACGGATAACAGGAATTCAGAGTATATGAATTAAGCTGAAAGAAAAATAATTTTTTAATTGTTGATCTTATTCTGCGTATTAAAAATTACTTACGTAAATGCTGTAGCAGGGCATAACATGTTACAAGTGTCTGTTTCTTATAATGACCAGATTTATTTGTGACAGACTCAACCCCTAAGATGGAAATATTTAGTACGCTGAGAATTAATATTCGTTTATAAAATTCTCAACAGCATTTTTCCTATGACTGAATTAATATCCTCTAATTGGAAATTAATTACAACACCTTTTCCTAGCAGAGCTAAAGTTCTGTTTTACAAATAAGATTTTCTTTAATATGATAAGTATCACAAGTATGAATTTTCCAAGGGTTCTAAAAACATTACTTCTGTGAAAACAAGTAAATTTAATTTCATAGGTTTTTGAAATTAACAAATTAAATACGAAAACACTCTTCAGTGAAGCATTCAAAACTTGATCAAATGAAATTTATGTAACGGATATAAATTTTCTGAGGACTAATAACAAACCAATTTATTCTTTTGGGGATACACTCTTTGAGAAAGCCGTTGATCTGCTATCAGTTATTAAGAGGAAAGTAATAATAAATGTTTAATAGGTAAGCATATAAAGGACTACAATAAAAGTTCTTCTATGGCGGAAAGTGCGCGAAATACTTTTGCTTGGAACGAGGCGTGGAAAGGAAGACTTAATTCAATTGTTAAAGAATATTAATGGCATTCTTGTATTAAACAAGAAAGTCAATCAAAAATAAGTTGCACTTAAGCAAAAACTTAGATGCATGTAATAAAATATTCAGATTTTAGCTTCAGTTGCATTTAGTCAAAAACTTCTGTATTAACCGCCATAGCAACTGAGAGGACACAGGTGTTACAGAATGGGTTGTACCCTTAATAGCAGAATCAGAGAAACTTTCAGTTAGCAATAAAAATCATTATTGTTTAACTTTCCGTTATCGAGTTATCTGTCTGGAATATACAAATAGTTTCAGTATAAAACCTCAGACAAGGATACCATTGCACCGAAAAGATTACTGCTCCCTTTTTACAACAGGCTTAATTCGTTCACTCTGTACTGCAAATATACTTTCTGATACTTCTAAATACAAAAGTGATACCCAAAATTAAAATTTAGGTATAAAATACAAGTTCCTGTTCAAATGAGACGCAGATCTTTTCCGCCTGAGGATGACAGCAAATGGTTGGCCGCTGGGACATCAGCTAACGAGACTTCTTTTTATCGCAGAAAGGAAAATTATTTATTTATTTCGCTTGGATCTGAAAAGAAATCTGATGCAGTCAGCACAATTCCCTTATTCGACATTTTCCTGGCGATAGAGAAATATCGTTTGCTATAAATATGTGACAAGAATGGTCGAGACTCGGGAAAAGGAAATCTCCATAGACCCATTTCTGTTTGCTTACCAGTTAGCCCAGAGACCTTTTCTTTCGCATTTACAATAAAGGTTTCGCTGTTTGACACCTGTGAATGTCAAAGTGATCACTAGAATAAAAACATAGGAGGTATTTTTAATGCAGTTGTTACTTATAAACAGGTATAAGATATTTTCTTTATAAAATAAATCAAAATGAAACAAAATTTTGGAAATTTTTTTCACCTTTTCAAATATTTTGCATGCATTCTTCACGGATACTTCCTTTCTGCTATTGGCTGGGATTGATAAAACGTTTGATTCCCGTACGACAAAAATTGACCGAAATATTTAATTTAAAAATTTGCAATTTTTGATGTCATTCTCAACTTGCCTTCAGGGATCAGTTAATTAAGCTGGAATAATTCGAGGAAATAAGTTTAAATGATTTTTTTAATTAATGGAATTGGTAAAGTTTAAATGATTTTTTTAATTAATTGAATTGGTAAAACGTACCCCCCTTCAAGGAGAAGAAGGCTTAGTGACGGAAAAGGCCTTGTTAAAGAATACGATTTAAAGCAGCAGGAAATGAAGAGAAATATAAATCATAAAATTTTGACCAACACAGTTAATTAAATTATTATAAGGTATAATTTTTTAATATATGATTTTCTAAAAGTAAATATAATTTTAGGGTCCTAATATGTAAGCAAATAAAAAGTATATAAATATAAATTATAAATTAAATTAGCAATAGTCCTTTAATGCTTGATTTTATTTGGGTATTTCCCCTTTCTGTTCTAAAAATATTAGTACTTTTTTCCTGCACTGCGTCATTTTTAAGACTAATTCATGTCATATGACTCTTACATAAAGCTGGTGATATAAATGGAATTAAAATTCAAACAGATATAATAATGTTACAGCATTATTAGTTATCCGATGAAATGCATTGAAAACCAAAACTAATTCATTCTGAATTAAGATTTCATCCTGAACACAAGACACTTGGTTTCATTATTCACTTCGGCCTAGATAGACTGCTACTTGTGACTCCTATTTTTACCACAAAACTGTCCAAAATGTAAACGTTTTAAAATAGGCACGAATTGAAAGTGCCAAGTTGTATGTGGCCAAAACACATTTCAGAATGGATATTTGCTTTGAAATATGATACTCAATTCTTTTACATCGTACAAGGAAGTAGAATGATAAATAAAAATAATAATAAAACTCCCTTAAAGTGTATGATATGTTTGTTGAATGAACTTTGAAAAATATTTTATCAATTTACCCGCAAAATTCATTATTGTATAAATCAAACGTATCATTTCATTGAATATGTTCTAAAGCACGTATAAAGTGCTCTTTCAGTACAACCTGTTCAGTGAACCGATTCGTTTAATTCACGCAATAATGAATTGGAGTTCGTTCTCTGTCTTTCTATCAGAAATCATAGGCTTCTTTCAGAAATCATAGACCTTTAATACTTTCGCAAATTTAATTCGCTTTTACCGTACTAATATAAAAAATACATTCCTTAAACACCACAACAATAAAAAGTTCTTACTTTTCGCATATCATTAAAAAGTAAAAATGAACTACATGAGACCCTTTTGATAAAATTATAAAGTATTTTCTCACTTCTTTCAGCAGCATGCCTTCGTGGGGTAGTTGGAAGCATACTCGACGCGTATTCGAGAGTTCCATGGTTCGAGTCGCGATGAGGGCATTGCACGTTTTCACGTTTCCTGCTTCCAAAAAGCCTAATGACTCTACAGCTATTGGCTAAAAATGAAAGAACCACGGGATATCTAATACGGCAGTATTTCTTACACTTGTTTGATACGATGCATCTAACCTTGGGTCATATGTCGCATTTGATCTCATGCCATCCATCATCTGTATTATGTCCGACTACTAACATTAAGGGAATTTCAATTCCATTAGAAAGTAAATAGCTTATTTACGAGCTTCGAGTAGTTAGTAGTATAATACTAATACTACTAACAGGTCAAGATCGCAAGTTTTCTTAAATGGGAAGCAAACTAATGAGTGTGGATACTAATTGAAAAAAAAAAAAGCGCTTCAGAAGTTATAACCTACAGTTCTTGTACAAAGCAGTGACATCTAGATGAGTGATTTATTATAACAGAGGACGTAAAGGCTATTGGATTTAGAAAAGGACTACTTAAGAAAACAAATATGATGCACAGAGATTAAAGCTATAGTAACATATCAAACCATACCTGAAAAAACTGCGAGCGCGAGAAAAATTTACAGCATTCTGGTAGTTCTATCCACTTTGGATGGCCCACTAGGGGCCTCACTGAAAATTGCTAAGCTAAAATGGAGCCGGTCTGCATATAAGCATTCCATACTGCGCCACGAGCATAGTGAAAAGTCCGTCCTCGTGATTGGATATGGCTTCATATGACATCACATTCCCTACGCTTTTAGGAACGCCTCGCCTTAGCTTTGCTTCGACTCGAGAATGCATCTCCATACCGTTTGTTTGTATTTTGATAGGAGTACCGAAAAGATTATTACTGTTAATGATGTGCGTTATATTTTTCAACTTCTTCTACTTCAACTAATGATTTCGTACCACAAATGAATATTTTTACTTTATAAAGAACCTATTTAAAGATTTGCCGTCCATATAATATTAATTAATTATCGTATCTTCAGTTACGCACTATGAATTCCGTATTCACGATAATGTTAACGACTAATTCTTCTCTGACTTCTGAAGCCCAGTAGTACCCATTCTAGAAAAGGTGAATTTAACTCTTTTACTTGCACCTGTTTTATTATTATTATTAGTATTATTAATACATTTGTTGGTTTGTTGTTTTCTGTCTCTGTTTTTCCTTAATTAAAATATTCGTCAGCTCAGAAATGACTTCCTAATAACAGTGCGTCAGAGGAGCCGTAATGCTAAAGTTCTCTTTAATGACTCAGTAGAAAACGTTTTGCTGAAGTTAACAAACTCGTATCAAAATGTAGCTGTTAACGTATAAATAGCTTTGAAGTTATCATACACGTAGAACACAGGCGAAAGAAACTTGTATGAGGATCTTAATTCAAATTAATGAGAAAATGGTTTCGAAACTATTCAGCCTTACTTAATTTTTAAGATATAACTGAAAGTTTTGATTTTTCAAGCGTAATGAAGGAAATAAAAAATTCACTGCTTCTGATATACTGTATATTCTTCTGTATATTACTTCCGTTATAATATTGATTTCAGAAGCGTCGCAGTTGAAAGAATATATTTTAATATTACGGAAAGATGCCTTGGGCAAGTAACTGAACTGCAGAAAATAAAACACTACACTGGAATCAAGAGACACTTCAGTTTTGCCGATAGTGCCCAATTTGAGAAATTCGGGAGCGTTCCTCGCAAGTACAATTCCCATGATGATTGAAAGAACGCAACCGAAAACATTTAATTTAATTAAGGATGCTTTCTTTACGGTTGAAAGATACGATATATAGTTGGCATAGTCACATAATGCAAGACAACGAGTGGGAGGCGAATAATTATGGAGTACTCAAAGGTCAACCGTTCCGTATAACGGTTAGTGAAAGCAGCTTCTACATAAAGGGCTCGGGGTCCTAATCCTGCTTAGATATGGACATTGCTGATTGCGAAATAAAGACACATAAAACTTTGTTGGCTCGAAAGTCCCTTTGAGAGGCTGGTGTAACAAGTTCCTCAGCTATCATTCCATGGCATAATTAGGTCTAAAAGTGAAAAGTGCCGGCAAGAAGGCATACTGCCGCAATAGGAGCCAGAGTCATTATAAAATTCATGAGCTTTCTGGACAAGACCAACAGTGGCAACTCATAGGAAATCTGTCAGGGTGAAGTTTCTAGGCACATTGTTGCGTACTCACGTTGTACAAACGAAAAAAGTACGCAAATGGCAAACGTCCTTCCAACCAACCCATCCAACCGGAATTAAAAAGGACTTGAAAATTTCCCTTTTTTTTCTGTTTGGCGATTACAAGATGCAGTACCAAATGCTAGAAATTCTTATTGAGATGAGGCACTCCTGAAATTTTTAACTTCAGAAGTGCCTCATCTGAGTATAAAAATAAATAAGTATCAAAAATAAGTATGTAAAGTATAAGAATAAATTGCATTTACCCCAGTTCACTGCAGGAAATTTACAAATAACTAACACTGTATTAACGTTTTTGCATCCAAATAATAAATTTCAATCATTCCATGCTCTTTCGATGCTGAATCACTGTTTTTTAAGTCCTAAAGCAATCACTGCATGCTCCTTAAGAACTTTTGTATGAGCCTTAACTATAGTTCTGGACAAATACGTTTGTTTTTACTTTCAAAGAATATAAAGTATCCATAAAATTTATATTCCACTGTTGGTCTACATTTTATATGCTAATTACTTATTCCTTGCTTTTCATTAAAGTATAGAATAACTTAGTTTTTTTGAAGCTGTATTGTTATTATTAATTCGAAGACAATTTGAAGCTATAGTCTGAAGCTTTGCGTTGAAAAGGTAAATATACTGACCTTATTTTAGCTATTAACTATAGTGATTAACTTATCAGTTAACTAATAAATTTATTATTTTAAAATAAAATGACATTATCTTTTAATTGGTGCTCCTGATGAAATAAATGCATTGCTCAACGCCTAGCAGTCCCTTTTCCAATATTTAATTAAGTCGTGTGTAATTTTTGATTGATTTTTTGCAAATGCATATGCATGATTTACTTAACATTTCTGAATAATTGCAATCTTATTTTTATTTATTTATTTATTTATTTATTTATATTTATTTATTTATTTATTTTTATTTTTATTTATTTTATTTATTTATTTATTTATTTATTTATTTATTTATTTATTTATTTATTTATTTATTTATTTATTTTATTTATTTATTTTTTTTTTTTTTTTTGTTATATTCCGAAAATTTGCCGTTGATACAGAATCGGTATTGAAATAGTTCGATGTAGTAACTCAAGTGTTAACAATTTTCCATTTAAAAGAACCAAGGCATTCAGTTTCTAACATGCAGCAATATCCTCATATTGCTCATATTGCATTACTAAGTTACGAACTTTGACAATGCATTATCATTTTCAACTCTTAAATGGTTCTTTGTTAGTTGATTTTTCTGCAAATGCATATGCATGATTTACTTAACATTTCTGAATAATGAAATCTTTTTTTTTTTTTTTTTTTGTTGTTGTTATATTCCGAAAATTTGCCGTTGCTACAGAACTCTTAAATGGTTCTTTGTTTTACGACGACCTCTAAATGCATATTACGGTCAAGCTTCAGATATTTGAACAGAAGCTGTTATAAATATTGAACAAAATTGTCGCTTTTTATTCCCGCCCCCAGCTCATGAATTCAAGAATGAGAAACTGTTTAAAATATTGTAATTTTTAAATGGTCCCTAAATTCGACCAAAACTTTTTAAGCCATATTTTTTTTTTATAAAAGGCCATTAAAAATTAAAATTTCCAATTTTTAAAAGCTTTCACAAACACTAGTCTACCACAACCTAAATTTCTTTTACAATTTCCGGTATTTCTGCAACTAGACTGGATTCGATTATTCAGAATTGGCAAAGCTTAGAAAGGCAATCTGTCTAAACTCCAACCTAATTTTGACTGAGTGGAAACTCTATATTCTTTTACACCTCTTCCATCAACCTCTTGCAAGAACTTTTTAACTTATGAAAATGAAAATATTTTTTAGTCACTAACATTTCAAAGGAAAAACAAATGATGAATGTCTATCAAATACATTATAAAAAAGACTAGTTTGAAATTTATAAAATCAGATTGTAAAGGATAAATGAAATTTATTTTAAAAAGTTCAAATAGTTTTCATTTCCAGATACTTTTTATTTAATAGAAAAGAAACATTTATCGTAAAAATGAAAATAACGTATTTCATATTAAATTACAAATTCAAAATTCACGAAGAGATTTTAGAATCTTTTTATACAATAATATGCTTAATCTGTAGAATATATGCTTTTCTTGAATTCCGAAACTTTGATAACAGCACTGTTTTACATTATATGGTTGTTTAAAATGTAAAAGGCTGTTTCAATAAAATTAAAAAAAAAGAGCTACCAAAAAGAATTAAATTTGAAATATCTGTTTTCCTTCACCATTATTTATTTACAGGCATCTTGAGACATCTTACTTGCTGCCTGTGAAATATTTCGCCGCAAAAAGATCCATCGTTTACTTCATTAAATTACATTTCTTTTGTCCTCATCGCGAAGTTTCAGATTTCAATTGAGCAAGAAAAAGAATTAACGAGAGAGAGACCCAGAGGAAGTGTACTCATAGTAAAAAGTATGAATGAAAATCGCTGTTTGCCACTGATGATCAGCTTAGCTTTAGTTGGCCGATTGAGCAAATGTAAAGGCATAGCCTTTTCGACGATCAATGCTGGACTGACCCATTTCTGGCTGGGAAGGGAAGGTTGGTTACGCTGCCGGAATTGTTTTCAGAAAGATAAAGTTCGCAAAACTTTTGTCATTTTCTTAGACAGTTGATATAACTATACATCTATCGCTGTTGGTGCAGAAACTTGATACAAGATTCGAAAAAGGCAGTAATTTCAGAGCCCAAGTGCGTTTAAATTCTTATTCTCTTTTTTAAAATGGATCTTTATTTCGAAATCTTGAATTTTTTATTTTGTGTACTACACTGAATATGCATGTGACTTTCTACGAAGTTTTTTTTTTTCCAAGATTTACGGATTATCTGAAATACATTTGATTCTGGCCCTCTTTATATTTCGACGTTTTCTCATAGTATGTATTACAGGGCAGTTAAGCGTCTCTAAATTATTTAGCGATGCCCCGAGCTTTGATTACTCTGTTACAACAAATTATCAAAATAAATAAATAAAAATGTGCTGATGAATCATATTTCTAATATTTTTTCATATTTCTGAAAGTTGCACAGTTTTTCAAATTACACGTCTGTTTTATGTCCTCCTTAAAGCTATTCAAGGGAAAAATTGTGCTTTCTGTACTATTTTAGGTTCTTACTTTTATTCTATACTATTTTATACTTTAGCAAAAACAATTTAGTTTCTAAAACCCATTCATTCAATAGGTTCCGATGATTCGATGAAACAATTTATAACTTGAATTCGCTTAATCTCCACCCCCCCCCCACACGTAGGCTAGCCACTATCCTAAGCAGCTTTAAATATAAGGCTTGTGAAATGTATTCTTCTTCAAAACGATACTCATTCCTAAAATTCTTCTTAACAGTTGTGTTTCGAAATTTTATTTTTCGCTGTTTTAACTGAAATGATTCTAATCAGATCAATTCAGAAGCAGGCTCGTCATTTTAAACTGACAGAGTTTAAAAAAAAATATAGGAGTGCTTTGATTTTTAATTCTATTGACAAATCAAATCGATATGTGTTCTAAAACAAAGCAAAAGCTCTATGTATGCAAATAAAATATTGCATTGTTTTTCGAGATTGGATGTAAAATTCAATGAGGTGATCTTAAAGATCCATTCAAATCTCTTCACATCAAAAGACACTCCGTTTTATGTTCTTTCTCCAGAGTAACGTACTATCAAGGCTTGACTGCCATACATTTATAAAACACAAAACTATATTAACTGTCTATTTTCCATACTTCTTTTGTATAAGAAAATCACAACTTTAAATTTCGTAAATCGATAAAGACTAAACAACATTATAAAAATTGCTTTAATTATATTTACAGCAATGTTGTTTAGGAGATTTTACATTATTTTGTGAAGATTTGTTTAGTTTTACTAACAGTTAATTTTTAGTTAAAGCAACTTTCATTTCAGTCTCGTTTTCACCCACGTTTTTCTGCCAGAATGTTAATAAGCTAGCAGGCGAGTATTCAAAATGAGGTAGAAAAAGTGCTGTGGGAAGGTTTTGGAGCCTTCTTGAAGGCCAGATTGCTATTTTGAATTACTAGCAATTAGATTGCTGTGGCGTAGAGTGCTCTCTACCCATTAAGCTTGTTTCCGCCGAATTCTATGAGCCCAAGACTTACTGCACTTTTAATTATCTTGTGAGCCGTTAGGCTAAAATTATTATATTCTATTTTAAATTCATCGTTACCTGTTTTGAGTAAAGCCAGAAGTGTTGGCTTTGTGTAAGCCCAAGTGTGGCCATCTGTGCAATTTATTGTTGAATAAAGGGTTCTTTACACCCTTCTTCTGTTGTAGCTGTTTTCTGTTATAGCTAAAGACCTGGGGATAATTTCCAGTTCAATCTTTTAGAGCTCGTTAGTTTATGCTCCCAAACAGAACGAGACTCTAAAATATCATATAAAATATCTCAAAGCATTCAAAGATGAGTAAACAGAAAAATGTTTTTCGGTGAAATTAGTTTTTACAAACAATTGAAATTTCCCAATGAATTCAAAGATACGTAAAATATTGTTGCATATGTACCAGCAATAGTTGCTAAGAACTTGCATAACATGTTTGCACAAAGAAATATTTTTTTCTGAGGTATAATCTTCGTCATTTGAAAAACTAATACTACATTTTGCGAAATAAATATGCGTGAACTAAAAAGAACTCAGTTTACTTTTTATTTTAGTCCCATCCCTTAACAGAGGAAAAGGAAAAAATGTTTATCTTATTTTCTCATTAGAAGACATATAATTAAACGAGATGAAAGCGAAAAAAACGCAAATACATATCTCTGTTTTGTACAATATTTCAGCATTATTCATCCGACGGCTTTAATGCTTGCTATGGAATAAATATTTTATTAATGCCTTCTTATCCCATTTTTTGTTATACAGTTGCAGTTCCTGTAAATGCTTCAAGCTTTTATTTATTCTACAAAAATAACATTAGCGTAATAATAAAGTTCACCGACAGTGCATAATAGAAGGAAAACATTAATACAGCTATCTGGACCTGTTTTATACGTTCATTGTCCACAAGCCTTTATTCGATCAATAAACATATTGCGTGATCTACCTTTCAATATTATCGTCTATGAAAACTTTTTAGAGTATCTCATTATTCAGACATCGTCGCGCTGATTACTGTTTGCATTTAATTTGAGTGTTAGCAATTTTTTCTTGGGGGGGGGGTACATATTTTTCTATAAAACAGTATGTAGTTGCAGCCTTTCAAAATCTCACAAATGTGTTTAAATCTTGCTGTTTATTCTTATTTTATGAAACATGATTCCATTTACCTTTAAAAATTCGTAGACTCAAAACTGCTGAATATGCAGCCAATTTTGCAAGGGCTAATCTCCCTTAAAGGCGACAATTTAATTGTAAGACTTTTTTTATAAAATCAACTTCAATATGAGCTTGATTTTTATTTAATATTATACTTGATATTGATATAATTATTAAATTCTAGTACTAGCTGAAGCAAAGCTTTTTCTTGTGGCAATTTGAACATGCCAAATATCTGGCAAACATTTTGGTGCTAGGCCGCCCAGACGAGAGAGTGGTTAGTGACTCTAACGGCCATACCGAAACGCCCGGGTTGGAATCCCGGAGGCATGGATGTAATTTGTTCACCCCCCTTCATAGGAAGCAACGGTGGCCTAATTAACAGATGCCTTTATACTAAAGAGACCTCCGCTTCCGGCCGTAGTAAAGGCCAACGCCTATAAACGGCTAAAGGCCGCCATTGTGAAAAAAAATGTTTTGGCCCTGTTACCGTTAATTTTGCTTTCCACTTAATTAAGTTAAATCTACTGAAAGAACTGATGTCGAATCGTTCCGTATGATGGTCTATTGTTCTATGCTGTATGATGGTCCATTGTTCTTTTATCTGTAAGGATTGTAATTTAGTCCTAACCGGTGCCTTCTATTTTATTATTTTCATATTTAAGCGACTTTCGAGGAATAAGTTCTTTGAATTGATGTATTATAGCTTTACAATATAATTTCTGCTAATGGTTTATTTTTTCTTCAAAACTTAATTGGAGTAAGGCAATTTTTACCGAAGTAGCTTATATATTTGTTAAAGCAGATAAAACCCTCATCTTTAATTCTTCTAACCCCAAATCAAGCGATGACTTAGTATTACTTTGTAACATTCGCTCGAATGTCTTAATACCAACAGCAGCTAAAATAAATTATAGAAAGACCTGAGATCATGTTGATTCATAGTAATAAATATGACATACGTCTTGCTTTATTTTAGATTTTGTACTAGTTGCGAAAAGTAGTCCATTGTAAGTTGGCCATTTTATTTTATTTTATATTATAAGCGAGCTGACCAGGTATATGATGCTTTCTATCATGAAGAAGACTTCTAAAATGTAGGTTTATGAGGTATTTCTTCCGCCTTCTTAGCATGCCTTCGTGGTGTGATGGCCAGCACACTCGGCGCGTATTCGAGATGTCCAAGGTTCGAATCCCGGCGAGAGCACTTTTCATTTTCCTGTCTCCTGCTTTGAAATAACCTAACGTCTCTACAGAAGAATGAATAGGTTAGAGAGGTAAGAAAATATCAGGCTTAAAACAATGCATTAAAGTACCTAAGTATAATTCGATGTGTCCCAAGATTATTAGAAATTGCGTTTTATAGCAAATCATTAGGGATTAGGAAGATATAAATTTTCCAATTAAAAAACAAGAAAATCAGTTCCGTATCATATTTTGAAGGCATTTTTAAACACATGTTTTACAGATTGGCTGAAATGGGATTGTTATACATACATGGGTTCTATTTATATTCTGATGTTATTTACACATATATTCTGTTCTTATTTATATTAATATTTCGGTATCGAGTTAAGTAATACAGCTAAACTGCCTAAAGCGTTTCTGCTTTAATTAAACCGCAAGAAAATTTGATTTGATTTGACTTTATTTTATTTTACCTATAGAGGTGTAACTTCTTACTTCTGTGATATCTACCTCGGTTAACATTTAGGACGCGTTTCCAGAAAACATAGCACTAAATTAAAAGCAGTCCTTTTAACGCAGTGAACAGAGATGGGATAACATAACCAACAATAAACAATGTGCTTTTGTTCATCATTGTTTATACATCACATGTCCCTTCGAATTCGGAAAGATCAAAACATAAAACTAAAATTTTCCCCCCAAAAATTTATATATATATATATATATATAAACTTGTTTCGTAAAGATGTTGCAATGAATTAGCATAAATGAATTCAATCTATTTTAATACATCAATTAAAGTAAAATGTGTTTATTAGTAAAAGAGTTTTGACGTCAAAAAACAACTTAATGAAAAATTTCGGATGCCATTAAGAAAATTAAATAAGTCATTCTGAGATCAGAATACGAATTAATAAAGAAATTCGTTAAAATTGAACATATGGTACATTAACAGGTCTACTTTAAGGGGATGGTTAATATTTTTTAAGTTATAATTAAAATTGTTCTCGAAAATTTTATAAAAATTTTTTCAGAATGAAAATTTTTAAATTAAATTAGAAAAATGAATGAATTTTATTCGGATTAAACCTAAATTTTGAATTATGAAAGAAGAAATTATGGAAGTTTAATTTACAAAACGATGTTGTTAAACATATGACAAATTCAAATAATGCTACGAGGCTAAAATTTTGAACGCTAATTTTAGAAACATCATTCGTTCGATTTTCATAATCTTTTCACTTTGACATAAATTGAAACGTCGATTCGAAATATGGAAAACAAAATGTCATATCATTTCAGAAAAAGGTCTGATTTTGAGTCAGAATACGTATGTTAGAACAATGCTATATATAAATAACCTTATATTTATTCTAAGTCGCGATTTCGAGACATATAAAACACAAGCTGAATTTCTTCAATCCCCGAGGAGAACGGGAGATACAGAATCGTCCCCTCCACACTTTATTTTAACTCGATGTACTATTTTTAGTCATTTGAATTGCAGCATAAGATACAATTAAATTAACGCTGCCTTCTGCGGTGTTCGTTTGTTTAGTTGATTATGGCAAAGCAGAAAGTAGTTACGTGCCTTATACGTAAAGGGGATGCCTTTATGGAGAACTTTTCTAAGGAAATTGTTTCATATTGACTTCCCCACGTTAAGAGGAGCCACGGAAATGCATACTAAGCCAGTCTATTCGATGAGATTCGAATGAAAGACGAGTTGCCAGTGTTTCGTGGACTTTACCACTCGGCAATAGATGAAGGTTTCACTAAAGTTGATTTTTGTCTAATTTAACATTTGACACTGGCATGTGTCTCCTTTATACAGACAGACAGAAAGTACAGGGTCACCAAAACATCGCCATGGGCAAAACTGGTATCGCCCCACTACACTAACCGTCTATGGAAGTGTACCCTGACCGGGCACGCTAACACCATGCTCGGGAATTTGTTTACATTAAAGCATTCATAATACACACTTATATATTAATGGTGCATAATTTGCATTGCAGACAATATTGTCTGAGATATACTTTACACGGGTACTTTGCAGTTGAATGGATAAATACAATAATTACAATAAGTTATTTACAGATTTCTTTTGTGTTTCGGTTTGGAGCTTTGTTGGCGGGTGGGAGTGTTTACGGTCTGTGGTTCGTTTTTGAAGAATAAAATGACGTCTTCCACACACATGACAAACATTTATTTAAACTACGAAGACGTTGAACAGCAGAGTAGAAACATGATATTACACAGCGCTTAGCACTTTTCGCTTACATGCAATACTCACCATTGACTTTGGCTAACTACATATCAACTGAGTATAAGTATTACGCAGCAGAGAACTTGCTTATCACGCGCATGCGCTAGGGGAATCGACGGCGGTTGCCAACATTTTTTTTTTTTTTTTTTTTTTTTTTTTTTTTTTTTTTTGTTACACGATCCACAGTTTATAAGTTCATCCATATTGCAGTTAATAGTTAATAGTTCATCATACAGATTATGAATTCATTTTTTCATGGTACATAGTGTAGTGTACGCTACGTAGTACTGGTGTATCTGTCACACATTGCACAGTATGAAGTAGTTCATATTTCGAAGTTTGAGTAGTATGAGAGAATTCACGGTTATCTCAATAAATGAAGATATTTAAGTGTGTTTTTTAAAGGCACTCCTATATAGTATGAGGGTGATAGTGGATATATCGTGTGGCATGTCTCTCTTTGCTTCAGCTGAAGTCTGCTATATAAGAAATGTACGCGAAATTCACGGATAAATTTGGCCTCATTAAACAGTTTACATTCGATAGTGCCACCCTAAAATTCGCTCCTGTTTGGAGATTCAAGTGTAACGCGCTATGACTAATCACTGTAAATTTAGCATATTTTTAATATTATATTAAACCAATCATGTGATAAAGAACTAATCGAGGTAGTCTTCAGTAGGTTCTTTAAAAAATTATTATTTATCCCGATTTAAAACACTGAAATTCTAAACATATTCTTCACTAAAATGAATTTTAAACTTGTTTTACTTGTATATCAAATTCTAAGCAGGGTACGAAACAACTAAGTTGCAATGATTTTTATGCCAGATAATAAAAGAGGCATAGTGCGAAGCACTTAAATAACTAAAGAGCATTAAACTTCAGCAAAAACAAATCATCAAGGAGTGAAAAAAAAGCTCTAATATTTTCTTTCGTGTTTTATGCATGTTTAGGAATGTTTTTCGCAAATGTAGCGGCGTTCTAGGAGTAAGATCGCTTTCTGCTCTTTATGAACTTAAACACTAGCATTTGTGTCTCTGGCTAGCTTACACCAGATGCGTGCTCGCATACACGTGAATGTCGCTGCACGCACATACGCATATAAATATATATCCGCCACTGAATTTAGAAACTATTAGTAAAAGCCTAAAAAGGGAAGAGGGCATATAATGTTCTACGTTTAATTTTGCCTCTTCTGCACGAAAGATTCCTGAATGCTTCAAAATAGAAATTTTGCATTGCAAAAAAAGTTTTAAAGCCATTTTATTTTATATTTAGAAAATGTTTCTATCGCTAACTTCATTCGCATTTAGCATGCACCTTTGTGGACAAATTCTGTGCTTGATTTCTTATTTTGGGTCTCATTCGGTTTTGAAACAAGTAAACTGACTGTGAAAAATTAAAAAGCTTCGAACTTTCAAACTACCAGGATATAATTTTTATTTGGCACTGTACAGTATAATATCAAAAGGTTAGGCGATTTCTGAGGGACTTCTTTGGAACTACATCTTTGGCTTTTCTTTGAAAATATCAAGAATGAAACACTTGATGTTTGATGTAATAAATAAATTTTTACATCAGCAAAGGTATTTTTGCATCAGTGTCAGAAATTAGGTACAAATTCTGTGAGGCTTTTCTCTCTTCTTACTGCGTTCCCATGTGATGTAAGTGGAAAGCACTTCCAGCTTACAAGGAAAAAAAATGGTAGACGATAATTCGTCAAAACCACGGTTTGGCTATTCGGTCTTGGCCTCCCGAATAGGCCTTTAAGTGGGGGGAAATGTAAGGTTTTTCCTCCCTTCTTACCGCGTCCATTTGTAACTGGAAAGCACATGCGACTATCAATCCGAAGGTCAGGAGCTCAAGCCCTGGCGCGGAGAGTGCAAATTTTTCAAGTTTCCTGCTTCGAAAAACCAAATGACTCTACAGGTGTTTAAAAGTATTTCGGAAGAAAATCTATTTATTCCTCAACATTATGAATGAAATGTCAATTACTAAGAATCAGATTACTGAAGGTAACAAATAAATTTATACTTAACCCCATTTTTTTGAAGATAAGACTCCGAATTAAGAATAGAAATGGGAGAGTTATTTAAAATCAGGTGTGCAACTATGTTGGAAAAGCAGATAATTAATGAATTAAAAAAATTTTGATAAATATGCAAAATTTGAATACTGCTTGAAATTTAGATCCTGCATTATTTCGTCTACATAAATGCTTAACCACAGGTTTTTCCCGTTACACTTCGGCAACACTTCAATGATAGACAGTTCCCGAGAGTTTCCTCACAAACAAAAAAATGATGCGTTACAATCGAATCATCACGCTTTCTAAGAAATCTCTTTTCTGCGACAGAACTTGAAAGAGCTTTAACTAGATTTCGTGGGTTTTATTTTTCTTGCGCCGAAAACAATATAATATTTACTTACTTCTTTTCTCAAACTGACTCTGCTGAGATAAGCTTTCATTCACGGGTACAAGATACAAGATAAAAGATCAAGGTACAAGATAAAAGATTTGACTCTGAGTGACCCTCTTAGTGTGATACACAGGTTCACTGTTTTGAATGCAAATTATTTTTAAGAATCTTTTCTTTCTTTTATATTTTCGCAGAGGGGGTCCACTATAAAACAGATACCGTTCTGTTCTTCTGGCTGGGAGGAATAGGGTTTAACAAGTAGCTTACAAATTAGGAATTCTATTCATCCCACATTTCTTTACACTGTCCATGGTCATCTTTCCTTTGTTATTTTAATGATAATTAAATCATTTTTTAATTATTTAACAATTTTAATTTTAATTAAATACTTTTTTAATTATTTAATTATCATTAAAATATTTTTAAAAATGTCAATTTTAATATAAAAAAATGATAAATAATGACTTCAGAACAAATTTGAAAAAGCACATGCAAGCATGTAAAACTATAAGTTCAATTAAACTATAAAAATTCTTCGCCAAGATACAATAAAAATTATGTCAGAAATAATGTTGCATATATATGTCACCGCTTAGCTCTTTTTCATCAATTATATCATCTTGAAAAGCACACATGTGATCACGAAAGGGTGCTGAAATTGCACATAATGCAATGTGCAATTAATATTAAGCATGTGCTTCTCAAGAATAAAGAAAATTTAAATCAGCCACGATGACTACCTTCTTATATGCACTAAGCTGCATCAGTCCGTAGAGCATGCTGTCTACGCGTGATCAACCTCTAAATTATTAAACACACACACACCACACAGACACACGCACATCATATTGTAACGAATTTTGTACATATACGGATAATTTTAGTGAAATTGTTTTATTTTTCTGTATAATATAACACGAAAATTTAGAAAGACGATGCTCTGCCGGACAAATAAGAATATAGAGGAAAGTCTATTTAACATTGAGTAAATGATTATCTCACTAATTTGGCGAGATATCGCTAAGCAGGCAACAATTTTGTAGACTAATTTTGTCGACAAATTTGGCGAAAAATCGCCAGAAGTCGCCAGACTTGGAGACCATTTGTCGACATTTTGGTCCAGTCCCTGCATAACTACCTGTAATGGATACTGTAACTGAATAACTGTAATTGATGCTGTCTGTAGCTGTAACCGTACTCGCCCCTCACATGCCTTCCAGTACTAGCAGTAGAAACAAAAAAAATGCTGGAAATATTTCGGCAGCCTAGAGGAAACCTTTATAAAAACCAGAGAAATCGTCTGCTCTCAGGTGTTGTAGTTGTTAGTTCAGCGTGAATTCGGAGTACTGAGATATTTCCGAGTTAGCTTCGCTCTTGGATGCGCTTTGCATTACGTTGGGTTTAAATTTCTTAGTGGTTAAGTACAACTATTGATAATAATTATTTCTTTGTAATACTGTGAACACCTGTACGAGTATTTAAGTGGAATGTTCCAGAACTCTGAAGTGTTTCTTTTGATAAAATAAATTTTATCAACCTATCATTAGACCTGTGTGCATTCATTCTATTACGAACCCCTTCGCATGCAACGTCACATATATATAGAGATAGATAGACAGATATAGATATGCAAGTGATTAGCTTTGATAATGATTAACTACGATAGATTATGCAAATGATTAACTTTGGCGGCTAATGTCTAACAAGCTGGAGCACTAGGGTACTGCAGTGGAGCATTAAAATGGCATATAACACAAAGGACATTCAAATCCTAGGCATACGTTCCATATAAATGTGGTTTCTTCGACTCACGTGGAGTGCCTCGTTTACGCGTTCACGAACAGTATGAACCATCTGAGAGAAGACATGCTATTGGACTAAAGGAAGCAGGGTGTCAAATCGCAGGATCGCTAGACATTTGGGTTTGGAGCGATACGGCCATTCGATGATGGTGACAGGAATGGGTGAACCACGGTGTACGAGACGTAAGGAAATTCTTTCATATCTTACATATTTATATGTACTGCAAGAGTAATGGGTGATAGGAAAAATCTAAACTATGAAAATATAGGAAAAGAAGGAATATCACTAAAAACAAACTATTTAATTTCAACTATAATCAAGGATGAGTTTCTAAAATTAGAAATGCCAGAGCCCTATGGAAGGGTATTAGGAAAGGTGAACAGAAGCAAATGAATAGATAATGAATAATTAACTGTTAAAATTGAGAAAGAAATAAAAAAACAAATAAAATAATAATACGCGAAGTTAAATTAATGACTAGTAGTTAAATAACTTTAAATACACTGAGATGGATCGGATTCGTCTTCGATTGAATGTAAGCCGTGGCTATAACGCAGCATAAGGAATACGATAGGCATATTTTTAATGCCTTTTTCTTCGATATTAGAATGTCGCAGGTTTGAATGCGGTTTCAAATGGGGAACTTTGATACCCGCATTCCATTTCCAATCCGGTTTCAGTACTCTAGGTGCGTGGATGCTTTCCTGGTCTCGGCACATGTAACATAACTAGGACTAAATTTCCTTCAGAACGTCCTCCACGATGGCATCCTAACTGATGCAGATAGCCCTTGTGTGCTTTTCCCTATGCAATTAAGCAATCCAGCAAGGTATTGGTCAACTAAAAAGCACAAAAAGGTAATTTTCTATTTTTTATTTTTTATAGAAGATGGCAATGTATTCTTTCAGCTAAATTATACAAGATTTCAGTACAATACATAATAAAGTCACACTGTGGAGTCATTAGGTTATTTTGAAGTAGGAGACATGAAAAATGAGCAATGCCCTAGCCGGAACTCGAACCTGGACCTCTCAAATACGCGCCGAGTGTGCTACCATTACACCACGAAGGCATGCAGAAAAGAGGGAAAAATAAAAGGGCGACTGAGGATTAGGGAACTCTAGTCTCTCAATCCTGGTGGTGAAGAATCATCATCCACTTCACGGTTTATTTAGTAACATTTATTTTGTGAAACTATAGGGAAAATTAAAATATGAAATGAATACTATTTTATTTGTGTCCTTTTTAGTGTAAATACTATTTTTGAAGTGTGTAATTAATAATTTTTCAGTTGTTCCTAAATTAAAAATAAATTATTTTTTATTTTACGTTTTAAGACTTTATTCTTTAAAAACTGTTAATAATAAACTAAAAAAAATCAGTTCATTCTTATTCTGTAAGGTTTTAATTTTATTCAACAGGCTGTTAAATAACTTTCGCTCATCGTATCAGCTAACAATCCCCATTATAACCAAGTACAACAATTAGATTCAGTTATCGCCAGTTCCTTCGTTTTCTTAGCTGCAAGTTTGTTTCTATTTCCTCACGCTTTATACATTTTTAATCATTCTCTCATATTACTGAAATTCGCTGTTTATTCATTAAATACCGTATGAAACGTAAATTAAAAATGTGAGTTTAACATTCAGAGTTGCGTTAAGTGGCACTTAGAAAGCCAGAAACCGAGCAGACTTGAAAGCATATTTACTGAAACCAAGCAGAGTTAAGGATTTGTTGATACACTAGCTCTCCTTTAGTCCCTTGGGGATAGAAGATACAAACAGCTTCTAGACATATTCCTGTAAGATTATGCAAGAATTCCGAGCAGTATAAGAGTAATTGGTTGCATCTGTTGGGAGTTGAAAGCTTCCTTTTGAACGAAAATGTGTTTGGTTCAGATAAAGGATGAAAATTCTTTAGACATGCCTTGTAGAATATAGAATATGTACGATAAAACAGGTACAATGTTTGTAAACGCAGCTATTTATTCGAGACTTATAAATACCACTTTTCAATAGAAATAGGATCTAAACTTAATTTCAGGTAACAAGCTGATGCAAACTTTTATCAAAGTGATAGAACGGATGAACTACTCATTTATTTTACGTAAAAGAAAGTTTTGCAGTATAAATTCTCTTCATCGCAAATCAATGCAAATGTATCATGCTGCTCATTATTTCTCGGTTCTCACAAACATTCGGAGATTCTTAGCACTACAATAATTCCCGTTTCTACTATCTGGGAGATTGTTCAAAACGTTTCCTTCTTTGGGCTTCATAAACTAGGCTTTAGATGGAGTGCCAAGTTGCAAATAAAAGAAATTACGATGAATTTAATGCCTCAAACAGTAGCGAAGTCTCAATGGAAAGTAATTGTTATAGCCGTGGTTTTAACCGAAAGTAATTGTCGTTGTATAATCTAACAAAATAAAATGTAAAAATTAATAATTAAAGAAAAAAGCTCAAAAAAGAATGTTTAAGATTTTGTAAGTTAATAAAGTCAATAAAGTTGCGAAGATAAATAGTTCTCGCATTGCAAAATTTCAAGAAAAATCAAACATTTAAAAGACATATTCAGGGATAAGTTCATAAAATTTCTTTCGCTGCTAGTACTGTTTCTTCCTGACAAAATTAAATCAAATTAGATTACTCAGTTAAACATGCAATTGACTTTAAAGCTGATAACTGGCGTATTTTTTGTTCTACAAGAAGTGAGAATATAAAATTTTTGCTACCTTACTAACAGGTTAAAAATTTGCTTCTTCTTTCCTGTCTATTTGTGTCATTCCACAGATGTGACTCTCTCGTTCTTTCAATCCACAATTTGGCAAACTGATAAGTTAAAAAATTAGGTAAAGATGAAAAAGTTATGCTGCTGTTGTTGATTATTGTTTTTTTCCTCATTATTTGCTACGCCCTTAGGCATTACAAGGAAAGGAAGGGATACCCCGTGGAGGTCTTTTTAAGGAAAGCTGGCTCGTATCCACGTTACACATGGGGAAAACCACGATAACGCCCATGCAGCCAGCTCGTTCGCCGGAACTCGAACCCCGGACCGGACCAGTGTTCAGTGGCTTTTACCTCTCGGCCTGTGGTTGGCCGTTGTTGATTATTTAGGTTCCAGAACTCTGACCTCTGATAGGACTCCAACACAGATTTCTATCAATGGCTGATGTAGTACCTAGCCCTCCTAAAATTTAACAAAGAATTAATCCTGAAAGTAAGTAGCGCCGTCTAAATGGAGAAAAAAATTAGTTCGAGACTGACTTTCGGTGGGAGAGGTCGGAATTTCAGTATACAAAATTAATCTAGAAATTATTAACTGTATACAAGATACGACGCCGACCACACTTAGACATTGGCGCAGTAGACGGTAGGATGCAAATTAAAACTGTATGTCTCAAATTATAGAAGATAAGTTTACCTGTCACTTTTAAAGTAACACTGGCTGTAAACTATAGGTATGAAAAGTGTATAGTGGGATAACTTGGAAGTTGCTGTAATAGTTTGTAGTAATTAGTGCTATATTACGAAAGCATAATAAAGTCACAAAATGTTTGCAGTTAAGGTCTCAAAAAAATAAGATTTGTTACTATTGTTTAAAAACTAGGTCAGGATACTGATGAAAGATAAGCTCATGGAATGGAAAAATAGACCCATTGAGTTGAAAAATAAAATTATTAACAGTAATGATTAGAAAACTGATCCTGAATTCGTTAAATCAATGCATAATCAACGATAGAAAACCCTCTGATGAAATGGATGCTGAAAAGCTGAAGCTAAAAACGTTTAAATTAAAGAAAGAGCAGGAACTAGAATTCGCAAGACTTAAACCTTAATCTAATTCTAACCTTTCAGAAAACACATTATTGGAAAATTTAATTAAAAGCATGAATTATTTCTCTTCAACAGAACTAGCGTTTAGGATTTAAAATGTGCCGGAAGAGTGCAAGGCCGAAATTTTAATAAATCGTTTGGGTGAAAATGCGAGAAACGTTTTGATGTCAGTCAAGATGATGTCAAACATTACGAAGCAGTTAAGAACAAAATCTTAAAAGAATATCAGCCAACTGCTCAGGCATGTTTAGATAAGTTTTGAAAGGGTAAACATCAGTTAGGGAAAACGCATACACAATTTGCAGCCCGGTTAATGACACAGAGGAAATATTATTGCATGTGTAGGAATGCCAATGATTTAAATACAGTTCATCAATTAATCGTAGCCGATAAATTGACGCAAACTCTACAGCCATTAAACAGCCATCATATAAATGTGAAATAAGATGATAGTTGGTTGAAATCTGCGCAAATTGGAAATGAATGCGACATGTTCTTTGCTTGCAAAAAAAAAAAAAATCATTAAGGGAAACTGGTAACTATTCTTAGAAAACGCCGAGTATTGAAACCAAAAGTACTCGTTATGTACCTTCTCCAATCTGAAAAATGAATGTTTTGTTCAAAACTAACAGACTTCAAAAAGGTTGTTATATTTCTGGATCTTTCCAACATTGAAAAACTTGACAGAAAAATTTAAACGCGAAAAACAAAATTAAATGAATTCCGAAAGCACCAAATTACAAAAAAAAAAAAAAAAAAAAAAAAAAAAAAAAAGATGCTATTGTAGCCCAGATCAATACAAATTATATAGACAAGAAACAAGTCGCAATTTAGCGTCAGTAACATGTGAAAATACTATTTGAAAAAGAAATTGATGCTATTATTCATTAAGGTACATAGATTCCGATATATAGCAATAATTTACCGCAAGCGATCAAAATAGCGGAAAATCAAGTTGACATCTGCATTCGTCGAGAAAATAGAAGCGAAATAGATAAGATTATTATGTCATGATGATGCTTTCATACTCTACTGGTTTACAGCAGGGGATGAAATTTCCTGCTCTTACCAGTTCCATCTAGTGTCCTAACTGGGGGCCTGAGATACGTAGAATGCCGAAGACAGGGTTTCTCCAGGACAGAAGATACTGGCGGGATGTCATTGAAAGATGATGTTTTCGTTTAATAAGTTACCCGGTAGACATTTTGGCAGCATCGATTGATCAGTAGAACGTGGAATTTTTATTTCCCGTATTTAGACTACACAGAGTCAAATGTGCTTGAAATATATATTCCTCCCTCATATGAAGAAATCAAAAATGGAAAAGAGGGATGACACATAAGTGAACACGCATTCAGTATCAACTCCAATACAGATGTTCGAAAATGGTTATCATAGGGACAAGATGAAATTCCGAGAGGAGTAGATGTCTCGCTTTACTTCAGAAGACGTAAGAATTAATATAAAACAGAGAAAAGGAAATGACATGGAGCTTGATAACCTAATTTTTCATAATGTTAAAGTCATGGAATATTTAGCTCATAAGGATAAAGTATTGGAAGATTCAGCAAAGAAGTTAGTTCTTCCAAGAAACTGAAAATGTTTTAAAATTAGCATATGAATCTGTTTTCGGAGCTCACACGAGAATAAAGGAGACAAAAGACTCAAATATAAGTTTTACTGATAAAATATGGCCAAAAATATTACAAAATACTGCCAATCATGCGAACCATGTCAATTAAAAAGTACCGAAAGAATTCCTATTACCCCAGTTTTAAGATTTTATTTACCATTCAAAATTGTTACTATCGGCATTATAGGTTCTATAGAGCCTCCTTTGGTTAAGAAACTTAAATATGTTTTATGTCTAGTAAATCAACATTCACGTTGGATAGAAACCATTCCATTCCATTCCTTAACAACAAAACCTACTTGCAATACTTTGTTGGAAATACTTATAAGAACTGCGATCATTATAGCAAGTGAACAAGGAGCCACCTTTACTTCTTAATTAACGCAAGAATTTATAAAGCGTCTTGGATGTCATCCAAAATTTCCTGTTCCAGGATATCCAGATGGTAATGGTTTTATACAGAGATACAATAGAATTTGAAAACTTTTGCATCATATCATCCGCATGGATCTATCTAATTGATATAAATATCTACCATGTTTGCTATTTGCTTATAGGGAAGTTCCTAATTCTACCACAGATGTTTCTCCCTTTAGGTTAATGTATGGGAGATACATGGCCCAATGAGTGTTCTGAAGACCAGCTGGAGTGGTGAGATACCGACACCTTTAAATATGAAGCAATTAGCTGTTGATTATTTACAGGAAATGAAAATAAACCTAGAATGAGCAGCTGATGAAGATCCTTAATAGTATCTGAGAAGCAAGCAGTTTATTCGAATTACTTTAATCGCTGAACTATTCCTAAAGAGTTTAAATCAGGAGATATGATTTATTTGATCGCTCCTGACTCATCTGATGAAGTTTTCGCAAGATGGACTGGTCCAGGGGAGATCATAAAGTACTATCAACTTCAAGCATGAGATTCGTCCAATTCCACAAACTCCATCTCAAGATATAAAAAGTATTCTCCAGAAATTGAAAATTGAACATTTAACGAGAGATCACCAACAGCACATTCGACAACTCATAAGAAAGCACGAATTGTTATTTACGGATAACGTAAAAATTTCAAAGGTGTACTATCACAAAATAAAATTAAAACCCAATGAAGAAAGGAAAAAACCGCATATTTACTGAATTCCTGAAACTCTTAAAGGCCAAAGTTGATGAACAAATTGAAGGGCTGTTAGAAATGGATTATATAGAAGAAAGCAGCGCTGAAATTGCCTATCCTATAGTTTGTGTAACCAAAAAAGTTGGAGGAATTCGATTGTGTGTTGATTATCGTGCGTTAAATGCTGTAATAAATACTAATAATTTTTCTATGCAAAGAGCAGCAGAACTTATATATTTAGTAGAACAAGCTAATATAATATCAACCCTGGATGTTTTACGAGGATATTGGGCTATTCACATGGATCCTGGAAGTGGTGATTGTACTGTGTTTAAAACCCACCGAAACTGTACAGATTTAAAGTTATGAGTTTTGGTCTGAAAATGCTGCAGCAACATTTCAAAGGGAAATAAATAAAGCGTTCTACTAATACAGAGATTTTGCTAGAATTTATATTGACGCCATTGCAGTTTTTCAAAAGCCTGGAAATCCTATATGATTCATTTAGATAGCATACTCACTAAGTTAGAAGAGCTTTGCTTTACTGTTCATATCAGCAAATGTAATTTTGTTAAGCCGCAAATTAAATATCTGGATCATGTAATTGGTTCTGAGAAACAAAGCGGATCCCAAGAATATAAAAGCAGTTTCCAGATTTTCAAAACTGAGGACAAAGAAGCAGCTCAGAAGTTTATAAAGTCTATGTAACTAATAAAGAGACTATATTCCAAAATATTTTGTATATCCTTTTACTGAACTCACAAAGAAGAATATATCTGATGAAATACATGGAACGAAGAGCATGTCAGAATGATATTTTACCTTTAATAACCAAGCCTTCGAGTAACTTAAAGATACTCTATTTAAAACTTCATCTTTGTACACACCATTTTCGTGGCAACCATTCATTATGCATTTTGATGTCTCTCAAACAGGAGTTGCAGCATGTTTATATCAAAATTTTAATGAACAGATATACCCCAGAGCCTGTACAAGTCGGAAGATAACTCGAACTTACTCTGATTAAGAAAATTCTGGTAAAATCAGCGAAAAAAGACGTTTCTCCTCTTCGGATATTTTTACTTGAGTAGTAATTTGCTGTATATAATCAATTTGTCTGCATTATTGTAAGTCCATAAATAAATAGTTTTTTAAATTGCATTTCTTTGTAAGCCCAGAGGGAAATTAAATAAATTCAAGTTATTCGTCTTCAGTTCTTTCTGCCTATTTAAAATTCTAAACTTGTCCACCTAATTAAAGCATTGCCACTGGCATTGCCATTTGCCAGTGGTGATTAAAGATTAAAAATATTTAGAAAGAATGTTTCAAGCCAAAGTATGTAATATTTCAAGTACGGCGTAACTCTCGTTGAACCACTGTGATATTACATTTTAGCTCTTTTTGCATCAAAGAGATGTATTATAATAATCAATACAAATGTTAATTTTATTACATAAAAATTATGCGTAGTTTTTCAGACTAATGTAAATAAAAGGCGAAATGATTGCCAATAATTTCATTTTTGCAGCAATGAATAACGACTTAAAAATAATAGAAATTAGAAATCGTGTGGAACCACGGGTACGATTTAAAAAAGAAAAGTTACATTCCCATGAGTTATAATCAAGGCTTCTCCTTCTGTCTTCCAACTTTTCTTTCTTTATGAGCTTACACACCTCATGGTGATCTCAAATAGCACTTCCAGGAAAGAAACGTTTGCTTCACTCTCAAAGCTGAATATCTAATATATTTTTTAAGGATTAGGAGGAGGGGCGGTATTTAAACCGCGACGTCTACTTGCTGAGTTTGAGAGAATCAGAGTTTCTGATTTGTGCCGTCTGGCTTTTGGCCATTCTCTCTCTCAAAGCTGTTATTACGCTCGGCCGTACTCAGGCCCTTGATAAGAGTACTCAGGCCAACTCGATTAGAATCTTGATAGTTTCGGCTATATCTCTTTAGTTAATCTTAGTTTTCGTTTATTTCTTAGTTTTTTAAGTTCAAGCCCAAGTGTCGGTTTTTATTGTACACTCCAAGACGGGGTTTTGTTAAATCTTATTGGAATAATAAAGGGTTAGTTACCCTTCCATCTTGTTGTTTCTTGTTACACGAACTTATTTCTCGTTACACGAACGTTGTTTCTTGTTACACGAAGCAATTATTCGCTAACTAGTTCTTAAGATTCGTCACTTTCTACAGTAACTGAGAATTACACTAGTGAGAATCTTACATATTAAGTGATGGATTTATGAATGAATGCTTATTATTATCAAGTGTATGCATAACCGATTCGAAAATAATTATGAATTACGAGAGGTGTTTCCTGAAATTTTGATATGCCTACCAAACTAAGTTCACTATGTGGGATAGAGATAATATATTTATATAAACGTTTTAAACTGTCTCTCCTCCTCTTCCTTGTTAAAATATTTTCCATGCAATATTTCTTGAATCTTTGACACTTTGGAATAAAACTGAAAAAATCTGACGTTCAAAAAATTCATATAGTAGAACCAGATTAATTCACTTCCATTCCTTTCCAACAGGATTTCAAATTACGTACTTATTTCTTATAAAGAGCACGGATTATTTACTGTACAGTTTTAACAGATTCGATATCAATTAAGTGGATCTGCCGTCTTGAGCGCTAACAGCATTAATTTCCGCATAAAATCGGGCGACTTTCTTCACTGAAGAAATGATTTTCAAATGCTTCTTACTCTCAAATGAAGAAATGTTTTATGCTCTCTGAAGTTTTCTTCATATTAAGGTACATGAAAAACAATTGGCTTATTTAACTTTGTTATAGCACCTATCAAATACTTAGGTTACATAAAATAATATAGTTTAAGCATAATAAAAATTTATTTAACGGTTAGCTATGCTTAGTTCATACCCTACATTTGAAAATGGTAAGAACACTCACATTCTCTATATTAAAACTGTTAAAAAGTAGTACAGACCATTAAGAAATATTTTTATGATCATACATACATACTTGTTGCTTAAATATTCCGAAGAAATAAAATTAAATCAATACATTTGCAGAAACTGATAACTTTCTTCGAATAGCATACAGTAAATCATCCAAATGCAATATTGAAATAAGATTTAATAACGTTTCAAGCAACTCGAAAGTAATGCAATGTATACTACTTGGAAACGAAAAACTTGATATATGAAAATAAGTTTAGAAGAGGGGACAGTTTTTGATTTAAAAAGAATTATGAAAATCATAGCTTTAAAGTGAATGACTCTTAAGCAAAATCGATAGCTATGAGATTAGGTCGCTCTCTGGATGTAATTTTCAATTTCTTTCCACTAAATTGGTAAAGAAATATCTTTAGAGCAGCTACTGAAGTTATGTGAACGGCAAAAGAGAAAAGCTCTAAAAAATTAAGTAGTGTTAAAATGTTTCTGGGACAGATGGTGAAAGCTCCTTTGTTATTCGTAAAGCTAAACGTTTTTCAAAAATATAAAAAGGATTCCGTACATGAAACGAATCTTTTATTTAATATGACAGACCTCTATTAGTGAAATAATAATATTTATCATGGCAGAATATTGCCATTCACAGTGGCTTCGAGATTCTTGGAATGATTACGAAATCATAAACTGAAAGGATTATTTTCTGCGATGAAAATTTCAGTCTGGATGAGCTATAAATAGCCTGACCTCAGGATAGAAAAGAAAAATTTTAACACGCAATTCAGTGAAGAGATCTATCATTGTCTTCCCTAACTCTAGGTATCACAGCAAGTCCAACGTTTACTTTAATATGAAAGATTATCAGATTTTGCAGGTGCATAATTTATGACCCTTTTTTGAATGATTTAATGGGCCTTATTTGACGTTAAAACGAGGAGGTGTCTCAGTTCACATATGTAACAGCATATGGAGGGGGGTTGTTTTCAAATGGAATGTACGGCGTATGACTCTGAATTTTCAGAAAGTGATTGAGGAGTCCTTCTCAGAGCTATTTTTACAAATGCTTTGCATTTGCAAATTACGAATGAAAAAATCTGGCGCAGAATTTATATGAAAGGAAATATTTGAAATAATTTTATGGAGATTAGTTTACTCAAAATCTGCACTTTTCTTTTCAAAATCAAGGGTATTGTATGCCATTGTAAATTTAAGTGTTCATATAATTTTTAGCAGCTTGTTTGAGAAAAAACTGTCATTTTCTAAATTTGACAAATTCGTTTTCTCTCTTGTATGTTTCATGTACAGTTGCTGCTGTAAGTAGTCAATAACTATATTTATTACAGCATAACATAATTCTACGTCTAATGTTTTGAAATTTTTTAATAGAAAAAGAAACGAGTGTTAATATATTTTTAAACACGGTGTTAGCTGTATTTTATTAAAAGCATATTTGTTTGTATAAAGTAAATAAACAGAAGTAGATAATACAGTTAGATAAAAATTAGGTTAGAAGTGCAGTTAGGTAAAATGCATTTGCTAATAAAAACATGCATTGTAACTTTCGTATAAAATTTAATATATTCTTAGCAAAGCTGACGTTTTTGTTGCTGTAATGTTGAAGCGCGTGCAGCTGAACCAAATCGTATTTATTTAAAAAAAAACATAAAAATAAAAGTTTAATTAATTTTCGTAAAGCTGCCTCAAGTCCCAATGCATAAATACCTTTGAAAGAGTTTTCTCTTGGAAAAATTTTCATTATAATTTTTATTGGATATTTTAAGATATTGTAGAAAGGGACTTTTGAATTTTCGAAGCAAAAAAACTGAGGAAATCTGCAACACCCTCGTTTGGATTCGAACTCTGTACCTCCCGAATACGCGTCAGTTGCGCTTCCAGATACATCACAAAAGCATGCGGAAAGGAGGAAGAAAATACCTTAAATACTCCCCAGTTTAAAGGGCGAGTGGGGAAAAGGGACACAGTCGCCAAATCCTGGTGGTTATGAATTATTGTCCACTAACTATTTATTTTGAGAGCCAAGGTAGATTGTTTTTAGAATTTTCCGACATTAGGAAACTGAAGAAATCCTCAACGTTCTACCGAATACGCGTTGAGTGTGCTTCCAGTTACACAACGGAGGCCTGAGGAGAGGAAGGAATTTATGTTAATTGACGTTGGATAGGGCAGGAAATTTCGGCCATTTTCTACAGTAATTTAGGTTGTAACTTTCATGCATTTTAATAATATTTTGTTTCAAAGATTCCGAAATTAATACTTAATGATGTGCATTATTTCAACTGGAAAATGTGTTATATATATATAAATACTATATTAAATATATATATATAGTATTTTATATATATATAATATCTTATATATATATATATATAGTATTTTATATATATATAATATCTTATATATATAATAATAATAATTTTTAATATATATATATATATATATATATAGTAACACAAAAATTTTCTTTTTTTGAAAAACGCTCAAAGTACTTTTGAGCGCTAATCTTCTTTCTAAACACTTTTCAAGTAAAAGAGGGATTGTAATCGAGCCTGATGTATCCTTCTCTTGATAACGTTACATCAGATTTAATTGAATTCCTCTTCTTTATATTTTTTTCTGGTTTTAGTATATATTTTGAGGACTTTATAATTTTTAGGTTTTAATTTCACATTTCTTTAATTGTTATTTTGTATATTTATAGGATATTTTGAAATTTATTGGTATTGAATTTCACATTTTTGGGTCTTTGTATAAATTAGATTCTAAATTTCTTAACATACTATATATATATATATATATATATATAATACAAAGTATAAATATGCAACAAATATATAATATGAATCACAATTAAAATAATCATAAAACGTTTCTTAAAAATTAAACGCAAATGAAATAAAAAAATAGTATACTTCGCTGCAGACATTCATTCTCAATTAAACTGCAAAAACGCAAGCCATACAATGTCCGTACTGATAAGGAATGCAATCAGTTAGAGAAAAAAAAATTTAATTGCGTTAATAATCAATAGAATAAAGGCACAATTCATAAAAAGTTTTTAAGAAAGGAGCTTGTAACTGAGTTGAGAAAAACAAAAATACCTCAGTAAGTCCTCACAAATTTCGCTTCTGCTGCGTACATGTTTGTGTTTTCTCCTTTTTTCTTTTCCCCATTTTTTAATTAACTGCAGGCTAGTCTGACACGTAATGAAGCAGTTTTGTATTTTATGTTCATCAATGATTCCGCTGCTTTTCTAGTCCTTCCATCGATTTTAATGATTAAATACAAAAAGTCATAAATTCAACTTCAGGGAACGTTTCCCAGTTAATTTTGAACGTACAGTCCTATACATAAAACGCCATTCGTTTTTCACAGTAGCTCGCAATCCTATTCGAAAACATGGCTTCTTGTTGTTTAAGGATGGACTAACTGCGTAAACATAGTAAGTGGGCTTTCATGTGCTGTATAATTTTACTTTTGGGTAAATAGAATATCTTAAGCAATCTACATTTCCTTTCATCTATATGATGGATTAAGAAATGAAATACGTATAGCTTGTGCGGAAACATAGATGTGATACTTGTGTAAAATAAGCAATGGACTCTCGTAGTTTCTTTCGATTTTAAATTTAGAAGCTGAAAGGATTGATGTATGACACTTTTATAGTATTTCCCATGAATTAGATAAATATAATGCCCTTTCTCCTCGGGAAATCTTCCAAACAGGCATCCTTCCTATGACAGTTATGCCTCTCATGCTTTTCTATAATAGTACATTATATATCCCCTTGTTCTTTAATCTAATTCATTATTATATTCTTTATCAATTTATGACTGTTTTCATCTAAAATAGAGTTTCATCAGAAATAGAAACAGGCTTTTGGAAAATGTTGAGGTGTAAATGTGTCTGCAGTCATACAAAAAGCATTACAATCAAAAAATCTTTGTAATTCATCTCTAAGTGTTTCTTCAAGTAGACAGTAACCAGGAAATTTCGGATGAAATTAAGTAAGCAGCAGATTTTGAAGAGAAAGGCTATCCTTCGGTGAGAATGCGTGAGTTCTTAAAAATTCTTTAGCTTGTTAGAAAGAATTATGACAAAAAATAGAGCACATTAACCAGATCAAAGGAGGCTCGCTTTAAATTCACATTTTACCGATATTATAGAGAGAAAATAAGCTGAAAAATAAATGGTTCACATGCATTTTTTAATATTTTAATAAATTTATCAAAAGGCTTCATATTATTAATGATTATTACTAAAATATTCACTTGTAATTTAGATTTTTAGTTTTTGATCTATTCCTGCATAGTAACGGAGTATAGAATATATTTTGTAGCTGTAATGTTGAAGTGATTTCAGATGTTCTAATCCTTGAAGATTTTTTTCTTATTTCTGCTTTACAAATTTTTATTATGTTAAACTTAGAGACAATTATACTTTCACGATAAGAAACACGAAGCGTCAGTTGTGTAGTTGTTGAGATTCGAACCACGGATTATTTAGATTGCTGGTTGGACGTACTAACCCTTTACGCCACAAAAGCTTATACGATGGGGGTAAATGTGATAACTCCTTATAAAATGGAAAAACCAATTTACATGGCCATTTATTTGTTATTGAAACATGTAAAATTAAAATGGGTAAAAACTTTTATCTCAATTCAATTTCAATGTGAGTTCTATCATCCTTTTAAACACCGGAGTAAAGAAGCATTTTCTTCTTTTCCTTAATTTCTTTACATTAATAATAAGTATCTTTCCATCATAATTGTGCATCATATATCATCATCATTGTAATCATCATCATAAATCGTCAGGGGAGTCAATATACCCCTACATTAATTTTACATGATGTTTCAAAGTAATCAATGTGAATTAAAATCCTTCGTGAGGCAGCACAGAACATGGCATAATTATCAAAGCACGATTTTCTGGCTAATAAAAATGGACTTGGCACTCTTTATATAATCTCTTGTCACAAAGGTGTTATGTCTAGGTCCTAATGTGGAATGCGCACAAATGTGTGCCAACCCAAGGACCCTTTAGACAACTAGCCATATGAGTTCATTAGAAGACATTAAAATTTATGATAAGAGATATAGGGACTTTCTGCATGACGTATAGAGGAAACATGCAACAGTAAAAAACAAGTTGTACTACTTCAAATTTGAAAGACTTCTAATTTTAGAAGGCCTTTTTACGAAGTTTTTCTCGTGTTATGAAGTGTCTTAAGTTCTCAAAAGAAAAATCCGACTTCTTTACTAAAATAAAATTATTGACGAAACGGAACCTGATCAAGATATTTTGAACAGTGCTTTAAAAGAAAATTAATTTAATATCAGCAGAGCATCTGAAATATCTTCTTTAGAACTGGATCATTTCAAGTGAAATGCTTGTGATTTTGTAATTCAATATCAGCCTTTTGAGAAAAATAATGATAACCAAAATTGGATTGTTTCTCAGAAAACAGGAAAAAGAATTAGATTTTTTACGAATCCAAAACGTAATGACTAAACTTGCACTAATAATCACCAGCAACTTGATATTTCTAAGCATTAGCAAAAATAAAAGCCTTAAACGTAATTATTTAGTCTTAAAACTTGCCTTCCCGTTACGGAAAGAATTAAAATCATTTTTAAGAGAAATCTGTTTTCTACATGTGTATGGAAATGAATGGGTTGAAAGCTTTTCCTAAACGAATTAACTATAAGATACAAACGCTACTAAGTTTAGATTCATTCGCAACAAATGTTATAAAAAAGTGGAAAGTAAAAATGCCTAGCTAATGATGGCCGAAAAGAATAAAAACTAAGCAAAAGTGAAAGCTCTCTTCCTTTCTTTTATTTATATTGCTGTTCAAAGCTAATTGAATTTTATAGCTTCGAGGAGTTAACATCGCTGTAAAAGGTAAACAAAAGTGACAAATACAGTTAAATGATTGCTCAGTGTTTCGGGATTTTATCACGTTCTTTATTATTATTGTATAAAAAGAATTCTTAGTTTCTTAACAATTATTTATATTGCTAAAACAGACAAGCCAAATAAAGCTATTAGGAACAGGACGAAAATTAGCGATGTGAAATAATGTGTACGTAAAATTCGTCGAACGTATTTTACCGTAACTTCTTCTAATAAGGAAAATTAACAACTTCTCTTATTAGCAGCGGAATAAGATGGAACGAACAAGATCTCCGAAACACAGGCAGTAAGTTCTACAAATATTACGTCATTTGCACTAACTTTTGTTCTTTTTCTAATTAAATACCCTATAACGTTAATATATGTTTTATACTTGAGATTTTTTCTGTATAAAATATCAGATCAGAAGCATTTTTGCGTTAAATAAAAATTATAATTTGAAGCATTTCAAGAGATTGTTAAGCTAATATGAATCCAACGCTAATAGAAGTGCAGTTCTTTGTTTAAAGCTGAAAATAATGGAATTTTTCTCGGTTGCAATTATAAAGGAGAATGAATTTAACTAATCATTGCTGGAAAATATTTTTGTATTTTAAACTCAGATTGATTTTATTTTAAGCTTAAATTTTCCTACAGAAATTGTTTAACGATAATCTTTCAATTCGTGTTTTTAGGATATAGTTCCAAAGCATCTTAGGCGAGGATAAATACTGGCAAGAAAGGAGAGTAATTCTGAAATTACTTTTATGTAAAAATTATAGATCATTCAGCCACTTCCAAATAACTCCGAAACATATTTCAATACTTCATCCCGAAAAAGTCGTAAACACCACAAAATTAAACTTAAATCGCTTAAATTATCTGCTTGAATATATGTACGTTTTGTTCACTCCCAAACAGATTTATTTTAAAATCTTCTGTATTTTAATTAGGGATCATTTTGAGAAATTTAGGCTTATTTCGAAGAATTAAAATTCCATTTTTTTATCTTTCATCCACAGAGAATGTTTCACTGCGAACAAAAGCACATGAAATTAATAGATTTCTGTTAAATTATTTCTTAATGGATATGCCTTTTGTCATCGGGAAAGAACCATCACATTTTAAGCCTGGACATTGAAATGTGTTTATTCCTCGTTATTATTGGAAAATAAGTTTTAATTTTGCATATTAGTTTGAAAACTCCTCATTTAAAATTTAAATTAACTATCGAGTACATACATTTCTCGCAAGTTTTGATTTAAATTTATGAATTAGTTTTCCTTCTCCTCGAACACAACCAAGTTTAAGAAATATTCATGGGAAATTATGTATGCTTGATTTCAAGATATAGATTTTAATAATTACAAATGCAGGTTTTATTTATATGCTCAGACTAACACGTTCTAATAATTGATTCCACAACCGAAAACGCCTAATACTCTGTTGTCTTACATGTTTTAGAAATTTTTTTTAAGAGAGCCGTCGAATCAAGTGTCAGGGTAGACTATCATGTATTGAATCGGTGGTTGCCTAGGCAACACGCCACCGATACAATTGCCACACGTAACACAACTGGAGATTGGCCCAAACTAAAAAGACGAAAAAACAATTCCAACAAAAGTCTTTGTTCCTTCCGGAGGGAAATTACTTTCCTTAATCACAACGTTGGTTAAACTGTTAACAACTTTTAACAGTGTTATCGGAAAGAGATTTTGCAACTACCGATGGCATGTATGACATACACCAAATGATAAATCGAATTATTGGATTTTTCAAGTTCCATTAGAAATATTTCTAACTTTTTGTATGCAGATTCTCATAATAAATCTTCTTAGAGTGACCTTTTAGTATGGGCACTTAATACTACTGTTTTAGAAGAAAACTGCATTTTTCACATTCTGAATGCAAATTATCAGTATGTAAGGACCGCTTAGAAATCCAATATATCCTTCATAACAAAACAGGGCTTGTTTGCTTATATTTGTAGGCAGTTTCAAGTACTGAAAGAAGTAACTTAGGTTTCTTAACTGCATAGCTATATTGAAAAAAAAACTAAACTGGCGCAACTTCAAGTGGCAACGCAATGACGTTTACCAAATAAAATTTCTAACTAGATATCAACCAATTGCAAATACTTAATAATTAAGCGTTTGGTAATTCTCCTTATAGATGGTTATTTCTTCTTACCAAATTCTTAAATTTAATTTGAACGATAAAGAAAACTCAGTTACCGACTAGCATTAAATTTTATTTCATATTTCTAGAAGATTTTACAGTCAACGTAAGTTTAACAACTATTTTAGACAAGTAGACGTAAATAACAATGCGCTATGAAAAGGAGGTAGTAATAAAGTTGTAATTCATGTGATTATCGCAAAGTTCTAATTTTTTTTTTTAGAGGAAAGCAAAATTCTTCAAACACTTCCTTTTTTGTTGTAGACAAAAATAAGAGTTAAATATTAGTTATGTTTCCAGTGAGCAGTATTTAAAGTATAGATCTTAAACATATACTCTCCCAAAACTTTGTAAAATATCTAAAGCATTCTAAGAAATTATTAAAATTCTTAAAAATAAGAAAAAGTATGCTAATATCATTTTACTATGATTTAAAACTTACTTTTCTACTGTTTTTTAATCCATAAGCAGTGAACACTTGTACAAATTCACTGCAATAATAAACCTACTCCAATTTTTTATAATATCAGCAGAGGGAAAAATCCTAGTGATGACTTAAAAGAACAAAAGAAATAAGAATTTTGAATTTTTAGCTATAGTTATAAATAAAAGCAAATGTAAACTTGAGTAGACTGCAGATAAGGCAATCGAACGACATTTCTAATGTAACTGGATACAAGTATTACAACTGAAGTATAGCTTAAAATGCATTAAGAAATGATGGAGCGATAGATATAGGGAAGCCAGAACCCAACGTAATTAAACATAATGTTATAGTGAAATACAACAGTTATATTTGCCCCGCTGATCAGTATAATGGTTAGTAAAGCCGGCTGCCATATCGCTTGTCCCGGGTTCGAATACCTGAGAAGTTATGCAAGTTATGTGCATACCTTTTCGGGTATTCGACTCGAGACTCGACTTCTCGGGTATAGTGTCCGTGCGACGTGGGGGCACTCAAAATACACGGCGAGCCATGCATTTTGAGTGAGTACCCTTCGAGAGGTTGGTGGTAGAGGAGGAAGGGCGTGGGACCCTTAGACCGCCCCCCCGGAGAGTTATCCCTCGAAATTGGGGGCGGAAGCTTAACATCTAAGTTCAGCAGTGCCTCTCAATTACCTGTGGTACTACGGAAGTGCAGGCCTAGATTCTACGTGTACCTATTAGTCCTCGTATGACCGTATCTTACCTAAATTCTTTAACAAACACTGGATAGTGAAGGACATGTTTGGTACCTCTGTTAGACGCCGACGCCAGGTGCCCAGTTCTCCGTCCCCTGTTGTGAATTATCTCACTTGTCTGAAGCAGTAACATCAGATCAAGTCACTGAATTATACCATAGCCAAGATACAAGAGCTGCGTCTGTCATTGGCTTAGGATGTGAGCACCTTATAGGTGACGAGTATTCGTGCCATGTGATACGATACTTGAACGCGCTGAGCAAAAACATCCTACTGAAGCCAAAAAAAAAAAAAAAAAACTCTAGGAAGTTAGTGTAGCAAAAGGTTTTCTTCCCTCAGGATGTTCTCGATCAACATTCGGATGGACCTGGGCAAAGTCTCACTGTCACCTATAAAATATCCAAGGCTTTGACCAACAACAAATGCTATCTTCCTCTTGGTCATGATGAATTCATAGACTTGATTTCATTATTGTATAAGTCAGGCAGATATAATGTATTATATACATGTTACGAACTTACTGTAGTCCACGAAATACTCTAGTATATTTCATGGCTCACCCCCTGTGCTGAGCTCCGTATGAGGTGGAAGGAACGGGCTCGCTAATTCTCTCTGCAAAAAGTGTCATTTAATCATACTTGCGGCAACGCCCGACCACAAAGACAGGAGTTCAGAGTTTTTGATATCTTTCAGACATATCACGATGGGCGTGGAATTTGCGGAAACCGACGTCTAAAAACTGGCTGTCATGCTACCTACTCGAATAAGTGTTAAATAGGACATGGGCTCGTGTATTAAAACCCCAAAGTCGAGATTGTCTGGCTACAAATCTCAGACAATATAATAAATAATCCTGGGGGGGGGCAGTCAGGGTTATAAGTAAAATCAACAGTTATTTCTAGCACTCATAATGCAAGAAATGCTGTGGTAAAACACTGAACTCAATAACATCACTGAGCGAGAAATGCATACAAAATAAGGGAATTTATCAAAAGTTTCCTGTGCGTTCAAACTAAACTAATTAAGCTTTGCGTTCTAAGCAAATTGCTGATGCAAGTCTCATTAGAAGTCCAGTTAGTTCTCAGTAATTGCAGAGCCAGAAATTTAATTACCTGCTATTCAAAGCAGTGGCACTTTATGGTCACGGCTGTGAAATAAGCAAACTAAATTAAGAATGAGTAGAAGGTTTGAAATGACATAAATGTCAAATGGAATACGTCTCATTGCAAAGGAATCGTGACGTAAACAGCTCTTTGGATACAAGAATAATACATTTAAATTTCCATGGGATTGCAATAAGTTTGGATAGCGTTACAAATCTAGACGTGGAAGAATTACTGCTACGAAATTTTTTGTTTTCAGTTATAACTCATTAATTTTGAGATGTTCTTGTAACTGTAAAATTTTTTTTAAATCAATACGCCGAGTGTTTCAAATACAAATTCTCGAAACCTTGTTAAGATAATAAATGAGACATGAGAAATAGTTTATCCAACACAAATAAATTGGTTTACTGCACCCCATAACAATTGCCACCATGCGTTAAAATGCCCATGTGGGTTCGGGCCAGTATATTTATCCAAACGGGTACTAAAAGGTTTTATCTGTTGAAATTTACATAAACCATGCAACTTCATTTGATCAAATAATAAAATTGCGTTCTTAAATTTCTTCAGATGCTATCTGGCATACTTTGATAGATGGAACTAAGGATTTTGTCAACGAATCCGGGAATTTCACTTTTCTCGTGGTTGAATAATAAATATTAGATTTTCCATGAATGGATAGTAATTAGCAGAAGCTTGCACATTTTTATGCTGACGGAATTTTTAGATGGTACGAAAGACATTTGAGGATTTGTTATGATGTATACTAGTAGTCAGCAAACCGTGGCTCGCAAGCCAAATGTAGCTCTTTGACTCCTTGAGTATGGCTCTTCTACAAAATAGCACAGCGGGCAGACGCATGTAAAAGCAAGAAAATCTTGAAAATATAACACAAAAGCCGTCAAATTTTACAGAAACATGAAAACATACCCGCCAATTTTATTCCTAGGAAGTTTTGTTTGTACCGATTTTGGCGTTTTGATTTTACTGATTATGCATCAAACTGTGCTGTCATAGTAATTATCATATGCCGAATTTTGACCAATAAAATGCTTTGAATTAATATACCGTTCAATGACAATTTTAACTTGAATGAGAAACCAAGTAACGTAAATATGAAGTTTAGCTCTAAAATATTAGGATTTTTAGCTTCATAGGCCTTTCAAATTTGAAGATGTTTTCCAGATTTTTTTTGAAACAAAAATTTTACTAGCAACTGAATTTAGGTAACATAAAATACATAGACGATGTTTGGGTTGCATATTACATGAAAATACTTTAAATTGGAAATGTATAAAAACTAAAAACCTAGATATTTTGACACGCAATTTCATTTTTACGTTATTTGGTGTGTCAAGTTAAAATTGCCATTGTACTAATTCTAGTAAGATTTTTACTGATGCATTGATAAATACGCTATTGTACTGATTTCAGTACCAATGGTCCATTTATCAGTCACGAGATACTTACTTACCATTGTATCATTCATCAAAAAGCGCTTTGTGGACAGACATTCCCAGAAGAAATTTGCAAAGTTATGGACTTGGTAATTAAGATTATCAACTCCATTATAGCTGAAACTCTTAATCATCGCCAGTTTAAAGACGTTTTAGTTGAAACGGACAGTGAGTACGCAGATCTGCTGCTGCATAACAAAGTGCGTTAGTTATCAAGAGAAAACGTTTTGAAACGTTATGCGTCCTTATTAACATAAATGAAAGCAATTCTCCTTGAAAAGAGTGTTTAGCATCCAGAACTAATGAACAATCAGAGGATCTAAAAATTTTATTTCAAGGTAGACGTTACGTCTCATCTGAATCAGCTTGATCAAAAACTACAGGGAAAAGCAAACACAATTTTTCAGCCAAGAAGTTATTTCATTTGAAAGAAAATTTTCTCTTTTTGCTCAAGACTTTGAAAGAGAAACTTTGATTTACTTTCATGTATGTTGAAAAATCGCCAAGAAAATAATTCTGATATTGACATTTTCTATTTCAAAACAACAGTTTTAAAAACGACAAAGAAAAAAAAAAGAAGGAAAAGACACTTTGTAGTTAAATTAGTTGTCCTAATTGATTTTTATAGTGCTTATATATTTTAGAATAATTTCGATAAAGCATTAAAAAAGCAAATATTTTGGAATAAAAATTTCTGGCAGCAGTTGATTATTTAAAATGAGAAATATCGTTTTAAATGTATTGTTCTTCCAAAATTTTGCATCTAAACAAAACTGTGGATTGAAGGATATGTTTTTGTGCTTTCCGAAGAGAAATATTCTTATTCCGTAATTCAGAACGTTGTGAAATGCATAATATTAAAAACTGTAAGTGCAAAATGAGCAACATTATTGATGGTAAAGGAAGAAACTATCAATGATCACTTCTACATGTAAAGAATACTCCAAACGAATACTTGAAAAGTTTGTAGTGTTTCTAATGTTTCTAAAGTTAAATCAGTGCTAACAAGAGGAAATTCGCCGAAGCAAAAATCAACTGCATAGTCTTTAAATACATCTGTAGTATACAATAAGTAAAATAATAAACCAAGATTTATAATTCAAAAGAGCTATAAAAAATTTCACCACTTTTTGCAGAGATGTATGGCTCAATTCAGAATAATTTGTAGAACCCTGTGTGAAAGCCATGTAGCAGGAGACAAATAAAGATACACTGTGACCCTTGATGGAGCACGAGTTTCCGTAAATGGCCATCACGAAAAAGGTCTATTGATTATCAGATTCGAAGAGAAAAAATCTGTACAAATCTGGATTCCGCCAATGCGAAGAAAGTTTCAGTAAGGGGTTTATAATTGCCGCAGTGGGAAAGTGGGAAAGTCTTATAGTGGGAAAAGTATATTAAAATCAACTCAACGTACTATCAAGAGAAAGTTTTATGTCCGATATTTGCAGAAGAAATTCCATTTCTGTACCCCCAATGACTTTTAAGGAGTGAATTTTCATCAAGACAAAGCAAGAAGTCATTCTGACTAAAAAACTGAAGACTGATACAGGGATCGCATATATGCATTTTTCAAAGCATTTCTGCGAAGCTCCTGATGTTTCATCTATGGACATTTGTGGCGGTAGTCTTCTGAAAATAACTCTTTATAAGTGCAAACTCACCACGACTCATGGACTCTGGAAAGTATTAGAAGAGGAAGGGAAATCTATACCCCTGGAAATTATATAAGACGCCCTTTTATAGTGGAAATAACGATTCAGACATACAGTCAAGAAAACGGCTATCAGATAAAACATTTCAAAAAAATAACTCTTTACATTTTAAACATCAATTAAATGGCCACGAAGTGGGTAAATACCATATGTATTCCTAACAGGCTTCAATTTGCGTTGGCCTTAACAAATAATTTACCCATTACTTAAAATAGGAGAGACATATGTGAAATAATATTTAAAATTATTTTCAATAAATAAATATTAGGAAATTTCGGTGCTCATTTTTATACTTTGCATGCAGTATAACTTAGTCCAATAGAAATGCTACTAAGTATCATCAAATATATGTCAGTCATCATATATGGCTGTCAATGCTTGATTATCGGAAGACGCTGAAAGAACGCTTCTTTTTCAATTTAAGAAAATTATCCATAGCATTTCCTTAAGTTTTCAATGAGGACTATTAGCATCAAATATAAACTAAATTTCAACACTAAGACTGCCTGAGTGTGCATGAAAAATAATGATATAATTAAAACATCACGAATATCGGCTGACGCAAAACGTTCCATTTGATACTTATTTGTTTCCTAACATCCTTGTGAATAATTGGAAGACTGCACATGCGTTAAATAGAAAGAAAACTGGTGCATGTAGCCAAATCTTCGGTTACAGCAAGGAATTCTTTGAATTAGTGATTTCCAACATCATGGCTATAGTCTTTGCATCTTAAAAAAAGATCGCCATGTTCAGTATTTTAATCGTCACTTTTCCTCCTTTTCGTAACAAAGACGCGGAGTAGATTACAAATCTTAATGTCCCTAGTGACTAAATCTCTACTCTCCGTCAAAAGACGTTGCTAGAAGGCGCTATTTTCGCCTGGGTAAATACACTCCTTAAGAAATGAATCTATTTCCACACAGAACTTTGCTGTATATAGAGTAAATAGAAAGCTATCGATCGAAAGAGGGATAGCAGAAGACACGCCCAAGAGACCCTGTCTTTTAAAGTATCGTAAAGATCTCAGTATCAGAAGATGAAAGGCAAAATTAAATTTCGTGCAGAAGCGAAACAGAGCGCATTCGATGCATAACAGACATTATTTTAAAACGTTAGGATTTCAAATGAAGTATAGTAAAAAGGTTTTATTTTTTAATAAATTTAATTAGCAAAATATTGCTTTAAAATGCAGGCTTTCGTTCAGTAATGACATGTCAAATATTCATTCGCCACATAATAACTATTACTAGATAGTATAGATACAGAAGAACGACTGTTTCAGCATTAATTTTGCCATCGTTGTATGTGAACTTACTATCCTAAGTGGATAGTAAGTTCACATACAACGATGTATGTGAATACATCGTTCGCAATGCGTAAGACCCAATCGCAAGCGTAAGACTTAAATATTATTAAAATCTGTAGTTCCTGTTCCCTGTCATTTTATTATTTAACAAGATCATCTATTATCATTTACCTTCCACAAACCATTATACACTCGGGTGCAAAATTAAGAGAATTTGCAAATTATGTTTTTTTTTATAAAAATTATTGAACCAAAGGTGCTAATTACGCCGCCGAAAAATTATGCAATTATTCAGAGTCGGATACGTAAGCGTACATGTACCTGTCTGCGGAGCTGTGATTGTGGAGGGGGCATAAGCGCTCGAGAGGTTTCGGTTATTTGTAGGCTTGTACTCCATCACATCCGCCGTATTTCTCGCAAGAGTTGGGGAAATTTGACAAGGTATCAGATAAAATGAGCAGCCACGAGTGTATGGATGAGGGAATAAAGTGAGTATTTTCGGTAGATTGAAGGCAGACCCCCAATCGCAAGCGTAGGTGACTACAGAGCTTAATGTAGCATTCAGTGAAGTTTGCAATTTGTCGAAACAATTTCTGGATACTGGATCCATACCGAGAAGACCTAGACTTTGAACTCAAGAAATGCGCATGCACTTGAGGGCTTGGCTAAAGAAAAAGATGGAACACACTATTTTTTCTTCCACCCAACCTGTAGTATATACATACTATGTAAGGTAATGTTTTTGGTCCAAACATTCGACTGAATTTTCAGAGAAAATTCCCGATTTAGGGTTCTCAAAATGTGTTTTTATAATTTTGACAAAGACGTCTGTGTCTCTGTATATGTGTGACGGTTTATTTGCCCACGATAAGTCTTATGAAACTGTCTTATGAAAGTCTTATGAAACTTATATATGAAACTTTCAAAAATTTCTGTTTTCCGTATTTAAGCTTTCTACATTCATATAAAGAGTTCATTGGATTTTGATAAAACTGGGCAACCGGAAGTGGTGTTTGAAATGAAAACCATAACAATCTTTAACGAAGAACCGGAAGTAGTACTTTACTTGAAGCTCGTAACAGTTTTTAATGAACAACAATATTAAAATATAATCGAAGACTTTTCAGTTATAAGACTTTTATATCAATGGGAACAATATATCAGATTTTCGCTAAAGTAGATGTACCGGAAGTAATACTCTACTTGAAGCTCTGAAAAGACTTGTAAAAAAAAAAAAAAAAAAAAAAAAGTTATAATGTAATCCCAAACTTCTCAAATTTGGTTTTTAAAACAGGTATGTCATTGAGAGCATCATATTACATTTATAAGTATTAAATGCATTTATAGAATCATGCTAAATGCAACGACTATAAACTCGTTAGTAAGACGAGCTCTCGTTATGAAGCAATTAAATGTTATGAAATAATGAATAAAGCAATTAACTTCAGTCCCCAATTTTGTGTTCGTTTCTCTTTCGTGACGAATCATTCTTCAAATAAAAGGATGTTTCCACCAAACGTTATCGTTATGTATTATAAAAAAATAATAATATGTTGTTGTCTTGTCCATATTACAAGGAACAATGTTTGTCAGAATCTACTCCAAAGAGAGGTTCGAATTCTATTTTCCACCCCCAATTTTGAGGGACAGCACCCCGGGGGGATACGGGGGTCTCCCACCCCTCTCCTCTTCCACCAATCCACTCCAGAGGACTTTCTGCTCGCCGCATATTTAGAGTGCCGCCATGCCACACCGACACTGTACATTTACAAAAATTCATGTCTTCTCTGAGATTTGAACCCGGGCTTGTAGATTTTAAAATTATGCAGTTGCAGGTTTTCATACACAAAGTTTGTACTGTATCTGTACATATTTATACCTTTTATTTATGGCACCTAATTTATACTAAGGATCACACGTACCTCAATGGCATGCTTCATGTAAACTTTAACTATCATGATAACGTATATGTATAGATGTATATATGACTATCATGATAACGTATATGAGTGGGAGAATGTATACTTTTATTTGTTTCGGAATATATATGCATGTTAAGTGTGTATATATCTGTATCTGAGTTGGTATTTATATGTATATACATATATTTTGATTGGACTCTTCTTCAAGTGCCTTGTATGCACATGTATATTTCTTTTTTGCATTTTATAAATGTCGTCTGCTCAGCTGGGGCTGCCCAGGGCTGCGGCCTGGCTGCTAGTGGTTAACTCCCGCTGAGTTAGTAACCAATTCTGCATGGATATATCTATACCTGGGTCGGAAGCCAACTCAGCGGTTTACTCCCCTAACCACTATACCGTCTGAGCGACAAGAAATAATATAGAAAATATAAATAAAATAAGCAAATATAAAAAGAAATACACGGCGTCTCTTAACACTCTATAGGAAATCCTATAGACATGTTGCTTTAAAAATGTTTTTATTATTAAGTCATTAATTTGTAAATCCTTGCACACTTAGCTTTCTGTCAAAATACTTTTGTTGTAGTGCGTTCTACCACACTTAAAATTTATCCAATGAGGTCTGAATCACTATGAACAGAAATAACAGATTATTTTGTTTGTTTGCAAAAACGATTATCGATTGAATTAATAAAAGCTATCAGTTTAGAAAAACATATTTTGTAAGGTAAAGTTTGAAGATAAATTTATTGACAGTTTTCAGTAGAAATACAGCCCACTGATAGTTGAATGAATAAAACTTTTTAACACTATCAGTTCGACTCAAATTCGAATTCTAGCAAAGATGCTGGGTGAATGGGTGTTTTTATTGTTTTTGCCCATATACGAGTATTTGTCTTCCTACACAATGCCATCCTTTTCCTCTCGTAAACAGACTTCTTGTGCTGTTGCATAACCGATTAAACAACAAACAACTAGTAGAAATAAAAAATGTTGTCATGTTGTACGAGTCCTTAAATACGATCTCCTCATAAAATCTTGGATATTTTCATGAAAGACCATGGATTATTGAATGCTCACAAAAGATGAGCCTACGAACAATTACATTTCAATTGGCGTTGGTCGTAGACCAGTGGGTATACTATGGTTCTGTTCGATTCCATCCCATTTCGCTTTAAAAAAATATAAATCTCTAACGCATGTTAACAATTTTATTTCTCAAGTAAAAAAAAATAAATTCAACAATGAAATTCAACAATGGAATAATAAGATATAAATTCAACAATGCAAATAAAAAGATAAAATTCAACAATGCAATAAATGTTTATGTACGAAATTTTTCTTGGATGTCACAAACGGTGGATATAACTAAAAAATAAGAAACACTTTTTCAGTTCGCAAACCATTTTGAAGACAAAATACAAGCCAAGGAGATATCCTAATAATGAAATATTACTAAATTAAAAAAAAAAATCATATCTGTTGCCTTTTTATTGCCTTCCAGGCCTAAAAGAATTCCATTCTATAAGGTAAAATGAAATTTTATTTTCTTATACACCATGGTTTCGTTTAATACTAGAAGTCTCCGTCCTTCTATCGATTGCCTGCTGTTTCACTTTTCTTCTCTTAGTAACTAATCCCTTAATGGCGTTTTAATCCTTAAATCCTTAGATACTTACTCCCAGCCTAGCTCACCGACAGTTAAGACTAGAAAGTAATGTATTTAACGGCTTTTATATCAAAAATGCACAATGTCTTTAGACAATTTAATATAGCAATATATTAAGGCCTTTTTCCTTTTAGCTGGCTAAAATTCAGTACTTGTTCCGCAATTAGAGCGTACATCCAAGAAGATTATCTTAATTGGATAAAATGAATTATGAATTTAATTACCGCTTCACATCAAAACTATATAACTGTTTATAATTTCGAAAGTCTTTAAAATAATTAGTAAAACGTCTTTTCTGATTTTTTAATTTAACAACTCAACGGAAGTTATTTTAAAATAGTGTAAGAAATTTTTTATTTGTCAAGCTAAACTTTAAAATTTAATACGACCTTTAAAACTATTCCAGTTAAATCTTTACGAAATTAACCTTGCAAAGCAGGAAAAAAATAAGTTTGACTAGAATTTCTCAACAATTATAATCTAAAAATAGCGCAAGCAAATAATACTGACTGCATGATAATTTTTGTTATAAAACGGGAGCAGGGAGATTTTAATTATTATGAAACTACAAAGGCAAGGAAATAAGACTTAAAGATTGTACGTATAGACTATCACGAAGAGGGAAACTCTTTAACAATTTAATTTCAAGTTTAATCAAGCTTAAAAACTAAATTAAGTACTTTCAACGCTAGAAAATATTTTCAACTGACATTTTTAGCAACGAAAACAATTACAATTTAGCTACCTAAGAGAAGAGTTTTTTATTATTTTTAAGAGTCTCATTTTTAGCTTCTGTATAAATGTAAAAATGTAATGATCTCTTACAGATATCTCTTAAGAAACATACTAATCTGAAATCTAATAAAACAAATTCTCAGGTGACACCCAAATCTCTTTCTCTTTTGTGTATACGTTTTTATCAAGTGGAATACATGTACCTACGCTCAAGTATTAATCAAACAGTCACTTTATCTGCTTGCACCTTAAATCATTACCGAAATAACAATCACTACCTTCGAACAAAGCACGGCAAAAAGTTAACTGAGAGACATTGTGACAGCGAATTATTAAGTGTTCAATTTGTGATTAAAGACCGAAAATTAATTAAATTTTAGAGCCAATAGAAAGGCAGAAAAAATATTGTAGATTTCTTTATCGTATTCATCGCATTTAACATTAAAAACCCAAAACAGTTGGCAAACATTTTAACAATGAAAAATGATTTTACTTAAACCAATCAGTCTTTTTCATTCAACAGTAAACGATAGTTACTGTAGTAACGAAAAGTTAAAGATTAGAATTTCAGTTTCCGTTTCAGATAATTCCATTTATTTTATAATTCTAGCTTTAAGAGACTAAGATTCAGTATACCGAAATTAAACATTCTAGAAAAATTAAAGAAGTAAACATGTTACAAATTTAATTGCAAATTTCAACAAAGCTCAAGTAAAGGTAAATAAAAAATATTTCTGAAATTTATCTCTAAAATTCTCGAAATTATCAAATACGATCTATGTTATCGATGATGAAAGGTAAAGGAAACAAAATTTAATTAGGAAAATGCGCGATAATATCAAGTAGAGCATGCACCAAAACTTTATGAAGTATCACGGCTTGTTATAAAATTCACACGCAAACTAAGGTAACTGTTTTTCATATTTCTATATTTTTTTCCGGTTTATTGTTCTCAGTTTATTCTTCAAGAGATGTAGTGATTATCAGCATTTTATACTTTTGAAAATGAATTACAGTTAGAACCATCTGGTGTTTTGGGAGTTATCTTTCCGTGTCGCCATTAAATATAAATGTCCTAGCTTATTATCATTCTAAGCAACACAAGCAGTTTTATGCAAACACATGTTCAAGCACTTTAAGCTACTAACGTGGAGAATTTTATCAGCTGTTCATCCGTGAATAAACAGTTTAGCGACGGATGTAAATGTAAAAATGTAACAAAGTATACGAGGATATTTACGCTCTCTTGAAAGCTTTTCGAAGTTTAAGAGGTAAGCAAAATAAATATATAAGTAAACAAAATTTACAGCTGCAAAACAGGTAAAACAAATTTAAGATTATTAAAACTTTAAGGAAGTGACTGATAGCATTTTCATATAAGACAGTTTAATATTTCAGATTTATATAAATATGATATTTTCTTCATATGTAAAGATCAAATATTTATCTAAAAAGAAAAAATATATAATGAAATATGTGTAACTTGAGAGGATTTCCATAGTCCTTAAAATATAGCAAAAGACGGAATAAAACCCGCAGCCATAAAAAACAATTAAGTAAATATTTATTTACATTAACTGTCCTTTTCATATTTTCTGAAGAAAAACTTTATAAAACATTTTTTGTAATAAAAAGCTAAATTCAATTTGTCAACTCCTTATACTTCATTTCTGTATTTGACATTCCCTTTTTTCCAAAAAAGTCTTGTATTAGTTTGAAGTAACAGAATTCTAGAAAAATAAAATTTTATTTCTTTTCAAATCAAAAAGTTACTTTCCAGAGCAAGTAAAATAGTACTTAGAAGGTTTAGAATGCTATTTGACAATACTATTTCATAATCAATATCTGCTAACTTCTTTTATTACTATGTAAGAATTATGTTAATTTTATTAACAGTTAAATTTTGAGTTAAACTTAACTTACCTATCGCTTCTTAATTTCAACTTACCATTTCCGGCCAGAACGTAGTTTTAGAATCACGTTTGAATGTAAATTGAGGAAGAGCGGTATTTAACCGCAAAGTAAAGTTCTTAGTCAGAAAGAACCAGAGATTCTGGTTAGCCCGCGTCCGCCTTTTTAGGCTACTCTCTCTTAAGCTATTGTTACGCTCGGCCTTACTTTAGGCCCTTAATAGCTTCGCAGTCAATTGGCGTTAAGGGGCCAACTCCGTTAGAATCTTGATAGCTTCGTCTATATCTTTTTTAATTAAGATTAGTTTAGTTCTTAGTTTCCTAAGTTCAAGCCCGAGTGTCGGCTTTGTTGTAAAACTCCAAAGACAGAGTTCTGTTTAACTTTAGTTGGAATAATAAAGGGTTACTTCACCTTTCTCATTTGTTGTTTTCTACCTCACGAACTCAAGCGATTATTCGCTTACTTGTTCTTTAGATTCTTCACATTCAACTGCAACTTAGAACTACACAGTGGGGAATCCTACAACAACATGAAATGTCTGTTGCAAAATTTTAAGTTTTTTATCCCTATAATTAAAATGTGAAAATGAATGCTTATTTTAATTTGCAGTCCGTTCTTTGAGAAGTCAAGACAAGGCAACAGATCGGAAGCATATCATCCAATTTCTAGAAGTTTCTTGCTCATTTCTTGTTGTAAATATCTAAATAGTAATAGTTTTGCTTCAAACTGCCATGAAATGTTTATTTATAAACTGACATAGTTCGAAATAACTATAGTTTCCACACAAACATTTTTACGAGTTTTAGCAGTAGACTGGATGAGAATATCAATCAAGCTTAAGTCCAAATTGTAGAAAAAGTATTCTAGCTGAAACGGATGAAATTTAAAGCTTAGTCTGTTAGAGGTACCTACAAATATAGTGACAAAATGGTAACATTTGACTCGTTTTTTGTACTTTCTTAACTATAATTGCGTTTTCAGCTAAACATGCGAACTTAAATTTTACAGAAATATGATGCGGGCACGGGCAGGGCATTTAATTGTGCACTAAATACAGGCGTATATTGCCTGTTACTATACATGAATTACAAAATCTAGGCCGCCCAACCGGGATAGTGGTTAGTGACTTTGACTGCGTATCGAAGGGCCTGGGTTCGAATCACAGAGAAAGCGTAGATGTTTGTAAATGTATAGTGTCTGTGCGGGATGGGGACACTTAAAGTATGTGGCGAGCCTAAAGTCCTCTAGAAAGGTTGATAGTAGAGGAAGGGGGTGTGAAGCCGTCGGACCAGTTTACCCGTGGTACTCTCCTTCAAAATTGGGGCGGAACTAAGCAAAGTCATACTGTAACTTGCATGATGCTCAAGGCTCTTGCCAAAGATAGAACCAATGTTGCCTCCTTGCCACGATGAATTTGGTGAGCTTGGTCTGATATCAGGGAAACGAGATTAGTCACAACAATGACAACAAAAATACGCAGAAATTTTATTGTATTATTAATCATATTAAATTTATATACAATATGTGAAAATCAGTTATATTTCATAAAACAAAATTTTTTAACATGATAGAACGCCTAAAGAAAAATTAAATATCTGAGGGGTTTTCTTTCCTTTCTAAGAAATTATCGCTGCATCTTAACTTGCCGCAAAGAAAGGGACGAAGAAACAAACTCTAAAAGTAACCAAGTAGAGTGTTGTTGATAATACGTTTTGAACAGGAATGCTAAGTGAAACATTTTCCAGATGCTAAAATGAACTTAATGGGAAAAAATTATCAAGACATTGTTGAAACTGAGGAACAGCACATTTTAACGGGGCAGAGGGAAGTCAGGAAGAGCGGAAACTTCGAAATATTTATTCTTAATCCCTCGGCCCAGTTTTACTTCTGAAATCTCTAATTCGGTTTGAAATGAAGCGATTTATTTTGGAGAATTACAGGCTGAAGTAGAGAAAAACCAAAAAAAAAAAAAAAAAAAGACCCCACACTGAGGAATTTGATTTCTAAAATGATTTTTGAATTTTGTGTATAATAAAATATTTATATTAAATTCTGTCAAGTGTTTGAAAGATATGCTGTAGCATTCTGTGGAGGCGTAAAATAACGTTAAAATTTCCCCAAACTAAAGTTTTGTGTTAATTTGTGTGCCTATTTTAAATTTAATTATCAAAATTAAAAACAAGGGAAATTTCAGAATTCCTGCAGAGAATTATTTTAGGGTGACAATGCAATTTAATATTATTTACTAATAAAGTGAAAAAATATTATACTTTTTTCCATTCGATAGAAAACTGACTAAAATAAGACTGAAATTGCAGCAAAACGATTGCAATAAGCTGAATTTCATTTACACATGCTCTAGCTAGTAGTAGGCCATCCGATGCAATTTTTTTGTAGTGAAAGATTTGGCTGTTTCTGTCATTAACTGAAAACAGTTGCACAATGATAAGCTCGGGACGAAACCCCGAGTAAAGCCTGGACATCAATCAGTCACTGATATCCAGGCTTTACTAGGGGAGCAAAACGATTGCAATAAGCTGACTTTCATGCACACATGCTCTAGCTAGTAGTAGGCCATCCGATGCAATTTTTTTGTAGCGAAAGTTTTAGCTGTTTCTGTCATTAACTGAAAGTAGTTGCACAATGATAAGCTCGAGACGAAACCCCGAATAAAGCCTGGACATCAATCAAAGTGAAAAGGCAACATTTAAAATCTGTCTATATTAAAACCCTCTGGAGACAGGAAGACAGAGGCAGGAGAACTATGGATCTTCTGCTTCTGTCTTCCTATCTCCATCTCTTTTGAGAATCTATTGGACAAGCTCGGAATAGAGCTAAGCACATTATCCTTTTGTGTTTTGCCTTAATTGAACAATTATAATCCTTTTTAGTCTAAAAAAGTTTTAAGCAGACTGTCATATGATAATACAACTTATAAGATCACTCACTACTCTCAACTACGAGACCCTGAGATTCATCACCAGCTGTTCTTTCTGCGCTTTAAATTGAATGAGAAAGAAAACTATGCGGTATTAGAGGGCAAGTAAGAAAGGTGGTATCTAAGTTCGGATTGTGACTGAAATTTCCTTTTAAACTTGAGCCTGAACTTAAGATATTTCCATTGATTTTATTAAAGACATTTTGATATTTAAACTCAGATACATTTTCTTTGTACGAAACTGAATACCTCTTTTCAGTTATCAAAAGAAAAACATTATAATCAATAAAAAAAAGTTAAATTAGTTGAAACTATCTTATTAATTCTATATAGAAAACAGCAATAATTTCATTGCTGTTGTGTACGCATATTATTTAAATTAAAGAGAAATCATTCTTCTGCATTTAAAAAAAAACTATCTAGGCAATAAATATTTCACTTACTGAAATGTAAATATTAACTAAAACTTTCAGTACGAATTTACAGATTAAGACAACAAAATTTCTTACCTGTAAATTGGGAAAATTCAATCTAAATTCAGAGTAGACTGCTCTTCAAAACTGAGGCTTTGGTTTAGTGAAAATTAGAAGAAAGTAACAGAAAACAGATTACGAACTTCAGCATTATGATATCCATAGAAACACATTCAATAGTTATCCGAGATCATAAGTTAGCTATTAGCTTCGATATTAAAACAAAATGAAGTGTTTCGAGAAGGATTACTCATTAATGCATGATTAAAAGTCAGATACTAACTAACAAAATGCGTAGAAAATTTGACTACTTTTGGTAGTATACGACAGAAATAATGTTGAAAGAATTCTCCAAAACATAATACGAGTTCATTCTATTGAATCAGGATTAGAATCAATTTGCATCACAAATGTATTTAAATATCGTTTTCAGGCTGATGGAAAATCGATGAAATTAATTCATGTGACTTATATAGTGGCCAAAGAAAGTGAAATATTATTATCATAGTAAATACAGCTTGATAAAATTCAAGAATCCATAGAACGTTTCTTAGATCTGTTACTCATGATGCCTGAAATGTTACGCTTTATTGGGTCACCTCATAAGGTATACAACTGTCAAGTCTTATCTTACACATATCTTCATTTCTTTAAATGCAAATAAACCGATGCTAATAATAAAATGAATTAATGACAAAGCGAATTAATGATAAAGCGAATTAGTTTTGAAAACCAAATATAAGGTATTTCTCCCGCTTTCCTAGCATGCTTTCGCGGTGTAGTGGTTCTGCACGCTGGGCCGGTATTTCAGAAGTCCGTGGTTCGATTCCCGGCGAAGGTGGTTGCTAATTTTTCATCTCTTCTGCTTCCAAAAATTACTTAATGAATCTATACGAATACTCAAAGCTGAAATAATGCCGACGGCAATAAGATGAACGATTTTCTGAAAGCATCTTTGAGTTATTATTTATCTGTTTCTGTAATGCGAATTTCAGTATCAGCTTGGAGATAAATTTAAACTTACACAAATTACTTCAAAACTCCCTTTTCTCAGTAGTTCTCTCTCTAATCTTGTATAACGATCTCATTATCATATTATTAGAAACTGTTTCATTGTACTCGCCTATATCTGCTGTAGTACGTTTTGTTGACACACTGCATTTTTTCTACGATAAACTAAATTGTACAAGTCTGTTTTTTTCCCCTTAGAACTCTTCTGTTGAACTGGCACACACATTCATTGATTTGCCAATGATAAAATTTCGCTTCTTTCGAGGTTTCATTTTTGGTAATTGAAATCGATACCTTTAGATGTAATTTCTGTAAGAGTTTCCTCAGTTTTTGCCATATCTGCGATTATTTTTCCGTAGTATTTTTTTAGTGATAAAAGTTTGATTTAGTGACAGGCTTTTGTTTCTTGTTCTTTAACTTTACCCTAATCTTTACTGATACACCATTTACATCATAATTTCGAATTTACCAATTTACCAATTTTTAAACAAATTCTTCACTAACGGGATTTCAAGACACTTTATTCATATACTAATTCAGAAGTCAAACAACAAAAATCAGCGTTAATTTACAAAATTTTCACAGGACTAGTTTCGATGGTTTTACCGAACCATCATCTTCAGCTGCAAAACCGCAAATGAACAAGATAGGAAATAATGATTAGATAAGATAAGAAAGCCTGGACAAGAATAAGCAAGTGGCGCCATCTGTTGGAGAAACCAGAACTAAAACATAATTTCTCTAAAAGCCGAAGGCAAATTTGGATTGGAATTAGGATCGTTAACTAGAACAGAAAGATTTTTATGAATGTGAAATGCCTCTAGAAAATCTAGTTCTCCAATGGAAGATGTTTTTTGAATAATTTTGGCAGCAGAAAAATTGAAAGTGTGATTTTCGGACCAACAATGTTGAGCAACAGAAGACTTCTGTGTTTCCTTTTTTCTAACATATGCCTCATGTTCTTTGACGCGAAATTTTAAGGCTCTCTTAGTTTGGCCAATGTAAATTAAACCACACTGGCAAGGAATCCTATAAATACCCCAGGAATTCATATCCGGAATGGGGTCCTTGAGTATAGAAGTTGGCATTTTATTGATGGGAGAATAAACAACCCGAAAGTTAAATTTCTGCAAAATATGTGCAACTTTATAGCTAATTGATGGAAAGAAGGGAATGACAACAGAATTTTTATAATCTCCTAAAATAAGAGTGTGGCTTTTTGTGTGTTGAGATGAAAATTTTTTAACTGCTTGATTAATAATGTTGGGTGAAAAGCCCCTGTCAATAGCTATTGCTTTTAAATAATTTAGTTCTTCATCAAGGGCTAGTTTGGAGGAGCAAACTTGAAGAGCACGGAAAACATAGGAATAAAATGAAGCTAACTTTTGTTTAGTTGGATGACATGATTTAAAGTGTGGTGGAAGGCAAACCGATGAAGGTTTACGGTAAACTGTAGTACTGAAGTTGGATGTGTTACGTGTGACCAGAATGTCGAGAAACGGAAGAGAATTGGAAGTCACAAGTTCAAAAGTGAACTGAATAGCAGGATCAATAGAATTCATTGTTGAAAGAACTTTATTTAAATCATCTTTATTACCTTCAAACAGGGTAAAAGTATCGTCTACGTAGCGGAACCATGCCGGGAAGTTTAAAGTTTCAAACAATTTTGATTCATAATAATGCATGTAGATATCAGCCAGGATGGGACTGAGGGGGCTTCCCATGGCTAATCCCTCAGTTTGCTTGTAATATTTATTTTGGAAAACAAAATGTGTTTGTTTCAAACAGAGTTGAGTGAGAGAAATTAGCTCATCAATTTCGATGCAAGAGAAATGAAATTCGCGAAGTCTGGTTTCTAGACATCTTAATGCACCCTCCACTGGGACATTGGTGAATAATGATTTTACATCAAAAGAAACCATGAGTAAATTACTAGGAGAAATGTTTTTAACCTTTTTTACAAACTCTATTGAATTTTTATGGTGTAAATGTTATTGTCTAATAGAGTGGAAAATCTAGAAACTAAATATTTAGCTAATGGATACGAGGCAGTACCTAAATTTGATACAATAGGGCGGAAAGGAATACCACTTTTATGAATTTTGGGAAGAGCATATAATCTGGCACAATTCGCAACAGATGGGATAAGCGAATGTTTTAAGTTGCTTGAAATGATTTGCGAAGATTTGATCGTAGTTTTTATTTTGGATAAGTCCGAAGGTGAAGGATCTTTAGGGATCGGATTATATGGTCCTTCGTTTAAGAGTTTAGCGACACCATCGATGTAAGTGTTCTTATCCATGACGACTATCTGGCCACCTTTGTCGGCCTTTGAAATGATAATATCCGGGTTAGAATGAATTTCACGCATTGTAGCTCTTTCTCTCGCAGTTAGATTTGGTTTCAAAGGTTTATTATTGAATTTCACATTATGAGCGATAAGATGCCTAATCATTTCTTTCTGTGAATCTGAAACTTTACTGAACTTGAAAGCTTTTTCGATAGGAGCCAAAATCTTTGGAATCGAGGGTTTACAGGTTTGTGAGAAGTTAAAATTATATTTTAGAATTCTCTCTTGTTCTTCTGAAAGACTAACATTAGAAATATTAACTATTGGCTTGATGTTTACAATGGGAAGATTTTTTGAACTACTTGAACTGGAAGACTGCAAAAGAAGTTTTTCGAATTTAACTGCAAGGGTGTTTTTATGACGGTTAACTGTATTCTCCGTTCTAGACCAAGACTTTTGTTCAAGGGCAGTGAATTTTGGATATGATTTAGCGAGTTCCAGATGAAGCTTATAGAGTTCATGTTCAATTTTGGACAATTGTTGACGTGTATCCCTTATCACGGACCGAAGTAAGGCAAGCTTGCAATTTAACAGAATTCTTGAAACGCGACTCGAAGGTTTTTGATTAGATTTGATTTGGATAAAATTGGGGATCAATTTTTTACATTTACATTTAAGTAAAAAGTCAAGATTATTCAGGAATTTTTGCCGTTTCAGGCGTAATTTAGTGAAACGATTAACGGATGAAGGCATGATAAACAATGCAGAAAATCAAATTAAATTAACTGAGCAATAATAAAGTACACACAAAACAGCAGAAAAATACCTCACTGAAATGAATAGAAAACAAAACGTTTGTAAGCAAAATGCATGAAATCAGACAAGCAAAGCACAATATCCAAATGTACAAAACATAAAAATAACTTGAAAAATTCTCTTGCATCGAAATTGATGAGCTAATTTCTCTCACTCAACTCTGTTTGAAACAAACACATTTTGTTTTCCAAAATAAATATTACAAGCAAACTGAGGGATTAGCCATGGGAAGCCCCCTCAGTCCCATCCTGGCTGATATCTACATGCATTATTATGAATCAAAATTGTTTGAAACTTTAAACTTCCCGGCATGGTTCCGCTACGTAGACGATACTTTTACCCTGTTTGAAGGTAATAAAGATGATTTAAATAAAGTTCTTTCAACAATGAATTCTATTGATCCTGCTATTCAGTTCACTTTTGAACTTGTGACTTCCAATTCTCTTCCGTTTCTCGACATTCTGGTCACACGTAACACATCCAACTTCAGTACTACAGTTTACCGTAAACCTTCATCGGTTTGCCTTCCACCACACTTTAAATCATGTCATCCAACTAAACAAAAGTTAGCTTCATTTTATTCCTATGTTTTCCGTGCTCTTCAAGTTTGCTCCTCCAAACTAGCCCTTGATGAAGAACTAAATTATTTAAAAGCAATAGCTATTGACAGGGGCTTTTCACCCAACATTATTAATCAAGCAGTTAAAAAATTTTCATCTCAACACACAAAAAGCCACACTCTTATTTTAGGAGATTATAAAAATTCTGTTGTCATTCCCTTCTTTCCATCAATTAGCTATAAAGTTGCACATATTTTGCAGAAATTTAACTTTCGGGTTGTTTATTCTCCCATCAATAAAATGCCAACTTCTATACTCAAGGACCCCATTCCGGATATGAATTCCTGGGGTATTTATAGGATTCCTTGCCAGTGTGGTTTAATTTACATTGGCCAAACTAAGAGAGCCTTAAAATTTCGCGTCAAAGAACATGAGGCATATGTTAGAAAAAAGGAAACACAGAAGTCTTCTGTTGCTCAACATTGTTGGTCCGAAAATCACACTTTCAATTTTTCTGCTGCCAAAATTATTCAAAAAACATCTTCCATTGGAGAACTAGATTTTCTAGAGGCATTTCACATTCATAAAAATCTTTCTGTTCTAGTTAACGATCCTAATTCCAATCCAAATTTGCCTTCGGCTTTTAGAGAAATTATGTTTTAGTTCTGGTTTCTCCAACAGATGGCGCCACTTGCTTATTCTTGTCCAGGCTTTCTTATCTTATCTAATCATTATTTCCTATCTTGTTCATTTGCGGTTTTGCAGCTGAAGATGATGGTTCGGTAAAACCATCGAAACTAGTCCTGTGAAAATTTTGTAAATTAACGCTGATTTTTGTTGTTTGACTTCTGAATTAGTATTTATTCAGCGTGTTATTGTGTCTTAACTTTATTCATATATTTAACAAATTATGTGAACCATTAGGGATTACCCAGAATTTATCCAGAGTTTCACATTGTTTCTTATAAGTTAATTAATACCAAGAATGTGACAAACTGCAACTATCAAATATGTCACTCTTTCATCAAAATCTAATCCACGCTAACCAATTTTGTTTCAAGCCATTATTATAAACACGTGATGTTCCTTCAAGCCCTTATTGTAATTTTTTCTTACAACTTTAAAAGGGCCATTTAATACTGTCATTCTAGTATTTTAAACCACCTTCGATATCTGTAAAGACTATCAGATGACTTTGAAGATAATAATAATCCACGTTCAAACTAAAATCAATGCGAAATACAAAATCAACATTTCTAACTCCAGTCTTTTACTTTGAAATAGGTACTTCAATGCCATTCCAGCCCCACCTCATTTGCAATCGCAACTCGTGTAGTCACCACTACAAGCATTTGTTTTGTCCACGCCTTTTGAGAGTGTACTTCAAATGAAGCGAAGAAGCTAAACGAAAACGAAGGGGAGGGGAATTGAAAGAGTCACTTTTTTTTGGAAGCTGTTGTTTCCATGGCTATGAGTCGAATCAATCGGCGAAAAATAACCTTGAAATTCCTATTTTAAAGTAACATGATATAAAATAACATAAATCAAAAAAGCTATAGCATAAGCTAAAACTCCGTTGCTAAGCAAAAGAAGCTTTGAAAGCCTAAAAACAATTAGGAAGACTTAATGTTGAAAACCTTAAATTACAGTTAGAACCAGGGTGACCACTGTTAGCACTTTCGTACTAGATCTACTCATCTTTATAAATTTTTAGTATTCTAGTGTATTTAGATCTATACTATCTATGTTACCAGATCTAGTACTTTCATCTTTTCGGCAAATAAAAGTAAATATAACATAATTTTTTTCGGCTCTACTCATATATACGCCTTAAGATCACCAAATGTGGCGATATGTTTTCTGCGCTAGTTTTTTGCGCGATGGTTTTGGGGACGATGTGGTTTGTATAGCAACCCTTTTGACGTTGAAACTTAACTCTTTTGCTGCAGTGGTTTAATTGTTCGTTGGTTCGTGTCGTACGTGTTTTGAGCTATGTTGTAATGAGAGACGTGGTGGCAAGATTTTAGTCGCGTATTTTAGATTGTGTGCAAAGTAAAATCCTAAATCCTTGTAGGATTTAGGAAAAGAAGGTTTTGAACGTTTATTTGTGAACCATAGTATTGCTGCAGTGGTTTAATTGTTCGTTGGTTCGTGTCGTACGTGTTTTGAGCTATGTTGTAATGAGAGACGTGGTGGCAAGATTTTAGTCGCGTATTTTAGATTGTGTGCAAAGTAAAATCCTAAATCCTTGTAGGATTTAGGAAAAGAAGGTTTTGAACGTTTATTTGTGAACCATAGTATCAATTTTGTGGATAGTGAGTCTGGCTGTCGTACAAATATCATAGAGTGTACGTGGTGGCATGTTAAAGCTACGTTCTGCTGTTCGAAGAAGCATCCATTATGGTGAGCGCATTTTATTTTATTGTTTTTATTTTTTAGAATGTTATGTTCATTGTTTTTACTATGAATTTCTGTTGTTATTGTTGTTTTTTGAACTGTTTATAATTTATTTTAGTTATTTTAGTTTATTTTGTTGATTTGTGTGCAATGCCTAGATTGTGCAATTCGTAGATGCTTTTTTAAAGCTTAAACAGAATGCTGTGTATATGGTATTCTTTGAAATTTATTGTTACGTTAATTTATTATAGCGAGCTGTGCGTAGTTCGTGGATTCCTTCGCTGCCTAGATTGTGCAATTCGTAGATGTTTTTTTAAGTTAAAACATGTCGCTGTGAACATGGATTCTTGTCAAATATTTTTGGTTAGAAACTTTACGTTTTTGCTACCTAAATGTTTTGTTTTGTTACGAATTTTTAGCTTAAATTGTGTGTTCAAAATGTGGTTTTTGCATGTGCGAAAACCGCGTTTTTGGAGACATTTTAGGCTTAATGTTCGAAATGTAGATAAAAAATTTAGATAATAATATGGCACCGTGTAGTTTCTCGCCAAAAATATTTGGCGCGAAATTTGTCGCCAAGCGAGGACGTATATAACAGTAGTTCCTTTTTTTCATCATAACATTTACCTACCAATAATATTGAAACCTCAAAAGTTTAGATTATTACTCTTAGTTGGGTACTGCCTTCATCGTCTAATTTCACCAGTAGGAAATAAAACAAAGATTGTCATGAAACATATTTAATGAATTCTTAAAAGTATTAAAATTAAACACACTAAGAAAATAAATCCAGCCAACAATGTCCATTTTTTAGACATGTAAAATGTACATGCACCGAGTCCACAAATGTTCTTAATAATCTTTGTTTTTGCAACCACTGGTCGTAGATATGTGCTTCAAGTAACAAAAAGTTTAAATGATGTTTAAATGTTTTATAAAAATTACAAAAGCAAACCTACTACACGCCCCCTCCCGGTCTCTATGCTTTTATTTAGGTAGTGTTATAGTCATTATTAAGGTAAAATAGGGAAGATGCGACTCCCGTACTATAAAAATTGTCAAAGTTATTTAATTTCAAAATTTGGGATAACGTTTTTTGAAAATTCAGGAATCATATACAGATGAAGAGAACAATGTTTAAATTTATATGTAACCAAAACACAAGCTTAGGTATCTGATATTAATAGATTAAGTGAGCTATGAGCATTGATATGAAGTCGGTTATGAAAAGTTTTAACAATACACAATTTTCACAAAAAAGAGATCTTTAGCACAGAATGAAAAAGATGAAATGATATATTTTAATAAGCAATAATCAAAACATTGCATTTTAGAAATTACTAGAAATAACGCTACTGCAAGGTCAGATATTAAAAACAACAAAAACATCAGTTCTGACAATATTCTACGTTTTGTAGTACACAATAACAAAAACAGAAAATAAGTAAATAATTCAGGAAACTTAGAACACAGTTTATGCTCATATTAAGAAAAATAGTCATCCTTATAATTCAAAAGCAAATCATAAAATTCTTTGACAAAAACGTTTCATTAATTGAATGATTTTAGTGTAGCATTTGATCGAAATGTTTGCCCTCAAGCTGCTACACATAACAGTGTCCTTAAAATATTGTGTTGTTGAATTCTGCGTAACATAGTTGGCGTTACACTCGCACTTGCGGTTGATATACGCTTCAACAGGTCTGTGCGACTTGTTGATTCCCTTATATATAAACTTTGTTTTTCACAAATGCCCAGACAAAAATACTGTTCAATGATCCTGGCGACCATTCTCCTGTATCATCTAGCCTAATACTATGTATTAGTTCCAAATATAATTCTCAGAATATTACGAGGCGCTGCGGATTTATGTGCTGGAGCACCGTCATGCTGAAAAATCTTTCAGTGCGGCATTATTTTCTAAGGTGGTAGATAATGGATCATTTAAAATATGTGTATGTTTCTTGCCAATTCAAGTGCTTTGAAAAATAGCATGGTCCAATCATCGCTTCGTTTTATAACCCACAGCTAACATTTGTACTTCAACGCACTTGATGATTGATGCAACGAATAAAGCGTGGATTTTGTAAGGCCCAAATATGATTATTATGTAGGTTTGCAATGCCAGATCATAACACCGTCCAAAGAGTTTGTTTTACAATTGGCGGATTATCATCTAACTTATTTAAAATAAAATTACAAAAATCAAATCGATGGTGTTCATTCCCAGGTGTTCATACCTTTGAACCAAACTTAGGCGATACTTCAATTTTACAGATGCTTCGCTCATTTCTCTTATTCTGTGCAAGAGCATACATAAGAAATTCTTCCTCACATACTCATCTAATTATAATTCTTAGGTCTTTCTAATCGAGGGCGATCTTCTTCGTTACCGGCTTCTTGCAAAAGTTTAACAACAATTAAAATAGTTTTACGTGTTGAATGCTGATTTTCAGGAAATTTCACTGAATATGGTCTTGCGGCTTCTAGCGCATTTCCATTTCATTGACCGTAAAGTAAAATCATTTTGCAATAATCATTATTGCTGTAGATTTTATCTAACATACAAGATAGAATCAAAATGTCAGTAACAGCACACAAAAGCTTGAAAGTGCCGAGTTCATGTTTTAGCATGTAATTAATTTATTTCTTTTGAAAAAAAAAAAAAAAAAAGATCTCGAAACAGAACTCGTGTTCTGGGAAACAGCAACGAGCCGAGATTCAGCTACCTACGTTCAGGGACTTACCGCTCGATCGCTGGTAGGCACAGTTTCTAAAGGAATTAAAGGAGAAAAAATCTTAGATTTGAGAAAAATCGAGTAGTATTTTAGTTTATATTAGTGATGAAGACATGAAAATTATGAAAATACAAAATTGGCAATTTTAAGACAGTTTGAACCTACTGCACAAGCCTGCACGATCAACTTTGAAAAGGCTAAATGACAATCAAACGGAATGTATATACAGTTCGCGTCAAGACTTACAACTAATTGAGATTATTACGGTAAATGAAGAAGTTTGTTATATTTCACATGCTTAAAAGATCTGGTGGCTGCAGACTAATGATATGAAACTCTTGATTCCGTAACAACATTTCTCATCGGCAAGGAAATCAATTTTTCAAGCCACTCGAATTAGTCAAAATTTTTTTGCATCTGCTTTCGTGGAATAGGCCTATGCTGATCTCTCTCGGATTCCAAAAGCACGAAAAAAGGAGATGGTAATCATCTATTTGAATCCGTCATCTATTTGAATTATTTGCAGCGGCTTAAAATAAATTAAGTACTTCCTGTAATGCTCCCAGATGCTTACAAAAACTCCTTCAAGAAAGCTCCTTATAAGGTTGAGAAGAAAGATATATCAACAAATTAAATTTCAAGAGCAATTAAATCAGCACCGAATTTTCTCCGGAGAAAACGTATTCTGCAGAGAAAAAGGGATGACTGTTAACTGAAAAAGACATTAAAAACTGCAGCAAAAGAAATAAATAATGCAGAACTTTCTGAAGCTGCAATATGAAAAGAAGAAAGACTCAACTATAGCATTTCGGAAAAGATTAGATGCGATTTAAACCTGGGAAAAAGAAATTTTATATTAAATGATAATCTGATTTTTCAAAAAAGACAAATTTCTAAGCGAAACCGTACTCCAAATAGATTTACCGTTTGTAGGGAATACGTTATGCAACTAACCCATGAATCTGTTTTCCGTACTACATGGGTTTGGTTTGATTTATTTGATTATGGTAAAACACTCGGGGAATAGGGAAGACAAAGGACCTTAGCGATTCTAAAATCTACACAAGCTAAAGAAATCAATACCCCATTAAATAATAACATAGCCTTCAGTAAATTAATTACAGAATTTAAAGATATGTCTAGCGAAAGCAGTTGTACTAGTTTTAATGACCGATAAGGATAAAACAAAGACTTAACAAGATGGTTTTTAAATTACTGCCATCATTAAAAAATTTTAAAGATAGGGAAAAAGAAATACTCTTAATATCCCTCTCATCAAATAAACTATATTCTTTTTGAACCAAATTCGCTGACGAAAGGAGTACTTTTAGCTTCATTTGTGTAACTCACAGTGAAACTTTTTAAGGAACTTCTAAGACACGTTCACATCAATAAAATGAGAAACTATTAGCCTAGAACACAAACAACAAAATTTGTATTTCCTTCTGAAGAAAGACGCCACGATTTCGGAGAAATTTTTCCAACTCCAGTTAAACGAGATAGCAAATGAAACAAACATATAAATGTTTGTTTGATTTGCTCTTTCGTTTTATGGCATCGTATTATGTAACAAGAATACAGTCACACAAAGGACGAATATTCGTTCTAGATTTTCCAAACAGAATGAATAAAGGGATAACTTTATAAACTTTATGAGGTTTGATATTTTATAAATATAGTGCTCATATTTTTTGGCATTTCTTAGGAAGAAGCTGTTTCAAGTAATTTTATTTTCATTGTCTTAACTAAGTAATTAACGTACTCCTAAGTAATGATATAGCTTTTTAATGAAACAAAAAAAAAGGAATTTTAGAATCAATGATGATCAATGATTTCCGAATGAGTTTAAAAATATTCTTTGTCGTAGACATGTGTTCCTCTACCAGAGTGTCCCTGGCTTTGGTTAGCCTTTACACATTTTAAGAAGTAACTGAACATATGTGTCATAAGATTATGTTATATAGTCGTGATGCACGAACAAGAAAAGTTTTAACCCTCTGAGCGTTATGACCGGCTTTATCCGGTCATCAAAAGTTTTGCTACTTGGCATATATTAGCTTATAATTTAAGATATTTCGCTTTCTTACTTTCTTTAATAATGTAAATATCATCTTAATGAATGTAAGTTTATGAAAATACAGACTAAAATAAGTAATTATACAAACTCAATTAATAAATGCTGTTTAAGTATCGGTCTTCGTGACGGATCTAAAATTCTGCGCCGCTCAGAGGGAATGTTATGCAAAAAATCTCTAAAATATGAAAGGTACAAATAATTAAACAGTGTTATAATTCCCTTTTCATCTTTATTTAGAAGTCCCTCTTTACCATAAATAATCCCCTATAGAAATTGTGAATTGATTAGCAATTTTATTGAAACATATTTCTAGCAATTTTATTAAATCAAATGAAAGCCGAAGTAAAAAATCTCGGCTTTTACGTTGTTTTATTTATTTAGGTTACGATAACAAACGATATTATCTCTCACATATTGAAGCAAACGGTGTCATTGGTTTTATTAAAAATCTGAAATGTTGCGTTTTCTTTCGTTAAAAAAGCCAGAAGGCAATATCTTAAGAGGAAGAATCGAATTCCTTTTTATTATTTGCGATAAAGGACGGCTTTCTGGAATTCGGATTTTGAAAATATTTAGTTCTCAATATAATCACTCAGTTAAATCAAACTTGGCATTATGTGTGAATTCCTTAGTTATTTCTACTCTTTGCAATACTTCTTCCTCTAAACTAGTACCTCATTTGAACAATATATAGCATAACTGAAAACAGCGTTACAGTCGAACACTATATATCACAGAAAATTCGTTTAAAACCAATCTTTTGTTATTCTAGTATACTTCAAAATTCAAATTTTAGCTTTTTATTTTAATTTTGATATTTCTTTAATTATTTTATTACTTTTATTTTTGTGTTGGTACTTACACATTGGTGCAATTTAGCGACTTTTCTAAGAAAAAAAGAATGAATGACCTATACTTCAAAAAACTGTATATATTACCTTCATATTTTACATTTAAGGGCGTATTTATCCAAAACAATTGATCAATAAACTTATTCACAGTCATTTATTATGTTTTGCTGAAGATTTCGGGACTTAAATTTAAAATTATTAGATTTGAAATTATTTTTTTTTCCATTAGCGATTTTGTGACAACTATTTTCCTGCAGTTTTACTGCAATTTCTTCCATTACGTACAAATCGCACACGTGTATATTTTGGGAAGGATGAGAGGGACTGATTTCTAGCACTTTTGAAAGGGGACCATAAGGTAAAATGGCTTAAAACCACTGATATACTAGATACATTTCAAATTTTGCCTTCGTTTTCATTCAAGTATTTAAATTTTTATGTAGTACTGTATATCTTTAATTTACGTTTTCCTCATTAAAATACATTTCAATATAATTTGGGATATTTTCCAAGATATCCACAATATTATCCGCTTTTCATAAAATTTTATCCTCTTTTCGTTAACTACTGTCCCTCTACGCCCATTTTCAGTTGCATAGCATACTTACATGTCACAGCTAACTTCATATTTTCAGCGCGTATTTACAATGCATATTCAAGGCTACCAGTTTTATATGGAAGGCAATTTGTTTTGGTTGGTTTCCCTATTCTTCATCCAGCAGAGTTATTCTTATCCAGTAAGTCAAATTGTCAAAGCAAGCAACTGTCAATTCTTCCCCAGTAGAAATGCTTAACATTACCATAGTAACAAGCGTAATACACATAGCCTAGTTTTAAGTGTTGAATGCTTCTCGGAGTATAAATGCTTGCTGTAAAATATGTATGAAGTGCATATGCAATTATTATAGCTCAATACATGTAATTCTTTTAATATAGTAACAAGAAACGCAATTCTAAAGAAAAGTATTTTACCAAAGTAAAATTCTTAAATTATGTATGATTTGTTTCAAAATATACGAAAACATTTTTCTCTTCAAATTTTCTGGCTTCTAAAGAAAAGTATTTTACCAAAGTAAGATTCTTAAATTATGTATAATTTGTTTCAAAATATCCGAAAAAATATTTCTCTTCAAATTTTCTGTCTTCATCAATTTAAGTGAACACAGATCGCGTTAAACCTTAAACATAAAATGAAACACAAGATTAAAAAAATAAAAGAAAAGAAAAAGTATGCATATATTCTCTGCTGCCCAGTATCTGTTTATTGACGTATTTGTTTAAATCAAGGGTTAGCAGTGGGGTCAATACTGACTCCCTAGGAATCGACGAATTTTAAAAAGGTTCAGTAGTCATCAAGGTGTCGTCTGGGGGTCGATAAGCCAAATGTGCACTGGCTATACTGATTGGCATAATCACGAATTCATTAATTACCAAAAAAATATTAAAAGACTGATAATTAATAGCTCATTGATGTAAAGCTATATCATGTACTAAAAAAGAAATCACAAAAATAAAATAATATACAATAAACATTTAAGAAAAATACACAAAAATTATTTAATGTATGTTAAAAATCAATAATATTTTTAAATATATAAATTTTTATGCAGGAAGTGCAGCATTAAAAAAATTTAAAAGGGAAAAGTACGAAAAACGTAGAACCAGTAAATTACATTAAAATCTATGCAGATTCTTTCGCCCATGGCCGGCTGTTGAAACTTGTTAAGATAAGATCTGCAGGAGAAGATATTTTTCATTGTTTTGAAAAGATTTCCCAGTAGTATAAATTCTTCTCTTCAAAATTATTGCAACTCCTTGTGACGATGCACCATAGATGATTGGAAAATATCGAGGCTTTTTAGCATATTTCAAAAATAATCGTGTGGTTTGTTGAGAAGTAGAGAGGGGTGGGAGACCCCCGGACCACCCCCCTTGGTGCTCTCCCTTAAAATTCTGGTGGAAAATACAAGTCTCACCTTTCTTTGGTGTAGCTCCTGGTAACCATTCTCCCATATAATATGGATACGACAACAACAACCTCAAATAAAAAAATTAATCTTACCTTTAAGACGCACTTATGGCCTTATCACTTTCAGTAATTCTGGGTTGATTGAAACGGCTAGTATTTATCCTAAATGTTTAAAACTTAATAAAGCCAATTCCAATAATAATGAAACTGATTACGTTGACCTTAAAAATTCTCATCTTTAATTAAACCTTTTCATTATAAAAAGACTTTTTAACTTTCCCAAACTCATTCATTGGAATTTCAATATTTCCCCCAAAACAAATGGTAACACTATTATCTTCCGGATTCTCAGAATTAAACCTATTTGAAGCTATTAACCAATAAAGTATATATTTTAATTTTTAATTTAAGGTTTTTAATTAAGGTTTTTATTTTTAATTTAAGGTTTAATATTTAAAATTTTTAACTTAAATAAAAATATTATTTTGAATTTAATTTTAATAATATTTTGAATTTAATTTTGATTGTTTTAATTTCAATTTATTGTTGCTAATGATAGATTTACTTCAACCATGTTTGAAGGTATTTATTGGAGGTCTAACAATTGTAAATTTGTAAATAGTCAGCCTTTCTCTATTACTAACAAATGGCCATTACTGTTCCAGTCCTGTTATACGCTAATTAGGTGAAGTCGTTTTGCTGATAACAAACCATGCAATGTTAGCAATGTTTAGCAATGTTATCTACCATCTTCAACCATACATTTCTACCCTCTTTTTACATGCAAAAATTAATTAAAAAAATCAAATTTTTTTTACTTTCTCACATACATTCTACTTATATTAATTTAAATAATTTTAAAATTAGAAATTAATAAAAAATTTGGATTTCCTTTCCTTTAATTTTTAAATAGTTAGTTTATTAAATTTTAAGGTTAATTTAATAAAACGAAATTTATTCCTCTTCGGTTTTACAGTAAGTTTACTCCCATAAACCACTCGATTACTTTCTTCATAGAATTTTTAATAATTACAAGACTTACATGTAGAAGTAACTTCATTCAGGTTTTAATTTAATTTCTTTATAATTTTCCTTTCAAATTAATTTTTTGAGTTATTTTTCTTTCTTCTTTTCTCTCTTTCTTTTTGAATTTAATGATTCTATTTTACTATAAATTTTCTCTAGTTTTAGGCATATTGCCTTTTTCATTTTTCTTTATATTTAATTTTTCCTTTTTCCATTTTAGGCTAGAAACCTTGCATTTTCACTTGTTTTATCTTAATTCCTCAATTTGGAGGGTTTTCTGAATTTTAATTTGAAAAATTTTTAATAAATTTCTTATTAATAAATTAATTTCCTTAAAATTTTGACCTGAAATAATTTACTTTTAGCTTAACATGTTTCTTTTAGTTAATGAAATTTTTAGCAATTCTTCTTATCCTTTCGTTAGAAATTTATTTAGAATTTTGCTTTTTATTACCAAATGTTTTTTACTGGTTTCCTTATCGAGTATTCTTTTTTAAAGTTTATTTTTCCTTTAATGTTTTATTTTTCATATATCTATTTTTAGGGTCACGTCGGAGCACATTATATCATTATGATTAATTAAACTAAAAGCTTTCTTTAAAAACTTAATTTGTTGTACTATTAAAGAACTTTGATTATTTCAATTCAATATTTTTAATTGGTGCTTAATCTTTTAATTTTAATTTTGAGATGTTTCAAGGTTTCACAATCACCTAGATGTAATCAGATACGTGGTTCTGTTGAAAATTCTTCGGCCTTGGGGAAAAAACAAGGGATTTTCAACAACTTTACATAGTTCATATTTTATTTTAATTTATTATGTTTTATTATTAATTTTATTGATAATTTATTTTACTGTTTCTGTTTCGTTTTTTATTTTTTTTTTTTAATTTTAGAGTTTAAATCTTTTTTGCCATATTTTTTTAATTTTATTGGCACAGCCCTTTTGCATCTGATCATGCCTGTCACGGGCAGAGCCGAGACAATGGTGAAGAAAGCGAAACACTTGCCTCAGGTGAACAGCTAAGGGGGGCACCAAATTAGCTGTGAAATTTTAGAAGTACATTTAAAAAATAAATTTGTATAATTAGCTTTCAATTTTGAAATGTGCAGAGAAACACCGTCTTGAAATAGCACATTTAAAGCAATAAAAGAATAAAAACAATAAAAAGCGCCGTAAAGCAATAAAAAGTGCCTTTCTTTAATCCTAGTCAAACTAAATAAAAACGTTGATTAACTGTAAACGATTAAATATTTGAACCGAAACAGAAAAATCATTATCACGTATGTTATATAATATTCATTACTGTTACTTTATATTTATGCAAAGTTCAAATTTATTTAAGACATCGCATGAGAAGTTACTGTAAAGGATTGAAGCTAATAACCTCTCTAAGCAACTCAATTTACATATTACATATGTCTTACAATTTACAATACTTACAATTTTACATATGTCTTCGTGTAATTTAACACTGCAAGAAAAAGAATAAATAAAGAAATGCAATCAAAAATTCCAACGATACAAAAATCGCACACTTAACAGAGCGATTAACTTAATATCAAATCCCAGTGTATGGGTGGGCATCATTAATTAGCGTTTTCGTGGTTTTCCCCCATGGTATAACGTAAATACGAAACAGTTTCCGGCCCTCAACGAAATTAACTCTCTCCTTAGACAAATACCCCTGGTATGCTTTGCGGATTGAATTCAACAAACAGTCATAAGAGAAAGCATATTATTTTTCTATACGGAAAATAAGAGAAAATAATCTTGAGAAATGTCAAAATTTAGCTTTAAATGTGAGTATAGAAACATAATATAAAGAGAAGTAGAAATAAAGTCTAATAATTAAGACACAATAACACGCCGAATAAATACTAATTAAGAAGTCAAACAACAAAAATCAGCGTTATATTTACAAGACTTTCACAGAATGTAAATATAACGCTGGTTTTTGTTGTTTGACTTCTGAAAAAGTCTAATAAATCAGATTATCGAGAATCAACTGATAAAAAACTTAATCTGCCAGAAAAATAATTTTTCATTGTAGAAAAGAACAAAGTGAAAGAGATTTTAATCTCGTAAGTAAAAAGAAGGTGTGAAAAACTGAACGAGATAGCTTCCCATTTTCAGTTTCTAGCTGGTGAAAAATAAATGCCACCGCATTGAAGTATTTTTAAAAGGTGCAGCTTTTATTTAGCACTTAAATATTCAAACGATTCAGATGCTTCAGATATTCCATAAAAAATATCTAGTTTTGGAAACCATGAGATTTCAATAAATCAAAATCAAATGTTTTAAAACGAATTCAAACGTATTATTTAGTTCGATCATATGTGAATTCGGACACTGCGTTAAGAATGTTTTTAATGTTTCCAGTTACTAATGTTAGGATGACAGGAGCTTATCAAACTTAAAATAAAATTTTTAAAAAGTAAAACAAAAAATATGCAAAACCTTCTATTAGCTAAAAAAAAACCCTTCAAATATAATTATTTTCATCTAAAATATAAATAAAATAATCAAGTAGACTTAGATCGTAAAAATTACTATCGATTTTATTTCATCAAAAACAAGAAAAACTGAATTATAAAAAAGGAAACTTGAATATGGATAATTTTCATGTTAGTTGCAGCACCATTTATGTTATTTCAGAGTTATTTGCTCTTTATCAAAAAGGTACTTTTTAACGTTTTCTTTTAAAACCTTTACATGCATTAACTTTCTGAATGCATAAAGTTATGAATAAAAATATGAAGTCTCATGGTATGGTTTTATGTAATTACCTTTGTTGAATATGGACGTATACAGATACGTTTAATCTGATTGCTTATAAGCAAGAGCACTTACCTCTTTGCATCAGGGTTGAAAAAGTACCTCTGGACAAGGGAAACGATTTTCTGCCTAAAATATGTCCAGATATCACCCTTTCAAAAACTGTTAAGTACTGGGGCTGTGCCAAATATGGTGCATTACTTTCCATGTCAGTACAAAAGTCATTTCATCAATCAAATAGAATGATTCTCTTTTCATTTTACCTCCTGAGCCTTGAAAGAAATAGCTATTTTTATTTGTTATTACTGATTTCTTTTCTGTTATAACACCATCAAACTGAAAGCGCACAGAAAATCGCCACATTAATTATTGTATGAGCTTTAAGTAGAAATTTTCAAAAGGTTAGAAGAGATCTGTATTGCAAAGATGTTAACTGTATAGAGTGGGCCATTAGGCGTTACCCAGACGACATTACGAAAAGAAGGTTCTGGTTATCAGCGAAACTTTTTTTTGTGATTTTCTTTCCACATAACTTTCATGTTTGATGTCTTCAGAAATGACTGCATGAAACGAAATACTTCCATATGACCAGAGGGAACAAAAAGAAGAAAATTATTGCGATATTTACTCGGAAACTGAAGAAATTCTTTTCTGGATTTCTTTTCAATTACTCCTCGCAACAAAAGGTTTTTAATCGAATCAAGTACCTGCAGTAATTATTTTCTGTTTTTGGATTTCAAAACCAATTACATTAATGAAAAAAATTAAATTTTATTCTAAATTTTACGTTAAGGAACGCGGACATAAAACCAGAATACTAAAATATCATTTAGGAATAATAAGGCATGCGCAAAATGAATAAACTGTAAAATTTTCGCAAATTTAATAAATTTCTTTATTTTTTGGTTTTTTTATAAATGTTAAAAACCCAATTTTGAGTAAGCAACGCTCAATCTTTAAGCAGCTAGAATATTTTTAGAAATTTGCTATATATATGAAATGTTGTCTTTCGTTTTGATTTAGTTCACTAATTTCTTACACAAAGATTTAATTGTTAACTTATGTATTCAGTTTTTTCTATTAGTATACATTCACTTCCTCTTTTAGTAGTGTTAATATTTTCAGCTGCTCTTTAGGATTATTTTGCTTCACGAACGAAACGAAGTGTAAATTATATTTTCAGCTTAGATTTTATTAGATTGTACAGCCTAGAAATATTTTTGCATATATATAATGCACACGATTTACATTAATTTCTGTAGAAAATGATACCATATAAGTTTTCTCATTTAAAGATGAAACAACTTTAATCCCAGAATTTATGAGTGGAAATTTCCGATTTGAAATTTTTAATTTAAAAATTAATATGAATCTACACAGCATATCATTTTGCTTAAGTAGAAATGTACGTTAACTGAAGAAAACGAAAGTCATTGTTGTTTATTCTGATTGACATTGATTTTTAGTTGCTGCTTTTATACTACATTTTGCACTTCACAATCATAATACTTTTATTTTTAAAATCCACAGCTGCACAATTACATTTAAAAATTATCTTCCACAGCTTTGTTCAGGGAAAATAAGGATACGTTCCTTAAATATATCTTAAAAGTTACACACTCTTTCTTGCTTTCTTCCATCTAAAGATGTGCTATTTTTTCATTCCAGATAATGTGATTTAAGGTAGTATTTTTCTCGTGATGCTCATAGTTCCCCTGGTATTGGAGCATTATACATATTGAGTGATATAACATAGAGAGACTGTATGAACATGTAAGGCAGCTCAAAAGAAGCAGCCAGGGAATGTAACCCGACTTGCTGCTAATGTCCCTAACCTGTGTGCAACATAAATAGCGAAACCCATATATATATATATATATAGATAGATAGATAGATAGATAGATATACATTCCAGTTACTTTAAACAATTTTCGGAATTAAACTTACTACCTATGGGTTCACTCTTTTTAAATAGTAATTCTACTAAAATTAATCTTAGGAGATAATATAATCAATATTTCTTTAGTAAATATATATATATATATATATATATAAGCATAACTATGTATGTATTTATGTATGTGTGTCTAAGTATGGAAGCACTTTCAAGTGTACAAATGCTACTTTTTTAATTGAAATAATATTTTTCAGTCGTTTTCTCCCCAATTCAGTCTTCCTTGTCGAATCAGAAGTCTGTAGATGTCTCAGGCCAAAATTTCTTTTCATGAAGATATTTGTTCCATTTAGTTCAAGCAGAAAATAAAAATTTCCTTTTTGCTTCCACTCGATCGATTCTTAATAAAGCAGTTGAATCGCCTTTTCCATGGCAAATTTATTTTGACAAATGTTAAAGGATTGGCCTCATTCTGGTAGACACTTTTATAGCAAATAAAAAACAGCTGATTAATTTACCTCGGTTTTCGCCTAACTTAAGTAGTAGTTTTGATAAACTTTATGTAACTTTTTCTGCAATTCACATACATTATAAGCACCTAATATGAACAGTCAAAGAGAGAACAAAAATGAGGAGAGCAGTAAATGAAACTTATTTCATGTCCCATTTCAGTGACATCCCAAAACATTCATTTCTAAATTCTGGAAGAGTTTCAGAATTTCATCACTACACACGAAACATTTTAATTAATTTTACATTAGATTTTAAATTTAAAACTAATTTCCAAAATAAATATTCCTGTCATATTATATTGTGCTTAGCTGGTTGTTTGTTTGGTTTGCTGGTAAGTAGTTTGGAGCAAATCATGCGCGGGTACCAGGGGCAGACACAAAATAAAATTTCTTTTAACAGTATTAAAGTTGGACAATTTTTTAAAACAAATTCAAATCTGAGTGTAAAATTACATAAATAATAAATGTGAAGTCCATATATTTATAGAAATTTATTTTAAAATATGTCCTTTGAATGGCTATTTTTTTATTTGAATCTTGCGAATATTTTTATTATGTGTCCGATATACCGAAGTTATTTCCTACAAACTTGCTGCAGGATTCCTCAATTTTGTCCTAGAATCCGTAATATATGTCCTATAATCTGTAATATAGTAAAATACTTGAAATAAAAATATTCTTTAAACGTTTCTGACAAAGCGTCTGGGATCTGAAAGATTCGAGAGAATCATAAACCTATAATGAAAAGTCATAAATTGAAGTGATGACAGTTAATTTAATGTTCTGTGGCTTAGTCGATAATACATAGCCATTATTAAGATTGTGATGGCTATCATTATCATATAACCGACACCATGAGGATCAAATGTTTCTCACATTTCCAGCAATTTTCCTTCGAAAGTTCTCCGCGAAGGCAACTTTCTCCTTACTCATATAGCTCTAGTGTGGCTTTTGCCTTAACACAGTAATATACACTGGTGTTCAAAAATTAAGGACGAGACGGTTTTTTCAATATAACTTTGTACAAAAGCTTTCCAAATCAACACATTTAATACCGTAAGATCCCCAATACGTAAGGACATGAGTAATGTAAGCAACACTTACTAAAAGAGAAATCAGAGGGATAAAAAGAAGCTTTATTGAAAAAGTAGCATGGAGCGCAATGCGACTGAAGGCCGAAACATCCCTGTGATGGGTGTCCAGCAAGAAACATCCGGTCTTTAATAGAGGATATGATCTCCCCTGACTGCTAGGCAGGTTTCACAGCGTCTGCCCATGCTGAGAATGAGGGTGTCAATGAGAGCTGAGAATGAGGGTTGAGGCATTGCTGCCCATTCGTCTTGCAGCGCCAATCGAAGCTCCGGAATCGTTACTGGTGGTAAGGTACGAGCTGCCAAGCGTCTGCCTAGAAAATCCCATACATGCTCGATGGGATTGAGATCCGGAGATCGTGCCGGCCAATCCATACGTTCAATATCCTCACTCTCTAAGAGCTGTTCGGCAGCTACTGTGCGATGACATGGTGCATTGTCGTCCATGAAAAGGAACTGCGGACCCATAGCGCCTCTAAAAAGACGCACATATGGAAGAAGAATCTCGTTACAATAACGGGTCCCGTTGACTGAACCTGCGTCGAAGATGTGAAGGTCTGTACTACTACCAAGCATGATGCCTCCCCAAACGAGAACACTGCCACCTCCATACCTGTCCCTTTCAATGATGTTCGAGGGATGATTGCGGCTTCCCCACTCTCTCCAGATGAATATGCGATGAGAATCGCTACTCAGACTGAATCTGCTCTCATCTGTAAAGAGTACTCGTCCTCATTCATTGTCTCTCCAATTCCGGTGTTCCCGGCACCACAGAGAATGCCTTCTCCGATGGGCAGGCGTTAGAGGTACACACCGAACAGGGCGTCGTGCAAACAGACCACCACCGTGCAGTCTTCTGGCCACGGTAAAACGCGATATCGGTCGTCCAGTCGCCTGTGTCGTGTGTCTAGCGATTTCTCCCGCTGTCTGCCGCCTGTTTCTTCTGGCCTGTAAGGCAATATAGCGGTCATCTGCGGCTGTGGTTCCTCGTGGACGACCACTACCCCGGATAGCTGTTCCTGTAGTTTGAAATTGTCTCCAAAGTCGTGAAACGATGCTGTGAGCAATTCCAAACTCTGCAGCCACACTAGTCACACAGCGGCCTTCCTCCAACTTCCCAATGATTCGACCTCGGGTAAAAGCATCCAGATGTCGTCTAACAGATTGATTATTCGCCATTTCTCGCTGAGGCAGCAACTCGGTGTGATTTTAACTGCTATACGGCGTGCAATCTCTTTGCCAGAAATACTGATCTTACACCGACTACATGCTTTATACTACTCAGATACTCCCCCATTACGTCTACGTGCATATCTGCGCATGTGCTACCGTGCATGTGCTACCGCATGTGCTTACTTAATCTCCTGATTGGTCTTTCTGTTTGCTGTGCCTCTTCGTTCAGCTGATATGCTAATTTTTCGACTTCTTCCTTAATTTTTGCACACCAGTGTATCTAAATCCCAAGCCAAGAACAAGTACTCACGTGATATCTGTGAAGATACAAGTTTGTTACATAATATCAGAAACGCCACCTCATTAGGTTATGAGCGAGAAACTAAACTACACCCTATGCGATTTTCTGAAATAATATTTTTTAAAAAATCAACTGGTAAAAAAGGAAGAATTAAAGACACATTCTTAGAAAAGATGTGAACACGGGAATATTAAATATAAACTAAATGAACATTTTTATCTTTCAAAGATTTTTTAGTGACGTTCCTGTTTAAAAGATTTTTCAATATCGGTGACTGATTCAAAAAATATTTAAACCAAAATTTACTACTATATACATTTTGTTCATAAGACCTTAAGGAAAGAAACATCTAGGCTTATTTTCAAGTATAAGAGGAGCAATAAAAACTTATTATGCAACTGCAAATGCTAAGCCTTTAAGCAATATCTTTGCAGATTTCAAAATAAATGAAGTTGACATTCGAATTCCCTTTTATTTCGCCTGCTTATTAATTAAAACGAGATTAAATTAAGATCTGCATTCTTTTCCATTATGTAACACAAGTTTGCTAGAAAATACTTTTCGCCCACGACATCGACAAATAATTGGAAGTACAATTATTTGGAGAACTGCTTATTATCCGTTTATTTACGTAGATGATGTATAGCTCAAGGAAAAAGATAATACCATTCATTTCGAGAGGCATATATCGACTTATACTAGCAGCCGCTCAGCCAATTATACATAAAATATCAAGTCAAGTATGTTTTATCACCACATTTATAGCACATTTAATCAGGTTCGACAAAAGGTACTATTTCGTGACGATAAAGGCGCGAAATATGAAGCAACTTAGAATGAGATGATTTTATTACCATAACGAAAGGAAAGGAAAGGAAAAGGAATATCATAGCAATATCATTTTTCTTCCACTTTTATTTCTGTCTAATAGTGTTTTAGGATATAAAATTTAGTATTTGAAATAGCGAAATAAAGTCCAAATCTTTATATTTAATGTGTGCTTGTAAGCAGCAGTAACATAATACGCTCATAATTGCATTCTCTAAAACTGGAAACAAAACCAAATATTCAGTTTGAATTACCATAAAAGTCTGAAAATTATCATAAGTACGAATTTTATAACTTACATCAAAACGTATCATTGGAATCATCAATGCATGCTTTTAAAAGGTCGCCTTTTTTCTAAATTAGTATGGATAGTTTACATTTATTGCAAACGCGAGTCATTAGAAGTATGTTTACGGAATGATTACAATGCATGAATTTCAGCTAAAATGTCACATAGACGGGAAGATATTGTTCCCTGTTTTCTGCTTTAACAAAATTAAATATTAAAAAAAAATCTAAAAGTTTTCATATTTTAAATTACGTCCAAAAGGGCGTTTTTTTAACGTTTTGTGTGTTACCTTTATTTATTAAATATCATGTTCTTCGCACTTGAACCATAAATTTCAGTTCAATAGCAATGTCGCTGTCGCAAAATAATTTTAAAATGAGGCTATCTTTAGAATTCCCGATACACAGTTCCGCGCACTGGAGATAAAAAGTTCTCTCCCCCCCCCCCGTAGATTGTTGCCATTGCTCGCTTTCAAATCGTTGAGTTTGTTACTCAAAAATTCGTTAAAGTTTTACAAAATATGAAATCGATAATAAAACAAATTTCAAATTTGGGCTTCCACACGCAAATATTCGCAGTAGGATTACGTCATTCAAAATTCGATGGCTCTACGTAACGCTGTTTTATCACAATGCGAGAAATAGACATACATTTATGCAGATTTTTCCTTATTTAATTTCTTCAAATATAATGCAGGACTCTAACATTTGGTGGCAACAGTTTGAAAAGTGAAACGGACATTTGTAGTGATTCAACGCAAAACTGCAAAACGAAAATAATAGTCCTTCGGGGGCAAAGCCCCTTTGGACTAATTACTTAAGAAAATTCAATACAAAAGTTAAATAGTTATTGACATTCGAATTCCCTTTTATTTTGCCATTACACTTTTAAGCACTCAACTGATCAGTATAGTGGTTAGAGCTGTTGGCTGCTGTATTGCTAGTTGAGATGAAGTTGGAATCCCGAAGAAGGCATGGATGTTTGTAAATGTACAGTGCCTGTGAGGCATAGAGGCCTTCAAAACATACGGCGACCCAAGAGTCCTCTCGAGTAAACCACTCGAGAAGGGGAAGAAGGGTGGGACACCCACGAATCCGTTCCCCAGGTTATTTTCCTTTAAAATTGGAACAGAGTTTGGTAAAAGTTATACTGTCACTTATATTGGTCTGTGCCAACGACAGACGCAGTCTTCCGTTCCTTGCCACAATAAAATTCGTGGATTTGTCATGATTAGGTCATATAAATGAGGTGAGGCCCAGCAACACTATTGATCCATTTATCTCATTTTCTAACTCAATCTTTTCATTGTGATTACTGTACTCATGCGAATATCAGACGTTTCTGAAGAAAGAAGTACCATTTTTTTTAAGTTGAACTTATAGTGTTTGCGGGAAGGAGTAACAACTATACAGCGTTTCACTTTCGTATCATTCGAATCTCGATTTAAAAAAAACACGTGTAACAATTTTCTTGATTAAATGAGTTTTCTCAGTTTTCGTAACAGAAATTAAACAGAAGTCTCGAATTAACAAATTTTCACAGATTTCCATCTGTTTTCATAATGAAATTCTTATGGATGTTTTCTTCAATGTAAAACTATTTTAAGTGTCATTTTTAAACTACGCGTAAACCCTGTTCACCGGCATGTCGAAATTACCCTCTCCTTAGAACTGAAAGGAAAATTTCTGTTTACAAGAGGCAATGAAATGCGATCTACCTTCTATCATAAAAAACTGCGAAGAAGATTCTGTAGAACCGTTGAAACGAAATTTCGCAGCTCTACCAGTTTTCGGATTATGTATTAATCAAAAGTTGAGTTACCGACCTTCAGGCTAGAGTGTGCTGATAGAAAAGCAGTAGCCCAGATATTGACAGTAAAGAGAAAATACAACGAATCACGTTCGCCTATGCTCTATTTGGAGTAGAAATCGTAAAAAAAGTTAGGGATAAATAGTTAACACTGTCTAAGGTATTGATAAAAGAATTTGGAGAGTGGAATTTTCGATATAAACGTTCATCCTTTATTTCCGTCATATCTAATGTTGTGGAATTTTCACTGAAATTCAGTTTAAATTATGTCGACTACCAAAATTACATTTACTTGCAATCCCTTAAGCACCAGAGAGAACACCAGAGAGGATTCATTTTTAACTTTAAAATTTTCGGTTAAGCTTCCCATTCAGCACCTTGGGCGCCGACCACCTCCATATCTGTCACTTTAAACGTCCTGTACTTTCAAAAATACTTACAGAAAAATTGTCCAGAGATGAAACATTTCTCAACCCTCGAATCAATTAAATTTCTTGCTGGCACACCGTTCACCAATACTTGCAAGTTCACCAATACTTGTAGTTCCGAGTTTTTCACAGCAGCTATATTTACTCCAACCTGAAAGGAGTTTTCAAAAGCTATGGGTGACGACCTCTGCAGATGACAACACTCTAATTTTTCTCGCTTTTTTTGGTGAGCACTATTGTCTTGACTTTTTTCGGGAAACTTCTTCAACTGCTTTTTGTTCCTCTGACCAAAACTACAGCGAAAGGTGCCTCTGTTTAGCGAATTTTCAATTTCAAACCTTCAACTTTTGTATTTCATGGCCAAATTAAAGAACTCATTTAATTATTTTGGATTTCTAATTTCACTAAAATCTTGTACCTTCGGCAACAACCGCGAAGACCACCATCTCCAAAATGTTATCTTCATCCTCACCGGCATACAGTTCTTTCTTACAATGAATTTTGTCCCCGCCCTCTATTTGCAGTCTACCATACAGTTTCTTTTCTAATTATACTTTATTACGTACAGGCCGAAATGCTTTTTAACACTGCTTGCGTAAAAGTTTCGTATGTACGGGTCGGTGAACCAACAGAACCCACTAAGGTTTTACCAATTAGTTATATCAACTTAGGATTTTACTGGCTATTTAAGGCTGATGCCACCATTAATGTTTTTGAACTCCATACAATAAAAATGACTTTTTAACTCTTCAAAAAATTGTACAGCTGACCCAGATCCATCAAAATTTATGTTTGCCTCGGATCACGTCTAGCAATTCACCAAACCCATCTAACATGACGTTTGCTTGCCTATGGTCGAATTTAGAGCTAACACATTATTTTCAGCACCAGTTTTTTCCTTGCCGTTTCAGTATTTTGCTAATCTATGAGCAATACCTAAAATATAGCACAAATTTTACACACAATTTAATTCTTTTATTTAAACAATTTCAAAACATTGTATCACTATTTCAATTTTCTTATCAGTTTCATGGCTTGGTCCACCAGCTTGGCCCACCAGCGGCCAAGCGGTAAAGACGCTGAACATTGGTAGTTCGGTCCGAGATTCGAATCCCGCGAACGGGCTGGCTGCATGGGCGTTTTTGTGGTTTTCCCCATGTGTAACGTGTATACGAGCCAGTTTCCCTTAAAAAGACCTCCACGAAGGCATCCCTTCCTTTAGGCAGATAGCCCTCGTGTGCTTTGCCTTAATTAAATAATCCAATACAATCAAATCTTATCACTTTCATACTACTTTAAAGTTAGTATTTCAGATATCAATTATTTATGTTGGGCTCCAGTGTGGCACCTAAATTAAATTTAAAGTTTTTGTGTATAACGAAATCACCTTAAATCTAAGCGTGAGTTTTTAACAGGTGTTAATAGATCCCATATCTCGATTTTTCATGAAAAGAGTGAAGTGTAAAATTCATTCAGACAGAAGCACTGAAATTGACTTTAATGTAACACGAAACACTATTTTCTTTACGCATAAATAATACTTTTAAGAGTTCTGTTCCAGTTTACCATTTAGACAGCTCGCACGCCAACTTTTTCCATAAAACGTTTGCCAACAGCTAATTCCATACTCTAAGCGCGATTCCGTTGTTTTTAGCTCGTTGGCTGTCTCCTCTATGGTTCCGATTAAGATTTTTATACATCTAATACTTGCTCGATAAAGTCTACACAACTTTCTGGAAAGAATGAGCTGCATAACTAAAGCAAGAACTGATAGTAAAGATAAAAATTTAAATAACTTGTTAATTAAGCATACCAAATTATCACAAAATTTCTTCTTAGTGATCGATTTTCATAAATTATATTCGTATCTCTAGTGAGTTAATAATGCCATAAAACACAGGACAGCTATCAGTTTAAGTGCAAAGACATCTCTGAGGAGTCTCGTGGAAGAGAAATTCTTTCGTATTTAGATTACACATAGAAAAACCACGAAAATGTCCATGCAGCTTGTTCATCATTAGGATTTGAACCCCGGTCGAACTACCAGAGTTTATCTGTCTTATCTATTTTGCTGTTGGTTGGCTATAAATTTAAGTATTAAATGCTTACGAATGCAGAAATTTATTGCATGAAATTTGCCTAAAAGTTCATGGTATTTGACTCCTGAGTACAAGAGTGATTACTAAATCTATCGTTTAATTATTGGCCTCATATTAAACCTACAGGAGTATCGAATATTGTAACTATGCACTCGCTTAATTGGCTTTAAGTGCATCAGTGCCTTTCACAAGTACTTTTATCATAAATTTTACGCTTAGTTTCACATCTGAAATTTGTTAGCTTGCTGCCTGAGATCTTCCCTCTTCATCGACCAATCGTGACGTCAGAGCAGCAGGTGCGTATCCAAATCTCAACAGTAAAGGAGCTAAATGGGGGGTTATTTCCCTCACGTTATTGAGCGAACAGTTGAGTCAGGCAGCTTGAGACATCCGGACGCTCCCGCTACTGCCGCTGAATTTTCCGATAATCAGTACGTGGCAATGGTAAAAATCAAAAGAAAACTTCCCCGTTTTATTTTCACACTTGCTAATGCGAAGAAGTACGTGTACAAATTTATCGAAAATTCGCCGGAACTGAATAACAACATATCATCGAGCCATGAACCATTTTCTCAAAAGAAAGAATAGAGGGTTAAAATGATCAAGAAAGTATTCCATAATAATTTACGTATTGACGATACTAGTAATTGACTGTGCGTTTTATGTATTAGAATTAGAGACGCATACATTCACAGGAAAAATTATTCCTTATTACTTAAATTAAAAACGAGTAATAACGTAAAATTTCACTCGCTATGCGAATTTAAAAAAAATAGTAGTACCCAAATTTACAACAAAATGATAAATAGATAATTAGCAAAGAAAAATTAAATTTTTCAAACCTAAATTTACAAAGTAATGCAAATGGTCAATTATTTTCGGTGATTATGGTAAAGAAAACCAGTGAAAGAAATTTAACTGGGCAACTTATAGCGTTTAAGAAAAGATTACAAAGTTTGTATATATGAATATTTTTTCAATCTATGAGGATAATGCATGTCTAGAATTTGATGATGATATACGCAACATTTTATTTTCAAATGTTTCTGAATTTATTCATCACGCAATACATAACGGTCAGAAAATTTGAAAGCATAAGAAGAAACATTTTGTACATTGTTTGTGATTTTGAGCATTGTGGATGTAATTTGCACAGATGGAAATTTTTCTCAATGCATAATAAAAGCAGCATTATAAATTCTTTTTTTTTCTAGTACAATAGTAAAAGTATTTTAACACGTTCGCAGTTAGCAGCATATTAAAAAAAAATCAAGGTTTTGTATATCTTAATTACCGAGAGATTCTTGAAATTATTTCATTTCGGATTATACTCATTTACAAGCAAACAATTTTTAACGCAAGATTAACTTCCATTTTTATTGCAGAGCCTACTACCAGTCGAGCGATAAAGTGGCTGAATACCGGTAGTTCGGTCTGATGTTCGAATCCCACGAACGAGCTGGCGCTTCTACTAAAACAAATTCTGCATCAATTAAAGTTGATTTTCATGTACTTAGATTCGCTTGGAGTGCCATTCTTTCCCACTGGTAGTTCGATCCAAGTTCAAATCTTGGCGAAGATTCTGGCTGCATACAGTTTTCCTAGTTTTCTCAGGCCCACCAGCGGCCGAGCGGTAAAGTCGCTGAACACTGGTAGTTCGGTTAGGCAGATAGCCCTAGAGGTTTTACCGTAATTAAATAACCTAAACCTAACCTAACCTAGATTTCTCAAGGTATAGCATAAATATGAGCCGATTTCACTCAGAAAATCCTCCACGAAAGCATCCCTTCAATTAGGGAAGACGCCTTCGAGTGTTTTCCCATAATCAAATAACTAACCAACTTATGAATATAACAGACTTATTTAAGAAGAAATTTGGTCTGCGATTCATTCTTTTCCCCCTTAAAGCTGTAATTTGCTGCGTTTTAGCTTTCCCAGCGAATGCAGAATTATCCCGTATGTTGGTGTTATAAAAGTAATTTTTTTAGGCTAAAATATAATATTCGAAGTATTTTTGCTTTAAATATATTTCCCAGGATTTTTAGGTCATTTTGAAAGTCGACTTAATATGCTACAAATCATTCGCAATCACTTTACTTTGAGTTGTGTCCAAAGCTTTTCATGTGCTTTCTCGTTCACAGCAATGGACCAATTGTTTCTGCACATTCATAATATCATTAATTAATTAAGCATTTTCAGGCACTGAGAGTGTATAGAATAAGGAATATGTTAATTGTACCCATAATTTTAACATTATCTACATTCCGAAATATGTGGTTTTCTACATCACCAATTTAAATAAGAAAAGAAGGAATAGTCTCTAAGTTAGTCCATGCGACTGTACATCAAAAAATTTAATAAAATATTTCCCTTCAGTTTTCTTTCTATACCAATTATTCAAACTTAAGATGTTCTTTTACTGCTAACACTTTCGCCTTTTAGTTGGTAATTAGCGAAGAATGACTTGATTAAATATTTCCTTGAAATCTAAGTTCTATCTTATATCCGCGAATTTGTTTCTTTCAGACACGTGGTAACCTCTTGATAAAAGTCAGTTGCGTTTGATAAACGATCTTCCGCACGAAAATTGTATCGCGAATAAATTCATAAATAATGATTCTCAACAGGCAGTATTTTCACAGGGTTAACCAATTTTCAAACACTTCTCTCTTGAGTAAACTTAAACTCTGCTAACCACAATTAATCCTGCTTAATATCGAACGTTGTATTATAATAATTCTAAGGCCTAAGCGAATCATACAGCATTCGTTTGAATGAATCTGAAAAGAATTCTGTCTGAAAATGCGCATGTTAATATGAGATACAGCTATACTACAGCTAGTACATGCTTTTGGATCTAAAACAAGATGAAGGTTTTTTGTAACACAATCATCTTGTTTTAACGAGGCTTTTAGCAGAAAGCTGCAAAGAAATCTTTATAAAACTGTGAAAAACAAATCTTCTTAGGCTTATATAATTTTGTACTTTTCTTTGTTAATGTGTTGTAACTTCATTCTCTGTAGCCTCTTTTACTTCATAAATATATTAAGCAGTTCTCTTTTTAATGATGTATTTGCATCCTAAGAAAGAACCAGAGTAGCAATTTAATTTTAGTCTTATATAAAACACATTAATTTTCTATAACCTATTTGCAAACGGCAACATTTGGTATGTTTCTCGATACATTTATTTTAATAAGTATAATGACACTGTAGTAGAGCAAAATGCATACATTTCTGATACAGACATTTTATATTTACTTTGTCTTTGGGAAACTTTCGTGCAGGGAGCCTAATGTTCAAATGTTCCTTTTTAATTTCTGTGAGCAACATCAATATAAATTTAGCGTCTTAATTGAATTTTCATGTTAATCAGCTTTACCCTTGAAGTATGAATCTTTTTCATTTTGCTTATATCCTTTCTAATGATGTGCGAATAGTACATATATTTTTAAAGACATTTGTTTCCTTTTTCTCGAACAGTAGTTTTAATTCACTACTTAATTATTTATTCTTACATTTGCTGAATGTTGCAGTTAGGTAAATCATTTATAAATGTTTTGCATTTCTGTAATTTGTTATCTTGTTGACGATGTTTATTTTATAAATGAGTGCAAATAATTACATTTGCCCTCTGATACATGTGTTCAGTATTTGATTCTCTAGCAACATTTAAAATTTATGAGCCGTCTTTCTTGTTAACATTTAATTTTAAGTTTCGGAGCTATCAGATTAATATTTTTATCCATAATATCTGCAAAAGAAAAAGATCCAGTTTTCGTATCACATTTTTCACGATATAGCCTCACTAGGATGAAATTCTTTTTGAAAACTAGTTTATGGAATTTTTCTGTTTGTCCGTTTTGCTTTATTGCTTTCATTATTTAGTGTTTAACGTATCTGATCATTAGTCGTGAAAATTAATTTTTATTTTGTTAGCGTTCTTTATACTGTTCATTCGACAACAAAGAACTGTAGTTGTATTTCTAGGAATGTAGTCCTTAATCGCTATCCAAACAGAGCAAATTTACAACTGCACTGGCATCAAAAATTAAATTGAAAGAAAAATCGGCAACCAGAAAATCGATCTTTGGATCTCTATTTTTTTTTCATATTAATAAAAAAACAGCTTACAAAAGCCTCAGTGAGAGAAGCGCTTAAAAAGAAGGGGGAAAATGAGGCCATTGACCTGCGTCTCGTATAGTCTTTTTCGCAGGAGCACCAGTCTGGATTGACGACGACAACATTAAGCTTGGATTCGAGACCAACAAACTGCTTCTTCGGCCATGAGTCAAAATTAAACTCCAATTTTTGATGTTCAAAATCTCCCCCCTCCCTCGAGTGATATTGACCGGTGCTAGATCCATGGTGTGAGGTGGCATTATGACAGATGAACGTACGCATCTTCACCTCTTTCCAGGAGGTTTCTTGACTGCTCTGAAATGCAAGAAGGAGGCCTTAGATCCTTGCGAAATAATGCGCAGAGGTGTTCTCGTCCTGCAGTTCATTTTTATGGACAATAACGCTAGTCCATACGAGCTAAGATGATAAGTATATACCATAAAAATATAGGTATTCAGAGGATAGATGAACTAGCTAAATCTTCGGGTTTGAATCCCATAACGCATGTCTCAGATTTTCAGTAAAGATCAATAGCATAACTCCTCTCTTCCCTTCAAGAAATTTGCAAAATTTAAGAAATGGTTTCGTAGAAGATCGGATGGACTGCCCCAAAATGTTAATATGTTTATTAATAGTATGATGGCTTGTTTTGGAAACTTAAGTTAGGTTCTACATGTATGCATGCCCTTCTTTCCAAAATAAATAGCTGACTGATATTGACCCTGAGTTGAAATTCTTTTCATGTACTCCTCGTTCAATCATAAAATAACTGTATTAAATACATTTTACTTCCGTAGAAGTGATTTCAGCCCGTGTTATGTCGTTAAATTTGCATTTTAGAACGTAACACAAAGGCTATAGTTTTTTTAAGCCGATTTAGGCAATAGAGATTGAGAGTTTAATTTCCAAATGAGAAAAACTTCACAATTTTAAATAACGCACATATGCTAAGGAAAGAGAAGATTTAATTCTAATTTGCATTCAAAACTTTACAAATTTTAATTAAAAATTGTATATTTACAGTTGGCAATGAAACCTAATGTTGCTATAAATCAGTCAAAGCTATTATTAACAACTTATAATTTAAATCACTAAACAAAATTGATATTTAAAAGTAGCTAACTTTTTACAGTTGTTACAATAGTTATCTAGAATTTTTTTAGAATTTTTCTAGTTACTTTTTACAATAATCATCTAGAATTTTTTGGAACAGGAAACATGAATAATGAACAATGCACTCGCGAGGTTTCGAACTTCTAACTTTCGATAGCTAGTGGACATGCTTTCTAATTACGCCACGAAGGCACATAATAAGTAATTAGAAAATATTTATAAAACATCTGTCAAATAATGATTTCGAAATACATCTATTTCTGTACAAAAAGCAGCTCATTTCATGAAAGCTAAAAGCGTATCATTTTACATTTCTTAAGATGAGGTGACAGCAACTCATAAAATGCTCTGTTATGGTCGAATGACTTGGATCACCATGGAGCACTGATAGTTAATCTCTGCTTCGTTTACCTGTCGAAGTGAACATATTTTATTGCTCGTTACCCATGTGTAATGTAACTGAGAGTCATATTCGTTTTGAGAGCCTTTCACAGAGGTACCTTCCAATCGGAAGATATTTTTCACATTTTTGCCTTAATTAAGTCATTAAACAAAATTATTCATTAAATACATCTGTGTATTTTTACTGTAATCAAATGCTGTATAAAAATATAAAAATTTCTTGAGAAAGCTTTTAAATGGAAGTTATCTAGAAAACGTTTTTCGGTAGATAAAGGGAAAGGAAAATAACTAGGCATAATGCCATTCAGCAAATGAATGAATATCTCAGTTTTTCTTCCTCGCTACACATGCGAGCATCTGTTCAATGACAAATATGCGAAAAAGTAATTTCGTAAGCAGAAATTTCACAATCAAATATTTTTTGCTTACAGCATTCTAAAAATTTCTATTTTTACTATAAAATATGTATTTATCTCTAAAATTAATTTGTGATAGTGAAAAAAATTTCAATATAAGAACAAAAAGTGCAAATTACTGGCTTTCGAAAACACAGATTTATGTGTTATTTTCTTCATCATTTCTGTTAAGATGGATTATGTTATGCATTTCTGTTATGCACGAAATTTCGCTATATGCTACACTTTTTTGAACTAATTATTTTTAAATGTTGGAAGAGATAACAACTTACCAGTTTAGTGTCTTGAACTTTGATGAGTAATTTGAAGGGAGAGAGATTTCATTACAGCTGTAAAAGTATATATACATATACAGGTCATGGGAATAAAATTCCTAAGTTTTAAATATTTTTTTAATTTTTTTCCTGCCTAAGGTTTTTACTTTTATGAAGATTTCTTCACTCGGAAATTAAATTCCCAATTCTTAAGTGTGCAGATCGGGAGTTTTCAACTTGATGGGGAATTCGGTCAGCATTTTATTCAGCTGTTAAGTACTATATAGTTTTAGTTTATGAATATAAAAAAACTAATTTTACTCAAGTTTTGGTATTTATCAACGTTTTCTATACTTTTTGTTGTTTAATTTATAAAATGCATTACAAATAATCTACATCTAAATAAATGCGTGTATGTATTTTTCGAATTCGGGGAAGGAAGGAGGGATGATCTTCTAGCAATGGTGAAATGAGAGCTTGACGCAAAAGAAGTTGAGAACCACTGATCTATATTAATCTTCAGGAACCTGAGACTCTCTGACTTTTGCTTACATTTGTTTTTTTCATTTCACGATATAACACAGAGTTAAAACATATTTACATGTCTTTGTGCACAATTTTTATTTATTATACACACGTAACGATTTTGAAAGCAGTTAAAGTTCTTTCTGTGCATGCCCAAAATATTGGTTAGTCCATTCTTTTTTATGTAAAATAACAAATTGAACAGTTACAAATCATCCTCCTTATTTCATACATTTAAATATTTCAGCGAATCAACATAAAAGTACATTGAGAAATAAATTTCTGAAAGGTTAGATCGATCTGTATAAGATTTAGGTCAAGAACTCAAAGTTTCACATCGTTAACAACAGAAATCAGAGAAATCAGAGAAAAGAGAGAGGACGTTTCTGGAAAATAACCCGAGTTGTGCTGATGTAATTATTCTCCCGCGGAAGGAATTGTGATAGCACTGAAAATTAGTGGCTTTAAAGTAGGTTACTAAAGTTTCATAGGATGGAAGTTTTCGCACCTTTGAATTAATTAAATTAAAATTAAATTTGAATAAATTTGAATTAATTAAATTAAATTAAATCGGATGACGTAGAAACATCATCCGATTTAATTTAACATGAGAAAGATAAAAGTGTCATAGGAAGATATTGGCGTAATCTAAAAAGTTATTACTTTGGAGTAGATATTCAAAGAAAGTCAGATAATTCGTCGATTTTCAAAGGAAGAATTACTGATTCGAGCTGAGATATCTAGATAACTTGCAGAAAAATAACCATGCATAATAAATAAGAAAGGGAGAACCTCGTAGTTAAAGAAGTTCTACGAGATTTAGGAAATTCAATTCAAATTTTAGGCTACGTCCATACATTTCAGTCGCCTTTTTTTTTTTTTTTTTTCAGTATATTCCTATGCATTCTATGCATATAATGTCGCGTTCTTCTCGGACATTTCTCTAGCAGCCTTTCACACATCTAAATCTACAGAAGGATTAGATTTCAATTTACGTGCAACATATCCATCAGCTCAATCTGCAACTCTTTGGAATAGCTTGCCAATAATTTCATTGCCAATAATTTTACTAATCACCAGCTAAAACAAAAAGAAAATTTGATCTGATTATAATCTGGAAGTAAAAATAACAACGCCAAGAGCCACTGAGTTCAAAATACCTGTTAACGCCCAATTCATATCGCTGGCCCTAGAAAAAATATGCAGGCATTCCGCCTCTCGGCGATATCGCTTTCAGGACGGAAGGGACATAGCCTTTTTCAAACGTGTGATCTCATTCTAGAAAATTTTAGAAATTGGCTGCTAATAAGAATTCAAGAATAGCGCTAAATCTCAAGATTAAATCGCTAAACCTCTAGACGTGAAGTTATGTGTAATTACTTATTTCATGATCCACATCAACACCTTCGTTAGTAACATCTGTGTTGTAACCAATACTAATACTACTATGTCAGTACTTAGTAAAATTGATTTTAAGGACAATGCTTGCCTTATCTCATCTTTTTTTAGCAGGCGACGAAGATTTTAAGATTATTCCACAGTTTGCTTTAGTATTTTAATATCACGGCTCTTTTTTATATTTTGCTTATTTATGTTGCTGCTTTGTTTATCTTATTTCATATTTGAAGTACTTTAAATATTCCATCATAATAAAAGGCAATTTATTTTTACAATAACAGTTGTGATATCCATTAAGAATGATTTTATATTTTAATAATAACACAACTGTCATTAATTCAGAAATGTTGCTGTTTAAAATATGCATGTAGATCAAGAATTTACGAAATAAGTGTTTTGAAAGTTTTAAGGTACTCTGCATTTTAAATTAAAAGTATCATATTGTATATTCGCAAAAAATATTAATTAATTTATGGTTATTAGTTGATTGTTAATAATTATATATGCTTATTATTTATTATGTCATTTTCATTTATTTGCTCATTATTCCACTAGGACCTTCTTTTTAGAGCAGCCATACGTACATAGGTCGCTATAAATCCTAACTATCTCACAGTAACGCTCGAAATATATCTCGCAAGTATAAATTTCTTTGCTGCGGCTCACGATAATCTTTATATCAGAGACTTAAGCATGCTTTAATTTGACTGATAATATACCTTCTGTATGAAAAGTAAACGAGAATATTTCTGGAGTAAATTTTAACTTGCATTTTTATTGATGCTTACCACTCACTAGTCTTGTCTCACTAGTCTTGTACTGTTTGAAATAATAGTCACAGATGTACAAATTACGTTTTAACTTTTTCGCTTTCACTTTTCAGAGTGAGACATTTAGATTTAACATAAGGATCAAAAATAGTATTCTGCTAAACTCTGACATAACTTTTCGTAAATGCTTTAAGATGCGTTGAGTCATAATTTTTCTTTGAGAGGTTAGCGACACGGGAGGAGGTATAAGAGGGCTTTTAGAAGCATTTACCGCGGTATTATCCTCCAAAACTCTACCAGAGCTGGACAAACTTTTACTATCACCTATAAGGTACACAAGGCCTCGGCCAACGACAAGCGCCACCTTTCCCTTCTTGACCATGACGAATTCATGGATTTGATGTAGGATTATTGTCAGATCAGAAAGATTAGTAACAACTTAAAATTTCATTTAAAGACGAGTTCACGTTTCTCAAAATAACGTTGAATGAGCTCCTCCCACACGGAAACAGTCTACAGTTCTTATATAGGCTCCTCTCATATATCAATAAACATTACACTTAATAGCTTGTAAGATAATGTAATCTTTCAAAACGGGAGTGGCTCAACATCTCAGCTCAGTGATGTGATACCGCTGCGTCACAATCTCGCGCATCGTTTTATCCTGAACTTATAAGGTATTTCTCCCAACTTCTTAGAATGCCTTTGTGGTGTAATGGTCAGCCCACTCGACGCATATTTCGAGAGGTCCGTGGTTCGAATCCCGGCGAGGGCATCGCTCATTTTTCATCTCTCCTGCTTGGAAATAACCTAATGTATCTACAATGGCGCTCGAACTAAAATGGTGGTGAATGATGATTCTTCACCACCAGGATTTGGCGACTGGGTCCCCTTATTCCCAGTCGCCTTTTAAAAGGGGAAGTATATAAGGTATTTCTCCCAAATTCTTAGCATGTCTTCGCGGTGTAGTGGTCAGCACGCTCGACGCGTATTTCTGGAGATCCTTGGTTCGAGTCCCGGCGAGGGCATCGCTCATTTTTCATCTCCCCTGCTTCGAAATAACCTAATGTCTCTACAAACTAAGTGGGCAATTCTGCTTTGGGTGAATTGAAAAAAAGTAAGAATCGGAAACAGCAACCTACTCTACAGTAAATCAATACTATAGTAACATTATACTGAAACGAATAACGAAAATATATACTCAACTCGGAGATTAATCATTCATACTTCTAAATGCGAGACAAATTAAGTACCACACATGTTCTTTTCATGAAAACGTAATTACAGTTTTTTAGATTACTACAATTTAGTGCAGTATTTAAGAGAAATTTTAGTATCCCAGTCTCATACACGTCAGTAATCGAAAGTCTTCTGGCAAAAACCAATTCAATTATTCCATGAAACTCTCATTATTTATTAACTCTCATTCCCTTTTCTGCATTACACAATAAAATGTAACAGCCATATAAAAATGCATTAAAGCGTCTAAAACATTTAAGTTGGCAGAAAAAAATTCTTTTGCTATTCATTTAATATAGATTAAAAAAAAGAAGTGATATAGTGCACCTTTTCAATATTTGTTCGTAAATATTCTTATTTCCCAAACAGCAGTGCGTCTTTTGGACATAAATTCACATATTTTAGTAGTTCTGTTTGAAGGACTCTATACTTTTTTGAAAAACTTGAATAAAGAACTGAGATTTGAATGATTCCGAATTCCAGTTCTTCCGTCAAATTTTTCATGTAAATGTTCCATAGGATTAAAGTAACGATTTGGTGATAGTGAAACATTTTTGTGCCATATGTAGGCTTTCAATAGCTCTGAATTGTATTTTATATCGTTATGTTGCTGTTTTTAGTATATGTTTTAATGTCTAAGCTATCATTTGATTCTGTAGCATGTTCATGTATACAAACATGTTCATAGTTCCATTTATGTAAAATAAAAATCCAAAGCCTTTGACTGGTAAACATCCCCATACCATTACATTATTACCACCATGTAATATAGTGGAAACAAAATATTGCGTGTTATTCCTTTCTTTTTCTGCATAATATAAATACGTTATGCCATTTAAAAAATTAAATTTACTTTCGTCACTAAAAAGGACTAGATCATTCTTTTTTTCTCTTATAGTCACTTTAGTAAAGCCAAACAGCGCCTTTAGTTTTTTTCCAAAATATATATTTCTTCTTGCTACTTGAAAATACATTTACGTCTTTTAAACATCATTTGAGGAATGAAACAATTAAATTTAAGCCTTTGCCTTCACTCATTTCATCGGCAATTTCCTTTTCTGGAAATGAAAAAGACTGATAATCGATCAATACTGTTATCCTGTCCACTCAGTTTCATTGTCGAAATCTTAACGCTTAACTCTGCTGTCTCATTTTACAGTTTAAAACGCTTACATTTTAACGACAGTCAGAAATCACAAACAGCTTGCTTTTGTACAAACCTTTCTTTTAAGTGCTCCTATTCCGCAAAAGTGTTGCACATTTACCATGCTTTCTCCCGGAATCGAACATAGACCTAACTATATGGCACCTCTACCGCTAAACACTTTACTCGTCAAGGCGGTGTGAAATTTAGTTCAGACTCTGGTAAGGTTGATTCGTTGACAATTAGCTGGCAGAATATTCTTCAAAGTAAATTACTAAAAGAATTGCTTTTATACAGCTGTTACATCTTACTGTTTTACCTCTTTTTAGCCGATACATCTCGTGGTTTATCTTAAACCTATTCGTATTTTTATTAGATGAAGCTACCACATTTAAAGTGTAATTATTTTAATTTGATGTAACCAACAGGTTGTTAATCAGTAATAACTATTTTGTTATTATTTATTTATTAGTAAAATTATTTAGCATCTTAAGTGCTGTATAAAGTCGTAAGAAAAGGATTCGATGTATAATTGACATAAAAGCAAACTATTTAGCTACAGGAACGATTTCTTGCTTTATGTAATAATAAATCGCTCAGCTGAAAATAATTTTCTTTTCGTCTATTTATAATCTTGGGTGCAAATATTTTTTCAGTTTGCATCATACGTAATACTTTCGCATTGTCTATTATATTTTCACTGAGAAATTTGTTTCAATAAAACGCAATTTCTTATTTTTTGAATTCATATTAAATATTTCTGATCATTTTGAATCATCCTTATTTATCTTTATTTAACCACTAATATAATATCCATGCATAATGCTCCAACTTATTAGACGAAATTTTTCTTCTTATAGCATTTTTAAAAATACGACGAAACTTATTTCTTCACCAAGCTCAGAAAATTATTGAATCTACTTGTGTGTTGTGTATTTCTTACATTCTCGCCATCTCCAAAGAAATAAAAGATGAAAATTAAGAATGAAATTTGCACTCCAAAAATTTATGCCTTGGTGAAAGGTAATACGGCACGCGCCTGAAATTTTCATGAGTTGGGGACGTTATGAAAAGAGAATATGATAGAGCATAGAAAATCTACATTCAGATACATGTCAGTACAAACTACAGATCCACAAAAGCCTAAGAGCCATTAGGAATGATCATGTGTCTGGCAACGAACGTGATGCGCTTTCAAATAATATAATTTTTGACACTAACTGAAAAGTAAAGGTTTGAGATAAAACGTTTTCCTTCAGTCGCAAACAAAGGAAAATGATCACCCTCAGGAATACACAAAACAAGTAGCTATCAGTTGGCAGCATTCCGACCATGCATTGGCATTTCGTAAAAAAGCACATACTTCAACAAATATTTCCGTATTTATTACTGGGTAGGAACCCCTTTAGTGCGCATTTATTTCACTGTAAGCTACATAAAATCCTTCTTTGGGTAACTATGCAAACTGCTCGTTATTTGTGAAATGCGCAAAAATATTTCAACCGTTCCAGTAGAGTAATTACAAACACTTGTGCACTTTAAATTATTAACAATCTTTCTTCTACGCAGAGCTCGAACAATCAGTTAAGTGCTTCGGGAATGTCCTTTGGTTTCAGTACGTTTAACCTCAGTAATACTACATTTCAAATTAGTCATCATAGTTTTAAATAGACTGCTTAATTCAGCTCTGAAATTTGACATTAAGTTTCCAAATACAATACTGAATTACTTATCCTAATCTTCATTGCGATGGCATTGTATAATAGGACAGTTAGTGTTCCTGATTTGTAATATATATCTAACGTCTACAAAAATTGTAAAAATTGGAAAAGAACAAACAGAAGTTTTGTTTTAACTAGTGCAACAAACATGGAATAATTGTAAAATAAGTAATTTAGGAAATCAAAGGGAAAATGAAGCAAACAAAAATAAAAATTATTTCTTGAAACCCATTGCAAACAAAAAACGCTAGAGCTACGGGACAAGCTACATTTCTTCGGTAAGTGAACATTTAGCGATGAAATGTTTACTAAGAATGAGAAACTGCATTGTTGAACTTTTTAAATTAGACCTATGAAAAGTAATTACAAATTCTTGCGATATTTTCAGTTTTATTCTATAGATTTTTCAATTAAATCTGGGTGGCTTGGTACTAGCAGTTACTTATCACTTTAATTCTGAATATTTGTAGAATGTTTGTTAGTTTTTATTGTTATGCTAAATTACACAGATATTTTTATTTCCCAAATTGTAACCTTTTTCAAAATTTCATTTGTAAAAACTTGTAACGCGATTCTGTGCAAAAGAAGTAACAGCGGTATAAATTAGCTGTAGAAATGCAAAAAGAAGCTGTATGCAAAAGAAGCTGTGTGTAGTAGTGAATATTTTTTACGATCACAGGACCTATTCAGATAGCTCCAATGATATTGGAAATTGCTTTATTAATAAATCAGCTTCTTTTGTCATTTCTCTACAAAAAGCATGCTTCTTGTTTTTATTTTTTAGATTTCGTTTATTTACTTATTTATTCCTTTTTGTTTGTTTCCCAAGAATATAATGAAGACGTTATATTGTTTTGTAAACTGTTATTCTAATTAACACAGTCGGAAGGCGGTATAAGCCAAAACGTTGTATTTGAAACTCACAAAATATGTAATTCAATGTTCTGGCCATATAGTTTTGGTAAAAATAGAAAAGTGTGAAACAAAAAAATAAATTTTAAGCTCCAGTAAATTAAATTTACTTCAAAATGTTCGACTGCAGCATCACCAGAGAAATCTGTATCCTTCAAACGTTATATTTAATAGTATTGTGAAGTCTGCTGCTGTAGTACTCAACAAGAATGTTGAATAATGCTATATTCTTCGACACAGAACAAATATGTCATCGCTCTCTTCCAATTTGGCTTTTTTATTTTGACTTTAAAGCTTCGGATGGGTCACCAATCCAATGGACTTACGATTGGTCTGCTTGAGACGGATTTCTGCTTATATTCACCCGCAGTTGCTCTGCCGTGCTGTTTTTAAAAATCTATGTATAACATTCAAAATAACTTTGGAAAAACCGCTTTCGTTGAAATACTTTGGAGAAAACATTTATTAGGATCATAACCATGGAAATAGTTTAGTAAAACTGTTAATTGATTAAGACCATATAAATTAAGTTAGTTAGAGCTAATAATTTCTTAACCTCACTATATAGAGTTAGGGTGAGGAAGGGATACAATTCTAGCAAAAATATTAATCTAAAAATCCATTCTAAATATCCGAAATAATAAATGAATAAAGCAGTTTAATTAAAAGGAAACGGAAATTAGACTTGCTTAAATGAAAGAACTTCAATATTGTTTACACGCTTGGTTTAATTTAGTATAGTAAAACTGCTGGAATATATTCACTCCTTTACCATATCTATGACAAATAGAGCTAACAAATTACAAATTTTGTTTTCTTCTTGGAACTATTACGATTAAAGAGAAGGCAGCTATGTATGAAATTAAATGATTTTTTAAGACAAACAAAAGAAATAAATTTAACAAAAGAAGAAGAATTTTTAACTATCATTTGCTTACTGTTTCTGTCTAATTATCTTTATAAAAGCAGGGAGAGACCTCAAGCGTAAGATAAACAGCATCTGCATTGTTTCGGGAATTTATAAAAAATCATGTATTTTTATTCGTGATTATTAAATTTCAGACTAATAATCAGCTGTCCTTGTTATTTTCTTCTTTAATAATCGAATAAGAAGAAATAAATGTATTTACCTCAGAATGAAATACGATATTTTACATTTCCCTTAAAAATAAAGACTTCATTTAAAAATTTCCCAAAACAAAATATCAAACATTTTGCTGCGTTAAAGATTAAATAGATAAGAACTTTTGAATAGAATCTCCTGATTGCATCTGTTTGCATCCTACGAACCTCCACTACTTACAGGCATTCAAGTTAACATAGTTGATAGCAGGCAAGGGGCCTAGTGCTTTATGGTGGAATCAATAGATGCTGCCCTTCGAGTAGATTTATGAGAACGCATTCGTAGTGTATGTAAGGCTTTTTTAGGTATGACGATGCAATGCTTGTTACGATGGGTGTTTGCATGAAATATGCTTTTATGTAACACATCTTGTAAAATGAAAACTAATAACTTAATAGGTATTCTATGCGTGCAAAAGACAGAAGAAAAATATTTGACGTAATGAAGGTTTTTTAGATGAAAAAATTCTTCATCAGAAAAACATAAATCTGTGCCTGTGTATCATATTCATAATTTTGATGATGTTTCTTCTGCGTTCTTTTCTTTTAATAAGAAAAGCTAAATCTTTTGGAGTTATTTGTGGTGGATGACGAATGTGGAAATTTTTTGCTAACGAGCAGTTTAATAGGTAATGCAGACAGTCTACTAATTCGCCTTAGTTGTAATCTACTGCATCTTTTAGATCTGTAGATGAAATGCTTCTGAAATAAAATTAAGTAGGAAAAGGAACATGGTCTAAAAGAATCCTAATTTAATTATGCAGTATCTATAACTCTATTGGTATCACATTTGGAGGTGTGGTGTGGTGTGGTGTATTTAATTATGGCAAAGCACACTAGGGCTATCTGCCTAAGAGGAGGAATGCCTTTCGTGGAGGACTTTCTAAGGGAAACTGGCTCGTATACACGTTACACATGGGGAAAACCACGAAAACACCCAAGCAGCCAGCCCGTTCGCGGGATTCGAACCTCGGACCGAACTACCAGTGTTCAGCGACTTTACCGCTCGGCCGCTGGTGGGCCTCCGTATCACATTTGGAAATATGTCGAAAGTCGTCCTTCGTTTTTGTATGATATCCCACTCTTGTTGCCGTGCTGCCACCACTATTTGTTGCAGATTGGTAAGTGAGATGACTTCTTGGATATGGTACGTATAATATGACGCTATTTATTGTTGCTGTGTTTTTTGCAGTTTCAATTTTTTCAAGTTTTTTGCAAAATTATCTCCTTCTTAGTTTCCATAATTTTTTCGTGTCTTTTCACCCGTGAGATAATAATGTGCTGTGTTTTGCACCTTCTTAATTTTTTTAAAATTTTGTTCACTATCGAGCAATTGTGTTGTATGTTTCTAATAGCACGTAAAGCTGATTGGCAGTGGGATTGAATATACAATATGTTGATGTTGGTTTTTCTTGCATAGTCTAGTACCTCCTGTACTGCAGTTAATCCTGCTTGTGATATACTGTCTCTGTAAGTTAGGTGTCCTTTCCATGTTTTAATAAATTTGTTATACATCTTGAACATATTTGCAAGGCTGTATTTCCTTCTGTTTTGGAACTATCCGTGAAATCTATGTGATAACTTGGTAGAAGTACTTGGTGGAGACGGATACTTGATGGTCTTGTTGGAGATGTGATGTGGGAGCTCTTTTCCAGCTGGATGACAATCGAGATAAGAGTTCCTGAGCTCGTAGTTGTCAGGGTTGAAGCTATTACCAAAGAAATTTGACGGGACATCAAGTTGTAGAACTTGGGCTTTGGTTGCTTCGACTTGTGCACTGATATGCAAAGGTATTATTCCTGTTAAAATTTGTAACGCAGAAGTAGTTCAATACGATCATAATATATTGAGAAAAAAAAAAAGACTTTGAATACTATTAATGATCAGTCTTTTCTTTTCTGTCATAGGAACTGCTCAAGCTGATGCAGCATAAGTGACCATTTTTTCTTGCTATATATAATTTTTGAACTGCTGGTTTTAAACCCTAATTAGAGCCCTGCGTTCTACAGAATCTTGTAACAATTAGATTAACTTTTATTTGCAGCGCAATAAATTGAAAAACCTTAGAAAGCTTGTCGATTATTACTCTTAAGTATTTAATTTAATTACGAACCTTAATATTTTCCCCATTTATTGGTAACGGGTTATGTAGAAGATAATTACTTGAGATGTTTCTTCGGAAATAATTAATTTTAGTTCTCTTCAAAGTTGCTGAAGATATTTATGTTTTCTTGCCTATTAGATTACATACACACTAAACTACTTAAGCTGGCCCAATATAAACTAGCGCCGTGTATTTTAAATGTTTGCAAGTAAGACGTTAAAGCCAGAAACAAACTTAAACAGAGCTGTCGATAGTAACAGCAAAGTGAGGCTGTCAGAATCTTTTAAACAATCAAACCCTCAGATTGAATACGCATAATTTATATTTTCTTGAGGACTACAGAAAGAAGTTAGTTATAGTAAAGGTTAAATCATAATAACTAGTTAATTAATATAAAAACTTTAGAAAATTTTATAAAATTATTAATAAAGAAAAATGTAATAGCATCACCAAAATTGTTCCTTATTACTAACAATTACCTGTGCTTGTCATTGAAGTTGTTATTACCAAACTATGTAATATATTCCTTAAAACGTTAAGTGCATCGAACTTACTTTTTCTTATTCCAAACATGCAGTGGAAAGTATTTTCCCCTTCACGACGCTTATGCATACTAATGAAACTATATTTAAAGGAGCGGAAAGCCAATGGAATACGATTATAAAAAATAGTCTGCGGAAGGGAATTAATTATGCATGCTCATATAAAAAGAAGTTAAAACAAGCTGTAAACATGTTTTATATCAATGTCATATATAATTTAGTCTGTGGAAGAGAACTAATTATGCATGTCCATATAAAAAGAAGTTAAAACTATCTGTAAACATATTTAATATCAATTTCACACTTCATGAATACGTTTCGTATCTTAAAAGCAAATCCCATATTATTATTATTATGTTGAGAAAACTTAATTTCGATTGATGAAGGAATACACCTTTTCTATATTGTATATTCTTAAATGCTATATTCGGAAAAACACAAGAATACTCATACAGAAGTTAAACCCAGATTACTCAGGGAAATCACACTGACTCATCGATGAGTCATTCTTTAACCTATTAATCTAGGTCTTTCCTTCTCCTGCTTTGCCATTCTGTAATTGAGAAGAAAAGGTTGAGCAATAATAACTCAAATTTCAGATCTCAACAAACGAGCTGACTGAATGGGCAATTTCTTAAGTTATCCCTTGTGCAACACAAATGCCTATCTACTATTTCCAGTAAAAATCCCTCCAAGAAGTCATCCCATTCTTTACGAATATAGCCCCCATATACTTTCCAGTATTCCATTAAACAAAAAAGTTAATGAAGAAAGCTCAAAGAAATATAAAAAAATTAGGCATTTCGCCCTTCTGGTGCAGTGTTGTCCCACTGGTAACTGGAAGGTATGTGGTTCGATTAGCGGTGACGGCGTATTTCGCTTCGCGCTTTGAGAAAAGTAATAATTTCTCCAATTAGTTGTTCCATACTTTCTATACTTATACATAGGTATAAGGTTTCGGTTTTTCAAAATTTGAGAAGTGCTTTACAGCTGTTTCTTTACAATGTAAAAAAACACGATTCTTAAATTTTCTAGAAAGTAGCCCAAAGAGCAAAATGTTAAAATTCTTAGATTCTGCTGTTCTGTGATTGCTGCTTTCTAGGAACTTTCAGTTAGCTTTTCTCTTTCATGCAACTCCTTTCTCCAAAAGCCTTGATTGTTTTTTTACGGATTATTCCTCTGTATCCTTCCACGTTTCTCATGCTTTACTTTGGTGCATTTAATATTTCATCATTTAGTAATACAAAGAATGATTAACTAAATTATTCTTAATTTTATCGCTGCCGCCTGAAAGATATAGTGGTTAGTGGAGGTTAACTGTCAAATTGCCATATACTGATGATTTTAAAACCTTAAAAAATAACCTTATTTTATACTAGAGTATTTGTCCCAGTTATATATTGATGCAAGTGTTTTTAACGTCTAGCATATTTCACATCAAATTGGATCGAATTTCAGAAATCATTTAAAACATTTCAAAATTAACAGAAGATCATTGAAATATTTCAGATTTATTTAAATACAGTTATCAATAATTAATTGTCATCTTGCAATACTTAATTATAGCAGGGATATTTGATTGTTATATAAACAACGAAATGAATAAATTTGTGATTGAAATTTTAGTTAATCATACCGTTAGACAAAAATGAAATAATCTGCTTATCTGGAAAATACCGATAAATCAAAAAATTTCATTTTAGAAATGACGACTCAAAAGTTGGATGGTATGGAAAAAGTTTCAGAACAACTTAAATTTTAGGAGAATATTAGGTATTTTATGTGTGTACTGAGTCTCAGGTTAACGAAAATAAGATAAAAAAATGTTCCGAGTTATTATTGAAGCTGTTACGGAAAACAACGGGTTAAGAAAGCGTTTCAGGGTTTCCACAGTCTAGTTTGAGCCTATTTAGAGTAACACCAGTGTTAAAAGGCACTAGGTCAAGAAGTAATGTATACCATATCCATACAGACTTTATTTCTAATTCTTCACAATTGTTTCTTATTAATCTCACCTATCGTAGTATCTTCTAATTCTTACTATCGTAATTTTCATATCGTAATTCTTACTTTCGTGACAAAAACTGACTGTAAATGTAAATATCTGCATATGCAACTTGTTGTTTTGCGATTTCAATCCCAAAACTTTAACGCACTAAAAGGTAATTTAAATCTGTCTGGAGGTTACAAGATGCTCCAAAAGTTTGGTTATAGGATTTACTTCCTTACGCATCCATCCTAGCTATATACTCCCAAAGAAAATTTCAGAAATTTTATAAGAATAGTTTTACTCCTACGGATGGAAGTTTCTGTAAACACTTTTATACGAACCTTTCAAGTAGGGTAGAGTTCCAAATACTAAAATATCTGCTATGATTTAATGTGTTAAAACAAAGTGTTTCATACGTTTCGTGCGAAATTACATCTTCTGGTATAGGAATCACTGCGAATTCTACACTTAAATTTACGAGAAACTTTGTATTTGAAAGAACAGATTTGGGATTAGTACTTAAAGAAAAAAAGCTTGTAGCTACCTTTTTCGAACCTCCTACAAAAACATTAAAATTTCTGCATGACTTACCCAAAGTAAAGTTTTCTATCAACATGTACACTGCTCAAAAAAAAAAAAAAAAAAAAAAAAAAAAAAAAAAATGGGACAGTGCTATATCTCCCGTTCTACTGGGCCGATTGACAAAATTCAAATTGCGTTCTTCATGTCTTGAAAGCGCGACTTAGGATATATATTAGATTTATATATACCACTATTCTAACATAGGTATTTTGACACAAAATCGGACTTTTTCTGAAATAACATACCAATTTTTTTACATATTTTGGTTCTACGACTCAAATTACGCCTAAATATGAAATTTTGTAAAATTTGGACCGAAATTTACGGAGAAATTCACAAATTTATGTTGGCACTTTTTGTTCAGTTTGCGCCAAGAATAGTTCACTTGGCGAACGTCTTAATATATGGCAACCTTGTTTCCTTTCCCGTGAGAGGAAAAAAAGTCACCATCATTCTTTTTTCCAAATAATATTCTTTATATATTTTTTATTATAACTGTTATTATTTTAAGTAATTTTTTCTTTTTCGAATTTCATTTTAATTGTTTAAGTTGCATTTTTTTCTTCGAATAACTCTTTTAAAAATTTCTATTTACCTATTCAAACTGCGTCAATAACGGTGCAGCGTTTATTTATTTATTTATTTTTTCAAATAGTTTTCTTTATATATATTTATTTGTCATAGTTATTATTTTAGGAAATTTTTAAATTTTTATACTTTTGTTTTAATTGTTTGTGCTGCATTGTCTCTTCAGATAATTGTTTTAAAATTTTCTATTTATTCCTTCGAACTGAGCATTTTAAATATATTTATTAATATAAATTTTCCAGAATCTGATTTTATTTATTTGAATTGCGTTTCTTTCCGAAGAATATTTTGTAACACAGACTATGATGCATTTGAAAACTGCATATATTAAAAGAGAAATTACAGTAAAGCACAGTTAACACGCCTTTTAATGTTCCGTTCAGAAAAGAAATATATAAATAAGAGAGATGTATAACGGACATTTTAACATAGGATGACTTGCATACACTGCTTTAAACAGTTTAATCATTGTGCCCATTGCTTTACACAGTTTTATCCTACATTTGGTTTCTTAAAATGTTATTCATATTTTAGTCAAACATTTTATTTTTGAAATCGCAAGAATCAAATATCATAAGATTAAAAAGTTTTAAATTAAAAAAAAGTAGAAATATTAAATTTTACGCAAAAATTTATTTTTCTTTTCTTTTTCTTCAGGCATTCTACTTTATTCATGCTCTTTTTCTTTAGGCATTCTGCAAGTATATTAAAAAGCATCCAACTTTTCGAAATAATCTTGGTATTTCTGACAATCATTTTAAATAAAGTTATCGCCTTCCATTTCATAAAGGCCCACAAACGGCCGAGCGGTAGAGAATCGTTGAACACTGGTAGTTCACTCCGGGGTTCGAATCCCGGTAAACGGGCTGGTTGCATGGGCGTTTTCGTGGATTTTCTCATGTGTACCGTGTATGCTAGCTGGTGTCTCTTAGAAAGTTAATCACGAAGTATTTGGTCAGAGCCTTTATCAGTCTTTAGAGGATAAACATTTTGAAGGTATGAGATGAAAGGAAAGTCTGATTTCATCAAGAGGTTTTGGTTTATTTAATTATGCCTAAGCGAAGGGATGTCTTCGTGGAGGACTTTCTAAGGAAAACTGACTCGCATACACGTTACATATGGGGAAAACCACGAAAACGCCCATGCAGGCAGCCCGTTCGCGGGATTCGAACCTCGGACCGAACTACCAGTGTTCAGCGATTTACCGCTCAGCCGCTGTTTCATCAGGAGGGAAAAAAACGTCTTTAGGTGACATCCACATACATCACTGGATAAACTCCTGAATCTTCAAATAATTCGACTGAGAAAATCATGGGATTCTCCATTTATGATACGATATGATGTTCTATAACGTAATTTAAATTTATGCAACCATATAGTCTACAACCAGTCGCTCTTCACTTTAATCTGTAATGATATCGTTTTTGTCTTTTCTGTTAACACAAGCTCAATTGATGGTATTTGGTGGTGGTGGTGTACACGTCCAAGTGTTTTCTTTTTGAACACATAAATTCTTTGAAGTATCCTGAAGGTATATTCAAAAGCGTCCAACTTTTTGAAACATCTTGGTATGTCTGACAGCCAAATTTTCCTGCAAATTTTTGCTTACTTTTCTCCCTAATTTTCTTCTTTCCTTCTACAGTTATTTTCAGTGCTCACACAAAAAAATTAAGATTTTTCGATTCCTAGACTTCCATAAATTTTGCATTCTTGTCAATTTTTTAAAAATATCAATTGCATCAACTGCGTTTCAGCTGAAGACAGCTTTGCATTTTCTAGACATTTTTACTATAAACAAAGTATAGAGCAAAGTCCAAAGCATAAATATTTTAATTAAAAGATTTTTGCTAAATGACAAAGAAATAAAACAGTCTAGCAGGGTTTATTCTGTACCACCGAGTAACCCGATTCTTATATCGGCTGAAACAATCTAAATCATATTAAAGATCATGTTTTTTTATACAATCTATAACGCGAGAGAAAAATTAGCTTCTTAAAACATTCTTTCTAAGAGGATTAATATAAAATATTATATTTAAATATATATATATTTAAAGCTGGGACTTGAACCAAACTGTCAGACTTTTAAAGTTTAATTAATTTACATGGTGGTTATAATTAAAGTTCCAATTTGAAATGGTCATAAAAGGAAAACTACTGGACCAAATGTTATCAAACTTGGGAATCGTGTAAAAGAGGTTATGGGAATTTATTTTCCTCGGGAAAAAAAAAAAAAGAGTTCAAAAACTCACCACCAGTGGAAAAATGGCGCTGTATACAATATTGGTAAATGAAATAAGACATGAAAACATCTGTTTAAAATGTGTTTAATAGTTTCCGAAACGTGTTACAAAGCATGTTCAATGTAGCGTCCAGCATTTTCCGAGAGCAAGTTAAATCCTGTTACTGCATTCTTAACAGCAGTTCTTAGCATATCAGGAGGAATGTTACGGACATTTTTCATTTCTGCCAAATTGTTTAGAATATCACCATAAATAGTGCTTTTGAGATAACCCCATAGCCAAAAGTCACAGAGATTGAGGTCTGGTGGGAAGAGGGGAATTGTCGGCTTATAAGACGTTCATTCGTGAAATGTTTCCTAAGCAAGTGCTTTTGAGATAACCCCATAGCCCAAAAGTCACAGAGATTGAGGTCTGGTGGGAAGAGGGGAATTGTCGGCTTATAAGACGTTCATTCGTGAAATGTTTCCTAAGCAAGTTCCTAAGCAACTGTGCGACACACGTGAGGTGGGGCCCAGCCCTGCATAAAAATCGTAGTGTCTAAAATGCCATGTTACTGCAGTTCCATGCAGTTCATGTATCACGAAACATTTTAACATTGACTCTAATTGAGCTGCAATCACAGTGGTCCAGCTGTCTCCTGCTCTTCAGAGAAAAATGGTTCAGTTATAAAACTAGCTATCATTCAACACTAAACGGTGTGGAATGACTGCTATGCAATCGAATGCAGTAGGAGAATGCAATATAACTAGATAGATAACATGAGGGATTTCTTTGGCCCAAATCGATTAAAAGCGTTTTGAATCAGTATCTTCATGTTTTAGTGCCGAATTGAGGCTTCAAAAATTACAAATCAGCGATCTGTAAGAAAACGATTTCCAGATTGTACGCACTTGTGCGAGTGATTTGCGATCTCACATTTTCTAATCGCTAATTCGTGGTTTTCAAGGACGAATTTCTCACTTACACGGATGGCGCACTAGACTTTTATGGAATTCAACGCTTTTAAATGGTAATTTGCCTACTTCAAAGTTTCTTAAGGGTATGCAACATGTTAAACCCGTGTAACAAAAGGTTAAGTTAGATTCCGACCCATATTTCGTTTAACAATATTGCATGCAGCGCCATTTTCCCCCTGGTGGTGAGGTTTCCAACTTCCTTTTTTTCGCGGAAAATAAATTCCCATGACCTCCTTTACACGATTACCAAGTTTGATAACATTTGATCCAGTAGTTTTGCTTTTATGACCGTTTCAGTGTGGAACTTTAATTATAACCACTCTGTATATTATTAAATTTTAATTTGAAGCTATGCGTTATATGTATACCAAGCGTAAATTTTTCGCTTTTATGGAAAAATAAAGAATCTAAGCAAATATACTTAGGATAATGGACCAAAACTGAAAAAATTTCCCCTCCCTCCGAAAATAAAATATTGAAACTTCGACCTTGAATTTATTAGATTATCGAAATATTTAATTTGACTTATCTTCTAAGTCCTAGTTCCGACAACAATTCCGTCAAAACTTCCGAATTACTTAAGCTAAAGTAAAAGATTTAGTATATATTCACTGTATGTTAACAAAGTAATCAGAGTGGAATAAAAATAGATTATAAAATTTATGCTGATGCAATTTTTTGTCTGACTGCACAACATGTAATGGAAGAGAAGGCTTTTAGAGATCTGTTTTTGACATGCCTCTAAAAGTAGATGTCATACTCCTTTTGTCTCTTCAATGTCAAAAAACTTTCCTTTGAGAGGCAACTTTAGTTTTTGGGAAAGAAAAAAATCACAAGAAGACAAATTTGAAGAACATGCAGGACGATTGAGAACACATACTTATTTTCGGAACACAAGCGGTTCTCCAACTGGTTATTGAATAATGAAAAGATGCATTGTCATGCAATACAAAACATTCGGAATAGGTTTTCTGACTGAAAACGTAAGATAAAAAGTCATCTGCTTAATTCACAATCATTTACAAGTCAACTACTCGGGCAATTGCAGACTCGTTTTGATCCTGAGCTTGTAAGACAAACCTAATATCACTGGATATAAACACTTCTTTAATCTTCCGAGAACGTTCCTTCTTTAGCTCATATTCCAAGAATATTAAGTGAATACAATTATTGCAAAAGCAATTGAATATTCATTTGCACTACGGCTTGGTAGTTTACTAACGAGTTAACAAAACTTAAATTCTGCTTTTTGTGTCTAACAATACAACAATATTTTAAATATTTAGAAATAAAATATTAAATTGGAGATTTAATTGGAGCCTCACCAGTTGCCTAGCATTTGAAGATTGTTAAATACTAATTGTTTGTTGCGAAGTCTAACCCAGGCTGCATGGTTGGTTTTCGTAGTTTTCTAGGTTCTCTTTACAAAGGTTCTCTATGAAAGCATCTTAATCAAATAGCTCCCATGTTCTTTCTATGTTCAAATAACCAACTAACCTAGTTTAAGCACGATTTCTAAGTGAAGTTACTAGCAAAACCAGAATACTCATTAAAAATCATGTAGCTTGCCAATCGGGAGTAACATGAAAGATGCGGCGCCAATAATTGAATTGCTGCTACGGTACGCTGTTTTTAAACTTAGATGGTCGTTCCTTAATTAAATAGCCCACTAGCGGCCGAGCGGTAAAGACGCTGAACACTGGTAGTTCGGTCCGAGGTTCGAATCCCGCGAACGGGCTGGCTGCATGGGCGTTTTCGTGGTTTTCCCCATGTGTAACGTGTATACGAGCCAGTTTCCCTTAGAAAGTCCTCCACGAAGGAATCTCTCCCTTAGGCAGATAACCCTCGTGTGCTTTGCGATAATTAAATAATCCAATCCAATCCTTAATTAAATGTAATTGATTTGTAACTTCTACTAGAGCTGACGGTTAGAATTGAAGTGTAAATAAATAATATCGTGTGCAATATTTGCAATTTATAAGAAGGATTTATTAATAACCGTAATAATTACTTATTATATTACTAATTATTAGGATTCAGTTCTTGACAATTACATTCTAAATTAGAATTTTAAGAATAAAATGAAAATACGCTACGCACAAAAATACATTTTAAGATAAAAGAATGAGTTGATTTTTTATGTTTTAAAACTTCTTGAATTCATTTAATAAACATAGTATCCTCGTTGTTAATTGAATCCAGAATGTTGGGTGTTGTTTATATAATTATTCTTACTTGTCCACAGAATCTGCTGACTTATCCAGCCATTAAGTAGCTGCAGATCATTTCTGCACAACCACAGAACTTCCATTAATTCAGTCTCTAGAGGGTTGTATGTTTATATCATAATTTGACTTTTATAAAAATGATTATTCTAAATCTTATGTTTCTATAAAAATATACTGTGCTTTAAAAATATGTATCAGCCGCTCTTTCAGCCACTTCAAAAGCAACAGTTTGTTTTTAGAAATAAATTATGCAGTTACTGTCATAACATTCAAATAAACATCAAACAAAAATTCTCAGTTTTAGACAATTCGATTTAAACGAAGTAAAGCAGCAGACGATAAAACGCCGAAGGTAAAAATTTACTCATACAAAAATTTACTCTTATTTTTTTTTAAAGATATAGAGAAATTTAAAAAAATAGTTAAAAATTTGAATAATATCATCTATAATTTAAAAATAGCTTTAAATATAGTATTAATAAATATTTATTACGCATCATTGAGGGGAAAAAATGTCATATAATTAATTCTCCGTAAAATTTTACTTGAAATTTAAGGTTAAAAATAGCTGTGGCAATTCAGTGTAACAAAAATCCATAGACCACATTTGGCGTTATTATCGCTCAAAAAAAGATGCCAAATTTCAAAACGCGAAAATATGTAAATTCGTGTATATCTTAGAAAATTTTGAATAAAAAAGCCTAATTTTTTGCAGATATGCTTAAAAATACATCTACTTTAAGATGATGGTAAAAATTTTATAGGTTATAATTCAAATTTTTTTTCGAAAAATTTATAAAAATTATTTTAAAATAGAAATTTTTAAAATAAAACACAAAAAATGGGTAAATTTTATTTGGAATGAACCTAAATTTCGAAATGTGAGAGAAAAAATCAAAAAAGTTTAATAAAAAAAGAGATATTAATAAATATTTGCCAAATTCAATTAACATTGAGGAGCTAAAATTTTGAGAGCTAATATTTTAAAAACTACTCGTACGATATTTACAAAACTTGGTATTCTGGCACAATTTGAGTCGTAGAATCGAAATATGGAAAAAAATTGGTATGTTATTTCAGAAAAAGTCCAATTTTGTGTCAAAATACCTATGTTAGAATAGTGTTATATATAAATCTAATATATATCCTAAGTCGCGCTTTCGAGACATGAAAAACGCAGGTTGAATTTTGTCAATCGGCCCAGTAGAACGGGAGATATAGCACTGTCCCTTTTTTTTTTTTTTTTTTTTTTTTTTTTTTTTTGAGCAGTGTACATTCCTCCGCTGTAGGAAACATTATTCAGTGCTCCTCAACTAGAATTTTAAGTCTCTGGGCATTCATTCAAATTTTTAAGTTTTCCTGTAGAGCAGGAATGAGGCGTTTAGAGGAAAAAAAACTTGTTTCGTGGAATTCTTAACGCTTGCCACTTTTATTGACGAATATTTGTTTCAACTGTTTTATGAAAGGAAGAAATATCGAATAATATTTTATTTATACAATAGGAGAATAATATTTTTCTGATATAAAGCAAGATGAATAACAATATTTCACCTTGCTTGTATATGCTTGTATGTGCATGTAAAGAATACTCACTGTCAAATGATTGGTTATTTGATTATACGAAATCATATTAATATAAATTACATAATAATAAATATATAAATGTAAATTATTTATTTGATTATCACGAAAGCATCCCTCCCCTTAAGCACTCGCGGGCTATCTGCCTAAGGGGAGGGTTGCTTTCGTGAAGGACGTTTTAAGGAAACTAGCTTTTGTATCCACGTTGCACGCGGGGAAAGCCAAGAAAACGCCCATGCACCTAGCATTTTCGCCCGGATTGGTTAGTTGACTTACGGCAAAGAACTAGCGGATTATCAGCCTAAGGGAGGGATGCCTTCATGAAGGACGTTTTAAAGAAAACTGGCTTATGTATCCACGTTACACATGGGGAAAGCCACGAAAACGCTCATGCACCCAGCAAGTTTGCCCGATTTTTGGTTCGTTGGCTTATTTGATTATGGCAAAGTACTCGCTGGATATCTACCTAAGAGAAGGGATGACTTCGTGAAGGCTTTTTTTAAGGGTGTGTGTGTGTATTGAGAATGCGGCAAAGCACCCTAGGGCTATTTGCCTAAGGGGAGGGATGCCTTCGTGGAGGACTTTCTAAGGGAAACTTGTTTGTATACATGTTACACACGGGGAAAACCACGAAAACGCCCATGCAACCAGCCCGTTCGCGGGATTCGAACCTCGGACCGAACTACCGGTGTTCAGCGATTTTACCGCTCGGCCGCTGGTGGACTTCCTTTTTAAGGGAAACTGGCTTTTGTATCTACGATGCACATGGGGAAAGCCACGAAAACGCCCCTGCATCCAGCCCGTTCACCCAGATTGGTTGGTTGGCTTCTTTTATTGTGGCAAAACATCCACGGGCTATCTTCCTAAGGGGAAGGATGCCTTCGTGGAGAACTTTCTAAAGAAAACTGGCTCGTATACGCGTTACGCACGGAGAAAACGACAAAAATGCCATGCAGCCAGCCCGTTCGCGGGATTCGAACCTCGGACCAAACTACTGGTACTCAGCGACTTTACTGCTCGGCCTCTGGTGGGCTCCGCCCGTTCGCCCGAAATCGAACCAAGGTTCGATTTCCTACCAAGGTTCAGCGATTTTACCGCTCACCAGCGATTTTACCAGCGATTTTACCAAGGTTCAGCGATTTTACCGCTCGGCCGCTGGGAGCACCATTGGCCAACGAAAAAAGAGGTTTAATAATTAAACAAGGTAAGTCGCTGTAATAAGATAGATAATTTTAGGAGGACTGAAAAAGGATAATATTTTGAACAATATGTTGCGCTTTTTAGAAAAATTAGTTAATCATTCGTTATTTTAGGTTAAGTATTATATTCTTCATGATAGTTTCAAATTAACCTCATATGATTCAGTTGTTCGCTAAACTAACTAAAATTTACATTTTTATATCGTCAAACTTTGAAACATTAAACACACACTTGCTAAGTAAACCTTCGGAAACATAATACACATTCTTTTTATGCATATAGCTTTTAATATAATATTCAATATCACTTAATTTCATTCTTAAGTTGATAGCGATGAAAGCTGAATACAATACACCATTCTGTCACCATAAAAGAAGTACTATTTTTACATGGCAAATAACATCGCTTGATGTCTCTAATATCCTTTTTTTAATATATATTCAAATTCTCTGAATTTATTCTTTGCTATTGTTATCAAAATAACTCTACTCGAAGACTTCTGCTTTTATATTTTTTTAAAAGGAAACATCAGCGATAATTAACTGCACTTTTCTTTTCCAGAGAATTGATATAAATTTAAGTAATGTAACTTTAGTCCATAAATGCAGTTTGACAAAGCTACACTTAAAGCTATTAAACTACAATCGCACACTTTTAAAAAATAAAGGATTAATTGAATTTCAGCTCCTGGCTCTCAATGCAGAGTGCCATTCTTTTCAAGTCAAAGCAATATTCAATTTCAACGCTCTTTATTTAGAACGCGCTGTAGGTTCCCTAAACACGGTGACACGAACATCATGTTTAATTTTTAATATATATTCAAATGAAACTTATGAGAGATTTTATTCCCCCTTTTTATCTGGCAAGCTTAACCTCAATGATTATATCGGATAGATGTATAAAAACTGGTGGAGCTAACTTCATGTGTTTGGTTTCAGTACTGAAAGCTATTAAAGTAGGGTTTTCGTTATGAACTGTACTCGTGAGTTTTCTTTTTTTCGTATGTCTGTTTTGTAGCTTCGCAAGAAACCGCCTAGAAAAGGAAACTGATTTTATCAGCAAGAACGCGGATTTCAAACAATATATTTCAGCTTTATTTTGGCCACCCGTATTATTCCATGGTATGAAATCGTGTATTTAAAAGTATTTATATAAAAATATTTTTAAAGGGATCAGTATAAATTTTAATAAACTATTGTGCTGATAAAGTTTGTTGCTTTTCAGTTTTTAGACAAGATATATCGTATTTTAGTCAAATATTAAATCAATCTGTCTAATATTTTGTCATAGTTTGGCTTAGACATTTTAGTAAAATAGCATTATATAGATTTCTGAAGTTTAATTGTTAAGAAATCTAGGTGTATGTTTTCAAGATCTGGGTAAATCTTGTTCAATTCAGTAGTAGATGCAATCAATTAAAAATATTGTTAAAATTAAAACTATGACATACGTTAAAAGCATCTTTTAGCGTTGCTTGAGTGAAATTTTATGGATATGTCTCATTAAAAACCTGTATAAGAAAGCGTGCGAAATCGAAACAAGGTAAAACTTTTTGATTATGCAAGAAAAACATTTAACTACATTTATTCAGCCTTTCTTTTATTTATCGCACATTAAGGAAAGTAAATTAAACCCTTCTTTCTAAAAATGTGTTTTACAGTGGCAGCTTCAGAGTTTACTTTCTCAATTCTTACAGTAATTGGCAGTTATTGTCAATAACTTAAACCAGCGTTTCTCAACCTTTTGACTAACGCGTACCATCTAAACAAAAATTTAAAAACTTTAAGTACCACCACTACATTTTATAATGATTATTTTTAAATTTCTCAATAGAAATATTAAAATAAATATATATATATATTGCTCTTTGCACAACTAATTGGCTATTTGTATTAAATATGCACGCATAAAAATATAAGATTAAAATTAGTTACCATTTTAATTGTCAAACTTTAAGTTATAATATTTTAATTCTAAAATTTCGTGTGAACTTTGGGCCTGTTTAAGACACATCAGTTTCTTTATGTCTGGTCTTGTTTCACTTAGTTTTAACCGTAAATTGGGATCCACTTAATTTTGTTCTGTATTTATTTTTCAAATATAATATGGAAGAAAATCCTTACTCACACAAATAGATTGTGCAAAAAGGCAATACAAATTTAGTAACTTTATTTGGAATGTCTTTAAATTCTTTTTTCGGCTCACTCAAAAGTTAACAAGTGTGTTAATTTTTAAATTTTCAGTTAAAGTTAGATCAGAGGAAAATTTTTCAATTTTTTTTTTTTTTTTCCTTCACGAGAATAAAATTTCGGATACGCTTGAACAAAATAGATTTCTAATTCTATTTTTGTTTTCAAAATCCACGGGAAATTACATGCTGAAATTATTTATCAATGGTTAGGTTAGGTTATTTAATTAGGCAAAGCCTCGAGGGCTATCTGCCTAAGGGGAGGGATGCCTTCGTGGAGAACTTTCTAAGGGAACTGGCTCGTATACACGTTACACGTGGGGAAAACCATGAAAACACCCATGCAGCCCGCCCGTTCGCGGGATTTGAACCTCAGGTCGAACTACCAGTGTTCAGCGACTTTACCGCTCGGCCGCTGGTGGGCTATTTATCAATGAAAAAACAATAATTTTTGTTGTTGGATGATAATTCTTCTTTTATTTTCAAATTATTTTCGGTTAGAAAACTTTCTAAAAGTGGCAGAAAGCTTAAAATATTATTATCCAATTCTTTGCTTATTATCTCGAGGTTTTTTTTTTTTTTTTATCATTGCGTTTATTTTATCTCTAATGGTAAACAAATTAACACTTTGTCCTTGTATTCCTAAATTTCATTAAATTAGCTTTACAAAAATATCAGCTAAAGATGCTAAACGCGCCAATCATAATTCCCCAAATAAGCAGTTTTGCAATTAAAATTTTTAATCAGAAAAGAAAACATGAATTTCTGATTGAAAGTTAAAAAAAAAAAAAACGATTTAAAACTTTGCCTCTGGATAGCCACCTTACTTCAGAATGTTACCAAAGCGTTTTGTGTTCGCTGCCCATCTCTTGCCATAAAATCGTAAATATTATTGAATTTAAAGCTCGGCTTTTAATAAAATTAACATTTTTTACAGCTTCATTCAAAACGATTTTCATATTTTCGGGAATTATTTTGGCTACTAAAGCTTTACGATGAATGGGGCAATGAGTAAATTTAGTTTCAAGCCCGACTCTCTTTATTTGAGAAATAACACCGGAATGTTTTCCTGTTAAAGACCGAACTCCGTCACTGCATACAGCAATGCACTTATTCCCAAAAACATCATTCTCAGGTATAAAATTGTCAATTACTTCGAAATTTTCACTTGCAGTTGCTCTATCGTGAAGAGATTTACAAAATAAATATTTTTCGTTTATCTTTTTCGTAACGTATGTAAACTAATATGGTTTACTGCTTTATCAATGTTTTTCGAGGGTAAGAATAATGTGTTTCTCAGCATCACTTCCGAACAGTTCGCACACTTCCACGAAACATGTATAAAAATTTATATAACAAAATAAATGTAAATAATCACAATTGGTCAGGAAAAATGAATACGCGAATCACTGAAATGCATTGCCTTATTCCACATGGTCACAAAGAGTTAGAAGCAGTTTGAGAAAAAGTTAAACAAAATTAAGGAATTACACAAATAAAAATTCATAATATTCTGTGTTAAAAAAATCATATACACATGCATTTCTTATCATCTCTAAAGACAATTGTATTATGAGCCCTTTGAAATTAATTTTCAAGACTGATTTTATTTAAGAATGATTCAAATAAAAACTTGTTCTTAGACGGCAAGCAAACTACAGATCTGTACTAAGGTGCATAATATATGGCTATACAAACATCTTTTAATAATTACAATCATGGTGCAAAAGTGTAAATAAATTATCAGCTTGATATATTATAAATTGCAATAATTAGATGCAATATAAATTACATCAGTTACATATATTATTTAAAAAATTAAAATTAAATCGTAAAGTTTTAAGAAAGGCGAGCACTGCTTTTAAATAGCTCAGTTAGTTAAGCAATGAGTAGTTTTAATTTGAATTATAAATTTTGTATATCACGTCGAATGGTAGTTTCTCAAAACTAGCCTGCCCACGTAGATGATAAATTGGAAATCTCAAGCCAGGCGGAATTGCAACATTTTGTAAGAAATCTTAGATGATAAATGGATACAAAAAGGGTAGAGACTGATTTATAGATGTTTCTTGCTGTAAAATTGAAACTTATTTCAAGTAACGTCTTGAAACTCTGATTAAGTCCTAGATACAAGTCAATAAAATGTTTTATTGTAAAAAAAGGTTCCTTTCATTGTCCTAGATAATAAATATATAGTAATTAATAAAAAAATAAGCGTAAATTTTGGGTACTAAATCTATTACTCGCTTTCAAGCATAATGTTTTAGATTCTTTGTGCTTTAGTAATGTTATTAATAATATATTCCTAAGAGACATGGACTGAATACATTGAAGTGATTAATGGTTTTCCCACGTGCAACCTAAATTCAAGGTATTCCTTTTAATATATCATCTATGAGAGACATGCCTCAGAAAATGACACTGGTGATCTTTTCTTAGATCAAAAATTCCATCTCAGCAAGACCAGCTAAATCATTATGCCAGTTAAATGTTCCCGAGGATACAAGAGCACTATAATTTGAAATATTATAGGAGTAGGTCCGTCAGTGATGCAAGGGAACTGTGAAATGTTGTTAAGAAAAAGTAATAGTAAATTAGAAAATCTGAATTAATTAGATATGATCCCTAAAAGAGGTGCATTTTAAAGCATTATTCTACTGGTTTCATTGTTAAATGAATATAAATAATATGAAAGAACTGCGCTGTATAAGCAATAAAATTTTAGCTCCGTATCCTACAAAAAAAAGGAGTATTATAAATTTAACAGAACAAAACATGTCAGAAATAACGGAAAGAAACTCATAAAAGCACATTATTCAATGATGAAATCTTTTTCAAACTACTGCATAACTAAAAATCTAAACAATAGATCAAAAATGCGGAAAGAATTCCAGTTATTTGTATAGCTTCAGCGGAAGAAGCCATATACGGAGAGGAGCATTGCATCGAATGCAGATCAACAGAAAACTCTTACAGCGAGTTAGAAATGAACGTTAAGTATTGCTTGAAAAATATTCCTGTTAAGTTTTTTTTATGTCAAAGTGCTACAAGTCATAAGCTCTTTATCCTAGTATTCTCGTGATTGATGTATTTGTCAAAATTACAGAAAGGTAAAATCTCTGTTTAAAAAGATTATAAAACAGTATTCATTTTCTTGTGAAATAATGTATTTCTTTCTTCCTTTTCGTCTTGCCTGCAGAATTTATAAATATAAATTTATAATTTATTTTCTTGTAAAAAAAAATTAAATCGTTAGCAGTTTTTAGCAATTTTTTAAGCAGTTCGTTCAGACAGAGATTAACATTCACAGATTAAAATTTTCTACGCACTCCCATATACTAACTCATTAATTTTGCTTTTTTTAGAACTTCGCATAAACATAAGAAATTTTATTTCAAATTTAAAATCTCTTTCCTCGCTAGTTGAGATATTCCTCGTGGAAAAATCACTATCTGCTGAAGTAATTTCTCTTTTTCATTTACTTCTGTGACGCAGCTTTATTTCTCATATTAAAATTTATGTAATGGACACATTCAAGGCTTGCTTCATCAGAAAATGGTCAATATATTACATGTGTTTAAATATTAAATCTCATATTCAATACACCGCTAGTTGCTTCCTACCTATTGTGAAATCGACTAGAGCAAATTGCTCACTCTACTCTCCAGTTGCGATTTAGATCTAAGCAGGCTGTTTCAGATTGCGTATAAAAATCACATCCAAATTATATGGCATTAGATGCATCAATTAACTTATAACAACTGTAGTAGCAGTCATAAAACTTGAATATGCATCAATGTTGCTTGTTTTGATAAGGATAATATATCAAGTCATTTAAGGCTTTATAATAAACTTTTACAAAACCATCGAGAACAATGACAGACTGCATTTAACTGCAATGTGATGTTCAGTTCACGTTAATTTGTAGAGTCAATAGATTATTTTTAAAGGAGGAGTGATGAAAAATCAGCAACGCCCTCGCCGAGAATCGAACCACGGATCTCTGGAATGCGCGCCCATTAGTGCTGACTACTAAGCACTAGACTACGAAGGCATGCTAAGATGGCGGGAGAAATACCTAATAAATTGACGAACGAAAATGTACAGCATCAGTGTTTTAAGCAAATACCCACAAAACCCGAAATCATCATAAAGCAAGGAATAAAAAGCGATTTCGAAATTTTTATAATAACACAGAACGTATTACTGTTAATTTTATACAGATGTGATTTACGATTGTTAACATTTTTCTTAACTGCCAACTATGTTATGTAAGATCTGCCCATGTTTGTATGCTTATATATTTGCAATTTTTTTTTAATTTTATAATTTATTCACTTTATGGTTAGTAAATTACAAAATGCCCTAGCATTTGCGTACATTTTACACATTCATAATGTACCTTATTTTCTGAGGTCTGTAAGTAAATGTTGGTTTGATTTCCAGGTGATTCATCTTTTTCTTATTGCTGTAAATTTCTAACAGTTTTCTAATGTGTTATTAAAAAACAGCTGAGCTTAAAGAGACCAGCTCAGTTCAGCTCATCAAAGCCAGGCTTCAGTAGTTTTGGCTTTCGTCGCTTAGGCCAGTGGTCTCAAACTAGCGGCCCCGAAGAAATTCTATGCGGTCCGCGAATACATTACAATTATATATTTGTTCCTAATATGATGTTGCAAAAATTTTAAGATGTTAATTATTTGAAGTTCGATATGCATTATTGTCATTGCATTGTGTCGTTGCATTATACTGAATTACATTACTATCATTACTATTAAAAAAATTAACCTGAATAACTCACTAGAAAATCTATAAATTAAAATAATAAATTTAGAGAGTCATATAAATTTTATTCAAAGAGTTGAAGGTAAAGATTTAATTAACTTTTATTTTTGTTGTCAAAAAATAAGTAAGCTCAGTTACTAATTTATGCTTTAAGAATCGCTTTGTTTAGGAATGTATTTATATGAGAACAGCCTTTTTTCACAGTTGAAATTAGTAAGGAAGAACCCTATTGGCTAATAAACTTCTATAGTTCGTAATAATGATAACTTCTAGTAGTTTTTCTCTAGAGCAGGGCAATTATTTAGGTACAAACACATTTTAATTTATGTGTCGAAAATTAGTAATAAGGGAAAGAGACTAAGTTGTCATCATTTATTTTCAAGTTTTTACCCGCTTAAAATGTTTTGTTTGAAAATTTACAAATGCTTCATAATTTGTTTATTTTAAATTTAAATTAAAGTAAGTTACTTAATGATCAATTAAATACATAAGAATTATTGCAAATGAATATCAGTCTAAAATGTTAATATTTAGCTATCAATATGTTTGAACTGCAAAGTCTGATTAACTAAAATGTCTTACAGATACCAAACTTTAGTTTTCTGAAAAAAATAAATAAATATAAATTTTTCTTTTTCTTTTTTCTTATTTTTATGTTTGTTTTAATAAAATTTTATAAGCGAAATATTAAATTTAGTTAAAATATTTTTTATTTCGTTGATTAAAAAATTTTTATTTTGTTAAAAAATAAATTTCTTGTCTTTCAGCTTTTTTCAGATGGTGCATTCAGCCAGCTAGTAATTTGAGTTTGAGACCACTGGCTTTGGCAGCTAGTACGCTGACGCATTTTAATAATTCAAATTTGACAAACAAAACATTTTAATAATTCAAAACAAAATAGACCTTTATTGAATTGTGGCTTTTATTGAACAATTTAACAGGCTTTCTCCAGAAATCGGGTTTGCGTATGCCTGGAGCTGACTCTAAACCGGGAAGTTTTTAAGATGGTTAGGTTAACTGATTAAGGCAGAGCAACTCTAGGGCTATGGAGGGAGATACCTTCCTGGAGGTCTTTTTAATGGCCAGGCGCTTTATTCAATAGCCATTAGCCTTGCGCCATTACAAGAGACAACAGCCGGAAGTGTGACCATTTCATTATGGAAGCACCTAATAGGTGACTACTGTTGTCTCCTATGAAAAGGAAGGACAGTTACAACCATGCCTTTTCCAGGATTCGAACCCGGGCCCATCGCTACAGCAGTTGACAGTGTAATGATTAATTGATTGTGTATTTGTTTTTCATGCGGATTACTATGTAACAATTATTGTAAAAATGACATCGTCAATTTAGCATTGTAATATTACTATCATTGATCCAATGAATGCCATCGGCGGTGGTCGGTAAATTCTCTTTCCAACGCATAGACATTTGGTGTAGAACCTTAGACCGGATTTCCATGCGACGGCGTTTCGGTCACTAGTCACTATACCGGCTGGAAGGTTAAATTATTGCTAATGAAGGATAGCATGATATTTATTTTTATTTAAATTACAGTTTCATTGATATTATGTTGCTAATATAAAAAATTTCATCTTGATTTTTTTGCAATGATTTACAAAATTTAACGAATGCATGTGTTCTTCTTTCATTATACATTTTCTCCCTATGTAAAATTCTTAGATAATTACTAAGAGTTGAGATAATTACTTTACATTTGAAAAAATAGTAATTTACTTAAAGGAGCTTTTGATTCACTGGTGACTAAAAAAATCCGAAAAATTGTACTACTAATACTTCTGATCACTAGTAGTTCAATCCAATCTCAAAGCCATTTTCCCTTATGTTGTTCATGTATGTGGCTTCCCTCAGGCAGATAACCCTGGCGTACTTTAATATAATCGATTTAAAATGTATAAACAATTCTTTGTTAATCATAATTATTATTAATCATTATAATAAGTTACTTCCTCCAAATATTATGTTAAACATTTATGTATTTAAAAAGATTACTTTAACTAGTAAATGAATGAATAAGTTTTTTTTTTTATTCCCCAGATCATCCTTTTCAGAAAGGATTTTATTTTCGTAAATTTGCATCTAATAAATAACTACATATGTAATTCTAATATTTCGTTACAGTTTTCTTTTTTGTTTACGAGTAGTAAGACTATATTTCCCTTTCGCGCAGATTAAAAATCCCACGATATAAAAAAATAAAAACATAAGCACACTATATAGTAATGTTTAAGTTTAAAATAAAGCGTTTAAGCTTCGAGATGAGTCTTATTTGTTTACAGGGACTGTTTTATTTTTTTTTCCTGAATCCCAAAGAAGAAATTTTAAAGATTTCTTCTGCTGGATATACAGGGTGTCTCAGAAGGTCGTTGCCAAACTTTACATGCTGGTCTGTTATTCCATGACAAAAAAGGTTTACACAGGAACTTCTGTCCGAAAAGGTGAAAGGCAACCGCTAGAGGGCAATGTTCGCAGCCTTATAGAAGCGTGGGAAGTGTGATCATTTCAAGCCTGGACGCTGCAGGAGAAGTATGAATCAGTTTTTCGGGGAAAGATTGTTGAAGGATCTGATGCTTGACGTTACAGCAGCTACAAGCCGAAACATCTGGTTTCAGCATGATGAGTGCCTGCACATTTTAACAGCACTGTATGGGAATACTTCAGTAGGTCATATCTTGATCGCTGGATTGGCAGAGGCGGACCAGCCGTATAGCCACCGCGATCCCCGACCTGACTCCTCTGGATTTATGCCTATGGGGATACATGAAATGTATGGTGTACGAGGTGACCTATCATCGGACATGGATCTCGTCGCCAGGATTGATGAAGCGGCTGCACGTATCCGTGGCACATCTGCTCATTTTGAACGGGTCCGTGAATCCACGCGTTGATGATATGAAGCATGCAGTTTGGCGAGTGGAAATAATTTTGAGCATCTTCTATGATTTAACCATGTTCTTTAATAAATGTCATATTAATACCTCATTCGACATCCTTTCTTTCTTTCCCTCTACGCTTGCGAACATTGCCCTCTAACGGTCGCCGCTCGCATTTTCGGATACAAGTTCCTATGTAAATCTTGTTTGCCATGGTATGACAGAACAGCACGTTAAGTTTGGCAACAACCTTTTGAGACACCCTCTATGTACAGTCAACTCCTGATTAATTAGAAATGACTCACTTCAACTTTTCTCACTTCAGTCTTTTTAGAGGTGGCAATAAAAACCGTGCCACTTCAGGCCTTTTTTTTTTTCTCCTTTTTGCAGATATTCTTGATGAAAACATCAAAAATCAAGTCATTTCAGCTTTACTTTCACATTAATGAAAAGTTCTTTGTTTTTTAATAAACTGTAAAAAATCAGTTTATTACAAAACAAAATTCATATCTTAACACTGTATTGCATGGGTAGCAAATCATTCATGGACTCCATATTAAATCTCTTCCGTTTCATGGTTATCAAATATATATTAGGGAGAAAATCCTCTTTCTGTTTGATTTGGAGGTAGAAATCCAAAAGTAAATATTTATATTTTAAATAAGCCGAAGTAAATTGTACATAAATGAAAAGAAACCGAAAAAGCAGCTCTCCTGTGGAAGGGTGGAGAAGACATTTCTTGTGTTTCAAAACGATACACCTAGGTGATTCAAATGGAAGCCTTAAAAGCGCAATGAAATTCCGAAATATTGTTAGATTTATTTGTAAGTTGGCAAGAGTTATCCTTGTGGTTCTTGCAACACTAAAGAAGAAAGCAGTCAGTGCAAAAATGGTACATCTATTGTCGAAATGCCCTGCCTTAGAGCAGCGATCTGTAAAGCGGTTTTTGAGCAATGTGAAGCTGTTATACTGGTTAAAATCATGTCCGGGCGAAAGTGCAGAACTCTCCTGCACAAGCATACGAGTAAGTTGGCAATAGTTACCCTTGTGGTTCTTGCAACACTAAAGAAGAAAGCAGTCAGTGCAAAAATGGCACATCTATTGTCTAAATGCCCTGCCTTAGAGCAGCGATCTGTAAAGCGGTTTTTCAGCAAGGTGAAGCTGTTATACTGGTTAAAATCATGTCCGGGCGAAAGTACAGAACTCTCCTGCACAAGCATACGAGTAAGTTGGCAAGAGTTACCCTTGTGGTTCTTGCAACACTAAAGAAGAAAGTAGTCAGTGCAAAAATGGCACATCTATTGTCGAAATGCCCTACCTTAGAGCAGCGATCTGTAAAGCGGTTTTTGAGCAATGTGAAGCTGTTATACTGGTTAAAATCATGTCCGGGCGAAAGTGCAGAACTCTCCTGCACAAGCATACGAGTAAGTTGGCAAGAGTTACCCTTGTGGTTCTTGCAACACTAAAGAAGAAAGCAGTCAGTGCAAAAATGGCACATCTATTGTCGAAATGCCCTGCCTTAGAGCAGCGATCTGTAAAGCGGTTTTTGAGCAATGTGAAGCTGTTATACTGGTTAAAATCATGTCCGGGTGAAAGTGCAGAACTCTCCTGCACAAGCATACGAGTAAGTTGGCAAGAGTTACCCTTGTGGTTCTTGCAACACTAAAGAAGAAAGCAGTCAGTGCAAAAATGGCACATCTATTGTCGAAATGCCCTACCTTAGAGCAGCGATCTGTAAAGCGGTTTTTGAGCAATGTGAAGCTGTTATACTGGTTAAAATCATGTCCGGGCGAAAGTGCAGAACTCTCCTGCACAAGCATATGAGCAGTGAAGAAAGTTTAAAAGCGGCATCACTTTTTCGAAGGTCACCCCACGTTTGGCCCAGGCAAACCGCATAATGACAACCGAAGACATTTCCGTAATAGTCATATTACCAGGAATAAAACTTTTCACCATTTTGGATATTAATTTTATTTCAGCTCACATATTATCCATAATGTGTTGCGACTCGTTAAAATGTCAACGAACTGGGTACCACATCAGTTGACTATTAAAATGCAAGACTGTCGTTCAGTTCTCTATGGGAAAATTTTATATTGTTTCTAGGTCCAAGGTGAAAGATTTCTAGAAAAATTCAGTGTCGAAAAATTGAAGGGAAGTAAGCATTTCTGAAGCCATAATAAAATGTACGAGTGGCTACGTTCAGAACCACGATGCACGCGTGGCTACGTTCTAAGGAATTCTTCTTACGAGGTATCCAAGTGCCTTCGAAGTGCTGGACGATGTGAAAAAATGATGAATGATAATTTTTTTTTATTTCTTCATTTTACTCAGTTAAGTTTAACAGTTAAGGTTTCCATTTGAATTACCCTCCTAGTAACTCTATTCGGCAACTGTTGTGCTCAGTACCCTCCCCGGGACTGGAACTTGGACCTCTCGAATACGCGCCGAGTGTGCTAACCGTTACACCACGAAGGCATACTGGAAGGAGAGAGAAAATAATTTATATACACCTCGTTTTAAAGGGCGACTGGGGATTAAAGGACCCAGTCGCCAAATTATGGTAGTGAAGAATCATCATCCGCCACCTTTTAGTTCGGGCACCATTGTAGAGTCATTAGGTTATTTTGATGCAAGAGATGAAAAATGAGCAGTGCCCTCGCCGGGACTCAAACCTGGACCTCTCGAATACGCGCCGAGTGAGCTACCGTTACACCACGAAGGCATGCAGAAAGGAGGGAGAAAATACACCCCCCTTTTAAAGGGCGACTGGGGATTGGAGAACCCAGTCGCCAAATCCTGGTGGTGAAGAATCATCATCCATCACCTTTCTTAGTTCGGGCACCACTATAGAGTCATTAGAATTTTTGAAGTAGTAAATACGTGAAAAATGGGCAGTTCCCTCACCGGGACTCGAACCTGAATCTCTCGAATACGCGTCGAGTGTGCTAACCGTTACTCCACAGGCATGCTGGAAGGAGGGAGAAAGTGCCTTATAGTTGTAAAAAATACATTTCTTTATATACAGTTCAATATTCTGCTATGCAATGAAATGTGCATTTTATAAAAACTTTTCAGTAAAATAATGAATCCATTTTATTAAAAACTTGATAGCAGATACGCTTACCCTTTTCCTCAGATTCTGGAGCCGCCCTGATCGGTAAAATAGTGCTTTTAGTTACTGTATCGTTCGATGAATTCAGGTTCTAGTCCCGGAGAAGGTATGAATGTTTGTAAGCATACAGTGTCTATGCGGCTTAGGAATATTCCAAATACACAACTAGCCAAAAGTCCTCTCGAATGGCTTAGAGGAAGAGGAGTAGAAGACCCTCAGACTTGGATATATATCAAAACTTGGGCGGAGCAGTGTAAAGTCGTACTGTCTCCTACATGGTGCTCAAGGCCCATGCAAACAACAGGCGCAATCTTGTGCTCCTTGCCACGAAACAATTCGTGTACTTGTTACAATTAGTTCAAACACGTAATATAAACCACAACAGCAACATGAGTTTCTGGAACATTATATTTTTAAATAAATTTAATGCTAAGCTCAGCCCTCAAAATTTCTCTTTAATTTAATCTGTAGAATTGTCAAAATAATTTAGCCATGATTATTCTTTAGAAATCGACGTGACCAAATTTCAAGATGTCAGCATCGACTTGTAATCAAATAGAAATATTTGCATGTTTATTTCATTACATATCACTACTATGTGACATTAATATTGCACTTAAAAATTATCTAAACACGAAATTTAAGTTGCGGACACATTTCATATATACGAGTATTTTACAATCATATACCCTCCAAAAACATTTTCGGACTTAACTTTAAATGAAAAGGCCGAAATCGGAATTCTTATTACCTACTTCATAACGAAAGGCTGAAATGGGAAGATCAAAAATCCTTATCAAGGAAAATCAGTAATGGAACATAAGCGATTAACCAGTGTAGTACTGGGAATAACACACATGGTTAACCAAAATCCCCATTTATCTAACGGCAGCTAAAAAAAAATACAAGATACTTAATCAGAATCAACTTTCTCATCACTATTCTCACAACTACTTTGCTGTGCTTGATCAAGATTGTTGGAATGCACTCATATTAATCCATAGTTCAAATACCCTGTTAGTCACAATCTGCCTGCCACACGAAATTTTAATGTAAATCATCTTATTTCAATGTAAGTAACAATTTGACACTAAATTAGCTTGTCTAAAGATCAGCAGTAAGAAAAAAACCATATGAGATTCTTGGATTTAAAAAAAAAATTACATTCCTTAAAAGCATTTGCATCGAAGGAAAGAATTAGAAATGCAATAGAAAAGTAAAATTTTCTTTGAATTCTCTGACCTATTACTCTGTTACGAATAACTTCATTTCGGATACGCCACTCCCCCCCCCCAAAAAAAAGGAAAGGGGAAAACGTTATTTCTTAGAAAATTTTGTGACCGCGAAAATGTCTATGGACTTCAAGGCATCATTGCTATCTTTGCTATTCGTGATAAATGATGGTAGATCAAAGGTGAGGCTTTGGAATGTTCAGAAAAGTGGCAAGCCAGTTGCAGAACCATCTCTCTTCTTTTTTAATCCGCTCTCTAAGCAATGTGTGTTATAACAAACTGAAGGAATTAAGTAAAATTCCTGAAAAGGCAGATGCTATTAAAGGAGCCAACTAAATCCCTTTAATGAACAAAGAGGACAAATACTTCTTAGCTCTTCATATACTTTCTTTATATAATTAAATTTATGACACACTTCATATCTTAAAGCACGTATCTTAAGGTGATTTTTTGTCTCAGATTTTTCAATTAATCGTTTGATTTTGCTGCATTGTATGTATATGATAACAATCTTCCAAAGCATGCTTTGAAAGTCCGTATGTAACACTTTTCTAAAATGTTTTACAAAAATAATGTTTAATATGTTCCATACTTTATTTGAGCTATTACAGTAGTTTTTTACTTTTAATATCTTTTAAATTTATTAAATTTAGGTTATTTGTAATAGTAAGTATAGCTAGTATTAAACTTACTGTGTTATGCTTAGGTTAACAGGTATAACACTTTAGGTTATACGTAGCTTATACTTGCATTAGCTGGTACAACTAGCCATAAGTTTATTTTATTATTATTACTTATTTTTATCGCTTATTATTATCACTTATACCCTTAAAAATGTAATAATTTTATTTATTATTTTTTTCCTTGCATTACTTTTATGAAACCTTATTTCTATTTTGGATAAATTATGGTGCAAAATATAACCAACTATAAACTATAAACAGCTTCTCACTTAGCACCTTTTTCTCATACAAGAAGCCTGTACGTTTGTACCTTTGAAATGAGTGAGGACCGTAGAAATGAGTAAGGAGTACATACGAATAGCTCCTGCCGCATAAAATGAGCTTTTGAAAGACGTTTCCATAACAGAGTGGATTGTTAAGTGTCAGTGGGAGATGAAATGGTAATAAGGAAGAGAAACCTTAGAACTCTAATAATTAGGTTTGTTTTAGAAACTGCAAACTTCCAGAATGTCGTTTACATTATAAATCTCATTGTAATAGTATGGTGTGGAAAGACTGAACATAGATGTTCTCAAGCGCAAATCACAGAAGGAATAAATATGTCTCTAATAGCATCCAGACTATGAAACACTTTCAAGACAATATCTCACTCCGTGAAAGCCACCTTTACAATGTTCAGTCTAGTTTATCACCCCATTTCTAAGTGGGGCTTCATGTTAAATAACTTCAAGATGACTTGCGTCTAAACTGCTTCAAATGAGAGAACTGTATTCAAATCAAACTATCAGTAATTGAAGCGCATTTTCAGTCAATAAGTACCTTCACTGGGCTCAAAAATAATGAATGTGTGGAGCAATTTGTTTTTACAAATAACTTTCTTGAAAAGAACGACTCACGAAGTAAACAACTATAGACAAAAAATTAGAATCCAATATCGCTTTTCAAATGTGAATAAAAGAACTGTGGGAAACCGTCAGCATTTTTTCATGATTTTCCTCATTTAACAGGAATACGAGCCATTTTCTCTTAGAATGTCCTTCACGAAAGGCTCCCTGAGGTACTTTACTGTGTTCAACTAACAAACAAACTACAAGATAGATCGTCATATAAGGGTGTGAGAAACTCTGCGATAATAATTGTTCTTAACTATATATTTTAATACAGGTTCTTTATTTGCTTAGAAGAAGTAAGAAAATTTCATTTTTCTCGGTTTTCAACTACGATAATCATCTCAGTAATGCTCTAATATGCAGAAATTGCAAAATGAAGCATTATCTGCATAAGAAAATAATTAACATACATACTAGCGAGCAGTTTCATCATGCATTAACCCAGTGAGAGATTTATGAGGTACTTTGGAGCGTTTTAGTTTCAGCTTCTCTATCTTCGCCTAATAATCTGCATGAAAATTTGGAGGCCTATTATGGAAGTGTGTAATTTATTACCCCAGAAACTTCTTGGTAATTTATTTAATAAAATCGGAGCTTTGGGGAAAGCTGCTGAATTTTAAAATGCTCAACGCTACAGAAATAGGTTTCAGCTAATTAATATTTTTCTATCTGTTTCATTTTTATTATTTTTTCAGCATAATTTTGGCATTATTTTGTATTGGAATGAGCCTTTTACTAAAGCTAGCTTGTGAAGATCTAAATAAGACTATAAGTGACTCATCGCTATGTCTTGAGAAGATTTACAAAGACTGGAGAAGGGTGTAAAAGACCCTTTTATTTAAAACTAAGTAAGATGAACAGAAGACACATTTTGCGCTTGCAAATCTGCCAGCATTTATGACGAGAACCAAAATAGAATTTTATATTAATTAAATCCAAGTATCAAATAGCCAAAGACAACGCAGAGTAAATTAATTGCAAATGTTTTGGCTCTTATGCTTACACCGGCGTGAAAGCATTATTGGCCAAAATAAAGCAACTCGACGACAGGATCTCTTACCTTAGAATAGTAAACTAGTATCGTGGCTTTCAGCAAGCAGAACAAGCTCTGTCTAAGCAATCTCAAACACTTGCTTAAATATGCGAACTAATTTGCTTTATGGCTGTAAAACGAAAAGGTAGAAATGATAGTACAGATTTGCCAACGTAAAATAACTGGTAAAGTAATTTATAAGAATTACCACTTTCTTCTGCATATTTTTACCATCAAGCATAAGGAAATTCACTACTTACGGAATGTATCTTGCAGTGTAGTGTATTCAGGGGAGTGTTCTGTTATTCATTTTTCACTTAGTCTATAAATTTTGATTTATTCAAAAAATATGAGATACCATGTAGTTAAGTAATCCATCATTATCATATTTTCTACATTAAAAATTTTTACATAAAATAAACAAATGTATTTAAGTCAAGATTTATTGTTACCGTCCCATTTTTATAATGGTAAGAGCAATTTACGGAAAATGGAATGGTTTGAAGTTTAATAAATTTTTTTTGTTGAAAAAACTGGCTTACCAAAAAAAAAAAAAAAAAAAAAAAAAAAATTATAGGTTCAGGAAGGAAACTCTCTAACCTGAATTTTACTAGGAAAAAAATGATTGCTTGCTCTATATTTTTGTATAATAATGAATAATGATTTGATTTATTTCATAAGTAAACGACATTGCCTGTCATTAAAAAAACATTATAGCATTTTAGCTGTTGAGTATTCTAACTGAGAAACAGACATAAATTTGCTCTGAATTTCAGCTTTATTTTTTAAAAAAAAGAAAATTTCTGTTTTGGGGGGAAATGCAAATTTACTGTAGTTTTTAGCTTGGTTTCCAAAACAAAAAGAAATCATATTATACCTTTCAAGATTTATTCAATCATAAATGAGGTTTTCATTCTCATTATCAAATCAGCTTACTTTATGCATTTGTCAAGAACTATTTGTCAATAATACTGAAAAATGTAAAAATTTATATTATGTTATTATTCATGTTATTTTTAATTAGTAAGATTCCGAGAAGGTTTATATCTGAAAAGATATCCCTTCATGTACAAATGGGCAAATTATAAAAAGCATTAATAGAGGGTACATGTAGAAGTGAATGGAGAATAGAATTACACCCCTGGTCATACAGGCATAGTCCCCACTGCACTAATTATACAACATCATTCAATTTAGATAGAGAAAACGCCGTGGAACGAATCCGAGGGTTTCTACATCAAATAAGCCAAGAAGAATTCCGGCCCACTAGTTTATTAAGTGCCTTCATGCCGCACAGACATTATACAAATAACCATAACGGGATACAAACCCGGGAGCACCGATACAGCAGACAGCACTGCTAAATTAATCAGAGCGGCACCTTCTTAATGCAGGTACAAGCTGAAGCGAGTTAAACAGTTAAACTTCGCCTCAGTTTTGAGCAAGAACACCTCAGGGAACGATCCAAGGGTCTCCGCCCTTCTTTCCCTACCATCAACCCACTAGGGATAACTTTCGGATCACCGTGCATTTTGAATGCTCCTGGCTGCAAAGACACTGTACATCCATGCCTTCTGCGGGATTGAACCCGGGCCCATCGGTACAGCAATCAGAATCACTAACCACTATACTGGCAGGGTAGCTACATTCTTTGTGCATTATATTTCTAATCAACAGGCGCCGATTCGACCGGACCTTATGCTGGGACTTCTGATTAATAAATTTCTGCTGTCAGACCTTAGGTCGGATAAAAGAACGTTGGTTAAATACAACACAGAACAACATTTGTAAGTTGTAACTCAAATTTAAGAAATAGATGTACGAGCTGTAATTATTTATCAATAACTTATTTGGGTTTAAAAATTTCGATAACCAATTTTAATAAAAATTAGTTACCGATTTTTTAATTAATAGATAATAATTTGAGTCTTAATTTATTTATTTTATTTTCAAATTTTTTTATTTAATTTCACAGTGCCTGTGGAGCTTCAAATTACTCAAAAGATAACACCATAACCTTAACAGCTTTCGAAATTATGATTTTCAGTGCTATTAATTTACTTTCTAGAAGAAATAATATACCTGCATCTTCACAAAAGTACCGCCCATTAACATGAGGTCTGGAAAAGAAGGATTTGTTATGCTTGATAAAGACATATATTTGAAGAAACTATTAAATTTTTTAGCACCCGATTTCTTAGTAAGTACGTATGTTACAAGAACATCATATAAGATTTCTGTAATGCAATTACACAAACTTCTTAGTATACCAGACTGAAACTGAAATGAACGAAGCAAAAAATTATCAACTGATTTAGAAAATATTTTCATTTGTTTCCTAAATTTTGAAAAACTGGAATATAATATTTTTTAAATAGCGTTTAAATTTTTAATTTTCTATTTTTGACCATATAATTGAAAAATAAAATGTATAGGTTTAATTTTGAATCTTTGTCTACGCTATCAACAGCCTGCCATTTTGATTCTTAACTTAAAAAATATCTGAGTAGTTACTTTATAAAAAACGAAAAGTTTGAGAAATGAAAAAAATTCGTGCCATCAAATATTTTTACTTTTTTGTGTCTCTGCGTGTTTCAAACCTGAATTTTTAACTCAATAACAATTGGAAAGGCAACGGATTCTAAATCGGGAAATCTGTAATTTACTTCAATTGATACCGCGATGCAAGTCCTAGGTTAAAATGTAATTTTTAAGATACTCCTAACGGTACTGCGAACAGAGATCCAGAAAGCACATCAGTATGTGCGAATATTTTCTGTATGTAATATTTTCTTTTTTCATTTCTTTTCCTCTGCAGCAGTACCATATTCCTTGTGATTAAACAAATTTTTTAAGTATTAAATTTACTGAAATAATGAAAATTTAACGGAAATGAGTCACGCACGTCTAATGCTCAAGTAAAATTGAAAGTTCTGGTAGCTCAAATTTAAGCATGTAAAAGTTTACATTCCTTTTATTTAATCATGAAATATACTTTGTTTGCATCTCCTTATTTTTTTACTATCCAGAAAATCAAACGTATTTCTTCAACATATTAAAAGTGACTTCCAAAAAAGGCATAATCTCTAACCGTAAAGAAATCCTTTTGTATTAAAACCAGCGAAATAGATGTTTAAAAAATGCTTTAGGAAATAGCCAAAGTTTGAAGAAAACTTTATAAATTTTTGCGAAGTTTTTGGGTCAAAATGAGAAACAGATATATTTTAAATGCTGGTCCTATAAAATTTCTGAAATGCAAGTTAGGCTTAATTCGCCTCAGCTACAACGCAACCACGCCTTATTTTCTTATGAAAAAGCAAGATAAAAATGCGCATCAAAAAATGCTCGATATCTCTCCATGAGATCCTATACATGAAATTCGAAAAAGAAGGGGCTTACCATGTGGAACGAAACGGGCTCCTAATAGGATGAAGCTCATAGAGAAGACGACCTTATGAATGACACTTCCCTGCACAACACTACGATCTTTCTCTTACTATTCAACGGTAGATGTTAGCGCCATCTATCCGAAAACGAGTAAACTAAGTAATCCTCATTAAATGTGGGGGGAAAAATAGTCGGTAGGGGGTGTTTATTGTTTGTTAGGAGATGGATTTTTCTCCTCCTCCCTCCCCACACACACAAATAAACTATACATGAAATGAATATCCTCCATTGCAGCAACATTTAGTAGTGCAAGTGAACTATAAAAATTTTACTGTCTAATTTTCCGTGTGAGTTAACATTTTTCCTCCTCTCTCTTCTTTCTGAACTCGCTTTGTTTAGCTGCCTATTATTTTGTTATACTATGTAAAAAGATGAATGAAGTCTCTAAATTAAAGCTAGCATCTGACTATGCTAAAAACATGCTCTCTTTCCATTTACTGGCACTAAATTTAACATTAAATTTTCACTTTTAAAAAATGCAGTATATATATATTTTCCTTACGCTGTCTCAAATTTTAAAATAATAGCACCAAATTTCAATTTTTATCCCTCTTACTATGATAGTAAACCAAAGTAAGAATAATTTAAATGTTGTGGTATACGATGTATTTCCGTTACCTTTATACCAATGATCTTCATAAACCTATAATAATTCACAATAAATTTAAAACGTTTTCACTCATATCGGAAAGCTCGGGAAACATTTATTCCTGTGCCACTGATTTGAATGTAAATAAAAAGGGGTTCACTTTAAATCGCAGCAGAATTTGGCGAACTTTTCTACAATGAATCCACGTAAATTATATAGGTAAGGATGGTAGATAACGAAAATCAAAGTTTGTTTGCCGCAAGATCAGCCTAATATTAAGTTCTCTTTTTTTCAAGTTAGGCACAGTAAGTTAGTTTCTCAAATTACTACCTGTTAGTTTACTGAAATATAACTCTTCCTTTTACATCAACTATAAATTTATGTTTATTTTTTAAGACCAGATTTCCGCAAACTCAATAATGTTGATAATAATGATTAGAGTCTGATTACATATTTTCTCACCTGAGGCAAAGAAGTAAATGCACGCCCCCGTATACAGTACCAAAGCGCGCAGCCAATTTGGAGAAAAGGGGTAGAAAAAAGAAATATATAATACACACACACGCCTATATATACATATAATATATTATGTGTGTATGTGTGTGTATGCATATATATATGCATACACAAAATAAAACTGAACTATATCTGTACACATTTACATTCCTTAAAGGTAACTATTTCAAATTATTATACCATAGCTCTTATAATAGTGTTTAGTCATTATAGTATTTGATCATTAATAATAATCAAACAAACATTCAAAAAAAATTATTCAGGTAATGATTTCCAGTTTTGAAATGTAAAGCAATTGAAAGCTTCCTTTTCAATAAAGAGCACTGCATCAAATTTTCAAGTATGATATATATATTTTTTTTTCCTTTAAGCAAAGCAAAATCATCAGTGTGTTTTCAATATCTCTTTAAGGATTAACTTTAGGTTTTATAGGAAGAATGGCCAGGCCTGAAGGCTTTCTTGACTTCTTGAAGATCTTATATAATTTTTATTATTTTAAATTTGAAACTTCTTTCGAGACAATTATAAAGTATTTTAATGCTACTTCTAAATGCGGATGTTATCGAATTAAACTACGTTCCTGAATTATTTTTAAGGTATCTAAACTTAGAGGTGTTTTAGTTTCCTGAATTACTGAAAATATTTTTTTTAAACTGGATGTTTTAAATAGAATTTCTGCAGCATTTAAATTATTCAGATATTTAAGTGCGAAGTTATATGTTACTGCCTTTAAATTACCTAAATTCAAAGACATTAATTTCTCACTAGTTCAGAAGCTGAAAAATGGGAAGATATTGCATTTAGTTTTTCGTAGCCCCATTTCAATTGTGAGATTAAAACATCTAACAGTTCTTTAATTTCGACTAAGAAAAACGTTCTCCTGGAAAATTAATTTTCTTATTAATTGATTCTTGACAATCTGATTTATTATATTTTCTGTTCAAATTCTCATGAGATATTTATCTCTAAAAATAAATTTTCACTTTTCTCAAGAATACTTTCAGAATTATTTTCTCTCGTCTACTGTAAAGAATCATATAATCCCTTTATTAAGCATACGTCTTTACGTACAATTATGGTTTTGACTGTAAGACTTTACTTACTTTTCCATTAATTGCAGTATTAAATTCTACGCAAATAATATACAGAAAAAACATTTAATTGATTTGTTTCAAAATCCTATTTTTTTCACTCCATTGTAATTATTTATTATTTGATGTTATATCTTTTAATAACTAGTGTTCATCGGTTATTTGTAGATCCAATTTTTTAACAGCATTTCCTTTTGATGCCCTCGCATATCCGTCTGGCCTTTTAATACCGTTTCCCTAAGTGCATGCAGTCAGCTCGTAAGATCCCCTCCGTCCCTCCACCCTCCCCCCAAATTGTAGGTTCTGTGCATTTTCCAAAAATATTTACTATATTCGATTTTGTAAAGTTTTCGCGTACTAAATTTAAACTAAGAGGCGAGCCAGGAATATTTTAGCTTGATTATTTCTTTGCCAAATAATGGCTTGCACACATTTATATAGTCCAGTCGTATTAGGCCCATTATCATATACTAGTCGTATTAGGCCCATTATCATATACTAGTCGTATTAGGCCCATTATCATTCGTACCCGAATGTCGAGACCATCTTTTTTAATTCATAAACAATTTCCTTTGGTAAACTATAATAATTTTATTCTTTATTTCTAGGCATCCTTTATTTCTCGTCACTGACGGCTTCCAGTGCTATTCCTGCGAACCTTGATGGCGTTAGGTCTGCTACAAGAAATTGTAAGCAGTTACATCATCATCCGTAAGACTTGTGAAAACTTATTATGAGGAAACAAGAGTATGAGCAGTAAGAGCTATACTTCAAATTAAAAGGAGATGATAAATAATTACTAATGTCGACAACGTGGTACTTTCTAAAAACGTTTAGTCTATGCAGCTCAACAGTTAATATAAACAAGCATAAATCAATTGCAATGCGTTAGTTACAACAATAAATGTTTAATGTTAAAAAACAGTGTGTGCAGAATTATGAAAGCTCAGTGTTCAATAAACTGATATAATTAATTCTAAATTCATCTGGATTATTTGTAACACGAGATTCTTCTAATACTTTTTCATGTGTTTCAGAGTTGAAAGTGAATGATCATATGGTCTTTTTTAAGACGAATTTCGAAATATTCGTAGCTAATTGTGGCGCCCAGTCTTTGTTGTTCACTTGACTTTCTTCACCCTTGTCTCAGTTCTAATGATAATAACAAGAATGATAATAATAAAGGAATATTTTTTGAGAAATTACGGCAGTTACGGCTTAGAGTATTTAAAGCCTATTTTTTTTTTCCTTTTTGAACATTTGGAATACTTTACAACGTAATTATTTTTAAATGGTATAATGTCTGATTTTTGTAGTAATAAACAGGAAGCAATTACCCTTTAAATGGAATTTACACTTTGTCTAAATCTTTCTTTTCCCTGTAGGATTAGCTATTTTCGTCCGAAAGCCTGACATAAGAATTTAAATCATTCGATAATAATTAAGTAACTATAACTATGGTTTCACTTTATTTCTATTTCTATCATTTGGGGGAAGATAAGCTTTATAATAAATTTAAGCAAAAATGGAATATATATGAATAGAAAGGAAATTTAATGGCTTGCTAATTAAAGTATGTGCTGCTGCCGGACATTTTCGACATTATTATTTTAAATTCAGGCAATTTAAAATACATTACTTGATTTATTTATAATTTCATTATTTACGAAGTTTTGAGGAATTAAAAATCAGTTGCTCCCTTACTATTTCCTCCGAAACATTATTTCTTAATATTTTATAGTTCTTTTGTATTTATTGTTTATTTTCAGTTTTTAATAAATATAATTGATTTTATTTTGGGCAAGTGAAATAAGTTAGTTCATATGTTTTAAGCGAGTAATGTGTACAATACATAGGTAGATATTCAATGAGTTTAACATTTAAAAAGAAGTGAAAACTCGAACACTTCGAATCTTTTGCCTTCGTAGTTACGCAAAATAGTCTGATAAATAAGCTTCAAGTATTCAAATGAATGCAAAGTGAAAGCGCGTATACTTCCCTTACATACACATTTATCACTGTTGTTCACAAAACTGGTCTGGTTACACATGATGTAATATGGAAAAGGAAAGGTGGTTTTTTTTTTTTTTTTTTTTTTTTTTTTTTTTTGTTTGTTTGTTTTTTTCCTCTCTCCCCCAGGTGGATTTTTCATCTAAGTGCTTTAAGCGTCAGTTTCCAGAAACCTTCCCAAGCATGTTATAAATTCGGCCATCAACTAAAAACTTAGTATCGGTAGAGTTTTCGGCGTTGAAAAATTTTACATCTTGTCGTACATGTTTTGTAAATGACTATAGCAGATATTAAAGCTATTCCTTCAAAAGGTAATCACAAGTATAGAAAATTTAGAATAACATTCTGTTGTCCGACGTAGACAGATTATTATGATGAATCTGCAGCAATGGCAGATATTTAATGATTAAAGCTGTCATTTTCTCAGTTTTAAATAACTAAATCTTTATATACGAAAACAAGCGAGCAAACAAATACGTTACTGATTATACTAAGTACAAGAGGAATAATTTTCCTTAGCCATCGATGATGCGTTTATAGGGGTAAAAAGAACTATCTAAAATTCATATTAGACACAAAAAAGCCATTATAATTAGCGTAGTATCAAGCCAACCTTCCAGAAATGTACTTCAAAGTACTCCGTCACTGGTGAGTGATGGAGGACGATATTTTATTAGCTTAAAACGGGTTGAATTTCTTGTAATGTAGTATAGCTAGTGTTTAACATAAGTTCGGAAGATATTGGGATTAGTATCAATATTTCAAGACCATTTTAGCATCGTTATTTAAAACACAATTCACAAAATTATTTCCAAACGATATGAAATAGCCTAAAATATAAAATAACCTTTACAGTTGTAAGAAAATGTGTAATTATAAAAAATCATTTGCATCTGCTAATTCTCATTTTAATGTATCTATAGGAAAATATACCAATTAGTTCTCTTTGCAAAGAAATTATTGTAGTTTGGTTGTTAAACATACCAGACACGTGCAGGACAGGTTATCAGAAATTTCACTCTGACACCAATTTTATATACAATTTAACTTACAAAAAGTAGCATCTACCTAAAATTTTATACAAGTAATCTACTTCATTAGTCTTACAGCGGCCAAGCGGTAAAGTCCCTGAACACTGTTAGTTTGCTCCGAGGTTCGAATCTCTCAAGCGGGCTGGCTGCATGGGCATTTTCATGGTTGTCCCCATGTGTGATGTGTATACGAGCCAGTTTTCCTTAGAACGTCCTCCACGAAGGCATCATTCCCCTTAGGCACATAGCCCTTGAGGTTTTGCCATAATCACATAAACCAAACCGAACCATTAGTCTTACATGACTCGTGAAGCGCAATGGCAGAATTTACATCTGTTAGGAATGTTAGACAAAATTCATTTACCGAACGTGCCAAGGGCATTTTCTCTGGAAAGGTAAAAATTGCGAGTCCAGGATATTCAGTCGATAGCTATTAGCCTACACGTACATTTTTACCAAAATATGCTTTTAGCCAAAAGAACTTTTAGCTGACAAGACATTCACTATACAAGACATTAACCCGACAACAAATTTAATCAATAATAATTTTAGCCGACAGCAATATAGCTAACAATATACACACTTAGACAAAAACAAGCAACAGTTGTTGAACTAAAAGTTGTCCATATTTTACCCAACAACTACTTAATGTTTCTGCCAATTATGAAATTTCTCAGTTTCTCCATAGATTCAACTTTCAAGTCATTTTGTCACTTCTCAGCAAAATTCATTGTTCGATTCTTAAAGAATTAAATTTAAAATTATACGTTACTTTAAAAAAATATCATATTCCAGTTTTTCAAAATTCAGAAAACAAATAAAAATAGTCGCTAAATCAAATGATAATCTTCTGCTGCTATGATTTCAGTTCCAGACTGGTATACTAAACAATTTTTGATTGCATAATAAAAGTCGTATATAATTTTCTTTAAACATACGTGTTCGCTAAGAAATCAGGGGTTCGAAATTTTAGTACTTCCTTCGCATATATCTCATTATGAAGTATAGTAGATCCTTTCTTACCAGGCTTCATGCTAATAGACAGTATTTTTGTGAAGATTCGGAGTATAATTTTTATTTCTAATTTTAGGAAAAACGAACAGTGTTCTGTAGACAAAGACACTATATTACTTCTCCTAGAGGGTAAAAAGCACTGCTAACCATAATTTCGAAAGCTGTTAATAAGGCGAAACTTCTACCATATCTAAAATCTTTCTATATGAAGAACATCATCTGCAAAAATTATCAATAACCTTTTTCAGTTAATAAACTAGATTTCTAACTCTTTCACATTATTCTTGTTTATTTAATGACATGAATTTTTCAATCTAGCTTTCAAAAAACTTTAATATATTAGTATTTTCACGTTTCCTTACTAATTTCCTGAGAGATCAAGCTACATTCGTTTCCGCTTTGCTCATCCGTTGCTTTCCATATAAAATCGTTTCGCTCCTCCCACTGGTGAAATTTTCTATCCCCTCTTAAAATAGAGGGACCTATGCTCTCGAAAATGATTTCAAAACCTACGCTAATCGAAGGTTACTTTCCTGCTTAATTTTAAAATCTCTATTCTGCATAATATTAAATAAAGCCAAAAATGTGGTACTTGCCCATAAACCTTTTCGTTACTTAATTATTGCACATTGCACACTTACTGTAGTAGAGTTTATTATTTTAACATTTGCTTAAAGTTGGTTTGTTTTTAATAAAACTCTTGTTATTTGACCCAGCAAATGTGAAATAGAAATACTGTTATTTATGTCATCATCATTTGCAATATTTTGCTAATTAAATAAAATTTTCACTTAGTAATTTATTTCTTATTAACGCACACTCCTCAATCGGATTTTGAAAGGAATAGTTCCAAAGATAAAATCGGTGTAGCATTTCCCAGTGTATGGATATGTAATGCTGTCTATTAAAATTGCTGCACAATACAGGAAAGCAGTTATCAGAATCATATTTAATTTACAAATATATAGGGCGTCCACAAAGTCCCTGAACAACTCTATCTTATTATTGTGAACATCCTGTAAGAGGTAGTGCTTTAAATTTTTGTCGTGTTATTCCACGTATATCGAAGTTTTTTCTCTAAAAATATGTTTTAGTTTAATTTACTTATTATGTGAGGATTTAGGGAATCTTCGTGTCACAAGGGAGGTGAAGCGGGATAACCCGAAAGTGAATTTCGTTGGAATGCAGCATAACAAGATTTTTAGGATCTCTTTTTTTTTTTTTTTTTTTTTTCCATGAACAAGCCAAGTGGACGGGGTGTGTACCTAGTGACACCCCTTATCGTCAGTACAGTTAAACTGCATAAGTTCAAACTTCCAAAGTTCAGTCTCACTCCGTACCTCCACTCTAGGGTAAGGCCATGTTGATGGCCGTGAACAAACACAGTGTTCATCGTAAAAGAAGCCATCATGCCACTGATGCTGCCCTGTACCTCACTAAACGGACTATTACAGAAGCTAATTCCTGTGCTGTACAATCAAGAGAAGCTGAAACAATGGTCACTTTGTTGACAATCTATAACGTTCCAAATGTCGTCGCACCGTATGTGCAGATACTTGGTCATTTCGGGTATTGTTGAGTGACGGACGTTAAAATCCTATCCTACCTGGCCCTCCTCGACCCATCGCTTGCAAATGCTCGTAACAATCATTGGATCTCGACCATCGCGAGCAGCAAATGCGCGGTGCAACTAAATCTCTAAACCCGGTAGTCTACGATTCTCCCGCGATTTAGACAGAAAGGTTTACTTTACAACTACAGGAACTACATTAGCATTTCTCCGTCTGAGTCAACATGCGGAAAGCGCTGTGACTGGTCTACTGAACGTTGATGAGACTACTGATTGATCTACTTATTTTCATCGTACATTAAAGCGTCGAATTACTCTATAGCAAAAGTATCCAGATCTAAAAAGGCGGTGGATCAGAATGAAGCTAGTCAAGCAAACTAAGGAAACAAGACAGATTAGGGAGAAATATACAAGACACCAAGAACTTCAGCAGTGCCTTGACAAGTGTAGTCTCAAAGCACTACTTGTCTGCAAATCCGTCCCAGTTTTTATGAAGAAAACCCCGGGGAACGGGTGCGACGAACAGACCCTTCTTCCCCTGCCACCAAGGTCTCTCTAGAAGACTTCCACCTCTCCAGTATTTTAAGCGTTCCCAAGCCTCAGAGACACTATACACTTACAAACGTCTAAGTATTCTTCGGGATTGAAACCCAAGCCCAACTATACAGCAGGTGCAGGTAAAAGTATGGGAAACACTAGTGATTTACTATAGGTTAACTGATAGTCTACCATATTAACCATCCCATACGGGAATCCTAGAAACTTATAAGAGTTTGCAGAAGTGGAGAAAGAAAAAAATTGAGTTGCCCTGATGATACGAATGTTTTGAACTTCCCAAAAGGCCTAGAGTTTACGTGGCTTAGTATAACTTGCAGTTAAAGCCGTGCGCCATGTATCCAGTATTTATGTAAAGTATTATTTTTGCATAGTGATATATAATAAAATTCCATTATAAGTTTTAGATTTACAAGTTATGTCGATTATATCTCTAATAATATGATGCAAGTTCGAATTCCATCGAATACATTACATTAATTACTCCTTATCTAAAAGATAAATGCAGGTTCAAATTCCATTGAATGCGCTTTCCCTTTTAATTTAAAAATTCCGCCGTTAAATCATATTTCCCAGGATAAAATTAATTTTTATATTACTATATTTTCTAGTTTGTCATCAGCTAGCTTTTCTTATATTTTAAATATTTTACTTAGCAGTGTCATACTAATCAAATTTGAATCAGTGATATGTTTTCTTAAGAAAGCAAGTTCAAAACTAAAATTTCTGATAATTTAGTTTTTAAAGAAAGCATTATGTTTTAATGAGAAATAAAATAATTTAGTTTTAAATTATATGTAGTCAAAATAAAAATTTCCTTTAAAATTACTAAAAAGTGCTTATTAAAATAGACAACGGATTAGATTTATTAAATTACTTCTATAACTATTTAAAACTAAGGGAATTAAATAATTGGCATATGATTCTTTATTAAATTAAACTTTTTGTGTACATAAATAATCTAGCCTTACATAAATTTGCGTAGACTAAATTTTAAATAGGAAAGAATTTAAATAATTTGCAGAAAAATTCGGGAGCCAGACCTTTCACTTCCGCGACTGCCTTCGCCACGATTCTTTCCCAAAGTTGTTTTACAGTTAGGCACAGATGTTGAAGAGAGAAGAGACGAGACATTTGGTATTTTTTTAAAGTGGTAGAAATGAAAAATGAACAGTGCCCTCGCCGGGACTCAAACCACGGACCTTTGGAATACGCGCCGCTACACCACGAACCACTATACCACGAAGGCATGCTAAGGCGAGAGAAATACATTATAATGTTTCCACTACCGCCTTAATTTTTTACTTTCCTTTTCCTGAAAATGAGTTACTGAACTTGGTGAATTTGATGCATCAATTTCCTTTCTTGGAAGGCGAAGTTCATAAACAGAGCACTGATGAAAATCAAACATAAATTTTAAAGTTTTCTTAGTACTATTAAAACTTGTAAATCCAAGAAATTAGATCGTGTAAACTGCATATGTCGGTTCTTTTCTTGGCGTGATCCTCTTCCATTCGCGGATTGGTATCTCACCAACTTTTCAGTCTTAAATAAAGTCTTTAAACCTCAGTAATAAAATGGCTCGAACTAATTGACTAAATTCGAATGCTCATAAATTCCTTAGGATATATAATAAATATATCTATCGATTTGAAATTAGCAACAGTATGTTTAAAATATGTTCGATTTAAACCTTTTTTCTTTTCGTGAATTATAATCCATTCTTTTAAAGAATTTTTACCTTTTGTTTTGAATAGAATAAGCCTTTTTGTGGTTAAGTTGATTGGTGTGCCTATGGCTATAATAAAAAAATGGATTTAAATAAAGAAACGATTCAAGTAGCAGGTAACCCCGAAGTAGACTTTGGGGTGATATAAAGACCCAATTAAGAAAACGTTCAAAATTTTCTTCTGAAGAAATTCAAGAATAGTGCAACAAACTACAGGTATTTACCGTTAGAGAACAACTTGTTTCTCTTGAGAACGAACAGCAATGGCTACTGCCTAGGCCGGTGAAAATGATCAAGAAAAACTCGTTAAGGACACCTATTTGGCGCCCCTATTTGGCGGGTTTCCGTTGACTCATAAGTTTAAACAAGTAGTTTTTGTCCAAGAGCTGCCGAGACACTCGGACACTTCGCTTGTTCGGAAAGCTGTTACCTTTTCCCTTCCGTAATAATGCTGTAATATTACTTTTTAATTAACAATGAAAAACCTATGTTAATTTTTTAAATAAATTTTAAAAAGTTTAGTTTTCCATCCAGGAAACTCTGCGATGTTACAGTTTGAATTTATTGGTGGTAGCACTACGATGACAGCACTAGGATTGGTGGCAGCGTTTGGCAATCAAATGAGAACTGTTGTGTTTTACTTTAACATATTGCGGTCGTCAGTCCGGGTAAAGAAAAGGAGCATCAGGCTCTGAAATACAGCTCATCTTAAGTTTTGCGAGACAACCAACGGCTGAAGATATCTAGCATTTGTAAGTTTTATGGGACCGCCAGTGTCCATAAAATGTTTTAGTGAAGAGAAAATAACCGTTAGGCTCCGAAATTCAGCTCATCTCATGTTTTGCGGGAGATATCCTCAGCATCGTTATGTTTTGTACGTCAGCCAGTGTCCGTAAATGTTTTAGTGAAAAGAGAAAGGATTATCAGGTTTCAAAATTTAGCTCATTAATCATTTCTCGGGCTAGATCTTCAATATAGTTAGGCTTTGCGGGACCGCCAGTGTTCTTAAATGTTTTGGTGCAGTGAAGGGAACCGGCGAGTTCAGTTTAGCTCATCTCACGTTTCACGGTACAGATCTTCAGCATCGTTAAGTTTTGTACAACCGTCAGTGTCCGTAAATGTCTTGGTGAAGAGAAGAAAATCATCAGGCTCCGAAATTCAGCTCATCTCGAGTTCTGAGGAAAGCCGATGTCCGTAGATCTACAGCATCATGTTTAAGTATGGGACCAGCTGTGTTCGAAAAGTGTATACTTTGGGAGAAGTGCTTTTAAAGTGTCGTGACCATAAGCGTCCATACAAATTTTAAATTGGGAAATACATCTACAGTTTCCAGGCCAACACCGGCACCAAATTTACAGACCCAGGTGGGTAAGTAGCTTGGATTTTTTGAGGCAGTGATGTAATTTAATTTAAATTATTTCTGTAATTTATGTATTCAAGTTCACGTAACTGTTTTTAGTCGACATTGTTTTCTGTAAAGCTGTGTTTTGGTTTTCTGTTTCAAATAAGAAAGCATAAATTTTAGAAATTCGAATTGTGTTAATAAATCTTTCGATATCTGAAATGTTAATGAGTTCTGCTGAAGTTAAGACATTGTTTTCTGAAAAGCTTAAAGAAATGTGTTGCATTAGTTTTCTGTTTACAAATAAAAAAGCATAAATTTTAGAATTTTGAATTTGCGTTAATAGATCTTTTAATGTTTAAAATGTTGAATATTTTAATGTGTGTGGGAGGAAGAATTATTATAATTCTGAAGGGGTATAAGGGTGGATATCAAAGAAACCGCAAACCGTTCAATAACGAAACTGAAAACTCGCAAAAATACAATGAAAGGATTGAAGAAGACTGGTGCATAGCCACGGAGAAAATTTCACTCTCCACTAATGAGGCAATCACACATTCACCAGGGACGCGGCTCCCAGAAAGCGAAGCTAACTCTTTTAAAGAAGAACCTAGAGACACACCATTATTCCTGCCCAACACAGAGGTGAATGAACTACCTCTTCTTTCATCAGACACGATTAAAAATTCTTGCTTACAAAGAGAAAGTAATGATTGGGAGTCACAGCATATATTTAAACTCTCAAAATTGTCCTTTAGAAAGCAATTATCTGATAGAAAATGGACAAATGGACTCATGTTTAAAGACATGGAATATGGTCGGAAACTATCGGTCATTCCCGAAGTAGTTCAAAAAATAAATATAGATAAGTATGAACTTTTACCATTCACACCTAGGCGAAAAAAAAATATTAAGACCGTATAACACTTGATTGCAGAAGAAAATTATAAGATTGTAAACTGTGTGTAATTAAGTTTAGTCTATAGTAATTGGGTTGATCTTTACAATATGGTAACTGGTAGTTTGGCGACATTTTGGAGGCGATAAAGGTTACTACCTGGCACTTTGGTAATAATGTGAGCAGTACTCAGTTCCGATTACGCATTATTTTGTGTGAGGGAAATGAGAGATCATGGGATATGTCATGTGATATTAATGGACGAATTACGGTTCTTTAATCGGAAAAGGGGGGAAATCGGGAAAAAATCTGGAAATTTTGTATTTGGCTTTATTCTGTGTTGTGTGAAACAGTGTTCGTGAATTTTTGGATCCCATGGCCGTAATTAAAGTGAATTCGAAATGGGTATTTATGTATATATTAATTTAATGTATGTGCTCATTTATATTTTAAGTAGTGTTTTTGAATTTAATTATATTTTAATTAAATGATAGTTATTTTGTGAATTTTATGTTTGTAGGAATTTGGTATACGTTTTAGTTAAAGTAAACGTGCATGGAAATAATTTAAATATCTGACAATAAGTATTTGTAATGGTTGCGGTATGAATTCGTTGGTGACGTGTATAATGTAATAGATGATTTAGAGGTAAAAGTTTTTGGATATTTTATTTATTTTATATGTGGAAATGTTCATTACTTTTTCGTGATCAAGTAATTTTATATATGTTCTTTTTACCGGGTTTAAAGATTGAGAAAATTGTCATGTATTTTCGTGAAATTTTTCTAATTTATGAGAAAAGAGCAGTGTACATGGATATAGTGAAGAGTGTGCGCAATGCCATTTTTGTGAAATTCTGGGATGTTTTTTTAAGTAAAAATAAGTCGACGTGTACATGGTTTAGTGATATTTTAATTAAATGATAGTTATTTTGTGAATTTTATGTTTGTAGGAATTTGGTACACGTTTAAGTTGAAGTAAACGTGCATGGAAATAATTTAAATATTTGATACTAAGTATTGGTAATGCTTGCGGTATGAATTCGTTGGTGACGTGTATAATGTAATAGATGATTTAGAGGTAAAAGTTTTTGGATATTTTATTTATTTTATATGTGGAAATGTTCATATTTGGAAAGGGTAAATACTTTTTCGCGATCAGGTAATTTCATATATGTTCTTTTTACCGGGTTTAAAGATTGAGAAAATTGTCATGTATTTTCGTGAAATTTTTCTAATTTATGAGAAAAAAGCAGTGTACATGGATATAGTGAAGAGTGTGCGCAATGCCATTTTTGTGCAAGTCTGGGATTTTTTTTAAGTAAAAATAAGTCGGTTGTGTACATGGTTTATGTGTATGTGTTATTTTCAAAAACGCGTAAGGAGTATGGTATTGTGCACTTTTTCCCAATTTTGCAGTGAATATTTGTCATGATTAAGCAGTTTTGTTAGATAAAATTTCTAGCATAAGTGTAATTCGGCTAGTAGATTGTTGGAAGAAGTGTTTAGTAGATAAAAAGAAAAGAAACATGTCTTTACTTCGTGAAGACAAAATGGCGGCGGGAAAAAAAAATAGAGGGTTGCTGTAGGAGAGTTGGTCGCCAAATTTTCGCCAAAAAAACGCCAAGTTACCATAATGCAAAGATCAACCAGTATTTGTTTTGTGTGTGTTTTTTTTTACATTGGCCTCAGTATATGTTTCAGTTTTTAATGCTTGGTACTTAACCCAGCATAGTATACATATTTGTGTTTTAAATTCTTTTTTGGCTGACTTCATGTGTCAGTGGTAATTAACCAGTTCACCGTTTGCCCCGATAAAGACTCGTTCACAGGAAATGCATCTTCATTCGTTAGTAACGGCAAACTCTCGTCGGGGTGAAATGTGCACTTGATCGGGACCTCCAAGACACATTCGTCGCATCGTGTTTTTCCAATCCCCCAGAACTAGTCGAAAATGAAAAGAGGTGATTGATGGGTTATTTGATCCCACTTATCTCCTCAGCGGTGTTGCATTAGGATCACAGAGGGGCTGTATCAGGAAAGTAAAGGATGGAGGATCATTTTCTCCGAGTAGATACCCCCTCAACACATCTCGTGAGATCCACTATAAATTCTTCCCTTTCATTAATGAACAAAGAGGTTTGAAGGTTTTAAATATTTTTTCAATTCCTTAAGATTCCCGGAGGATATAATCTGTTTACTATTCTCTGAACGTTGGAATTGTATTGAAATGTTATACTTAATACATGTATTTTATTTTATCACCTTACCTGCACAAATGGAAATATTATTCGCTTTAATTTTCATTATGACTATGTTGCGCCAATTATGAACGACATTGTTGAAATAAAATTTTCGAAATTCATTTTTCAAAACTTGAAATATTATTTAATATTTTATTTTCCAATCAATACTTTAATTTTTAATATCATTAATCTATTTTTTTAATATCATTAATTGAGAGAACTACAGCATTAAAAGTTTCGGAATTTCAAAAAAAAGTAATATACGAAATTTGCATTGCTCTTTTGTTTCTTTAGTTTCTTCCTAAATGTGTAATTATGTTTTGCGCAAAACATTTTCGACAATATATACTTTTTTCGTTTGAGAATAGATGTCTTCCATTTTCTACAGGAGACCGATTTATATACGTACTAACTAGCAGCTTCACTGCCAGCCTTCGTCTGGCTTTTAAATCTACTGGAAAAATAGCTGAAGGGAATACCAAACGTTAAATTTAAAAACTGCGTAGAATTTTATTCTGCAGAACAACTTCATAAAAAAAAAAGTTATTACGTATAACAAAATTACAATGAAATAAGCTATATCCCTTAATACAAATATTAATTATCCTAATAAAAAAATTAACCAACTTTCCGTTGAAGAAAAAAATCCTGCAAAACTTTTCAATATCTTACGAACAGTGAAATAAGCAAAAAATAACATGAAAGCAACTCAAAAAACTTAAAATTCCGCGCAGAATTTTACTCTGCAGAACAACTTTATCAAAAAAAAATCAATAAAAATGTATTATATATATATATATATATATATATATATATATATATATATATATATATATATGTATAATTTATCAAGCAAAGCAGTAATAACAATTTTTAAAAAACCAATTTTGGTCTAGAAAAGCGACCAAATTTTAGGCGAGCTTACTACAATTTATATATATATATATATATATATATATATATATATATATAAATGACAATGAAATATGCCAATCTCTTAAAAACAGTGACATAAGAAATACGATGAAAAATTGTTGCCATATTTCTAAAAGAATGAAACTATTCAAAATGATGCGATTTCATCAAAAATCTATCAACAACAAATAAGACAGGAAAATTGTTGCCAAAATCACATTTAAGATGTGAGATGTAAGAAGTCTACTCGGAAGCTTCATTTAATTTTTTTTTAATACAAAATATTATCATTTTTTCCAAAATTCTTTTTGTAAAAGCAGTCGCAAGGATAAAAGTTTAACGTGTCCAAAAATCAAAGAAAAATAAACTGTATATTTTAAAAATAAACTTTTTTAGAAAAAATCCCGTTGAAAAGGTGTTAAGCTCCCTTTGTTAAATAAATTCGTATTTAATCGATTTATTGAAACACGAAATTTATTTTAAGTTCGTAAAATAGCTAAGTGCCTACGTTTCATGACGATGTAAAAATGGAGTGTGTAGAGTAAAATCTCGCTTTCCTATAGCCCGTTATGTCTCAAAATGACGCGATTTCGTCACAAAACATAAAATAAAAAAAAATCGAATTCGAATTTCGAAAAAATCGCTTCGAGGTACACTGGCCCTTGTCTAGATGCACCTATGTGCCAAATTTCGTAGCCGTGGGTCTATTAGCTTACGCGCAGCGCGAACGAAAGACACACAGACAGACTCTTTCTTTTATTATATGTAGAGAAGACAAGTGGTAGAAATGGCCGGTATATCTTCATTTGCAAAAAATACTGACACAAAATTTTGTAAAAGTTTCATTTACATTGTGGAAATCTTAAAATTAATTAGCAATCACATTTCATAAACAAAGGTCGCAATATGTCTTTACTTTACAAAAATATATTTTGCAAATGCAATTTTAATTTCTTTAAGTAGAATTAGATATACCTTCATTGAAAAGTCATATAGAAATATGTAATTAAGAATAAAGTTCTGGTATTTTACAATTCATAATTTGTTGTACGTGGTTCCCGTTATTTATTTAACACTTAGACTTATGTTAACAGTTAAAATTCAGTATTCAAAAATTTAATGTATTTAAATTCTAAATACAAAGTGGGAAACTCGATTTTATATATTATTATATCACTTAAAATATACGATCTATAATGTTAGTGCTTCGTATTTTTAACCTACATATAAAAACACCTTAAGAAATAAATTTAGATAAGTATTTAAGTTCGACTTATCTAATTTTAAGGACACTGAAAAGTTTTTATGAGAATAGATTTAGCAGATACAATTTTTGAAGCTATTTACTTTTATAAAGCTAGAATAAGAAAAAGAAAACATTAACGGAATTATAAAGATATTTGCAATAATTACAATTTTAAACATTAAAAATAGTAAAAAATTTACTGCTTAATTTTATTATGAATAATGTTGAATTTTCAGTCCAATTTAAAAACAGAATTGTCATTTGTCTAGTTATCTATGCAATAAGAACAACTACAAGCGGTTACTACCTTATCACTCTTTGAAAATGGTACTTCACATAATTCAAACGTTCTTTGCTTCAGGAAAAGTACAATAAACTAAAACAAAAAACTCTAAATTAAATAACTGCAATTTTAAATAAGAGTCTTAAATAACTAAGCTACTGGAAGATTTTTTTTCATATAAAGAAAATAAATTTTTAATTAAATATATAAAAATATACTGGAAATAATTCGATCATTATTTTTGTTACAGTGCATCAAAAGCATAATAAAAAATAAGCATATTTTAAATAAGTAATGAACTTATTTTTACAATGAACAAATGATTTTTTACTTGTCATTTAAAAATTGCATTTACATTGTAATAGATTTGGGGTTGGGTACAAGAAGTGAGGTCAAAGCGAACAATATCTGATCTAAGTGATACCCCAATCTTTGTGTTTTATGGTCCTCGTTAGGGGTCCTTACTCAGCGTCCTTGAGTGTGACAAGTACGCAGTCAAGTTGATTTGAATAGAGCTTCTATCACACCTGGTGAAAGGAGAAAAGAAGTATTCTGAGGCCAGGTTTGGACAGGAATCTAAGGCTCCGTTCAGACGGTGGTATAAATGTCATAACTGGTTTAAGCCGAGTTTCGTTGCTAGGTAACCAGAACTTGCTACGTCACAAAAACTGGTTTAAGGGTTTTGGGGTAAAGCTCGAAGTTTTCAACCTTATTCCGACTTCATATAAGAGTCGACCAATCAGAGCAAACGCGCGAAAGCTGTAGACACACACGCATGCGCAAATTTAGCTTCTTTAATTGGCTACGGCTTAGACCCTGTCTCAAAAGTGTGAACGGAACTCCCGCATTTTATGCCTTAGGACTATGACTCTATGACATTTATACCAAAGTTTGAACGAAGCCTAAAGGATAAGAGTTCCATTTCCAGCTATTTCATTAAAACAGCCAGAGACAGCCTTACACAGATTAAGTGCCCAAACCTCTAGGGCATCCGGGAGGGTGACACTTCCCTCGGCGAACTCAGGGATACTTCGCATGTCACACATCGTCCGTCTCCAAGTGTTGAAGAGGGGCGCCACCCCCTCCGGACAACCTTCTTTATCTGACCATGTAACGTCCCCGCATCCTCGGTCACGGGCAAGGCAGTAACAGTACTGTCCCTGCCAAGTTTGAACCTACCACCGAATAAACGATGGATCTAGTCTTTTGAAGACGTATTATTTACCCCAGAGGCCAAAGCTGTTTAGACATAGGTCTAGCCAGTTGTCTAGATTAAAAAAATATCTTTGGAGGAGAAAAATAGTACGAAATATTTGCGTTTTCCAGGATGGCGAACTGGTTAACCAAAAAGATGCGGGACTTCTACAACACCAACCCTGGATGGAAAGAGTTGTAACAAGCAATAGGTGTGTTCCCTTACAGAATTTCCCGTTTCTCTTGGGAATGAACAGAAGTGTCCACTGCCAAGTTCGGTGAAAGTGATCAAGAAAAAATTCGTTAAGGACCCCCCCCTTTAGCGGGTTTCCATTAACTCGTCTTATAAGCGTAAAAAAGATAGCTTTCGTCCGAGAACTACCGAGAGAGGAGGACTTCACGCGTTTGGAAAGCTGTTGTCTTTCCACTTTTGTAATAATGCTGCAATGTTACTTTTTTAATTAACCAAGAATGGCTGCGTTAGATTTTCAAATAAATTCAAAAAGGACAACCGGTCTTAGTTTTCGATCCCAGAAGCGTAGCGACGTTACAGTGGATAAAATCTATATAAGTACATCTTCCATGTTTTCAACAGCAAGTAAAAAATTTTATTTTAAATTCAAAATTTTATTCAAAATTCTTTTCCAATTTGTATAAAAAAATTATTACCTTTTGTATGGTTACAGGTAAAAACATCGCGAACAAATGCGTCGCGGAGATAACAACGCAAGGGCAAAAACAGGGTTGTACAAAACATTATTGGCGAAAAGAAAACATCGCAGTTCTACAACATCGTCCTAAATATAAAGCGTTTAAAAAACATCATTTTTAAAACATCGTAGTAGAAAATTTCGTAGTAAAAAATAAAGTACTCACAAGGACGCCTTATGATGATAAGACCGCAGGCATGTGTTTTCAGACTTTAAGAACTAAGTGCTAAAAGTACTAAAGGAAACTTAAGCATTCAAAAGCTGCAAATGAGTAGAAAATTCATGGTAAATAATTGCTAAAATGAGCCACATCAAAAGTTGCACGAGCTAATTTTGCAAAATTCACATGCATTATAAAAATGTAGTATCGCTTATCAGTAAGCATTATGCACAATGGGAATTCCTGCCCTATATGTTGATCCTAATGATATATCAGTCTTAACCCCAGCATATGTCTTAGTCGGATCATCCTTAATTGCCTTGCCTAATCGTGATTACCTTGAAATTCTAATAAACAGGCTTCATAAATGGCAGTTACTTAAAAAAATGTTCATAGTTAATTTGGAAAGAGTTGTCGAAAGAATACGTAAATAGGCTTCAGCAAAAACTGTAATGGTCCAGAGAACGAGTGAAGTTTAAGGAACATGATGTAGTTTCAGTTTAAAATTCTGATTACACAGAGTATTTAAAATGGATTTTGTAAAAACTATCAAAAAGAGTAAGGACAATATTACCAGAGTGGTTTTAACGATTAAACTCCAGCCTATAGGAGGTTGTAGCAAAGGTTGCAGCTTTACTATTATTAAATCAATGTAATATTATAATGTAACTATTAATTATTGCCCTAGAGTGTTACGTTATTCAAATGGATTGCATATGTTCATATTTGTGCATAATGCTTACTGATAAGCGATACTACATTTTTATAATGCATGTGATTTTTGCAAAATTTTTATAAATCTTTATTTCAAAATGTTTAATGTTTCAAATGCTCAAATTAATTATTGTAATGCTTATTTATCATTGCAACGGGGGGCAGGCTGTTGATGCTCTTATTGGCGAGGTACTGGTCTGTGTGTAGGTTCACCTCTCTCTAGCCTCTCAGTCTTCGTCATAAAATGGGTCAAACTCATTGACTGTTTGGATGTTTCTAAATTTGTTATGAGGTTTAATAAATGCGTTTATTAATTGGGAAATAACAACAGTATATTTTAAAATGTTACGTTTGAACTACACTCATGTCCATAAATTAAGGATAATGCAAAATCAGGCAAAGGAAGAGTTATAAGCAAAACAAATTTGACTTATTTGTAAACCTTATTTATTAAACAAAAGGTAAAGAGCAAAAAAAGATGCTATACGTTTGATGTTATTAAAAAAATTAGCGATTTTTTCTCTCTCGAGCAAATTACAAAAAAAACTGTTTACAAAAAACCAATATTACATGGTTGGTATGATTGTTAATACATTGCATGTCTCCCAGATGATGCAATACAGTCCGTACAACGCCTAAGCATGCTGAGTATCAAATTATCGATCTGATCTTGGGGGATATTACACCACTCAAAAAGCAATGCTCTCCAAAGTTCCGGTAGACATGTAGGAGGAGGTTGACGGGCTGCAACTCGACGGCCAAGCATGTCCCACACGTGCTCTACTGGATTCAAGTCCGGTGAGAATGCTGGCCAGTCCATACGGGTGTTATCCTCCGATTGAAGGCATTCGCTTACGATAATTGCACGGTGAGGACGGGCGTTGTCATCCATAAACACAAATTGTGCGCCCATGGCTCTCCAAAACAAACGTACATATTGTTCCAGAATGACGTCCCAATAGATTTGGCTTGTCATGGTTCCAATTTGAACATGCAGGTCATTCTGGAACCCAGAATAATTCCACCCCAAAGGAGCACTTCTGCACCACCGTAACGGTGTCGTTCAATGATGTTTTCTTGGTGGTAACGGGTACCTGGAGCTCTCCATATGAAAGTCCGGCGAGAATCAGACTGCAAGCTAAACCTGGACTCGTCAGAAAACATCACACAAGTCCACTGTTGCGGTGTCTACAATGCATGCTCTCTACTCCAGCCTAACCGCAGGCGACAGTGAATTGCAGTAAGTGGAACGCATCTGACAGGTCTACGAGTATATAGACCAATCTGCCCTAAGCGTCTGTACACGGTCTGCCTTGAAATTGTCGTATAAGTGGCTGAAGAGAGCTGACGAGACAGGTCTGAAGCTGTGCTCCGATGCTTCTTTTGGCAGTAACTGCCAAATACCGGTCTTCATTCGGCTTTGTAACTCTGGGGTGACCTGTGCTGTAACGTCTAATCACATTACCATCATCTTGGAATCGTTGCCAAAGCCTGGAGATTACACTCTGGGCAATTCCAAGTTCGTCTGATACCTCCAGTTGGGTGCGCCCACATTCCAGACGGCCGATAATTCTACCACGTAAAAAATCATCCAAATGCGTCCTTTGTGTCATAACTATTCGGTTATTGCACTGAAATGCTTATAAAGCTCCTGCGAACAATTTTACTTCTTTGTCTGTATTCCTTATATATCACTCTCTTACAATCTCGTCATTGTGACGTACCATTGGTGTCATCTGGTTACTTTCTGAAATTTGCATATGATTCTTGAAGATGTGTGTAGTGATTTTACAGGTGATATATTTATTTTAGAGTTCGATTTCCGCGTGACTCCGAATTATCCTTAATTTATGGACATGAGTGTATTAAGCAGTATTTTTAAAATTATATATATTTGTTATTATATTTATGTTAGTGTTAGTTTATAATATATTATTTTTTAAACTGTATATTTAAAATAGTATGACTGAAATATAAAAAATAAAAATAAGCTCTTTTCCTGAATTTATAGCCCATTCCGTACTAGAATTTTAATTTTTGTTTTAACTAAATGAATAGCGTACTTGGATCAAAAGAAGAACTATCTTGTCAAAACATGTTAAATGCAAAGAAGCCCAATTCCTAGAACATCCAATTTATCACATTGCAAACTGGATTCGGTAAACTGTTCTTTAGTGGTTAATATATGTATTCAAGTCTTTGAATTTCCTGAATGAAATGTTATATGAGTAACATAATTTTCTGCTGCTTTTGAGGTTCAGTTTTCTAAAAAGAAAGAGCTTGCAAAAGCTAAACTTATTTGACATTCTTGCTAGAATTATGATTTAATTCAAGAAAATCGCTATAGGCTTCAACAAAGCCAGATTAAACTGTCGAAAATTTAATTCGGCAATAAATTTACTTTGATATTTCTTAATGAATTTCTGTGCGTGTAACCTGTGAAAAAAAATGACATAATTTTTTTCACCGATTGAAGTGGATATAAAATAATTATAATTTATTACCCAGATCAAACTACTGCATTATTTTTTTAATTTTTACAAACATAATCTTTTTTTTAAATTTAATTTACGTGCCATATCGGCGAAGTTTTTAAAAAATCTCGTAAGTGTTAGTTTTTGTTTGAATGAATAAATATATGGGATAATTTATTCATTCAACAACCTGTGTGATATAATAGTGGTGCATTGCCGAGATACTCGGATTCGGAGATTCAACCCTATCGAAGAGTAATATGTCGAGAGAGTCAGCAATAAGTGATGCTGAAAACATATTAAGATGCATAAATTTGCGAGAATGTAATAATCACATAGCAGATCCTTTCAGATCCTCCGTAAGATGAAAAGAGAAACTCTCAAACTGGTGTAACAGACACAGAAAATATAACTAGTATGAAACTTCAAGGGCACATTAATAACCTACATTACAAAATAGATTATATTTTGGGCAAAAGATATCAAGCAAATAAATGTCCACCAAAATATACAAATATGCTAAATCCTAAATTATACTCAAAATCCAAAATAAATATTGTACACAATAAGATACGAATTCGAAAATTATAATTAATTTACGTACATATACTAAAAATGTCCTCGAAGACAAAGAACAATGAACATCTTATCAGTGGGTGTCGGAGCGTCTTCGGCCTCTGACATTCTCCCAGCTATTATGTGAATGATATTCAGAAGTTAAAAATCAGCAAAAATGTCGTTTTCAAACAATCGCTGACGTGTTAATTTTTGGTTGGATGAATAAATATGTGGGATAATAGTGGGCGCATTACCGGGGTGTTCGGATTTGGAGATCCAACCCCCTTCGAAGAATAACATGTCGAGGGATTCAGCAATAAGTGATACTAAGAACATATTAAGATGCATAAATTTACGAAGATGTAATAATCACATAGCAGAGCATTCTAGATCCTCTGTAAGATGAAAAGAGAAACTCTCAAAGTGGTTTAACAGACACAGAAAATTTAACTAGTAAAAGGTTAGTATGAAACTTCAAGGGCACGTTAATGGCCTACATTATAAAATACAGTCGAAAAGCAAAAGATATCAAGCAAAGAAACGTCCACCAAAATATACAAAAATGCTAAATAAAAATTTATACTAAAAATCCAAAATAAATATTATGCACAATAAAATACGGATTGGAAAATTAGAATTAATTCGCGCTCGTGTTCTAAAGATTTCCTCGAAGACAGAGAATAATACGAACATCTTAACAATGGATGATTCTAACATTCTTTCAGCCATTGTGCGAATGATATCTAGAATCGAAAAATCAGCAAGCATGATGTTTACCTCTTTGATTATTTTAATGAAATCTGAGAAAGTCCCTGAGATAATTTCCGAATTGGACAGTTGCCCATAAACACATTTTTCAGGCTTGTTCTCGGTTACTGTGGATTTTACAAAATTTGTTTTATTTTTTACAGTATTTTTAACCATCAGAAATTTGACTGTTTTTTTCCTAACTGCCTTTTTAGGATTTTGCATAGCCTTTTTCTCAAGAATTGGACGACACAGGATTACTTTTCTCAACCACGCCTGGCACATGATAGAATTCAGACTTTTGAGAAGTTCTGTTTTTCAGATTCATAGGATTTTGGGGGTATTGGTTAAAATTGGCTGCTGAATAAAATTATAATTACAATATTTAAGATTTTTTATCCAGTTACTCGCATATTGTGAAGATTTATGGCCAGCTGCATAGTTCACACACATCAACAAGAGTTTACACTCTGCTGAGGAATGCAAGAAATACTGGCAGGTATGATATTGTGAGCCACCACTATTATACTGGTAGCTTTCTACAGAGACACAAAAACACAACAGCTTTTGTGTACCATAGATTCTTTCTGTTCCAGGTTCGTTAATCAACTGAGCCTGCAACAGTGACATCGGAACACGTGTTCTGAATTTAATCATATTAGAAACTTTGATTACGTTAAAACCTTTATGAATTAATTTGTGACAACAAGAGTGTCAGAGAGATATTTGCTTTAATTTGGCAAAAACACTCACGCAAGGTTTTCTAAAAGACGTCAAATTCTATTATAAATCTGCGAAACGTTCCTAGTAGGCAGGCCATTTCAGTGTGCCTTGAAAACTAATTTATTCTAAATTTGTTTTACTCCTTTGGCAACTTGCTACGTCAAACAAAACTTCTGAGAGGTTAGTTTCTGAATACTTTTGTAAGCTGTGTGATGTGTACTAGAGTGGTGTACTCAGAGATTGTTTATGTGGTGGGAAAGGGATGATGATGGATGTGCATAACTTATTGTGTATTTTTGTAATTGTATTAATTTTGATATATTCCTGAAGTACATCTTAAAGACGTCTTTTTTTTTTGTAGCTTTTCTAAAGTAAGTTTTTCATTAAATTACCGCTTTTGTGTGAAATGTTTCGTGTGGAAATACCTTTGACAGCTCATTATTAAATTTGTTATAAGCAGTATTATGTGTGTTTATAAATTTTAACTGTGTGGAAAAAAATCATGTAATTTTATTTCTTGTGTATACTAAAATATTTTAATCAGTTACGCAAAAAGTCATATAGTACTTGCAGCGTGAGTTAGGCCAGGACAATCTTTAGACTCTGTACTTACACCTTTAATTTTGTGCACAGAATTCCCATCTTTTCGAAGTATTGGTAATCAAGCAGCGTAATATTTCAGTTTTTCGTATAAGGTTCAGCAGGGCAAAAAGACAGTTTTGAATTAGTTGAATGCTACATAATCATTTTTGTGTGTGTGTGTGTTAAAAAAATTAAGGTGTTACATTTGTAAGAATCAGTTTATATCTGTCTTTTTGTTATGTAAAAACACAACGTATATAAACGGCGTTAACAACTGGAATTGTTAAATTATCAGAACTAGTAGGTATTTAGACTGTGTTTAGTTAATTATGTGAAGCTCTGATTCAGAGCACTTAAACAACTTTGTTAAACAGCGTTACGATTTTTGATTCAGCTCGATTAGTTGAGAAAAGGCAAAGAAATTTGAATCTTACCTTATGGCATCCATGTGCATAGTATGAACTTTGCTTTTAACTCTGAAAAATATTTTAATTTGCTTACTAAGTTCTTGATAAGGAAGAAACATTTTGTGTTATTTTATTGCAGTTTTTAAGTATAGACAATCTGTGCCATTGATAAAGGCCGCAAAAGCATAATTCTTACCACTTTTGTTTTTGTAGGAATAAACATTGGTATATTCTGATTATCCGCATCCTAACAAATAGGTGGCATTTCATTGGCAACTTCAACTTGGTACTGTTCTTTCCATTTAAAAAAAAAGAAAAAAATTATCACCCACCTATCAATATTTGTCATAAATCCTTAAACATTATTAACGTATCCAAATAAAACATTCTTTAGCAATTCAAAATAAAAATTTTAATAATTAAATAAGGATTAAAAGAAGTATTAGAAATTAAACACTTAACTTTTTATGAGAAATCCTTTTGTAATTTTTTGTCTTGTGTTTTTCACCCCAAGTACACAGTGATCTTTCCTTTGAAAAATCAGAGAATTGCATAAACTTCGTAGCACATACAGCCAAAACACTGCATGCTGACCATGATCACAGTCATCCAAGAACAGCTGGATGTTCAATGTATGCTTCAATATAAGGAAAGTAAAAGAGTTTATAAAGTTACTAAAATAGTTTCTTTTTTTGATAATTTTTCATTGTTTAAAAAAAAATTAGTAATCAGAAACAGAGGGCATGTCACTGTGAGAGAAATATCTTGCAATCCCATTGATTTGAGTTAGCCAAAATAATATCATTAACGAGCAACAAAGTTAGGTTGCTAGAACAAAATCATTATCTAACAGTGAAATTGTCAAATACTCACATGCACCCAATACTTAACTGTAGCTGAAATAAGAAATTGTAGGAGGGGAAAGAAATTCACAAAATTTGACAGATAAAAAAAAGCACTGCTCAGCAAAATGACAAATATGTAGTATATAATCACCATTTACTCAGTACTTGGATTGGCTGTTACATGTATACTTGAAATGCACTAAAAGTGCAAATATTTTATTGAATCTTGAAACTAGAATGCAGATGATCAGAAAATTTCTATGTATTTTGTAGCAATAACTTATAAATGATAATTGATTATATAATGAGATTTTAGCTTATTGAATTGATAAACTTGTTCTTCAACAAATTAAAAGATTAATATTTTCATTCTGTTTGTGAAATTTCTCTGTTATAATTTTTTCAGTACAACCAGAACTGCATATTTATTTACCATTATTTTCTAAATTATGTATTTGTATGATTCAATAATTTGATAATATATACTAAGGTAGATAGATGTACATGAGAAGCTATTTGTAATGTTGCTGACTTCCCTGATGAAGAAATTTAAACCCGTTGTCTGTTTTAATATTTATTTTAAAACAAGTTTTCTTGGTTAATTAAAAAGTAACATTGCAGCATTATTACCAAAGGGAAAGACAAAAGCTTTCCTAATGCGAGATATGTGTTTGCTCTGCATTTGTCAGACAAAAGCCATGTTTTTGTTTCTCTTACCAGATCAGTAACGGATATCCCCAAAGGGGATGTCCTTAACGAGTCTTTCCTTAATCACTTTCAGCCATTTCGGCAGATGCTGGGATTTGTTCCTAAGAGAAATGAGATGTAAGCTAAAAAGTAATCCAGTGCTCCACTCAAAGAAAACTTTACACAAGTACAATTATACTCACTAAACATCTGTATTCTTATTCCGCTGACGTTGCTCAAACTCAACACTCTATTTTTCCACAGGTAAAAGCATTTTTTTTTTTATATTTTCAATGTAAATTTATGTTATAAATACTTAATTTATTACACATTATTTGTATATAAAAAAATCATTCTTTTTAGTTTTGGCAGTTAATGGGTTAATCCTGTTCTTTAAAAAATACTTTTATTAATGGAAGATTATCTTTTGAGAGTAAAGATGAATTATGTTTTTCAGAAAATCAAATTAGAATGAAAGAATACATTGGTTATCAGTTATATGCATCTTTAATTGGTAGAATGTATAATTAGTCATGATTATTTTTCAATAATGAGAAATATGGCATCTATGTGACAGGTTAGAAGTGTTAATATATTTAACATGGCAATATCTTCTATTTGGAGTTACACATTTTTTTTTTCATATAAGCATTTTTAAATAGGGTACATCTCAAAGTATTTCAAAATATTTGTTTGAATATATGCTCTGTTCTTGTCAAGGAACTGAAGTCAAATATTAATGTTTCAATTCATCTATTTTTATTTGCTTAATTCCCCCCCTTCATTAGTATTCTTGAAATCATGGGCTGAGTCTTATTCAAATGAATGTGGTAATTAGAATGATAGTGATGATCTGGACTAAAGATTACTGAAACTAACAGATAGAGCATGAGTGGATAGTTATTTGTGCATTGCTCTGATTCTTAGTATGTTTTGTGTTGAGAAATGAACTGTGTTGAACTTGAGTTCGAACCATGTTGATGAGGTTGTTGATGAGTTTGAACCATGTTGATGACTACTTTTGGAAAAGGTTTACATTTTTTATCATTGGTTTTAATTTATTATTTCTTGTTCTTCTACAGCTGATTAATTGATGCGGAAATGAAATTATCCTTCCAAAGTATTGCAGTTAGTAATTTTTGGAAAGATGCTTAATAAATATAATTGCTTGTAATTTACAAATACCTTGCTAGGAATATTTAAATATGTAAACTTAAGCTGTGAATAAAAGACCAAACCTTAATGTCTGCTTTTAGACTAAAATTCATGTTATTCATTAGTGTATTAAATACTGGAGCTCTGATTTGGGATTAATGCACCCTGGTTCATCCCAAATTCATACATTCACAGAGATCTTCAAATTGATACTATACAAAATTATATCAAAAAACTTGCAGTACATTTTTTCCTTTCTGTACTATTACATCCAAACAGTTGTATCAGTTCTTTGCGATGCTCACCTTTTCCTAGAGAAAAACACAAATATCCTTTGGATATTCTTACCTAACATTTTGTTAATTATTTGAAGTACTTACTACCTTACTGATCCAACTTTTTTCACATTGCTTTGTCTATTTTCATTCATTACATCTTTCTTCACCGATTGATGGTGGCTAAGTGAAATATCTCATTCTACCATCTCAATTCTTCTTATCATCCTTTTGTTGTTTCAGACATTCTTTTACCTGATGCAGAGTAAAAGTGCGTTGTCACTCTCTTTCCATTCGACACAAGTCAAATTTTAAGATCCTTTTTGGTGTGAACAAAATAAAGACATCTTTACTGGGAAGGAGGGATTGACTTCATATTAGAATACCAATAGCCAAGTGGATGAGCTGATTGAGCATTGGTAGTTCATCCTTTGTTCAGATTCTTGAAACTGAATGGGCAGACTGATGAGAGATTTCTGTCTTTACCTACGGCTGAGGTATCTATACTATGACAGATAACCCTCTGTTCTTGTGAACAAATAAAACATTTTTTTAAAAAAATGATAAAATAAAGATTGTTAAAAAATGTTGAACCACTTTTCCAGTGGCGTAGCTAGGGTGGGGTAAGGGGGGACATCTGACCCCAAGTGCAGCATCCAAGGGGTGCCAAATTGATGCTACAAAATTTTATAATGAAATGTTTTCCATTCTTGGCACACAGAAAGGGGCACAAATTCTTCAGTTGTCCCCGGGTGCTGGAAACTCTAGCTACGCCCCTGCACTTTTCCTTCCGAGCTAATTTTAGCTTTAAATGTGTGTATAGTTATTAGTAGTCTTATTCATCCGAGCAGCATTATTACATGCACGAGATTTTTAGTAAATACTAATCGTTAAAGAAAGGATTGTCATTTGATACTTTTCATTGAAATTAATTTACAGGTATTTGAAATTAATTTACAGGTAAATTAATTTACAGGTATTTTAAGTGCTTTCTTCATTTCAGAAGCATATAAAAGTTGCATTTCACACCGTTGTATTCTATGTAGCCAAGAGTCACTTTAAATCTTTTAGCTCTGTTTTGGACTTGTTCATATGATAAACTGTGAAAGTGAAGATAGAAATGCATAAATAATAGTGAAATAATTCCTCGTCACATTAAATGATTGGACAGTTAAAGATTGATCTCTACTGTACAGTACCCCTTAGTTTCTGAAAAAATCGTGAAGTGGTATTGGTTGTTCGTGAAATTTGGAAGTGCGCTGCGTGAAATAGGTTTTTTGGTAACCCCCATGTTGATAATGTTGGCGAAACTAGTCTTGGGGTTTTTTTTTAAATAGTTTTTATTAAAAACGGGTTATCTCTGTGAATATTGCCAAACGTGTTGTGATAAATTTAGATTTTGGCTAATTTTTTTAATAATAGTAACCCTTTATATGGACTCGGGTTTTTGGTTCTTACCCTTCTTTTCAGTTGCTGTGTTTGTTTGCATGGTATGGTCTTGGATTTTGAACTTGCTATAATTTTCTGTAGGTATCATCATTTGAGTATGTTTGAGGTGGGTAAGAGAATGAATGTTGATTAACAGCGGATGAGCCGAAACAACAAAAAATTTAATTGAATTCTTACGTAGGGGATGGAGGAGATGGTGGTGGGGAAGCGTGAACATATGCACGTGAAAAAAAGGTGTTAAAAAATTGAAGTTTCATTTGTTTATTGTCTCTGTGTGCTAATTTTTGTTAAAAGATTGGTAAAAGTATAGTTTAGGGTAGCCCTTGGCGATTTTTAGCGGTACATGGATACCGATTTTGTGCAATTCTTTGACTCGTTATTTTGGCTTGCGAAGTGGCGATTTTTGCTAACCCAAAATAACAAGACAAACAATTGCACAAACTCGGTATCCATTTACACATCGACTTATTTTCACTTTTAAAAAAAAAAAAAAAACCTGAATTGCACAAAAATAGCATTGCGCACCCCTTTGACTTTGTCCATGTAACACGTCGACCTATTTTCACTTTAAAAAAATCCCCGAATTGCACAAAAATGGCATTGCACACTCTTTTAACTTTATCCATGGTACATGTCGACCTACTTTCACTTAAAAAGTCAAAGGGGCACCAAATTCTACAATATAGGCAAACAAAAAACACATAATCTCAATAAAATACATTTTAAACCAAACAATAAAATAACATAAAAAAGGAAAAACGTCATACATTTAAGCACGACCAAAAGCAAATATTCACTTACCATGATTTTCGAGTTCGCTTCGTACACCCAGAGCCACGTAAAAATCAAAATATCAATCATACTCAAATGACTTTTTTCAAACCAGGTACTCTTTCTGATCGAACGCTTCACATAGTGATCATCTGAACCTTTTTTCCTACAAACCCATTCAAATCCATCTAAACGGTTTTTACGTTCGACTAGACGCATATCTTTCCTACATACAGGACACTTATAATGGCTACTAAGTAAACCTTCATTTACAGACCAGTCAATTAATGCTCTTTTCCCCTTTCACTCCAAATCGTACAAAAACTTCAAATTAATCTTACTACATCCGGCCATTCTACCATCTAAAGAATCAAACCAACACACACCACAAAAACACTTACAAAACATCCCATGATTCAAAATTTCCCAGAATAATGCACCCGATTACATCACAATAGGGTTTTCATAACATAAAACTACTCAGGCTACCACAAATGAAACAACAACTTGGCGATAACTTTGCAATAATACATGAGGTACCTTAAAGTCTACTCTACCCAAAAGATTTGTTGTTGGATGTTTTTATGTTAGGAAATACGAGGGCCATCCAGGAAGTAGATTACGTTTCCGTCTGTGTCCGCTAGGGGCGGGGCTAGCGCGGCCATCTTGGGGTCAGAGCGTTGCGCAGCTCAGTCTGCATCTAGCCGTGCTAGTGAGAGGTTCGTGCTGTGCTCCGTTCAGATACTGTGACGGTTTGAAATGTCTGCGTTAATTGAAAATCCCGCGAGCTGCGAGGTGCGCTCAGTAATAAGGTTTCTGACTGCAAAAAACTGTAAACCGATAGAAATCTATCGGCAGCTTCGTGAAGTGTATGGGGACAACATTATCACTGAAGGTGGAGTGCGTCAGTGGGTCATAAGATTTCAAAATGGCCGAACCAATGTTCACGACGAAGATCGAAGTGGGAGACCCAGCATAGTGACCGCCGAACTTCTCGAAAAAGTCGATGCTAAAGTCCGTGAAAATCGAAATTTCACAATAACGGAACTTTCTTTGAGTTTTCCACAAATTTCGCGAAGTTTGTTGCACGAAATCATCAGCGAAAAGCTTGGTTACCACAAGTTTTGTGCAAGATGGATTCCAAAAATCTTGACAGAGGACCACAAAAATCAGCGAATGGCTGCAGCGTTGAACTTTTTGGACGCTTACCATAAGGATGGTGACTCTTTACTCGATCGCATCGTTACTGGTGACGAAACATGGGTGAAACATGTGAACTGTGAAACGAAATTGCAATCAATGCAGTGGGGGCACACAAGTTCTCCCCAAAAACCCAAGAAATGCATGCAAACAATGTCGGCAAGGAAGATGATGGCGACTGTTTTTTGGGACAGAAAAGGTGTAATTTTGGTGGACTTCCTGGAAAGAGGCACTACAATAAACTCTCAAAGGTATTGCCAAACTCTCCAAAAACTCAGAAGAGCAATTCAAAACAAGCGCAGAGGAATGTTGAGCTCTAAGATCTTGTTGATTCACGACAACGCCCGGCCCCACACGGCAAATGTCACTCGTAAAGTTCTTGAATCTTTTAAGTGGGAGTTGTTTCCTCATCCGCCGTACAGTCCCGACCTGGCACCGAGCGACTTCCACCTATTCCCAGCAATGAAGAAGTGGCTGGCTATGCAGCGTTTTGATGACGACGCACAGCTGCAAGAAGAGGTAACGAAGTGGTTGAAGGCGCAGGCGGCCGAATTTTTCGACGAAGGAATTTCCAAGCTCGTACATCGCTACGATAAATGCCTTAATTTGTATGGTGACTATGTAGAAAAGTAGTATTTGAGTGTGGCTTTCATCTGTATATAATAAAATTTGTTTCCTATACTTTGTTTATTTTTTTATTCCAAAACGTAATCTACTTTCTGGATAGCCCTCGTATGTATTTTTGGTTATTAGTCCAAAGGGGCTATTTCCGTGAAGGACTATTGTTTACGTTTTGTGATGTTGCGTTGAATCACGGCTGATCTTTAGAATATGGTAACTGGTAGTTTGGCGACATTTTGGAGGCGATAAAGGTTACTACCTGGGACTTTGGTAATAATGTGAGCAGTACTCAGTTCCGATTACGCATTATTTTGTGTGAGGGAAATGAGAGATCATGGGATATGTCATGTGATATTAATGGATGAATTACGGTTCTTTAATCGGAAAAGGGGGGAAATCTGGAAAAAATCTGGAAATTTTGTATTTGGCTTTATTCTGTGTTGTGTGAAACAGTGTTCGTTAATTTTTAGATCCCATGGCCCTAACTAAAGTGAATTCGGAATGGGTATTTAGTGGGATTGAAAAAGCTAGTAATAAGTGTTTCTTTAAGGTTGTGCGAGATAAAAGTAAAGATGTTTTGTTAAGTTATTTATTTTACCTGGTACATTGGTGTGAACCATAAGTATGATTTTAAAGATCCTGAAACAGAAATAAGAAAAGTTTATCGGACACGTAATCAAGATTCTGAAGAAGAATAGGTAAGTTAGTATTTTTAATTATTTGAGGATATTATTTTTATGCATTGTTCTAAATGTAAGGTGGAAGTAAAGTAATTTGCGTAAACGTACATGGAAATAATTTAAATATTTGACACTAAGTATTTGTAACCATTTGTAATGTTTGCTGTATGAATTAGTTAGTGTCGTTTGTAATATAATAGATAATGTAGAGGTAAAAGTTTTTGGATATTTTATACGGGGAAATGTTCATATTTGGAAAGGGTATATACTTTTTCGCGATCAGGTAATTTCATATATGTTCTTTTTACCGGGTTTAAAGATTCAGAAAATTGTTATGCATTTTCGTGAAATTTTTCTAGTTTATGAGAAAAAAGCAGTGTACATGGATATAGTGAAGAGTGTGCGCAATGCCATTTTTGTGCAATTCTGGGATGTTTTTTTAAGTAAAAATAAGTCGACGTGTACATGGTTTAGTGATATTTTAATTAAATGATAGTTATTTTGTGAATTTTATGTTTGTAGGAATTTGGTATACGTTTAAGTTGAAGTAAACGTGCATGGAAATAATTTAAATATTTGACATTAAGTATTTGTTATGCTTGCGGTATGAATTCGTTGGTGACGTGTATAATATAATAGATGATTTAGAGGTAAAAGTTTTTGGATATTTTATTTATTTTATATGTGGAAATGTTCATATTTGGAAAGGGTATATACTTTTTCGCGATCAGGTAATTTCATATATGTTCTTTTTACCGGGTTTAAAGATTGAGAAAATTGTCATGTATTTTCGTGAAAGTTTTCTAATTTATGAGAAAAAAGCAGTGTACATGAATATAGTGAAGAGTATGCGCAATGCCATTTTTGTGTAATTCTGGGATTTTTTTTAAGTAAAAATAAGTCGGCGTGTACATGGTTTATGTGTATGTGTTATTTTGAAAAACGCGTAAGGAGTATGGTATTGTGCACTTTTTCCCAATTTTGCAGTGAATATTTGTCATGATTAAGCAGTTTTGTTAGATAAAATTTCTAGCATAAGTGTAATTCGGCTAGTAGATTGTTGGAAAAAGTGTTCAGTAGATAAAAAGAAAAGAAACATGTCTTTACTTTGTGAGGACAAAATGGCGGCGGGGAAAAAAAAATAGAGGGTTGCTGTAGGAGAGTTGGTCGCCAAAAAATTGCCAAGTTACCATAATGTAAAGATCAACCTGAATCACTAACGCAACAACATCTGGTGGCAACAGTTTGAAAAGTGAAATGGGCATGTGGAAGACCAAATTTGGAATTTGTTTTATTATTGATTTCATGTTTTGTAAAACTTTAACAAATTTTTTATTAACAAACTCGAGGATTTCAAAGCGAGCGATGGCAATGTTGTACAGAGAAAACATTTTTATCTCCAGCGTGTGAGACTGTGTATCGGAAATTCTAAAGATATGCTCAATTTAAAATTATTTTGCGATATTGCTGTTGAACTGAAGTGCGAAGAACATGATATTTAATAAGTAAAGGTAACACACAAAATGTTTAAAAAAGCCCCTTTGAACGTAATTTAAAATCTGAAACCTTTCAGATTTTTTTGATTTGTTTTTATTTTATTTTATTACTCTCTGTGTATTTTTGGTTATTTGTTCATCTCTGTGTGTTAAGACAGCGAAGAATTTTTTCTGGTTAACATGCTAGTTTTTATTTTGTTTTAGGTTCCTGAAAGTGAAAATAGATCAATGTGTACATGGTCAAAGTTAACGCAGTGTGCAATGCCTAGTTTGTGCAATTTTCTGATATTTTTTTTAAAGTTAAATAGGTCGATGTGTACACGGACACCGAGTTTGTATAAGTCTTTGAATTCTTGTTTTGGTTTTGTGTAGCAGGCGGAAGGATCAGTACCATTTTGAAATTGGTGCTGATCCTTGGCGTTAAAAAAAGAGACAATTCGCCAAGGGGTGCCAAAGAGTAAATTTTAACCCAATTAAATATGCTCAAATGTGGCATAATAGAGGAAGCCCGAAAATTTGGTCATATTATTAAAAATTCCTGTGTAATTCCATGTGCCTAAATCTAATAAGCGTAAAATCATCTTGAAAGGGAAATCATGTGGAATGTTACCAAACGAAAAGAAATGATTGGGCAGTTTCAGCAACTGTTCCAAGTGATATCCTTTTGAACTTTCAGAATGGTGGCTAATGATGTGAATATCCAAAAAGAGAGAATTTATTCTCTCTGATTATCCGTGCACCCCTCCCCTCCTGAAAAGTATTCATGGGGCACTGCACTATGCCACCAAAATAAGGCAACCCATGACATCATCAAAATGTATTTAATGTGACAACCTAGGTATGCATGCCCAGGCAACAGACAAGAATTGATTTCCACCTTCAAACTGTCAGTTTTCTGATTTTTTTTTTTCTTTCATTTTGTTACTTATTTTTTTCCTTTTAAGGAATAATGGGGCTGTGGAGTTTGCTGGCTCATGCAAAAGTAAGCATTGTATGGCTTTTGTTCAGTAATACAAAATGTAAAATTTTCATTCCATGAAGTTGTACTTCGTAGAAGATCAGATTTTATGGACTGAAATTTTTGTAGTTCTCTTATTTTTTTCAATAATCTCATTAGGGTATCTGGAGTGTTAGAGAAATAAAAACACATTTGTACTTCAATTTGTATTAAAGTTCAATGAAATATCTATGTAGGCTGTTTTTAAGTAAGCCCCCTTTTTTTTTAAATAACGATAATATTTTATTTAAAAAAACCTTTATTTTAGGAATTGTAGATACTTTTGCCTATTTTTCTACACAGCTACCTAGTTTATTAATGCACTTGTCATACCTTAAAAGTAAGTTTTGAAAACCCTCTTCAGAGAAGTCTCCCGCTTGCTCCTACAGCCAAGTGTTCACAGCCACTTTCACTTCTTCGTTGTAGCGCTTCCTGCCAAAATGGTGTTTGAGGTACTGGAAAAGGTGGAAATTGCTGGAAGCAAGGTCGGGCCATATGATGCATGGTCCGAAAGATTTGATTAAATCATCCCGAGTTGTTTAAGAAGTGCGAGGCCTTGTGTTGTCGTGGAGGAGCAAAATTACTTTTGACAGCATGCTGCACCGTTGTTTCACAATGCTCTTTGGAGCTTCTGTAGAGCTGTGCATTTGGCACCTGAGTTGATAGTCGTTGTGGCATAAAGTCCACCAGCAAAACACCATGCTGATTCCAGAACACTGTTGCCATAATCTTGCACTTTGACAGCGTTTTTTTGGCTTTGACCTTGATCTGAGAAGATGTGTGTTGCCATTCCATCAACTGTTGCTTGGATTCAAGAGTGACATGGGATACCGATGTTTCATCTCCAGTAACAATTTGACTCAACATGTCATCCCCTTCTTCCCCGTAAAGAATCAAAAAGTCCAATGAACTGGCAAACCTCTTCTCTTTGTGTTCCGCTGTGAGGAGTTTGGGCCAAGAACACAATTTCTTAAAGTTTAGGTTTTCAGTCACAATTTTGTACACCAACGACCGAGAAACATGGGAAATTCCAATGAAAGAGTAGTTATCGTGAATTTGCTGTTCTCACGAATTTTTCTTTCAGCTGCATGCACCAAATCATCAGTGATTACAGAGGGCTGGCCTGAGAATTCTTCATTGTGGACATTTGTACGCCCATCTTTAAACTCCCTGACTAATTTTCGGACTTTATTATCACTCATCAGTGCCATAAACTTCTGTTATCTGGTGATGAATGTCTGCAGCCTACATGTTTCTTGCACTCAAAAAACTGATAACAGATCATATCTCGTATGTGGCAGGTGATTCAATCACCTTAAACATTTTAAAGATGCACAGCAAAGCTTACACGACTGTTACAGAGTTGAAACTGGCACGAGTCTGTTTGCAAAGGATGCTGGTCAATGGCACAGCGACTCATTGCGGTGAACTAGGGAACTGTACACGCCAATCGACCTTACTTAAAAAACAGCTCTCGTAATAACAGTAACAGATCTACTCATATCAAGTAATACTGCCTTCAACTTCATCAGCAGTGGGTGTATAATTTCTGTAATGGATTCAGTACATGCTGTGAGTGGAAAGTAGACACAAACGTTCGTTATTGCATTTATTAGGCTGTGAGAAGAACAAGTTCATAGAATAGATATACAGGTAGTTCGGTGCTCGCAGGCACCCTCTTGCAGAGAACAAAATCAAAATTTACATAAGGCACCAACATGCCGCCCACCTTGAAATACTATTTGAACATTCAGTGGTTAAAATTCAGTAAATTTAAAACACAATATAATATTAAAATCATGATATAATACTTAAGTTATATTACATGAATTAAAACTCAAATTGGTAATGGACATAATTTTGTAATATTTCTTTTGACCATGCCATCTGAAGTCTTAATAGTCACAACCCTAACAATGTTATCAAGACCAGGATGTAACTGAGTAATTCTACCCATTTTCCATTTAGTTGGAGGTAAGTTATCCTCCTTTATGAGACACAGATCATTAACTTGCAGATTTTTAGTTGGCAAAAGCCATTTTGGTCTTTGTTGTAATCAACACAGATATTCTTGTGCCAATGCTTCCAAAATTGGTGAACCATTTTTTGAATATGTTGTCATCTAGTGAGATGGGAAACTTCAATGTAATTTGGTTCAGGAATGCTTATTAATGATCTACCAATAAGAAAATGACCAGGCGTCAATGCTGATAAGTCATTTGGATCATTAGATAAACTTGTTAAATGTCGCGAGTTAAGACAAGCTTCTATTTGTGTGAAAAATGTTTCAAATTCTTCATACGTCAAATTTACCTCGCCAACTACTCGTTTTAAATGGTATTTTGTTGATTTTATGCCAGCTTCCCAGAGTCCACCAATATGTGGCACACCTGGAATGTTTAGATGCCATTTAATGCCATTATCAACCAAATATCTACTAACGTTTTGGTTATAAGTTGCAGATCTAGCAAGCCTTTCAAATTCCATGAGTTTGTGTTTTGCTCCAACAAAATTGGAACCACAATCACTATATAAATATCACTGCTTTTGCATCTGCGGAAAATGAACCTCTTAAGACCTGAAAGATCAGTCACTAATTCTAAGTGAATAGCTCTTGTTGTAAAACAAACAAATAGACCTATATATGCCTTGAATGACATAGAGCCACGACCCTTATTTGCTTTAATTTGAAAAGGGCCTGCGTAATCCACTCCACAGCGCAAAAACGGGGAGCAGGGGAAACGCGACTAGAGGGCAAATCACTCATCGATTGATTAGTGACAGGTGCTCTAATTTTGCAACACTTTATACATTTCCCAACTAAATCTCTGATAACAGCTTTACCACTTATGATCCAATATTGTTCTTGAATGCAAGATTGCATCAGTTGTGGACTTGCATGCAAAAGTATTTCATGGTAATGTCTGACAATGAGATAAGTTAAAATGTGCCTCTTTGGAAGCAAAATTGGATGCCTAAAGTCATATGCAAGGTTTGCATGTCGCAAGCGACCGCCCACCCTGAGAATACCTGAATTATCTAAAAATGGATTTAAAGATAAAATTTTGCTTGTACAAGATAATGATTGATTTCTGCTTAAAGTGTTAATTTCATTCTTAAATTCAACATATTGCATTAATTTAATTAACACATGCATAGCTTTAGTTAATTCACTAGTTTTTAAAAATCCATTTACCTTATATTCTGAATTTCTACAGTTATTTACAAATCTCAGACATAATGCTATAACATGTTTAAGTTTGGTGAGAGAAGAATATTTATAAAATAAATCATGAGTGTCTGTCAGGTGACTGGCAGCAGTTGTTGACTGTAAAGCACATCTTTGCTCTGGAATAGAATCATTCAGCAGTGGTGCAGATAATGCTGGCTGAAAAGGAAATAAATTATACAATAAATCTGGACCACATAGTCACAATGAAGTAACCAGTGCAGATGATGACACACCACGAGTTGCAAGATCAGCAGGATTAGTATTCCCACACACATGATGCCACTGGACAGGAGAAGATAAAGTCTGGATTTTTGCTACTCTGTTGGCAATGAAGGTCTTCCATCGGCTTGCATGAGATCCTATCCAGGCTAATACAACAATGGAATCAGTATGAAAATAAGCTTGTGATATAGGAGTATTTAAAGCTCTACAGGTGAAATCCATTAATTTAGTCAACAGGAATGCTCCACAAAGTTCCAATCGGGAAAGTGATATGGTTTCTAATGGTGCAACTCTTGTCTTGGCTATTACCAACTGAACATTGATTTATCCAGTATCTAACACAGAACGATAATAAATTGCAGCAGCATAGGCCTTCTCTGAGGCGTCACAAAACCCGTGCAGTTGAAACTGGTTATCTGATTCAACCAACAAGGATCGTGAAATTTTGATACTTTTAATAAATAAAATCTCTTCTGTAAGTTGTTTCCATTCACATTCAATATCTTAAGGAACCTTTTCATCCCACTGCAATTGATGTTTCCACAATCTTTGCATGATCAGTTTATAGCAAACCGTGATCGGTGCCAAGCATCCAAGAGGGTCAAAAGTCTTCGCGATTATTGAAAGTAATGTTCGTTTGGTTAAGACTTCAGGATATGATGAATTGACTTTGAATAAAAACATATCTGAAGCTGGATGCCACAGGATACCTAACATTTTTACAGTATCATCATTGTTTATGTTTAAAGAAACATTTGATAAGCACAAATCTGGATGACTTCAAGACTTCTTTGCTGTTAGAAGCCCATTTTCTTAGAACAAATCTTGCACGTGACAACATCTGATTCAATTGCATTTGTAATTCTATAGCTTCAGTAACTGAACTATCTTCGGACATCAAATCAGCAATGTAGAAGTCCCTAAGGCATGTCTTGGAAGCCAAAAGAAAATTAGTTGCTTCATCTATTGCTAACTGCTGTAAACATTTTACCGCAAGGTACGGTGCTGATGCAGTACCATAAGCAATCCTAGTTAATCGAAAATCCTGAATTGGTTTATAAGGTGAATCGTGCCAGACTATTCTTTGAAAGTCTACATCCAGTATAATTTGTCTGTACATTTTCTATATGTCTGTAGTTATAGCTATTCTGTGAATTCTGAAAAGCGAATAATTAATGTTGTCAGATCAGTCTGTAACTGTGGACCAACCATCAATTTCTCATTAAGAGACATACCGCTAGAAGATTTTGCAGAACCATCAAATACGACTCGAAATGTATCACCATTTTTATCCGGAACTGAATGGTGCGGAAGTTAAAAACTAGAATTAACTGGAACATCAATTTCATTTTCTGGAATCAATTCCATATGACCAAGTCGTTGGTAATCCTCCATAAATTTGTGATATTGACTGGAAAGAGATTTATCTTAATAAATTGACGTTCAGTGCTTTGTAAACAATGTAGAGCAACATCCCTTAATGACCCAAGTTCATTGCTAGATCTGCGAAATGGAAACTTAATAACAAATCTACCTGTTGAATCACGAGAAAAATTCCGCTTGAAATGATTTTCACACTCAATTTCTTCCTCTGTGTAATGCTTTATCTCCGAAATTTCTTCCAATTTCCAAAATTTTTCAAGCTGGAACTGAACATTGGTACAACTAGCATGATTAGATACAATTGTTTGTGATACACTTTTAGTCTTTCCGATAATGACCCAGCCGAATATTGATTCCAAGGCTGTTAACGAATCACCCAGAACAGTTAAATGCCCATGAAGCATTATCTCGCCAAATACATCTGCGCCTAAAAGAATATCTATTGGGCCAGGCTGGAAGCAATTTGTATCTGCCAACCACAAGTGTTTGAAAGATGTCAAAACGGATCTGTCAACTTGATATTCAGGAAGGCCACACGTGATCTTGGGTATAATTAATGCATTAACCAAAATGCTTGCGTTTTTATAAAATGGAAATGTTACTTGTAATTGAACTGAACCTGAATCCTTTCCAATTTTTGCGAGCTCAGGCCATTTACACTTATGTTTGCACTAGTACGCTTTAGCTGCAGTAAATTTACACAGTGCTCCCGAATAAATGAGCCCTGGCTACCTGAATCAATTAGCATCCTGCATTTTTGTAAATCTCCATTAATATCTTTAACATAAACAACTGCAGTAGGCAATAAAACTGCCTGTGTGACGGGCACTGTGGCATTATTGCTACTAATAGCAGAAGTTCCATGTTCCATGGGTATATGACATTTTTCATCATTTGAATTTTTCGAACATAACACTGTATTAGGTGGCTTTGAACAAGATTTACACATACTTGCATGACATTTAAAAATGGGATGCGTTTTACTATCTTTCAAACAATTAGCACATAATTTATTCCTTTTAATAATATCCCATTTTTCTGTGATAGGGGGTTGTAAAAAACTATCGCATTTAAATAACTGAGAATGAGAATTACTCTTACAATGAATGCATACATTAGCCACAAGTTGGGATGAAAAAGCGTATCTGCTACCTGAACTGCGAGTTTTAATTTCAGAAGGCAAAACTGCGTTCTCCCTCTGGCACTTTGCCAAAGAGGCAATAGCATTCGCTCTGTTTAAAATAAAATGCCTGAATTCACCGAAAGCAGAAATTTTTTTGTTCGAATGCTCTATCGTCCACTCTTTTAGTGTTTCATGATCAAGTTTTCTTTTTAACAGAAAAATAATCATAGTACAGTCAAAAGTCGTTAATCCGGACTTGTCGGGACTTCGGCGATTCCGGATTATAGATCATCAGTTTAAATCTGGTAAGAAGGCATGCAGAAATTATAAAATTAAAAATATGAAACCGTAATTTATGAAATAAAAATCAATTATGATCTAAAGGGTATCAAAATTTACAAACAAAAAGCTTAATATTTATTTGTTTACTTTATTAAACATTTCTTTCAATGCAAGTTGTTTAAGTTGCTTCGTTTTTTATGCTAATACTTTCTCTTTAATTCTTTCTTCTATAAACAGACATAATTTCTTGTTCAGTTACAAAGTTCCACTGTTCAAATCCTGTAATTGCTGTGCCGAGAATACCGACTAACTTGTCAATCGAAATTGTTTCGTTTTCACTAACCTCTCTGTCACTTTCTTCATGCCTTTATCCATTTTTTTGCAGCAATTCCACTTTTTGTATGATGGACATCGAAACATGCTTTCGCTTTGTAGATCCTTTGGCAGCTGCAGAATCGGAAACTCTTTTTGATATAATCAAAAGTTCAAGCTTACTTTCTATAAATTGCTCTAACAGTCTGCAAAAAATAATAAGCTGGATTCAATTAGAAGATTAAGGAACAACACAATCTGCAACATTAACTGAAATAGCTAATTAGATAATTTTAGCCTAGCTTATACCGTCCGTTATACGTTAAACATGCATGCATAAACGTATTATGCGCATGCGTAAAGGTATTATGCACATGCGCAGAAAGTTTGTAGCTTTGAGGTCCGAATTATAGATCATTCTGGATTTGACTTTTTACTGTATAAGAAAAGTATATTCATCTAAGGTATATAATTTTAATCAAGTTTAACTGATAAATTTTATAAGTACAACATTCCTACCACAAAGTAACAATAGTTTTAAATTTTAAATTAAGGTATACTATCTATTATACCTTTGAAAGAAAAAATTTCAAGCATTTTTAACTTATGCACTGGAAAGAGAGGAAGATATGCAGACTTCGTATGGTACATCATAACAAATTGTTTCAAAGTATGGTAGAAATAAGAATCAGCTATTTTCTTAGAAAAAATATAAATATGTATAATCTGTTACTTTAAAATAATAACTTCAAGATCGTAGTGGCACTTCTCTCATTTAGATTGTAGTGTGTGTTGCCACCATCTCATAGAGTGTATTAGGAGATTTTAGCAAATTAGATAATTTAAACTTTTTTCCACAGCAATTGTTCCTGTGATTATGGATTAGGATTTTTGCATGAAGAATGGCTTTGCAGTGGCTATTTGAATGTAATAGAATAGTTTCCAGGCATTTTGTGCCATCACTGGTCACATATTCTGGGCCCTTGTTGCCATAAATTAAACCTTTAAGGACAGGAGAGCTGCAGCAATATGTTAATAATGAGAATAGTATGAATGCTATAAGCAAGCAAAAATAGTTTAAGATGTTAAACACTCTTAGATCACTGATAGCAAGACTGCCTATCAGAATATTTACGACTCTCAAATTGGGGTGTGAGCTCAGAGTTTGGGAGTTTCCTCTAGTCTCAGAATTAACAAAAGTTTTTGCAGTGACCATGTTTAGTTGCATCTGTCCAAAACAAGCATATGAATGCTCTGGAAAGCTGTATTAAGCATGTTAAAATTGTTGTATTGTTGCTTTGTCATCTTGTTTACATTTCAAAATTTATGAAACCCTTTTTTCTTTGTTGCTTTGAACCACTGATGGTGGTAGTGGATTTCTTTTCCCATGACGTGAAAAGTTGGACTACTGATACGGAAGTGTAATTGCATATTGTATTTTGCTGAAGCAAACTGTCATATTACACCTCCCACACGAATTTATTTACATTGTTTACATTAGATTTTAAATTTTTAGTTGACTAAGTGTTTTTATTGTAGGGATAAATGATAAATTGCCAGGGTATAGTTGCAACCATTAGTCTCATAATTTACTGGTTGAATGTGAATAATACAAATGGGTACTTACGTATTATCCCATCAAACCATGAAGGTTACTGGTTAATGATTTGAAACATAGGGGTAGCATGGTCTATACAATAAGAATAGGTGAGATTCGAGGTAGAGGAAGTAGAATGAACGTATTAGATATTGTAATGTTAATATTGCTAGGTAATCTTACTGGAATGTAGGTTTCTTTCAAATAAATAATATAATAGTTATGAGTAGTTTAATGATAAATACTTTTCATTTGTTGTGTTCTTAGTGTAACTGTGTTCTTCAGAAATAAAAATCACTGCATACTGTTTGTCTTATTCATTGCATGCTGTTTGCATAATTTTCCCTTCTCAATTTTTGTCTGTTAAAATTAGCAAAATAAGCGGGGGATATGTGATAAAATATGGTATAAATGTTAAACAATGTTCAAAAGTAGTATTTTATCATTTATTAATTGGTTTTATCAGGTTTTCTTTTAAAATATATTTCTGGTTATTTTTTTATTATTCTGCCTACTTTTCTTTTTTTAAGAAATGTATTTTGATATAATTGTTTGTATGAATGTTTCTATAATTTATTCTTCATTAACAAATAACACAATTTATTAAGTTTCCTTAGATGTTATTATTACTTCAAAAATATGTTTATTATATCTAAAAATGTATTTTTTGCAGAATTATGATGCTTTGTGAAGATGAGAGCTAGATTTATAACAGATTTTCAAGTGTGTGTGCTTGAATATTCCTTTACGAAAGAGAGTTGCTAAGAAGAACATGAACATCATCTCAATTAGTTTCATGCTCATCTTTTTTGAAAAAATGCATGCAAGCTGTTCATGAAATCACTTAAAATTTTCAAGAAGGCTTTTAGAGATGTGCAAAGTTGGAACAGTGCTGCAGGGCTGTTCCCCTGTCCAGTTGTGGCGCACTCATTTATGCATAACTGTGATTCTAGTGTTACTCATGATTATTTTTTTACAGTATGGTACAAACTTATTGATGTGTAGACAGCCAATGAGCAAGATGGTAGCTCCAGCCCTTGCTTGGATTTCTTATTCTTTAAACCAGAAATTTGGCCTAAATGATAAAACTTCTACTGTTAAGAATAGTTTTCAGCAGCCTGTGACAAAAGCTGAATTTACTGCTGTAAATAGTGATTTTAAAAACACGTCAAATGCTTCAGAATCTGACTTGTTTAAAGTAAAAAAATTATCTGTAGCTACAGAGCAAGCTAATGCTAGTCATGAAGAATCCCTCAAAGAGTGCCCTCTAGTGCCACCAAATTTAGGTATGTTAAACGTTCATTACTTTTGTTTTGTTCAATAAAGCTATTGTAATACAGTACAAAGTCCGAAATCCAGACTGGTCGGGACTTCGGCGATTCTGGATTTGGGATTTTTCCGGATAATAGATCATCAATTTAAACCTGGTAAGATGGCATGCAGAAATTATACAATTAAAAATATGAAATCGCAATTTATGAAATAAAGAACAATTATAATCTAAAGGGTATCAAAATTTACAAAAGAAAGCTTAATATTTATTTACTTTATTAACCCGCGAGCACATGCACCGATCCGACGAACACGAGAACACGCGCCGGGTATGTCATACCCGAATTAAAAAATTGCAATTAAAAATTTGTTGAAAAAATTAATCGGTTTTTTAAAAGAAACTAAAATGTAAAACCAAGTTAATACTTCATTTTAGACATAATAGGAAACAATAAGGAGAGGAAAAATTATTTACTTACAATTTTTTGAACATTCTTTACAAAATGAGGTCATATGTTCCGTACATATACTTTTGCTACAGTTTTCACAAATGAATCTAGTCTTTCTACCTTTTTTCTTGGAGCACTCTGTACACCTCTTGTAAGTCATTTTAGGTTTTTTGGAGGGCGGTCCATTGTTAACATGTTCATCGGTGGTCAGTGTTCGTCCAGAATCGGGAACCACAGATGCTCGTCGTCGTTCATTTTGAACATTTTCTATTAATTGCATCCCTAACACTTTGAGAAAAGTGCTCATCCCATTCACGAGTGAAATTTTCTCGTATTGAATCAATATAAATATTTGTATTATCAACTACATGTTTTAACATATCTTCATTGATAAGCAATAACAAGGACTCTAGAGGTGTTGAGACGTCTTTAGAATACTTTGTATTTCCAGGGAGTTTAGTTATAATATTTTTGGCGCCAATTCTAACATTAGTCCGGAATTTATTTTTGTTCCATTTTACTCCATTTTTCCAACATAAAACTCATTGCTACATTCCAGAGTTTCATTTTCTGTTTCTGTATCTGAATCACTACTCTATATGGATGAATCATGATTACTAATTATATTCTTCGTCATCAACATCTTCCTCTTCTTCACTAAATGAATTCTCATCAGAAGAACCTGTTTCAAGGAGATTTCTCAATCTTTTCATCTCTTAATCGTAAGGAATACACGGCGCCATGCTTACAACTCAAGAAAAACTTATACTAAAAGCTTGAAAACGAGAAGTGCGAAGTGACTCACTGAGAAACGCCAGTACACGCGCGGGTATGACATGCCCGAACAATTCTGGACTTACCACCTCAGGAATTTCCCCCATTTAAGTATGTGACCTTGAACTCAGCTGCACCAAGTTTTGTCCTTTTATGAAAGAATGGGCGAGAAATATACAAAAAGAAAAATGCACATGGGTATGACATACCCGCCGCGTGTGCTCGCGGGTTAAGCATTTCTTTCAATGTAAGTTGTTTAGATTCTTCCACAAAAAATTCAAAAAGTTCCTTTTTCTTTTTTCTTGTGTCATACATATACAGTGGACTTTCCACTGCCATACTCCTTGCATAATTTAGAGACGGATAAGCCTTTATCCATTTTTTGCAGTAATTCCACTTTTTGTTTAATGAACATCGAAACATGGTTTCGTTATGTAGATAGATCCTTTGGCAACTCCAGAATTGGAAACTCTTTTCAACATAATCAAAAGTTCAAGCTTAGTTTTTATAAAATTGCTGTAATAATAGCAGCCTGCAGAAAATAATAAGCTGGATCAAATTAGAAGATCAGGGAGAAGTGCAGTTTACTACATTAACTGAAATGCCTTATAATCAGTAAAGATAATTTTAGCCTAGCTTAATAGCATCCGTTATACTGTATTGGCTGTGTATCACTAGATTGGTGATGAAAGCCAGGTTGTTTCGCTAAATTTTTTCTTGCTCCTATTGCGTACTGAATTAAGCCTGAATTGTATTAGTTTAGTTATTTACTATACCTACGTTTATTTCTTGCACATGCTTAAAACTAATCCGAGTCCTGAATAAATAAACTCCCACATATCTATATGTACTTAACGCTTTATCTAGTGCTGGCGCTAAATACCGCCTGGTGCAGTCTCTACGGTTTCCAAATTCTGCTACAAAGCGCCTTCCTATGAAAAAAGTTCATATTATAAATCACAACTTCTCAATATCTCGAAAAAACATACAAAGTTTAGGACTGTAGTTTTATTTGACATCTCTGTAATTACTTTCGCCACAAAGGCGGGAAATCTCACTTCTCCAAAGTGAGAACGCATTCTGGGATTTTCCCTTTTTGCACAGCACTGCTCTCTGGAGGCATTTTCTACATTTTGCAGTTCATATATCAAGGAGGTAAGACTGAACATCCTGAGTTCTAAATTTTCACCGCACCTAAACTTTGGATCCCAGTGCTTTCCCTAAATCATAAACACCTCTTATCCCTTAATTTCGCCACTCGGTGCTTCCCCAAATTCCAAAAATTTCGTCTTCCCTAAATTCTGCTGTCTAGTGATGACAATATTCTGTTGCCGTTTCTGGGATTATGGTGAATAACATGTTAGTAATTCTTAATTAAAATAGCACTAAATTAATCTTTTGGCCTATGAGTTTCATTAACAAAATATATTTTTAGCATATGAAAAGAAATCTTTGTTGAATTTTTTCTCGTCAGCATTTCTTAGACCTTTTAAAAATCTATAATCATCTCCAAGCATAATGTTAGCATAAAAGGTTGCCATACTCTTGTTAATCACTTACTAATATAAAAAAAAGTTTAGACATCATACCGGGAGTTATTACTAAAGCTGTCATGTATTGATAAACATGCGTTGATGAAAGCAAAATATAATAAATAATGACTCGCCAGGTCAGCATCAGAGATATAAAATAGGTGAATTTTTCTGTTTGAGATGTATGCCAAGTGGACACTCAGCTCCAGAGCCAAATTATTAATCTCGCATATTTATGCGTACATGCTTGTTTTTCCATAACGAGGTATTTTATTTAGTGCCCAAGTGAAATTAAGAATCGGAATTTTTAAGTGAAAATCTCCGCATGTTTTATTATGGAATTAAAAATCAAATGCGCGTGCGTAAAGCATTAATAAAAAAAGTGTGACTTTGGGGTCTGGATTTTAGATCATTCCGGATAATGGACGTCCGGATTTCAGACTTTGAACTGTATATCATTCTGGTCTTTATATCTATCCATAAATGTATATGCATACTGATTTACATTAAGATGTTAGTTCCTGAAAAGTTATACAATGTTGAATTTTTAAAGCTGTGTTTTTACAACTTATTTATATACTTTTTTTCCCAGCATTTAATGCTTTTCTACATGCTGTTATGAAATTTGGTATAGTAATTATTTTTTTCTGTTAATATTCATATGAAGTTTTTATCCAATATTTACTAATTTTATCAATTCTCCAAAAGATTATTTGAAGCATGTTAAAAACTTTTGTTACTAGGAGCTGAATTCAAGACTTACCAAAAACTCAGTCCTCTTCCCCCCCCCCCCAATTTTTATTACTAAGAGTTGATTTCAAGACTTGGAGACAAGGGGGGGGAAGGAGAAAGGACTGAGTTTTTGTACCAGACCGGTATTATGTGTTTGCTAGCAAGGGAAACAGAAGATTTTCAGTGTATTGGTTTTGCCTAATTCAAATTCTAATCTGTTTTGCTTCCATCATTTAAAAAAAAAGTCATTAAGTGACATATACATGGTATCCGTAAACTGTTTGCTGAATGATATTTATTTATTGTAAAAATATTTTATTGTAAATATTTTATTGTAGTGTATTTTTGTAAATACAATACAATAAATATATTTATTGTAAAAAGATTTCAAGAAAGTGGGACATTATGCCTCTACAACCATTGATTCAGTTTTCAATGCACATTGTTCATTTTATCAGTATATCCTTACACAGGCACAGTACTGAGAAGTTAATGTTTCTATCTCCAATGAAAATTGCAGACAACCAAGATACTGGTTCATTTTGCATGAAAGTGTTTTCATTAGATGAGGAAACCGAAGTGTGACTTTGTTAATATTTATTCAACGCTCATTCTCTCTAATTCTGATGCAAACCATAGCACTAGAATTAGAGAGAATGAGCTCAAAAAACTCAAAGTAGCAGCTCAAAAAGTGGAGCACTAAATTGGTGACATACGAGAGAATTAAATTTGATAGTATTTTCTTTTCAGAATTTTAAACTTGGAAAAAAAAAATGCCATTCTCTCAAGCTGTAAATGAAGTACATCACAAATGTGATTCTGCAGCCCTCTAGTTCTTTTTTTATTCCAAAGGGGCTTTATCCTCGAAGGACTATTGCTTTCATTTTGCGTTGAATCAGTATAAATGTCCATTTCACTTTTCAAACTGTTGCCACCAAATGTTAGAGTCCTGCATTGTATTTGAAGAACTTAAATAATGAAAAATCTGCATAAATGTATGTATTTTTTGCATTGTGATAAAACAACGGTACATAGAGCCATCGAATTTTGAATGACGTAATCTTCCTATGAATATGGGCATGTGGAAGACCAAATTTGAAATTTGGAATTTGTTTTATTATCGAATCATATTTAGTAAAACTTTAACGAATTTTTGATTAACAAACTCAAGGATTTCAAAGCGAGCAATGGCAACACTATAGGGGGGGGACCTTTTTATCTCCAGTGCGTGGAACTGTTTATCGGAAATTCTAAAGATATGCTCATTTAAAAATAATTTTGTGACATTGCTATTGAACTGAATTTTATGGTTTAAGTGCAAAGAACATGATATTTAATAAATAAAGGTAACACACAAAACGTTAAAAAAATGCCCGTTTGGACATAACTTAAAATCTGAAACCTTTCAGATTTTTTTTTTAATGCAAGAAAGAAATGCAACAATAGCAGTTAGTTTATATCTTTGTTCATAAAAACAAAGGATGGCTTATTGAGAATCAGTCGGGTTACATCAAACAAAACTACAGCTGTTATGTGTTGCAATGTCATGCTTATCTATTATTGGCATTAAATCGCACTGCTTAGTAAAAGTTTCGGGGTTGACGGAATAATATGCCAGTACCCTTTTTTGTTTGTTTACCATTCGAACGTTTCTCCTGTCAAGCTTCATTTTCAAAATTATGATTTCACTTTATCATTTATCATTAGAGATGAAATTATATTATTTTTATTTTACTGCTTAGATGTGCTGCAGACTTTCCAAATCAACAACTTGTGGTAGTTTTCCTATTAGTACATTTTACTTCTGTATCTCTAGTTTTTCTATCTAAAGATAAGAAAAAAATATTACATACAGTTTTGTAACATGGAAATTAATTATTACAGCTGATGTACAAGTATATATATATACACTCGTGCAGTACCAAGATCCAGACATCCACTATTTGAAATGATCTCATAATCTGGACCACTAGCCAAATAAATAAGCAAACAAACTAACATAAGATATTTCCTCCCTTAAAGAGTTTAATGACTGAAAATATAATACCGAACAAAAAGTAGTTATGCCGTAAATGCAATTTTTTTCCATACTAACACTGATTCCTGCATGTCATTTTAAACATCTGCTGGCTAGGGAGTGGCACATTGGTCAGCGACAGTATGTTGATTGGTGTATTGATGTTGGTCTAGATCACACTTTCGGCTCTTGCATGATTGTAGGTGTTAACATTTTTCTGTCTGATGTAAACAATAAGTGAAGCCTCAATGTTGCCATATCTACATGTCATCTTTCTTGATTTAAACTGTGATCCAAAATCCAGAATTGCCAAACAATGCAAGATTCCAGATTTCTTACTTTGTCCTGTATACGTTCTTCTTTCATTATGCTGTTTCTATTCTGAAATCGCTCATAAATGTACCATTAAGCTTAACTTTTGATTGGAGTTTTTACTGATCTTATTGTCCAGTGACTTGATTACTTGTAATAAATAGGGTATTTTATTGGTATCATGTATGATGCAAAGCTTACAATTCTGATGTAGTATTTTGCATGTATTTCAACAAACCTGGAGGGGGAACTCTATTTTTTTCCCACTGTTATGTTTTACTCATTATTGATGGCAATTGCAAATATATTTTTTTTATTTCAAATTTGTTTGTTGAGAATTTTTTTTTTTCAAACATTATGTGTCACTTGTACCATACACCACTAAGGTGCTAGTGAAGTTTGAGGTAAAAGTAGTTCTGTGCTAAAACGTCAACTAAAACTGAATTTACAGTAATTTATGGTATGGTAATTCTTACTTATATGTAAGAATCAATGTTATGAAAATGTAGAGCATTTCTGTTCCTATATTTTTTTTTATTTTATTGGCATACTTGTAATTTTGTTTAATATGATATATGTTTATTATAAAGATAAATCATTCATTTTTTTCCCTTTCTTAAAATGTTATAGTTGGTCGATTAAAAGTTCTTACTGATTCACCAACATTTGATCAGTTAGAACAGATGTTTTATGATTTGCTTCCTGGTGGACGCTTTAAACCATCCAATTGTCTTGCAAGAAGTAAAGTTGCCTTAATAATTCCTTACAGAGATAGAGAAGAACACCTTAGAATATTTCTTCATAATATGCATCCTATTCTCCAGAGACAGCAGTTAGATTATGGTATATATGTTATTGAAGAGGTGAGTAAAATATGCCCATATTATTAAGCTGTTTGCACCATTGTTATTGATGCAAATTTATTAATTTTAATTCATTTGGTGTTCAGTTTCTTATAAATAATGTTTATATCTTGAAATTAACAATTTATAATTTGCATAATATTTTCAATAATCTGCCTAATATTTCTTCCTTTCCATTAATAAATGACTATATTTAAATTTTATTTAAGATCCAGTATAAAACAAATATTTTAACTCCAAAAATATTAGGAAAATAAGTCAATAACTGATTGTGTAAGATTGTATGGATTACGAAGTTAAGGCAACTGCCAGCCTGAAACTGAGGGTGAGTGTTTGATTCCTGAGTGTAAGGCCTGGTTGTTTGTATGTTGAGTTCTTCCCCCTTGGAAATGTAATATTAGTCATTATTGTTGTGGGCTGTAGCCAACGTTCTCACCAACGAGATGGTTAAATGACAGTAAAATTGAGTGGTAATTCTCAGATACCTAACTAGCAAGTGTTCACGATTAAAGAATGTTTTTGTTTAATAAATGCTATTCTATTGTATACAATCAATGTGGTAATAATGTGTTATTCGTAATATGGACACCCTTGCAACAAATAATAAGCATAACTAAGCTTATATATTCACAGTCATTCAAAACTCATTTCAGATAGTAAACTAATCTAGATCCTTTGAGACGATGACAGTTATTAAATACTTATGTAGGAAGAGAAAAAAGGCAGTATTATGCAGAATGCTTACAAAAGATAACCTGGCTGGACAATATACAGTTAATTCTTTCTGAGAGAACCAACCATGGTTCCAGACAGTTTTGTTTTTCTGTTGAGGTGGTCATCTAAGAGTGAATATTACTGGTGAATATTACTGGTATTATTAATAAATTTTAATAATAAATTGACCTTGTTCGAGTTTTTCTGAGCTTAAGTGCAGTATATCAGTTCATTACTATCATTGTAATTAATATTATGTTAAGAATCAGTTATAAAAATAAGTAGTTAATAATCGGGAGTGTAGCTAGAGGGGGGGGTCAAGGGGGGACATCTGTTCCCGGGCGCAGCATCCAAGGGGTGCCAAATTGATATTACGAAATTTTAGAATTAAATGTTTTCCATCTTTGGCAAGCAGTAAGGGCGCGAAATCTTCAGTTGTCCGTGGGCGCTGAAAACCCTAGTTCTTTTTAAATAAGAGCCCACCAGCGGCCGAGCGGTAAAGACGCTGAACACTGGTAGTTCGGTCCGAGGTTCGAATCCCGCGAACGGGCTGGCTGCATGGGTGTTTTCGTGGTTTTCCCCATGTGTAACGTGTATACGAGCCAGTTTCCCTTAGAAAGTCCTCCACGAAGGCATCCCTCCCCTTAGGCAGATAGCCCTCGTGTGCTTTGCCAAAATTGAATAATCCAATCCAATCTTTTTAAATAAGAGACTTATTTAGACCTTTGTCTGACTTTGTAGTTACTTTCAGACATAGCAACAATTTGCTTCATGTCTGTGTGAGGATTTTGGACTATTTAACTTTTACCAGATCGAATAAACCCTCATAGGTACATTGTTGAGAGTTTGACAAGTTACGAGATAAAGCGTACAGAAACTAGTCAGAACATTGGTTTGCCCATTAAGACAAATTTCTAATTGTTAAAAAAGATTCTTAAAGTGAAATAAATTGATTAGCCAAAATGTCTGTGGAGGGCTTCAAATTAATTCTAATATTGTTTAAGAATCAATGTCATAAATTGCATGTATTTTAAACTGTAAAATTTTATTATATTGTGATTTTAATAGGGCTTTTTTAACAAATATTGTTAAAAAAATAAATAAAATTTAATGGTGGCCATGTAAATCCATAAGAACTTAGGTTATCTAACTAGCTAATTGAATTAAATTATTTATAGTTTAGCTAACTGCTTACCCTTAAAAATTATCTCTGCATGTTAAAGGGAGTTATTGCCTGTCATTTATCCTTACCATGGTCCCAAATTAAATACAAAAAATGTAAAATTCATGTAAAACTTGCTCTTCGCATCTAGTGACACTTGAAATAATATAAAACAAGTCATCACTCTGCTTTAGTGTCTTATTGGAACCTTAAAGTATATTAACTGGGTTACAACCCCTAGAAAGCTGCAACACTAAGTGCATCAGACAGAGCCCAACTAACTTTCAAAACTTGCCAACCGTGCCTAGATCAGGCCTTTCAGGTTTGTTCTTATCAGCAGGTCTCTCTGTAGGCAAGCAGCAGCAATGGCAACAGCCTCTTTTGCTATGAATCATGCTGATTATGATTTCACTTCTCATTTTAATCTGTGACACTGAACATAAAATTTACCTGCTATTTAAACCTCTAGACTGAGCAAGTGTGTGACAAAATGAGATATAAAAAAATTAACATAAAGCTGTTAGTAAATTCTCAAACTTATTATGATTAATAATAATGCATTTTGCTTATATGTCTATTTTATTTTTGGGATGATATTACAAAAGTGAAGTTCAGGCATAGGTAATAGATTTTAATTGAATTTATCCAGTTCCCATTTGCTTATAGGGCCTTAATTTTTTTTATTAATGGTCCTTAAAAGTACTTAATTTCCGTGTGCAGAAATGTGAACGAAACCCTGTATAAGGTTCCCCCCCCCCCCCCGTTTTCCAATTTGGCCTTGTGCATGAAAATGTTTTCTTATTCTTGACCAGAAACTTGTGGAATAGAGTGTGAAATGCAGTTGCTAGCAATGGGTTTTCTTCGAAATTCTTTGTCAGGTTGTAGTAAAAAATGCTCTCCTCCGACTTGTGCTTTCCGTAGCTTGTTTGTACACAATCCAAGCCTTAATTGCAGCCAAATGTAAAATATAGAACACATCTGAGTGCCATCTACAACTTCCTACTTTTATTGAACAGTTTCTAGCAAGTTTGACAAGAATGTCAATGCTGTGTTTTATAGAATTATAGAAATGTCATATTTTCAGTCTATTTATTAGCATTCTCTGTTACATCAACAGCTTGATGAAGAGTGTTCCTTAAATGTACAAAAGAGCTAGAAAAAGCATTGAACTCAAGGGCCTCATCGTTGGACATGCCTATAAATTTAATATTGCAAAAGTGATTTTTCAACTCATTCACCCAGTTAAATCCTTATTAATTGTATTTAATCTGTTGTTATGCATTTAACCATCAATTTTAAAGCTGAATTAATTGCATGCTGTTATGTTTCTTTTTTATCATTCCCTATTATAAGGGGGCAGTGCATGCTGATGAATGTGCATTCAGTCAATGAAAGTTGGCAAAAATGACTTATCTGTTCCTCTCACACCCAGCAATGTATTTTGGAGAGTCGCATGTGGCCTAAATTAGTCATTTTTTTATTTCATATTTAGCAATTTTTAATCTATCTGAAGCAGATTTCCTAGGTTTACATTACACAGGACGGACGATCTACAGTTTCAATAAAATTCAAAATATTATCCTTAATACTTTCATTAAGATCAAGAAGTTTTCAACAGTGAAGGATAAGACAGTAATTTATCATATATACTATTCGCACTAATTTGCTTTTATAGAATACAAATATGTGTTAATGTTGCAATTTTCATAATAGTGTAATTAATTTTTAAGCAAGTTTTTTTATTCCTTAAGTCAGATAACAAATCAAAATAATGTAGAAAATCAGATCCAATAATATTTGTTGACACTTTACATGCATAAAAAGTGAAATTAAAATTGACAAAGCCCGAGGTCAAGACATAAAAGTATTTTTGTCCATAAACTAAAAGTGGTATACCATTGGCAGCATAAAACATCAGAATAGGTTTTGTCTTTGGTTGCTGAGAGAATACTGACATCTGAGCCATTGTCACACAGAAAGACTTTATTTAACTTTCTGTGCATAATAAAAATGCAACAAGACTCAGACGGTAAAGAGCAGGTCAGACGGTAAAGAGCAGCATGCTTGAACCAGGGAAATCATAATGGCTGAAACAAATATGGAAGAACACATTTTTTAGCTTTCTCATTAAATGTATGATGGTGCCAGCAACATGAAAAATTTGAAGCAGCTTTACCTCAATTGCTTCACTTTCTGTTGAATCAGTTTTTAGAAACATGACATGATCGTCATAGACAATACCTCACCATGTAATGTGCAGATCTCATCCAACAGGGAATCTAGTTTAAAATTATTAGACACATTGATTGATACAGGTGAAGAAACTATGCTTAACTGACATGGTGTGACTTCCAGTATCTGATGCATAATACTGCCAGCTTTCGAAGAATCGAATGGCTCGACAGATGCAAGAATAGATTGAACATTTGACAGCATTTGCTGAATAAACAACTCCATTAAAAATGAGTCGGGGATATCATGTTTTTCACTATGCCTTTTTATGACACAAAGCAAGTTTTATGTTTCTAGGTTTCTTCCCTGGTGAGTAATTTCCAGATTTCCTGGGTACTACTATCTCCACAATGCTCAGGTCTTGAAAAGAAGCATCAGTATGCTCCTGATGTGTGACGTCTTGAACCAAATAAGCAATCTCCAGTGACAAATGAGTGACACAGTAGCTGAATTTCTTCTTGGGATCCATAATATCTTTAATATCATTAAAGCAAAAGTTGATTCACACATAGCAAACTACAATGCAGGACCACTGTGGTTTCCTCCATGGTTACCTTCATAAGATGAAGAAAACGAAGTCTTGAAAAAAAAAACCAAGCTTTGAGTTGAATTTGAAACTTCATGTATGTAGATGGGTCACAATTGTAGGACTTCTAAGTGTAGTTTAGTATTGGTTCCTACAAGACATGACTCCAGACATTGCTAAAATAATTAACTTTCTTAAAACATAAACACAGATTTTAGAATATAAAAGCACAAAAGCTACACATATAAAAACACAAGCTACAACACAATACTCAAACTTTCCAGAATTGATGGTAAATGCAATGTTATCAGGTGGTGGCATGGGCAGCTATTACGAAACAATATGCTTTCAGCTGGTGGTGTTCACATCTGAACATGAGATAACCACATTATCATGTGTATTTCATTATTTTTATATGCTATGCATTAATCAATAAAGTTATGAAAATAATTTAGCCAACTTTGAAACACATATAATGCTAACTCCCACACGTTAATATAATTTCTTAGGAAATTATGTTAAACTGCTTGCTGTGTGTTAAAAATCAGGATATACCTCTGGTTGAATTTAAGTGACATTGACCAGTTATCATTTTGAAACTGCTGATGAGCTTCTGTTCAGTGTATTTTATTATTTTTCTCTTTCATAGATCTACATATAACTAATGAATACATAACGCCTTCATTTCATCATGACTCTTTGCATATGTCATTACTATACCAGATTCTGGTAATATACAGGGTGATTATAATTAAAGTTTTACTTTAAAAAGCCTGTTAACCACTTGTGCTAAACTTCATGGTTGCGGTGCCATGCGTTACAATATAACAAGCGGTAAAGTGTCTCATTTACGCCGCTCCATCTCTGCAAGTGCAATCCAGAGCTGTAACTCGAGAAATAAACAATCTCGTTGTTAGGCGATGTGTGTACCACATTATTTTCATTTTTGCGATAAATGCCTATCGATGTGGTGTTCACGTCGCTCGCGGTTTGAGACAAAAGCATCTCGACATGCATGGCACGTCTTTTTAGCGCAAATGGTTAAAAAAGAAAACCCTGTTCAGAAGGACCTCAAATTACATGAAGCAACAGCAATTTGATTGATGAAAAAAAAGTAGTTCAAAATTTAATAAGTAGATGCTGCTGTGCTTGTCATAATATGCTAATTAAAAGGCATGAGACGTGAGCCGAATATCTCATAATAGAGTTAATAAAAACAAAACATGCAGTGCCCGTTATTCTGCATATGAGAAGCTTATCGTGAATTTGTCAATTAAGGGCTTTGCTTATGAAGCTTATTGTACAAGAATGGCGGTGTGCTTCAACTGCCTCGAAGAAGTTCCACGCATTAATGGATATGAGATGCAGCTCTGGTCCAATGTCTTCAATTTTTGGTTTTGATTGAACCTTGGAGATGGAAATGAGCATCATTTGCCTACAAAATGTTCCATAGACATTCCATCCTCTTCTATTTGAGCAAGAAATCCATTTTCCACTTCCATCTGATCAAGAAATTGCAGGGTAAAAGTTTGTTGTATTTCCAAGACAGCAGGAAATAACTCTTGAGCATGTGTAATTTTGAATGTATAGTATGACAGGATGTTTTGTAAAATTTTATAAACCGTGCTGTTAGGCATGTCTAAAGCCAATTCCCCTTCTACTGCATATTCTCACACCATTCGTCTCTTCTTGCAGTGCTATAGCCACATCTTCCACTAATATTGAAACAATTACTATTTTCCCTTTGTCAGATCTCGTATCAAAGAAAACGGTCTCTTCAAATTTACAAATCGTCTTCCACAGATCCTTGACAGGCATCGGACCAGAGCCACATCTTATTCCCATTGTCCTGAACATCAGGGCAGTTGAAGCACAGTACCATAGAAAAGCTTCACAAGCAGAGCTCGATCCTTCATTGACAGAGTAATGACAAACTATCCATTAAGTCCCAAATTTCTTTAAGGCAGCTGAAGCATGGTACCATGAAAAAGCTTCACAAGCAGAGCTTAGTCATGATGAGCTTCTTACATGTAGAATGGGAACTGTGTGTACTCCATGCTTTTAGTAAGTCCAATATGTGGTGCACATGTCATGTCTTTTAATTAATTTATTATGACAAGTACAGTGCCATCTCTAGATCAAATTTTAAACTATTTTTCTTTCCTTCAGCGAGATAAATTTCCATAGCTTCATGTCTGTTCAGGTGAAAATTATCACCCTATATTTTGATGCTAATAACTTCATAGCTAGTTATTGGTAGGTATATATGGAAAATTAAAAATAAATAAATCAAAATAATAACTTTAATTTGCAATAGTCCCTTAACTCTCTTTTTTAATTTGGAAATTATCTCTGTTTGTCCTAAAAATAGTAATTGATTATAATAAACTTTTCTAATGTGTGTCATTTCAAAAGTAATCACTGTCTTATTCTTCATAAAGCTAATGACTTTCATAATACTTCAGCCAATTAATAATTTCAGATTTGGGAATTGAAACTTTCAACCAATAGAGATTAAAGTTAAATAAAAGAATTATTCTGAACCAAACTTCCACATGTCACATTCACTGTCTGCATTTCTAGCTAGCTAGATGCTATTACTACTTTTCATACCACAACATATTAAAAATTTTAAAGTTCTTCAAGGGTAAGCAGTCCTCTTGTGCCAATTTATCAGTGCTACATCAAGAATGTCCATATACAAAGGCATAAATGTTTTGTCAAGAAGTATAAGAATTATTCTACTGGCAATGCTTGCAAGTATCTTTTCTTTCCTTGAAAATTAGTATGTATGTATATATGTCTGTATCGTTCCATCTCTTGCAACTTCATAGTTTGGAAAACTTACAAGAGATGCTGCATATGGACATATTTCATACTTTTATTTACGCAATAAATATAATGCAGATGTGTATGTTTATATAACAGTTTTATGGGGTTGTTTTAAACATTTCTTCTTTTTTTCTTAATACGATCAAAATTGCTGCTTTAGATTTCATAGGTATTGAACATTTTCCCCCTTTTTGTAACTGAGTGAAGTTTTGTAAAGGTGTATAGTTCATAAAATTTCTAAAAGTCATTAAACTTCAGCAGTCAGAGTGCATGAATAAAAACATAGTGCTCAAAAATGGAAGGAAAATCATCAAAATAGCATGATAGTCATCTTTTTATTGTTAAAGCATAAAATGGTAAAAATATTCACAAAATCAATTTTTTGCATTTTTTCTGAGGTTTTTTTTAAATATGTTTTTTGCAGACTGCTAACATGAAATTCAATCGAGCAATGTTAATGAATATAGGTTATGTTGAAGCCTTGAAGCAATATGATTATGATTGCTTTATATTTCATGACGTCGACTTAATTCCAGAGGATGACAGAAATTTGTATACCTGCCCGGAACAACCTAGACACATGTCTGTGGCAATAAATACAATGAATTATAGGTAAGAATGTTATCATTGAGTTAAACTTCATATTCATTTTATCATTTGATTTCTTAAAAACTTGGTATTTTTCCAGGTTGCCATATAAAGACATTTTTGGTGGTGTAAGTGCCTTGACAAAAAAGCACATGGAGATTGTAAATGGATTTTCAAATGAATTTTGGGGATGGGGTGGTGAAGATGATGACATGTCCAATAGGTAAAACCTAAAATATATGATCAATTATTTCTGAGGTTTTAGTACTATGAATTTTTATATACTTAAGTTCTTATTTATGATAATTTTTCAATGAGTGTATGTTTCTAGTAATTGTCATTACTGCTGTGTTGTCTTAATGCAACGAAATAATTTTTAAGAGCTGTGTTAAAAGTAAAAATAGTTACTAATGTAAAATGTGCTAATTGAAACAGAAATTAGAAAATATATGGTTTTTTTGTCTTTTGGAATCAGAACTAGTGACAAGTCAGATTGATATGAAAATAGTGTCGACAGACACTCTGGTAATAAACTGAAAACTGTGAAACCCTTGGATATTGTCTAAATGAGCTTTAGCTATGCAGTGAAGTAGTGATATAAAGTCCTTCTTCTCTTGCATTTGAACTTGCCTATATTTCTGGTGGAAAAATCATAATTGTGCTTTAATTTTATATGTACCTGCAACCGTAAATTGCAAATGAGTAATTTTTAACAGGTTATATGTATATATAAATGCATTTGAAGTTTTTACAGGCAAGGAGGCTTTTCCAAGAACATTCATGCCTAAAATGTATAGTTTTGTTACTTCCCCAAAGAAGTGATCTGCTTTATTTTCAAACTAAAGAAATGAGAATGCCTTTAAATCAGAAATGCAAGTCAGTTTTGTTGTCATGATCAAAAGGTTTCATACACTGTGTTCACTGAATTGCAGTCAACTACATATCTGGTAGGTTCATCTTTGCTCCACTAATAATCTGAACCTGCATTTCCATTGGCTCAACCAGGTATTCAGAAGTCAAAGAAATCTAACTATTCTAAAGTTTGTTTCAATGCTCATTTGTCACTTGCTGCATTTCTAAGCATCTTATAATTACTCAGATAGGGTCATTATGATGTCTGTTTGTGTTAGAATATTTTCAAACAAACATTTCTGTATCCTTTGGTCCTATCCTGCATCCAACTGAGAAGAAGGGCATACATCTTTGTCTAGACATGAACATTTCCATTCTATACCAAAGCCAGGGGAATATTCTTTAGAATGTATAAGACTGTCTCGGAGGTGTCACAATCTCGGAGAAAAAGCTGAGTATGTACACCAAATTATTTGCTTCATGTTAAGGGTAATATACAAAAATACAGCCATTAAGCTCATCCAGCTGAACATCAACCGTGAGACCAATTATTTTATACACATATATGTTTGTGTGTGTGTGTGTGTGTGTGTGTGTGTGTAAGATACAACAAAACATGATGGTTACTCTAAGAAATAATTGCAACTTCAAAATTATTCTAAATTTGGTATTCTCCTCCCTGAATTCGTCTGTTGTCCGAAATTTGAGATCTTTCCATGTTACATTACAACCTAAAATTAACCAATCACAGATTAACTATACTTATGCACCATACTTGGTATAAATACTCTTCGCAAGCAACTATGCCATTCCTTTTCGTAATGTCTACACTGCAAATAACTCTGTGCTGCTTATGCTGTCCTATCTAAAATGCTTACGTCATACTTTTAAAATCAGTGTACATAAAAAATTTTCATATGTAAGTATGATGGGATAAATTCCTTGTCTACAAAAATGATCTAATGTGAATAATAATGGAATAAAATTATGTTTTGAAATGGCTACATCTGGAAGCTTGTGATTTATGCATCCATCTATCTAACTATGTAGACTTCAAGTTGCAGTGCATCAAAATATTCATCTTCGGCCATGACGACTGCAAGCTGTTCAAAGTACCAGATGCCTCCTATGCAATTAAAATACCACACACACACACACGTGTATATATATATACACACACACACACATATATATACACACACACTAGTCATCAAAATTAAAGAGTAATGGCAGAAATGAAATGTAACTGATACTTAATGAAAAATTATTAATAGAAATATGTACAAAAGCATTAGTTAACATAAATTCCAATGTTTAGCAATTGATTATTTACAAAGTATTGAAATTAAAACCAACTTTATGGAAACTGGAAAGAGATGGAAAAATAGTCTCCTCAAACAAGATATGCAAACCTCTCATATTTATTTCATAGACTTTACCAAAGCATTGATCAAGTCTTGTGGAATTGCATGGCACTCTTCTAAAAGTGCACTTTTCACCTCTTAAAAGTCTGGGCTGGAATTTGGCATGGTGATGTCATCATACACGTGCTCAGTCAGGTTCAAGTCGGGTAAATAATGTGGCCAGTCCACTCGAGTGATATCTACTGTTTAAAAGTATTCTGACACCACATATGCTTGATGAGGCCAAGCATTGTCATCCATTAGCAAAACCTCTGGGCCAACAGCACCCCTAAACAGTCTTTACTTGGGGTTCCAATACCTCATCCGTATATCTATGAACAGTTACAGAACCTCCTTAGAGGATATGCAGCTCCTTGCAGCCACACGTCACGATTCCTCCCTAAACCATTAAACCGCAGTCACAGAAGTGGGTTATGTCATAAAGAAGGGAAGGCAAGTTATTATTTCCTTCTTTCCAGATCAAAACATATCTAGAATCACTCTTCAGACTATATCTGGATTCGGCATTAAACAATACTCTGGCCCATTCCAGATCAAAACATGTCTAGATTTACTGTTCAGACTATATCTGGATTCTGCATTAAACAATACTCTGGCTCAGTTTTCCTGGCTCCATTTTAAATGGGCCTGTCTGGAAGCTAGAGTGAGTGGAAGACAAACCATTGGTTTTCTTGCATATGGTGCAATCTCGTTAAGCCTTCGTGCAGCAATAGAGTGCTGATTCGGGAGCCTAGTGGCACTTTTGAAGATCTAAATTTCTTGTAGTCACTTTATGGTTTCTTTCAATCAATAATGGCAGAAAACAACCTTCTGATGCATTTTTTGCCTGAGGTTACCCTTGACCATAGTGTCTATTAACTGATCCAATGCTTAATAAGGGACTGCAAATGGTTGATATCACACTTTGATTGATATTCAAATATACTGCATAAAAAATCCATGCAACTGCAAATTGCAGTATATATACTGTAAACTGCAGTTGCATGGATTTTTTATGCATAAAGTTTGTTGACCCATACTATTACATATAGTATAACTTTTCACTTTCTTGTCATTCAGATATGTGCTGGAGTGATATTTTTAATTCTGATTAAGACATGTGTTTGAAATTCGTAACTTGATAATATTTTTTATGTAAAAGGACTAATTTGCAGCCTCTCTTGGCATTCAGTATAACTAACTTCACTAAGATTAATCATTTCTAACCATTAATTTAATGAGGTGTAGATAACTTTTTCTATTGCTCTTAATATTAAAGACAATTGAGGGTTTATTAGGATAATATCCTAATTTCAGCGTAATAATTCAGTAATTGATAACAGTACTAACAAAAACGTTTGAATGTTTACAAAAATTACTAGTTTATTATATATAAGAAGTTTATAGAAATACTGTCGATATTTTTTGGAAAGGAATGCTGCGAGTCATCTGATTTAAACAATGGGTAATATCACATGTAGTCTTTTGAAGACGTGGACGATACATGTAGTGTTACCCCTGAATACATAGAGGCCATCTGATAACTATTAACTGACATCTTGCCTAATTTCAATATAATAAAAAGCTTTGAAGTACCAGAATATGCCACAGACATAAAAGAAAGCATATTATGTTGGCTAAATGCTGCTGATAACTGGCTGATTGCAGAATTATTCTAGCCTTGTAAAAAAAAAAAAAAAAAAAAAAACCACAAGAGTACAGTACCTACAGAGTGCAATAATTAAGGTATGCTAAGTTTGTTTTTGTGAAAGTTATTCCTTCCCAAGTCTTTATCTTGCTTTGCCACAATTTATCTGACTTAAAGCTTATTTATACATATTTTGCAGATATTAAAAGGAGTTTCTTTAATATTAGAATAAATGTTTATACATCATAATACGTGTTAATAAACAGGCATTTATGGCATTGGAACAAAGTGCTAAAAGAATTATTTGTAAACGAAAATAAAACTAAATATTTACCTTGTTTAAAATCTGACTTATCAGTTATGAATCATTGCTGCAAATAGATGTTTTATGCCCAGAAGAGTTATTTAAAATCCAGCTTTCTTAAATTAAGAACTAAATTATGTCTTTACAAAAGTCTTATAAGATCTGTCTTGACTTATGCATCAGAGACTTTGGCATTGACTTTACATGATGAGGAAGTTGTGGGAATTCTTGAGCAAAAGATATTGCGTTGCATTCTTGATGGGGTCCAAGTAAATGGATCATGGAGATCTAATTTAGAACTCTATAAAATTTACAAACAACCCAATATTGTAAAATTCGTCAAACTACAGAGACTTAAATTGGCTAGAATGAATGAAGATTGTTGGTGCAGCCCATGAGATATAGACCTCGGAGCAAACCTCCGCTAAGATGGATTGATTGTGTTGAAAAAGATCTTAATATTTTAAAGGTTAAAAACTGGAAAACGGTTGCCAAAAGTAGAGATGCCTGGAGAAGGCCAGGATTCACCCAGGGCTGTCGAGCCATTGAAGAAAAAGATGGTTTTATATATATTTGTTTTGTGTTTATATATGCAATTCTTTGTGCAATTTTATTTCATGGTAGTTTATGCGTGTAGCTATTTAGAGCATGCAAATAGGCTCAGTAAAGCTGAAAATATCACATCTTGCAGTTTTCCTTATATGTGATTAATTACATGTATTTGGTAAAATGTTGCTAAAATTAGTTACCTTTGTAACTATATGGAATTTTCGATTTAGAAGCTTACTGACAGTGAGACCAAAAAGAAAAATTTGGTCCCTTCCGTGCTGTATTGTATAGGTAGAAAATTGGGTATGGCCGTAAAGGAGGCAGTGAATGTAGCTTTCAAACTCAATGAACAAGCTTGAGATTTTGGTGCATATTTTACACCTCTGTTTTTAAGATGTACTTTCCTGCATTTCTGTTGTACAGCAGGTGCCTTGAAACTAAATTTGATTCTTTTTGATAGAAGGAATTACTGGTAGTTTCAGCAGTGTTAAACTTTCATAAATTGCATCAAATTTAATCATTTGGAAGTTTAAATAAAAATCCAAGTTTTTCTTACCATCTGGCAGTTTATTTAGAAAATTAAGTTTATGCAACAGTATGCACAAATTTAGAGGCAAAAAAGTAAACTAAAAAAGCACTTTAATAGTAATGACTATAACATCTGTAAATCATAAAATAATGCTTTATGTCCGAAGAACGTGATATTTAATAAATAAAGGTAACACACAAAAAGTTTAAAAGAAAAAAAAAAACCCTTGCGGAAAATATTATAATCTGAAAGCTTTCCCTTTTTGTGTGTGTGTGTGTGTGTGTGTAAATAAAGTATCTATGTGAAATAAAGTATTTATGGTTTTGTTTTTAAAGTCTGGAGTGATCAGGTCTGGATTTAATGAATAAAAGGAACTTTGTTATAAAAGAAATGCAGAATCATCAATTGCAACTGTGCTAAAGAAAGCCCTTTATTTTATTTATTAAAGGTGTTTGATCACTTTATACTCTTTCATAAAGTTTCATGTGATTTTTTTTTTTTTTGGGGGGGGGGGTCTGAAATATTTATATTTTCTTTCCTAAGCATTTCTGACTGTGTGTTTTTAAAATTAGTTCGGAATTCTTTCTTCAGATGTGCATATTGTATTTGTTAGTTGTCAATTTTTAATAAAAAAATTAAGGTATGATCGAATTATCTCACGAGATAATGGTATGTAAAAAGAATTAGTGTAATGTCCATGAAATTATGCCTTTTAAAAGTAAAGCTTCAAGAGCTGGAATCTCTGTAATTAAATTTTTATTTTCTAATGTATAAATAAGTGTCTACTTGATAATATTAAAAAGTTTTAGATATTGTGTATATTTATTATTTCTATTTAGTATAAATTATTTATTGCATTTTTCCCAATTGTATTTCAGAATACGGCATCATGGATTGAAAATTTCAAGATATTCTCCTAAAATAGCTCGATATACTATGTTGAAGCACAAGAAGGATGAACCTAATCCAGATAGGTATGAGGTTAAAAATTTAATTTTAAAGGCTTTTTATTGTATGTTAGTGTCGAAGAACTAGTACTTTTGATGTATGTAAAAAGTTATTTTTTTATACTGTTATGTATAGCATTTGCTTTATGTATTTATTAAATCTCTGAATAGAATTTTTGGTATTTCTGTGTTACATTCTTGTTCATATGTTAAAAAAATTAAAGAATAATTTGATATAACCGTTTATAATAGTATGAAAGCTATTACTTTAAAATACAAATATTAATTAATTTATTTATTTGAAACAATGGAATGGAGACTTGTATGCCAAAGAAATGATTTAGTGCATCAGTGATTATGATATATTGTGCTCCAAGTAACTCTGATAAATTTCTCTATTAATGAAAGATTTTTCATATCTTCAAACAGTATTTTGAGCTGGAAATTAATGAAATGAAGTCTGATGAAATACCAAGTTCCTTTAGGCACTTTTCACTAGATTCATTACAGTACTCTGCACCATTATGAGGTCTTAGAACTTTTATTTTCTTTTTAAATTTTACGTTGCAATATACTCATTAAGTCTGTCCAGCATTTTATCCTTTGAAAGAGTAAAATAATTTCAGTGTATTGCAAATAGTCATCAATGAAATTTACAAAATATTATTTGCCTCTTAAGCTTTCTACTTCCACTGGCCCTCATATATCCGTATGCACTAAAATCAAAGCAAAGTATTATAATATATAAAGTCCTTTTTTAGATATGGTTCTTCTATTGAATTAACTGCAAGTCTGATAGTCTGTACTGGGAGTTGTCTCACCAGTAGTAAAGTTGCTAACACTAGTAGTTTGGTCCAGGATTCAAATCCCAGCAAATGGGCTGGTTGTTTTCTCCATGTGTAATGCGTATCCCATAGAAAGTCCTCCACAAAGGTACCCCTCAGATAACCCTTGAGTGATTTGCCATAATCAAATAAATAAAACCTAGCTATGCTGTAAGTACATTTGTTTAATTCCATTTGCTAAATCATTTTCTCAAGCATTTGAATTGCCTGTGTACTTCTGGTACCTAACTTCTGGTGCCATTTTAGTATGCAGTTTATGTTAGAATATCATGCTGCATAAGCCAAAAAGTGTTTTCTCTCTGAACCTGCAGTCGACATATAACAAGTCTTATTGAATTCTACTGTAAGCTATGTTATTCTTGTTAATAGTACACTTATTACTGTTAAATGTAACTATGCAACCTTTATTCATACATCATTGAACTAAATGTAAGTTACTATTTATACATACAGTGCATTTTTCTAATGTTGTCTGGGTAATATGACAGTTTCAAGTCGAAATTCAAGACAACCTTCACTGATACATTAGAAATTACTTTAGCACTATTGGCAGCAGTTAGTATCTGTTTATTTCCCTTATTTAGTTGAGGGCAGGGGAAGTTCATATCACTTGTCACATGAGTTGAAGCTGTAGAATCAATGATCCATTCTTGCACTATTGTTTCATATATATATGTTCTACCTTTTAGAGCTTGCTTTAACTAAACTTGCGAATTCCCAGTATCAGCACTGTCCTGAAGATGCTTACTGCCTTTGCCTTAACTTCATTGTATGTTTTTTACTGTTTTCATATTTGCTATTGGGCATGATTTATTTTTAAGATTTTGTTCATATTTTCTCAGTTCACTTTTATTTACATATGTTTTTGAAAAAATTCTAGCCTTTAATTTTAAACACTTGAGAAATAAGTGAAAACACTTACTTCTAAAGTGGTTATTTTTATGACAAAAATTACAATATCTTTTAACTTTATATTTTGATTTAGCCCCACTCTTATCTTTTAGAGCACTGAATTATACTTAATGAACTTGCCTAGTTTCAAAATAGCTACTGTATTTATATATTAATTTGTTTTTAACATATTGTGCTTGAGTTTCTTTGAATATTGTAATTATAGTTCAGTTTGTGATGTACTCTTAGTAGCAGTTATAAACGCAGTGTAAGAATTTAACAAAGAACATACTAAAATTCTATCAAATTAATTTAATTTTTTTACTTATACTATGCAATTTTTCCACTAGTTCTAATACTGCCATTATGTTCATGCATTTTTCAACTTTCAGAACAGCTAATGGAATACATTTTTTCTAAAAAGAAGTAGCTTGTTTAATTTTACATGTTCATGAACTGGCTTAAATTTTTGCCATACTTTCGCAGATTTATTATACAAAACATTTATGATTTGTGAATAAAGAATATTGAAGCCAATAAAAGGTTTTTTGCTTTTTTGGTCATTCCTTAGTGAACTATCACTGTTTTATGTTCATCAAATACTGCAATATGTAATTCTTCTTATATTAGAAGTTTTTCAAAACTTTCATGTAAAATAGTTGAAATCAGTTAATTTTTCAATTTAAATTGATTCTTTTAGAACAGCCATTATCACGTGCTAATATGACTTATAAACTTTGTAACCGGTAACTTGATAAATAAGGGGGGGAAATAGTTTCTGCCCCAGGAATCCTATTACAATGTTCTTTCATTTAAAATTTCAGATTTTTAGGAATATTTTAATGGGCAGGTTTGAAAACTTAGTCTCATAACCATTCATTTGCATGCATTCAAACACTCTTATTAAGATACTGAGAATCATCATGCATGTAGGTTTTAGTGTCTGAAATCAGGTTTAGGTAGGTTGACTGCATAATTTTTTTTTTTTTGTTTAGGGGCAATGTATTTTAATTCCCACATCTTTCCATTTCACTGCTGTGTCATTCATTGTTTCATGTGATATCTAGAATAGAATTGGCCAAGAACCTCATAATGAAATGATTGAATTTGTGTTCACTGATCATTATGCCACATTGAGTCTCCTTTCATCATGAATTCATTTCAATTAGCAGTACCTAGAATACATATCTACTATGAGGTTTCCAGTTTTTTGTAGGGGGTAATGATAAATGGGTAGTACTCCTAATGTTCCAGTGAATGTTGAATCATTAAGGGCAATATAGTGTTATTTATAAGAGTTGCATATTTATAGTATCATAAATTTAGTGTTACATTGTGTTTCAAGAGTAGTTTGCTCTCATTAGATGGTGTGGCCTCTCTTAAAAAAATTTAAGATTACCTGAAACATTTAAAACAATATTACTAGTTTGTATTATATTTGTGATTCTGAAACTAGCTATAAATTTTTAGCACTGGAAAAAATAGGGTTTTTGTTAATAACCTGTGTAATTAAGTTCTAGGTTTTTACAAGTCATCACTCAAAATATATTTTGTCAAAATAATTCAAATCTCTGTTTTCATCCTAGATAATATTCAACAGTATTTATTTGTGTAACTTGCAAGGTGAAAGGAGTTAATTTCGAACATATAAAAACCACATATTTTTAATCACAACAGTGAAGTGACAATATGTGTTTAAAGGTCCATTTGCCATGTTATTTCAAGGTTACATTTAAGCATTCTGGATTATCTGAAATGTGTTTAGATATTGTATTGAATCTGTTATTACCTTTGAGGAAAACTATTTTCCTAACCTAAAAGCTGCCATCAGTTTCCTAATCCTCATATGCCTGTCTCTGTAGTTAAACCATGAGTGCTTTCAAGAGATGTCTTACAACTCAGACATTGATTTTTTTTTTTTTTTTTTTTTTTTTTTTAACTTATTAACTTTAGTTTCAAAATAGAAACTTCCTCTAGTTCCCTCACAGGTCAAATTCATGAAAGGGAAAATATCTTTCCATTCTACTTTGAAAATCTGTTTTGTGATAGTGTTTTATTCTAGTAATATATGAAAGTGAAAAAATGTCTACTAATTTGAAATACACAATATGAAATAAACCTTTATTTACATAAGGTGGGCAGTCAGTTAATGTGAGTGAATAATTAATTCATAATGCTACTCACATTAATGAAATAAATAATTCATGAATTATATTGAATGAAGCATGATTCGCGTCTTGAGCATATAATGTGTGAGTAATTACTTGATTGGATGATGGGTGAACTAAGTTTTCCACAATAAAACATGCGAAATTAGATAACAGTTGAAAAAAGGAATTTCACTTAAATTAACGTTGCAATTACCTAAAAATTTTAGTAGTGCCCCCCCCCCAAAAAAAAGAAATTTCAGGTGCACCATTTTCTTTAATGTGCAACAAAATGCTAGAAATATTTTTGCAGAAGAATGTATATACTGATGAAGTCTAGAAAAAATTCTTCAATGTATAAGATGCTGAAAAGATAAAAGAACGGTGGTTTACCATAATTACGTGGACTTCACAAATTGCCCTTGTATGAATGCAAAATGTTGTATTGATGTAGAAATATTTGATAAAATATTTTATAAAAAGAAAATAGTTAAATCTATTTAAATCATGAAGAATACATCAGACCGTAAGCTCATTTTTGCATGGAAACCAAGAGCACAACGTTTTTCATTTTATTAGCCCTCCCCCATTCATACCAATGAAATACACTGAATTTGCTTCAGCTAAAAGCAGTGTCTTCTAAAACTTTCTTGTATATTTATTTGCAGTTTGAAGTTTCCTGAAAATTGATCTGTAGGTATTGTTGCTTGTTTTTTTTTTTTTTTTTTCCTTATTTGTGTGTGTGTGGGCCCACCAGCGGCCGAGCGGTAAAGACTCTGAACACTGGTGGTTTAGTCCGAGGTTCGAATCCCGCGAATGGGCTGGCTGCATGGGCGTTTTCGTGGTTTTCTCCATGTGTAACGCGTATATGAGCCAGCTTCCCTTAGAAAGTCCTCCACAAAGGCATCCGTCCCTTTAGGCAGATAGCCCTCGTGTGCTTTGCCATAATTAAATAATCCAATCCAATTGTGTGTGTGTGCGTGCGCTCTATATGCAGCATATATAAAAGATCTAATGATTAGGATAAGCAACTTTACTTTTTAACTTGTTGAATGTGTTCAAATATGAGCTTGGCTTGCTTATAATTTGGATTCATTTACACAATTTACAAAACTTAAAAAGGTATCAGGCATCTGTAGTGCTGAATATTTTGGGATGTCTAGATTGAAATTTTGAAATTGGATTTCTTAAAGGTTTATAATTTTGTATCAATTTCCTCACCTTTTTCAAACTTTGATGTGATCTTTATTTGAAAATAATTTCATTCTGCAAGTTAATCTAGTGTAAAAATACACATTAAATTTTTAAAAATATATTAGTCAAAACTCTTAATTTAAATTTACAACAGCGCATTCTTCATTTTAATTTGACTATTTCAGCCTTCTATTCTAAAAATAGTAATTGCTTACAGTAAAGCTTTCTAAACTGCATGATTTCAAAATTAATATCTGCCATCATATGAATTCCTCATAATTCTAGTGTGGTAAGTGATTTTGCAAACTGAAACTCAGTAATCATTTTAAAGCTTCATTAATTAGCCAGTGAAATGACATTAAAATTGAAAGTCTTTCACTCAATTAAGATTTTTGTCCCCAAAACATCGCATTTGCTTTCCACTTTTTGCCACTCCTTTGCTGCTTACTACAATGATATAAAATATGTAAAGGTTTTGGAACAGATAGGATTAGTATGCCAAATGATTTGTGGCTGCAAATGTTAGTTAAAATAAGAAATATTTAAATCTGCCAGGACTGCCACCTTATTCATTCTGCCTGTACAATGTATCTTCATGACTTCTACGTTTTTCTTCATTATGGATCAACATGTATGCAATCAAACTTTGTAAATTATTATATATAGAGAGATTTGAACATAAGATGTAAAGCATGGATAAAATTTTTTTACTCAACCCTTATCTGAAGTAAAATGATCCAATTAATGACAATATTAACTTTAAATGCAGAGTTAGTGTTGTTAATTCAGATTTATTAAGTGTATCTACATTTCTTTGTCGTATAGTTCTATAGTATTTATATTTTTCTTTTAAATTTATAATAATTTTTTATGATTACTTTTGCAATTAGCCTTTTTTTTTTTTTTTTTTTTTCAGTCTTGGGGAAGATGCTGAAGCTTTCCTCCCCCTTTTTGTTTACTCTTTTTGAAAAATTAAAATGTGTTAAAATCTGTCAGTTGTGTGCAATTCTAAGTAATTGCTTAGTGCTGACTTTTTCATTACTTCTGAAAAATATAACATTATTTATTTACATATTGCAGGTATAATAAACTTTACAAAGGAAAATACAGATTCAAGAAAGATGGTTTAAGCAATTTACAATATAAACTTATTGACGTAGTTTTAAAGAAACTGTACACATGGGTACTTGTTGAAATAGAAGCAATTAAAAAATAGCTTTCCGATCTTGTGATCTGCTGTTTAGCGAACTTCTCAGTGAGTATTTTTATATAACATTTCCTTATATGTCTTTGCCAATAAATTGCAGAAATTCATTAGTTTTCTGTAATTTTCAGATTTGAGAATAGTTATATTGATAGCCAAACATGTTTAGGAGAAATGCATATAAATTATTTAGAACTCCTGAAAAATATTAGAAGATTAAAAACCATATTGTGCACTTTTTTCTGTCCATGCACCTCATCAAGATCACAGCCTGCAGAGGAACCTTGAAAAAGTATCTGTTCACAAATGTAGAAAGTAATTAAACTATGGGGTTTGTATTTCAGAATCACATAAAGCTAAATTTGGAGTAGAGATACATTAAGTTCTAGAAGTTGCTATCTTCAAGAGCAAACAGAGAAAACATTATTCATCAATTTTTGTTCCAGTATTGTTGAATAGATATATCATTGAACAGTCTGTCAAGTATGAGCAAAAATGCTTTGATCTTTATTTATGGAGGTATCAGCTTGCATTCTGCAAGTTAGAAATATATTGCAGAAAACTGAAAAATCATCAAAGTATAAATCTTTCTTTTTCTTAAACTTTGGCCACTGAAAAATATAAGTAATGAAATATATATCACGTATGAAAGTTGAGCAAAATAATGCTTGATGAACAGAGGCTTGCATTTAAATATATAAAGGATGACAAATTAAACTGAAAGAGCAGACTGTGTGTTAAATATGGATTTCAGTAATAAAGTTTTAGAAAGCATGAAATGTATGTAGTGACTGCCTAGAATTTGTGTTTAAATTCATATTTCTGTAGATGTGCTATGAACAAACTTATAAAACAACTAATACAAACAAACATAAATTTCTCACACCTGTATTAATCTGAAAATTTTATCAAAAAGTATATAGTTATCCAACTTTTGAAAATTTCATCAAATTTGTCAACGTAGTATAGTGATTATTATTTTGTATTTAATTTCAATTTGATAAAATGCCTGTCTGTTATTCTCTGTGTGTGCAAACTTGAAAATGTCATGATTCATGTATGCTTGTAGTTGAACTTTTCTCTGAGTTCAAAGGTCATTTATACGTTTTTAGTGATGCTTTAGTGACTGTTTTTTAAATTTCTATTTCAGATGGGAGTCCTTTTCAATCCTAATACTGTATTTTGAAAGTTAGAAATTCTGCATCCTCTCGCTAACTTTTTATCTTGATTTGAAAATTTGAAATTACATATCTTCAGAATTATGTGGAAGAATCAGTTTCTTTACTGAAAATGTTGCTCAACTTTAAGTATGTATATCCTTATGGGATCTAGCAGTTTGTTTTGATTGCAGAATTTGAGAAAATAACCTGTGGTATTTTATTTTAAAATTTTTTCCTTGAAAATGTGAACTTAAAAGTTCTTCATTAACTGTGAAGAAAAGAATAAGTTGCTGTGTCATCTTCTGTATTACATTCTGTTTAGCAAGGAAAAAGTATAATTATTTAAATTCTAGTACATATGTTAATATGATAATTTACATCATTTGAATATGATATATGCAGAAAAAGGAACTGGTTTAAAATTTACATGTAGAAATGGAAAAGTCATTGTTTTAAACTTTCATATGTGTTTTTTATAAATATTTCTATTATATAGTTATTTATTCATAGATTTACGACTTTATTTTATGTATCATTCACCTTAATTAAAAATTGTTCATTTTTAATATAGGGTAAATATGTATGAAATGATCAATGTCAGATTTGATATATGCATGTATGTGAATATGTATATATGTAAACGTTCTGTTGATTCTTGTTTTGTGTGTCATTTGAATGATCATACAATGACTCAAGTCAATGGCAAACACTGTAGACATAGGATGACTCAATTATTGTTGAAGATATTGCTGATGAATTTTTAAACAAGAATAGAATCAATTTTATTCGCAAAATTATAAGGCCTGAGCCAATTTTTCCAAAATTTAAGTCTCAAAAACATTTGCTGGCTGCAGGTAACAGCAGATACTATTGCTGATGTTTTTTCTTCTTTTTTTGAAGTGTAACTCTTCAGAGATTACATAATTTTCATGAAACCTATCTTCAAAATATTTTACAGATGATGAAATATAATAGTTAAGGTTTCAATGAAATGGAATGGCATATAGGTTGGAATGGAACTGACAATGCAAGTTAATAACACTATCTAGTTTTCCTAATAAGATGTTAAACGATTAGGAATTTTTATTGATGATGATGTATAGGTTAAGTTTTGCTTTGTTTAGCATGTAATTACTCTAAAATTTCTGGTGAGTGGTGTCACAGTTGCAAGAAATAGAAAGTGATGCTTCAGTTTATCAATTTATATAGACACGAATAGTATTTGCCATGGCATCCATGGCAAACTTTTATGAGCAGAAAGACCAATTTAAGATGCATGTTTGCTCTGCCAGCTATGCAGTATAGGTTTATCCAATATTGGAAAATTTTTACTAAAATAAAAAACAAAAATTCCTCAAATTATCTTTGCAAACAATTTTGGCAGTTGAAAACACCAACAGCAGTTAAAATCCATTCTAAATATGATTTAAATTATTTGTCCTTGAATCTTATTGTTTATTGAAATGAAATGCAAATTAATGAAAACACTGAGCTTGCTCATGCGAAATAAGATAGTTAAACTGTGTAAATATGCTCATGGCCTGACATTTGTGCTCAGTGATAATGTATTTTATTAGCTTAGCCACTGAATGTATACAGTCAACAGGCCTACTGATGGGTATAACTGTTTAAAGGCAATAATTCTTGCACCATACAATCTGGTAGTGCTTTTTTACCATATTGGCCCAAAATTTAGATGGCCTTACGTGTCGGATGATCCTGCATTTGTTTAGATATTTTGTAAGGGGGAAAAAAGTAGGATTGCATATAAATTTTCACATATATGAACTTGGTAAGTTGAAGATTTTCTGAAACTGAGGTAATTAAATGGTCTTGAATACCTAACCTTGTAGGAGAAATAAATAAATATCTTTCATTTTGATATAGAAGTTTAGGGATAAGTGAGAAATTAGCTTTTGATTGTTTATTAATACTATTATTATTTACTGTTAACTTATTTAAGATGAGTAGGGTTTTCCTAAATGTTGAAACTAAATAACGTTTGCATAATCCGAGTTCAGAAAACAAAACATTTATTTTACATATTTTAAAGAAATAACGTTCTGAAACAACATGTTTCATTTACACAATCAATCGACGCTCTCACCAGAGCATTACGCCATCAAACTTGGCACACATCCTAAAGTTCAAATTGAAGAATTACAGAAGCGTTGTTGCCACACAAGAAAAGACATATAGTTACAACTTCACACAATAATAAAACAAAAACACACTTTTGAAAAATAGACAATAATAATAAAAAATAGTAATAATAAAATTCTTAACAATATTTTCTCGATTATGCAACATCCTCCCCCTTTTTGAGTCAGTGGCAAACGACTCAAAAACATATGTTATCCTATTAAAAAGGTCTAGTACATTAGGTTTCTTAACAAGCCGTCCTGACGACGTAAATTTCTGTTTTATATGCTGTACGTCAGTCTGATCGTTTTTCTTATCGTCGTTAACGTTAGGCTCTTCAACTAAATAATTTTCATCTAGTTGTATCTCTAGTGGATAAATACGCTGAACGGGCCTTATGAAAATCCCATTCTGAGTTTTTAGTTTAACTGTTCGAACTTTGCCATCCCGACCAGGAATTTTCTCTATAATTTTACCCAAAGGCCAATACAAGCGTTTTTTGAAATCATCGCCTATTAAGACTATCTCCCCAATTTTAGGCAACCGGGTTACTTTATTTTGTGGTTGTTTCATTATTAATTGCCCCAAATATTCTTTTCGGAAACGGTTCCTTAAATCTTTAAGAAGTTTTGTGCGGTATTTAATTCTTCTAAAAAAATGCTGAGAGTCAATTTTATCTATATCTGCTACATTCGAAGTACAATTTTCAATTAAAAACATTGACGGAGTTAAAGGGATAGCATCTTCAGAGTTCTCCGAAATATATGTTAAAGGTCGAGAATTAATTACCGACTCACAATCGCAAATTAAGGTTTCCAGTTCTTCATAAGATAAAACCGATTTTCCCAAAGAACGTCTTAAAAGTTCTTTAACCATGCGAACTAGCCGTTCCCACCAACCTCCCCACCAGGAGGCTGTTGGTGGATTGAATTTCCATACTATTCTCTTTATTTTTGCCTCATTCTCTATTATGTCCCAGTTAAGTTTAGACATTTCGTTATACGTTCCTCGGAAGTTAGTCCCATTGTCAGAATAAATAGTTCGTGGTCTGCCACGTCTGGCTATGAATCGTCTTAAAGCCAAAAGAAAAGATTCTGTTGATAACGAAGTCACCAGTTCTAGATGGATTGCCCTGTACACAGCGCATGTGAAGAGTGCCATCCAAACCTTCTTACCGTTTTTCAAAAACAATGGGCCAGCTAAATCTACTCCCAAAATTTCAAAAGCCCTATAATCTCCTACGCGATCTTCAGGAAGAGGAGTCACTTCGCAAGACATCGGTTTCGCTTTATATCGTTGACGTATTACACACCCTTTTAACACATTACGCACAGTTTTACGTTGTTTTAGTATCCAGAATCTTTCTCTTAAAATAGATTGAAGCATTTGAGTTCCAGCATGACAATGTTTCTTATGAACTGACTCAATTAACAATGTAGTAAAGATACATTTACTCGGTAACAAAATTGGTGTTAAAAATTCAGAATTGTCTTTGCGTTCCAATATTCTAGTTTTAACTCTTATAATTTTTTCATTATCAATGAATACATCAAGTGGATTAAGAGCTCCAATGTCAGGGAAATTTGAGCTTTGAACCAACCGAATCAAAACTTTTTCGGAATTTATGATTTCAGCAACAGTTAGTTTAGATTCTTTACACAAATTTGACTTCTTCCTACAGTTAGAAATAAAACGTAACACCCAACCGGTTACACGAATCATTTTTTCATAATCAGAAACTCTTTCTGCATACCAAGGAGTGGTATCCTCTGAAAAGTTAACATTAATAAGTTTTACCTTCCTCTTTTCCAAGTCAGCTTCGCTCGGCTGACAAACAATATTGGTAGGCCAAAATTCAGGGCTTTCTCTTAGCCAGAAAGGTCCCTTAAACCACTCCGAGTTAATCATTTGTTTAGCAGAGCAACCTCGAGATAACACATCTGCTGGGTTCATATTACCAGGCACATGCCTCCATGATTCAGGTTTTATCAACTTAGTAATTTCTTTAACACGATTGCTTACAAAGTCTGACCAATTACCAGGATTTCTGATCCACCATAATGCGACTGTGGAATCACACCATAAAATTACATTTATATCAAAATCATTAAGAGCTTTACAAACAGAATATAATAATCGGGATCCAATGCAACAGGACATTAATTCCAATCTAGGAATCGTCAAATTCTTAATAGGAGCTACTCTAGATTTTGCTCTTAAGAGAGTAATTTTTACACTGCATGAATCAATACTTCTCGCGAAAATACATCCTGCATAAGCATATTTGCAGGCATCGACAAATACATGCAATTCAACTGTTGCAAAGGTTCCAATGAATCGGGGTATTGCCACATTTTTCAACAAAAGTATATCAGATAACCACACAAAAAATTTACTTACAAAATCATGAGGCAATACCTCGTCCCAAGAAAATTTCAACTTCCATGTTTCTTGTAACAAAATTTTTGGAAGCAAAGTTATTGGTGCAAGTATTCCAATTGGATCAAAAATTGATTGTACAATAGACAGAATCAGTCTCTTAGTTGCCTTAGTATCACAAGTTATCATATTTACATTTATATTACACCTTAAAGTATCATTGTCTAAATTCCACAATATTCCTAAAAGAGGTGTGTCCCCAGAATGTTTTGTAGTATATTTGGAAGCAACATTGCTCTCCCATCCCCTTAAATTAAATCTGCCTCTCGACATAAGACTTTTGGCCTTTTGAATTAAATCCTCTTGTTCCTCAATATTGTAAACACCCGTAATACAATTATCTACATAGAACGAATTTTTTAATTTGTCAGCCACATCTAAAAAGTCAGATGGACAATTATTCAAGAGATATTTAATAGACGCACCTAGTAGATAAGGGCTGCAGGAAACCCCAAAAACTACTCTGCAGTGCCTATACACTATTTCTCCCTCATCACTTGGATAGAAAAATCGCAAGTAATCTCTATCCTTCGGAGAAATTCCTAACTGCAAGAATGCTTTCTCTATGTCTGCACTCAGACCAATAGGAAAAAATCTCATTCTGTCTAAAATATCAGGGACTAATTCTATTAAATTAGGTCCTTTCAATAAACACTGATTCAAAGATGGTTTTCCCTTTTCACAAGATGAAGCATCAAAAACGGGTCTTACCTTAGTGCTTTCACTATTCATCTTAATAACCGGTCTGTGTGGTAAAAAGTGGCATTTATTGTTTAATTCCTTTTCCGGAACCTTTTCTATAATATTTAAATTTTCCCACTCTCTAAACACTTCTTGATATTCCTTCAAAGAATTATTTTCTTTTGCCCTCTTTATCATTTTTTGATGACGTGTCAAAGCAATGCTTTTATTATCTGATAAATTGGTAGATTCGCATTTCCAGGGTAATTCTAATTCATATCTACCATCGGGCCGAATAGATAATTTATTCTGAAAATCAATCTCGTAGTCGCAATGAAGATTTTTCGTTCTACTATTTTCCGTCGGGTCGGAAATACCCAAAACTTCAAGCTCCCATAAAGATTTCAAAGAAGCATTATTTACATGCAAGGAAAGACTTATTAGGGCATTATCCCTGACAGTATCATTTTCTTTACCCATAACCGTCCAACCCAGTTTTGTTTTGACTGCAGTTAAACCAGAGGGTAATTCTAGGTATTCGTCAGTTAACAGTTTACCAATGACATCTGCACCTATCAATAAATCAATTTCACTTTCCTCGCAAAATGTGTCACTGACCTCAATTTTCCTGCTTTTCAATTCCTCTATAATCTGAGCATTCTTGATTGTTGGAACAAATCCACATATCTTTTTTTCAGAAAAAGCTTCAAAACAACACCTAAAAGTGTTATCTAAACTGCTTATGTCAATAGCAAAAACAGAATGGGTTACAGGCGCAGTTTCCCTCCCCCCAAACAAACCATGAATTACTTTCTCCTGTCGAATAGGATCAGCCTTCATTCGCTTCATAATTTTCTCCCCAACGTATGATCGTTGGGATCCCGAATCCAAGAGAATCCTAATTTTTCTCTCTCGATCTTTAACTTTAATTAGAACACATAAAGTTTGCAAATAAACTTTCTCGCTCTTACTATTATTAGAAAGGGAAACATCCAACTTAGAGTCATTTTGTTTTACAGATCTAACATTCTGAGGACACATAAATTTTATATGATCACAACTGCAAATGGGGCATTTAATATTGGCTTTACATTGGTTTTTTAAATGGCCAATTCTTAAACATGAAAAACAAACACCCTTCTTTTGTACAAGTTGCCTCTTTTCATTTAAGCTCATATTTTCAGCTTTAAAACACTTAGCACTCATATGAGGCTTACCACAAAATATACAAACATTTTGCTTACCTTTACTGGTTTCATTTGTACTTACCAGCGCGGCAGCTGTTGCTAAATCTGAATTACCTGAAATAACATTTTTATTAAGACGCTTAACAGAATGAGTAAATCCTGATTGTGCTAATCTAATCATTTCTTCCGATTCTACTTCATGCCTTAAAAAACACATTAGTTTTTCAAGCGTTCTTTCAGAACTCTTTTCCTGTCCTTGTTCAGAAGTTCGACTCCGCTCCCAGGCACGTAAAATATTCTCAGGTAGGCACGACTCCACTAAAGGTCCTAAGAAATCAGCAAACTTTTCCTTGGTGCGTCCTAAGCTTTCCAGCGCTCGTAATTTACTTTCTATACTATCATAAAGTACTCCTAAGTCCGACGCCGTTCTGCCTGTTGTAGCATTCTTTGTAACAAGCCCAAGCAAATCTCTTACATAGATCTGCACCAGAAGGTCTTCTCTACCAAATCTTTCTTTCAGCTGCTCGATAGCTTTAGGATAATTCGCGGCGGTAACAGGAAAACTGTTCAAAAGTTGAGCTGCCTTTGAGCCAGGTACTGCACTTTGCACTAAGTACAAAAATTTATCTTCCGGCACAATATCCGCATCTTCATGAATTTTGGAGAATTGGCTCCAAAAGCCTAAAAATTCTCTTGCATCTCCAGAAAATTTTTTCAGTTCAAGTTTAGGAAGTTTGAACTTCCTGTTTTTATTTTCTTTAGGATCCGAAATCGAAAGTGAAGCAATATCTGTAGTAACATTCATCGAATTCAATTGTCCAATTTTATTCTGAAGTTTCACCTTTAAAGCCATAAAGGAATCTCTGTATCCTTCAGCCGTATTAAATTCATTCTCGAAATCCGCTTCCTTGGTTTGTTCTAAAACACTGCTTTGAGTACTGTCCAAGCGTTCAAATTTGTCAATTAGTTGCCCCAACAACACTTGCAATCTCTCAGGATCCGTACAAGTAGGCAATTCTTCTTCCACAATCTTCGTAGTTAACGTAAACGAAGTACGTTCACTTTTACGTTTTGCTTTTAACAACTCCATTTTAACAAAACGCCTAAATCAAAATTACTCGAAATCACACAAACGTCCTGTCAAACGGACGCCAAACTTTTATGTTGAAACTAAATAACGTTTGCATAATCCGAGTTCAGAAAACAAAACATTTATTTTACATATTTTAAAGAAATAACGTTCTGAAACAACATGTTTCATTTACACAATCAATCGACGCTCTCACCAGAGCATTACGCCATCAAACTTGGCACACATCCTAAAGTTCAAATTGAAGAATTACAGAAGCGTTGTTGCCACACAAGAAAAGACATATAGTTACAACTTCACACAATAATAAAACAAAAACACACTTTTGAAAAATAGACAATAATAATAAAAAATAGTAATAATAAAATTCTTAACAATATTTTCTCGATTATGCAACACTAAAGGCACTTTAAGACAAAAAATATCATTTGTTAAACTCGTATGACTCTGTACTCATGAGTCTGGGAGTGGGTGGGAACTTTTGTAGAGATATGGAATTTTCCTTTTAATGGAGATTCCAGGAAATGAGCTCAGCCAATGGGAATCTCAAATCATCATAAACTTAGCAGTTAAAAAGACTGTAAAAGTATGTGGATTCATTAAGCTAAAAATGTGCATATGAAGTATGCATTGATAAAACTGCTTAATTACAATTCCTAATGAAAATTCAGCAAATGCCGCACTTTTACTATATTCTTGCGAGATCCTCAACTTTCAGTTGTCAGGAGAAAATCTTGAGTGAGCAGTTGAATAGTATAATATTCAAGGACTGAACTTATAAGAAAGATTTTATTGAATTATGGAGCCTGGAAAGCATGGTCAGTTTCACAAAATTTTACTAAAGTTCCCCAAGACTCTTCATGTAATATCTCCAAACATATTGAGCTATTCACAAGCTCTAAATATATGAACATGTTTAACATTTATTTCTATAGACCTTTGTTTTTTCTGTGCATTTTGTATGCATTTTATATTATTTAGACATTATATAGTGCAGTCTTGTATGTAATATAGAGAAATAAGTGTTATCCCTTTTTTGAGTAGCTATTCCTTTATATATTTTTTATTGATTTAGAAATTTAAATTTATTTGTTGCATTAGATACGTTTACATTTTGAACTCAATTTCTGTTCTCAAAGTAACCAAAGAACTTAAGTTATATGTGATATTTTTTAATTGATTTCTATCAGATTAAGCATTTCTGAACCTTCTTTTTAAATCAACAATTTGGCAGTACACTTGTCAAAGCTTATCTTATTCACATGCTCCAATATGCGCAATACTACTAAAATGAGCAGTCAGTCTTTGAAACTGACCAGAGCTTATCTGTATGATTTGTTAAAAAAAATTGACAATTTTGGCAGAACTAGATTCATTCATTTATAAAAACTAGTGATTGATATTTCTAATATTTTGTCAATAATAAAGTCACATTGGCAAATGATTATAAAGTAGATATATATCATAAATTAGATAATTTAGAGAGGGATCAGTGTGATGAACTTTATTAATAAATTTATCCAGCATTAAACTTGTTTCAAATTATTTCAAACAATACTTTTTAATGAAAGCTTTTTTTAAGAAATTAGTTGAACTGTTTAATATTTGAATACAGTACTGTTTCTAGTGCATAAATTCTACCACAGTAGATCCATTATTGCATGCATATAGAAATTTTTCTGGGTATGGAAAAAAATTCGCTTTTGTTCTTACCTTACTTTCTTTTTCTTAACCATGTAAAGCTATCACAAAAATGTAAGCTTTCATGAGCTAGCTGTATAAAACTATATAGGTGTATATTTTTGTTTAGAGTTCCCCCCCCTAAGAAAAATTGATTTTCATTTACCAAATTTCAACAAGATCTGCAACTTATAAATACATTTCTCATCTTTTTGGCATTTTATTGATTATGTTGTTCACATATCTACAAATATTCATAAAATTTTTATAGAAAGTTATATACTCTTGAACATTTCAATTATCTGAATTTTTCCTTCAGCATATTGACTATTTTTCTATATGTTAGACTGATCGTTTACCTTAATGAAATCTATTAAAATTTAATATTTTTTATAAATCAAATGCCTTTAATTGTTTTATAAAACTAAAAGATATTCAGAGTGCAACTTTTTTTTTTTGGAAGGCATTCAAATTATTTTTTATATTTCTTTCTGTATAGGCTGAAGTCCAATCATATCTCTTAACCTTATTTCTTTCCCGGTGAGTGCAGCTTAAGCCTTTTGTATAGAAACTTTTAAATACATTACCAACAATGCATGAAAACCATGCTTGTTGCAGAATACGGAATGCTTGACATTCGTACACACAAAAGGAGGTTTGCGTTAATATGTTATATTCTTTAGATACTGTGTATAACACCTAACCTAGCATATTTTACAGAATAGCAAGTACTGTGTAGATAAAGTATGAAAAGATAATCCTGTAAGCATCTGTAAGACATGCTTGGAAAAGGGAAGAAATTAAGCCCAAGACTTGATAAAAAAAAAAATTAGTAGTATGGGTCTACTTTTCACCGCAAGAAAGGCTAGAATACATTTTTAGTTGCAATTTTTTTATATATATATTTGCACACTTCATATTTCAGTGCTTGGTCTTGGCTTCCTTGGCTAGTTTCCATTGACTGATGGATGACAGCTGATCGGAGAATAGTAATGAGCTCGTTCTCTAAGTAAGTCATAAAGTAATCTGAAGAAATAGAGTAAATTTTGATATGGTGTAGATTAGTTCAGAATTCGTTGAGCAGTTCCAAGTTGTAAAACTTATCAACTGCCAGACCTGGAGCAGCAGTCAACAGCTTGCGTGAATTATCTCAGCATTTGTTAATATCTGGAATAGAAGGTTATTCAATGACTTCCCAAATGATGCAGGAGGATTTCCTCCCTCAGATTCTCCTGTATTTCCAGATTCAGTTTCAGTGTAATTTTACCTTAGACTGTGACCTTAATAATGAAACAAAGAGCTTATTAAATACACATTAGAATCCTTCATTTTTTATTTTTGTCTTATTTATTGGCACAACTGCAGATAGCATGAATGTTTCGGTGACAGACTCAACATGTATGTGGCCCTCGTAGGTTTCCTCTAAACAGATGGAACAGGTAGTAAAAATGTAAGGCTTTTCCTCAACTATGCCTTCGGACCTTTAATGTCTTCCACCGTGAGCATAATATCGTTAATGTTTCATGTAGTAAGTTCTCTATCTTGTATAGCATGATGTGTTAATTTTCTTGTACTGTTTCAAGTCAGTAAATTATTTCTCTCAGTCTTTAAAATGTGTTGGGATGCTAGAAATGTAAAACCCTTTAAAATTTGCAACCAAAGAAAGTAAGAAAGTTTCTTTTGTGTTCTTTTAATCCCAAATTGAAAGGCCCTGTTCTTCATAAATTAGACAAAATATAATATGCCATTCCATTGGTCAATTATTTCATCTTGCATGGAAGTATTTTCAGTGCCTTGATTAGCTCCTTCTGTGCTACCTCGGAGTTATAAGTGGCAAGGCTTGCCCAGGAAGATCTTTAAAGCTAGCTACTTATTGCCTTATTTGCAAATTATGTATTGTTATTAGACACTACAATCACTAGTTCTAAGGTACATATCTATGTCTACAAGGTTGTATGATACTTCATTTGCAGTCTGTAGTGTCAGAATCTTTATAATATTAATTTAATAAAATGATTTACTGTTAAAAATGTGTATTCTTTATCATACTGGTGCTGGAAATGGGTGGAATGGATATCAGAATGGGGAATTGAATTTGAATAGATAACACAAACTTTATCATAAGCTATTTCTTCAATGGAAGAAATACAGTTCAGAAAAATGAATGTACTATTATATGTCCAGATAAGTACGGTTCTTAAATTTCTGTTAATGTTCTTTTAGCATTTTATCTTCCATGCACAACAGCTAAATGAACCTCATGAATTTTGATCAATATCTGAGAATCTGATGTGATGCCAGATAGAACTGATGTTTTCTTTAACAGGATATATCATCTTACTTTAGTTTTCTGCCACCATTAAGTTATAGCATTTCAGCAGCTAGCAGTCTCTGATTCTTTCTTAGTAATTATTGTATCATAGCCTTTTTCACATCACTAACTTTGGCTAAATTATTACAGTTAGAAAACATAGCTTGTATCAGCATTAGCTCATACTTTAAATATGTGGTGGAGGCTCAACATTAGCATGTTTTACTGCTTATTGTCTCTCTTGGACAACAAGTCTGCCCTCCCTTGTTGAGGATAGTAACCATTCTGTATGTCAAACTGAGGTCTGTTTTATAGAAGCCAAATATTGCACTACTAAGTCTAAAGTACTGCTTGCCGTATGAAACTAATATATGGATGCTTTCCAGTGTGAGCTGTAATTGCTGGCAGAGGTCTTTCAAGTATTTGTAGTGCAATGCTAAGGAATGTAGTTACTTGTTGCAAATTAGCTGATAGTACGTTATGGTGTGGTTGCACGCCTTTTGCATTAAAATTTAATTAACCATTGCATTGGTCGGCTGTGGCTCAAGTGTTAATGAGTATACCTAGTTGAGACCCTTTTGCATTGTGGAGCGTGTTGATCATACATTTGTCATTTTACCCAAGTCTAGAAATGCATGACCAAGTTACCACTTAAAGCACAGGGGTTGTTTCCATATGACTAGTGACATCGTATTTGTTAATATCAATAACATAAACAACAAATTACTTTTGTGATAAAGAACAAATTACTTTTGCAGAACACTTTGTAGTTTGTAATATTTGCGAATAGATGGTACCATCAGAAAAGGCTAGTATTCATAGCTGCTCTGCTAGTGGGAGGCCATGTTTGAGAGATTCATCTGGTCTCGTGTTAAAAATGCACTTGAAGATTAAGCACTGAATATTTATGTCTTTCACAGTGAGCAAAGTCACTGCGGAGTCTTCCTCGGATTGCCTTTTAATCATAGGCATATTTGTTCTGCAGTACTTTGTAGCATGAGCAAACCTCTTGAGCTTGTGAGCATATTTAAAGCCTTTTTATGTTGGCATGAATTTTGCTATAAGGTTCTGTGACTTAGTTAACGGCCTTCTGTCACACAGGCAGCAAACTACATCACAACAATCCCAATCATTCAACGATGGCAAGTGGCATTTGGTTTCATGTTGTTGTGCATCATGAACAATTGCGACGTTGAATTCTAACACATTAATAATCTACAGAAAGCTAATTAATTATTAATAGGATTGTGAAGAATATAAAAAAAGCCTAAATTTACCATCAGTTGTATACATTGAAGCAATAGTGAGCTTTTCTATTGGTCTTAAAGAGGAAAGTATAACTTTTTGTTTCAATTGTCTGAAGGCACAGTTCTTCCTAGCAACAGAATTTTTGTTGTTTCTGTAATTGAGAACTTCAGAGAATTCTCTTTACTTGCTTTGTCCAGAGTTCTTTGCAGATTTTATGACTGAAGATGATATAAGAAAAGTTGTGGAATTAATCAGTGATCATCAAGAAAATTCTCAAAACTTTGCTGCTAACAGGATTTCCTTTTTGTCAGACGATGAAGAAAATTGGCTAACTGATTACTACTTAGATGTATATTTAGTGCCTAATTGTTAATTTATTTTGACAATATTTTTATAATGCTTTTAATGATCATTAAGCATTTCATGCATAATTAACACGTTAAGCGCCACGTCAGCCATCTGTGGCTGACACTAGACTTTTCATTCAGGCCCCATTCTCGGGTTATGCCATTCTCCAACAATATCCTCCTCCTCTTCAGAAGATGATAAAAATACATCCACTCTGGGCCATTTTCTAGCAAGAATAATTTCACTGCTGCTATCGCTTTTACACTCTCGGACTGACATTTTGATGCTCAGGGCTAAAGAAAATTTTTGTCTGCATGGAGCCAAGAACTGCAATGAACTGGTTTGTTGTAAAAGGAACACTGGCCACGAGTCCATTTTGATAAAATGTTATTTAATTGGCCAAATGGTAAAGAAAACAAAATAGACTTGGCGTGTAACGTGTTGATTGAATGCTTAGAGGAATCGCGTTCCAAATGTAAATTATATTCTACTGCAATAAGAATCACTGACCCTACAATACCAGAGCTTTTAAGCGGCGCGAGTGGCCTGAACGGGATTGCCTATGAAATAGTGTGGTGCTCAACGTGTTAATAAGAAGTTAGAATTCAATGTTGCAGTTGTACGTTACCTAGAACAGGGATGGGCAAACATTTTCGGTCGAGGGCCAAAATCGAAACAAAGAAGTTTGGCGGGCCGAGATGAATTTTTCTAACATTTACAAAATAATATACAAGTATTACAATTTAAATATGCCAATGATATGAATGAAATTACGATTTCATTTTTAAAAGTTCCTTTTATTGAAGTTTAAAATGAGATGTACTGATTCTAAGGAACGAGGCTAAATGCTCATCTGTCAGTCTACTTCTGAAATAATTCTTTTTAAAATTTATAGTTGAAAACACTTGTTCCCATATTATTTAAGATATAAGATGATTATATAAGATGAAGTTCAACTTCTTCCCATATATAAGATAAAGCAAACATAGCACTGATTTTCTGGGCGTGAGATATTAAATTTGGGAAACTTAATTTTGGTAAAGATTTGTCAAACTCTAACTTTGGCATATTTAGAAACAACTGCTTGACCTGATTGTTAGATTGCAACTCAGTTAATTCAAACTACAAATCTGACCTTACTGCTTTACAATTTACTTTGAAAGGCAGGGTAAAAATATCCAGTTCTGTTTGAATGGCATTGAAATCTTCGTTCGAACTCAAAATACAGTTTTTTCAAGCTTTCTTCATAATTCTTAAGCTTCTCTTCATTTACTGAGGGTATTGAATTTAACCTTGGGAAGTGAGACAAGTCATTCTTAGTGAGCTGCCTAGCAAACAGATTAAGTTTTTTTAAGAGAACTAATTCACCTATATTGGGTTGTCATATGTCTGCTCCCCGAAAAAGAGATAACGCTTGTTGGTGCCAATATACAGCTATAACTAATAAAGGACTTCCGCTTTCAACACTTTTCCGATTTAAAGCTGTCTGTGCTTACTGTTTCCTTCAATTTATGTTTCGTAGAACAAAAATAAAGAAAGTAAAAAGATCATCAGTCCTTTAAAAAAAGGAAGAAAAAAATAATATTTAAACAAAGCAGAAAAGGAGATGTATATATGTAATGATATTTTAAAATCAATTGATTAAATTAAATTCTAATCATATTGCTTAATAATGTGTTGGTGATTCTCTACCTAAATTGCATCCCTCTTCCTAAATTTTGGCAAAATCCTCTCTTTCTTATAAATTATATTAACCTGTTGGCGCCCGCCAAATTGCCAAGCTCATAAATCTCTCATATTACATAAAGTCCTTAAGAACTCTCCTGATGAGAAGATAGCGTCACCTCGTGGTTTGAATTAATATCGCTGATTGGATGAGCACCTGATGCACACATATCCATAAATAGGGCTTCTCCTCGAGGTACAGGAGGAATGCTTGTGAGATGGATGCTAAAATAAACGTATCATTTTATATTCCAAAATTTGTCTCATTCCTGTTGCCCCAGCTGCACAACACAAATAATGTACGAGATTCTACATTTCATATATAATATATAAATTTCTTTTAATTTGCCTCGTATCAGCACATTAAAATTCTATCCACTGGCCGGATGGAACCTTCTGGCAGGCCGGAGTTTGCCCATCCCTGACCTAGAACATGCAACCAATTCAGCACACACAGTCAAACATCAATTGCTGCAGATACTTCTTTGTAGAATCATTGTTGCATTTCAGTATGCAATCATTCTTGTTTTGACACTACAGCTTGCTGTACTTGAATGTTGTATAAACCTGAACTTGTTTATCATGGCTGAACATGGACTGAAGTAAAATGGCAGATTACTAATTATACTGTGTATATTTTACCTTTCGTCATGACATATAATGTGTAAGAAATGGCTGAAACGTTGCTTCATACCTTGATGTTCCATTTTTGACCTTCTATAGGTTTCTTGGCACTTTGTACAGTGCCTGATTTCACACATTGTCAGTGCTAAAGTAAGTTGCATTGCTATGGTTTTTGTGGTTTATTAGTAGCATTCTGCAAGCAACTGCTTTCTTGCCTTAAAAATGTATGTAGCAGAAAGCCATGTTATTTTACAAATCCATCTTATATTTTTATTTGGAATAAAGTAAAACAGCTATCTTATATTCAGCTTTTTTCTTTTCTATTTTAAAACGTTTAATATATTTTCTTCAGAAACTGGAGGTAATGTTTTTAAAACACTGTTTTTGTTGTATTGTTTACATTAATATTTTCACACAATATTCATTCCTTTGAAAGGAAAAACGAATATACCAAATATGAAGGAAATACTGTGTCATTACGACTTTCAAGTGAATGCGTGTTATCTTAGTTCTCCACCAGTGCCATATAATTTCTTGTTACTATATGAAGCATTTTTTTAATGAATGATGAAATTTAAAATCTGGATTTTTCTTCAGTTCTGTTTTCAAAAGTTTTGTTTATCAAAATAATTATATATGCATGCAATAATTTCCAACTTAGTTAAGGTATCCCAAAACATACCCAGTTTGTTTTATTAGACCAGAACAAAAAGGCATATAAATGGCATTCCAGTATAATTAGATCTACATCTTTAGCCACTTTATACAACAATATGTTCATATTTGAACATGTGAAAATCTCTTGCAGTCTCAGACCAAAATCTGATAATATCTTATGGAGGCATCTGCTGGAATAATAATAAGCATACCCTGTTCAGTAGATGATATCAGCTCTTTCTGCATTTCTGTTGCTCTATCAAGTATGTTCACTAAAAGAATTTGCAGAACCGAGATGGGAAATATATAAACCAGTTTATTCATTTTCTAGGTACCAAAAATAAACACAATTACCACAAAAAATATTATTGAAATAATAATGGATTATTTTATATGAAAAAGTATTTGTATTATGCTCATTACTAACAAATAAATTAAAAGCAATTTTTTGGCTATTTTTCATATTCATATGGATATTTATGCAGAATCCTGGATGATAATAAGCATGATTTGCTGAATCTTATTGCTTATGCTGCCTTCAGTTTTGGCTTTGAAGTTTGACTCTTGTATATATGCATATATAAATGTATATTTCTTGATCCTCTGAATGCCATAACATACCCTTAAATTGAATCACAGTTCTCCAGAATATTATTGCTTTAAATATTTTGTTTCATCTAAGCAGCTAGAATATTATAAATGCACTTTTTGTTAATTTTGTTATTTTGGTATATTGTAGACGTACTTTTCAGTGTTACAAGTTTCTAAACATATAAAAATACATTTGCAATATATCTAATTCATATAATTATACATCTGGGACTGCAGGTCATATAATATTATTTCATAAAAAATGAATTATCTCCATATATGTCTGGAAATAATAGAAAAGCGTAATATGGCAGGAATAAAAGTTTTTCAAGGAATAGAATAATAAATTGTATTGAAGAAGTATGAAACTTTTAAAATATATATATATATATATATTTCATTTCTGCACTGGATTTTTTGCATCTCCAGTTTCTCTTTTGCCCTCTCCCAAAATAAGAGGGGTGTGGGAAGGTAGTGTAAGTATTAATTTATTAAACTGGCATATATATGAAGCATTTTTTAATGATTAATATAACAAAATTGTTCATATTTAGCATTTATTTGAAACAGGGCTAAGTAAATAAAAAAACACATATATTCCTTTGTTAGGTAATAAATCCTACAAAATTTGTAATTCTACCCCTTCATTAGTTTTCTTCCAAATGGTCAGGAATTTAAACTGAATTACATACTAAAGCATTTGTTCCAAATGGTTAAACCCATTGGTCATTTAGCTGTCATCACCAAGAGCATTGCTTAGGATACAGAGGGGAGGAAGACCTGCACCCTGGAATTTGGATTAACAGTCAGTGGGGTTTTCATTACACAAAAGTTATATTCTTTTGTGTGTAACATTTTAAACAGTCGTTTGCCTCTTTCTAAATAAAAGCTAGTTTTTCTGGCTGTTTTTATATCATAGGATTCACAAAGTATCCTTAAATTCTGGCAGTACAGAAGTTTATTCTTTGTTTTTCAGCACAAAAATAGAATGCAAAATCCTATTGCTTAAAATAACAAATTTTGCAGCAAATTTTTAATGTCTCATTCAGCTTTTGACCATGTTTATTCTAAGGTAACTGAATTATGAGTTTTGAATAGTTTTGATTTTATTCAATAGTTTAATACGACTTAGAAAAATATAATCATTTATGAAAAGATATGAAAAAAAATTGTACATCATTCAACATTTTGATGGCAACCAAAATGTTGAATGATGTACATTAAACAAATAAGTACATTAAAAAAAATCATCTCATCTATCTTTTCCAACAATAATTTTAATCTCATCTTTCCAAGAAGATGTTATAAACATCTATCGTTCAATGAGCATACAGATTTTGTGACAGTAACCTTTCCATTATCTAGTTCGTAACATCAGTCTTTGAGATGTAAATTATTTTATGTGTTGATTGATGGCTGCTGCAGTGTGAAAATGAAAGCATGATATCACAGAATTACTAACTTTGTTATTGACAAGATTTGAAAATATCCAACATCGTCTTTTATGTACCAAGTGCACTGTCATAGCCTAGAAAATTATTTTTTGTATAGATTTTTAAATGCAATGGATATTTTTAATTCCTTAAGGGGGCTCAAATGTGATGGATCATGGCAAAACTTAGATTACCTTTGCATTTTAACAGTAGCATTTATATTCATCAGGTATTACTTGTAACAGTAATTTGTTTACGAAACATTTTGCTTGACTTTAAACCACAAATTACAAGGCTCCAGACATACTAAATGGATTTAGTTTGTAGAGAAAGAAGTCATTAAATGAAATATTTGTCTAAGTACAACCGTCTAGTAATTAGGTTTCATATATGAATTTTATTTATATTTTATGCTTGTATTGATGGCTAATGTAATAGTACCTTGGTTAATGACAATAATTCATTCTGGGATAACCACTGTTATCCAAGGTGTGATTTCCCACAAGTATAATAAAGATAATTCATTGATTCTTTCCATCTCTTCCCCACAATCATAGTGCATGTCAAATATGAAGATACAGTACTAACTGTTATTAGCAGCAGATTCTCTCCTCGAAAACTTGCTTTCAGACACGTTCTTATATCCTTTCACCGTGTAATACATGAATAATGTCTCAAATAATAATTCCATGTTAGTTGATCTACTGATATTAGGATCATTTAAATTGAGCTGCTAGATGGTACTAAAGCAAAATGAAATAAATACCATATTTAATTAAAGAGAATGTCCATTTAATACAAACTGTGTTTAAAAGAAAATGTATATGATCTAGGTATGAATATTTTGCAAAATAATACAAATGCAATTTTCTCAAAAAAACTACCAGTCTATACCTATAATCGTGTATTTTCCCCATGTTTCATTGAAATCTTCCACCAGTCAGTGTGTTGTAAACCAACGCTGGCATCATTCTCCAAGACAATTTTTGCGTACAGCTACTCTTCTTTACCCAGGATCCAAGGGCCCACTGTTTTTATAAAAAAAATATATTCAAATGAAGAAACCAAAATGTGATTTTTTCCTGTAGAAATCATTCTTTTCATAATTATGTGTCATAAACTCTCTATTTTAATTTGCTAATTGTTACTGGCAGATGAAAATGTTCGATTTGTTATTTAATATAGTAACAGTAAAATTCTTCACAACTTTATATATTTTACAGGAATGAAATGTTATTTCATCAAAAATGTATAAAAATGTTAATACTTCTGGTTTTTTATGTCTATTGTGGTTTTAATGCTGATGTATGGAAAATACCTATGAATATTAAATTTTTGACAATTACCTGCTGATATATGATTTGGATTTATAGAAAGATGTCTATACACTTTCAAGTTTAAAATAATCTTGTCTGTTTTCACATAACAAGTTTCTTGCTGCTTTTATGAACAATAAATATCAAGAAAAAAACACCCATAATCTAAACTAAGTCTTTAATATGTAGTTTCAAATACTTGGTCAAATTTAAAATTGAGAAACAACAGCCTTGTGTTTGGCATAGATTTTAACTGAAACTATTGATTTTGAGGGAGACAGGCAGAGGTCTCATTTCGTTCCAGATTTTTTTCTTCTTTGTTTCAAAGAGGGGCCTGTATCTGTTCTCCCTCAAAATTGATCATTTCAATTAAATTCTCTACCAAACACACAGTTGTTATTTTGCTTAATTCTAACTTTGGTATGTGTCTCTTCTCTCTTGACTTAAGCAAACATCTGTAAAATTTTATGTTAGAGAGCTTAAGAATCTCTTGTGTGTTTTTATACTGAATTGTAACTGAAGTTTCTTACTCTATCTTGTTGTTTTTGTCATTAAGAGAAATGTAATTTTAGAAATCTGTGTTTTAAATTTATCATTTCAAATATCATGCAATCTTCCCAAATAACTGCAAAATTTTAAACAAGTAGTGTTCTGTTGTGAGCTATATAAAGGTTCTCCAGTATATTTTTACTCTCTGAATATTATTGATTTTCCCTTACAGTTAAAACTATTTTTATTCATCCAATTTGTCAGTTTTCATTCTTCAAAACGTTTTTCATAATTCACCAAACATGTATATGTATTTCATAAAAATATTTTTGTAAGACAGTAAAACATTCTAAATATGTTATTTAAATCTGGTTTTCCACGTAAAATGTTTTCCTGTGTCAAATAATGCATGAAGGGAAAATTGCCTGTGCTGCTTTATTACAAGAACTTGGCTGAAAGACATTAAGTGGTGTAAAAACATGCCTGGTGTGAATTGTTTTATAAAAATACTAGCAAAACAAATTTAAGAATTCTTGTTAAGCCAGCTGACGTTACTAGAAAAAAATTACATATTGATTAGAAGCATGTTTCCGTTCAGTACTGCATAAATGAAAAGAGGACTCAGTGGACTAAGTATGCCAAAGAGAATAAAATTTCATTCCATGTTCTGCATTTTTATAATATATTTATTGTTCATATCCATAAATTTTTAAGGCAGTGAATGTTTCTTAGATGTGTTGGACAACTTCTTTCAAAAAATTGTTTTGTATTATGAGTAACAAAGTAAAGCTGTGTAGTAATTGTAAAAATATATATCTAATCTGAAAAGAAACGCATTTTAAAATTAATTTCCATAATATGCACTTTATAATTTTTATAAATCATTTATTTTAGTAAATTTTCATTATAGATTTAAATAGTTTCATAAGGAGTGGGCTATCGGCATCTTTAATAAGCCTACTGCACATTAAATGTAATTTCATTTAAAATACTATGCTATAATTTTTATTTTTAAATGTAACATTTCTGATTATGATGAATTTCTTTTAATCTAGACTTAAACATAATAGATGCTTTGAAGCTTTATAATTTTATACTTCAAGAAAATACCAGTAAAATTTACTTCTTGAAATTAGGTTGGTTAAATCGTGATTAAGAAATTAGCATTTTCATCATTAGCTTATTGAAATTTTTAAAAATTTTCATGCAGAAGTTTTTTTAATGTGACTTTTATGCCTGGAAAATTATGTTCTTGTATATATACTCATAGTAATGAAAATAGTCGAAGCAAAATTCAGTAAAATTTGTAATTAACAGCATTTTAAACTTGGAACTGGAAAATCCCAACTGTTAAAAAGAATCATTTTTGCCAAATTATCAATTATATTTTTGATACAGTTAAACAGTGAAGACATGTTTTCAATGGCTGTTTAATGACAACTTTGCAGTATTACTTTAAAAATTAATTTTGTACTTGTTAAGAAATATCTTGAAATTGTTTCTGTTAAATTAAACTGTTTTTCAAGCAACACTGTCTGTTTACTCGTTCTACTTCAAAAAGAACACTATCAAATGTGCAGTGTTAAATTGTCCATTAATAATTTTACTCTAAAATTCTAAAAAATTTACTATCAAATGCAAAAGCTGATAAAACTTAATTCATGCAATACATGTATGTTTATGTCCTTATAATATTGTGGTTCACAATGGTATAATATCAATATAACTGATACTTAGTACAACATCATATAACCGATGGGTTTTCATTTTACAAACTAACCCTCTCGCTGCGTAATTTTTTAATTACCGTATTTGACGGCATATAAGACGCACTTTTTTTCCTTAATTTTGTCTCAAAAAAGTTACCTGCATCTTATACGTGAAGGTAATTGCATTCAATAATTGTTTATTTGGCTTTTACAAAACGTGAGAACTAAAAGAAACCACGTTATTGAAACTTTTTTTCCTTGTGTGTGGCCGTCTAAATAAGGGTGCGTCTTATATGCCGTCAAATACGGTACATATTTCAAATCTACATGTATTTTAGAGCTAAAATACGCAAAACGTTTTCGTAAAAGAGATTTTTCCCCCCTCCCCCAATATAGAATTAGCTCATAAAGAAAGGTTGTCGAAAAGTTTTAACTGAAAACTAACCATATAAAAGAAAAATTCTGAAAAATAATCTTGGTTAAATTATGATTTATTTTATAAAATATAATGGTAAAACGTATATACTGACGTATAACGTATAACAAATACAATTTCATTAAAATATAATTTATTTCTATCAAAGAAAAGCTTCAGGACATATAAAAATCACATATTTATACAATTTATATATGTTTCATATCAAAATGAGTTTATGTGCTTTCCAGTTCACAGAAGAATACACTTATAAATAACGAAAATATTTACAACTAAAAGGCAGAATTTACAGTTTGAACTATTAGTCCAAGATTTAAAAAAAAAATACTGGCCATGACAGCAAATTGCATTCAACTGCTTACAAAATTTCTCTCAATCAGGTTTACATAATAAATATATGCATAACTGGTTAAGCGAAACTTTAAATATGCTTTAAGAATAAATATTCATAAATAAAATTCTAATACTGCCATGTTTTATAATTGTCATACCCATATTATACTTAATAGCCTAAACAGTTTTAGATCACAAGAATTCATTACACTGTCACAGGAGAGGAAGCAAGGTTACGGGCATTTTTTGCTTCCAGTTCACGTTTCAGTTCCTCTTTTGTTCTTTGCAGCTGAGTTTTAACAGCTAGAAGTTCTCGGCTACGAATGTGTATAGGCTCCTAAAGAAAATTAAACAGACAACAGTTAGTTTCAACCTTAATGTATTATTATTTTCAGTATTACAGGTACATGAAAAGATCAAAGATTTTCAATGTTTGCAGGGTTCAGAGAAACGTAGAGGAGTTTTTTTCCCTTAAATCCTGCTCTTGGACATGATTCCAGTTACAACGTTTCTTGTAACAAGGTTTGGTTTAGTTGATTATGGCAACGCACTAGGCTAGCTGCCTAAGGAGAGGGGAGGACTTTTTAAGGGAAACTGGCTTGTATACATGTTACACACATGGCAAAATCCATGAAAACGACCATGCAGCCAACATGTTCACAGTGATTTAAATCCAGACCAAACTACCAGTGTTCAGCGGCTTTGCCACTCGGCTACTGGTGAGCCTCTTAAAACAAGGTACAAAAATTAATAAAATCAGTTTCAATACTGTTAGTAAAATGTTCATTGTGCATAATTAAGTTAAGGACAAAATGCAGTACATATTATATTTCTTCAGTTGCAGTATTTATTATATTTTTTCAGTATCATCAAAGGATAGGATTAAAAAAAAAAAAAAAGGACCAAATCTAAGGATGCAAAATAAAAAATAAAATGGAACATTGAAATATATTTAACAAGTATTTTTAATAACCAGCTTTGATTTATTATCAAAAAGGTATACCTATTTAAACTAGCATTTGAGAAAAATTAATTACTTTGAAGAAATTAACATTATAAAGAACCTGGAAATATCTGGTTGTGACACTTACATATGGGTGAAAAGGTGCAGCTTAAGATAGAAATACAATATTTATGTGCAAAACAGACATTGGTAATTAATTGTTTCGTAAATTCAAATTTTAATTCAGCAAGGAGAAACTTTACGCTACAGGAATGGGACTATTCGCCGTCAAGACATATTTTTCTTTACAAGACTGTATTATATCTTACCGTATTATTTTAAGCTGATTTAAACTAATAACTCTGTTCAGTTTAATTATTTAATTTTATTTGATAAATGTTTTATATAAAATAATATACAAAATGTTTTTGTGTACAGTTTTATGCATATACACCATTACACATGACATATTAATTTTTTTAAAGAGATTTAGGTGCTGACAAGATTTCAAAGTAATTCCATTTTCCATTCAAATTTCATAAAAATGTGATTTCCTGCTTGTATGAGCGATTTCTTTGAAGTACCCAATTAAAATTTCAAGAAATTTTGACAAATCTTGTACCCACATAATTTTAAAAATCGATAATATAACTTCTGTTATATCAGAAGTTTAGCCCCAGTTCTCTTTGATTCCGACATAATTTTCCAACTATGTGTAATTTCTTTATATCTCATTCTTGTAAATAACTATATATATTAAAAGAAAATTTAATATATATATAGTTTACCAGGATTTGAACCTGGCTCAAACTACCAGTGTTCAGTGTTCTTGGCCACTGGTGAGCTGATACATTCTGAGAGGAAGCTGATATGTAGCAGTTTATAATCTTGCAGAATCCATATTAAGGCTGAATTCAAATACAGAAATCATTTCTGAATGTCCTGACTAAGGGAACTTCATTGACAAGCACAGCTTTGTGAAATTCTTGAGCATTTGAAAAAAAAAAAAAAAAAAAATTAAAAAACATTAAGTGCGATAAATTTTCATTTTAAAAATTCACATTAACTTATTCTTCCATCATATTTCTTGTAGCAACGGGAAATGAAGTCATATAGTAAAAATATAGAAAGCACTACTGTCTTTTGTATTTTCATATTATCACTTTCAAATACAATGTTACCATTTAAACTTTTACAATTTCAGGTTAATTAATCATTAGTCTGGAGAAGAAAATGAACGCATTATAAGTATTTAATTAATTTTCAAATGTTCAGGGAGTTGTTATTGGTTCATTTGTCTTTCTGATGAAAAGGCAGTATATGGTAATAAGTATGTACACTGAATCTTGATTTATATCTGTGAAACAAATGAACATAAAATTCTTACACAGAGTTTAAGAACATAAAGTTCTTGATGCATTTCAACCTTTTGAAGACTGCATCAAGAACTTTGCATTCTTGATAGCGTGCAAAAGGTTGAAATGATATCTTCTGATGTACAAGATTAAGAAGAAGACACAAACCATTGGTCATTTGGCATGAAGACCTACTTTTGCCACATGTATGAGAAGTATTTTAACCTTATGTGGTTTTATTTTGGTAGTTGGATAGCTTAAAAGAAGACTGTTATGGTTAAACCTAAACACCTGATACTGTAAAGGCCCTTATTTTCGCGAGCCTGTTGTAATCGCGAAAATTTAAGCTAAGGGAACTTCATTGACAAGCTCAGCTTTGTGAAATTCTAGAGCATTTGAAAAAAAATTAAAAACATTAAGTGCGATAAATTTTCATTTTAAAAATTCACATTTACTTATTCTTCCATCATATTTCTTGTAGCAACGAGAAATGAAGTCATATAGTGAAAATATAGAAAGCACTACTGTCTTTTGTATTTTCATATTATCACTTTCAAATACAATGTTACCATTTAAACTTTTACAATTTCAGGTTAATTAATCATCAGTCTGAAGGAGAAAATGAACGCATTATAAGTATTTCATTAATTTTCAAATATCCAGGGTGTTATTATTGGTTCTTTTCTCTTTCTGATGAAAAGGCAGTTCATGGTAATAAGTATGTACACTGAATCTTGATTTATATCTGTGAAACAAATGAACACATAATTCTTTATTAAGTATACAGAAGGTAAACAGAATTCTTAAACTAAATAAATTTAATACGAGTGTAATACGGCAAGATAAAATACAGTCATTTAAAGAAAAATATGTCTTGACAGCGAAGAGTCCTAGACCCAGGAGCTACTAACTGTCAAAACAACTAACTTTTATAGCTTCTCCCTGTATCTGGGAGAACTGTAATGGAATGTAGTAAACATCAAACTTTGTCATTTGATTGAAATCATAATAAGTTCACATGAATAATATATCATACAAAATATTTCCTTGAAGTAACTTAACAAGCTAATCACATACATTATCAACTTAAATTCATTGGACTCATTAGATCCTGTACACTTATAAATATATGATAAATGTCATATATATATTCATCATCATTTCTAATTTTATATACAATTACATAAGTAATAAATAAATGTCATAATTTTAAATACTTTGTGCTTTACAGTTTTTTGCTTATGGATCCTATCAGCAGGTCATAGGAAATGAACACTGTCTGCCAGTCAGTCAGCCTACTACTAGTAGAGCAGTTTCTTATGTTACTGCGGCTATCAATAGAAAATATTGAGGAAATGGATAATATTTTTACAAAATCAATGTATGTATAACCAGCTGTATAATTTATAATACCCTGCCTTGGAGTTCAGGTTCTCTAAACCAAAATGTATTATTTTTTAAGAATAATATCAGCATATAATCCTTTAGTGGCCAAATGAATAGGTTTTGAAAATAGTGTCAATATTTGCAATAAAATAGATCTATGGATATTTTCAGGGTAAAAAAATCTAGGATAAATAAAATAATAAATTAATAAAAATAATAAACAAATAAATAAAATAATTTCAGGGTTAAAAATATATGGATACTTTCAGGGTTTTCTAATACTGTAAATGTTAAGCATCTTTCTCAGTGCAGGATGTTACTTATAATAATCCACCTGATATATTTCTAAAATAATTTTGTATATGCCTTAAATATGCACTTAAAAACTTATTTATCTCCCAATATTATTCATTATACCTAAAAAATAAACTTTTAAATGAATGTTTTACTAAATTATTAATTTTTTAGAATATTTAATGCAGTGGTAGTGCACATAAACACGTTACCACTTCTATAAGTATATGACTGATATTTTCTTTTGTAGACAGCAGCAACAACTGAAATTTGATTTCATACAACTAATGGGGCAATAGACTATGCATAATGACAACACCTGCCCACAGAGAAATAAAGGGAGGAAAACATTACTGGAACTGTACTACATTACTATACTGTATTGTAGTATTTCTGTACTACAATATGATTGGTCAAAATCTCATTGAAATCTTGCCCCCTCTCAATATAGTAAAATGGACCCGAGCCCTTGCTAACCGAAGAGAGTGAAAATGGTTTTTGCTGTAATCTGGAGGCAGATGAAGGTTCCCTTTTTTTCTTTTTTTCTTTTTTTTTTTTTCCGAGTTAACATTGCTTGTGCATACCAAGGTACTAAGTACCAGTACCAAGCAATATTGCATACTGTAAAGGCCCTTATTTTCGCGAAAATGAATATAGCGATGATTTCGCGAATTTTATATAGTATAAATAGTATTCTAAGTGAATGAGCTGCCTACAATTAATTTTATTGTTTTATATTCGAGAAATATAGTTGTATATTATTCAAAAAGTCATTATAAGAAAGAAAGTTTTCAAGAAAAAGCTTGTAACTGTGCAATAAATTATTAAATTTTGGGTAAGTGAAAAATTTCTGATTTTTTATTATTATTTGAGGCAGGGGGAAAAAAGTACTTTGCGAGGCTTAAATTTTCGCGATTACAACAGGCTCGCGAAAATAAGGGCCTTTACAGTATCAGGTGTTTAGGTTTAACCATAACAGTCTTCTTTTAAGCTATCCAACTACCAAAATAAAACCACATAAGGTTAAAATACTTCTCATACATGTGGCAAAAGTAGGTCTTCATGCCAAATGACCAATGGTTTGTGTCTTCTTCTTAATCTTGTACATCAGAATATATCATTTCAACCTTTTGCACGCTATCAAGAATGCAAAGTTCTTGATGCAGTCTTCAAAAGGTTGAAATGCATCAAGAACTTTATGTTCTTAAACTCTGTGTAAGAATTTTATGTTCATTTGTTTCACAGATATAAATCAAGATTCAGTGTACATACTTATTACCATATACTGCCTTTTCATCAGAAAGACAAATGAACCAATAACAACTCCCTGAACATTTGAAAATTAATTAAATACTTATAATGCGTTCATTTTCTTCTCCAGACTAATGATTAATTAACCTGAAATTGTAAAAGTTTAAATGGTAACATTGTATTTGAAAGTGATAATATGAAAATACAAAAGACAGTAGTGCTTTCTATATTTTTACTATATGACTTCATTTCCCGTTGCTACAAGAAATATGATGGAAGAATAAGTTAATGTGAATTTTTAAAATGAAAATTTATCGCACTTAATGTTTTTTAATTTTTTTTTTTTTTTTTTTTTTTTTTTTTTTCAAATGCTCAAGAATTTCACAAAGCTGTGCTTGTCAATGAAGTTCCCTTAGTCAGGACATTCAGAAATGATTTCTGTATTTGAATTCAGCCTTAATATGGATTCTGCAAGATTATAAACTGCTACATATCAGCTTCCTCTCAGAATGTATCAGCTCACTAGTGGCCAAGAAGTGAAGTCACTGAACACTAGTACTTTGAGCCAGGTTCAAATCCTGGTGAATGGGTATTTTTTTCCTTTAGAAAGCCCTCCATGATAACATCCTAGGCTTTAGGCAACTAATCTTCATGTGCTTTGCTGTAGTCAAACCAACCAAGGTGTTTTTCAGATTGTGACCAATCTAATACATTACAAAGTCTGTAATCCGGATGTCCATTATCCGAAATGATCTATAATCCGGACCTCAATGCCACGGACTTACGCATGCACGTTTGATGCACGAGTCCACTACGCATTCATGTAAAGCCAGTAAAGCGTTGACACATGTGCGCTTCCGATAGTGAAGAAAGTGACAGAGAGGTTATTTAAAGCGTCGGTATTCTCGACACAGCAATTACAGGATTTGAACAGTGGAACTTTGTAACTGAACAAGAAATTATATCTGTTTATAGAAGAGAGAATTAAAGAGAAAGCATTAGCATAAAAAATGAAGCAATTTAAACAACTTACATTGAAAGAAATGTTTAATAAAGTAAAGAAATAAATATTAAGCTTTTTGTTTGTAAATTTTGATACCCTTTAGATCACAATTGCTCTTTATTTCATAAATTACGGTTTCATATTTTTAATTTTATAATTTCTGCATGCCATCTTACCAAATTTAAATTGATGATCTATAATCCGGAAAAACCCCTAATCCAGAATAGCCGAAGTCCCGAGTCCGGATCATGGACTTTGTACTTGACAGAACTTTTTTTTTTCCTTGTGTAAATAGTTCATCACACTTATGATCATGGCATTAAATATGCTGAATGTTTCTCTATATATGTGTTTAATTTTCTTGCCAAAAATATTGTTCAGATAGTGTAGTTGAACGTAATATAAAAAACACATTGTTAGTCAAGGTATAAATGATTACTCTGGATGCAGGATATATATAGCATTAAAAATATTTTTATTTATTACAATGATGATGCAAATGTCTGTAAGAATTACCTAGTGAATATATAATAAATTATTTAAAAATACATTTATTGCTTTTAAATTACTCAATCTTTAAAGAAACTATGGTTGTAATTTAAAATATAAATTAAAGGTCTTTTATGCCATAACAAATGGAAATAATCCTAAGAACTAGTTATTTGCTAAGCCTCATGAGCAATGTGTAAGTGCCCTGTTACTATAATAATATCCCCAAAACTGGAAAGACAAAACAAGACTTACTAAAATTATTACGCATTCGATATAAACCAAACATAATTAATTACCTGTGGTCTCATACGTGGGTTCCAACGACAATAATAACTCTTCCAAAGCTCTATACACCGCATGCTAGGTACAGCAAGAAGAACGTGTTGCTCTTGGTAAGTGGTATACAAAGGATTTATGAAATCACTCTGATTGCTGTTGATGAATGACCACAAAGAAACAGTTCTATTTTTAACATCCTTAGTGAGAAAAGAAAAATTAAAATACATGGAAAAAGTTAAAGATACACAGAAAAAGAAAAAAAAAAAATTCCTTTAGAATATTATCAGAGTAGCTGTTAAATCAATAAAACAGAGCAAATACATGAATTTCTCATCTCACACTTGAATACCTATATAATATACTGAGTGTTTAGCATTCATACATAGAATAAGATTCCACTGTTCAACATAAGAAAGGAAGGAAGAGATATTATGTGATATTCTTGAGCACAAAATATTTAGAAGTATAATAACAGCACAAATTGATTATCGTTAGAAAAAACATGTGATAGAACATGCTAACTATTTTTCATGTGATATTATAGTTAAATGCCCAAATGCCTTGCATAATAGTATACATATCTGTACAAGATGAAAACGTAGAATGTGGTAACTTAATTGCAATTAGCTGGCTCTGTGGTTCCATTCAAAACCTAAAACCTCTGCACATCTACATGATCCTAAGTTTTATGGCTATATTTAACACTATAAGGTATTTCTCCTGCCTTCCTAGCGTGCCTTCGTGATGTAGTGGTTCTGCATGCTGGGCCAGTATTCCATAGGTCTGTGGTTCAATTCCCAGCGATTGCTCATTTTTCATCTTGCCTGCTCATTTTTGTAGTGGTTCTGCATACTGGGCCAGTATTCCATAGGTCCGTGGTTCAATTCCCGGCAATTGCTCATTTTTCATCTTGCCTGCTCTTGCCCACCAGCGGCCGAGCGGTAAAGTCGCTGAACACTGGCAGTTCGGTCCGAGGTTCGAATCCCACGAACGGGCTGGCTGCATGGGTGTTTTCGTGGTTTTCCCCATGTGTAACGTGTATACAAGCTAGTTTCCCTTAGAAAGTCCTCCACGAAGGCATCCCTCCTCTTAGGCAGATAGCCCTCGAGGCTTTGCCATAATTAAATAACCTAACCTAACCTAACCATCTTGCCTGCTCGAAAAATCGAACCTCGGTCCGTGGTTCGATTCCTGGCAAATGCGATTGCTCATTTTTCATCTTGCCTGCTCCAAAAAATGCCTAATGTCTCTACAAAGAATAGTATCTAGTTCATGAACAATGAACGGAAGATGTTATCTTTGCCACAATGCATCACACATATACTCAGTTGATTTCAAGGGAGCATCTACTAACTACACTTGGATACTTAAAGGAAAAAGGTATGCATTCCTCAGCACAGTCATTGAAAGAAACACAAACACTATAAGGTATTTCTCCCACTTTCTTAGCATGCCTTCGTGGTGTAATGGCTAGCACACTCTGCACGTATTTGAGAGGTTGGTGGTTTGAGTCCCATCGAGGGCACTACACATTTTTCATGTCTCCCGCATAAAAAAAAAATCCTAATGTCTCTACAGTGGCGCCCGAACTAAAAAAGGTGGTGGATGATGATTCTCCATCACCAGGATTTGGTGATTGTGTCCCCTAATGCCCAGTCTCATTTTAAAAAGGGGAGTATATAAGGTATTTCTCCCGCCTTCTTAGCATGCCTTTGTGGTGTAATGGCCAGCACACACTGCACATATTCGAGAGGTCCATGGTTTGAGTCCTGGCGAGTTGCACATTTTTCATGTCTCCTGCATCAAAATCCTAATGTCTCTACAATACTATCTAGAATTCAGAAATGTGCCTATTGCAGAGGCAACAACAGACAATTTTAGCTGACATCCTGCATCCAATTGCTGCCACAAGAAGCTCTCTTTGCAGCTGACAACCATTTTGCTAGCTATTGCAAAATGCTGTTAACCTGTCTGCAAATATGAAGGCAGAGTATAAATCTACAACTGTATGTTGTAGATTTATGTTGTAGATTTATTTCTACAACTGTATGTTGTAGAAAAATGTGTCAAGTAGTATTGATATTTTTTTAAGTATAAAACAATTCAGAAATAATATAAAATATTTTTATATGTGATACAAACAACTACAAAATTAGTAGCTCATTCAAATAAGAAAAGAGACTAATCTTTTAATACATAAGTCGAGACAAAGTATAATATTTCATTGAAAATATGGTTCATATTTTCCTCATATAAGCTTGCCAAAAAAAATATTCATCTTAAAATGGCATATTTTATTATACTAATTACAAATATTACTGCTATTAATATATCAAATTATTAAAAAATTATTTAGTGAATATACTTTAATGTTCTAATCATTTATTTAACAAATTTAAAATCTTGGTCCTAACACATGATTACACTGATAGATGTGATAGTGTAGCTTATTTTTCTTGGCATGCTGCAAATAATTTATATCCTACGAAGTTGCGTCATAGAGCAAAACTGTCATAAATATTAAAATATGAGATTTATGCATCTGCATCTCATTTAATCTTGCCTCTTGTTGCCCATGAAAGCTCACTTCTACATGTAAGCTCTGGAATGTGTTGTTAGTTTTAAAAAATTAAAACTAAATTTATAAAATTATCTGCCAAAATTAAAATATAAAATTTTGTGTACTTGGAAAAAAAAGGGAGGATAGAAAGCTGTCATGAGATAGTTCTGAGCACACTTCTATCAGTAATCCTATCAGATTCGAGATATATTCATCTTCAGGATTTCACAAATTATAAAAGCTACCTGTTTGATCTCACGAATACTATACACTGACTCAATGGTTAAACGCACATCTGTGAATATTTGTGCATTTACAGTGAAACCATGAATGGCTAATTAAGATAGTTAAGGGCCTTGGATAACTGAGGCAATTTGTGCCTAATACATGCAAAACTCACTTTTAGGAATAAACACTTTTATCAGACCAGATTCTGAGTTAATAACACAGTAGTGCTCCATCTCTGAGGGGCAACAATTCTTTTATAAAAATAATCAATCAGACTTCCATCTGTTTAATAAGGTGACTATGGACCACATTCCTGATATTTTTAATGACAGCATTAAGTGTGATTTAATGAATCGCATGGTGTTCTGAGTCATTGAATACACTACTTTGGTATTCTCTCAACATCCCAGATAATCCTGATCCTGTTCTTTAAATTCAGCAGTCAACTGCTAAATTTATGGACAGGTTTGGAGGCAGCATCAAGTCTTCTTATAAATTTCCTCACATTATAAATTTACAACAGACAGATAATGTCCATATTTGGGGGGAAAGAACTGCTTAATCTCAAAACCACCGAAAAGATAATAACGTTTGAAAATTTACTTGGAAGAAGACTTTTTTGAGCTTTTTTAATTTATGTTATTTGTATGTATATATTTTCAGAAAGCATAATTACTGCTTTGTGTAGTTGTTATGAGTAATGTTATGACTACCTGATGTGCAAGTTAGAATTCTATTACATTCATAATTTTGTCATATTTTTCTAAGTATTTCATTTATTAAATAATAAATACATTACTCTGAATGCTCAATACTTTCAAATGTTCAGATTTTAAAGAATTTCATTTTAAAATTCTTTTAAATTGATTTTTCTTTAAAAACAAATTCCAACTCCTTGATTAGAAATACTCCTCACAGCTCCATACCAGGTCTTTCTGTTTTTCAACCAGGTCTTTCTTTTTTTCAACCAGGTTCCATAGAAAGACTTGGTTTTTGTTGGTTTCATGCCTTTTAATAGTATCATCCAATTAGCCAATTTTAGAGAGCTGTCTTAAATCTCACACAAACAGTGTTTAATTTAAAGAGTGCTATGATAATCAGTGATAGGAATGGTAATTTCGCCATCAGTTATTACAGTTACTGGACTTGTTATATTTTATTACTACTCACTGAGAAAGGATTGCTATTGCGCATGTCGCGAATGCACCTTTATAAATTTCAGCTAATCACATAAAACTGGAACAACAATGTATATCAATTGCTGATTACTTTGTCTACTGAACATAATGTAGGATGTTGTCCACATAAATCTTCTGTAATTTTTAGTTTCATTAACAGGAAAATAACTTTAAAAACACTTAACATGGTTTGCATCATGATCAAGATTTCATGGCTTTGCTTATGTGTAAAGTAAAGATGAGCAGTTTCTCTCAGAAAGCTTTCCATGAAGGAATTCTCAGCTTACGCAGATAGCTCTTTAGAGCTTTGCCACAATCAATCATATACGTAATAACAAAACTTTATGATACGCCTACATTAGTATTTCTTCTGTATTATATATCATACTTCTCATTTCTATTACAAATTAATATTCGATGAAAAACAAAAATCTTTTCAAGTTATTCAAAAAGTGCAAGTTTAAACAGTAGCACACTGAACATGACCTCACCGTGAACATGCCAAGTAATGAGGAAATAACATTTTAAACATCTTGCACAGGACTGAGTCAGGAATAACACATTAAATACATGTACAGTACAAAGTCCGTAATCCGGACGTCCATTATCCAGAATGATCTATAATCTGGACCTCAAAGCCACAAACTTAACGCATGTATGTAGAGAATGCGCATACATTACGCGCGTATGCTTTATGCATGCGCACGTTAAAATAAATGTTTACAAATAAATATTAAGCCTTTTTTTGTAAAATTTGATACCCTTTAGATCATAATGGCTTTTTTATTTCATAAATTACGGTTTCATACTTTTAATAGTATAATTTCTGTATGCCATCTTACCAAATTTAAATTGATGATCTATAATCCGGAAAAACCCCTAATACAGGATGGCCGAAGTCTCGACGAGTCCGGATTACAGAGTTTGTACTGTATATCAGAAAATATCAGAAAAATATTTGCATGAAGTAAGAAATAAAATATAATCAAACAATCATTTAAAAAAATGTAATCAATTTCCATTTTTTAAAAAGAAAGTTCCAGTAATATGATTCAAACATTATATTTACCTCTTTAACTCTCTGACATTCAGAATTAAAAAGAAAAGTTCCAAATAAGCAGCTATACAAGTGGTCTAGAATTGTTATAAGGAAATGCTCATTAAATTCAAAGGCATTGGGAAACTGCAAAACAAATGCAATGAAGATTTAGTGCTTCATGAAACCGAAAATACTAGAAAAACAAACAAACTAGTAATTTTAAATAGCTACTTTGCACGTCATCTGCCAAACACAGTCAATAAACTGAAGGAAGACAGGTGAACGATCTGCATCAGAATGCTTGTCATCACCATGGCCAATACGCTACAACAAATAGAAACATTTTACACAAAGAAGTATAAAACTCGCTTTTAAGAACATTTCAAATAACACACAGCTTACATATTTTAATTATTAATTTAATGTGCCAAAATGCGAAACACAGGTAGGTTGTAACTGAAGGGATATATTCTCAAATCAACTGCATAATTCAAGCCCTATTTTCCTACACTAGAATTGAGTCCTAATCGATATACATACTTTTGCTCTAAAAAAAAATTTTTATACACTGATGAATCACACATAAATAAAAAAATGAAAGCTAACTTAACGACAGTTTCAACAACCAAAACATCAGCTACAGAACTTATAAACTTAATTCAAAGACAATTTTAATAAACAAAATATTTGCTAGAGCTTTTTTCACAACTTCATATAAATCCATTGGCAAAAATGAGTACCAGTATTTTTTTAGCAAGTTAACTTTTTATACTAATATAATTTTAATACATGCAAACATTATAAAAAGGTCTATTTTTATAATGTTTGCACATTATAAAAATATGATCATAATACTTATTATTTCTAGTAATTTAATAACTGTTTTAATTATTTCATTAGTTAATGATGTGCAAATTACTGTTTAACAATTTTATATCAGCATCTTAAACTGCAAAGAAACCTTCCTCATATGACCATACATGATTATAGTTGACATTGATTTCTGAGAAGATGTTGCCTCAAAGATGCAATGATATGCAATAGGATGATTATTTAAGCTTTCAATGAGAGGTTTCATAGTACTTACAAATTTTAGAAAATGACCTACTGAAAATCTATGAGCTTAGGCTTTCAAAAAATAATTTTTTATTTCTAGATGATTACATATAAATGTATGAAAATAATGCAAATTATACAATATTTAAAATGCATTATACAATATTTAAAATGCACTAAGCTAAAAACATAGTATTCCAATCTTCTTCCATACATTTTATGAAAGACGATATAATTTTATAATATCAAACTTGGAAATGTGTGACCTGATGGTCACAGTTTAAAAGAAGAATAAAATAAGCCTTCAGACTATCACAATCGTAAGTCCCATTATAGGTTTTAATAAAAATCTACAAAATTTAAACTTCTGTGCTGCATCCTGCAAAAAATGTGCTAGTGAAATAAAAAAAATTCTCATATAATAAAAATAATGCGAGATACCATCATTCACAATGTCGGAGCCTATATACATATACCATTAAAAGCTGTTTTGAAATGCATATTTATAGATACCTTTTACACTAACAACATTAATTTAGATGAATTGGTTTTAAACAACCATTTGAATAAAGGCTAAAACTTTAATTTTTGTTCGTAGTGAAATTATTTAATTTTATATGCCCCTATGTCAATGTTTCTTTATGGTGAAAATTTAAAGCACCACAAATTATATAATTTTTTTAAAAAATTTTCAATGCTTATTTTACTTAATAAAGACTTATGCCTCTCCTTAAAGACATGAATATAGAACTCCCTAACAGGAACTTTCCTCAAGGAGTTCCAATAAATGACTTTTTGTAAGCATTTATTTTAAATGACCGAAACTGTTATAAAACCTACTGTATCTACTGAACCTACTGGTTCATTTCTTAACAGTGAACCAAAGGTCAATGATTAATTAATTATTCAGAAATATTAATGAGATCTCTCTGAAACACAATGTATACTTCATTTAAAACCATAAAACTTCCATGAAATATGCTGCAATAAAAATAACTTTTATATGTCTCTCTCTGATTTCATTACATTAAATTCTATAATAACTAAGCACATATTTTTAGAGAAATTAAAAGTAACCAATCAAAAAACACTGGAAAAATCAATATAATTTGTAAGTAACACTTTATATACATCTTTATGTTGAAAAAGATAATTTTTTAAAGCTTTTCATTCAACAAAACCTGCCTTGTATTGTGGAAAATCCAGCCTCAATTAAGCATAAGCAAATGTTAGGGAACAGTTATTTTTTTTAAGTTACATATTTACCTGAGCAAATTTATGGCCAAAACTTATCCATTCTTTTTCAATCAAAACTTCGAAACCTTTAAGTGTTCTGTAGTATGGATCTAGTATCAACATGGCAAGACTTGTGAGCTACATAAAATAAATACAATTAGATTAAAGTTTTCCAGTATAAAAGCAATGAATGTTATCAGTTCCATAATTCATATAAAATGGTTTTACTTTAAAAACTCAATAATTTGCACCAGTCACAAGAACATCATTTAAGATTTCAACCACTTAAAACCGTAAGAAACACTGCTACTTACATATAATAAAAGAATTAATTTACTTCTTTAACTGCATAAATTTGAAAATTCTCCACACGAATATATTTTCTCAGTTTTTATTACTAATCTTGATTTAACAGAAAATTAGCTCCTTGATTTGGAGCTAATTTTCTGTTAAATCAGAAAATTTTCTGTTAAATCTTGGTTTGGAAATCAAAGGAGGAAGACATTTGTCATCACCCAAAAACAAATTAATACCTGGGCTGTCCGATCCCAACCATCACTGCAATGCACAACCACTGATGTTTTATTGCTCTCAACTTTATCTGCAATGCGCAAAGCTCCAGCCATAATGAATCGAATATGTTCAAGCCAGTGAGTAGATTCAACACTAGCAAGCCAATGGTTTTCATCAATTGATGGGAAGCATACCTCTTTCAGCTTTCTTAAACTTTCTCGCATTACATGGATATTATGAATGTCTAAAAATATCAGTTCAGCATTCTGATAAGCATCTTCACTTTCATAGCCACCTCCACGAGCCTGTAAGACATAAAACACAGCTGGAAATACAAAACAAAATATATCAAAAGGAAAAGACTAATATGTAAGTGGTTATAAATTTTATTTCAAAATTAGAACATCGATTACCTTATTAGCAACAGCATTAACACTTGGCCGAGCATCCATTATAAATATTTTGTGTGACTGGGCATTTGCATCCATGATCATTTGGATATATCGCTCATCATCTTTACTACGCTTACAGCTTACACCTACCAAAGGCTGACTACAACGTGTTATCGTAGCTTGACTCTTAGAATGAATCCATGACAGAACCTGCATTTATAAATAAATAACCTATCTTTAATACATGAAATTTGTACTGCAAAATTATCCACATTTTAAATATTAAATAAAATTTTTAACAATAGCTTAGCAAATAAAATATGGCTGCAAGAAAAGGTGTCTTTGATAACATTTAAGGAAGATCTACTCTTGAAAATAGAAGCTGATAATGATGCTTGTATTTAAAATTATCAATTAAAAAAAACTAGGCTAAATTGAACAATACTAATGCAAATCCTATATTCTTTGCAATCACTAATTTTAAAAAAAAAATGGGATGGGGGTAAACTATTTTTAAAAGTACAAACTAAAAGTTGAGAGTATGAAAATAATTTTTCATTTGCAAAATACAACCACAGTAAATACAATAATAAAACAAATGCTAATTCCATTAACTTTCTAGTTTCATCAAATGATAAATCTACATGTAACACAGTTTCCCAGTACAACTTTCTGATATGTCTGATCATTAGCTGCCATAGAATGTTTATTAGTTCCAAAGGTGTTTTGAAAAGCTAAAGTAAGTCTTATAAATAAAAAAAATTCTTATTTCTTGCAATGAAACATGTGCAATATATCACCTGGTGTGAAAAAGAAGACAGAATTTTTACCATACTTGTTTACGTTCAATATCATTTTTTCACCTAAGGCAAAGAGGTATAATGTGAACTCTGCATACAATTAAACTGAATCACATCCATATACTTTCAGATTTTTAAAGTAATTATTTAAATCATAAATATTTTTAACCATTGCTTATCATGTTCAGAAAACGATATAAGTAATTTATAGTAAAGTATTTTATCATTAAAAATGCAAATAGCAAATAACCCTAAAATAATAGTAATAGCAATGTATTTAAAGTATTGCACTAATCTTTATGCTTTAAATGAAGCAAAATCAATACTTTATTTTAAATCTACTACTTCACTTAATTCGTGTCCTATTGAAAAAATAGGCAGCCATGTTTGATTTTTTTTTAAATTTCCTAACAATTCTTTATTATTCAAGTTTATTGAAATTTCTCTCAAAAGCATCAACTGCAACTGCACAAGCAACATCAACTGGAAATTTTAAATGCAGTTCTCAAATTCCAATATAATTTAGCTTAATTGTATTTGAGAATTATCCTCTGAAAGATCAAAACTCGAAGCTGTTTCGTGTCCAATTAGTTCTTAGATATTTCTAATGAAATATGTACAGCATTTATGTCATTAGCATATTTAAGTGCTAAATTAGGAGCTGCTTCATTTAAATTATCTAAATAAAAAAATAGTTTTACACTAGTTAAATTAATCTAGAAAGATTAATTTATTTCCGTATGTGCATTTAATTTCCGTATGTGAGTTATGCGATAAAAACATGTATCGCTTCTTTGATTTCTACAATGAAAAACAATTTTTTTTGAAAAATTATTTCTTTTATCAATAAATTCTTGACAACATAATTATCAACCTTTCATTTTTACTCTATTCACATTCTGTTAATATATTCATTATCAAAGCTAAATTTTTATATTTCTAAAGTTTTTTTTTTTCCACCTCTTTTGTAAAGAAAGTAATTATCCCTTGGGTCTGTTTATCTATTTAATTCAGTTCAGCAAAGCATATGGGAGCTAAGGAAGCTGATGCTCATAGTGAAACTTGCAAAAACACCAATGCAGAACAGCCACACTGGGATTAAAACCCACATTAATCATTCTATTAAAAGTGCAGCTTTATGCAGAACTAAAATTTTTGACTGCCACCTTTATGTGCTTTTTCTGTTTCTTTGAGTTTCAAACTGAATGCAGGTAACACAATAAAAATTTTAAACTAATTTGCTTTAAGCTGGTATTATTTTCAAACAAATGCAATGTTTTGTCATTTGATACTTTACATAAATGTAATGCATTAATATATATCATAAATAATAATAATGAGTTAAAAATTATATAAAATATAAGATACTGATTTTTCTTTCCATTATTTATCCAAAATTATTTTTAAATTTATAATAATTAAATAAGTTTTTTATAGGTTTGGTTAACTGATTAAAGCAGATGAGAACAAATCTCACTAAAACCTTTCTGAAGGGTTTTCTAATGGAAATTGACTCAGCTTATATATTGCAAGATATTTCCATACTAAGTAATATTTGTAATGCCGTAAAAATTAGACAGTTGTGCCAATTAGGAAGTTTAAGGGTAATATTCTTAACCACTTTGTTTGAAGTTTACATTTAAGGATATTAAAGAGTTAAGCCTTTTTGTTAGGCAAATGTTATAATTATTTATGCTTTTTTTTTTCTTTTTTTAGTATTAATAAACAAGTATCAGATTAGTAGACATAATGCTGGATTGTAAGCACCAGGTCTTTTGTTATCTGAATGTGTTTATTCCTTATAAATCACAACGCAATGCTAAATAGTTAGGTTAGATTTTAGGTAAATTTAATTTGTGTGAGGTATGTTCTTAAAAGGCACCTTAACACTTGAAAACACAAATATAATTATAATAGTTGTTTTCTCCACTGAAGATTGAGATTAGAATCTTTCCAATCTGGAATAAAATAAGGCTTTTTTTGCAGACATTCTGCAGCTAAACGATAGAAAGAAATCTATTTTAATAAATTGAGGTATTTTATATTTATTTCGCAGCATACATAAGGAAAAAATATGTGCATTAAATTTCGTGATGGTATGTCATCATACTGCTATAATTAATTTCAGAATTATGCCAGAGGAAATTTCCTGAAATTTGGAAATATTATTTACTAATAATAAATAAATTTAGAGGGAAGAAGCAACATTAAATTATATGAATAACATAAAAATAATTACTTAAAAATTGAATTAGAATAATCAATGATATTTTAGCGAATATAGTTATATTACATGGTTAGCCTAGATGACTGATTACTATTTTTTTATTTTACTACAAACTGGCAAGGTATTTATTAAAAAGAAAAAAAAAAGGTTTAAAAAGATTTTGCGGTAAAATTCTAGTATACGGTAAGGCTTTGGCACGATTTTGAAAATTGTCGCCAAGACCAAAATGACCCGTTTACTGCGCATCAAGATGTCGCCAAATCCCATTATTATTCTAACCAAAGAACGTCTATGTAAAGAAGAAAAGGTTCCATACAAGTAAAATGCTATTACGCCGCTAGAATGCGGAGGGAAAATTTGCCAAGGGATTTGGCGACGGAACCTGGCGGCCAGAATTTCCCTCTCCGCGATGTGTACAGGAAATTGAGAAACACGTGTTAAGAAGAAACGCTCTTTGACAAAAAGAAAACTACGAAAATCCGTTTTTAAATTATTGCGAAAAATCCAAGAAGAAACGTTTTATCAAAGGACGTTTCTTCTTGGATTTTTCGCAATAATTTTAAAAACGGATTTTCGTAGTTTTTTTTTTTTTTTCCCTGAAAATAACTAATCCATGAATTAATTTACTTGCGCCAAAAAATATTTTCTTTTCCTTTAGAGATTAACCACTTGCGCTAAGACTAAACTTCACGGTTGCGGTGCCGTGCGCTACAATATAACAAGCCGTAAAGTGTCTCATTTACGCCGCTCCGCATCTGCGAGTGCAATCCAGAGCTGTAACTCGAGAAATAAACAATCTCGTTGTTAGGCGACGTGTGCACCACGTTATTTTCATTTTTGCGATAAATGCTTAGCGACGTGGTCGCAGTTTGAGACAAAAGCATCTTGACGTGCGTGGCACGTCTTTTTAGCGTAAGTTGTTAAAGAAATTTTAAACGATATTCATTTTACGAACTCTTGATAACGTGACCTTCGAACTTCGACACTGGTTTCGAGCTTTGGCGACAGATATATCAGACATGCACAGCTGTTTTCCCTCTATGATGGAACGGAGCCACAGCCACGTCTGTTGCAGAGAGGTTTTCCTTCTTTACAATACATATTCTTTGATTCTAACCTCCATGGTACCGTATACTAGGATTAAACCCATTTTGTTTTATACGAGAACAGGTACTTTCTTTAGTTCATGCGCTGCACATGCGATTCTCGAGAATATTGGAAACCAAAAGTTGCGGGAAAGTTGCTTTGCCTTTCTAAAAGATAATCAAATTGGAGCTGCGAAAATTGGCTCTATTCCAGCTACCCGAATGACACTCACATGATACATAATTCGCCAAAAAAGTTACCTTTTCCGACGTCGGTGCAAAAATCGCTTTTTTTGGCGGGATCGTTGTATGAACTTCCCTGACTTTTCCAGATTTTGACAAAAATACTTAAATTCCCTGACTTTTCCCTGAATATTTTGGTCAATTTTCGAATTCCCTGACTTTTCCCGGTTCTCCCGGTTTTCCAGGTAGCGTGGCAACCCTGCTAGGAGACTGGTTCAGTGCAGTGGTTTTATAATCAGCAATTCTGCTCTAATAAATATTGTTTTCCTTTTGTATAAAATATATAGAATCTATGTAGTGTGTTATAAACAAAAAAGATTAATCCGGGTGTCATTAAAACAAGGCACGACACTGGCCATAAGTGGATCTTACAACTATGATGTTAAAGAAACCACAACTGTTTGTTTCTATGAGTCACAACTAAATTGTATTTGCATATTGAAATCGTCTCCTGTCTACCACCATCGACTTGTTAGCCACATCTGATACATACTGATGGATTTTTGAGTTAGAAAGATAATATATATGCTATGGGCACATTGACTAACACAACATTTTACCTTATGGCTATGCATTCCAGCATTGTTGAACCAAAGCATTCTTGCACACTGGGCATTATGCATATCGATTTATACTCTCTGGGGGTTGTCTTTTCAATTATTTAAAATTATATAAAGAAATTTTATGGTACCTTGAAGTGCAAAATTCAGAAATTTCATGACTGTGTGCAAGAAGGTTATAATTTTCTAGAATGTACAATTAAACACGACTGATAGCTGGTTGAAATCTTAATACATGCAAATGTTGAAAAAGAAGTAAATTCAAATTTCACCAAAGTCTCAAATTATCATTCTGCCTCAGTGCTCTCAGCACTTATTAATCACTATAACTCATACTCATTATTTTTAAGGGTAAAAAATACAAATTAAACTTTTAACACAGACACACACACAAAAAGGTGAATAAAAGCATGAAGAAATTCTTACAGGTATTCGACCTCTGCTTCTAAAATTTGCTACAGCTCTTAAATCTTCATCTGTAGCAGCAGCAGGAACAGCAACCTAAAAATAGATTAAAAGATTAATTGTAAAAAATAATTTGAAAAGCTAATAATACTAACTATAGTGATATATCTTGTTATTTTCTTGAGAAATTTCACATATGCATCAAATTTGGATTTCCCATTGTATGGTTAACCCTTTGTTGCATCATGTCCACTCTAGTAGATAAAAGTTTAAATTTGTTTATTTTTCTGTAAATGCCTTAACAGATTCCATTCCTGTGTTTATTCATTCTACATTATTAGAACTTTCAAGTGTCAATCACAGATGGCTGTATAGCATCACTAAGTAAAGCATCGCTATTTGAAAAATGGTTGCTACTTCTGTTTCCAAGTTAGTACAATTTCTCATAGTAAACATTATATAATATTGCTTACATTTTCTTATACTGCCATTTATTTTTATTCATAATTAGTAATTTTAGACAGTTTATTTTAAATGTCAGTTTGAGAAAATTGTGGAGTGGGTAGATAAAGATCTACTAAAAAGCGTGAATTGAAACCCAAATGTACTGCTTATCAAGCCAAAACACCACTGGAAATGTTTGTTTGGCATGGAATTTCTAGAACATTTGACATCTGAATCCAATAGGTACAGGTTTCAAAATCATAGCAAAATGAATTCAATCACAATCGACAAAATGAAGGTATTCTGGAGGATCTGTATGTACATGTTAGTTGTAGATTTACCATTTAGAAGATGGTAATGATCACTGTAAACAAGGCAAGAAATGATTTCAAATGCAATGACCATAAATTGTTGGGAAGAGATTTGTATGCATGTACGTATATGCATACTATACACTGCAGTGAACAAACTGTAGCAATTATTTAAAACAAAATGTGAACAAAAATTTTTTATTATTATTACTAAGGTTATTTTAAGTAGAAAAAATACAAACATTTTCGTTTAACTTCTCTAGATTATTTGTATGCAACAAAGGGTTAAGTGACTAATGTCTTCATTTTACAATATGTTCTCCATTGAAATCTGTCACTATAAGAAAATTAAGGTAATTTCTAGTATTTTGCCTCATTTCAAAGATAAAGCAGTAATTGTAATTTTATTACAAAGGTATTCCTTAAACAAAATTCCCAACTTGCACTTAACCAACTAGTCAGTAACAGATGCTAAATTTTTGGAAGTGCTTCTTATGTTAGAATACTTTTACTGCAGACACACCAGAATAAACAACTCCCAATCTCTCATACAAATTTAATGCCTTGTGGAATGCCCTTATTAATTGTTTTGCTTGTGCAAATATCATTCATACCATTAACACACAAAAAAAGTTTCCATGTATGAATACAAAGTACTAAATTAATAAGAAAAATTTTAACTTAGACAAGAAAAAAACAAATTATTATGGCAAAGATCTTGAATAAAACTATGAGTGTTATTCAAAAATCGATGCCAAAACAGATGTAAAGATTCTGTACTGTGTACTTTAAATTACAGTTGAATGTGAAGAAGCTTAAGAACTAATAGGCAAATAATCGCTTGAGTTCGTGTGACAGAAAACAAGATAGAAGGGTGAAATAACCCTTTATTATTCCAATCAGGTGTAACAGAACTCTGTCTTGGAGTTGTACAATAAAACCGACACTCGGGCTTGAACTTAAGAGACTAAGAACTAAACTACACTAATCTTAACTAAAAAGATATAGCCGACGCTATCGAGATTCTAACGGAGTTGGCCACTTAACGCTAATTGACTGTGAAGCTATTAAGAGCCTAAAGTATGGCCAAGTGTAATAATAGATAGCTTAAGAGAAAGTAGCCTAAAAAGGCAGATGCGTGCTAACCAGAATCTTTGGTTCTCTCTCCCTAAGACAGTAAAACTCTGCAGTTAAATACCACTCTTCCTCAATTTGCATCCAAACATGATTCTAAAACTATGTTCTGGCCGGAAGTGGTAAGTTGAAATTAAGAAGTGACAGGAAAGGAGGTTTAACTCAAAATTTGACTGTTAATAAAATTAACATAATCCTTATACAGAGTTTCTTTTTTGTGTAATTTTACATTCACATGTTCCTCTTCATTTGGGTAAATAAATATTCATCTTAGAGAGACAAAGTTAAAATTATTTGATTTTAGATGATTGATTTCACGTTTTAACACATCAACTGTCATGGTATTCTTCCCATTAAGGAAGTGCATTCTTGCGGAACACTAACATTTAATGTAGTGATAAAGACTGTTTTTGCTGCCAGAGTTCAAGCCTTGTTCAAACTTATGCATCAGGCAGCTGTTATTTTTCTTTATAAATGAATGAGCTGCCCTGTCTAATCTGAATAACAAAGCAGATATTTTAAGATTTAAGTACCTCAGTGCTTTCAAAAATAATACATTATACGATTATAATTTCTAACTCTAGTCTATTATTTTGGTTTGTTATTTCTTACAGAACATTTACTAACTTTTCATCTTCAGAACCAGTCCAACTCCTAAGAACTTAATTCACATGGCCAACACACTGCAGATTCCAAATCAGTTTTTCATAGCCAATATTTAAATTAACACACAAGCATGCACACGAGGTCTATTTGATCCCAACTCCATAAAATGGAATGCTCCTCTTAAACCATGATTCACTGCCACTTCATTTCTTAAGAAGTTATTATTTAGACCATGTTTCAAACTCCTAGTTTATTTGCTAAATTACTTTAAATATTATTTTGGGATCAAATTTACCTCACGTGCATCCTCAAGTAAGTTTGAATTTCTTGAACTTATGCGCAGAGTTTTTAATTGGATTTTCTTCAACTTTTGCTTCCTAAAAATTAAATGTAATTGTTTTAGAGTACAAAATGAAACTTATGGTAAGATCATGTCTTTTCAAAGTGTCAAAAATATTAATTCATCAGAAAATAGCAATATTTGGTTACATTTTATAACATATGAATGAATTTTTATAATATATTGATTGAATTTACTTTTCTAATTAATCTCAATATTTTTTCTGTGTGTGTTATTAAATTTTACAGAATTTTACATAAATTTTAATGAAAATACTATAAACATTACTTTAGAAGATATGCAAATAATAAACCATTCAAGCATAGAAAAAAGATAATAATCTAATGATCTTATTATAATCTAAAAATAATTATATTTTAAAGAAGGAAAATAATAAAATTATTATTTAATTTTTTTTGCATTTTAATATAATAATTTACATTTTTAATATTAAATATGATGAATATAATTTGAGCAATTTCATTTTTGTTATAAGTGAGAATGTGGAAAGAAAAAAAAATGGTATTTTATGTAGATACACTCTACAAAATATATTTCTGGCAATAATAATTCAAGAAATGGGTAGCGATGGAGGGATTAAATATACACCACACATATCCTTGTGTACGAGAATGGAGAGTGTATCCTCCTAGATTAATTTCTGCTTTCCATATTTAGATTAATGGGAAAAGCCAGGAAATAAATGCAGCTTACCAAAAAAAAAAAAGTCTTGTAGTTAACACATCAATGCATGGACACCTATATACTAATAAGTGTCTTACAAATTCCTAAACTCATTGACTAAAAAATTAGAGATATAAACTTTTTAACCTATAGTGTACAATCGGAACTAAAGAATGAAATACTGAATATTCATTGCTAGATATTTTTTCCTTATTACTTTCTGCTTGTTTCCATTTTATGGCTTATCTGCTAATGATTCCATTTCAAATGTTCGCTAGCTGTAGATTTCTTACATATATTGTAAATACAAACCAGTTTTCCTTTGAAAAACCTCCATAAATGCAGCTCTCTTCTTAGGCAGGTAATTCCCCTGCCTTAATTATTTAACCAAACAGCCTTTTTATCAGTCAATTAATACCATATTTTCCAACAACACATTTATGTTTAAATACTCTCCCAAAAAATCTACTTGACTTACATGTCACATATAAAAATAATGATAAATTCATCCAAGCTGGCCCAAGCTGACAAGCTAGTAATGAAGGAGATATTAAAGTGATGTACTATTTCAAAATATAAACTAAGTAAAAGGGAAAAATCTATACTTAGAAAAAAAGGAAAAAATCTATGCTTAGAAAAAAAGGGAAAAAAATTGCATTAAAGAAAATTTTTATTCAAGGAAAGAATTCAGGAAAATAGTATATGCTACTGAAACATGTCAGAAAAAAACACGACTTTTATTTTCACATAAACGAACACACAAGTCAATCAAATCAGAAATGAAATATGTATTTATTTTGCCAGAATCTGCTACTAGTGGTGTTAAATTTGTATCCTCCTACATGATCACATGATATGCCAAAAGACTGATAGTGTATTTTTCTGCCATAGTGCCAACATACTCCCACCTAAGTTAACTTATACCTCAAAGTAACATATACGATATTAAAAAGATTTCCATAACATTATGATAACAATATACAATACACTAAACATCAATAAAATAACATGAATGAATTTTACAATGATGAAGTAAATGTTGCCCACTAAGAAATAATGGGTTATAAAAGGAGAAAAGAAAGAATACTATTAAAAGATTTTAAACATATATAAGTGCAATAATTTTGCTCAGTTCTATTAATTAGAGTTCGTCACAAATCAAGTCTCTGGGGCACCTTGACAACTCATCTATATCTTAACTTCAAGTATGGAGTTTGCAGAGAAATTTCTCTCAGGTATAGTACTTTCAGAAGACTTGTGGCTTGCTGTTTGGACTACCAGTTTGTGTTCTACAATGGGATCACTGACCAAGATTTTAAGTGGACACAAGCACTGAACTGGTTTTAGAGAAATGCTGACCAAGAAAAAGAACTTCTTCAGAAATGAGGTAAACAATTTTCACTGTTGCTGTCGACATCCAAATACATGGGAATACTTTTATCTACAAGATAAGCAATATTAGTCAGCCACCTCCGAAGCTTACTTTTAGTATCTGAAACAACTGTCTAAGTAAAAATTTAAGTATTAGAATAACTGGACAAATTACACCTACAGGATCACACAGCATATGACAGGATTATGCTTTCGGTAAGACAAGTCAAACAGCAAACAAGATTATTTTTTGGTCAACTTTGCAAAACATAATTCTTTTAAATTTCTAGTGTTTATGTGCTTTGTCAGATTTTCTGTCCCACATCATACCTAAGATATTTGAACCTGCTGAAGCCACTGCATCAGGATCAATGCACTCCCACCCTTTAGCTCAGATTTTCTTTCTACCATTTCTCTGGTTGATATTTTGATGAATAGGTTTATTCTAGTTTACTTTTGACACTTAATGGAGTTATCTACCTAAAAATTATTCAGGAGCTTTTAAGTTATACATAGTGGATAGGAATGACTTACCAGGTTGAATTTTCTCAAGTACAGTTTGCAAGTGGTAATGGATGGTAGAACCTAACAAAAAGGGGCTACTAGACACTCCAAAAACTACTCTGAAATGTCTGTACACTTTTAGTTCACCATCACTTGCAACTTCTCACTTCTAACCAACACCTGCAATTTCCCTTTTTGTTATCACTTGCAACTGGACCTTTTCTAAACAACTGTTGAAGCAAATGTGATCTTTTCTCTTTGCCCAAGTTATCAAAGACAGGCCTGATTTTCATGTTATTTTCTTTGCTAACACCACAAAATGGTAGAGAAAGTGCTAATACTTAATGCCCATCTACAATTTCTATCATTGCACCTCTTCCCAATCAGTGAAAACCTATTTCATAAGCATCAAATACAGACACAGATCTAAGATACTTTAAAGTTGTGTTTAACCTTTTCAAAAGTAGATAGCAGTAGTTTGGAAGTGGAAGATGATCCTCTAGAAATGGTAAATGTCCCACGAAATTGTTATTCTCAACGTTAACTACAAAAAATGTTAACTGGCAGCTTCTTCTAAATCAAAGCTGACCTTCTGTAACTGCAATATCAGCAATTGCAAATGCATCCAAGTGTCCAAAGGTCTGTTATTGACACTACTATGGATAGCAGGGAAGTGACTGTGAACTACTATGAATGAAGCACTGCTGTTTGATAATTTCTGGGGCAGTTGTCAAGAAACAGTCCATCCTAGTTTCATATTGATGGTAGTTAGAACATAAGGTAACAAGAGATGCCCACCTGTTATGAGTTTTCCAGCAATGTCTGCACAAATCAGGACTTCCACAGTCCTCATCAAAACTGAGCTCTTATCAGATAATGAGATACATTGGGACAAAGATAATTCTGAAAAAACTTTTCAACTTTTGTCATATGATGCAGCATAATAAACCATGAAAGAAAACATGTAAAGGAAAGTGGTTTTATAGCTTGTATTACTATGTTTAGAGTGATGATAATGAATGTCTTCATTACTGATTAGTTGAAAAAAAGCAAAATCATTCCCTGAACGAGTGAAGAAAAACTTTTGTGTGTGTGTGTGTGTGTGTGTGTGTGTGTGCATTTGGCAAGGTGGTAGAAACCACCCTTACTGATGAAGATTACTGGTGAAGAAAGTAGTCATACCAAAACAGTTTGCTGAAAGAAGCACAAGCAAGTGTTCCTGAATCAGAGGGGAAACAAACACTTTGTTCAAAGGCATATCGTGCAATTTATTAGAAAAGTTATTCTAAACAGCAGGTAGTTTCAAATAGTTACACACATGATAAGACCTTAATTAGCAAACGGATCAAGTTACAATTATTGTAATGACTTACTATAGCAGGGTATGTGTCACAAAGTTCATAATGTTCATTGATCTTCGTAATTTTCCAACTTTCAGTGGGTAAACCCTAAGAAAATAAAAATATTTAAATTTTGGGAAGAAATACTACAATTCTTAGTAACAAGAATACACATCAAATGGGAAAAAAAAAATACACTGAAAAGAACAGAAATATTACTATATTATAAATATATACATTTCATCAAATACACATTCAGTTAAAAATAAACTGAGAAAGAGCACAAATTCATATTTTTAGACATAAATCAGAATTATACAAGTTTAAATTTTAACAAACAATATATATATTTATCATGAAAGCGGGAAGACAAGAACAGATTTTAGTTGGCTCCCCCTTGCAATGCTTTGAAGTAACGAGACACCCCTCCTTGATTTTCAAAAAGTTTAATTATTTAACTTTAATTTGTAGGTAGAATTTTCTTGATTGCATCAAATATATACATATAAATGCATATAATTTTTTCCTACGGCATTTCAGAGCATTAGCAATGTCAGATATTATTTAAGTTGCATATCATTCTAAATGGAATAAAATGCTATTACTTTTCACACACTCGGAGTAGTTTTAAAGTGGATGTCTTTCTAAATTTTTTTTTAATTTTAAAGAAATTTTTGTAATCTGATTTTATCTGGTTTTAAACTAACAAAGTTTTCTGCATTAATGTTAAAATCATATACTATATCTTGTCGATTTACACAAGCTCATTTTCAAATGATTCAAACTGTGATAAGATTTTTAATTTCTGAAAGGTATCTTTCAATCAAAAATCATATTTGCGCTGTAATTAATGCTTTACGGCCTGTCTACACATAGCGATTTCCTCGGCCAACTTAGCTGACCGACAATATCTGAGACAGCTCACCTGTCCACACAGAACGATTTTCTTGTTAGTGCAGGAATTCACTCGGCCAATCACTGTGAAAGGAAGTGTTCCCGCCCTCTACAGCGTCACACTATCTACGATTTGTAAACAATGCTTATGGTTTTATCAAATAGTCAAAATAATGGATGACTATATTACTTTAAATTGCTACTATAGATACAGCTACAATTTTGAACTTAGCTACTGTTACAGAAAGGGAAAAAAAAAGAAAAGAAAATGCGTTTGAACCAGAAATTGGGTCAAACAACGAGAAATTCATGGTGAGCGTAATACCCTGCTCCGGGAGTTGGGTATTGAAGACACAGTACAATTCCTAAAATATTTACGGATGATGCCACGTGATTTTGATTTTTTGCTAAATTTAGTTTGCAGCAAAATTTTTAAAAAATATGCTTTTCCTTTGTGTACTGAGTACACATATTACTCCTTTTTTATTTTATTTATTTATTTATTTTTAAATTTCATTTTCTGGCTCTCCTACTTGTGCACTTAAATCTTGAAATAATAAAAAAAAAAAAAAACATGTTTCAGAAAAAATAAGTAACTACTGTGCTTTAAATTAAAAGCTTTATTAATGAATAAATAAACAGTAATGTTATGAAAATCAAACCAGTATAAGTAAAAAGTAGTAATAAAGATTACTATATGACAAAGCAACAGCGTAATTTCAGTGCAAAAATTTCAAATAAGAAATATCACAAAGGTGCAAAGGCTTAAGTAGTATAGTTATTAAACATTAAAAAACTAATATCAGCATCATTAAATAACTAATAGTCTGAAAACTATGATTATATGACTCTATCAAACACAAAACTGAGTTTGTACTTGTGACTTTCTTTTGAGCTGTATGCAAATATTAAAGTTTTTACCAGTAGATATAAAACACATGCCAAAGGCCATTCGAAAAATAAAAAGAAAGGAGTTAAAATTCAATAAATACCACACAGTAGGCAAAAAAATAATAAATGATTTTTAAGTCATGCAGTTCGAATTGAGTGATGGAGAAACAAAATTAAAACGTCCTTGCAGGCGCAGAAAGTCCAAAATTAAGGTGAGAGCACGATCTCGATGTTCAGAGAACACCTGCTCTGCTCTTTACCACTATGATAGCTTGTATTAGGAGGTGTCAGAAAAGCTATATACTTCGTCACCTGATTAACTCCCATTTTCGGCGAAGTCAACGAGTCTTTGCTCTGCTTTAAATCCGGTCCGTAAATTCTCGACTGGAGATTTTGCTTTCTGAATTTTTTCAATAAGTGTGACCACAGTTTCAAGTAGTTTCTGAATATTTTCTTCTAGTACACATGACATGGCATCATTAATAGTTTTTGGAACTTTTCTTGGGGGAGTTAAAATAATTTTCACCTTGAATAGAAAAATAAAGTAATGGGGAAGACAAAGCTTACCAAAATATGAGAATCCCTTAATTTTTTAAATTTAAAATTTACATTACTTGTGTCCCACAACATTTTCTCCATAGAAATCTATTAGTTGAAAAATTTTAGTTTCGCTCCAACGAAATACAGCCATGTTTATTATTCCAAATGAGGAGAAAAGCACGTGATCACTCAAAGCAATTTTATTGGCTAGAGACTCCGATTTTATTGTATGCTAGTGAGCACCAAATCTGAAATCACGGCAGAGAACATGACCGATTTTTGGCACATGCGCACATCCTTAAAATTGTTGCTCTACGAGAAAGTCGGCCGAGAAAAATCGCTTCATGTAGACGGGCCTTTAGTCTATTTCAGGTTAGAATAGCTTTTTTTTTTTAAAAAAAAGTTAAATACTGCTGCTGAACAGTTCTAATTTACATGCACTTTAATACATGTTTTATGCATGTAGGGCAAATGGTACAAAAAGAAAAAAATATAATAATAATAATTATCATAAAATATTTTAATAATATTTATTTAATAATAATATACTTTAGTAACATTAAAGTTCTTTTTTTTCTCAATTATTTAACTGAACACTGTGAATCATACAGAGGTTATAAAAGGCTGCTTTTATAAATTTAAATAATTTCCAAACATGTTGGGGCCCATCAGCAGACGAGCAGTAAAGTTGCTGAACACTGGTAGTTGTTCATGCGAGGTTTGAATCCCATGAATGGGCTGCTGCATGAACATTTCCGTGGTGTTTCTCATACAGTGTCTCACAAAAGTGATGGGACACTTGTGCTTTACAAAAGGAAACTGCAATAAAATAAATTAAAAAAACATGTAAAATTTTTTGTGGGTGTGTTTCATACTTAAATTTAGTAACAATTATTACATAACATACATTTTCTCAAAATATTAAAATATTAATTTAATAAAAATGCAATTGTTTAGAACGGAGCAAAAAATGGCTCACATAAGTGATGGGACACTTACTTTTCCATCAAATATTTATCCAAAAACTTTACTTTTTAAAAGGTTTTAATATTTTGTTGGATTTCCTTTTACTTTTAAAACATGATTTAATCTTCTTGGGATGGATTCGACTAATTTTTTTGTGATTTTTGGAGTGATTTTACCCCATTCTTCTTGAAGCACCAATTTTAATTGTTGTTTTGAAGAAATCGTGTGTTTGCGAATTCTTGATTCCAATTCTTGCCAAATTATTCTCTATGGGATTTAAGTGTGGAGTTTGTGGGGGTGTTTTTATTATTTCAGGACAGTTATACAGCAGCCAGAGTCTAACGTTCAAAGAACTGTGCTTGGGGTCATTGTCCTAGTAGAGTTTAAAATCGTTATGAAAGTTCAATTTTCGTGCTGAAGATTTCAAATTTTGATTTAAAATGTCAATATACTTGTACTGATCCATTATACTATCAATAAAAACAATATTACCAAATCCAGCGTACGACATACAGCCCCATACCATAACTCCTCCTTCACCATGTTTTACTGTTGGCACCAAGTTCTGTTTGCGAAATTCTTCCCTGGGTTTTCTCCACACCAATCTGCCGTCAGAACCAAATATATTAAATTTACTCTCATCAGTAAATATAACTTCATTCCAGTAACCAGAATTCTTATTTTTTATGTTGGATTTTGCGAAAGCCAGTCTGAGTTTTCTATTCTTTTCACTTACGAAGAATTTTGTCCTGGCTGCTCTACCGTGATATCCAGTAGATCAAATTACTCTTCTAATAGTCTCAGAATTAACTATTACTCCATATAATGCTTGTAAATCAGCAGCAACTTTAGGAGCACTCGTTCTTAGATTTTTTTAAATATTTCGAACGATAATTCGTTTTATTCCATTGGATAGTTTTGATGGTCGGCCAGGTCTTCTTTTATCCTGAATCATATGATTCTTTTTATATCGTTTAATGAGATTGAAAACTGTTGAATGACTGAAGTTAACTGTTTCAGCAGTTTCTCTAATAGATTTTCCATGTTAATTTTCGAATTTCAGGCAAAGTTTCCTTTCGTTTAGCATTCATGGCTGCACAGAGCTAAAAAACACAAAAATTCCAAAACAAACTGAAGAGAAATACTGCAGACGATTTTGTAAATTATTGGCAATTGCTTCTGAGTAAAAATAAATACCCCAAAAGATATTTTTATTGCTTACTTCAGACGATTTTTGTTGCATAGTACGTAGTGTCCCATTACTTATGTGAGCCATTTTTTGCTTCTTTCTAAACAATTGTATTTTCATTAAATTAATATTTTAATATTTTGAGAAAATGTATGATATGTAATAATTGTTACTAAATTTAAGTATGAAACACACCCACAAAAAATTTTTACATGTTTTTTTAATTAATTTTATTACAGTTTCCTTTTGTAAAGCACAAGTTTCCCATCACTTTTGTGAGACACTGTATGTAATGTGTATATGAGCCAGTTTCCCTTACTAAGTTCTCTGCCAAGGCATCCCTTCCCTTAAGCATATAATCCCTGAGGCTTTTCTGTAATCACATAAATGAACATACAGAAATATTAATGCTATACTTATCCTTGTTTTCTGGATCTTTTAAGTCATACCTTAATAGCCACTTTTTTATACAAATGGGTTTTAAGAACTGTTATAAAATTTCTGCAATCACCTCAGTGCATATTGCATACTTTTCCCCACTGCCACTAAAAACTATTAAATTAAATATCGCAAGTAAGTCGCACCACAAGAATTAATTTTCATTTGTAAAATTAATTTTTATTCCATTTGATTTCATTTCCTGTTTTATTATTTTTTCCCCCTTCTATCCTACATTATTTAATTTAAGAGTACGACAGTGATATATAATAATTCATCAATTTAGATTCCAACATCCACGGATCATCCAATTTCTAAGTTTTTGATATGTTGTGAATGAAACATACACTGGAATCAAACAAAAGTGCTAAACCTCCCTACACTGCAGGGAAGCCAAACTTCAACCAGACAGGCAGAAGGACCATCTTTTTATTCTACTTCCATGACAATATATACCTATGTAAGATATAAAAGCTGAAGGAGAACTATAAACAAATTACGAACTTAATTGGCAACAGCCTTTCAAATTCCTTAACTTTAATACAACCCCTTCAAAGCATCTCTACTGCGTAATTGATATCATTCTTTCCCTGCAGAAGACAGCAATGGGAAAGCTCTTGCCCAATCATCATTCATAACTCAAATAAAGGAACCAAGCTCATAAATACTCCAGCTATGATGTATGCACTCTTTTTTGTTGCTTGCACTTGTCTACTAAATGGCAACTCTTTGGTTAGCTGCATTCTCCATTATTTAAAATGTAAGCAGTATATACAATAAATGTGGGGTTGCATTAAACACCCAAGAATGATGTGAACCACAAGAATGTTCATGAAAATAAATTGAAGTTGTGATTATCAAAGTATTACATCTAGCTAAGAAGCCACCAGTACGCCCACCACTTCCAGTCATCTACTATGCCATCAGTATTTCAGCTAGCTTTTAATCTCATTCCACTCTGGCCAAGATTGAAAAATAATTGGTACCTTCCCCCACCAACCCATGCATGTATATATGCACATACACATTTATTAAATATAAAATTATTTTGATTATTACAATCAGGAACTTTTTTTTTTTTTTTTTTTTTTTTTGGAAATACAATATTAAAAAGCGAAAAAACAAATGTTTTCAGAGTATAGAAAAATAACAATGGTGAAAGAAATTTGTACCAGCAATTTTAAAAAATGCAAATGTTTAATTAATTTAATAAATTATTGATGACTTTATGATATTAGGTTGACTCTTCAGGGATTGTTAAACTTCTTATCATACCACCAGTCAATACGTAAGGAATTCTGATTAAGCATTTCTGTGCATCCAAAATTACTTGAAAGGATATTTAAGTGCAAAAATTATAAAGAACTTGACTAGCTTTCAGATAATCACGAATAACACCCCATGCCTCCTCATTCCAATTTCTTACCGAGATTAAAAAGTGTTTAAAATCCCCCCATAGAAATAGTGTAATCTTCAAATCAAACTGAAAAATTAAAATAAAGGAAGAACTGTTTAATTTTTTTTAATCTAGATTAAAATCATGGCATTAATACATCAATTAATTGCAAGTAAAAGCAAAAGGACTTAAAAATTAATAGAACAATTGTCTTCCATTAATTATAAATAAAATTTTCAAAATAACTGCTATATACGTAGTTATAGCACTCATTGGTGAAATACTACACTTCTAAAGAAATGGCAGTGCTAAATTTAGATACAATGTAGGAAACATTTGTTCTAACTATGAAATACAGCTGAAGTATTAAAAGCCGAGCTGCCATGCCTCTCAATAAAATGTCTGCTCTTGTAGTTAATGCAAAATGAATGAAAATGGCTGAAATTAACTAAATGAGTTTCTACACATGTTAATGATCAAGGTTGCCCCAGAAGGTCAGCTTGGGTTATCCTTGGTAAAAAAAACTCCTTTACTAAAGAAAATTTCTGCTAAATATTTGTAAGAAAGAAGGAAATGTTATGTGCTTTTGAGAATAGGGTTACCTAAGTAAAAATTCTTGTTTCTACAAACTTTACTGTCAAATGCAAGCTCTTAAAATGTGTTACTATCATAGTAGTTTAAGAAAAATGGTACAAAATGGCTGAAATTATTTGAATGCAACATAATATTAATTTCTGGCAAAATGTTATGGAAACAGAGAAACAGAAAGACAAGAGTAAATAATCTTCATGCTAAATTGCCTATTGTAACATTTAATGAAATGAAAATGGCCCTGCTAGTCACAGAATAGATGCCAGAAAAGAATTTACAGCAACTTGTTAAAGTTAATGACAGTCAAACAATTATTACAATAATTAACTCACCCTGCCCTATTCATCTCGCCATTCGGAATATTGCAATCATTATGTAATAAGATTACAGATTAAAAGTCACAATTAACACCAACTTTTTAAAGAAAAAAATCTATAATTTTGGGGGGAACATTATCCTTAATTAAAGTTTTAATAAGTAAAATTATTTCCTTCTGCAATTAAGAAACTTCTGTACAAAGATTTTTTTATTCTGACTGACGGAGGATTTATCACCATTTATGGAAGTTCAGCTTTTAATACAACAACCTCATTTCACTCTTAAAACAAATCTTCCCTACCTTGCACCCTAAATTTAACACTGTTGCTTCTTTAGAAGCGCAGTTTTTCACCAAGGATTACCATACCTCTATTGTCTTAGCAACCATTCTGAAAATTTTATTTATGAGATAGAAGACAATTGTTCTAGTAATGTTTTGCTTATATTTGCAATTATTTTCTGTATTAATGATGCGACTTCAATTCAGATTCTTTTTTAAAAATTTTAGTCATTCTTTATTTTAATTTTTCAATTTCTTAATTTGTTTCACCTTTGAAGAATATTTACTATTCTATGGAAAACAATTCTTAAACAAGTTTTAAATCTTAATATGAAATTCGAATCCTGATGAGATGCAGAGGTGTTATTCTTGATTATTTGAAAGCTAGTTAGGTTCTTTATTTATTATTTTGGAAGTTAAATACACTTTTCAGGAGAGTCAACATATCATAAAATCATCAATAATTTATTAAAATAATTAAGTATTTGTCATGTTTTTTTTTAATTACTAATACAAGTTTTCCACTGTAGTTATTTTTTATTACTTTGCCCAAAAAAAAGTTTTTCCCTCACTTTTTACACCATGCATTTCCAAAAATATTATTCCCAATTCTAATACTTAAAATTATTTGATTAATTAATTTAAATTAAATATTAGCTGTGTTAGTATTAGATTATTGATTTGAAAGTCCATTTAACTTATTTACTTTTGGAATTTATTATTTTGAAAATATATATATTTATATATAATCTTTATATAATAAAGTTCTCACCTGTCTCTTATATTCTGCAATAGGTTCATATACAGACCATCCATTCACAGCATATTTTCCAAGATATTCAAAAGCAAAAAGTGGCTGAAATAATCCAAAATTTTAATGAAGTCTGCTCAAAAAAATATTTAGCATTTCTAAAAATATATTCATTTATTAATAAAATTTAAATTATTACCAGCTTATTAGAAACTGGAAATGCATACTGTTGAAGCTTCTCAAATACATCCCTTCTGGAATGATTCTCCTGTTTGTGTGCAAAACGAAGATTTCTCATGTCTTTACAAAAAAGTTCAATACCATATGAATTTTCTCCTCTGCTACTCGCTCCCCCTACTTTTTCAATGCGATTAACGACACCCAAAGGCACATCTAAAATAAACGGTGGTTCCTAGTATCAGGAAAAAAAAGAGGGGTTAACAGGAAAATTAAGTGCTGCATTAAAAAAAAAAAAATAGAAATATTAGAAGAAAAAGAATTAATTGAATTAAATTCTCTATTTTAAAATTTAATAAAGCACAAAAAGTCCAGTGCAATGAAAAAAATAGTCTATGTAGTATAAGAAATCTAGTATAGCTATAATCTAGCTTTAATTTAGCAAAATTCATTTATGAACATGAATGAAAAAGTTCTCTTGCATTTGCTTCTATTATCTTTCATAGAGATATGTTTCCGTTAGGATCGGTTTAATTCATTTTAGACTGATCATCTTCAGCTGAATTTTGAATTCAAGCAAAAACATGCTAAAATGTAAGCTTAAAATACATAATTAAGTTTTCAAATCACTATATCTGAATCATGTATGATGGAATCATTTTTAATTTACTCTGATCGTGTACCTCACTATCTGGTAAATCCCAGGTTCAGAGAACTGCTGAAACTATGGTAATGATAGAACTCTCCCATCTAGTCCATGCAACAGATAAAAGACCTGCAAGTTCAAGTACTCAAATCCGAAAATAATACTTTCCTCCTAATTATGGGCTTGTACAAAATGTGTTTTAGTAATTACCATAAGATTTTAAAATATTTCTGTTGTAGTGCATAAAATTTCGACATAAAATTTTGGGGGCTAAATAGGTTTGATGCTTATAGAAAATGCTTATAGAAATTATCAAAAATGTGAATAAATTTTAATCAAAATTTTCAAATACTATAACAATCAGGATTTTGCACTTAAGTGAATAAAACAATCATTACAGCCCTACAATCAAAAATAAAACTCGGTGCATGGTTCGTTGTTAAGTACTGTCACAAATTCAAAGCAAATGAGATAACTATGATAACACTATTACCTAGATGCTATAATAAACATTATGGTAAGAACAATACTCACCACTCTGTCAGTGCTGCGAAAATAGAGCTTGTAATTTGTAACAAAAAGTGTGCCTCGTACTGGTCCAGTGAAGGGACACAAGTATGTAACATCCCTGGCTTTAAAGGGGCAGAAAAAAAAATATTCAGTATATAAAAAGTCAATACTAATCAAAAAAAAAAAATTACAAGTTGAATAAATTTATTAGTTTTCCCTGCATTCTCTCAGATGCCATATGGATTACTACTAGAATAATCCAGTTAGGAAGGCAATACAATGATAATGTTTAGTGATTCTGAGAAATGTAAGTAATAAACTAAATATTTGCTTGTTGAAAAATCTGAAATTTAAGTATTACAATATTAACCAGTGAATATAATTAGCTAAAGCACCTCTTTTTTCATAGTCCATGATATTCCATTTCACAATTCATAGCATACAGTATGATACAGCAAAATATTATATAATTTTCCATATATGCATATTTTTAATGCTGAAAACTATAAAAATAATAAATAAGTCCAAAATTTTGCTCACACCCATCTAACTCTAGATTTAACAGAATTCATTTAATATTTACTCTCTGCTTAGTGTGTACCTTCCTGGTGTAACTGGAGAGCACATGCAGCAACAAAATGGGAATTCAAATCCTGGTGAGGGCACTGCACATCCTTCGGTTTCCCGGTTTGAAATAAACCTAACGGCTATACAACAAATGTCCAAACTAAGAGGTGGTGGGTGATAATTCATCACTACCAGAATTTGTGGGAGTATGTGAGGCATTTTCTCCCTCTTTAACATGTGCCTTTCTCCCTCTTTAACATGTGCCTTATCTGAAGGCAAACCCTCATATATTTTACTCTGAATTCCATTCTGACTGTGACAATGGACATTGGCTATAAAAAGCCTATGAACAGACCTGTTTTGAAGTCCCCTCTCTTCCTTCTAACTTAGGCCTTTTACTGTTATGATTGCACATGTAAAGGGAGGCTGCAAGCCATGCCATGAATTTCTTCCCATGCTGATTAGCTGCCACAATTTTCATTAGCAAGTCCTCATGCTTCTTCATATAATTACTTATTTTGATACCTAAGAACACGTTTAATTTTTGTCCATCATTTTGACATTTTTTTCCTCCTTGTATACACTGCTAGGATGAAAGAAATCATACATTCAGAGCTGAATCCAGTGACAAATTCATTATGTCATTTTGCTTCGAGTCATGAGGTTAACCAAGCAGTGCATTTTGGTGAAAAATAGCTGGACGTTTTTCATTCCTACTAAGTTCTATAGTATTCTGCAAGAATGACACTATAATTTAATTACAGACTTATGCAATGTTTCAAGATTTCACTTCCACCTTTTACAATGAACTTGCGACTGCATGACTGGTGTTACCAAGGTTTCTAGTTACCAAATACAGGGGTTGGTCAAAAATATGGAAACACCTTTAAAAAAACATATTTCTTTGCTTAATATGGTGTAGGAAACCCGTTGGCATCCAAAACAGCTTGCAGTCTTCTCGGAATGAATAAATACAGTTCCTGTATGTTTGCCAAGGGAATATTATATCATTCTTCCTGCAAAACGGTGGCAAGTTCAGATAACGATGTTGGCAGTGGATAACGAGAACGCACTTTCCGTTCCAATGTAGACAACAAAGGTTCGATAATATTCAGGTCTGGTGACTGTGGTGGCCAGGGGAGATGGGACAACTCATCCTCGTGTTCAGAAAACCAGTCCTGGACAATGTGAGCTGTGAGAACAGGGGCTTTGGCATCTTGGAAGACACCATCACCATCGGGGAACAAAGTTTGTACCATGGGATGAACTTGATCAGCCAAAATGTTCACATAAGTCTTGGCAGTCATGTGCCCTGACACAGTTATCATGGGGCTAGCAGAGAACCACGATATGGCTGCTCAAACGATAACAGAACCCCTGCCATGTTTCACTCTTGGCAACAAGCAGTCTGTATTATAGGCTTGAGATGGCATTCTCGAGACATAAATTTGGCAGAAGTGGGAAACAATGTGAAAGAAGACTCGTCAGACCATATTACTCGCTTCCACTGCGCTATAGTCCAGGCTTTATGACTTAAACACCCCCTTTTCCTGTTACAGGCATTAGCATCACTGATGAGTGGCTTCTCAAGTGCAGCACGGCCAGCAATTCCCTGTTTATGAAGCTCCCTTCTAATTGTTTTGGTACTCACAGGGTTCGGCAACACAACATTCATTTCAGCAGTAACTTTTGCAGCTGTGGTCTTCTTATTTTTCGTCACAATTGCCCTTAATGATCGTCTGTCACGATCACTCAGGACACACTTTCGTCCGCGCTGTGATTTAGCAGATGATGTTTTTCCGCTTTTCAAATATGCGGAATAAATCTTCGATACAGTACCTCTTGAAACACTTAACACCTCGGCTACCTTGCTTACGGAAGCACCTACCATACGTGCTCCAACAATTTGCCCACGTTCGAAGCCTGTTAACTCTGACATAATGCAATGACAACCTCACATAACAGTACTCCGACAACAACTGAACTGTTTAGCACATTTACGAAGTTGTATAGGTGGCGTCAGTACTCAAAAACGCCAGCGCCACCTACATATTTCATTAAAATCAATCTTTCTTTTCAAACATGCATTTCACAAGGTGTTTCCATATTTTTGTCCATCCACTGTATGTACCTAAATTTCTACTAGCAATAAAAGTTCTGAATAAATACATGTCTCACAGGTGAAGATATTATGCTTTCCTTTTAGGTAATACATGGGTAAGTCAACAATTTATTTTTATCCAATTTTAGATTGTTAAGGCACTCTTGAATCAAATCTTAATATTCTCTTCTATTTTGGCTCATTGCTGGCAGGTTAAGAAACTATTTAACATGTATGGCCAATAGCAAAAATGCTGCATACATGATTCAAACAATTGTAGGTATGTTGTTACTGAACTGTTGATAGTAAATATAATAAAATGATAACCCTGTTTTAAAGAGTAAGAAAAACTTTATTTTCAAATATATTACATATACATATATAAATTTTAAGTGTCTAAAGTTAAAAGTAAAGTGGATACAAAGCAAGGCAATGCCTCAACAATATTAATAATTCCAGCCATGTATAAGAGGTTTAACATAACATCTACAAATCAAAATTAAAATAAGAATTCACAGTAGGATTGGTTCTACAAGGATGTGCTACATAAATAACTGAAATTTTCACAGCTGCCATTTGCATATTCTTTTTCTTCATTGGCCAGAGGGAATGGGAAGGCAAGCCCCCACATTTTTCACTCTAAATTCCATTTCAAACGTGACAATGGATACTGGCTATAAAATCTATAAACAGACCTGTTTTGAAATTTACCTCACTCTCTTCCTTCTTACTTAGCCCTTTTACTGTTATGATCGCACATGTAAATGAAGGCTGCAAGACATGTCTAGTGACTTTTTTCTCATACTGATTCAGTGCCATAGTTTTTACTAGGGAGTCCTTCATATAATTACTTACTTTCATAACCCTGTTTCATATACGTCCATCAAGATATTTTGCCCTTGTTGCACACACAGCTAGGAGAAAGAAAAATTTGCAAATTCAGAATTGAAGTTAATGGTAAATTCAGTACGGCAATTTACCTTAAGTTATGAAGTCCTGAAGCATTCTCTAAGCATGATATCGAAATTTAATTAGTGATTTTTGTGAAGTTATAAGGTTTCACTTCCTTTGATGTCCTATTCTTCTATGATGAACTCGAAAATGTCATTGTGTGACTAGTGGTACCTAGCTTTCTTGTGACCAAATATGTATCTAAATTTCTACTGTAACATTAGAGTTCTTAATAAATACATGTTTCACACATGAAGATATTGTACCTTTTTTTTTTTTTTTTTTTTTTTTTTGGTACATGGTCAACATTTATGTTTCATCCAATTTCAGGTTATTATTGCAGCAGCTGTGCAGCAAATAATTAAAATATCTATCTCTACATAATTTACTAACACCTTCACGATGTACTTGAAAAGCAAATCTGGAGTATGAATCCTGGCAAGGATATTGGACATCCTTCAGTTTCCTGGATTTGAAATAAACATAACTGTTTAACAAGTATTCCTAACCACTATATGCTTTAAACTGTGATCATAACCCACCGATTCAAGATTTCAACTGCTTGAAAGTTCAGTTTAAAAAAAATTGCTTTAATTCTTCTCATATAGCTAAATTATAACTACTGCTGGGAAAAAAAGTGTGGATTAAAAAATAACTGAATTTCATTCAATTTGAAAAAGAACTAATATAAACAAAACAAAAAAATTCAGACTATTTAAAATGTATATATAGCAATATCAAAATATCATAAATTGTTCAAATCATTTAAACACTAAATCTGTATTAGGACAATTTAATGCATGAGAAAGCAACCGAATTTTGCATCTGTTGCATTTTTATTAGCTATTTGAAAACAAAAGGTAGAAAATAACCCAAAAATTTCATGTTAATTCATGAAATTTCATGTTAATTAATAATACAAATTCAGTTTATTTATGCTCATTTGAGAATTTTTTCATACAAATGATGAAGAGAGGCCATAAAAGAGAAATAACTTTGCATATCAGTGTTGTTATGCTGGCTTATTTTTCTAACTTTCCTGCATTTTTCGGACAGTCAAAAGCAACATTAAAATAACAAGTTCAATACTTAAAACTACTTTTATCATTCTGCAGTTTTTACAGGAAATTCCAGCATACCCAATTATAGAAACAGTGATTCTGAAAAAACTATCAAAGACACCATTTTCAGCATTTACTTGGCATTTTGAAGAGCACTCCAACATAAATCCTGATTGGGTTCTTGTTCATATAAGTAAATTTGTGTGTTCATTCAACGTAAGTCAAAAAGGTCTGACTAAAATTCAAGAATACTTACTTAAATTCTTAATTGAAAATCACTTTTGAAACTTTTACAGCTTTTACCAATATCTTAAATAAATGAGAAATTCTTTATCAATAAAAGTATTTCCCACAAAAAGTTAAATTAAAAAAAGTACCTCCCCAATGGTTGGACACCTTGCTAGTTAAACATTCATTCGGATCAGATAAAGCCATAAGCCACTCAGTCATCTCACCACTGAGAACAATGGCAGAATGTGCCATGGGTATCCTGGGCAATCAAATTATACTTACAAAAAAAAAAAAAAAAAAAAAAAAAAAAAAAAAATCCATCCCACTTTTAATAAAGAACCCCTGGGGGATGGGTCTGGGAGTCTTAATATCCCTCTTTCCCTTGCACCAACTTCTCTAGAGGACTTTCAGCTCAAATTATTTTCAGGCCCCCTATGCTGCGAAGACTCTATACACTTAAAAATACCCATGCCTTCTCAGGGATTCAAACCCAGGCCCAAGGATTTGACAGCCAGCTCACCAATCACCATGCCAACATGCCAGCTGAAGTAAATTTTAAATACAAAAAAAATCAAACAAAAATTGAAAAACAAAGATTAATGCAATAATTATATACCACGAGAATTTCCAGGAATTTTTTCCCCTGGCAGGAGTGGAGGCTCATCACTTCTGTGAGGAACATGAAGTTCTCGTTTGGCCTATGTAAAAGTAAAATTACTTCTTTAAATTCAATATCTGAGAAAAGAAAAGAGATTTCAAACATTTATAATAGCTGTGTGACTTACCTGACTACGATTCAAGAGAAGTGTGTTACTTTAAGACTCATTTTACTAAAACTGTGCACAATTATAGGAGATATTATTAATAGCGAATTTTCAAAAGCCTAGTTCAGAAAACACTGTTTAGATGAAAGCAGCAAAAGATGGTTATCCAAAGTTTTCTCAGACATAAGCAAGAAAATCAAATCTCAAGTTCTCAAGAATTTTTATGTTAGTTCAGTTTCCTAAATCTCAAAGTTTTCGGAAGCTTAGTAATAATGTACAAAAGCAAATTTTTAAAATACCTCTGTATGAGATGATTTTTTTTTCGTTTCTGAAAAATTAAAAGGTAAAGTTCTCAATTTTTTTACCTTTTTAATTTGTTACAAAAATATGTATAATAAGGAAGAATGAAATTTACAAAGTTGATTTCCATATTTCTTTAAGTTAATAACATAAAAAGTTTATTTCATTCATTATGTGCAAAATAAATTTAAATATTTTAAAATAATGAATTTGGGGGGATGTTAAAAATAACACAAAAAGACTCGCATCCTTTGGGTTTTGAAAACTTTTTCAATCAAACCCCATGATCCTGCTAAGCACTAGAAGCTTTAATAACCAAACAAATTTAAACAATATGTTATATTTCTTAAACTTTTAGATGCAATTTCCTCACTTATTCCTAGAAGTGCATGCTCCATTTTTACAGATGTTTTGCTTTTAAGTCCCCAATACACGTGTGAAGTTAAGGTGAACTTATTGTATGTCGCACTATCCCTTAGCTCATATTTTACATTTCTTCCAAAATATTCTGAAAAAAAAAAATGCTAACAAATAACATTATTATGTAAAACAAATGAACATTAACTGACTTCTAATATATCAAACCTAATATCTTCAAGGGCTTTAAACCACTGACTTTTTAGTTATAATCCTCTCAGGTAATTACTGTCATGAAGACTTGAAGAACATGAGAAGTACATGAATTTAAACAATATATAGGAAATTTGCAACTGATTTCTGGCTCATTATCGAGATATGTACACAAGCACTCGTATATGTACTGCTTTTAAAGTACTATATAACTGCAGAGAGGATAAAATCAGGGTATTCAAGATAACGACATGTCCCTTATAAGATACAGTTTATTTATTAATTTCTTCAATAAATAATTATGATTGAAATGATTACCTTCAAAGTTCATTATTCTCAACAATTTAGAAGCTTTTCTTTACAACATCAGTGGCTAGCTTAATGGTTCACTTAACCTGCGATTCAATTTTACTCGGATGTGGCATTCATTTTCGACCCTTATCAATATTTAAAAGATATTTTTTAAGATACATAATAATTATAAGGTGCAACTTTGGTAAGATTTCCACTACTCTGATGGTCTATGGGATAATAAGTAAGTACACTTTATTAAGTACACAAACAACTAAATTAGTTTAATAGCAAAATTACTTATACAATAATGCCTATACAGTGATATATTCCAGATCTACTATGATAACCTGAAACCACAGATTATATAAATTTGATATATAACATCACTCTCATGTAATGCATAGAGGTTGGACAAAAATATGGAAACACTGAAATAAAAACATGTCGCTGTGACTAATACGGTGTAGGAAAACTGTTGGCATTAAAAAAAGCTTGCAGTCTCCTCAAAGTGGATAAATAGAAGTCTTGTATGATTTGTAGGGGAATCTTGCCCTATTCTTCCTCTAAACATTGTCAAGTTCAGTTAACGATAATGCCAGTGGATAGTACTCATGCAGATTTCTCTCCAAAATAGCCCACAAAGGCTCAATAATATTAATATCTGGTAACTGCGGTGGCCATGGTAGATGTAAGTTCACCCTCATGCTCAGAAAACCAATCCTGGGTGATGTGAGCTGAGTGAACAGGAAATCTATCATCTTAGAAAACAGCATCACAATTGGGGAACAAAATGTATACCATGGAATGGCCATGATCAGCCAAAATGGTCACATAATCCTTGGCAGTACTGTGACCTTGCACAGTAATGATGGGTCCCATGGAATATCATGATATGCTTGCTCAATGACCAAATCCCTGCCATGTTTCACTCTTGGTAGCAAATAGTCTCTATCATATGCTTGTGATGGCATTCACCAAATGTAAACTCGCCCATATGTCAGAAACAGTGTGAAGCAAGACTCATATGACCAAATCATTATCCTCCATCGTTCCACAGTCAAGGTTTTACGATTTTTCATACCATTTCCTCCTCTTACAGGCATTTTAATCACTAATGAGTAGCCTTTTAATTGCAGCCTGCCCAAAAATGGCCTGTTATTGGCCTGTTATTATACTCCCTTCATATTGTTTTGGTTCTGACAGGGTTTGCGAGTGCGACATTCAGTGAAGCAGTCACTTTTGCAGCTCTTATTTTTCATGACGTTCCTCTTCAATGATTGTCCCTCATAATCACTCAACATACATTTTTGCCCGCACTGTGATTTAGCAGATGTGTTCTTCCATTTTTCGTGTATGAGTTAGTTATAAAGACCCTCAACCAAAATATTGTTAAATGGTTGCCAAGCTTGGCGACTTTTGGAGATTTTACGCCAAACGTGGCGACAAAATTGGCACCCAAAACCATAGCCAGCTTGGGGATATCTTACCAATTTAGCGAGATACCCCTTTATGTTACACTTGCCCCTGTAATCTTATTTTTCTAGCGCAGCCTCTTCTCTTTCAATCATTTCATGTTACATTATATAAAAAATACTACAATTTTATATATAATTTTACTAAAGTCATTTACATATATACAAAATCCGTAACAATATTTAAAGTTTTATTTGAGCAATGAAGAAGACTATAAATAGATTTCTACAATTAAAAATCAACTGAAATATTTGAGATATAAATCTTAAAAAAATGGGACTGTAGGCCAAAATGGCTGTTCCTTTCAATGCTTTTGCAATTCAACCTGTTTGTTTTGTAACCTTTTTTTTTTTTTTTTTCCAAATAAAGAAGTTTTAATTATTTTAAATACAAGCTACTAGTATGTTATATTCATGATAAAAATTAATTACAGAACTGTTTTCCTTTAGCAGATCAATAAAAATAATTTGTCTTCCAATCTGTATCAAGTCCATTACCTGAAGTTTATTTTATCATTTGTTAGTAAACCACCTAAAGATGCAGCACATACTCAGTGACATAGTTAAACCAGTCAAGCAAATATTTCTAGCCATTTTTTTCCCTTCAGCTGAGAAGCATTGCAGTAATGGTAAGAATCAGCTTTCTACGAGTTAGTACTTTTTTCCTTTCTCAAGTCTGTTGTTAAAATTCTTAATATTAGAAACAGTACTTTTTCACTTTTATATTTAAATATATGCTACCCAGATGGGAAAGTGATTAGTAACTGCTATTGCCATAATGAAGGGCCCCAGTTCAAATCCCGGAGAAGACATAGATGTGAATTGTCTGTCAGTTCAGAAGTAGGTAATGGTGGCCACCTATTAGGTGCCCTTATAATAAAAGGGCCACTGTTTCTCACCTTGGTGGTGGCCAAAGCCTAAAATAGCTAGTGCCTGCCATAAAAAAATTAAATATTGTTTATTAGATACTTTTAGAAGACATTTGTATTACTATTTAAATTACAAATTATGCAAGCCAGCCTTTTTTTTAATGCTTTGATTTGACAGAAGCTAACACACTTGACATTATTTTCTGTCATTAATAAATATTATTTTAGCATCCAGGATGGCTTTAACACTAGCAGAAAAGCAATGGCCCTACAGAAAAATGCTGAAACAAAATTCAGAAAAATATAAACAAGACAAAAACAAAAATAAAGAAAGCTAAATTATTTTTAATTATGATATTTAATCAATGATATTTGTAATCACTTCAGAAAATGTAATGGACAAAATAACTTCATAATGTTGATAAATTCATATTTACTTCATATATTACAAATTATTAAAACAGTTCTTTCTAGTCTATAAGAAAAAAAATTATAAAAAAAATCAATGACTTATCAGTGAGAAGTCAGAGGTATCAAAGAAAGTACTGGCATGAAAAGCAAGCCGAATGTTGTTTGCAGAAAGTTCAGTCATCAGTTTTAAAAACAACTCCAATTCAAAATGAACAGACTGAATCTAATTCTTCTAAAGAAAATGTTGATTTTTTTTGGGGGGGAAGAGGATTCAAGAATGTTTGTAGAAATCGATGCACACCTGCTAAAGGTAACTTGAACTTGCAGCAAGATAATGAAAAACTAAAGCATCAGATCCAGATGCATAAGAAAAGGGGCAAAGGCAAAACAGAGCACAAATGAATGAAAGAGGCAAATATCAAGTACCAGAGGAGCAACTAATTTCAAAAACAAAACCATAGTTACTACAGAAAAATATTTTAAAGGAAAAATAACTAGAAATCATCCACATCAATTATTTTTACATAATGTTTTCTAATAAACATTACAAGACAGATACAAAAATATAAGTAATAAAAGAAAAGATTAATTGAAGAGATAATAACCAACAAAATAATAATTAAAAAAAAACTTTTATGCCATCTTCTAAGTGCACATCTTGCAGCATCAAATTGCACTATTAGACCTACATGTAATAAAAAGAGCTTGGCTTTAGCAAAAATTATTTTCAAAATATTTTCAACGTGAGGATATTCTCGCCAAAACGAAATAACGGTTAGCAACGCTGACTGCCGTATTGAAGGGCCTGGGTTCGAATCCTGAAAAAAGCATGGATGTCTGTAAATGTATAGGATCTTTGCAGCCTAAGAAGAAAAATTGGGGGTGGAACTGAGCACAGTCATACTGCCACCTGTATGGTGCTCAAGGCTCCTGCCAACGACAGGCACAATCTTGCACTCATTGCCATGATGAAGTTCGTGGACTTGTTCTGAAGTTACTGACAGACAAGTGATAAAAGTCACAATGTGACGATATTTGTAGGGCTACAATGCACAAAGAAGAAGGAGAAATGAGAGAAATGTTATGGTTGATCTATACAATATGGTAACTGGTAGTTTGGCGACATTTTGGAGGCGATAAAGGTTACTACCTGGCACTTTGGTAATAATGTGAGCAGTACTCAGTTCCGATTACGCATTATTTTGTGTGAGGGAAATGAGAGATCATGGGATATGTCATGTGATATTAATGGACGAATTACGGTTCTTTAATCGGAAAAGGGGGGAAATCGGGATAAAATCTGGAAATTTTGTATTTGGCTTTATTCTGTGTTGTGTGAAACAGTGTTCGTGAATTTTTGGATCCCATGGCCGTTACTAAAGTGAATTCGAAATGGGTATTTATGTATGTATTAATTTAATGTATGTGCTCATTTATATTATAAGTAGTGTTTTTGAATTTAATTATATTTTAATTAAATGATAGTTATTTTGTGAATTTTATGTTTGTAGGAATTTGGCATACGTTTTAGTTGAAGTAAACGTGCATGGAAATAATTTAAATATCTGACAATAAGTATTTGTAATGGTTGCGGTATGAATTCGTTGGTGACGTGTATAATGTAATAGATGATTTAGAGGTAAAAGTTTTTGGATATTTTATTTATTTTATATGTGAAAATGTTCATATTTGGAAAGGGTAAATACTTTTTCGCGATCAGGTAATTTCATATATGTTCTTTTTACCGGGTTTAAAGATTGAGAAAATTGTCATGTATTTTCATGAAATTTTTCTAATTTATGAGAAAAAAGCAGTGTACATGGATATAGTGAAGGGTGTGCGCAATGCCATTTGTGTGCAATTCTGGGATGTTTTTTTAAGTAAAAATAAGTCGGCGTGTACATGGTTTAGTGATATTTTAATTAAATGATAGTTATTTTGTGAATTTTATGTTTGTAGGAATTTGGTATACGTTTAAGTTGAAGTAAACGTGCATGGAAATAATTTAAATATTTGATACTAAGTATTTGTAATGCTTGCGGTATGAATTCGTTGGTGACGTGTATAATGTAATAGATGATTTAGAGGTAAAAGTTTTTGGATATTTTATTTATTTTATATGTGGAAATGTTCATATTTGGAAAGGGTAAATACTTTTTCGCGATCAGGTAATTTCATATATGTTCTTTTTACCGGGTTTAAAGATTGAGAAAATTGTCATGTATTTTCGTGAAATTTTTCTAATTTATGAGAAAAAAGCAGTGTACATGGATATAGTGAAGAGCGTGCGCAATGCCATTTTTGTGCAATTCTGTGATGTTTTTTTAAGTAAAAATAAGTCGACGTGTACATGGTTTAGTGATATTTTAATTAACTGATAGTTATTTTGTGAATTTTATGTTTGTAGGAATTTGGTACACGTTTAAGTTGAAGTAAACGTGCATGGAAATAATTTAAATATTTGATACTAAGTATTT